>NC_052505.1:18703317-20049278 GCF_014356525.2 Nilaparvata lugens
CCATCATAAAAAAGCTATCAAAGTTTGTTCACGTAATGTCAATGAGGAAGCTAAATCACAAGTTGTTGATGATTATGATGATGATTATCACTGCTGCTGATGATGGTGGAAGAGAAAGAAGAATAAGAAGAGAAGAAGATTATGATGATAATGATAATGATGATGATTGAGTAGAAGAAGAAGAGGAGGGGAAAGAAAGAGAAAATGTAGGAGACACAAAAAAGAAGGAGAAGGTGAAGAGGTGACAGGGAAGGTGTAGAAGGGAAGAAGCGAAGAAGCTGAATAAGAAAAAGAAGAAGAAGAAGAAGAAGAAGAAGAAGAAGAAGAAGAAGAAGAAGAAGAAAAAGAAGAAGAAAAAGAAGAAGAAGAAGAAGAAGAAAGAGAAGATAGTGATGATGATGATGATGATGATGATGATGATGATGATGATGATGATGATGATGATGATTGAGATGAAGAAGATGACGAGGAGGAAAAGTACAGAGAAAAAGTAGAAGGAGAGAAAAGGAGACACAGAACAGTAGGAGGAGGTGAAGAAGTGACAGAGAAGAAGGAGAAGGGAAGAAGAAGAAGAAGAAAAAGAAGAAGAAGACAATGACGAAGAAGAAGAAGAAGAAGAAGAAGAAGAAGAAAAACAAGAAGAAGGATGATTATGATTAATAAGACGTGAAATAGGTGTTGAAGATGTGTGATGAAGGTATTGAAGAATGGAGGATCTGAAAGAAAAAGAAGCTGATTTGATGTGAAGCTGAAGATGTCGTCAGCTGATATGAGCTGAATTTGAAGATGACAGCTGAAGTTCACACAGGGCTGTTGATAATGTAAGAAGAAAAATGCCAATTTATGTAGATGCATAACAATATAATTATCTACAGTTATTACAGATTGCTTTTTCATATCATATACAATTCAATAATTATTTTCTTAGTCTATATTATGTAAATTCATCTATAATTTTGCTGTATTGTAAGCTATTGTATATAAGTGTATAAGCCAGTATATATTGTAATCACATAAATAAAGTACTCAATCAATCAATCTCTCTCTCTCTCTCTCTCTCTCTCTCTCTCTCACTCTCTCTCTCTCTCTCTCTGACTCTCGGATCTCAAAGTTGAACCGATCTCCAATTCTAATTGATTGTTGTGGTCAGCCAAGTAAGACTTGAACCACAGATAACGGACTCAGAAGTCTTCTTACTTCTTATAGCCGCTCATTTATTCCTGTTTGTTTCCAACACTGCTCAGTGCTTGGCCAGCCAGTCAGACCAGTCTAAACAAAACACTATATACTGAGATTCACTTTAAACTGTCAGAATTGATTGAAAGGGAAACGTTGGTGTTGTTTACGGAGAATACTGACTGAAGTAATATCACCATACCTGTTTGCTTTTCAATTGAACTGGAACACAGTTATTTGACTGCATTCAAAGTGCACTTCAGAGTGCGTCGATTTTTCTAAGAGGCTGGAGGGAATTAAACATTTGAGGGAATGATGGAAGGGTTAGATTATAACCTTTTAAGGGTTTTTATAGATTAGATTAGAGTTCTTTATTCATGTTGGGCTGGCCACTAACGGTAGGACATGCATAATAAACATTCATGTCCATGCATTGTTACAATTTTTATTTGTACAATTTTAAAAAAGGGTACTTAATTTTTTTCTATTTGAGAGTAGCCCTAACAAAAAAAGACAATGCACATGCAAGTACACACATATGTTCGTCATGAATCACATATGTTCGTCACCAGCGAGAGCCTTCTAACATAGAATAAACAACAATAAAAATAATTCAACCACTGGAAAATTGAAAATCATGATGATAGAAAAATAATTTAACCTCAAATAGAGTAGAAATAATGTTTGAATGAGAAACTTGACTTGATAAATAAAGGACTAGTTGAATAGTCTTAGTTGTGTGAGTGCGCCACACCAGTAATTAACTTTCTAATAGTGTGATAAGTTCTAAATAGTGTGTTTGTCTTTTCGGTCCCAAAATTTTATAGTTTTTTCAAAGTTTGGAATTCTCCAATTATTTTTAATTAATTTAATCCAATTTAGAAGTATTTTTTCAATTTAAAAATGATTTTTTTGTTCATGGATTGTGAATTGAGTGTGTAATTGAAGAGTTTTGAGTGACAAATAACCTCTAGCTTTGGACTTGTAAAAATTAGAATTGGAACCGTTTTGGGCGTAAGTTGTAGTTCTTTTCTGTAAGTTGTATATTCTGAATGATTGAATAAATAAATAAAATCTCAGAATAATGGGATAAATGATCCATTAGATTGAGTTATAGGGAAATGAGTTACTGTGGGGAATGAGGAATTTAATACATGTTGAAGATACAGTACTTATAAGGAGATGATTTTTATGTAAGTTTAACATTAGACACTATGTGCATTAAAATTGGAAGGGAGATAGAGAGTGGGTGAGTTAGACATCTACACTCCTTTATTGAAGTGAAGTAAATTTCGTGTTCTATTGAAAGGTATCAATCACCATCATCAACTGTAAGTTTAAGGAAAGAGGAATGATTTTGAACTCACATAAAATTATCAATTATTTGGAATTTATAAAATGGTCAGATTCGATTCTCCAATTGGCTCCGAAGTCATCTCTCCAGTTTCTCCAGCATTCTCCAGCAGCTGCCCTACAGTTGTTTAGCCTCCAGCAGTGGTGAACGTTATTTATATCTGTGGCTCCATTATTTGTAGGCTACTCATCTTCCCCTCTTATACACCTCACACATGCTTTTGATTCATTCGTGAATGGGCCCTTTAAAATAAGTAGTCTAATCTTGCCTTTTTTCCACTTTCATTTTATTCATGAATTGACCTATTTTATAGTGAATTTGCCCTCTAATATAAGAAATATTGTATTTTTCCACTTTTATTTCATTTATGAATTGACCTCTTCATTTGTTTATCAGAGATTGACAATGGTGTAACAACCGAAACCGGTCTTTCTATATATCAATAAATCTGTGGTTTTTGACAATTTCTTAGTATTTTTATTTAAAATGACCTCTTAATTGTGAATTGGCCCTCTAATATAAGTAATTGACCGAGCGAAGTGAGGTCTAAGATTCAAGTCGACGGTTTGGCATTTCTCTTAATGTTTAAATGTTTATATGTTGCGCATTCACGGCGAAACGCGGTAATAGATTTTCATGAAATTTGACAGGTATGTTCCTTTTTTAATAGCGCGTCAACGTATAGACAAGGTTTTTGGAAATTTTGCATTTCAAGGATAATATAAAAGGAAAAAGGAGCCTCCTTCATACGCCAATATTACCGTAAAAATCAGACTATAGAATTATTCATCATAAATCAGCTGACAAGTGATTACACAGATGTGTGGAGAAGCCAAGTCTATTGCTTTATTTTCATAAGGTCTTTAGTTTCAATCAGGTACTTGTGGATGAGAATACTACGTGAGGTCTACTGTTCACAGAACTACTAGTTTATCAGAGATTGACATTGGTGTAACAACCGAAACCGGTCTTTCTAAGTATCAATAAATCTGTGGTTTTTGACAATTTCTTAGTATTTTTATTTAAAATGACCTCTTTATTGTGAATTTGCCCTCTAATATAAGTAGATAATCTTGCCTATTACTTCTGACTTATTATTGAATTGGTCCTCCTTATTAGTAATCATGTCATTTTTCAATTAAAAAAGTTTTCCTTCTTGAGGTGTTAATTAATGTTTGAAGTATCGCAATATATTTACAATTAGTGCAAATTCAGTAATTCACATCTCCACTTAACTAACTTTATAACGTCAAAATAATCACGACAATTCAAAATAATTGTCATAACTTTACTACTCATTACGAGAAAATGGGAAAAAAGGTTTTGGTTGTTAAACCATTATCAATCTCTAGTGCAGGATCGCAAGTATCGCTATATATTCACAATTAGTGAAAATTTAGTATTCAATTCACATCTCCACCAACCGTTTTAACTTCATTACGTCAAAGTGATCAATACAATTCAAAACTTTCCTAATCATTGGGAGAACATGGCAAAAATAGTTTTGGTTGTTAAATCATTATCAATCTCATACAGTAAGCTATAGACTTTCAAATATTCAGGAGCAGGATATATAATATAAATGGAGGCATATTATTGGTAGGTCCTTGACCAATTAAGGGGAAAGGTTGTCATTGGCCGAGACAAGAACCGTCCATTGTTTAGTATCAGTCTTCCTCCCACTATATTATGTCTCGGCCAATGACAGCCTTTTACCTTGATAGGTCAGTCAACCACTAATAACGCTTATTTATCTGTACTATATTTTGATGCTCCATGTTCAAAGTCTTAGTTTTACTAGAGGTTGATGTACTTTTTAGAAACAAAATTGATTTTTCACTTCAATAAATA
This sequence comes from Nilaparvata lugens, assembly GCF_014356525.2. Taxonomy (NCBI): domain Eukaryota; kingdom Metazoa; phylum Arthropoda; class Insecta; order Hemiptera; family Delphacidae; genus Nilaparvata; species Nilaparvata lugens. The sequence goes on from NC_052505.1 coordinate 18,707,699, forward strand.
ATTGGATGTAAAAAATGAGTAATCAATTCTCCAGTAGATTTTTAAATTCTAAACATTTAATATATTCACATCATCCAAATTTTTGTGCTCTTGTGATTCACAGAATTAATGCACAGTTGTTAGTGGGCAATAAAACGCTCTTGGCAATAATAGCCAATTAACCTTTGGCCTGCTATATTTTAGCCTTTCTCTATTACATAGCTATTGAACAGCTAGTAAATGGTGTTTCAGCCATTCATCTAATTTCTCTCTAATTTTATGTAGTGAAATTCTAGACCTAGAAATAGAAGTGGAATTAGAATGGAGAGAAGTTGATAGCTTGTATGAAAAATAGGTACATGTAGATTATAATCGTAAATTGATTTAGTCCAGGCGCTGGCTTACATTGAGCATACATGAGAGAGGCAGAGAATTTGACTTCGGATTATTGTTAGGGGGTCTTTAGTGTATATGAAACTCTATGTCGTCACGTCCCAGGGTGGTCGACAGCTTGGGGGGGAGGGGGGTAAGTTGTAAAAAACGCGCGCTTATAAAATCGCCTGTCCTGCAGTTACTATTCATAGTACAGCTTTTAATTTTTTCTCAAAATTATGTACACATGACTGGCTTTCAATGTGGTCCTGTACATTTTTGCGATAAACCGCATAGTTTTTCCGTAAAAAAATAAAATATCTCGAAAAATGTATTTTTTTATTATGGACTTTTTGTTATTTCTCGAATATCCAAGTCATTAGCCGACTTAGAGGAAAATGCTCACAATAAACGTTTTAGGCCGTTTCTTCCCGAATCCAATGGTATATATAGTATGGGGGTTACGATCATAGATGCGGCGGTGGGAGGGGGATAAGTAGCACTGTTACGCTGCGGCGCGGTCCTCCATCATGATTAATGCGCGTAATGGCCTGTCTATCGCATTGCTCCTACTAGTCTATGCATTCAAATTATGTATTTCAGGAACGCTATCTTATGTATTTTCGGTCACTGAACACGATTTTCCAACTCTCAAGCCTCAATAATTGATAATTCTCATCATAATATACAAATTATGGTCAAAATTACAAACTTCATCTCATTATCATTATTTATGATTGCATTGTAATTATAAACCATCTTGTTAGGAATTAATCCTATTGTGTTTTTCAGTCGATAAAAAACTGACATCCCATTAAGAGAGAATAATTATTCGATTTAGTACAATGATCACTTTGGAATTGCGAAAGTCAAGTAATGGAGTAAGTTAAACAAATAATATAGGCTACCCCATATAGAGCACCGTATAACAGGAGTAAAATATTTTCTTAATATAAATTTACAGTTGAAGCACAAATAATGCCAATTACTCCCATGTGATATGACTAAATATTTGATTACAAAGGAAATACAACTCTAAAGCTGCGTTTACACCAAAGTTATTAACGAGATGTTAATATAACTTAATTTTTATAGATTCTATTAGATTGAACATAACTTATCATACACATGATGGACATAGTCTATGTGTTTGCCAAGTTCCGTTCAATCTAATATAATCTATAAAGATTGAGTTATTAACATTTTGTTAATAACTTTGGTGTAAACGCAGCTTTATCATCTGATTTCTGTAACTTATATCTATCAATATATACTTTTCATCTGGCTGAGTTTGACTGATTGTCTTGGGGTGGTACTTGAATGAAAGTGGAATGGGAGATATCTTTGTTGAATTTGATATATTTGGAGAGAATACTGTTGGAAATCTATTGAGGGGAGATCAGTATTATTAAGGTGTGACAGCAAGCAATCAATTCAATGAAACAACTACAAGGACTCATGAACGGTTCAAATATGAGAGATTGTCAAAGTATATTTGAAAGAAGTAAGGAGCTATTTGTGGATTTTTTTTTAGAATCACAATGCAAAATCAATGACTACTTGAAATTTATGACTGATTATTGTAACATAGTTTAAATTATCTTAAATTGTATTCATGCTCATAAGGAAGGACTCTGGTATTGCAAATAGAAAATGTACGAGAAAAGATCCCATAATTTTTTCATTCAATCACACAAACTATGTTATGGAGTCTGTGTTATATCTAAAAAATTCAAAAAAATACCCATAGAAGTAGAAGATAATTTCCAATAAGGAAACATTAACTCTATACAGTCAATACATTGACACTCTGTCAAATGAAACCTTGAAAATTTAATAAATGTGACAACCGATCATGCTTTGGAGCAAACCCTCATTCAATCATCCAAAACTGAGTGAATGGAATAACTTGTTACCATTTCAAAACAATCTGAACGGGAATACCATAATGGATGAATCAATCAAAAGTTGGTGAAATATCATTATAAAAATACTGTTCCTCAAAATATTATATTTCTCAAAAGTTCACGACAAACTGAAGATTCACGAAAAATCAACATTTTCATTCTAAACATAATCATTATGATAATGAATGAATGATGAATTCCATTTCCACCATGAAGAACTAAGAAATTCCACAAACATTTCATGGAAATTAACTGACCACTATATCAAGTAAGCGTGGCCAGTGTGTAATTAATAATTTAGCCTGCTGCACATGACAATAAACTAATTTGAAATGAAACATGAACACATATAAATATTATCATTATTCAATCGTAATATATTTCTTGAAACCCAAGTTTCGTTTATTTCAAACAGTCATTTCTTAGTTTCCTTGCAGACTGAGAAGAAGTTTGTAATTTTGACCATAATTTGTATATTATGATGAGAATTATCAATTATTGAGGCTTGAGAGTTGAAAAATCGTGTTCAGCGACCGAAAATACATAAGAAAGCGTTCCTGAAATACATAATTTGAATGCATAGACTAGTAGGAGCAATGCGATAGACAGGCCATTACGCGCATTAATCATGATGGAGGACCGCGCCGCAGCGTAACAGTGCTACTTATCCCCCTCCCACCGCCGCATCTATGATCGTAACCTCCGAACTATATATATCATTGGATTCAGGAAGAAACGGCCTATAACGTTTATTGGGAGCATTTTCCTCTAAGTCGGCTAATGACTTGGATATTCGAGAAATAACAAAAAGTCCATAATAAAAAAATACATTTTTCGAGATATTTTATTTTTTTACGGAAAAAACTGTGCGGTTTATCGCAAAAATGTACAGGACCACATTGAAAGCCAGTCATGTGTACATAATTTTAAGAAAAAATTAAAAGCTGTACTATGAATAGTAACTGCAGGACAGGCGATTTTATAAGCGCGCGTTTTTTACAACTTACCCCCCTCCCCCTCAAGCTGTCGACCACCCTGGGACGTGACGACATCGAGTTTCATATACACTGAAGACCCCCTAACAATAATCCGAAGTCAAATTCTCTGCCTCTCTCATGTATGCTCAATGTAAGCCAGCGCCTGGACTAATTGTAATTGATATAATTCAGATCAATACCCTATTTCGAGTCTACGCACAGGCCACAGTGTCCATGTAGGCTCATTTCGTAATGTATATTATGAAACCCTAATTTAAGTACTTTATTAATTGTATTTTATATTTCATATTATTCATCATCTTTGTACTTGCTTTATTGTGGAATAAAGAAGATTAAGTTATCATTTTATCATTTAAGTTACTTAAGTAACATAACCTTTAGACTGTGTATTCCAAATTAAGGTTTGAAGCAGTTTTGGGCAAATGCCTGTTGTTTTCACCTGAATTGTATTTGCTTATGAATAAATGAATAAATAAATTAATTAAATAAATAAAATAGATTCTTGATTGATTGATTGATATCAACTATTCATGATGTCCACTCTGAAGACATCATGGAGACATCCAATTTGGACTTTATAGTCATTTTCTGTGTAACAATAAAAATAGCTGGTGAAAATTAATCGAAAGTGAATAAATCATGAAAAATAATTCAATAGGACTAATGATGAAATATAATATTGTAGATTATCTAATGATGAAATATATGAATTGCTTGAAATTTATAGAAGTAGGGACCTAATTGGATTTTTCCTGACGAACAATCTATTTAATGAATAAGTGCATGGTTGTGTCAATTTCGAGTCTTTTCAATAAGAGTCTTTCCATATCTAAGAAGGGTTTCTTCTCTGTGATCAGAGACCAAATTATGATACTAGCAGTTAATAGCATATAATGCTACCTGAAATTTCCTTTGTAGGAGTTACGAAGTACTAAGGCCACCAGGTACAAAGTTCAGGCTTGACCCAATTCCTCCAATAGAAGATCTATGGATGTTGCAAAGTTCAACTTGCTTCAGAAGTTGCATCTTGTTCAGTCTAGTGGAAGGCAAAGTTAGCCGAGAATTTCACGAAGATTTACGAGTTATGAATGGATTTGGATGGGGCTTATTGGTTGCTGGGACAATTTTTCGTGATTGGTTGAATGGCTCTTGATGGTGATTAGATAAATAATATAATGAATTTGGTTGATTTGTGGAAATTAGTAATCTATGGGATGAATATTTGAAAGGTTTATGATTGATGGTTTGTTATTGAATGAATATAATTTTTCGCCCCACTTGGATGTAATGAGCTGGTTTTCGTGCGTCATATGGAGGCCGAAAATGATTGTTTTCTGACCAGGCCGGTAAAAGTTTTACGGCCCTAGGGCTGTAAAATAACCTTGAAGTCAGCTGATTCTGATTTGATGTGAACGTGTTTACAAAATGGTTTATGAAACGGAATCAGTTTATGCTTCTAGAATTGAATAAATATTCTGCAATAAGATACTATCATTTTATTTGGATGAATAAGATACAGATAAGATATATATTATAAACTATTCAAATTCAACTTTCAGAGTAGGATAGAACTTCTAACCTAAACTTCCGAAGTCTACGACATCAAGCATTGTTGACGTTGACATTCAGATTGGCCAAATTCCAAGTGTGCTGAAACAGCTGATCAAAAAACTTTTCATTATTGTGTTTATTATTCAAGAATCAAAACATTAATAATAATATCATCTTATTGTCATTTGGAAGAATAAAAAGTATAAACTCAACCTCTTACATACTTGAACATAATCTTTCAGGTTATTTAGACAAATCAGAATAAAAAATAAAAATACTTGGACAATTTCCTGATATTCAGATTACCTCAGATTTCCTAGAGCTATGACCTTCCTGTTTTGCTTTCGGAAGTGCCTAATAAACAATTATTCTCATATTTATATTGTTTATTTTTCTGTGTGGCGAAAAATAACGTTCTCACCATGAGCAAAAATGTTTTTCCGGCTCTCAATCTTTTCTAGTCCGAGGCCGTAGGCTCGAACCGATTTCGAGCCAGAAAAGTCTCATTTTCGGCCCTAGGTGCGAAATATACTATTGTTTTGTATGATGTAAGAAATAGTAGAGGTTGGAAAAAGAGACAGGCAATCGGCTAGTAGTCCTGGCAATCTCAAAAAACGCTATAGAGAGAGAAAAGTTTGAAGACAAATTTTGACCCCTCAGTTCTTTTTGGGGTAGTGAGGAGATAATCAGAAATCCCCACCCCTATCTCCTGTGCTAAGGGGGTGGGGTGGTCAAATGTACTTTCTATTTGAAATAAATAAATGCTTATTTCCCAAAAGAACTAAAACTACTAAATCAATTACAGAAAATATTAGATTGTTTACAATTACATTCAGTAGTTAGTTTCAGAAATTTCTTAAAATATATCTTCTACATATGTTAGATAGTTTACAATTACATACAATAGTTAGTTTCAGAAATGTCTTATAATGTGTCCTCTACTATACTTGTATAGTGTATTCTGTGTGGAAATTGACCTACTCCACTATGGCGTAACATGTTCTAGAATAGGTTTTGATTTATCGTATATAACTCGAAAACTATATAATTATCTTACAGACATGACTGTTCTATATAAAATTAGAGCTTACATTTTTTTCAACAATATTCATATCACAAACTTTTTCTATATCTTCTATAGTTTTCTATAGTATATTTTATAGGTATACTTCTATAGGTATATTTTGGAACAATAGCCAAGTGTACAGATAGCGCGACCCCGTCTCGTTCCTAAAGCTGCGTACACATATTCGCGCTTCCAACCCGCACCGAGCACGCTCCTCCCTCGTACCGCCCTCGTACCACCATCGAACCACAGTCGCTCCGCCCACGCACCCATCATGAACGTTACGGAAGATGTTAGATCTTCTCGCGTTCCCGGTCGAACCACTGTTGCTCGCCGGTCGATCATCAATCGCTCTGCTGGAGTGACGTTCGGTTGCGGAGCAGAGCGAAAGTCTGTACGCACCTTAAGAGGCTGTTCGGTACACCTTTTATTTTTATTTAAATTGGATAATCTTTTTCGATATATTAAGATCATTCATTATAAGAGTGAGAAAAGTGGCAACTGAAATTTTTAAGTGGTCTAATAAGCGAGTTATGGGTTGTTGAAGTGCTAAACTCCGTTTTCTTTCCAGATCATAAACGGTTTCGAATTTTCCATTGGATTTTTTTAATACATTCAGTATATCATTGGCTTTGTTCTAATATGCGTTTTTTCGCGATTAATGCCAAAATAAACAATTTATCGAATTTACAAAAAATGTTACTTTTTTATTTATGAACGATATCGGGAATAAAATGTTTTAGTTTGGGAAGATACATTTTTTGAATTTTCAAGAGAAGTTGAAACCGAGAGTCGAAACCGTTTATGATCTGGAAAGTTAGCACTTCAACAACCCATAACTCGCTTATTAGACCACTTGAAAATTTCAGTTGCCACTTTTTCTCACTCTTATAATGATCATAACAATTATATTGAAAAAGTTTATCCAATTTGAATAAGACTTAATAAAAAAGTGTACCTCACAGCCTTCACACCTTTGGTTTGTTCAGTACCAGCAATTAGTACTAAATCTATCAACTTAATGCTCCAGGCTTCTATAGTACGGTACGTTTATGTTTTTCTGACCCTATTTTGTTGCAATTTTGTAATGATATGTTATGTTTTGGTTTGTTCAGGACTTATTTTGTTAAAATTTTTTAACGATTTTGTGTGTTTTTGTTTGTTTAGGACTTGCAGATCATCTACTATGGCCTGCATGGACTGGAGGCGTTGTCACCCTACCGCGACTCGACGCTGCGATCTCTCTGCAAGACGGTGCGATACGAGCGACACGACGCTAACGACGTCCTCTACTAGTAAGTAAATCCATAATAATTAATTAAATAATAAATAAATCTAGCAGCCTAGATGATAATAACCTAGGGGTAGGGCAATAATTGGACCACTTCGTGGGTTAACTCGTTTCAGTTGTGTGGAAAAATCACTCAACCCACTTTGACATCAACGGAAAATGTCAACGAACAATAATAATATTGAAAGATCTGAAAAATGTCGCAGGAAATTTTCTCTTACTTGAGTTTATCATAGAGAAACGATAGCATAAGTAGATATCCCATGGTATAGGGAATTTATGTCGCAACTTTTACTGTTATCTCAAGCCGATTACAGTCGATTATTGTCAATTTTTACTGTTTTGTTGGGGTGATAGTGTATGAACGGCACAATTTGAGAGACTACCAGCGTCACACAGCTGCATGGGAAGAACTACGTGAACTATCGGCTTGGATAACAGTAAAAGTTGCGACATAAACGCCCTATACCATGGGATATCTACTTACGCTATTGTTTCTCTATGAGTTTACTAACCTCAAAGTTTGAATCAACAAGTCAACAATGTCAAAAATTCCCAGAACGTATGCATGTTTGCGAGCAGAACTCCACGGCATTCCTCTTGCAAACATGCATGCGTTCTGGGATCTCTTGACACAAATCCCTCTAATCCTCTAGATTAAAAACTGGAAATTGGTATTATCTAGTAAAAGAAGATTTTTTCATAACAATATTTGAAGTACTTTTTTACTGACATTTCAAGAATATGAGATTCAATGTATAATATCGGGGCACCGAACTTCGCTCGTTATTTTTGTTGATTGATAAACAGAACACAATTCTTTAAAATGATGGTGTTCATATCATTTACAACTGGCTATACGTCAGCTTATGAACTTCGGGGATGAGATACTGTATTTTGATTTTCCACAGAACGAGTGCGTCTCACTCACTTTTTTTTATCCACAGACGACGAAAGTCTCAGCTGTTTTTCCAAGGATGAATTATCCTTTCAATGTCGTTCAGCGAGTTTTCCCAGGGATGAGACCTAGTGCAATAAAATTTTTATAACATAAACCTACTATGTTCCAAATTCGTGAAAATCGTTAGAGCCGTTTTCGAGATCCGTTGCACATAAATAACCAAATATAAAAAATAAATATAAATAACCAAATATAAAAAATAAATATAATAACCAAATATAAAAAATAAATATATACATAAATTGCTCGCTTAATATAATAATTGCTTCTGGATATAGCCACAGAAAACGGATACAAGATCGTTTATTTTATGATATAGCCCTCAAGAACATTACTTCGTATCGAGTAATAAAGCAGTAATAAATCAGTTCTCGTATCCTATGCAGAAAAATTCAATCGACACTAACTGAATCTATTGAAATTGAAACGTATATTATTGTAAATCTGTAGCTTCTATAGTGAGGTCCACGTTATAATGACAGTATTTGATCAACTTTGCTATTTTGCTATCCTTGTCTATCATTCGACAAAGCCGGTGGTACTATCCTTTTCTAGGTCCACAACGATGCCAATTATGTTTTTGACTGTGTAGAAATATAATTAATTAATGCAGATAATCGGCATCGCTATTCTCCTATCTTTATCCACTGACATTATAACGTGGACCTCACTATAGCATTGAATCGGCATGGCATGATTAAGTGTTGTACCAGACTGGGACACCAGTGGCACAATAGAAGGATACCAGTGGTGTCAAGGTGGAACCCCAGCAGGTCACCAGTGAAAACTGTTACCTGGAGTTCGGACACCAAAATCTGGTGTCCTTACATTTTAAATTTCAATTTTCCTTTGTTAATTTTAAAATTTTAATTTTTTTTTCTTATGACTTGTCTTTGGTAAGGATACCCACTTGTTTTTCCAAGTACTATAAACTATTTTTATTATTAACTACACCTAGTGTAATGAGATAAATTAGAACTATAGTGTGGTCCACGTTATAATGTCAGTGGATAAATATAGGAGAATAGCGATGCCTATTCTTTGCATTAATTTATTATATTTCTACACTGTTAAAAACATAATTGTCATCGTTGCGTATCTAGAAAAGGATAGTACCACCGGCTTTGTCGAATGATGGACAAGGATAGCAAGACCAAAGTTGATCAAATACTGTCTTTATAACGTGGACCTCACTATAGCTTGGACTCACGGTGTCCCAGCATGCTGTCCTAATGTAAATTAAGGGTATTGATCTATGAAGATGTCTGACAATCTTGTCATCTTGTCTGACAAGTGTTCATCTTGTGATGAACGTGGATAATCACTGTATGCATGTGCAAAATGGTTGAGTACTGTGTTCGCAGAGTTGGAAAGTATTGGTACTTCTTTGAGCTGTATTGAAGAAAGGTCCTTGTAGTTCTAGAAGCTACCACCAGGTAGCAGCACTACCTTAGCGCCATGCTTTCTGTAGTGAGATTCCGTTCGTACAGTCAGCATTGATTCAACGGGGATACTCAGGTGTTATTTACAGGAAATGCTGACAGTGAATGGGTCTGTAGAGTTGAATCATAGATGAAGGATAAGTAACTATATTATTCTTGTCTCTGGTTGGATTCTCTCACATTCCTGTCCTATTCTTGTGTTTATTTGTTTGGTTGATATCGGTGTGGTAAGGATGAAATCTCAGAGATTACATTTTGTTTCATGATTGAGGAATTTTTGGAGTGCTTGGAGTTCTACAATCTTATGAACTTCTTGCTCCATGATTGAAAACTTTCGGAATAGAGTTCTACTGTCTTATGAATTTCCTGTTATATTTCTCTTTATAGTACAGTTTTCCTAATTGTTACTGTATAATCATTTCAAATATCTAATGAAAGCTATATAAATAGAACTAAAGACTTCTGCTACTGAAAATATTGACAAAATAACTAAATAGCCGAAGGGAACTTGAAGAATGAAACTGTCCAAAAAAAGTATCTTAATTATATTTTTCTAAAAATGAAAACACAAATGGTAGCCTAATCCCTTACCTCTAATCCCTATCCCTTACCTTTTTCGAGCTCAAAATTTAAGTTATTTTATTCTATATTTTGTGAATATTTGAACTTTGGTTTTTGTTTTAACGGAAGTTTCATTATCGATCTATCTGAATTTGAAATTCTTTGTTTTATTCTGATTCATAGTTTCAGATTGAAGATTTTGTGTTGAAATTGAAGTGAAAATAACCTACATAATATTTGGACGATTTGTGACAAAATCAGGAAATTGAAGAAGCTTTGGGCAATAGCCTGTTTTTTCTTTTCTGACTATTGTATTGTTCGCTCTATCTAATAATAAATAAATAAATAAATAACCTCTCAATAACTTTATCACTTAGCCCCTTTATTTTGTATAGATTTGTGAAAGTTTTCATCTATCAATAGAAAAATACAAGATTACTCCTACCTATCAAATACAATGACAAGAATATAAAATCCAGTAAAAATTTTCTATTTAATTATTATTTTTATTTATTTATTTAGTGAACCCAGTCACATATTACTCTCGAGAGAAATGCAAAAATGCAATACAGTATTTTTAATAATGATGAATTATTTATTGCGAACCTCTTTTATAAATGTCCGTGAAAAATTGTGATTAGATACCACAAGTTTATAATAAACAATTTTTTAACAGTTACAGAATAATGAAATAAAAACACACATATATTGTCAAATTCTACAGTTTTATTTGGTACATGACCATGGTTATGGAACGTTACTACAATATTGACAGTGACTCAGTACAGAATATTAAATAATTATGGTAGTTATTCCATTCTCATAGAACCAATCATTCATTTTCAATATAAGTAATGTGAGATAATTAATATGAAGTTGATGAGGCCTTGTTACATTCCGAATAATCAAATAAAAAACATTATTGCTATGATTGAAATAATGTTGTAGCCAGTTATGTTTCCCTGGAATAAATTCTTCAATCTTTTGAAAGACTTGTGAACTATTTACAATGATTCTATTGTAATAATCTACTTGTAGTAATGATTTCAAGATTTTTTTTTATTGATGTCTTGCTGAATCCTGAACTATTCATTCATAAGAGCGTCCCAAATTTTCATCTTCTACTTGAAGTATCCTAAAATTATTAACCATATGTGCAGCTTCATGAATATCCTAAAAGCCTGATAGATATCAGTACAACTATAGGCCAAACTATTTTATTTATTTATTATTTTTACAAAGTAGCACTGATTGGGAGAGAAAAACTAAGGATACTCCTTGTACTATTTTTCTCCTAAATTTAGATAACATTTTAACTGTCCGAAATAGGGTTATGGTTTCTCTTTCCTAAAATTTAGTCCATTTTCACTAAAAAACAACAAAAACTAAGAATTTTAAATTTTGACGGTTGAAAACAGAATAAAAACCAAAAATATCACTAGATGAATAAATTGTTTTATTCCTTCTTATATCAAATAATATTAAATAGAAAATTAAAAAGTTAAAATTTTTATTTCCCCATACATATGATCAGTTGAAGATAATTCTCCCCAATATTGCAGCAATGTCCAAAATTTACCATTTAATTTTTATCCAGTTTGAATAAATAAGGCGCGAAGTATTGTACTGGTAGTTCTCATTTTTGCCGAGAGAAAGCGCTGTGTGCTCTATCATTATCTCAACTTCATTGCTTCATCTCACCATCTTGCGTTGCAAAATATTGAAAAACCTGATCATCAATAAATGATACAGGTGATGTATTTTTCAGAACTTTTACAATAGTTTTCAATACCTTTTAGAACATTTTCATGTGTTTTGGTTGAAACATAAAGTTCTAAAATTATTGTTTGATAAGCACAATGCTAAAATTAACTCAGATTGTACCTTTAAGTCTATAAGTTGATTGGAAACTTTAAGTATTACTATCTTAGTACGTTTACTACATAATCATATGATAATGGGAAGCTTTATCAAAAACAGCTATAACTCCCTTGTTTTCGGGTAACTTATTTTTGAAAATTTGACTTACGTATTAAAGAATTTGGGGTCGCTGAATCCAAATTCAATATCAGAAATCTTCTATCCATATTTTTAAGAAAGTTAGACTTTGAGCAAACGTTCAAACGTAAAGTTAAAGTTTTTGCCCATTAGCAAACGCTCAACTTAATTGGCTGATATTAATAAAAATTCCATTGAATATTGTTCTCTCAATTGAAACATTCCAAGAATTCCATCACTTTCTAGCATAGGAAATGATGAGAATTTTAGTTATTCATCAGTTTTTGGTAACAAAGTATTATTAGCTCTTGGATCTAATTATCTGAAGTAATTTATAAAATAATCTAAAACATTTGTTACAATAATAAATACTTCTTTAACTTCATTTCTCTCATCAGGAAAATAAGATTCATGATTATCATGCCATACATTACGTCATGAACTTGAAACTAGTTCAATTGTGAAAACAATTTCAAAATGGTTCCTGCTCGATCATGAGTTGCATTTCAATAGATTCAGCAAATTCTGTAGATCAGCTCTTGACCTTGTGCTTGCTGTTAGACCGTGGAAAATGTTTACAAATATGATTCAGAGACACAATAATTCCAACTTTACCTTGAATTTATCATAGCAATGGAATTCCAATGAGTGTTCTCATTCTAAACAAGCTCAGATACTGAAAATTTTGTTTTCTATAAAATGCTTGATATTTCATTCAATAATTAAATAATTGAATAATTTTATTAATAATAATAATAATAATAATTTTTATTATTATAATAATTTAATTAATAATTATAATAATAATTATTATTGAATAATTGAATTATTGAATAATAATAATTTAATTATTGAATTATTAAATAATAATTTAATTAATAATTAAATATGTTTCAAGTCAATCGGCGTTTGTCTGTTTGTTTGATTGTACCGCAGTTACAGTCGCAGTTATGGTTCGATTTGGATAAAATTTGGTATACGAGTACTTTGAAACAAGGCGCAGAAACGTATGTATTTAAAATTTTCAAATTCATACCTGTTTCAAGATGGCGGCCCTTTATTCGGAAATTTTACCCTAAAATCAACCTAACTTTTCAATACTTTTATCAGATCAGTTTCAAATTGGGCTCATTCTTCTCTGGTCTTCAAAGCGGCATTATTTCATGTATCACATGTTGAAAATTTTCTAATTTTTGGAATTCGATTTTTTTTTCAGTCCCAATCCAAGTTTAAGATTTTTTATCTTTTCAACCGTGCTTCCGAGCTCAAAAGTGTAAAGGAACTATAGTGAGGTCCACTTTATAATGGCAGTGGATAAAGATAGAAGAATAGCGATGCCGATTCTCTTCATTAATTAATTATAACTCTACACTGTCAAAAACATAATTGGCATCGTTGTGGACCTAGAAAAGGATAGTACCACCGGCTTTGTCGAATGATAGATTGATTGATTGATTGATTGATTGATTGAGTACTTTATTTATGTAGATTACAATATATACTGGCTTATACACTTATATACAATAGCTTACAATACAGCAAAATTATAGATGAATTTACATAATATAGACTAAGAAAATAATTATTGAACAGTATATGATATGAAAAAGCAATTTGTAATATAATAACTATAGATAATAATCATATTGTTATGCATCTACATAAATTGGCGGAGCTTTGGACATAGCAATGTCCATTCTTCGGAAAAGAATATTAAAAATATCCTCCCCACTAACTCTCTACCAAACAGACAAGTACCAACTACCAACAGACTCTCTACCAATAGACAAGGATAGCAAAACCAAAGTTGATCAAATACTGTCATTATAACGTGGACCTCACTATATATTCTTCAGCGCTCCAATGCGGTCTTATTTCATACATTACATGTTGAGAATTTTTATTTTTTTTATAAATCAATCATTTCCCCTCCCAAGACCCACATTTCAAGTTTCAGATTTTTTATCTCTTTTACCGGGCTCCCAGCTCAAAAATATAAAGAAATTCTATTTCTCAGCGTTCACCATCGATCCTATTGCATTTATATAATCATAGTCTAAATCCAATTTGTATGTGTGTTTGTGTGTGTGAATAGGCGGGCGTGTATCAATAGTGATTTTAGTGAGTAAAATTCTACTGTTCTCTGAACTACTAGTAAATACAGTAGAATAATGAGATGGGGAAGTAAAATATAAATGTATGAGAGCTTCAAATCTTTTTAACGAAAAAATATTGGAATATTAGCCTACATTGACAGACAGACTGACAGACAAAAGATATTTATTAAAAAAAAATGCACTTTAAAAAGTAATAAACTTATGTAGCCTATTCATTTTCAAACAAAATGTATATAATACACTCATTATTTAATTCTGATGATTTTAACGTCGAGCGCTTAGCTCTAGGGACAAACTAATTGCGCTAGATCGCTCCAGCTGTACTATTCACTTGCTGCCCGAGCATAGCAGGTGTAAAACTGTGCTTTAAAGGTACACAAACCAGCGGCTATTATTGTGTCTATAAAAAAAGTTTAAGCATCAACTTTATTCATCAAGAACAGCGCTCCAAGTTGCTATAAATTTGAAGTCTATGGAACGAACATTGAATGTGAAAAAGGAGTTTAAAATGCATAAAAATTAATTTTTTTCAGATTTTCAAAAACAAAGTTGACGTAATTTTTGCTATATTGAAGAGGAGACTTTCATATTTTTCTCAAATTTTTCTGACCAGTAGTTTTTGTAGGGTATGTGTACCATCTGCCTCAAAAAAGTGACTTTTGAAGCCCTATTGTTAGCTAACAGAAGCTGATAGAAAAATTTCAGTTGCATAGATTATGTCCTAAGAACCTGTCCAATAGATTGGAAAAAGAAAAAAATATTGAATGCACAACCTTAAGCTTGCTGAGGGAGGATATAATAGATATTTTATACACAATCAGTACGTCTTGTACCAATGAGAAAAGATGGCGCATCTTGTATCAGTATTGCCTCAGCGTATACTATCAACTGTATACTATCTGTTACGTACTATAAAATAGAAGTATTCCTGTTGTGATCAATATTTAAATCATTCGTAAATTTACTTTGACATTGTTTATCAATATTTTTTGACTCTATAATACAAATTGATATCAAAATAAGACAAAAGACATTGATGTTGTTTGTATCCCATTATCACGTTTCAGTAGTGAATCAAATGAATGAATTAATTATATCTACCTGTTTATCAAAGAGATACTAATTGACTGTAGTAGGCCTATCCTATTTCAACTTTATCCTGTCTAACTTGTGGAATCATTGGAACGTGCATATTATATTCTGTATTAGAATGAATTGAGTCATTGAAACTATTCAACTTTATCATCTTCTGAAACATTTGCTAGAAGGACGTGAGATTGATATAATCAGTATTTATTATTATCTGAAACCAATCCATCGTAATCAGTATTGTGGCTTTAACTAATCTATTGTATGGCATTGCATTCTTCATCCAATACAATGCAAATCCCAAATTAAATGTTGGCAGTTTATATTTTTTTCATTCTTTTCTCTATTGAATTTTTGAATTGAATTGAATTTATTTCGCCAAAAAAGCACATTACATCATTAAAATGAAATGAAACAAAATGAAAATTCAACTATACAAAACAGAAACAAAATTATAAATTATACTAAATACTTATGTACAATTGATTAAGTAAATAACTTAATAAATAAACTTGACATAGTACAGTAGTAGAAGTAAAATGAAATGTTCAGTTAACTTCGTTGTAAAAGCAATTTTTCCTTTTTGGCACTGCCAACATAAGTAACACTTGTGTGTTGGCAGTGAGGTGTAGTTCATTCACACTATTCGCTATGCAGTGACAATGATTTCGAAATACGAAAGTACATAAAAGGAGATGTAAAAATAAAAAGAAAAGAGGAAAAGTTAGCTGAAAGTCCATGATTTTTTAAAGAATTTATAAAATTGTTGGGTAGGATTAAATCCGGATTGTTTATTATTTATATACCAAATGTTAAATATCTAAAAAATATAATATTAATCCAAATCACAGATCTATACAGTTAGCTTAAAGAAAATATTTTGGTATATCCAATTATCCATACTGATGTGTAGAGCAAGAGTGATTTTTTTGGTTATAAAATCATTGGGAATGTTGTTTACCATGTAATTGCTAAAGTATGTTAATTGATGCCTGCATGTTGTAAGTTTTATGAGATTGATATTGTATTTATTGTTTGGACGAGTGTTATAGGGCGTTTCGCGCAAAACATATTGAGACTTATTTTTATTTATATTACATTTTGACTGATTACCATATTGTCGGTCGTCAATATTGATTGATTCATACAATGATTACATCATAGAAATGATAGGGAGAGAAAAAATAAGGTAGCCTTGTGCTATTCCTCTCCCAAATTTAGATAAGGTTACACATGTCCGAAATAGGTCAAGTCCTATTTTATTCCTGGTGTATATAAATAAATTATGCGCAAGTAATCTGAGTGGAACAGTTACTTGTTTTGCGGATGATACGGCTCTGCTATATTGTGAAAAAGAAATTGATACGGCAACTTCTAAGATGCAAAGTGACTTAGATTGGATAAAAATTTGGTTCTCAGTGCATAGGTTGGCTCTGAGTACTAAAACCAAATTTGTTCGTTTCTCTTTGAGATCAAAGCCCATCTTGCAGGTTCCCTTACTATTCAAGTGTGGTGTCTGCCTATCTAATCATAATGAATTCTGTACATCTTGTGTAAAGATAGATCAAGTGCAAAATATCAAATATCTTGGTTTAGAGCTTGATGAGAACTGCAATTGGAAGGTTCACATCCAATCACTCAAAAAGCACATGAATATGATGCTTCGTAAATTTTATTTATTGAAATTCATTTGCCCTAGAAAAATTCTGAGATCTGTTTATTTCGCTATTGCAAATAGCAAGCTTCAATATGGGCTAAGCTGTTGGGGGGGTGCATATAAAACTAATTTAAACTCTATACTTATTGCACAAAAAAGATTGATTAGAATGATGACATCATTACATAGGAGAGCTCATTCATTTCCCTACTTCCAGGCCTTGGATATATTGCCTTTAAGGCATTTATATATTTTCAGGGTCTTGAGAATATTCTTTTTAAGAAGTGGTCAGATTACAGGGAATGCCTTAGTTTTCTCAAACAGATTGAGAGACAGAAATTTGGTTGTTCTTGCAAACCCTTCATGTGAAGCCTTCAAACGGTTTTACGATTACAGTGCTCCAAATTCCTTTAATAAGTTACCTCTACATATTACATCCACAGGCTCACTGATAACATTTTTGAAGAAATTGAAGCACTTTTTATTCAATTTTGATTTTGATGAGATTGAGGAGTTCTTTTTCACATGAATTATTTTTTTACATTCTTTTGGGAATTTCTACTATTGCTTCCTAGGGTTGTAACAATTTTTCTGTCTCAGGATTTCCATTTATCTATTTTTTTCATTAATATATTATGACTTTAGTTCATATATTAATATAAAAATGTATATGTCCTCAAATTCTTCTTAATTTATTTTCCTAGGATTGTATTATACCTTTTGGTTTCTATAAATAACTTCTGTAATGTTCACTCCTTTCAATTCATTTTCTGTGAATAGACAAAGATTTTCTGTTAATTTTTTTTTTCGAGGCTTCTGTCTCTTGCAAAGGTCAAATAGTTTAATTTTCAGAGTAGGTAACTTCAACTCAGCTAATAGCTTATGAAGTACCTTAATCATAACTCTGACGCTACATAATGTTTTTGTTAGTTTTTAATTATTTTCATTTTTATAGATAGAATTAGAAGATAATATTATATTATGTATTTTAGTTTTTATTTTTTCAAAATTATTGTACTGATTTGTTAAGTTCATTTAATTTTGTTTGTAAATTGTCAGTGTTATGAATAAATTTCATTTTCAATTCAATTTCCTTGTGGTTGTTCACTTCAAAGAATTTTCAGTACTTAATTATTTGACAAAGTAGATTTTTAAATTTAGATGCTTCAAACCCAAACATAGAAGAAATATTTCACATTATTATCACTAAAATAGGTTATATTCACATATTAAAGAAATAATTTTGCAGAACCAAAAAAAAAACGTAATAAACTTATTTAATAATGAAACTTCTTTAATTCTTAGTTACTTCGATAGCATTTTTATGATTAATTCACATTCATTTTGATAATCAATTTATTTTTTTCTTGTGGTTATAATAATTACCAAATCGATAAATATATAATAAATAAATAAATAATATAATAAATATAACTATATAATAACTATATTATAACTATATAATAAATATATAGTTCTGAAAACTTCCCAAATTTGAACACTTATTAAATCGAGGAGACGATATCTTGTCTTCTCTAGGCAACTAGAATTATTGTTTTATCTGCACAAAAGTCTAATTTTGCTTTATCAGTTGTTGTTAGAAAGTTGAAATTGATAAGCACAACCTTTAACTAATGATGATTTTGGCATTGCTTGTGTAAATGAAACTGTTCCAAATTTCAGAAGCTATATTACTTCTTCAATAAATTCTTATTTGATAGAATAATTCAATAGATTCATTTCTTCTGAGTGAGTCATATGTATGGGAACCCTTCAATAAATTGGAGACTGTTGTAGATATAATACTGTAACTTTCAAGATAAGTTATTGGTTGGATACTCCACCTTTTGACGTACAACTGAATTTCAACCCCTCATAAGGGGGTGACTTACGGGTTGTAACTCGAATATTTCAAGTCTAAACACCCACTGTGTGGTACAACATTTTAAATGCCTTTTCAAAACAGGAAATATGGCATCAATAAAATTGTTCTATGATATCTGTATCCAAAATGGCGGCTGATTGAAGTTTTAGTTTTTAAAGAAATGAGGGGTTGTAACTCAAATATTTTGGATGTAAACACACATTGTGTGATACATCATTTTAAAGGCATTTTCAAAACAAGAAAGATGATATAAATAAAATGTTCTATTATACTTGTATCAAAAATGGCTGCTGATTGACCTTTATCGATTATTTCTCAAAAAACTAAAACCTCAATCACACGCCATTTCGAATAAAGAACATTTTTATTGATGTCATCTTCGTTGTTTTAGAAAGACCTTCATTATGATGTAACACACAATGAGTGTCTGCATTTGAAATATATGAGTTACAACCCCTCATTTTTTAAAAAACTAAAACTTCAATCAGCCGCCATTTTGGATACAAGCATCATATAACTCTTTTATTGATTCCATCTTTCTTGATTCAAAAAGGCCTTTAAAATTATGTACCACACAATGGGTGTTTAGATTTAAAATATTTGAGTTACAACCCCAAAATCACCCTCTTATGAGGGGTTGAAATTGAGTACTACGTCAAAAGGTAGAGTATTTCAAATTCAAATTGGTTTATTCATAAAATATTACATATTCACAAAATATAAAAGTGTTATAAATTACATGAATAAATTCTCCCTGCCTGGATGATTTGTCCGTGTGCAGGGAGGAGTCGCAAATTATCAGACAGAGGGTAAACACTAGCAATAATAACATAAATTACAAACTATAAATAATAAATAAATTTAACCAATAACTTAATAATTTGACCAATAACTTATCCTGAAAGTTACAGTATTATATCCACAACAGTCTCCAATTTATTGAAGGGCTCCCATACTTATGACTCACTCTGTATAATAGAATAATTCAATGGAAGTTATAGAAATAACTTATTATTTCTATTAATAAAGAATAATATTATCTTCAATGATTGCTATGTATTGACTGATGTAGAATGCTTAGAACTTTACTATTTTCTACAGTTCCTCTTCACTTGTTCATGAAAAAAATCCTCCAAAATCAGTAAACAATAAACAGTGTTCCCCTTTCGAAAGTTCACAGTTGTTCCCCGGGAGCAATGGCAGATTGCTTTCAATGATATCTTCCAATACACCTGAGCAATAGCGAGATTCACTTTAAGATGTCAGTGTCTCTTGAAATGTGCCATCATTGCTTGAAATTCAACCAACGCTGACTGTTTTGAATCTGACTCCAGGAGGGTTGCAACAGGATTCACTTTAAACTGCCAGAATTCCTGATGAATAACATTATTCCTGAGTCATTCCACCAGTGCTGTCTGTTTTGAGTTTCGAATGAATCTTCCTGTAGGAGGGTTGCAACAGGATTCACTTTACACTGTCAGAATTCCTGATAAATAACATTATTGCTGAGTCATTCCACCAGTGCTGACAGGGAATTTTAGTGTAGGACGGCTGGAGCTAAAATTAGATGTTATAATAGGGGGTTGCCAAGGGAAACCTGCCTCACACTTAACCGCCCACCTGAAACGACCCCTGCACACCCCGATACACCCCACAACCCCCCCCCCCCCAACCTACAATGACGTGTGCAGTCACCAGTCACTCAGATAAAACGCGCGTTCCTACTCTGCAGAGAAGGGTTTTATTGATTTTTGATGGTGGAATTCTGGAAAGATCAGACATCTTTTCACGTAACTGTTGTCAGCAAAAATGATGACTACTGGAATACATTTAAATAGAAATACAAACCAATACAATTTAAATAGATTTGAAATACTGTATATTAATACAATTTAAATAGATTTGAAATACTGTATATTAATACTATTTAAATAGATTTGAAATACTGTATATAATACTATTTAAATAGATTTTAAATACTGTATATTAATACTATTTAAATAGAAATGCCCTTTTTAAAAAGGGTACTGAGATTTGTATTTCTATTTATATTACAAATGTAGCCCTAAACAGAAAAGAGACAGTAATTCATTTGTATCTCGTTATTTGTAACGAGAATTTTCTGAAAATATAAATTGTTGATAAAGTTATTCAATTTACTAAAAATTACTCAACAGTTTTTTTTATCATTTTTAGTAAATTGAATAACTTTATCAAAAATTTATATTTCCAGAAAACTCTCGTTCCACTAGATCTACAATACCATAAAGAATCAATCCTCCAAATCTCATGGATTTATCTCTTACCGAATTTGAAATGTTCTGTTCCAAAAATTTAAACTTTAGGCGCTTATATCTCAAAAAGTAATGATCGGAAAAAAATGTTTCCCTGAGAAAAATTTTTCATTTTGATAGCTTGATGATATACTTCTGTTCCATAAATTTAAATTTTAGGCGCTCATATCTCAAAAAGTAATGATCGGAAAAAAATGTTTTCCTGAGAAAAAATTTTCATTTTGATAGCTTGATGATATACTTCAAGTTATACTTCGGTTATACTACAAATCGAAAAACTTTGAATAATATCACCAGTAGAAAGTTTATCTTTAGCCTTTGCACAGCCTTTTAAGTGCTCTCCACATCCTTTAAAGAATCTTTTTTATTTTATTTACTCTAAAGTACCTTATACTTGTTCTTTTGTTTTATTATTCATTGTAAATCTTCAACTGTTATTGTAACTATAATGCAGTTCACAGAACTCATTCCCCACAACTAGACTTGTTGTCTTTGTGGGGGAATATTCACTACGCATATAATATTATATCTTTTCTGTGTAGGGCTACTTGTAATATAAATAGAAAGAAAAATAAAAATCTCCAAAAGGGTTCTGAGATTTTCATTTTTCTTTCTATTTATATAATATTGTCTCTGCTGCTGTATTTACTTTTTCTTTGTGATTAAAGATTATTATTGAATTTGAAATTGCTATAGTTTTGCCCCACATACATAAGTATTTGTGAGTATGTTTAGGGTTAGAGGAACTGATTCATTACATAGAATGAATTATACCAATTCTGTCAAGTATAGCTTCAGGTATGGATTTTTCTCTACATTAATGTGTCTTTTTAACCAATGCTCACAGTTTGAAAATTGAAATGAATCACTTTTGTTCATCAATAATCTTTGTGATTTTTTTGTCTTCTGGACTCATTTTTGTATTTTATTTTATATACTATTTTATATAGAAATAGGAATATCTTCATTAGCTGCACAACTTGAAATGAACAGATTGAACTGGAAAAACCATGTGGAACGAATGCGAGATACTAGGATACCAAAGGCTGTCATGAAATATAGACCCTACGGTAGAAGGGATATTGGCAGACCTCTGAAAAGATGGTAAATAGTTATATCCTTTGAAACCGGAACAGGTGTGTACGCCTAATCCAGGAAAGAAGAAGAAGAAGAAGAAGAAGAAGAAGAAGATACTATTGCCGTTTTCAGCATTATTGCCTGGTTTACTTGTTGTTTTCGTGAATGTTGCAAGTTGTTTCTTGTTTTCCAACATTTTTGTTGGTTAAGGCTGTTCGGTAAACTTTTTATTATTTAAATTGGATAATCTTTTTCAATATAATTGTTAGATCATTATAAGGATGAGAAAAAGTGGTAACTGAAATTTTTAAGTGGTCTAAAATTAAATTTCAAGTGATCTTTAAATTAAATTAATCAATTAAATTAAATTAATTTTCTTTAAATTAAATTAATTAAATTTTAAGGGGTCTTAAATTTTTAAGTGAGTTATGGGTTGTTGAAGTGCTAACTTTCCAGATTCCGTTTTCTTTCCTGATCATAAACGGTTTCGAACTTATTAGAACTTCTCTAGAAAATACAAAAAAAATATCTTTCCAAACTAAAACATTTTATTCCCCATATCGTTCATAAGTAAAAAATAACATTTAAATTCGATAACTTTCTTATTTTGGCATTGATCGCGAAAAAAACTCGCTTATTAGACCACTTGAAAATTTCAGTTGCCACTTTTTCTCACTCTTATAATGATCTTAACAATTATATTGAAAGTGATTATCCAATTTAAATAAAAATAAAAAGGTGTTCCGAACAACCTTTTAACATCACATTCTCTCTACTTTACCAAATGTTCGACTAACATTTGCATACTCTACTTGCTTTCCCATCAACATGTTGCATGCCTCTACTTGCTTCCATCTATCAACATATTGCATACTCTACTTGCTTCCACCTCAACATGTTGCATTCCTCTACTTGTTCCCCATAATCATGTTGCATGCCTCTACTTGCTTCTCCATCAACATGTTGCATGCCTCTACTTGTTTCCACATCAACATGTTGCATTCCTTTACTTGCTTCCATCTATCAACATGTTGCATTCCTCCACTTGTTTCCCCATCAACATGTTGCATGCCTCTACTAGCTTCCATCTATCAACATGTTGCATGCCCTCTACTTGCTTCTCCATCAACATGTTGCATACTCTACTTGCTTCCATCTATCAACATGTTGCATACTCTACTTGCTTCCACATCAACATGTTGCATACTCTACTTGCTTCCACATCATCATGTTGCATGCCTCTACTTGCTTCCATCTATCAAAATGTTGCATGCCTCTACTTGCTTCCATCTATCAACATGTTGCATACTCTACTTGCTTCCACATCAACATGTTGCATGCCTCTACTTGCATCCATCTATCAACATGTTGCATACTCCACTTGCTTCCATCTATCAACATGTTGCATGCCTCTACTTGTTTCCTCATCAACATGTTGCATGCCTCTACTTGCTTCTCCATGAACATGTTGCATGCCTCTACTTGCATCCATCTATCAACATGTTGCATACTCTACTTGTTCCCTCATCAACATGTGGCATGCCTCTACTTGCTTCCATCTATCAACATGTTGCATGCCTCTACTTGTTTCCCCATCAACATGTTGCATGCCTCTACTTGCTTCCATCTATCAACATGTTGCATGCCTCTACTTGCTTCCATCTATCAACATGCTGCATGCCTCTACTTGCTTCCATCTATCAACATGTTGCATGCCTCTACTTGCTTCCATCTATCAACATGTTGCATACTCTACTTGCTTCCATCTATCAACATGTTGCTTACTCTACTTGCTTCCACATCAACATGTTGCATTCCTCTACTTGCTTCCATCTATCAACATGTTGCATTCCTCCACTTGCTTCCACATCAACAGTTGCATTCCTCTACTTGCTTCCATCTATCAACATGTTGCATTCCTCTACTTGCTTCTTTCTATCAACATGCTGCATACTCTACTTGCTTCGCCATCAACATGTTGCATGCCTCTACTTGCTTCCATCTATCAACATGTTGCATGCCTCTACTAGCTTCCATCTATTAACATGTTGCATACTCTACTTGCTTCCACATCAACATGTTGCACGCCACTACTAGCTTCCATCTATCAACATGTTGCATACTCTACTTGTTTCCCCATCAACATGTTGCATGCCTCTACTTGCTTCGCCATCAACATTCATTCATTTATTTATTCCATTGGCATTACAGATCATGATTATAATAAATATAATATGATTGGGAGAAGACAACAGGCATAGCCCAAAACTGTCTTTTCCCAAATTTTCACAAATAAAAGTTTCAAAAAATAATAAGGTTAAGATTTCACTTTCACTTCAAAAAGTCCAATTTCCACTTCAAAACTAATAATTTTGAATTTTTATATTTAAAAACTGATTAAAAACAAAAATATTTCACTCAAATCTCTACAGATTGGAAATTTTTGAGTTATTTTGCAAAATTTTGAGCCAGAAAAGAAACACAACACTTCACTATTAGCACAGATGATATCAAATCAAATCAATTTATTGCCATTCTTTTTTTTACAAACAAGTGAAACAAAAACATTCTTATAATGTTATAACTAATTATAATCTTAACTAATTTAAAAACATATTCAACGAATGTTTTCTTTTATTTTAATATTGAAATAATGGGC
Organism: Nilaparvata lugens; assembly: GCF_014356525.2. Taxonomy (NCBI): domain Eukaryota; kingdom Metazoa; phylum Arthropoda; class Insecta; order Hemiptera; family Delphacidae; genus Nilaparvata; species Nilaparvata lugens. Next base: position 18,732,603 of record NC_052505.1, read on the forward strand.
TCTCCCAGAAAAGCTAATGCTTGAGCTCTGGAAGAGTAAGTATAAATGTTGCATGCCTCTACTTGTTTCCATCTATCAACATGTTGCATGCTTCAATAATATTGTTTTTGATCAACCAAATTGTCTCTCATAGCCAAATCTATCGAACAATCAATCATTCATAGCAACTGATTTACTAGTGCCTTCTAAAAGCCATCGAACTCTTAACGATCGTGCTCGTAAACATTCTTTGGTGAGATTCATTTAAAACTGACTGCATTGATTGAATGGGTTAGCTTTGGTGTTATTGATAATAAATGCTGACAGTTTAACGTGAATCTCACTCTAGTAGATTGCAGAAAAAAGTGAATTCAAACTGTCAGAATTGATTCAATGGGAGTCATTGTTGTGTGGTTCATAAGGAACGATGACAGATTGCAGTGAATTTCACTGTGGAAGAAAGCTGAAAAAATGCAGACTATAGTGCGGTCCACGTTATAATGACAGTATTTGATCAACTTTGGTTTTGTTATCCTTGTCTATCATTCGACAAAGCCGGTGGTACTATCCTTTTCTAGGTCCACAACAGTACCAATAATTATGTTTTTGACAGTGTAGAAATATAATATTAATTAATGCGGAGAATCGGCATCGCTATTCTTGTATCTTCATCCACTGCCATTAGAACGTGGACCTCACTATAGTTACTCTGTGGGATCGATTATGATCTCCAAATTGGTGCTCGCCTCTTCAAGATCTCAATTTCCGCCCAACTGCTCTGTGGCTCTCTGTTTTGAGAAATCTGTGGGCAGACTGAGTGCTGTGAGTGGGATGATTTCACTTGAATTGATGGCAATCTAGGTTTCTAGTCTGGTTTTCAACCTCAAAAATAAGGCGTCAAAATTTTGGTTATAGCTTTATCAAGGTTCTGTCATTCATAAGTTGAATGCAGAGTGTTATCTCTGCATAATTTATTGCCATTCTTTTTTTTACAAACAAGTGAAACAAAAACATTCTTATAATGTTATAACTAATTATAATCTTAACTAATTTAAAAACATATTCAACGAATGTTTTCTTTTATTTTAATATTGAAATAATGGGCTCTCCCAGAAAAGCTAATGCTTGAGCTCTGGAAGAGTAAGTATAAATGTTGCATGCCTCTACTTGTTTCCATCTATCAACATGTTGCATGCTTCAATAATATTGTTTTTGATCAACCAAATTGTCTCTCATAGCCAAATCTATCGAACAATCAATCATTCATAGCAACTGATTTACTAGTGCCTTCTAAAAGCCATCGAACTCTTAACGATCGTGCTCGTAAACATTCTTTGGTGAGATTCATTTAAAACTGACTGCATTGATTGAATGGGTTAGCTTTGGTGTTATTGATAATAAATGCTGACAGTTTAACGTGAATCTCACTCTAGTAGATTGCAGAAAAAGTGAATTCAAACTGTCAGAATTGATTCAATGGGAGTCATTGTTGTGTGGTTCATAAGGAACGATGACAGATTGCAGTGAATTTCACTGTGGAAGAAAGCTGAAAAAATGCAGACTATAGTGCGGTCCACGTTATAATGACAGTATTTGATCAACTTTGGTTTTGTTATCCTTGTCTATCATTCGACAAAGCCGGTGGTACTATCCTTTTCTAGGTCCACAACAGTACCAATAATTATGTTTTTGACAGTGTAGAAATATAATATTAATTAATGCGGAGAATCGGCATCGCTATTCTTGTATCTTCATCCACTGCCATTAGAACGTGGACCTCACTATAGTTACTCTGTGGGATCGATTATGATCTCCAAATTGGTGCTCGCCTCTTCAAGATCTCAATTTCCGCCCAACTGCTCTGTGGCTCTCTGTTTTGAGAAATCTGTGGGCAGACTGAGTGCTGTGAGTGGGATGATTTCACTTGAATTGATGGCAATCTAGGTTTCTAGTCTGGTTTTCAACCTCAAAAATAAGGCGTCAAAATTTTGGTTATAGCTTTATCAAGGTTCTGTCATTCATAAGTTGAATGCAGAGTGTTATCTCTGCATAATTTATTGCCATATTTCAATGTTGTGACTTGGAATTAGTCGTAATAATTTGTACAGATTGTTCATTGTCGTTTTTGTAATATAGACTATTTTAATTTTGTAACTTGATATTAGTCATAATTTGCACAGGTTGTTGCTTTCTTGTGGGCCTGGCCATATAAAGGTAATAAAATAACGAGTAGTTCTGTGAACAGTAGACCTCGCGCTCAGTAAGTTACATTGACCTGTTGTTATGTTTTCTCAAAAATTAATAATTAATTTACCAATTTAAAATGTCTAGAAAAAATCCTAAATAAACATAGAGCTTTCTGTCCTATCGTACCGTGACGTGTCGTGCCGGAATGTGAGTGTGAGCGCTGTTATCAGGTCTGGCTGCCGTCGATACGCCAATCCAATCAACCCATCAGAGAACATTCTGTGTTGTCGTGTTGGCGAAAAATCGGTGTGTTGAAATTAACAAAATGAACTACCATAATGCTGATTTCCTACAAACTTCATTTATCACTTTTCATGATTTTAGAAATCAATTTCTTTTCAATAATATTTGTTGCAATTTCAATCATCAGATTAAAAAAGAAAAATGTGAAAAAAATGTTTTCTATCAACTCCAAACTAGAATCATGGCCTCAGCTTATGAAAAGACAACTGTCTACCAACGTTGATGGAAATTGGAAAGATACATTTTCAAGATGTTCGATATTTTTTTTGAACGGGTAGTATTGTAATCCACTAGACAGCTGATTTATGTTGAAAATTCTATAGTCTGATTTTTACGGTACCTAATATTGGTGCTCGAAGGAAACTCCTTTTCCTTTTGTATCATCCTTAAAATGCATAATTTTTAAAAACTTTACGTATACGTAGACGCGAAATTCAAAAAGGAACATACCTGTCAAATTTCATGAAAATCTATTGCTGCTTTTCGCTGTAAATGCACAACATATAGAAATGCGCATAAATGCGCATAAAGAGAAATGCGAAACCGTCGACTTGAATCTTAGACCTCACTTTGGTCGGTCAAAAATTATTTGGAAGGAAAAACTTTAGAATTTTAAATTAGGCCGACATGTTTAGTAAATACCTGAGTATACTATCTTAATTCATGTAGGTGAACGGGCTATAGTCAAGAAAACCACAATAGATTTTTGCCATGCCTGATTCAATCGCCTTTCACTATATTAACACTACAAGATTTCAAATAAACAAAATATCAAGAATAGTGACACTAAGGAAAATAAGGATTATATCAAATATTAAAAGTGGCTTTGTTACTCTTCTAATCTGATTTGGGGGCGCATTACTATCCTTCAGTCAGATAGTGAAAAGTCACAAAACCTCAAAGGAAAAATGTTAAAAAGGCATCAGAGTTTCAATTGGTTCTATGTATCTCTGCAGTTGTAAAAGATGAAGTATGTTGTTCACAATAGAGTACTATGAATCTTTGCTGATATATGAATGTAAACAGCATAAATTAATTGACCGAGCGAAGTGAGGTCTAAGATTCAAGTCGACGGTTTGGCATTTCTCTTAATGTTTAAATGTTTGAATGTTTAAATGTTTATATGTTTTTATGTTGCGCATTTACGGCGAAACGTGGTAATAGATTTTAATGAAATTTGACAGGTATGTTCCTTTTTAAATTGTGCGTCGACGTATATACAAGGTTTTTGAAAATTTTGCATTTCAAGGATAATATAAAAGGAAAAAGGAGCCTCCTTCATACGCCAATATTACCGTAAAAATCAGACTATAGAATTATTCATCATAAATCAGCTGTCTAGTGGACTCTATAATACTACCCGTTCAAAAACATCGAACATCTTGAAAATGTATCTTTCACTCTAAACCATATACTAGTAGTTCTGTGAACAGTAGACCTCACGTAGTATTCTTATCCACAAGTAGTACCTAATTGAAACTATAGACCTTATGGAAATACAGCAATAAACTGGCTTCTCCACACATCTGTGTAATCACAGACTGTGGACTATAATACTACCCGTTCAAAAACATCGAACATCATTCCTTGAAAATGTATCTTTCCATCAACGTTGTAGACAGTTGCAGCCAGACCTGATAACAGCGCTCACACTCACATTCCGGGACGACACGTCACGGTACGATATAGGACAGAAAGCTCTATGTCTATTTAGGATTTTTTCTAGACATTTTTAATTAATAAATTATTTATTAATTTTTGAGAAAACATAACAACAGGTCAATGTAACTCACTGAGCTCGAGGTCTACTGTTCACAGAACTACTAGTATTCAGTAGGCAGAACTATTCTATATATAGACTACGATTCAAAGTTGACAATGGTTGAAACTGCAATATTGGCGAGAAAGTAGAGAGAATTCCATAGCTATGAAAAATTTTCTATCCATTCATTGTAATCCAGTAGGAAATATCTATCTCTGAATGATAGCATAGAGAAAGATAGCAAAAGTGTATCAGTTGTCTCTGATGATAGTAAAAACAAAGTGTATGAGCGCCTGGCTCCAATCAACAATGACTCCATATTTCGCTTATTTCGCATATTTCTTGTCATTTTCTCATTGCCTGCAACCATAGATAAAGGATAAGCTATATAATATTCTTGTCTCTGCTGCAACTAACTAACTTATGTAAATTGACTCGACCTCGTTCATACTTATTTATCTCAAAGTAAGCTACGTGTCATTTTCTTTAAACTCGGGAACAATAATTCACAACGCCTGATTTAATAATATGAAAATTCACTTACAACAAATTCAACATTAGTTTACTACTGCTACTACTGCTTAAATTGTCAACGTTATAGAATTTACTAATACACTGACATACTAAAAGGATAGACAAGACTACTAATACATTCATAGTCAATAGGTTATTGACTCTAACTGACTTTTACTGACTCTTACTGACTCTTTAACAACCTTAGTACAGCAACTCATTCCGTAATTATTATTTCTCAACGATAACTTTATATTCAACTTGATTCAAATACTATACTAGATTTTAAAATATCTGAACTTCTTCTCATGAATCAATTGATTGCAATTTTCGTAGGGACAGTTTAAGAAAAATCCTAATTCTTATTCATTTGTTGTTTTCGATTACCTATCCCTCTTTTTCCTCTATCCTTTCAATTCAAATTCGACCAAGTCACCTACAGTTTCCCAAGCACTAAACAATAACTGGCATAGATAAGCTTCTATGACCAGTTCAATATAATTCCCCAAACAAAAAATCTATTACCTTTTGACAGTTTAATTAGTCAACACTTTTTTTCTTTTTTAATATCGGGGACCGAGCTTCGCTCTGGAGTACAAAAGCATAATAATGTATTACGAAAGAAGAAATTATAATAACAATTATACAGAAATAATCTATCTAATCACAGTAATTTGAGATTAATTCCCAAAGGGAAGACAAAAATTTCCCTCACAAAGGCCCAGTTGCACAAAAGCCGGTTAAATTTTAATCCTGATTAACTTCACGTGAACCAAATCAGAGAAGACCATTTCAAAAAGATGGATCTACTGGAATTAATCAGGATTGAAAATAACCCGGCTTTTTTGCAACCGGCACTAAGTACCTGATTGAATGATTACAAAAGTTCAATAGCTGAGTCATAATTTTGACACAGTCCACCACACATGAACTCGCTCACTCACTTCCATCACCAACAGACGACGAAATAATTATTATCAGCTGTTTTTCCAAGGATGATTAATAATTATCCTTTCAATGTCCTTCAGCGAGTTTTCCAAGGGATGAGTCCTAGTTCAATCGAATCTTTATAATTATTATAAACCTATGTTCTGAATTTCGTGAGAATCGTTAAAGCCGTTTTCGAGATACGGTGAAATACAAACATACAAACATATAAAAATCTAAACATCTAAACATATAACATAAAAACAGAAGTTGCTCGTTTAATAGTATAGGATATTGAACTTATTTATATTTTTTTCTTATTTAAATTAAACCTATTCATATTGTACGATACGAATATAATCATATTAATAATTAGTATTTTATTTCAAGATTTAGCATGTAATTCTGAAGTTTGTTTAATTTCTGTATAGGTTGTTTTTTTTCTTCTTCTGTATTATTTTGTGTGGAGTGCGGGTTTGGGCTGTGTGCCTGTCGCTTCCACACTGATTCACATTATCTCAGTCAATCTCATATTCCCATTAAATTTCTAAGTGATGTAAAACTATTCTAATTGAGAATTAAGAATTACTGGGTTCATCAGTGTACTTTTAGTCTTCTATTAGTCTTTTGACAATATTTGTCAGATCTTGGCATTGTTACAATGTTTTAGCCTATTTTTTACTTTCCTTGCCCTATTACCAAAGGTACTGAAAGTATTGCTTTCCGAAAAAAATTAAGGTGCCCCAATTTCTAAATTTCTATACGTTTCAAGGTCCCCTGAGTCCAAAAAAGTGGTTTTTGGGTATTGGTCTGTATGTGTGTGTGTGTATGAGTGTATGTGCGTCTGTGTACACGATATCTCATCTCCCAATCAACGGAATGGCTTGAAATTTGGAACTTAAGGTCCTTTCACTATGAGGATCCGACACGAACAATTCGATCAAATGCAATTCAAGATGGCGGCTAAAATGGCGAAAATGTTGTCAAAAACAGGGTTTTTCGCGATTTTCTCGAAAACGGCTCCAACGATTTTGATCAAATTCATACCTAAAAAATTCATTGATAAGCTCTATCGACTGCCATAAGTCCCACATCTGTAAAAATTTCAGGAGCACCGCCCCATCTATGCAAAGTTTGATTTTAGATTCCCAATTATCAGTCTTCAGATACAATTTAAACTAGAAAATTTAAGTGTAAAAGATTCAGCATGAAAATCTCTACAATTTATGTTCAGTAACATTTTCACCTAAAATTGAAAATAAGCTCTAATGCGAGAAAATAAGATTATTCAATTGCAAACTGTTGGAAACCGTTGATTCTATTAAATCATTTACTATGAAGAGATAGCAGACTTCGTGTGTCTGCAGCGCTATTGTCCTGTCACCAGCTGTCTCAGAGATCTTAGAATAGTAGATTTGATATGCGCGGGAACACTAGCATCAGTTGATCAATTTTCATAACGGCAAGGAAAGTTGTGTGAGTGCGCCACACCAGATTTTTAGCCTAGATGCCTAGATAATGGTTCTATTCACTTGCCATTAGAGGCTTCAAGGTTGAGTGTTCTCTTATATAACAGAGATTTATGATTTACTTCTTATGACTATCTTGATTACTAATGTTTGTTATATTGATGAAATTACTGAGATGTTGCAATTATTCAAATGCTAATGAATCAATAATTATTATTAAACGAAAATCTAAAGTGAATTACAGCATTTACTTTGGATTTTCGTTTAATAAAATAATTATATTGATAAATTTCTAATGTAGTTGTTTGTGTTTACAGCACGGGGGAGCTATCAACATGCTGGTATATCCTGATCTCAGGATCTGTTTTCATCGATGGGTCCATGTTTCTACCAACATCAAGGTAAGACAAAGTCTGATCAAAATATTTCTTCAGAATCCGAATTCGAAGTCTGATATTCTAATCTCATACATCTTGAATAATATTATTATCTCTAGAACTTTGCTTCATTCATGTCTCATATAATTATTAGAAACTTAAATTCGTATTGTGAATGTTAAACTTACTTCAAATCAAATCGTTTATTGCACAAAAAAATACATGGTTCAAATAATCTTTTCGAATAACAGAATTGTGCTACGCCGGCAAAAGAAAACTTTTATCAAATTCGAAAAAGTTGCTACAATCTGAAATTATCTGCCTAATTAATTATCCTTCTTGTATATACATTGGTACTGGTTTAGACTAGTTTGGTCTCATATCTATTCTCTTTCTAGTTTGATTCATATCTGTGCGTGAATGCACGCAAGTTTATGGGGAAAAAAACTAGTTTGGTTTTGATGAAAAATTTTGTCATGAAGAGTGGTTGTTCTCAAATATTGAGAACTGTCTGTAACTGAATTCATTCTATTTTACAGAAAAGATTGTGTGTCATGGAATATTTTTCTTCTGATCTGATTGACTGGGTATTAGTAGCTCTCTTTCCAGACGTATGTTGTTGCTCCGAAACGTCATGCCATATTATCAGTATTACGAGACATTTTGCAAAACTAATAATACTATCTTAGACCAAAACTTTAGGTCAATTTAGATCCGGTTTGCTCCAAAACAAATGTTTCTATTAGGGATGGTATCGAAAGACAAAACATCGATGTTTGACGTTGAAACATCGATGTATCTATTAATACCCATCCCTAGTTTCTATCTGGGAGTAATAAAGCGTTAATGTACCGTATGCAGTAAAATTTTCCTTCTATGTTGTTTTCCATCACGAACTGCTTACCATTAAATCCCTTTTTTATTATTAATAGAACGACTAGTAGTCAATTGCTTCAAGAAATGAATTTATTCACTTGGTACCGGATGCACAAAAGCCAGTTAAATATTAACCGAGATCAATTTCACAAAAACCAATCAGAGAAGACCTTTTTTAGAAGATGGCTTCTCTGATTGGTTCCTCGAATTAATCACGATTAGAATTTAACCGGCTTTTGTGCAACCGGCACTTACTGTGACAATAAGACCTTTCAGAACGTCTTTCTGTGGGATCTTCGAAAATGGTGGACCTGCCGAAAGATCTCGTTGTCACAGTAAGTGAATAAACTCATTTATTGAAGATATTTGACATCTAGTCGTTCTATTTGATAACAAGATAGTGAAAATGTTCCTATATGGGACTGTTTATTTGTATTTTGAATAAAAATACTGTTATTTGGCTAAAGATTGTAAATGAGTGAAAATGGACGGTGGCGCGATTTGATAGACGTTTTTAGACTAGTAAAATTAAACAAATCAAGCAATAATTGCTTTTATACAATAATACAATTATTATTTTACAGCTTTACACTGCTGGTTATTTTCAGCATAGTTTGATCTTACTAAAGATATAGGCACAATATCTGTGTATAATCAATATTAGAGAACAATGTGTAACCAAATTTAAATTTACAGATGTAAATTACTGAGATATTGGAGTGATCCCTGATCCGTGGTCTAGTGGATAGAGTGCCTGCGTAGCAGCAGAGAGATCCCGGGTTCAAACCCTCTCAATACCAAAAGTTTTTTAACCAGATCACTCCCGTGTTATCGGATGAGCACGTTAAACTGTCGGTCCCGGCTGAAGTATGACAGTCGCAAGGCCCATTGACGGCTTAAATTATATATTCAGGCGGTGGGACCTTCCCGCAAGGGACTCCCCACCAACAAATGCCACCAACGAATTTACTTTTTTTACTGAGATATTGCAATTATTCAAATGCTAATGAATTAATTATTTATTATTATTATTATTAAACGAAAATCCAAATAAAATGCTGTAATTCACCCCGAAGACTTCTGCTACTGCAAATATTGACAACAGGGTAAACAGCTAGAAGGAAATTCGATGAGCGCAACTATTCGAAAATTATTATATGTCAGCCCGGGAATGACATATAATTTTTGAATAGTAGCACTCATCGAATTTCCATCTAGCTGTTTACCCTGTTGTCAATATTTGCAGTAGCAGAAGTCTTCGGGGTGAATTACAGTATTTAATTTGGATTTTCGTTTAATAATAATAAATATTAATTTCATTTACTAGTAGTTTTGATTCTGTGACTATATCTTCTGCATCCATTAATAGACTTGGGGTTTAGCAACTATTGAAACACAATATTGCACTTTTTTCAATTACCTCGCATTAACAGTCCTTTCACAGAGTTCATTCATTCAACAAACTTTCCCTTGCCCCACCCTTTCCTGTCTCTCTCATCACTATTATTGTTCTCTCTCTCTTTCTCTCTCGAGCATGATTATGCTCATGCACATAACAGGCAGGCAGCATTCATTATGTTGTATGGCGAATGACAGCATAGTATTTATGCGCACGCATCTATGAATGAAGGCTCGCCCAACAAATATATATCCACTGTATATACCATATACAGAGTGAGTTATATGTATGGGAACCCCTCAATAAGTTGAAGACTGTTGTAGATGTAATACAGTAACTTTCAGGATAAGTTATTGGTTGAATACTCTACCTTTTGACGTACAACTGAATTTCAACCCCTCATAAGGGGGTGACTTAGGGGTTGTAACTCGAATATTTTAAATATAAACACCCATTGTGTGGTAGGTACATCATTTTAAAGGCCTTTTAAAAACGGAAAAGATTACATAAATAAAAATGTACTATGATACTTGTATTCAAAATGGCGGCTGATTGAAGTTTTAGTTTTTAAAGAAATGAGGAGTTATAACTCAAATATTTTAAATGTGAACACCCATTGTATGATTTTGAAGGCCTTTTCAAAACGAGGAAGTTGACATCAATAAAAATGTTTTATGATACTTTTATAAAAAATGACGGCTGATTGAACTTTATCAATATTATTTCTTTAAAAACCAAAACTTCAATCAGCCGCCATTTTTGATAAAAGTATCATAGAAAATTTTATTGATGTCATCTTTCTTGCTTTAGAAAGGCCTTAAAAATGATGTATCACACAATGGGTGTTTACGTTCAAAATACTTGAGTTACAACCCCTCATTTCTTTAAAAAGTAAAACTTCAATCAGCCGCCATTTTGGATACAAGTATCGTAGAACATTTTTATGGGTGCCATCTTTCTTGTTTTAAAGAGGTCTTTGAAATGATGTACCACACAATGGGTGTTTACATTTTGAAATATTCGAGTTACAACCCCTAAAGTCACCCCCTTATGAGGGGTTGAAATTCAGTTGTACGTCAAACGGTAGAGTATTTGACCAATAACTTATCCTTAAAGTTACAGAATTATATCTACAACAGTCACCAATTTATTGAAGGGTTCCCATACATATCACTCATTCTGTAGGCTATATCATGATAGGTAATATGTGTTTAGTTTCATTGTGATGCAAGTATATCTATGGGCTCATACAATGACAGAAGTATATCTACATAACTAAGCCGTGATAGAAGTATATCTATGTAGGCCTATTCATATTATGACACAAGGTATATCTATGGAACTAAGCTGTGGTAAAAGTATCTATAGATTCTTAAAATGACAGGAGTATATCAAATAGAACTAAGAAGCAGTGATAGAAGTATCTATGGATTCAAAGATGACAGAAGTATATCTATGGAACTAAGCAGTGATAGAAGTTTCTATAGATTCTTACAATTACAGAAGTATATCTATAGAACCAAGCAGTGACAGAAGTTTCCATGGATTCAAAGATGACAGAATTATATCTATGGGTAGAAGGATGTGATAGGAGTATAACTATGGAACTAAACTGTTATAGAAGTATTTCCTTTGATTTATATACTATGATAGAAATACTTGCACTCTAAAGAAAAATACCACCATTTAGTGAGGTCCATGTTATAATGACAGTGAAGAAAAATAGGGGAACAGCGTTGCCGATTCTCTCCCTTGCCACTACCTTCTATGGAGCATAGCTGAAAATAGCCTATAGTGAGGTCCATGTTATAGTGGCAGTGAAGAAAAGTAGGTTAACAACGTTGCCGATTCTCTGCCTTGCCACTACCTTCTATGGAGGATAGCTGAAACTGGTATATCTGATGAAATATCAACTTTTCATTCTTGTTGAATATGATCAATTATATTTTATTCGTCAAGAAAAATATTCTTCAATGATTATCTGATAAATTTTCATAACTGAGATTAAATACTGTGTTTATTAGAAAATGATCAATTATATTTATTCGTGAAGAAAATTTACTTTTCAATAATTAAATGATAAATTTTCATAACTGAGATTAAATACTGTGTTTATTAGAAAATGATCAATTATATTTATTCGTGAAGAAAATTTACTTTTCAATAATTAAATGATAAATTTTCATAACTGAGATTAAATACTGTGTTTATTAGAAAATGATTAGTTATATTTTATTCGTCAAGAAAATTCTTCAATGATTATCTGATAAATTTTCATAATTGAGATTAAATGTTGTGTTTACTATCCTTCTACATTGTTAAAAAACTATCTGGAAACGTTGTGTAGCAAGAAAGAGATAGCGCTCTGTTTTGTTGAATGATAGACAAGGATTTTGTTTATAAAATTGAAATGGACATAACCTATGTATAATATTTGGACAATTTGAAACTAAATTGGGAAATTGAAAAAGTTTTAGGCAATAGCCTATTTTCTCCTTTTCCGATCGTTGTATTGTTTGTGCTAACCTAATATAGTAGGCTATATTTCGCACCTAGAGCAGAAAATGAGATTTTTCCGGTTCGAAATCGGTTTTCAAGTCCGAGGCCGTAGGCCGAGGACTAGAAAAGATTGAGAGCCGGAAAAACATTTTTGCCCTTGGTGCAAACGCTATTTTTCGCCACACACAAAAATAAACAATAGAGAATAGTTGTTTATATTTATGAGAATATTTATATATGTTTATATATAATATATGAGAATAGTTGTTTACTAAGCACTTCCGAAAGCAGAAGTAGAAGGTGATAGTTCTAGCAAATCTGAGGTAATCTAAATATCAGGAAATTGTCCAAGTATTTTTATTTTTTATTCTGATTTGTCTAAATAACCTAAAAGATAATGTTCAATTATGTGGGAGGTTGAGTTTATACTTTTTTATTCTTTCAAATGACAATAAGATATTATTATAAATGTTTTAATTATTGAATAATTAACACAAATAATGAAAAGTTTTTTGATCAGCTTTTTTTTTGATCATCAATCTTAGTTCCATGTTAGCGGCTGGAAAGGGTACTCTTTCCGGCCTAGGCCGGAAAGAAACCTGTTCTGACGTCAGACGATTCAAACAATGTCGTCTGCAAACAATGTCTTTCAGATCTACGTAGGGACTGGAAAACAGCTGCTTTCTGTGCAGTGTGGCGAAAAATGAATAATGAATGAATAAATAGCAACACCAATGTTAATAAAATACTGCCATTATAACATGGACCTAACTATAGTGGTGTATCTATCTATGGATCTACACTATGATGATTGTAAATTTGTAGAACTATATCATACCTATACTTACAATATTTCTGTGATTTTTCCCAGTAGTTTTTCCTTTATCTTCCGTTTTCATCTTCAATCTGTTCATCTTCCGTTCATCATCTTTCGTTTTCTTCTTAAGTGTAATTTGCTATGTCACCGACCTTCCGTAGTTTTTATGTTTCTGCACAGGCGTGATGTTTCAACTGGCTGATCACTATAATTTACACTATGTATGTAGTGCGGTTCTTGTACACGCTAACTTAGACTCAAAAACCTTAAAGAGATATAGACCCACAATGCCTATGCCTTTCCAATGATAGCTCTTACTTGAAATTGAAGGCCGCCATTGGGGTATTTTAGCACGAGATATTATATCATAGAGAAACAATAGCGTAAGTAGATATCCCATGGTATAGGGAATTTATATCGCAACTTTTACTGTTATCTCGAGCCGATTACTGTCGACTATTGTCAATTTTCACTGTTTTGTTGGGGCGATAGTGTATGAACGGCACAATTTGAGAGACTACCAGCGTCACACAGCTGCATAGGAAAGAACTACGTGAACTATCGGCTTGGTATAACAGTAAAAGTTGCGACATAAACGCCCTACACCATGGGATATCTACTTATGCTATCGTTTCTCTATGATTTTATCTATATATTTGTAATACTATAGATTACAAAGGCATTGGTATTTAATAATCTTATAGGTTTCCCCCTCAATGGCCGATTTCAATTACAAGTACGACACTAGCGCTGCATGTGAGTCTATGAATCTTTAAGGTCTTTGCTTTGACTAGTCTAGTCTATAATTGTAGTCAAGTCTGAAACATCTTGGCAAATAAAAAATTTGTCACAAGTGTCACCTTTAAAATCTAACAGTTTATACAACTTTCAAATTCCAAATTCAAAATATTATAATTCAACTATTTCCTATTTTACTTTCAAATTGTAACTTTAAAATCGGAAAATTCCAACTGTGACAACGAGATCTTTCGGCAGGTCCACCGTCTTCGAAGATCCCATTGAAAGACCTTCTGAAAGGACTTTATCACAGTAAGTGCCGGTTACACAAAAGCCGGTTAAATTCTAATCGTGATTAGTTCCACGAGAACCTATCAGAGAAGCCTTCTTTTCAAAAGGCCTTCTCGGATTGCCTCACGTGAAATTAATCATGATTAAAATTTAACCGGCTGTTGTGCAACGGGTCCTAAATCTAACAATGTATTCTCTTCTCAGTTGCATGGATGGTAGATTCTAATTCTTTTGTTCCATTCATCCAATTATGCACAAGCCTCTTGTTTATCTTTTGCTCCATTCATCTAGTTGTAATTCACCTTGTAATACAAATAATTTTATGCACAAGCCTATGATTTATGTAGGTATCATCAGCTACAAATATGGAATTCAACTGAATATTTATTCATCATCTCATCATCTTCACTTCAGGGATTAGGTTATCCCTGATATATTAGGTATATTATTAGGATCATATATTATTATAGCTTTGAATATTTATTATAGCTTTTAATTATTTACAAGCCTGCCTCTTGCATTCTCAATTAGCATTCCTAATAATAACAGAATATCTAAGATTAATTGGAATATCTAAAGCCGCCGTATCCACACTGAACAAATGTAGGTTGGCAAACATGTAAGTTGAGGAGCTCAGGGACAAACATTTTAAAAATTTTGGACAATCATTGTTTGTCAAACAAAAAATATTCATTTATATATTCATCATTTACAATCAACTTAAGGACAAAGAAACAGACTACAGTCCAAAACTTCTTTTCATCCCAATTTCATGAAATAAATTGTCCAAATAAAGGTTATATGTGCGACTTTTCAATTATTCTTCACTATTACTGTTTTTCCAAACATTTTCAGTTTTGACAGCTGTAAAACATAAAGCCTGTTTTTCCCACTTACAAATATTTTGTTTGGTGACGCGTCCACTCTGGCCATGGGCAAACATTGTTTGTCAAACATAATAAAATTTGCCCAAACTTTTTACACAAACATGTTTGTCGAACATTTTTTCAGTGTGGACACGGCTTAAGAATTATATCATAGAATAATTGTGAAATTGTTCAATATCATAGAATAATTCTAAAATTGTTTAATATGAATGGAATTATTATCTCAAGAATAGAAAATTCCACCTGTTAAATCAAAATTTGACTCAAAGAATGACCAACTGTTTTTGTTGAGTTTCGGTATTGTGAGATTCATAACTCCACTTTCAGTATTGTTTTAATGGAAAGTATTGACGCTATTCATGAGGAATGATGTCAGTTTGGAGTGAATCTTACTATAATTTGTAATATTAGTGAAGTAATTAATTATTGAATGAAAAAGACTAAGAAATTGTCAAAATATTGAATATTATTCAATATGAATAATTACCACAATTTCAACTTCTCAACTACACAAAAAGTGAAGTAATTATGATTACCGTAGCGCATAATGGTCAAATTCCTCGCCATTTTTTTTTTGTCCGTATTTTACTTGTTCGAATAATTGTAGGTTACCGCAAGTTTCAATTTCCGCAATAATTGACCTCATATCACAAGCCACAGAAGATGCGACTCAAAAGAAGAGGTAGGTATTTGAAGAGAAAAAGAAGGGATTGTAGATAATAGAAATAATTATTAGACCCGGTTGTACAAAAGCCTGTTAAATTTTAACAATATTTGATTCCATGAGGACTAATCAGAGAAAGCCTTTTGAATAAGATGGCTTCTCTAATTGTTTCTCGTGGAATTAATCACAATTGAAATTTAATCGGCTTTTGTACAACTGGCACTCAGAGTTTGAGGAATTTTGGACAAAGGGATTGTAGGTAATAGGAATAATTACTAGACCCGGTTGTACAAAAACCCGTTAAATTTTAACTGTGTTTGATTCCATGAGAACCAATCAGAGAAAGTCTTTTGAATGAGATGGCTTCTCCAACTGGTTCTTGTGGAATTACTCACAATTGAAATTTAATTGGCTTTTGTACAACTGGCACTCAGAGTTTGTCGAATTTCGGACAAAGCCCCATACAGCACGGTTGTGTATCTGACACATATCAGAAACGTAGGGATACATATCTGATATGTTTCATTGATACGTATCAGTTATGTATAACTGATACGTATTAGTTATGTATCACTGATACGTATTAGTTATGTATCACTGATCAGTGATCACTTGCTTGAACATATCACCAAAACAGACCTTTCTACCTATCTGATAAATGTACCATATATGGTTCATAATTATATTTATAAAATGTAAATGTGATTCATCATATGAATCATATACCTAAATAATGAACAATCCAACCTAACCTAACCTAAATACCTATTATATGAATCATATAATTATCATAATTATATTATAAAATAGAATTATAGTACCCTTTAAAATTCATAAAATAATAAAAAAAGAATACAAATTGTAATTGTAACTTTTATTGTATTCTTGTTTTATTATTTTATTAATTTTAAAGGATACCATAATAATTCTATTTTATAAATACAAGGAAGTAGCACCAAATTCATACATTTTAAAATTATCAGTGAAGGTAAAATTAATTTTTGTCAAGTTTTATTCTATACAAGAATCAGAATACATTTAGAAGATGCTAAATAAGGGATAGAAGAGGAAAATATCAATCAATAGCATGAGCATGGATGAATTTGAATAAATTTTATTTTAAAATTTGAAAATATGTAACAAATATAAGAAGATTTGAAATATGAAAGATTCAAAATTTAAAAAAGTTTCAAGTGAAAAGATTCACAAACCAAATTAGATACATACATGAAATACTCTATAGTTGAATTAAGTTACATAAGAATCATAATAAAATAACAAACTAACATTTTTCATATTTACAATTTGATCATTTTTTCACAGAACTTTTATAGATATTTTTCGTCAGATTCATTTCTCTTCTTATACATCTCGTTTGTCTTTCTCCTCTCTTCCATTAGCACAGAGCCTAGAAAAAAATTAAAAAACAAAAAAATTGAAAAAAAGGAAAAAAACGGCTAAAAGTTAGAAAAAAATGGTAAAAGTTGATTCTTAAGCAAGTTGTGTGTCCGAATATGCAAACGTTCCAAATAATAGTTAAAATCAAAGAAGAGAATCCTCCAAAGAGATGAGAGGATTTTATTATAGGGTTGGTGAAAATTATGGAAACAGCTTAATATTTATTTACAAGGATAATTTGACTGAAGGTTTCATTGGGTATCCTATTGCAATTAAAAAAAGCCTCTTTAATTTTCTAATTAGATTTTTTGATTTATTAGCATTTTCAATTCCAATATGATCCCCAATAAAATCTATTGTCAAATTTACCTCATAAAAGAAATATCAAGCTGTTTCCATAATTTCTAGCAATCCTTGTTATGATTATATTGCTGGTGATGGATTTTTCTATGTTGATATGTTTTTTGATAATATTTTCAAATAAACCGAGCAATGATTTAAAGAAAAAAAGAAAATGAAGGAAAGAAAAAGATCATAAGATGACCTACAAAAAGTCATGGTGACCATTTCGAGAAGGGGGAATATATGTTTTATATTTAACACATTTGGACTGTTTTATAAATTAGAATTGGAACCGTTTTGGGCTTATAAGCCTGTGGTACTTTTCTGTAAGCTGAGTAATTTTGAATGATTAAATAAATTAATTTACACACATACTGTTTCATTGGAATTTGCTTGCTTCCAAAACAAATCTTGAGGTTGTCCCAAAAATATGATAGCAAAATAATAATAAATAAGACATACTGCATCATTGAAATTTGGTAGATTCCAAAACAAATCTTGAGGTAGTCCCAAAAATATGATAGCATAATAATAATAAATAATAAAAAGTGAAATCTAGCATAATAATAATAAATAATAAAAAGTGAAATAGATTTATCAAGACGAACCTTTTGACCTTCATCATTTTACAAAGACCTCCCTTGTCACGGTAGGCCCATTCAACAAATCTTCTCTTAGTTAATTCTTCAGAAACTATTACATATTTTTGCGGATGATTTATTACATATTTTACAACTTATATTTACATATTATTATTATTATTACTACATATTTACAAATGCTAATAATTGCTTATCAGTGCCCTTCAATAAGCCATCCTCCATAAATGTGAATAGTTTTATTAAGCTAGTCAAAACAATGTCAAAGACCAGTTGAACAAAAGTGGATCACCGAGAATCTTCAATTACACATGCAAATTATCGGTGTATTGATAGAAATTCAAGCTTAGCTTCAAGGCTGTGCAAGAGGCTGAAAAAACTTTTTACTGGTGATATTTTTCAAAGTTTTCCGATTAGTAAAAGCTATCAAAATGAAAAAGTTTTTTCTGGTAAAGATGTGTTTTCCGATTATTACTTTTTGAGATATGAGCGCCTGAAGTTACAATTTTTGGGACAGATTATTTCAAATTCAGTAAGAGATATATTTTTCAAGAGAGAGTTATTCCATTTACAAAACATGACCTAGAAGAACTACCAGTTCAGTAATTTTCAGTCACTTTTTGTAAATGCAATAACTTTATCAAAAATGTGTAGGCTATTGTTCAGGAAATTTTAATTTTATTCAATCAACCATTTTTTTCAATATCATTAAGATTCAATTTATCCTTACAATTTCATGAATTTATCTCTTGCCGAATTTGAAATTATCTGTCCCAAAAAATTTTACTTCAGGCACTCGAAGTCTCAAAAAATGATTTTTGGAAAAAACGTTTTGCTGCGAAAACTTTTTTTATAGCTTGATAGTAATACTAATCGAAAAACTTTTAAAAATATCATCTTTGCACAACTAGGACTAAAAATGGTTACTAGGAAATCAAAAGTGACTAATGGGCTGGCTATTGCTGGTTGAAATTAATTTGTCAACTTACATGCTACTCTTGTTGATGCTCAATTTTTCTTCCACAATCCAACGTGCAGTGATAGCTTCAATTTCTCTCTCGATAGCTGTTTAATTGTGCACCCTTTTTTATAGTGGCTGAAACAGAGAATATCACAAAGGATTGTTCAGTCATGTTAAAAAAATTCAAAAATGTGTGAAATGCAACAAATGTAAAACATTTGTTATTAGACAAAGCAGCTCTATCCTTTTCCAACTTCACACCGCATTACCTTATTTTTTGTGGGCTAGATAGATTTTATATAATGAATTTCTAAAATAAATATGTTATCTATTATGAATATTTAATTTCTTGATGAATAAAACATATTTGAGATAAAATTGACAAATATTAAGAAGAATCATCAATGATATCAAATCAGATCTACTAGAATAACTAGAATCACCGATATCTACTATTGAAGACAATGGAAAAAATTGATACCAATGCCTTTATTACATTATTATGCCTTTAGCCATAGCCTCCTCTAATACAATGCCCAGGCCTATGATATTGCAACGTCGCAGTGTAGGCCTAGAATCTAATAAATGATTGGTGAAAAAGATCAGCTGGTATTTTTTTAATCTTTTTCACCAATCATGTATTAGATTCTAGGCCTACACTGCGACGTTGTAATATCGTAGGCCAGGGTCTTGTATTAGAGGTGGCTATGCTTTAGCAGTGACTTTTATCACATCAAGTACATTAAAAGCCCAATTATTTATTCTAATGATGCTTGCGTGAAGAGGAAGTAACGGAATAATTGTTTTAGATGGTAGCCTTATTTTAAACAAAAATATGAATTTTCAATTAATCAGAGGAGTTTTAAGAATCATTAATTAATTTAAAAAAATGGTTGAATGAATCCTGAAAAGTGAGATTTCAAAATAACACTTGCTTATTTATTTATTCAATCATTCAGAATTGTACAACTTACAGAAAAGTTACACAGGCTAACAACTTATGCCCAAAACGGTTTCAATTCTAATTTATTCAACAGTCCAAAAATAGCTAGAGGTTATGTGTCACTTCAAAATTCTTCAATTACACACTCAATTTACAATCCATACACACAAATATCATTCTTAGATTGAAAAAATACTTCAAAATTGAATTAAATTAATTGGAAAATTCCAAACTTTGAAAGCTTATTGATTTAAATAATGATAACATTGAATATCCTAGAAAATGATAATTGAAAAATAAAGGATATCAGATCTTACTGATAACAGAATATGCAGATCATCATAGATAATTTATTAATAGTAATGATAGAAACCAAAGTCTCAGTTGAGAAAAACGAATCATCATTGGTCAGATTTCAGAAAATAGCCCAAATATAATTCAGTCAGAATAAAGGTTGGGCTATGTTTCAATTTATAAACACATTAGGCTAAAGAGTCTCATACCTAGGCTTGGTTACCGATCCGATAGCATCATAATTATACTTTATTCATTTAAATTAACCAATGCACAATACTTCAATACTTGAAGGTTATAATGTAAGCATAGGCCTATATCCTTTTGAATAATTATCTAATTACAGATAGAAATTACTGAATTTATTATTAATTATCAAATTATCAATAATCTTTTCAGTGCACACAGATTGATTAAAAACACAATGTTTTTTTGCACAATTTTTGAAAGATGAATGGACAGATACAAAACAAACCCTTGTGTACAAGAAAAAGACCAGCATAACTATAAAATTCTACAAAATTTATCTGATGATTCATGGAAAAGTAATCTATAACACCATATGTCTAATAAAAAAGGAAAATCTTGTTAGATACTTACTAATATTTTGAAGATGTTCAATTTGTCCAATTTTCAAATGTCAGGAAACAAAACAAGAATAGCAAACAAATTAGTGTGATACGAAATGGGAAACTGCTATGTTCACCAAAACTGTACCACAGCACATGTGCAGAATTAATGCATTGTGGGTATGTTTCAAAGAAAGATATCAGCTAGATAACCGAAAGAAAGGAAACCGGAAGAATGAAGTGAGAGGAAGATGAGACAGAACATAAAAGAAAATTTAGGAGGGAAAAAGAAATAGATGAAAATTCATGGAGTGAAGAAGAAATAGCAGATGAGATAAGAGAAGATTCTGGAAAAGTTTAAGAGAAGACAATGTAGGTGAGAATACAAGAGGAGAAGAATGAATAGAATAGTAGTAGCATTATGTATATGATAGAAATGGAGAAGAGTAGACGCTTAAAGAAAAGAAGAAGAAGAAGAAGAAGAAGAAGAAGAAGAAGAAGAAAACCTGACGAAGCAATAGGATTGTGGGAGCACAGCAGTTCATATCAGAAATTGTGTCATGATAATTTGCGGTCCAGTCTGAAGAGGAGGAGAAGGAGAAGGAGAGGAAGAATAAGAAGAAGAAGAGGAGCTTTCTCTTCTTTTACTCTAGCAGTTAGCGAGCGACACACATATTTTTACAACTCTACTTACTGTTACTGCTTTCAAACTACTGTACAAGCTACTGTCGGAACATCCGTCTCATTTACTGGATAATGTATCTGCCAATATTCTAAACGTAGTTGGCTTTACCTTAGCGGGCTAAACAACTGAATATATAGTGAGGTCCACATTATAATGACATTGGATAAAGATAGGAGAATAGCGATGTCGATTCTCTGCATTAATTAATTATATTTCTACACTGTCAAAAACATAATTGGAAAAGAATGAAAAGAAAGAAAAGACCTAGAAAAGGATGGTACCATCGGCTTTGTCGAATGATAGACAAGGATAGCAATTCCAAAGTTGAACAAATACTGTCATTATAACGTGGACCTCACTATAGTATCAGTAGTGTGTACTCAAAATGATCAGTAGTCCAGTTAGCAGAAAATATCAGTAGCAGGGAGAGAATAGCTTCCCTGTGGTTTGGAAGCCACCAATAGCTGTTAGGTCATTCATCTTTTGGGGTCTCAGTTCAAGTACCTATTCCTTAACCATTTCTTGAGATACTAAAACAGAAAGTTGAGCCATTTAGTTTGCTTCCCTTTCAGGCTGCTACCCTTCAAGGCGGCTGTGCAAAGGCTAAAAATAAACTTTTTCCTGGTGATATTTTTTTCAGTTTCTCGATCTGTATATCATCGAGCTATCAAAATGAAAAAGTTTTCTCAGGAAAACATTTTTTTTTCGATCATTACTTTTCGATATATGAGCGCCTAAAGTTAAAATTTTTGGGACAGAATATTTCAAATTCAGTAAGAGATAAGTCCATGAGATTTAGAGGATAGATTTCTCATGGTATTCTTGATCTAGTAAAACAAAAATTTTCAAAAAATATAGATTTTTGAGAAAGTTATTCAATTTTATAAAAAAAAAACCAAAAATAACTTTTAGTTGAGTTATTTTTGGTAGATTGAATAACTTTCTCAAAAATCTATATTTTTAAATAAATTTTGTTTCACTAGATCAACAATACCATGAAGAATTTATCCTTCAAATTTCATGGATTCACCTCTCACCGAATTTGAAATTCTCTGTCCCAAAAGTTTAAACTTTAGGCGCTCATATCTCAAAAAGTAATAATCGGAAAAAAATGTTTCCCTGAGAAAACTTTTTTCATTTTGATAGCTTGATAATATCGAAAAACTTTGAAAAATATCACAAGTAGAAAGTTTATTTTTAGCCTTTGCACTGCCTTAAAACTCCATATTAGTTAGAAAGGGTTAGGGAGAGATTAGTTAAAAGTTAGGTTAGGTAAAAACCTTTCAAATTGCAATATGCTGCTTTCATTCACAATTTTTGATAATTCTGGAATTAATTGTATTTTTTCTTTAGGGCTACTTTTTATATAAATAAAAATATAAATCTCAGCATTCTTTTAAATTATTTGTCACAATATGTTTCGGACATTAATGCCATTTTAAAGTCAAATTGGTATATTTCAAGAAATGGTCATAATAGGTACTTGAAAATGGCATTAATGTCCTAAACATGTTAGAATTTATACGTTTTTTATACTTGAAATAGTGTGTGAATTAAGATATCATTCACATAACCTCTAGACTGTGTATTCCAAATTAAGGTTTAAAGCAGTTTTGGACGAATGCCTGTTGTTTTTACCTGCATTGTATCTATTGTCTATGAATAAATGAAATTGAATATATATATGATGCTGTTTCCACTGAAATTTCTGAAAATGACTTGAACTGAAAACTTGAATTACTAGAGTTGACTACTGGTGATGAATCTTGATTAACTGAGATCTTGAGGACGTGGAATGTCACCCTATCTATCGTCATCAATATTTTTTTCTTCGGCCAAGCACAAGCCTGGAACTTATGTGGGCATCACCCTCAGAAATGAATGTCGGAAAGTCTCTCAATATTTCCTTCGGCTAAGCACAAGCCTGGAACTTATGTGGGCATCAACCTCAGAAATAAGTGTTTGAAAGTCTCGAGTGTTCTAGTGATAGAGAGGTTCGTCCCTTGGGGAAAGTTTTTAATTTATTAATTCATTCATAAATACAATCACAAATCATTTTCAAGACTGGGAGCGATAGGATTAGCCCAGAACTTCAAATTTTAAAAATTTGTTATTTAAATTTGGGAGAGGAATGGTACAAGATAACCTCAGTTTTTCTCTCCCGATCTGTGCTTTTCTAAATGAAAAAAAGCTTTTCTAAAAATAAAATTTATAAATTTCCCAAAAGTAGCTAATTTGGGTAGCTTGTGTCTGAATATTATATTCTCTCCCAAACACAACTCCAAACGAGACCATCTATCTTGAATCTTAGTCTGTCTATCTTAATCTATCTTAGTTTTTCTTTGTTACATATCTTAATCAATGAATGAATACATCTTTAGTGAGGTCGACTCCTATAATGGCAGTGTTTGATCAGCAATGGTATTGCTGTCCTTGTCTATTATTCAACAAAGCAGATAGCGCTATCTCTTTCTCGATTCGCTCTGTTGCCAGATCGTCTCTTAACAATGCAGAATTAATAATTAATTGACAAGATATTTCGACTGAGTCATTGTCAATATTGTAGAACCGTTCCATAATTGAATAAAAACACACATATGTTGTCAAATTCTACACAGTTTTATTTAGTACACGACCAAGGTTACTAAATAAAATAGTGTAGAATTTGACAACAGATTTGTGTTTTTATTCAATTATTCGACAAGATATTTCATATTAATAATGAAATTATTGAAAAATATAATTTCTTGCTTAATAAAATATAATTGATTATTTTAAGCGAGAATGAACAGTTAATATTACCATAGAGAAACAATAACGTAAGTAGATATTCCATGGTGTATAGGGCGTTTATGTCGCAACTTTCACTGTAATCTCAAGTCGATTACTATCGATTATTGTAGATTTTTACTGTTTTGGTTGGGTGAGAGTGTATGAACGGCACAATATGAGAGACTACCAGTTTCACACAGCTTTTTGGGAAAAAAATACGTGGACCATCGGCTTGAGATAACAGTAAAAGTTGCTAAATAAACGCCATATACCATGGGATATCTACTTACGCTATGTTTCTCTATGATATTACATCAATAAACCAGTATTAGCTACCATCTATAGAAGGCTTTGACAAGACTGAGGATCGGCAACGTTGTTCTCCTATCTTTCTCCACTGCCATTATAACGTGGACCTCACTATAGACTCAATGGTTGCCTAGCAATGCAGTGGGCTTGGACAGATAAATTAATCTTTTGTACACGATATTTCTTGACTGAAGAACATGAATGAAAATAAATACAAGATAAGAAGAAGATAAACGGAGTGGGGATAACGTGTTTGCAATGTCTGACTTAATTAGTAGAAGATGTCTTGGTGTTGATAGTGTCGTTACCAGAGAGAATAGAATATAACCATTCTATTCTCCATATATAACCATAATATAACCAGTCTATTCTATTCTCTCTGGTCGTTACCTATCCACAACAAATAAGGCAAGATGTTATCTTATCACATCAACTTTAATATTAGAATAAAACCATTAATTCAGTTTGGTTTTTGTTGTGACTATTAAGTGTCTTTTCTATAATCTGCTATTGATCATCTCTCATAGACATCAAAATCTTCATTTTCCGGCAATGAATTTACAGTTACCAACAGTTAAGAGTATATTATTTAGTCTCCTGTTACCATATGGTAACAGCAAACAAGGGCACATTGGGATATTTTCTAGAATTGTTTTGGTAGCACTGTGATAATTTAAAATTGGGATATTTTTCTAGAATTGTTTTGGTAGCACTGTGATAATATTTCTAATGGAAGGGGAAGATTGTAGGAAGGTGTTTTCTAGTTACCAGGCGGCCATTTTCTTACTTCAGTGTTCATCAGTAGACCTTCGAAAATCAACGTTGAGGTTATGACTAACATGCACAGGTAAGTTAATTTGTATTCTCTATTGTAATGAATATTATAACTCAATGTAATTGATTATTGCTAAGAAAAAATAAAAACGCTACGAAAAAACCCTGGCTAAATTTCTGTAATTCTATGAATATTATAACCATTTAAATTTGAGTGTTATCATATGATAACACGTGGTGTTTACAGTATCAACTCATACCCTATACGGATATACCTTATAGGGTACAGGTAAACCGAGCTGACTTTGTCCCAATTTTGGGGAGTTGAGATTTTAAACAGCTTGCAATCAATAACTTGAGTTGAAACAAATCTCTTGCAATATTTTTTATAGTATTCTGCAATGTTTGAGGAGTATTTTTCATTATAAAAAGTTGGTATTTTTCTCAACTTTAACAAAGATATATTTCTTTGAAAATAAGAGACAAAACAGGGGTTGGGGTGTCTTTGTCTCATTTTGAAAAATATATGGAAAAAAGGTAACTTTCAAGAGTTAGACAAAGTGAAACCAACTGTTAACCATTAAAATGAATAATTACATTGAAAACAAATGAAATTCACTTCAAAAACATCACTACCTTATTATTTTATCTTTCAATGTTATTACACTAGAGTTATTTGCATTGTAAATAAATAAAATAAATAGTAAATGAATTATTGGAAAAAAATTCAGTTTCTCCTGCCTAAAAATCTTTTGTAGCGTCGAGGTATGTTGGCTCCAGCTGCAGAATCAGCAAAAAATGAATATTGAGAATGTATTCATTTTAAGAAAGGTAAATAATTATGTTTTATTCGGTAGACTACATGATATTCATCATATTTTGAATTGTATTTGCATTATATTCTGCATAATATCACAATTTTTATACTGGGACAAAGTCACCCCAAGTTTAACCTAAAAATGACCTTGTTGTATTTAGCTAGTAACAGTATCCTAACCAGTTCAACTGTGGATATTATGGATATAACAATTGAAGAATAAAAAATGTACTCGGTGATATCATAAGTCTTTTAGAAATAAGTTTTCTAATACGAAGTTTCAGACAACAAAATCACAAGCAAGCAATCAATTTTTATAATAAAAAAGCAAAAATAAAATGTACTCCCTGATATCATAAGTCTTTTAGTAATACGTTTTCTAATACGAAGTTTTCCATACAACAAGATCACAAGCAGGCATTAATTTTTATGTCGATAATTCAACTAATATATCGAGATTCGACAAGATATCGATTGTAGAACCTCGATAATGATCAGGGCTACAGATATCAATGTTAAACATCGATTTCGGATAACAGAGATAAACTGATTTGAATCTTTTTTCGGGAGATGGGACAAAGTCACCCCGGTCGACGGTGTGTTGTATTTATATCCATTACCCAAACTTTTAGGAACGGAGTACACAATCAATAAAAAAGCAAAGTATCTCTTGCAACTCTTACACAATTATTTGTATTGGGAATTCAGGAATTTGTAATCAAGATATATGCTTTTATAAATGTAATAGTTTATTTTATAAACATTTCATGAATAGTTTACATCTATTTCTCCTTGTTCACATCAACATGTATTTGAACCTGTATTCCAGTATAAAAGATATTATAAAAGTTTCGGTTGTGAATAGATCATTTCTTATAAAATATTTCATATATGAATAGTTTGTTATAGTATGCATTCTCTATTATAACAGATGAGAAACGAGTAACTCAATGAATGAATTACAAATAACAAGTGAATATTTTAAAATTTTGTTTCATTCGATAAAGGGATTTATAATGTTCATTTTGTCATGTTTCAGGCCACTGACACTTGTAGAAATACTTGCTGAGTCAAATGAGCTCCAAACAAATGGAGTCAGCAATATCTACTTGAAGCCTCCAAGTCTGGCTGACTTATCTGATGAGGACTCAGCAATAATGAGGATAAAGGAAGGCTGATCTAAGCAGCAGCCAATGCTGAGATTGTTTTTACCAATGATGAGAGGGAAGGATGTGATGTGGAGTCATGACTTCTAATCCTGTCATGAATGATTCTGTATCAAGTCAGAGGATAATGTGAATAATGATTATTCTGAGGATAATGCAGTTCTAGAATCAGTGGCTCGATAGACTAGACCATTTCATTGTCTAAAATTTGGGAAGTGAAAAAGTAAGATGTACAGGATCAAATTGCAGTGGAAGTGATTGTATTAGATGTCAGAAATGCAAAATGTAGGACTTAGTATTCCTTGTTTCATGGTAACCTATACCAAAAAATGACATTTCTTATACTCATATATCTAAAAAATTGTATTTTTTTCATATATTTATATATATCAACGAACAATATTATTAACACACATATTATAATATATATTGATGAAAACATACACCAAGTTGTTGAATAATCAATATTGATATCGTATTCACCCCCCCATGTTACTATATATGGTAACATGAATTTTTCCATATATTTTCTGAAATAAGTGAATAAAAAATGAAATGATATTTCATGAGTTGTTTTTAACAACTGTATTGACGTCTCACATAAGAAAAAGTAAAAAGAAAAAAAGAAAAAAACTTGGGAGTTCAAGGGATAAGCATGTGTTTACGACTAGCAATATGGACAGAGACATTCATAATATTAGCAGCAGGAACTGCAAAATTATTTTTCCCTGGCGTTTAGGTTGTTGTTGTTTTGCTCTTATTTGTCTTGAATGAGACTTGCAGCACCCTATTGCCCAATGTGTAGCCATTCAGAGACTGTATCGCTACAGCTGCCTCATCGTAATTTGTCATGGTAACAAATCCGAAACCTTTGCACTTGTTTGTTTGCAGGTCCCTGATTATTTTGACACTCTGCATGGCACCGAATGGCCCAAACAGTTGCCAGAGAACATTCTCCTCAGTTTCAGGCGCCAAATTGTAAACAAAGATACACCAGCCTGATCCGTTCATTGCATTAGCAGGCATCATTGTATTGGTCTGCATATCACCTGTCACTGACGAGTACCTGTTTATTGGTGACAGAGGAATGTACCTGAAGCGTCCGGTAGGATGATGAATAGGTCCACCGTAGCGCCTTGCCGCCTGGGGCGCCAGGTAGGCCGCCAGCGTTGGGATCGCCTTGTTGTTGTTGTTGCTTGGGTTGTTGGCGAATTTGACTGTGATCGGTTCAGTTGCTCCCTTTGGAATGGTGTTGTTGAGCTCCTGGATGGCCCGTTCGGCCTCCATGCGTTGGTCGAATCTTATGAAGCCCACGCCCTTCGACAACCCTGTTATATTATCACACAGAATACGTGAAGTGATGATGCGTCCATAGGGGCCGAATAAATCTTCTAGATCTTGTTGAGCCATGTTCTTGGGTAGTCCACTAACGTACAAGTTTGCACCTTTTATCACCTCACTACTCGGTCTTGCAAAAGACACTTTGATGGTTTTGTTCTGCAATCTGAGCCCATTCAACGTGTTGATTGCTTTTTCTGCGTCCTCCGGTCGATGGTAGTTCACAAAGCCATATCCGAGACTCTGGCCTGTCACTTTGTCCCTGATGAGCTTACAGCTTTCTACGTCACCGATTGAAGAGAACAGGGACCTAATCTCTTCCTGTGTCATGGTTTGAGGCAAGTAATTGACGATTAGATTCGTCTTGCTGTCCTCCTGACTTCCGCCAGGATTCGTTTGCGAAGACGATTTGTATGAAGAGGATGAGTTTGTGTGAATTGAGCCGTTCTGTTGGGGATGTGATTCCACACCATTGTGCACCATTTTGTCGATAGTTATAGACCGTTTTCGATAATCACGACGAACAACGTCTCTATTCTAATGAGTAGACGAAGAAGAAAAACGAAACAAACTAGTAAACGTGCACAGAAAACCGTTTCAACACAAATAACAAAGGAGCACGTGCTGCAGACGAGACAAATAACAGAGAAACGCGAGCTGCTGGTGCTGCAGACTGAAAGTGACTGAGGTAGAGGCTAGAGGCCCGGGAGTATTGCAGCTACACCCCAGCCGATTGCCGCCCCCACCCTGCAGCCTACAGCACCCCACAACACCCAACAGCCAACATCCCATTCACAGTCAAAGGGTTCTGCTACGGTCGGGTATTATCGGAAGTGTTCGGAGTCATACTGGGTTCTGCTACGGTCGGCTATTATCGGAAGTGTTCGGAATCTCACTATCGGACCCTCTCCTACCACACTCTACTTCTCCATTACCACCTTACCTCACCCTCTTCACACTCAGAGCGCCGTAAAATAAAGTAATAAATTATTGATCATGATGTAAAGTATTATGAATAATCCTGTTATATTAAACGAGCAATTTCTGTATATATTTATATGGTTATTCAAGTCCAACGGATCTCGAAAACGGCTCTATCGATTTTCACGAAATTTGGAACATAATAGGTACATGATTTAAAAATTCGATTGCACTATGTTTAATCCCTGGGAACCCCCGCTGAAGGACATGAAAAGGTTAATAATTATTCATCCTTGGAAAAACAGATGATAATTTATTACGTCGTCTGTTGATAACGGAAGATGTGAGTGCCTGTGTGGGAGAGTAAAAGAATTATGTTCAGACTATTTGTAATCAATCAGCTTATCTCACGAGAAAAATTATCTAGAAAATTTCATCGACTTCAAAATAATATGATTTGTTGTTGACATGACATGGTATATCATTCTGAATTAGAGTATACTAGTAGTTCTGTGAACAGTAGACCTCACGCAGTATTCTCATCCACAAGTACCTGATTGAAACTATAAACCTTATGGACATGCAGCAATAGACTGGCTTCTCCACACATCTGTGTCAGCTGATTTATGATGAATAATAAAATTCTATAGTCTGATTTTCACTCTTATATTGGCGTATGAAGGAGGCTCCTTTTTCCTTTTATACTAGTAGTTATGTGAACAGTAGACCTCACGTAGTATTCTCATCCACAAGTACCAGATGTCAACTGTTTTAAATGTTAACAAACTCAGTTCACGTGTGAATTTGTATTCCATATGATATAATTCATCCAGTTCCGTGATGATCTTTCTATCTGATGAAAATTAATTTTTTAGAATCAAAAATATTATAATTTCTCCAGCATTATTTAGTTCGTTTGTTTATTTTTATTCACCTATTAAATTAGTTTTTTCGAATGTGAGAATATTGATACTGATGGGCTCGCATAATAATACCATGACTGCAAAACAAAATATTGAAACCAAAGACCTTAAAGCTGCGATTAGACCAAATTTATTAAAAAAATGTTAATAACCCAATCCTTTTAGATTGTATTAGATTGAACATAACTTATCATACACATGATGAACTTATGTGTTTGTCAACTTCCGTTCAATCTAATAGAATCTATAAGGATTAAGTTATAACAATTTTGTTAATAACTTTGGTGTAAAACCAGCTTAAAGATGCATGCATACCTCTTTAATGTCTTTGATTTAAACTATAGACCTTATACAAATACAGCAAAAGACTGGCTTCTCCACACATCTGTGTAATCACTTGTCAGCTGATTTATGATGAATAATAAAGTTTAAATCTCTGGGACAGAACATTTCTAATACGGTAAGAGACAAATCTATGCGTTTTAGAGGATAGATCCTTCATAGTATTGTTGATCTACTAGATCAAAAATATATCCTCTAAATCGCATGGATTTATCTCTACCGAATTTGAAATGTTCTGTCCCAAAAATTTAAACTTTAGGCGCTCATATCTCAAAAAGTAATGATTGGAAAAAATGTTTTCCTGAGAAAACTTTTTCATTTTGATAGCTTGATGATATACAAATTTAATTATTTCCAATTCCTTATTGTTGAAAATTGCATAAATCACACAAATACAGGAAATAACTAATAAACTCTCAATCTTGAGGGGAAGACAGAGCAGTTTCAGATAACAAATTAACACAGAATGAGAACATGTTTTTTTCATACAACATGTGTGTCCTTGTATGCTTGGGGGTTGAACGGGAGAGAGTGAGACAAAGAGAGTGAGAGAGAGGGAGTGGGTGAGTGAGTTATAATCACACATATCGTGTCCTGTTTCTGTTCTTTCGAAGGACACAACCCAAGGATACAGGAGCAGTCCAAGGACGAAGAACCATCCTTGGGGAATATTAAGCTATGCTGCAGTGACAGGATTACATCCTCTTTCCTCACCCTAATTATATCTTCCTCTCCACGGGGTTGTTCCTCTTCTTTTCCCTCATCCTTGATGACATCACTTTTCTCCTACTTCTTTCTTTTGATTCTACTTTCTCAATCCTCCGGGTTCTCTGTATTTTCTTAAAACATCAGGGTTTTCTTAAGTTCTACGTTTTGTTATTTTTGATTCTCTATTCTACTACTCTCCTTTTTTTCTATATCTCCTTCCTTGTTTTTTCCACACTACCCGGTCGTGTGTTGATGGAAGGTTATTATTTTATATCTTCTTTCTCCTCATCCTTGATGACATTATTTCTCTCCTTCTCCTTTCTTTTGATTCTACTTTCTCTAATCCTCCGGGTTCTCTGTGTTCTCGTAAATCATCAGGGTTTTCTTAAGTTCTATTTCTACTTTTAAAATATATCATTTTTAAAGAATCGACAATTATTTGTTGAAACACCGCCGATTTATGAAGTTACATCACATTATTATATTATTATTATTCTAATTTTATATATTCAATCTCTATTCTCATTGATTAATTTTTCACACTTTGTAAAACTCGCTGAATAATATTAGTAATTACTTAATGTGATTTAGGGCCGTTTGCACTGTGGATTAAACTCGATTTAATCAGCTGGTGGCTTAAACTCAAAATGAAACACATCAAAGCTGGGTTTACACCAAAGTTATTAACAAAATTAATGTTAATAACTTAATCCTTATAGATTCTATTAGATTGAACATAACTTATCATACACATGATGATCATATGTGTTTGTCAAGTTTTGTTCAATCTAATAGAATCTATATGGATTGAGTTATTAACATTTTTTTAATAACTCTGGTGTAAACGCGGCTTTACGGTTTCAATCCAGTTTAAAAATGAAATTTAGTTTAAACTGGCACTGTGCAAACGGCCCTTAGTGTATAAGCCAGTAAAATATTGTAACATACATAAATGAAAAAAATAAATATAAAGAAAATAAAAATCTCAGTACACTTTTTTTGAAATATTTTATCACAACATGTTTCCGACATTTATGCCATTTTCATGTTTTTCATGTTCATTTTACTGAGATTTTTATTTTCTTTATATTAATATTACAAGTAGCCCTATACAGGAAAGAGATAATAAATGAAAAACTCTAATATAATCAAATCCTGTACCTCTTTAATCCACCATCTATTTTGATAATTTTTTACTCATTTTCTTCTTCTTGCTCACCACATCTTGTTATTTCAGGTTTCCACTTTTCCTTCAGTTCTTCTACCTTCACGTTTCATGTATGCTTCAACACTCTTGCTTCTTCTTACTTTCTACTACAAATTCAACTACAGTACTGTACTTCTCATCCTTTTTTTCTGATATTTCTGTTTTCATCTTCCTAAATTTTTCTGTTTCCTATCCCTCTTCTCTTAATTCCTCCCTGATTATTTTTCATTCTTTATTCATTTGTACAATAAGTACACTATCAAAATGATAGGGAGATGAAAAATAAGGTAACCTTGTGCTATTCCTCTCCCAAATTAAGATAACACATTATTCTTCCCATTTTAGTATCTCCTGTTTCCACCAATCCTCCTCTAAATTCCATCTCTTTTCTTCTTCTTAATCTCATGCTCTTCCTTCTTTATTTTGGTTGACAGTTACTGGAAACTGGATAGGGTATTCTAAGTATTCTTTCCAAAGAATTGACATTGACATGTTCAAAGGTGCGCCGATCCATGCAGATACAAAACAATATTATCTCATAATTCTAAATTTAAATTGCATTTCTCTCATATTATGTACAGTTCAATAATTATTTTCCAGTTTGTATTGAGTAAATTCATCTAAAACTTTGCTGTATTATGAACTAATATCGGGGCACTGAGCTTCGCTCTGGAGTACAAAAGCATAGAAAGTTTATTACAAGAGAGGAAATTATAATATTATCATAGTTTATACAGAAAGCTTCTATCTAATCACAGTGGATTGAGATTAATTCGCAGTGGAATGAAAAAATCTATCTTACAAAGAGACCTGATTGAATGATTGCAATAGTTCAACTGCTGAGTCATAATTTTGTCTCAGTCCCACACAAATGCACTCTCTCACTCACATCCATTATCGACAGATGATGACATTATCAGCTGTTTTTCTAAGGATGAATACTTATTATCTTTTTAATGTCCTTCAGCAAGTTTTCCCAGGGATGGAGACCTAGTGCAATCAAATGTTTATATTCAAATCAAACTGTTTATTCCTCAAAAACAATACATGCTAAAGCAGCAATAAAACTCAAAATATACACAGAATTATAACATAGCTGACTATGAGCCTAGTAGCCTATGTTGATATTATTGACCGAGCGAAGTGAGGTCTAAGATTCAAGTCGACGGTTTGGCATTTCTCTTAATGTTTAGTTGTTTATATGTTTATATGTTTATATGTTGCGCATTTACGGCGAAACGCGGTAATAGATTTTCATGAAATTTGACAGGTAAGTTCCTTTTTTAATTGCGCGTCGACGTATATACAAGGTTTTTGGAAATTTTGCATTTCAAGGATAATATAAAAGGAAAAAGGAGCCTCCTTCCAATATTAGAGTGAAAATCTGACTATAGAATATTATTCATCATAAATCAGCTGACAAGTGATTACACACATGTGTGGAAAAGCCAGTCTATTGCTGTATTTCCATAAGGTCTATAGTTTCAATCAGGTACTTGTGGATGAGAATACTGCGTGAGGTCTACTGTTAACAGAACTACTAGTTGCACTATTATATCAAGTCAAGCGAGTAATTTCTGTATATAAATATGTATTTATTTATGTATATAATATACCGTATTAAGTATATAATATATATTTATTTATGTATTTGAGTATATCTGTTGGACAGAAATAAATTTCCAAATACATAAATTACTCGCTTAATATAAAAGGATTATACTGTAATTATATAAAAGTCTATAATCCAGTAGGCTATCTATTGTAATCTGTTTGGAGCACTCAATCAATTCCTCTTTGTAGTCATCCGCTTTCGCCCTGATATTTTCCCTGTTCGTGTTCCATTGCTCGTACTTTTTCCCTCCCACTCTTCAGTTTTCAACAAAAACTCCCTCGTTTTCCCTTTCCTCCCTCTTATCATCATAACTTGAACATCAATAACCGAATGTTGCGCTCGTTTCACTTCCCAATCCGCCAGCAGAGTTTTCGACAAATTGTTGAGAATGGAATTCACAGCCATCTTTATTGTGGAGCAGCGTGTGCCTGGGACTCCAATCATTGCGAGAGGGGTTGCTATGGTGATATACACTGCTAACTGGCAGATTTTCCCCCTATATATAATATAACATGGAGGCTTCCAAGTCAAACAATTTTGCCAGTCTGGAGTGAATCTTACTATATATATAAATAATGCTTAGCTCCTGTTGAGGTGGTGGTGGGGGGGTGTTAACACATGTGAACAGAATGCGCATCTCGTCACTACTTCCTACTTCTTCTTCTTCCTCTTCTTCTTCTTCTTCTTCTTGTTCCTTTTCTTCCTCTACTCCTCAATTCCATCATTCTTATAGTGACCTCCTTCCTTCTCCTCTTCATCATTCTCTTCTTCTTCTTCTTTTTCTTCTCACTTTTCTCCTCCTCCTTCTCTTCTTTTTCTTCTTCTTCTTCCTTTTCTGCTTCCTCTACTCCTCAATTCCATCATTCTTTTAGTGACCTCCTTCCATCTCCTCTTCTTCATTCTCTTCTTTTTCTTATCACTTTTCTCCTCCTCCTTCCTTCTCCTGTTCTTCTTCTTTTTTCTTCTGTTTCCTCTACTCCTCAATTCTATCATTCTTTTAGTGAGCTCCAAGTTATAATGGAAGTGGAGTAAAATAGGAGAATAGCGTTGCTGATTCTCTGCCTTGCCACTGCCTTCTATGGAATATAGCTGATACCAGTGTATCTAATGCAATATTAACTGTTCATTATTGTTGAAAATGTTCAATTATTCCTCAAAAAATATATATTATTTTGAATTCCTCAACAAATTTTTTTCAATTTAATCATACATTTTCATTATTGAGATTGAATGTTTTGTTAATAAATTATATGTCTACTTCATTGAAAAACGATCTGGCAAAATTGCGGAGGTAGAGAAGAACAGCGCTATCTGTATTTTTAATTGATAGACAAGGATGGCAACACCAATGTTAATCAAATAAAGCCATTATTATGTGGACCTCGCAAATAAATCTGTGGTTTTTTTGACAATTTCCTAGTCTTTTTCATTTGATATGAATAATTACCACAATATCAACTTCTCAACTACACAAGAAATGTGGACCTCACTATACTTCTCTCTTCTTCTCTCTGCTTCTCTATACTTCTAATTCTATTTCTTCAAATTTTCGATGGTTGCCAGGGGATGCCTATCCAGGCAAAAGGGGGCGTAATGACCGGAAACGCAAGTGAAGGGTGGTGGCGTTTTCGTGATAAGGGGATGAAAAAGAAGAAGAAGAAGAAGAAGAAGAAGAAGAAGAAGAAGAAGAAGAAGAAAAAGAAGAAGAAGAGAATGAAGAAGGATATAAAGAAGAAGATGAAGAATTAAGAGGATACGTTCTAACAGTTTGTTGAAGGCGAAAAAAAACCAGGAAATGAACAAGGAATAAAAGGAAGATATGATTAAGGAGAAGAGGAGTAAGCTTTGTTGGTGGAGAATAACACAGGAAGGCGTAGAGAGGAAAATGAGTGGAATAAAAGAAAAAAGCATG
The DNA here is from genome assembly GCF_014356525.2 of Nilaparvata lugens. Classification (NCBI taxonomy): domain Eukaryota; kingdom Metazoa; phylum Arthropoda; class Insecta; order Hemiptera; family Delphacidae; genus Nilaparvata; species Nilaparvata lugens. Next base: position 18,768,886 of record NC_052505.1, read on the forward strand.
CGGTAGATGACAGAGTGTAAAAGGGGATGAAAACGTCCTCAGGGAATCAACCGAGCAAAACGAGTCTGATCTCGACTTGTTCGTTAAAAACACTGCAAACTACACCTCTCACACACACACACTCACTCTCTCTCTCTCTCTCTCTCTGCTCTCTCTCTCTCTCCCTATCTATATATATCTCTCTCTCTTCATCTCTCTTTCTCTCTCTCCCACACTCTCTTTCTGTTTCCTTCTCTCTCAGTCTCTCGTTTGAGGGTGGATTCCTTTCAAGGGAATCTGAAAAATTAATTCCCAACTGAATAAAAGCCGCACCCCCACCAGTCCCCGACTCTATTGTAAGGCAAGAAATTAGTATTTGTTGAACAAGTGTGTGATGGTTGGTGCTTGGTGGCCTTTTGTGCCATTACAGTACAGTGCTGCCATCTTCTCTGCTCTCTGATACGCCCTGTGGTTTCAATAACCCTACAGATGAGATCTTTGTGTTTCGAATCAAATTTGGAGGATTATTAGTAGACGAGAAGGTTTGGTTCTTGAAAGACCAAGTCACCGCGAAGCCCCTAGCTTGATTCCAATATTTGTTTTACAGGGAAGTTTATACAAGATGAGTCTTGATTTTAGCATTGATTTATTCATTGAATAAGGCGTATTTAATGTGAAGGAGACACATTGGGGGTAACCTGTTGTCTCCATAAATAAATAAATGAATAAAATAAATTTCCACATATCAGAATCTCTAAAAATGTATACAGTGAGAATATTATTCCATGAGTGCTACATGGACTATTCGCACTCAACTAGGCCTTTTACAAAGGAAAAATTGATACTAAAGGATAATTGATACTAAATTTTACTTGAAGTGATACTGAAGGATAATTGATACTAAATTTTACTTAAAATTATACTAAAGGATAATTTTTATAAAGGATAATTGATACTAAATTCTACTTAAAGTGATACTAAAGGATAATTTTTATAAAGGATAATTGATACTAAATTCTACTTAAAGGGATACTAAAGGATAATTTTTATAAAGGATAATTGATACTAAATTCTACTTAAAGTGATACTAAAGGATAATTATTATAAAGGTTAATTGATACTAAATTTTACTTTAAATGATACTAAAGGATAATTTTTATAAAGGATGATTGATACTAAATTCTACTTAAAGTGATACTAAAGGATAATTTTTATAAAGGATAATTGATACTAAATTCTACTTGAAGTGATACTAAAGGATAATTTTTATAAAGGATAATTGATACTAAATGTTACTTAAAGTGATACTAAAGGATAATTGATACTAAATTTTACTTACAATGATACTAAAGGATAATTGATACTAAATTTTCATTTCAGTATTGATCCATTCATTGAATTAGGGCAATGGTCGCCAAACTTTGCTATGAGTCTGTGAGCTAGAATAGCATTTATAAAACTTCTAGTGAGCTACCAAGGAATATTAGACTGATGAAAGTACGGTACACAAAATGAAATTTTCACACTTTTATTGCCGCTAAAGATACATTTCTAGTGTTGAAATCTACTTATCTCATAGCAGAAAGCTCTTTTTGGCCATAAAGAATTTCCTTGATGTTCGGAGTGTTCGTTGTAGCCGCCATTCTGATTCAGTTGTCCAATTGTTCATCAGTCCGTCTGTTCCTATATAGATTTTTTCATGGATTTCATACTTGAAAAGGATGCTTCACACAAGTAGGTAGAGCTGAACATAGCTTTCAACCTTAATGCAACTTGAATTGGATATTTTTCTTTGGGGACTTCAGGCCAAATATATCCAGTTGTAGCAATTGATCTGAGAGACAAATCATTTTGAAAATCCACAAATTCAAATTCAACCTCAATGCAACTTGAATAATATTTTGGTAATTTTTCTTTAGGGACTTCAGGCCAAATATTTCCAGTTGTAGAAAGTGATCTGAGAGACAGATCATTTTGAAAATCCACAAATTCCATTTCAATTGAAGCCTGATATCCACCAAAATGTTTTACAACACAAGCTGTAAAATCTTCTGCATCGATCTCCACAAAAGGAGAGTTGATGAATTGTACCATATTCGATATGCTTTTAAAATCTTGAAATCGTTGATCAAACTGTTGTCTCAAGTCTGAAAGAATTGTAACTTATTCTTGGTTATTGCTGCGGTGCTGTGGAGGATTTTTCTAGTCATTGATTTTCTTCAGACTGGGAAAGTGTCTATATTCAAACAGGACGACATTCTTTTCCCACATCCCGAGCTTCTTGGAAAATGATGTTACAGTTGAAATCATTTCACCGATGTCCTTATCTTTCCCTTCAAGCTGCAAATTTAAATAATTCAACTTCTCTAACAAATTTGAACGTTTATGGTCCGGTAGATTTTTAGTTCTGCGAGTGAGTGAGTGAGTCAGTCAGTGAGTGAGTACCATTTCGCTTTTATATAGATAGAATCATAGAATATTGTTGTTGTTACATTTTAGCTCATACATAGTACAATAGAGTATACATAATAATAGCGTCTGTAGAGCCCGCCGACTTTGAGCGAAGTCTATCGATCCAGACAGACAGCGTGGTCGTATCTGTTGGGGGGTTGAAGTTACCCCTTGGCTGTTGACACAGTTTATTGTGTGCAGTGTCATTGGTGTTGACCTTGCCCTCCCCCCTATTCACCCGCAACCCCCCAGCCAATATGGCTTCCAATACGTGATCGATACAGTGTGAACGGTGATAGATTCTTTGATATTTGTTGCTACTGTTAGTAGGTGAGAAGTTGGGTGATTGGAATGGGGTTGTCGATTGTGAGGGTGAAGATATTTTATATGAATTTGATACATTCTATATTGGCAGTTCTGATAGAAGGTATTTGATATTTGTTTAATACGTTTTACCCTTAGACCAGTTATAGAATAGACACGGCTCATTGTATATTCATACTGAAAGTCGATGAAGCCAACATCTACTGCCAAATCCACCCACCTTAACGTCACAACAGTGACGTCACAACAGTGACGTCACGCATCGTAAAGCAATTATAGAAAACTTTTTTGAGTTTGTTGTGTAAGTGTTTGTGGTGTTTAACTTACATTGTTGTTAGCTTGGTTGTGACGTCAAGATGGGTGGATTTGGCAGTAGATGTTGGCTTCAGAGGCTAGACTTTCCAGAGTGTCTATCCTATAACTGGTCTAAGGTTTTACCAGATAGAAACAATAGCATAAGTAGATATCCCATGGTATAGGATGTTTATGTCGCAACTTTCACTGTTATCTCAAGCCAATAGTCCACGTATTTCTTTCCCGTGAAGCTGTGTGACGCTCGTAGTCTCTCAAATTGTGCCGTTCACATACTCTTAACTCAAGAAAACATTAAAAATCGACAATAATCGACAGTAATCGGCTTGAGATAATAGTAAAAGTTGCAACATAAACGCCCTATACCATGGGATATCTACTTACGCTATTGTTTCTCTATGGTTTTACATTGCCAGGTATCAAGGAAGAAGGAGGGGAGTAGAGAAGTAGAGGGAGGTGAACGAACAAGGTGGAGAAGTGCGAGGGGAAATGAGAGGGAGAGCTGGAGGATAAGGCGAAGGAAGGAGACGAATGTGGAAGAGGAGGAATCGTGGGATGATTAATGTTTAAAGGGAAAATAAATAATTAGAATAACTTAATGGAGAATATGAGATTAAAAATAGTATGAACTACCAAAATATTTCATAGGAAAATTTTTTATTAATTCAAGAAAAATGTATATTTTTGGAAAGAAAAAATATGGATAATAAGGGACTATAAATGGATAATTATTATGTTGATACTATTGATTGAAGTATGCAATTCAAATATTGATTATTAATTAATATAACAAAAATTGTAATTGAAGGAGTGTTTTTGATGTTGGAATTGTTAATATTATCAAGTGATTTTTTTATATTTAGAGGATGTCAATGTAATGTTGATTTTTTTTGTTTTTTATTCATTTTACAACTTTCTGATTGAATGTTAGGCTAAGTGAATTTTTCGAGAGGAGTGCCCATGTAATACTGTTTCTTTTTGCTTCTTCTACTTTCGTTTTAGTTTTTATATTTCTAATTAAATTTCTAGTAAATATTGTATTTTAGTTTTATGAAATATCACAACCCGCATCCGCGCTCAGATTCTTTATTTGCGGATGCTAATTTTTTCATAAAATTGTAATTTATATTTATGTTTGTGAAATGTATTTTGAATGGAAATAAATTTTATTTTATTTGATTATTATTCATAATTATTAGCAATAAACAACAATAATTAATATCAGAACGGTCTCACTGGGATAACTTGAATCACAGGTACCTACTATGGGAGGCCGTGGAAAAGGAAATGTGACAACAACGCCTTCCTAAAATTTTCACTGACTTTCAACGTTAATCTCATAGATAAATATTTATCAAATAATCATCTTAGATAAAAATATTGTGAATAGAGTCAAAGAAGATGACAGATGAAGAAACAAGAAGATGAGAAAAATCGACCAGAAGACGAAAATTGACAATAATAGCAAGTGAGGGACATAGACGGAAAACATAATAAAAGGATGGTGGATAGAAGAGAGCAAGAAGAGGATGGTGGAAGAAGAGAGACGAAAACAAGAAGAGGATTGAGGAAGAGAAAGGAGAATGAGAACAAGAAAAGGACAATGAAGAAGGAAAATAAATAGGGGTAACACAGTAGCAGCCTGGGGGGATTGTGTTGTTTGATATCGGGGGTTGATGGGGATGGTTGGCTCAGTATTGGTTTTACCGGCCGAGGCTTGCATTTGAAAGGTAGTTGGTCGGTGACCGGACAGACACGTCACAGACACGACACGTCGGTCATCCAACCCGACAGACACACACATTGATCGTGTGAGTTGTTGTCTGCTACCTACGAAATAAATTGTTTTAGGAATGCAATGTTTTGTTGCTATTCCAATAAATTGTTTGTCCTACTATTGGATGATTCCACATGGATTTGGGCTTGTGGATGTTACAGTAAATTGTTATGTAAAAATTTTGTTACTCTAGTCACCTGCTCATTATGATCACAGAGAAAAAATAAGCATAAGCCCATGAAAATTTCTGATGAATGCATTTTTATCTGTAAATGCTTGTGGCCAGACCAGAAGCGTTTTTCAGGCGTGTTTTCTGGCGCCAACCCAATCAGCCAACGGAGAGCCGACTCTAAAAACGCCTGAAAAACGCTTTATATGGTGTGCCCCTTATGCTATTTATTTTCTATGGTATGATGTTCAGATAAACCTTAGGCTTGTGCGTGTTGAATTAAAATTGGAATTTATTGTTTCATGAAGTAGTATTTCCAATCAAATTTCCAATTGAAGGGGTTGTAATACAAGGGGTCCAAGTGTCATATTGTTAGTTTCGAGAAAATTAAGCCTAAAGTTTACTTTCATTAATTTAGTAATTCTTCATTCATGAAATGAATATAGAAATAAAATTATATTCACCTATTCCTATAACAATTCAGTATACTTTTACCAAATCAAACGTACAGTTTCATGTCTCAAATTGCTCTCCTTTCTCAATTATCAGCTAAATAGTGATAAGAAGTATCACTTGTACCCCTTGTTTACCAAACAAAACTCTATTGTCTGTCTAGCTACACATAAATCTATCAAATTTACCAGCAATTGACAATGATTAATGACCTCATTGCAATATTATCTGATTCGCTAATTGGATCTTGAGGTATCTTTTGCTAGGTGACATGGCTTAATGCCAAGTCACTTGGACCCCTTGTTTAATCAAATAAACAGCTGTTTGAAAATGTAGTTTACAAATTTTACACCAGATGTCAGCACTGATTAGACTTACCTCTTGTATACTAGATTTTTACCACTTTCAGCTATCGATTACTGTAGCTAACTCGAAAAAATGAAAAATGTCACTTGGACCCCTTGTATTCTGACCCCCTCAATTGGTTTCTTCAACTTGAAATGATATTCTGTTAATGCTGAATGTAATGCCCACATCAGCTTCAAGCTTGTGTTCTTAATTCATCATTACATTTATGATAAATTTATAAAACTCTATGGTTATACTGAAAATTGAATTCATTTTTGTACTAAATTAGACTGTAGTGTCGTTGCAAATAGTTTAAAACTGACTATATTTGACTTGAATTTAATTAATGCTAATTTATTTTTGCCAAAAATGATGTTCAAATTTGATGTAAGGCTTGTGCCTGGGTGGTTAGAGGCATTATGATGATTGGACTCGAATGTTCGACAAAAATTATTAATACTAGTGGTTCTGTGAACAGTAGACCTCGCCCAGTTATAACGACGTCCCAAACCATAAGCACATCCACATACTAGTAGTTCTGTGAACAGTAGACCTCGCCCAGTTATAACGACGTCCCAAACCATAAGCACATCCACACTGATACACTATTTATTTGATCAGATCATGCTTACACAAGATTTAATTATCATATAACGCTTTCCGGAATTTAGCGCGAGAAAACCAGAAGACATCTAGGCGCCCAGACGAGCTGTTATAAGTTCTTTGCATCCTATTTTTTATTAGTGCATAAAAATTGCATTCAATGAGGCATGAAATAAGGCATGCAATTTATAGTCTACACAGCTGTTAATTTTTTACCAAGTTACATTGAGATATTGAATTGATGGCGTCATGGCATGCAATTTATAGTCAACTCGACAGCTGATTTATGATGAATAACTATAGTCTGATTTTTACTCTAATATTGACGTATAAAGGAGGATCCTTTTTCCTTTTATATTATCCTTGAAATGCAAAATTTCCAAAAACCTTGTATATACGTCGACGCGCAATTAAAAGAGGAACATACCTGTCAAATTTCATGAAAATCTATTACCGCGTTTTGTCGTAAATGCGCAACATATAAACATTAAAACATTAAGAGAAATGCCAAACCGTCGATTTGAATCTTAGACCTCACTTCGCTCGGTCAATAACTTATTAAATAGTATATATTCAATATAACTTCAAATGGCACTTAGAGGCAGACCAATATTTGAAATTTCATTTGACCAACTGCTGAAACATTTTAATAATAATTAATTTGAACATCTAATGAAAGCTATATACATAGAACTTAATACTGCTGCAAATGATATAGTGTTTTTGACAGGTTTACTCAATGAATATAATATATTATGTTAAAGAATAATTGAATTCTCGCTGAATATCCATCCGTTCGTCAGGAAGAAGTTGAAATATTCCAGCATGCTCTCTGTCACAATCACCTTTCATTTTTCCCACCCGCTGTCAAAACTGAGTGAGATAGAAAATGGGATTTGTTCCTATCATGGGAGCGATTTCACAAACATTGCTCTATAGTGAGGTCCACGTTATAATGACAGTATTTGTTCAACTTTAGCTTTGCTATCCTTGTCTATCATTCGACAAAGCCGGTGGTACTATCCTTTTCTAGGTCCACAACGATGTCAATTATGTTTTTGACAGTGTAGAAATATAATTAATTAATGCAGAGAATCGGCATCGCTATTCTCCTATCTTCATCCACTGCCATTATAAAGTGGACCTCACTATATACTGTTGTACAGTGTATACTGCTGTATTGCAGTATTATACTGATATTCATTCAGTAAACTGCTGCAGTATACAATATATACTGTTTTCCATCGGACTACCGTCTCACAATTATTATTACGTCCCTAACAATAAAACACATTGATTAATATTTTTATCACCATAGCAGTATTTGACTCAACAATTTTATTGGCAAAGCTTGGCTACTTTGAAATGTAGCTCTTGTGAGATTCATTTTAAACTGTCAGCATTCTTCAATAATAATATTAATATTTTCCATTCAAATAATGCTGTCAGTTTTAAGTAATTCTCACTACAGCTTTCTTTTATTGCTATCATTATTTTCCATTATTTTAGTTGTGTTTCGTTCTAAAGTGAGATTGAATTGTGACTAGCAGAAATTTTTAATGGGAAGCTCTGATGTTAGTATGAAGGAATGCTGAAAGTATGAAGTTATACTAAAGCTAGAATTTATTTCTCGTTTTTAGTTTAGTCCATTATGGGACTACTGCTGCAAATTGTAGATTATCTGAGAATAACCTAGAGATTTATTCTGGGTTTTTAGTTTAAGTTATAATGGAGTTGTAATACTGGAAAATTGGTGAATATTTGGAGCAGATGAGTGATATCTAGGATAATAGACTACTGTTTTCTGACTCCCAAGAATAATGCTGCGTTTACACCAAAGTTATCAACAGAATGTTAATAACTTGATACTATTAGATTCTACTAGTAGTTCTGTGAACAGTAGACCTTATGCAGTATTCTCATCCACAAGTACCTGATTGAAACTATAGACCTTATGGAAATACAGAGCAATAGACTGGCTTCTCCACACATCTGTGTAATCACTTGTCAGCTGATTTATGATGAATAATTCTATAGTCTGATTTGTACTACAATATTGGCGTATGAAGGAGGCTCCTTTCTCCTTTTATAATATAGAAACTAGTATATAATAGGTTTTTGAAAATTTTGCATTTCAAGGATGCCTTGCATTTCAAGAAATGCCAAATTTACAAAAACCTAGTATATAAAATTTATATTATCCTTGAAATGCAAAATTTTCAAAAACCCAGTATATACGTCGACACGCAATTAAAAAAGGAACATACCTGTCAAATTTCATGAAAATCTATTACCGCTTTTCGCCGTAAATGCGCAACCTAAAAACATAAACATTATAAACATTTAAACATTAAGAGAAATGCCAAACCGTCGACTTGAATCTTAGACCTCACTTCGCTCGGTCAATTAGATTGAACATAACTTATCATACACATGATGAACATATGTGTTTGTCAAGTTCCGTTCAATCTAATAGAATTATAATAATTAAGTTGTTAACAACTTTGGTGTAAACGCAGCTTTAAGGCCATTCCACACAGCACGTGGCGTGCGTGCCTGGACGCACGCCACGCCGGCCACGCTAGCCACATGCCAATTCACACCGCCACGACTGTTGCGATGCTATACCGGCCACGTTTCCCGTCAGTGCGTCAGTATGCAGGGAGATGTCAACTCCGACGGTCCCGTGGTGTGAATCTGGATTTTCTTGTGGCTTACCTTGGTTTGATGACTCCAACAGCAGCAGTAGTAATGATAATGAGCTGGTTTTATTGTATTCGGTGACAGCACGGGACCAGTGGGTACATCCAATCAATAAAAAAAGGAAGACTTATGGCGAAATCCATCATTTAATGCGCGACCTTGAGGCTGCCAATGATAGTATACGTTCTATACGATAGTATACGTCTAGTATACGTTCTGCGCATGCTCGGACCAAAACGTGGCCGGACACGTTTGAAAAGATCGCTGAGAGAGCGAACGGTAGCCACGCTTGGCTAGTATAGCAAGCGTTGCCGCGTGGCCGTGGCTGCTATGTGAATTGCTTCATTTGATTAGCTGGGAAGCGATGTTTTGAAAAGTAGCTAGCGTGCGTCCAGCCACGCACGCCACGTGCTGTGTGGAATGGCCTTTAGACTACTGTTTTCTGACTCCCAAGAATGATATAACAACTACAATATTATGTTATATTGCATCTATATTTTTCTACACTGCTGTTTCCAGTAACTCGGTTACTAAATTTTTCTGTATATTCAGCCAACTTATTCAATAGTTTTTCTTCCTATTGACCCTGTTGCCTTGATAAATCCCATTACTTTCTTGACACACTTGTATATTAATCGTGATTAATTTCACGAGAATAAATCAGAAAACGTTATTTCGAAAAATAGGTTTGATTGGTTCTCTGATTGGTTCTCGTGAAATTAATCACGAATAAAATTTAACCAGATTTCGTGCAACCGGGTTAAGGCCCGGTTAAAAATTTGGTATGAAGGTATGAAAATTTAAGATGGATTCTCACACACCATCATCAGTATACGCGTCCGGTACAGTGAAAATATTATTCCCATTAACTTTAATGGCTATTTATTAAATTTGGCTATTACACGTTCGGCCGGGCTGAATGGGACTAGTCCCATTAGTACTCATAGGAATTATATTATTTTACTGTACTGACATGTTTACTGATACTGGTATGTGGGGATCCAGTTACTTACACCTTTATCCGGGGCTAAGCATTGTCATAGAATAAAACACTGAACGTGTTTATTGAATCCTAAGTTTCAGTATAGTTTCAGTTATTGACCGAACGAAGTGAGGTCTAAGATTCAACCCGACGGTTTGGCATTTCTCTTAATGTTTGAATGTTTATATGTTGCGCATTTACGGCGAAACACGGTAATAGATTTTCATGAAATTTGACAGGTATGTTCCTTTTTAAATTGCGCGTCGACGTATATACAAGGTTTTTTGAAATTTTGCATTTCAAGGATAATATAGAAGGAAAAAGGAACCTCCTTCATACGCCAATATTAGAGTAAAAATCAGACTATAGAATTATTATTCATCATAAATCAGCTGACACGTGATTACACAGGTGTGTGGAGAAGCCAGTCTATTACTGTATTTGTATAAGGTCTATAGTTTCAATCAAATACCTTGAAGAGGTATGCATCTTTAAGCTGGGTTTACACCAAAGTTATTAACAAAATGTTGACAAACAATCTTGAACGCAAGTTGACAAACACACATGTTCATCATGTATATGATAAGTTATGTTCAATCTAATATAATCTATAAGGATTGAGTTAATAAATTTGGTCTAATCGCAGCTTTAAGGTCTTTGGTTTCAATATTTTGTTTTGCAGTCATGGTATTATTATGCGTGTCCATCAGTATCAATATTCTCTCATTCGAAAAAACTAATTTAATAGGTGATTAAAAATAATCAAATGAACAAAATGATGCTGAAGAAATTATAATATTTTTGATTAAAAAAAAATAATTTTCATTAGATGGAAAGATTATCACGGAACTGGATGAATATTATATAAATTCTGGAATAGAAATATATTCTATTCATTGTTTAAATTAACATAAATATTAATAAGTTATGGAATGCAAATTCAAACGTGGACTGATTTTGTTAACATTTAAAACAGTTAACATCAGGTACTTGTGGATGAGAATACTGCGTGAGGTCTACTGTTCACAGAACTACTAGTGTTTTAGTTTCAGTTTTGTTTTAGTTTCAGTTTTGGTTCAAGTTAAAATAATCCTAGTTTTAGTTTAGGTTTTCGTTTAAGCTAGAACAATCCTAGTTTCAGTTTTAGTTCAAGTATTAGTATAAGTTTTCCCTGGCATTGCAGATCGTGCAGTATATTATCTGAAATCACTTTCTACTAGGGCATTAGCCGACTTTGGTTTTGAGGTTGGGTTGTGCCAGTCCATGTTTTTTGCTACTACCACTAACTTTCTCTATGTTGTTCTTCAGATTCGATTCTCGTTTGTGTGATGCGTGTGTGCATCATTATTATAAGTCCTTCCTTTCTTTGAGCTCTTTCCTTGCCGCTTCATCTACCTCCACCACCCCCTCTTCCTTCACCTCCACACTTTGCGGCTTTTCGTTTATTCTATTTCATATTAATTAGAATTAGTTTTTAGAATTAAGTTTGATTTTCGGTAATTCTTCAAAATTATATTTCTAATATTTGAATATTTCCTATTTTAGTTATAACAATTTGAAATATTTCTTCTACGGTTAGTTTTGAAGCATCTGAATTTGAAAATCGACTTTGTGAAAATACTTGAGGACTGAGAATTTTGTGAATTGAAGAACTACAAGACTTAACCTATTTCGGACCTATTTGGGAGAGGAATAGCACAAGGTTACCTTATTTCTCCTCTCCCTATCATTTTGATAATGTACTTATTGTATGAATGAATAAAGAATGAATATCACCACTCTTCCATTTTTTTATCTAATTCCTATTTATTCTCTCTTCTTCATGAGCTCCTCCTCTATTTCCATCGAATTTCTATCTAGCTGTTAGCCCTGTTGTCAATGTCTGCAGTAGCAGAGGTCTTCGGGGTGATTTGCAGCATTTATTTAGGATTTTCGTTCAATAATAATTATAAAAAGTTAGTGCATATTTTACTGCATTCAAAATTGAACAGTGACCAAACATGGTTTGATTCCATGGTGAGTTTCACCTCGAATTGTCAGCATTGTTCGAATGGGAGGCATTGATATTGATGTATCAGGAATACTGTCAGTTTAAAACGAATCTCACTGTTTTCGTAGGAGGGAAGAAAACAATTTTGCATGGGAAAATGTGACGTGGAAGGCAGCTGATTGACTCATCTGTTTGCGTGCAACTACTAAGAAGATGGAGTGAGAGAGATGTGAGTGGGTGAGGGTGAAAGAGAAGAAGGAGGATGGTAGAGTGAAAGGGAAGAGGGTGTTAAGAAGATTGGCTGCATCGGTGGAATCAGAAAACCTAAATTGGAAAATAGATTTCGTAATAATTTTGTGACGCACTAGTGATACGGGGGAGGGAGGTAGTACGTCTTCGCGTGTTTCTCATTTTCGTCCTTATTTTATGCTTCTTCCTCAACTTCTTATTCATCTTCTTCTTCTTCTTCTTCTTCTTCTTCTTCTTCATTCTCTCCTTTTTCTTCTTCGCCCACTTCTTCATGCTTCTCATTTGAGATTTTGATTGCCTTCCATCAACAGACATGTCTAGCGATTTTGGAATATTGTGGTGGATGAAAAATTGAAACTCAATAAATAGATTAACTTATCGCAATCTTGATTTGATTCATTTGATACATTCAATCATACCTGGTTCATTTTTCATTCAAGGTTTTGCCATTGTGCATAGCATAGTCCATAATGTATACTCCTGGTACCGTGACGATATTTAGTCCTTATATTCATCACCAAATAAGCTTATAGTGAGTTATAGTGGCCTATAGTGCCACGTTATAATGGCAACGTTGCAGGGTTAGAAAAGGATTGCACCATCTGCTTCGTCGAAAGATAGACAAGGATAGCAACAACAACAATGCTAATTATAGTTATCATCGAGCTTGGATCCTGGGTCCGATCGAGTTTGTATTCAAAATTAAATGTATTTTCCATAAAAATAGATTATATAGGTATTTGTGAAACTTTCTATCTAGTCCATATTGAAATTTGAAATTTTCTTTCCAAATTTATGGGACATTTCCCTTCTAAATCGTATCTAATCTTTCTGGAATCGTATTTCAATGAGTCTAGAACAGTCCAAGATCAGCTCGGCAGGAACAATTGCAAATCGTTCACACTCTTATATGTGGCACTAATCAAGCATGAAACTTTCTCTGGATCCTGTTCTTATCACAGTCTTGCTAATTCAATTCAGTTTGACTGGCTAATCCTATCATGAAATTCTTTTGTTCTACACTGCAGTATTACACAATAGTCTGGAGCGAGTAATTCTCATTTACTCTCAATTATTCCAGTCTCATTGAAGTTTGGTTGATATGTTTTATGAAATAACGTTTTTAGTTTTAATGAAAAGTTGTCTGTTTCATTGAAATCGTTTCAAAGAACAATCCGAATAGTTTTTTTATTTTCATTCTATATATTTTTTTATATTCTATATTTATTTTTTGTAAAGCTTTTTTGTATTTTGTTTTTGGCAAATTAATCATTCGTTGATGAGAATAAGTGGATTGTCGGAAAATGTTAGCCTAAATTTGGTGTCCGCTTCATGAAACAATTTGGAAGACCTGTTAAACGGAAACAGCAGTTATGTTAGAATACATTCGAAAGACACTCAATGGTTCAGAATATATCCTAAGTACCTTGGATGAATCACTCATGAGAAAAAGGTTGGAATTGCAGAGGCCTTATGTGGATTGCGCTTTTTCTTGTAACTGAACCATCTACAGTAGACTGTACATACACTAGTAGATACACTAATAGAGACTAGACTAATAATATCTCATTACATAGTGCTGTATATTCGACAATGTTGAGATTTTTATTTAAATAATTTTTGTACAATCAATTTTACTCTTTCCCTTTGGTTTTTTTTAAGATAGTGTTTCTTTTTTTGTTTCAGGTATGTGAATTTAGAGCTCTCAACTAGTAAACTGTGTTCGAGTTTCCATATTCTGGTAAGATTCAGCTTTAGAATAAAATTGTTTGAAATCTATTATAAATGCAATGTTGTACTAATGTAATAATTTGTTGACTTAATTTTCACTTATCTGTTAACTTATCCAGTTTTCAACGAATACAATACTGTTTAAAAAGTATCTGAAATTGTCTCAACAATAGATCAGTTGATAACTAACACAGTAATAAGATATCTATTAAAGATATTGCTATGAATATTGAATAATATTATTATGATTTTATATTATAATCTCTATCATATCGACAATATGATAGTAAGATAAGTATAGTAAGATATCCCTTTGATATCTAACTTCACCAATATGTTAATTTTGAACTGTTATCAGTTGACTTCATTAGGGCTTTATTGTGATTATAGCCATATTGAGAACAATGTAAATAGCAATAAAAATAAAAATTCCAGTACACTGATTGATTTTTATTTTTATTACCATTTATATTACAAGTAGCCCTATACAGAAAAGAGACAATGTGTATAGAAACTATAGAAACAATACAGAAATTTAATAATATAATTGACCGAACGAAGTGAGGTCTAAGATTCAAGTCGACGGTTTGGCATTTCTCTCAATGTTTAAATGTTTATATGTTGCGCATTTACGGCGAAACGCGGTAATAGATTTTCATGAAATTTGACAGGTATGTTCCTTTTTTAATTGCTCGTCGACGTATATACAAGGTTTTTGGACATTTTGCATTTCAAGGATAATATAAAAGGAAAAAGGAGCCTCTTCATACGCCAATATTGGAGTAAAAATCAGACTATAGAATTATTCATCATAAATCAGCTGACAAGTGATTACACAGATGTGTGGAGAAGCCAGTCTATTGCTGTATTTACATAAGGTCCATAGTTTCAATCAGGTACTTGTGGATGAGAATACTCCGTGAGGTCTACTGTTCACAGAACTACTAGTTTATTTACTTCAAATCACTTGAAAATGGCATTAATGTTGAAACATGTGATAAAATAATTCGAAAACGGCTCTAATGATTTTCTTCAAATTTATACCCTTGATAG
The DNA here is from genome assembly GCF_014356525.2 of Nilaparvata lugens. Taxonomy (NCBI): domain Eukaryota; kingdom Metazoa; phylum Arthropoda; class Insecta; order Hemiptera; family Delphacidae; genus Nilaparvata; species Nilaparvata lugens. The sequence continues at coordinate 18,784,010 of NC_052505.1, forward strand.
CTATTTATAAGCCCTATCAACTGACATGAGTCTCATTTCTGGAAAAATTGTAGGAGCTTCGTAATATTCTTGAGAAAAATGGCGAATAATCACTAAAAAACCAAGTTTTTTACGGTTTTCTCGAAAACGGCTCCAACAATTCTCTTCAAATTTATACCATGGATAGCTATTCATAAGCCCTATCAACTGACATGAGTCTCATTTCTGAGAAAATTGCAGGAGCTCCGTAATATTCTTGAGAAAAATGGCGGATAATCACTAAAAAACCATGTTTTTCACAATTTTCTCAAAAATGACTTGACCGATTTTTTTCAAATTCATACCCTGTATAGTTATATATCGGCTCTATTAACTAGCATGAGTCTCCTCCCTGAGAAACTAACAGGGGGTCCACCCCATCCTTGAGAAATTTACTTTGTAACCTCCTTCTCGTGCTTGAGGTAGGTGGGTAGAGCAGTTTATTCAAAAGAACGCACGTCGATATTTTATTTGTAGAACAGCTGTTTTGACAACTTTTAAAAAATCCTCAAATTTCATAATTCAAACAAAGGAAAATGTACTCTGAAAACAATAACAATAGTATAATCGTAGTTTTAATAAAATTATTTAGCCGCCAATCGGCATAATGTTATTCCCCTAGATTATCCTCGTTTAAGAATGAGGCTTATAGATCAATGAACAAGGGAAGTTGTGTGAGTGTACCACACCAGATTTTTTAGTCTAAAGACCAATGAGCTAATTTCCTGTATCATAACATACTTTTTGCGAAATGAAACAGCTAATTTCTCATTAGAAACTCTTACTGCTATTGTTTGATTAACACTTTAATGAACTAATTGTGAATTGTCATTTAGTGATATTGACGTTATAAATTCAGCATCTGATCAACATTGGTTTTCTTTTCTTGTCTGTCATTAGATTAATCTGATAACTCTATCCTCCTCCAACTTTATCCTCCTGCCAAATCGTGCAATGATGAAATATGATGAACAATTCAAATATTGGATTAATTTACTTGCGGATTAATTTTTTGGTGCATTTTTTCTAGTGCAAATGAAGTTTGAAAAACAAATGCATTAGCAGAATACAGGAGTTAAAATTTTACTTGTCTTTTGAGAAACGCATATAATTATGTCGAGAATGTGAAGTATAGGAAAATTGACGGTAACCGTATTTCACGGGGTTTTTATTGCACTGCTTTGATTGATTTCTAGATAGAGTACTGAATGTAGCTATTGCTGCAAACTATCTACCAAGACACAAGTCAGCTTGTAAGTTGAGAGAGTTAGTTGAAAATTCGTTCTTTATCTATGTGTAAATATTCAGTTTTCTATGTATAGTGTGACCACTTTATAAAATCAATTTCATGCCGTGGTGTATAAATTCTCCTAATTTTCTTCTTTATCTATTCTTTTAATCTCTTCTCTGTCTAGAAGTGCAGATAGATAGAAATCGACAATTTTCATTCCTCCTCTTTTTCTTCTCAAGATTTCTTTTCTGTCTATAGATACGTCTCTACTATCTGTACTCTTCTTCTATAGTGAGATTTTCTTCAGTCTGTTTTCCTTATGAATTAAGTCAATGCTTCCTCATTTAATCACTGCTGCCAGCTTAAATTGAATCTCAATGTTTCTATCAGCGCGATGACTTTCCTTATCAGCTGTCAACTTTCCATATAAATAAAATCAATCTATCCCATTCATTTAATTCTGTCAGTTTAGAGTGAATCTGATTTACTACAGACAGTCAGGTTATCTTAATATCAATGCTTCTAATATTCATCCAATGCTGACTGTTTGAGTGAAGAATTTCTATCAACAACAAACCAGTGCAACAACAGCCCAATGTTATCAGTGCGGCTAGTAGAAGCAGAACAGTTATCGTGTTCGAATGTTTTCGGAACAGTCGGATGCAGTCAGACTGGTGGGGCTGGAGCGTCACGAATAGCTTCTGCCGGAAACAGCCGAACCTAGCCGATGATAACCGAACGCGACGGTTGTTCGCTGCGAGTCCGTCAAATTGGTTGAACGGTGCGTGCATGAAGGAAGGTCTTCAGAAGTCTTCGTATTCACTCCAAGCCACTTTCAAATCGCGATAGTGTTGTTCCAATTTCAAATAACAGTTTTATTTGTTGCAAATCTGTGATTAAGTCTGTCAAATTGTGTGTAAATCGAAATCTACGGTCCTAAATTCGTGAGGTAGCTCGCGAATTCTTTGAAAACATGTGAAGTTTTGAGTTGTAACTTGCTGGTTGTTTCAGCTCTCTTTAGTTTCTCTTGTAGGCAGTGCGAGATAGTTGGCAGTGATTGTGTTTTTGTGTGTTGTGTTCTGTTTGTGATCAAATGTTCAGTGTTTTGTGTTAAGTTTCTGAAGTTAAGGAAATTTGGATGAATTTTCAAAACTGGATAACCGGTGTGACCCTTCGTTGAGTACTGCACTGATTTCTGGAGATGCAAGGTAGATTGTTGTTTTCAATTCAAAGCATGTAATTTTATTTGTTTTAATACAACTTCCGATATAATGATTTCATAATTGAGAGAGCTTTGGTTAGATAATATCTGTCAAATTTACAAACTTTTTGTCAGGACAATAATTTTTGACAAACCACAAAATACTGTGTAAGGAGAATTTGGGGTTTAGAGAGTATAATTTGTAAATGTTCTCGCAACAATAAATTGAAGCGGTGGAGATAAGAACATTTAATTAATTTTCTTGATAGTAAATCAGCTATTATAGGCTATCAATGATAAGAATTGATACTTGACAATTTGTCAATCAAAAAGTATCAATTATTGAAAGTATTGTAGTGTGCAAGTTGTTAAATTGTGTTATTTGAAATATCGATTATGAAAAGGCATTATTCTCTGTTACTTTCAATTTCAAAATTCTTTGTTAGGCCCACTTCCCAATGTTGTTTTATAAATAATTTGATCATTTTCGAGTTTGATTTCCTTAATGAGAAAATAATGTTTTCCCACTAATATCCAAGTACCGGTAATGTCAATAATTAGGAGATTCCATTCCTTTACCAGTATTGATTACGTTTATGAAAATACTCAGACCGAAGTTCAACACGAGGAAATTCCGCTTTGAAATAGGTACGGTAATTTCCATTTATAGAATAGTATTATAGTATATTTATTGAAATAAATATGAAATAATAGATTGAAAACACAAATTTAAACTGCTAGTTTCAATGTTCCACATCATCTTCAGGTTTTTAAAAATAATTTCCATTTCACGGTAAAATCCATATCAAAGAATTCGGGCTTCAAGAAAAACTTTGTATTGTACTAAACTATGTAGTCTAAACTACATTCGACTGGTTCTATACGAAATGGAATTACAGAAATAAAATAGTATCAACATTGAAAATAATTTTCTTCCCATATCAACTATCAGGAAACTCACTCTTATAATTTGGAGGTTCTTAAATGTTAGTTTTTAGGGTCGATTGTTTTTGCTGTAGGCCTCTTGGTTTCTCGAATAGGAAATCGTCAATCAAATTATTGACTATATTCTGGCCTTGTACGTGCCAAAGATGGTGCATACTAAGAAACGAACAATGCAAATCTGATACTAGAGTAAACAATATTGTTACACGTTTTTCCTTATAAAATATACAAATGTTCTATAATTAGGTTGAAGAGTTTCAAATTTTGCAGCCCAAAATACAAGGTTGAGATTCATAGACAAATATTTAAGATTTTAGTCTAAAATCTCAATTTTCAACGTTATCTACAATATACATAGATGTAGGCTACAACCTACAATCATAGTTTAACTAATACAAAGTTCAAAGATAGCTAATTAGTAGGCTACAAAGATAACGTTTAATTTAACATTGTAATATCCTAGTATCATAATTTGACTCAGCACTGTTGGGGGTTTTCAGAAGTCAACATTCTTTCAATTATTGGCACAACAGTGAGTGACAGTGTAAATATGATTCCCACAAGTTTTTATTGGACTATTCCCACTCAGTCCGGTCCAGTGAGTATGAATGATACCAATGAAACTTATGGAAATTATATTTTCACTCGTGTGCGAATTCAACTCAATGTTGATAAAGACAGTGAAAATCACTTGAACGGTTGAAGCTGGGTTTACACAAAAATGTTAATTATAACTTAATCCTTATAGATTCTATTAGATTGAACGGAACTTGACAAACTCATATAATGTTCATAATTTTATGTATGATAAGTTATGTTCAATCTAATAGAATCTATCAGGATTAAGTAATTAACATTTTGCTAATAACTTTGGTGTAAACGCAGCTTAAGAAAACTTAGTAGTGTACTTGAAAATTGGAAACTGTTCTTTTCTATTCCCTTTTTCTTTTGTTCTTTTCTATATCTCGAGATTATATAATCAATTTGTGTTAATACAAATTAAATTAAAGATTATGTTCACCGTATCTTCAGTCTCCAAGTCAAAGAGGGTAGATGGAAGTGATAAGTCTATTATTTTTATTGTAGTGCGTTACTCCAAGATTGTTTCTAGATTTCTACTGAATGTACAAGATTTTCCTTGAAAGTTCATCTCCAAAGCTCTGTGTAACTTTTGATGAACTCATTGAAAAAAACTGAACTAATTTTCGTAGAACTTCAATAATATTAATTTTTATTGAAGGAGACAGCAGATAGAAATCCTATTTGCCTCCTTCATATTTGGTAGAGAGTTAGTGGGGATGATATTTTTAATATTCTTTCCGAAGAATGGACATTGATATGTCCAAAGCTCCGCCAATTTATGTAGATGCATAACAATATAAGTTAATTATCTATAGTTATTATATTACAAATTGCTTTTTCATATCATATACAGTTCAATAATTATTTTCTTAGTCTATATTATGTAAATTCATCTATAATTTTGCTGTATTGTAAGCTATTGTATATATAAGTGTATAAGCCAGTATATTGTAATCTACATTAATGAAGTACTCAATCAATCAATCCTACAATACAATATTCTCAACATATTAAACAATTTTAAATAAAAAGAAGATGAAAATAGAAGAAACTTGAAGGCAATTTATTTACAGTATCATATCTTTGATGTAGGCCTATTATTTTTATGAATCCATAGTAGGTCTATATTATATACATTGTAATCCTTAAAAATTTGCTAGTAAGCTACTCTGGTATTTAGATCTGACCATCGGTCGAATTTCATGACTCATTCAATTATTGGTAATTATGACTCATCACGCTGTCATCTCGACAGTCTAGGCTGGTCATTCACATTGCTGAGGAAATTAGGTAATAGATTAGTTCACTGTTTGAATTGTTCCATTCATTTCATCCTGTTTATCTATGAAAAATTGGGAAAATACAATATTTTAACAGTGGATCTCAGATATTTGGTTTTGGAATAATAACATTTTCTATTAGACATAAATATAGCCTGTTAACATTGTTCAATTTTGAATTGAATCCATTCAATTTAGTTACATTATCCTGGAATTTTCAATTATATGTTTAATTTTTAAACGTTTTGGACCCTTTTATTGGCTAGAAGTTGGAAAATCCAATATCAACAGGAAAATATCAATTTTTGAAAGTAACAAATTTAGTAACAAATTTGAAAGTTACTAAAATCACTATAACATTCAGTACCTACATATTAAAAATATTGTTTTCTCATCTGAGGGCAATAATTTGCTTATTAATCTACAAATTATTTCCATGCTATCTTGTTCTATATTAGTGTGTGGTATTTTGACAAACTTATTGATGAGAATTTCAATCTATAGCCTACAATATTATTGGATAGGGATAATATTATTATGATAGGGGTCCCTTTATCTCCTTTTTAATGATCTTCCCTTCACATACTCTATTTTTTCTCACTCCCCATTATATTGTTTCTCTATGTACCTCTCTAGCAAAATTATTATCATCGGAGTGATCCGTGGTATAGTGGATAGAGTGCCTGTGTAGCAGCATAGAGTTCCCGGGTTCAAACCCTCTTAATACCAAAAGTTTTTTAACCAGATCACTCCCGTGTTATCGGATGGGCACGTTATTGTCGGTCCAGGCTGAAGTATGACAGTCATAAGGCCCATTGACGGCTTAAATTATAATTATATTCAGGCGGTGGGACCTTCCCGCAAGGGACTCCCCACCAACAAAAGCCATACGAATTTACTTTTTACTTATCATCATCATCATCATCATCATCATCATTATCTTCAACTTGCATTTCAACTGAATTGGATTTATTTCTAGTTGAAATGCTCATCCACTTTTATCAAATTTGTTTCTAAAAGATTGAAGTGATTACTCTCTCCAACCTTTAACTCATTCAATCCTCATTTCCTTCTTCTTTACTCTCCTTTTTGCTTCTATTCTCTAGCACATCCTCAATTAATTAATGAATTCAGGGTACCGAACCTTCGCTCAATGAAAGGTTCATTATATGCGTTCATAGTATGGAGTAATGCATCCCCACCAATTTATAATTACCATTGAGTAAATGGGGGATCTGTTTTGTGTTTAGGAAGTCCATACCATGCTGAAGTATATCTATATACTCCACTGTATTCTATAGTATTGCATAGAAAATTGTGTTGAGGAAGTCTATACTCCCATCAGTTCTATGCTAGAGTAAATCTATAGATTCTACGGTATTCTATACTATTATGTACTGAAACCACTTGCCACTGTGCCTCTCTTTCACTCTATGAATGGCAGGTAGTCTACAGGATATATGTATATACAATCAACCTATTCTAGTGTGTTTTCTACCAATGTATATAGGTATATCGTACTTTTAGCAATGTGTGCTGGCGTGGGAATCTTCTACAAAACAGATGCCTCTATGGCGGTGGCATTCACTTTGTCAGCATTGGTTTAGCGGGAAGCACATATGTTATCTGTTAGGGATACTGACAGTTTGAAGTGAATACTCGTGGATCCAGGACAGCTTTGAGCGATTTTCTATCTAGATGCACCGTATCGGATATCGGGGTCTGTGAATCGGTTCAAAAGTGTCACTGGTGCTGCTTTTATGGATTTGAACCGCTACTCTGTATTTATCGATTGGGTCAGTGTTGTGGCATTTCTATAATGTAATAAAAGATGGGAAGACATATTTGTTGTAGTTTGCGTTTTGAAAGCATTGTCAAAAACTATGACCCGATATAATTACTTTTCTTGCACTATTACCATAGGTAAGGAAAGTATTGCTCTCCGAAAACAATTAAGGTACCCCAATTTCATGTTTTCTATACGTTTCAAGGTCCCGAGAGTCCGAAAAAGTGATTTTTGGGTGTTGGTCTGTATGTGTGTGTGTGTATGAGTGTATGTGCGTCTGTGTACACGATATCTCATCTCCCAGATAATGGAATGACTTGAAATTTGGAACGTATGGTCCTTACACTATAAGGATCCGACACGAACAATTTCGATCAAATGCAATCCAAGATGGTGGATAAAATGGCGAAAATGTTGTCAAAAACAGGGTTTTTCGCGATTTCCTCGAAAACGGCTCCAACGAATTTGATCAAATTCATACATGAAATAGTCATTGATAAGCTCTATCAACTGCAACAAGTCCTATATCTGTAAAAATTTCAGGAGCTCCGCCCCATCTATGCAAAGTTTGATTTTAGATTCTCAATTAGCAGCCTTCATATACAATATAAACAAAATATTTCAAGTGGAAAAGATTGAGCATGAAAATCTCTGCAATTAATGTCCAGTAACATTTTCACCTAAAATTGAAAATAAGCTTGAAATTCTAGAAAATGTGATTATTAGGCTAAATTGCAACTGTTGATTCTATTAAATCATTCACTACGAAGAGATAGCATACCTCGTGTGTCTCCAGCGTTATTGTCCTATCACCAGCTGTCTCATATCTTTGAATACTAGATTTGAGATGCGCGAGAACACTAGCGTCAGGTGATAAATTCTCATAACGGCAAGGAAAGTTGTGTGAGTGCGCCACACCAGATTTTTTTTGTCTGGTATCCGGCGAATTCTTGCATCTCGGATGTGTTTTTGCAAGTTGAAGATCTTGTGTAGGGTTGAAACTAATCGAGTTTGTTGTGTCTTATTGAAGAAATATCTTAAATTTTATTTATTCTATTTTATTCACAATGCAAATGACACTAATGTAATAACATCGGTAGATAAAATAATAAGGTAGTCTTTGTGCTATTTTTCTTCCAAATTCATAGGTGAATTAATTAAATAATACTAAATACATATTTTTACTTCTTCTTTCATCAGAAAAAAATTGCGTTGATATCTTCTTTGATGATGAAGAAGAAGATGAAGCGATATAGGAAGTAATGTGATTGCTGACTAAATTGAATGCAAATGTCAATTAACGCATACACACCTGGTGCTCAGTCATGAGGGTAATTATAAATGCAGCAATTGAAATCTGCTTTATTTTTGGATCCCACTATAGTAAGGTTCACTCCAATCTGTCAGCATTCCTCATATGATAACATCAATGCTTTCCATTTAACCAATGCTGACAGGGTTAAGTGAATCTCACAAATCATGAAGTGAAGTCGACCTTGATTTTGTTCCTCGTTTGCTGCTTGGAAACGCGTAAATTTATTCTGATTGAACATCCAATTATGTAGGCTCGACAATTTAGCATAAATTATCTATCATTGTCGTAAGTTAACTTGAGATTGTGAGTTGTGGAAAGTTTACTTATGTTTTAATTATCTGGAAGGAGATCTGTTAGCCTAGGGAGGTAGAAAAGAGATTTAGATTGTTTCTAAATCTTATTCCTAAATTGTTTCTAAATTTAGATTTAGATTAGGTACCTTATTTTTTAAAATCATTCAATAAATTAATTGTTCACATAGGGGAATATTTTACGAAATACAGAGATGACCTTATTTATACATATTCTCACAGTGAAATTAAATCTGTCTAATAAAGTTATACAAATAAAAATTACCAGGTTATACATTTTTTGTCATAATTATTCAGAGTCGTGGAAAATTTACTTATGTTTTAATTATTGTGAAGGAGATCTGTGAGCCTAGGGAGGTAGGAAGGAGATTTAGATTGTTTCTAAATCTTGTTACTAAATTTAGATTTAGATTAGGTACCTCATTTTTTTAAAATCATTCAATAAATTAATTGTTCAAATAGGGGAATATTTCTACTAAACACAGAGATGACTTTATTTATACATTTTCTTACAGTGAACTTACATCTGTCTAATAAAGTTATACAAATAAGAATTACCAGGTTATACATTTTTTGTCTTAGTCATTCAATCTCAGCTGTTTTCCATGTATGAAATCAAGCCGGTAAACAGCTGTTTGCAGAACAAATAAACATATGATTATCATTACAGCATTTTATGTTTCTTACACCATAGAATATCGTTGATAATTAATATTTCTACAATATTCCACCAATATTTCTACTAAACACAGAGATGACCTTATTTATTATTTATATTCTTACAGTGAACTTGAATCTGTCTAATAAAGTTATACAAATAAAAATTATCAGGTTATACATTTTTTGTCATAGTCATTCAATCTCAGCTGTTCTCCATGTATGAAAATCAAGCTGGTAAACAGCTGTTTGCAGAACAAATAAACATATTATTCTCATTACAGCATACTCGACTGTAATGAAACCAAAAGTTTTCTTTACAGTCGAGTATGTTTCTTAGTTCCGAAATAGGAACAGCGAAACTGCTTCAAAAAAACCACCTTCAGCGCTCCAGGTGGAAGTTTTGTCAACTTCCGCAAAATTCCTGATTCGGAATTTGTAAACTAGGTTATGCTTATGGAATGCATGTAGTAACTTCAGCACAAGCAGGTAATGTTTTTTATTTCTCAATTACTCTTCTTTAGATTATTATGACAAAAAATAGTGTACGTTACTTGGACGTGAATGTCTTCTGCAGTGCTCGAATGAAATTCTAGTCTATGTGAATATTTCTCGAGTGATTACTCAACTTTCAGACTATTCAATTGAAATCCAATGATATCACCTTCCAAGTACAAATTCTGAACAGAAAAAACTGATACTTGTATACTGATTCTCCTGCCAATACATCTCAACAATCATCTATAATCCTACAAGACTTATCCGACACTATTTCTTCACCTGCTTTCTTTATATCATAGAGGAAAGAATACTTGAGTAATATTTAATCCTTAAAGATACTTAAAGAGGAGACGATAAGCCGTCGATCTCGATTACCTAAAAAGTAGTCGTCATCTCTCATCATAATACTCCTCACTCATTACCCACGCACAAGTCTATGAGCTTATGTGGTGTGAAGTTGTGCTCCTGGGGGGGTTATCTCTTATGATAGAGTCCCACGTTATGAAGCTATTGTGAGAAGTTGTGGATTGCAATTCCTTCACAGATAATACGATGTTTCTGGTATTTATAAGAGCAGTCTCTAAATTCCCTCTTTTGCGAATGAATTCACAAAAAATTAAGGCCTTCCGGCTCGCAAAATTACTGGGTTCAAACCTCAGCTCTAGCTCAGTGGTAGAAACATAAATTTTATAAATACAAATAATCACCATAAGTTTCAGTGACTGGTGATTGGTAATTCTTACCGCTGCTTCTATGAAGTTCTTGAAGAATACCAGTAAGGAAATTAAAAGAATATTTGATGACTGATTATCAGTAACCATGTACCACTAGAGAATAATCAGGACCAACTATAGTTGTTTCTAGTTGATTCTTAAAACGCTCGTCGTGAATACAAGTATTCACCAATATACCCTTTCAAAATTCCTTAGAACTTACAACGCCAGTTCTTGAAGCTCTCTGGATCCTTATATGATATAACTGGAACCTTATTAATATAATTTCTTAATATACTTGTTCTGGCTGATAAAATGAATATCATCAAAGGATGATAAATATTGAGTGCTTTGAATAATGTTAATATAATTGATTCAATAATTTTAAATGCTGCTAGATATTTGTTGGTACCAAAACAGCTCAAACTATATAACACGAGATGAGTTGGGATATAATAAAAAATTCTATAAGTTTGTATGCTGACATAAAACACAAAATATATTCCCATAAAACAGATATGCATAAAATATTCAATAAATCTGTAATTCACTTAAATAATCTACTTTTAAAATCTGAATAATTATCACAGGCTTTGCTAATATTCACAATAATGAGTTTCAAATTCATAAATATTATTATATTTAATACTGGTACTTAGACTTCCAATCAATGCAAAATTCTGCCAATAAAAACCTGTTCGGTCTATAAGTTTGACATGATATACTTTGGTCAATTAACAAATTTAATATTTAATAAATTAATATTCAAACATGAGATCTCAGGGCTTTTAATATGAATTCGGGCAGTGCATGGAAGTAAGCTTCCTACATATAATAAATAAATTTATAAAATGTTCTTGTGAACTATGTGATATTGTTCAACACGTGGTGACTCTTAATTTTAATTCAAATTAATAGGAATAGCGCTTTTTTATTAATTATTACCCCACTGAACGTAGAAAAAATGAGCTCATTTGGTTTGACTTATCACTCACTGACTGAAGTTCTAGATGTCCTCGTGGATTGAATTAATTATTTCCAATAATTAATTAGGTAGGCTCCTTTTCGTCACTGCTAGGCTAACGCGTGATCCAGATTTTTATAAGTTTCTTTCGAATTAAAGCTATTTTTATGGGAATCTTTACAATTACGAACTCCTTGACAGCACTGAGTTCACAAACAATTAACATTCAATAAACATACATTACATTTAAAAAAGGGTTTGGCTTAATAATTCATTAAAAATTTTTTAAAAGGAAGAAGAAAAGACCCTAAACTCCATGTGCATCTTCTCCGGTTGGGATCTTAAGCCAGAAGAAAGAGGTTTTTAGAAAAATTTGCCTCTTCCTAGAATAATTCTGTAAGCTACTCTCTGATTGGCCTTCAATTTAATAGACTCAATACAATTGGTTGCCTTGGGAATCAGGGCTTCCTCGGCTTTACAATAGAAAAAATTAAATAAAAGAAGTTTTTATACAAATATATGGAGTGTTTATCTTAAATTGAATTCATAAATAAATCGTAACATACGATTTTAATAGATAATACATTTAGTTTTTATATGAGTTTTGTATACTCTTGATTTATCATGCCTTTTTGGATTATAATAAATATTTATACAGAAATAATAGTTATTGTATTTCTACACATCGACTTCCTTTAGTATACATAATATATCCTTTATGAGTGAATTTTATATGATTCAACCGGTCATATGGGTTGATCGAATAATCAGCTGATTCTTTCAGTATTGGTTCTAATAATTATCGATTTATCCAAGATCGACTAATTCTTTTCAAAACGTAAACAAGTAACTCTAACCTCAATGTTCATGCATTTTATTTTATTTTTTTGTAATCCGCCAATAATAATTATGCCGCTTTATAATTTTTTGATCTTACCAATGGGTTCTCATAATTATTAAATCACAATAATACATGTTTTCTTATCGTTGTTGATAATGCTATTACTCCTAATCACTAATAATACTTGATTTGAGTTGATTTACTCTTTGGATAGGTCTAACCTTCTTTCCAATTTTATAGTTCTATTACATTTCATTGGCTCATTTAAAAATATTTGGTGGTTTCAAATTACCACGTGACACAAAACGCCCTCTGATTTCTGATTTAAAACGACAATTCGAGAATATAATATAAATTTTATGATCCAGTTGGTTTTGGATCAGAAATCATACATGTTACAAAGTCTGCTAATAACTCTACTGAGAATCTTACCTCCTAACAATTCAACAACATATATAACAATAAATAATTCAATTCAAATACATACGCCTTACATCGGCCAATCTCCTTCTACACACAATACACAATATAAACTATCTCCTCCTCCATACATAATATAAATCTTTTTTCTAATCCACGCTCTGCCCTCAGGCCAGAAGCACATTTGAATGTTGGTGCAAAATCATTGCCAACCTAACAAACTGATAATTCTCCGACTTGCAGAGTATAACATATTTTCTCCCTCAACATAGAACAGTGACTTGTACATTTTCATTTCATTCTCTTGCAGAAATTGGGCTTTGTTTTCATATAATGGATATTTTTAAGGATAATCTTTGGTAGGTTTTATCAACAAGAACTTCTTATTCCTCTAATACATTGAGACTTGGGATTAATGCTTTTGGTGGTAACTATGCGGTTTGATCATTTGGCGGATAATTTTAGTGATTTTCTTAATAGTTTATACATAAATAATAATAATATAATATCTTTATAATATCTCTACATGCAATTCACATTTATATGACACTTGATCTTCTTATTTGGGGTATCAACTTTGATGATTTAATAGGCATTGACTACTCTGGTTTTTGTAGTGTACAGCTGGTTTACGTTGGCTTCGGTTTGTCACTTGTCGCCATCTTGATGTTTCTTCCTGCTACATGAAGGTAAGTTGGCTTTTAACATTAGAAGTTATTTATTCTCTTGTTTCATTAATAAGAAAGGTGTTAAAAATGGTTTCTAAATTTTTTATTTCTTTATTTTCAGGTGTTGTTATTCAAAGTGGATACTCGTCTGCGAAATAAGTGTGTTGCCTGGTGTTTGTTTGGTACGTATTTGTTGACAGGTAGGTCCATGAATCCAAATATTATTGTTTATATTCTTATCGCTTATTGTCTCGATAATACGGCTTGAGATTAGAGGCATGGGCTTTGATTCTGTAAATAATCTGGCGGTTGTGACGACCGGTTCTCCATCAGCTCTCTTATCCTGGCTAGCCTAGAGTATTTACTTGGTGTATTTTGAATCGTTCTGAGTTTCAGATTAGCTTTGAAAATTTTAGAACTGATTCTCTCAACATAAGACACGCCCTCATTCATCAGTACTTTAATGATATTTTCCTTAATTGATATCGCAGCCATAAATATAATAATACTCACAAAATAAATCAATGCATTTACCGTGTTTCTCACAACATAACCTTTCCACTCATCAATAGTAGTTTCATTTAGTAATAATAATACAATATTTTTCATCCTATCCACAACACAGTCTTTTATCCATATCACAGTCATAACAAATAGTATACAATATATCAGAACATTTATCATTTCTTTAACAATATAATCTCTCAACATATAATAGTCAGGTACTTTCATTTTATTAATATAACTCCTTATTTCTCTCACTCTTCTTAAACACTTTCCAGTCTTCATTAGTTCCCACAAGTAATCTAATTTATTGTTATCATCCATGCATGTTTCCATATTTGTTTCGTAAGCAGCTCCATTTTTAATCCATTATTAGGTCCGTTTTTATCACATTCTTTAGCCCATTCTTCCGGTCACATCGCCGATCTTCTGCTTTAAAGCGAATGTGCCGCGGATGCATGCTGTCGATCTCCGGTCCTCCATCCTGGTTTTGGTCCGGAATCCTCCTCGGGCGTTTGAAACGTGCATGCGGCTGGTATCGTCGCGCGCGGTACTTCTTTTTCTTCCGCCTGACTTTCCGCCTCCGGGCCTTGCGGTGCATGCCTCTTTTCTCCTGTAGTCGGTCATGCAGTCGGTCGTCCGGTGTCTGCCTCGGGCGTTTCCGTCTCCGGGCCTTACGGTGTATGCTTCTTGTATCCCGAATGTTGTCCTCCCGGTACTCCCTGGTGTCTTCCTTCCCGTCCTCGGTGTGCCTCGGTGGGGTCGATTGATGAGCGGGTGTAACGTTCAAAACGGGTTGATCGCATGTTTGCTCCATATTGCATAACTCCTTTACTATAACCTGGTGCTCCTCGGTGGCGGGTTGCTCTTCCTGCGGTGATGGTTCTTCAGTGGGGAATAGTATGCCTAATAGAGGCTGATGCTTGCGGGGCGTTTTAAGTGCATGGTGTGCGGCGGTTTTTGGTGTTGGTTTCTGTGTGTCTGGTGGTGGGTTATTTGCATGTTGATTTTGGGTTGTCTTTGTTGTATGTGCTACTGTGAGAGATGTGTCTACTCTATTATTATTTTGTTTATTTTCGTCCTGTTTTGTGAAATTTACATCCTGATTTGTGAAAGTTATTTTCTGTTTATTATTTCTATTCAAGCGATCTCTGTTATCATAATATGTTTTTCTATAGTACTGTTTGCTGTTTTGATATTGAAATCTGTTTCTGCAATTATTTTCAGTGTACTTTGCACTTTGCGCGTTTGCTCCAGCGTTTGCAATATAATTTTCACTATTATAATTTTTTCTGAAATGACTATTTTGTTGATTAAAATTTTTTGCTCGAATATTTAAGTGGTTTGGCTCAGAAGTAGCTGATTGGATAGAATGTAAATGTTCTATCAGTTCTTCACAACTGGAAATCGAAGATACTGCCAGTGTCATACGAACATTGAAAGGAAGCTTTTTTGATAAGATGTGGACCAGTGATGAATCAGCTAGAGATTCGTCTAACTGATCGTTTCTGCTCATCAGATCTGTTATAAAATCAGTGTAGGATTGTCTATTTCTACTATCGTAAGTGCATAAAATAATTTCTGACAATGCGTCCATCTGTTTACATTTACTCCAATACTGTTGCAGGAACTGGGAGATGAAGTCCTCCAGGCTGTTGATATCTCGCATCCGGCTCTGGAAAAACATCAGCGGCTCGCCGAGTAGTAGACTGGATAATTGGAAACGCCACATTAACCAAGAGGTGGGTGTCAGTTCTTGAACGGCTCTTATTTGGTCCACAAATGGTTTGGGTTGCATGTGACGGTAGGAATTATCAAATTTTCCAAGATTTTGGAAAGGTTGAGTGCTATTTACTGGTTCAATCGGTATATAATGTATTCTGCTGGCTGGAATATTTTCCATGGATGTCGCTAGTCTGGAGACTCTTTCCTCACTTGCGGTCCATTTATCATCTATAGTTTTTATGTTCTCATTCACTTCGCCATATAATGTGGTTATCTTCAGTTGTTGTCCGACTACGGCATTTTCTAATACATCGCATCTCTCACCTGATTTCGCCCCCTCCCCCGTTAAGTTCGCTATACCTGTCAGCACGTCACTTTGTTCTTTAGTTATTATTTCCATTCTATTGACATTTTCACCCATCTTCGATTCTATCCCGCATTTATTTTCTAATACCTTTTCCGTTGTAGCTTCTATGATAGTGGTACCTCTCTCCTCACCTAATACGTCTACCTGCTCCTCAATTTCTTTAGGCGCTTCATTCAGCTGATCGTTAGCTGACACGCAACATCATCAATATGGTTTTCTAGGTCGTTTATGGCCGTAGATTGCTTGTCTATTTTAATGTCTCCTATGTTTTTTATCCTTTCTTGTAGGACCTTGGTATTTTCCTCCAATTGATCTAGGATGGCTTTAGTAGCTTTAGCTTGTCCTGCTAAAATTTGACTGCATAGGAGTTTGCATTCGTTTATGAAATCTTTCGTCATGAAATTGGTAGTATAACCGACTGAAGAATCTAATGTGGTGTTGCGCTTTTCTAGGTTGATGGCTGCGGACGATGGCTGGCTAACCACATCGGTCGGCGACTGGTTCATGGTGACGATATTATGGAATACTTCAAATAAATTGCCAAGTGTATTACCAATCTCAGGAATATTAAAATGGATTCAGTGATAGTGCCTATTCCGGATAAAATTGTGTGGTGTTAAAGTTTCAAGTGTCATGTACATATATTACGAAAAGACCTTCGAGTGCTACAGGTACGCTTATCAACATAGACAGATATGGCTTACAAATTACACTAATATAGTTCTTAAAATTTTAATTAGGGTCTTATCCTCCTGAATAACCACAGTATTATAATGCCTCAAATAACCTATAACCCTGGTCAGCATACAATTTTTTACTATAACTTTTATGGAAATTTCCATCCAATTTTTTTCTCTATTATGAGAATTATATTATCAAACTCGTGTGATACTGTTTGTCTGTATTTATGCAGCTTGAAAAATTTTAATTTGAAGAGCAACTCAATTATTTTAGCCAGAAACTTACAATAGATCATCAGATATATCTTGTCGAAACAACTTCAGATTATGTTTCTTGCAGCTTTCAGTTTTATCAATAATTTCATTAATCATTGATAGTAAGATTGAGTAGGTAAGCTTTTCATCATGCTCCACTGGTTGGGTGCCATTGTGTGAAGTTGTGCTCCTGGGGGGGTTATCTCTTATGATAGAGTCCCACGTTATGAAGCTATGTGAGAAGTTGTGGATTGCAATTCCTTCACAGATAATACGATGTTTCTGGTATTTATAAGAGCAGTCTCTAAATTCCCTCTTTTGCGAATGAATTCACAAAAAATTAAGGCCTTCCGGCTCGCAAAATTACTGGGTTCAAACCTCAGCTCTAGCTCAGTGGTAGAAACATGAATTTTATAAATACAAATAATCACCATAATTTCAGTGACTGGTGATTGGTAATTCTTACCGCTGCTTCTATGAAGTTCTTGAAGAATACCAGTAAGGAATTAAAAGAATATTTGATGACTGATTATCAGTAACCATGTACCACTAGAGAATAATCAGGACCAACTATAGTTGTTTCTAGTTGATTCTTAAAACGCTCGTCGTGAATACAAGTATTCACCAATATACCCTTTCAAAATTCCTTAGAACTTACAACGCCAGTTCTTGAAGCTCTCTGGATCCTTATATGATATAACTGGAACCTTATTAATATAATTTCTTAATATACTTGTTCTGGCTGATAAAATGAATATCATCAAAGGATGATAAATATTGAGTGCTTTGAATAATGTTAATATAATTGATTCAATAATTTTAAATGCTGCTAGATATTTGTTGGTACCAAAACAGCTCAAACTATATAACACGAGATGAGTTGGGATATAATAAAAAATTCTATAAGTTTGTATGCTGACATAAAACACAAAATATATTCCCATAAAACAGATATGCATAAAATATTCAATAAATCTGTAATTCACTTAAATAATCTACTTTTAAAATCTGAATAATTATCACAGGCTTTGCTAATATTCACAATAATGAGTTTCAAATTCATAAATATATTATATTTAATACTGGTACTTAGACTTCCAATCAATACAAAATTCTGCCAATAAAAACCTGTTCGGTCTATAAGTTTGACATGATATACTTTGGTCAATTAACAAATTAATATTTAATAAATTAATATTCAACATGAGATCTCAGGGCTTTTAATATGAATTCGGGCAGTGCATGGAAGTAAGCTTCCTACATATAATAAATAAATTTATAAAATGTTCTTGTGAACTATGTGATATTGTTCAACACGTGGTGACTCTTAATTTTAATTCAAATTAATAGGAATAGCGCTTTTTTATTAATTATTACCCCACTGAACGTAGAAAAAATGAGCTCATTTGGTTTGACTTATCACTCACTGACTGAAGTTCTAGATGTCCTCGTGGATTGAATTAATTATTTCCAATAATTAATTAGGTAGGCTCCTTTTCGTCACTGCTAGGCTAACGCGTGATCCAGATTTTTATAAGTTTCTTTCGAATTAAAGCTATTTTTATGGGAATCTTTACAATTACGAACTCCTTGACAGCACTGAGTTCACAAACAATTAACATTCAACAAACATACATTACATTTAAAAAAGGGTTTGGCTTAATAATTCATTAAAAATTTTTAAAAGGAAGAAGAAAAGACCCTAAACTCCATGTGCATCTTCTCCGGTTGGGATCTTAAGCCAGAAGAAAGAGGTTTTTAGAAAAATTTGCCTCTTCCTAGAATAATTCTGTAAGCTACTCTCTGATTGGCCTTCAATTTAATAGACTCAATACAATTGGTTGCCTTGGGAATCAGGGCTTCCTCGGCTTTACAATAGAAAAAATTAAATAAAAGAAGTTTTTATACAAATATATGGAGTGTTTATCTTAAATTGAATTCATAAATAAATCGTAACATACGATTTTAATAGATAATACATTTAGTTTTTATATGAGTTTTGTATACTCTTGATTTATCATGCCTTTTTGGATTATAATAAATATTTATACAGAAATAATAGTTATTTGTATTTCTACACATCGACTTCCTTTAGTATACATAATATATCCTTTATGAGTGAATTTTATATGATTCAACCGGTCATATGGGTTGATCGAATAATCAGCTGATTCGTTCAGTATTGGTTCTAATAATTATCGATTTATCCAAGATCGACTAATTCTTTTCAAAACGTAAACAAGTAACTCTAACCTCAATGTTCATGCATTTTATTTTATTTTTTTGTAATCCGCCAATAATAATTATGCCGCTTTATAATTTTTTGATCTTACCAATGGGTTCTCATAATTATTAAATCACAATAATACATGTTTTCTTATCGTTGTTGATAATGCTATTACTCCTAATCACTAATAATACTTGATTTGAGTTGATTTACTCTTTGGATAGGTCTAACCTTCTTTCCAATTTTATAGTTCTATTACATTTCATTGGCTCATTTAAAAATATTTGGTGGTTTCAAATTACCACGTGACAGTGGGCATCACCCTCAGTATTATTATTTGATCTCTGCACTCATATCCCTCTTTCTACTTCTCCGTTGTTCCCTCTTTCTTAATCCATCCCTCAGTCACTCCCCCATCTTATTCATCCCCTACACCTACACGCATAACCTTTCATATTTCAAATTCAGAGCACAGAGCGTAGGAGTTTATCACTTGAACAGGAAACCGATAACAAAACACAGGGATATGAACCAAGAAGCGGAGTAAGTGCACGAGGGAAAGTAGAATAATTGATTGATTGATTGATTGAGTACTTTATTTATGTAGATTACAATATATACTGGCTTATACACTTATATACAATAGCTTACAATACAGCAAAGTTATAGATGAATTTACATAATATAGACTAAGAAAATAACTATTGAACTGTATATGATATGAAAAAGCAATTTGTAATATTATAATAACTATAGATAATAATCATATTGTTATGCATCTACATAAATTGGCGGAGCTTTGGACATATCAATGTCCATTCTTTGGGAAGAATATTAAAAATATCCTCCCCACTAACTCTCTACCAAAGGGTATATATAGAATAAGACATAGAGAGAGATAGAAGGAAGAGTGAGAACAAAAGACTGATAGAATAATACGACAAAGATACTCTCAAACAATGAGAAAATCCGATTTATTACTTTGAACTGAGCATTTTCCCAACACTGTGTCTTCAATTGCTGGAAAATGTGTTTAAAAATGGGGAAATTCTCTTCGTCAAATCTCAAAAGATAAGTTTTCACTGCCACAAGTTCCTGACACATGCTGCACAAATATGTGACTTTTCACTACCACAAGTTCCTAACAACTTGTGTAACTTGTTCCTATTCTAGAACCTACAACAACTAATGTGAAACATTTTTATAACTGTGGAAACAAACCTGCAAGATGATGATACAAGCTGCGACACAAAACTGTTGCAATATATGAACGGATCTTGAGACATGTCAAATATTCATGGTGCATTTGCATGAAAACGATACGACATTGTCTTAAATTCACCGACATTATCAATAAATAGAAAACATGTTGATAATGCAGTTGTCAACACAACATCCGTAATGGTATGTTGCAACAAACTTTGATTGGTTTTACCTACAATAAACAGGTAACATGTTGTCAATACAACATCCGTTCAACTCTGTTGCAACCCAAGTTTG
Organism: Nilaparvata lugens; assembly: GCF_014356525.2. NCBI lineage: Eukaryota > Metazoa > Arthropoda > Insecta > Hemiptera > Delphacidae > Nilaparvata > Nilaparvata lugens. The sequence goes on from NC_052505.1 coordinate 18,804,701, forward strand.
TTCTATTGATTCTAACATATTGTCAATAATGTTGTCAAGGCAGCATCCGTTCTATTTCATTCAACTAAATTTGTTGCAACAAAGTTCGCTGTAGTATTGATTGCGTCAAGTCGCGACAAGAAATAGCGTTCAAAGGAAATTGAAGCATGCAGTAAGATTCATCCAAACTGTCAGCATTGGTTAAATGGGGAATGTTGGTTTTATATGAGAGGAATTGTGACAGTATAAAGTGAATCCCACTATATAGCAAGTACAGGAGATACCCGGGACAAACCTGATAAGAATGTTCTCTCACTCTCTTTCTATCACTCTTCTCTCTCTCTCTCTCTATATATATATATATATATAATATATATATATATATCTATATATATATATCTTCATTCCCCAAGGCAATAGAGGGTGAACTTCACCTGACAAAAATGTCTCAAGGGGACAACAGAGCTGGAAATAGTGTGACAATATTCTTACCCTTACAAGTGCTAATGTAGGTACCTAAGAACTAGTCAGCTACAATTCCCTGTGGAGTAGAACAAGTATCAACAATACCTTGAAGAATTTATCCCAAAAATTGAATTAATTTATATCTTACCGGATTTGAAATTCCCGGAACCGGTCCCAAAAATCTAAACTTTAGGCACTCATATTTTAAAAAGTATTATTCGGAAAAAGGTTTTTCCTGATTATTTTTATTTGTATAATAACTTTCTTAGAAAATTGAAGAATATTCATTGTTTATGTGAACACAAGTGTAGAGTCTCTGTAGAATTGAATTTATTACCAAAAATTCATCATTTCAAAATTACTTTTCCAGAGCTTATAATAAAAATATGTAGTAAAACAAGAATATTACACTTCATTTAAATGGGCTACTTTTGTACAAATTAATGAAAACAATATTAAAACCTTGTAGTACCCTTTATTATTAAAAACTTTTAAATATTTCAACAATATGTTTATTACCCTTTATCATTAAAAACTTTTAAATATTTCAACAATATGTTTATTACCCTTCATTATTAAAAACTTTAAAATATTTCAACAATATGTTTATTATCCTTCATTATTAAAAACTTTCAAATATTTCAACAATATGTTTATTACCCTTTATCATTGAAAACTTTTAAATGTTTCAACAATATGTTTATTACCCTTTATTATTAAAAACTTTTAACTATTTCAACAATATGTTTATTACCCTTTATCATTAAAAACTTTTAATATTTCAACAATATGTTTATTACCCTTTATTATTAAAAACTTTCAAATATTTCAACAATATGTTTATTACCCTTCATTATTAAAAACTTTCAAATATTTCAACAATATGTTTATTACCCTTTATCATTAAAAACTTTTAGATATTTCAACAATATGTTTATTACCCTTTATCATTAAAAACTTTTAAATATTTCAACAATATGTTGAAATATTCTAAAGGTACTACACAGTTTTTATTAAGAATAGGCCTATTATATCATCCAGAATGTAGGATATTAGCCAAAGAATCTGGATGATATAATAGGCCTATTCTTAATAAAACTGTGTAGTACCTTAGAATATTTCAACATATTGTTGAAATATTTAAAAGTTTTTAATGATAAAGGGTAATAAACATATTGTTGAAATATCTAAAAGTTTTTAATGATAAAGGGTAATAAACATATTGTTGAAATATTTTAAAGTTTTTAATGATAAAGGTAATAAACATATTGTTGAAATATTTGAAAGTTTTTAATAATAAAGGGTAATAAACATATTGTTGAAATATTTAAAAGTTTTTAATGATAAAGGGTAATAAACATATTGTTGAAATAGTTAAAAGTTTTTAATAATAAAGGGTAATAAACATATTGTTGAAACATTTAAAAGTTTTCAATGATAAAGGGTAATAACATATTGTTGAAATATTTGAAAGTTTTTAATAATGAAGGATAATAAACATATTGTTGAAATATTTTAAAGTTTTTAATAATGAAGGGTAATAAACATATTGTTGAAATATTTAAAAGTTTTTAATGATAAAGGGTAATAAACATATTGTTGAAATATTTAAAAGTTTTTAATAATAAAGGGTACTACAAGGTTTTAATATTGTTTTTATTAATTTGTACAAAAGTAGCCCATGTAAGTGAAGAGTTTTTATGCAATATTCTTGTTTTACTGCATATTTTCATTATAAGCTCTGAAAAAGTAATTTTGAAATGATGAATTTTCGGTAATAAATTCAATTCTACAGAGACTCTACACTTGTGTTCACATAAACAATGAATATTCTTCAATTTTCTAAAAATGTTATTATACAAATAAAAATAATCAGGAAAAACCTTTTTCCGAATATTACTTTTTAAAATATGAGTGCCTAAAGTTTAGATTTTTGGGACCGGTAATTTCAAATTCGGTAAGATATAAATTAATTCAATTTTGGGATAAATTCTTCAAGGTATTGTTGATACTTGTTCTACTCCACAGGGAGTTGTAGGTGACTAAAGTCTGAGATAAATTACTTTTAACATGAAGAGCAGAACCCCATTTCTCCCTCCACAGTTTGTAATTGTGCGCAGGATATCCGTCTGTGTCTATGCTACAAACTGTGGAGGGAGAAATGGGGTTCTGCTCTTCATGTTAAAAGTAATTTATCTCAGACTTTAGTCACCTACAACTCCCTGTGGAGTAGAACAAGTATCAACAATACCTTGAAGAATTTATCCCAAAATTGAATTAATTTATATCTTACCGAATTTGAAATTACCGGTCCCAAAATCTAAACTTTAGGCACTCATATTTTAAAAGTAATATTCGGAAAAAGGTTTTTCCTGATTATTTTTATTTGTATAATAACATTTTTAGAAAATTGAAGAATATTCATTGTTTATGTGAACACAAGTGTAGAGTCTCTGTAGAATTGAATTTATTACCGAAAATTCATCATTTCAAAATTACTTTTTCAGAGCTTATAATGAAAATATGCAGTAAAACAAGAATATTGCATAAAAACTCTTCACTTACATGGGCTACTTTTGTACAAATTAATAAAACAATATTAAAACCTTGTAGTACCCTTTATTATTAAAAACTTTTAAATATTTCAACAATATGTTTATTACCCTTTATCATTAAAAACTTTTAAATATTTCAACAATATGTTTATTACCCTTCATTATTAAAAACTTTAAAATATTTCAACAATATGTTATTATCCTTCATTATTAAAAACTTTCAAATATTTCAACAATATGTTTATTACCCTTTATCATTGAAAACTTTTAAATGTTTCAACAATATGTTTATTACCCTTTATTATTAAAAACTTTTAACTATTTCAACAATATGTTTATTACCCTTTATCATTAAAAACTTTTAAATATTTCAACAATATGTTTATTACCCTTTATTATTAAAAACTTTCAAATATTTCAACAATATGTTTATTACCCTTCATTATTAAAAACTTTCAAATATTTCAACAATATGTTTATTACCCTTCTTCTTCTCTCTTCTTCTTCTTCTTCTTCTTCTTCTTCTTCTCTTCTTCTTCTTCTTCTTCTTCTTCTTCTTCTTCTTCTCTCCTCCTTCTCCTTCTCCTCCTCCTCCTCCTCCTCCTCCTTCTCCTTCTCCTCCTCCTCCTCTCCTCCTCCTCCTCCTCCTCCTTCTTCTTCTTCTTTTCTCTTCTTCTTCTTCTTCTTCTTCTTCTTCTTCTTCTTCTTCTTCTTCTCTTCTTCTTCTTCTTCTTCTTCTTCTTCTCTTCTTCTTCTCTTCTTTCTTCTTCTTCTTCTTCATCGTCTTCTTCTTCTTCTTCTTCTTCTCGCTTGTTCTTCGGTTGGTACAGTTCGCTAGCGTTAAACAAGGAGCATTGTCTTTCATTGAATACAATTGGACTGGCCTTCGTTCTGCATACAATGATAATTTTCCCTCGACTTCGCTGTAATAATGGTGCATTCTCAATTGTAGGCTGCGTACATATTAATTCACTGGCTTCCTTCCCTCTCCATACTGTTTCCTTTCAATCTAGGTTTTTCCTTCCTCCTTGTCATTTTATCATACAAGTTTTCTTATTAGTTATTGTCATTTTTCAAAATTCTATTAAGGCTGTACGGTACACTTTGGATGAATGAAAAATAGAAAAATGGATGAATGAGAAATAGGAAAAGACTTTGGGAAAATGTGTTGAAAGTAGATTGCAAATCAGAAAAATGATGAAAAGAAAGGGAACAAGTGTAAAACTGAAATACAAAAAAGGTATTAAATTGATGTAGAATAGACAAAATATGTGTTTTTTCATTACATTATGGTACTCACGTACCATATATGATATCAGAAATGACTTAAGGCGGTTGGGTAAACCTTTTTATTTTTATTTAAATTAGATAGCCTAATCTTTTTCAATATAATTGTTAATATCATTCATTATAAGAGTGAGAAAAAGTGGCAACTAAAATTTTCAAGTGGTCTAATAAGCGAGTTATGGGTTGTTGAAGTGCTAACTTTCCAAATTCCGTTTTCTTTCCAGATCATGAACGGTTTCGACAATATTATTAGAACTTCTCTCAAAAATTCAAAAAATGTATCTTTCCAAACTAAAACATTTTATTCCCCATATCATTCATTAATGGAAAAGTAACATTTTTTGTAAATTCGATAACTTGTCTATTTTGGCATTAATCACGAAAAAAACGAATATTAGAACAAAGCCAATGCTATACTGAATATATTAAAAATAACTCCAATGGAAAATTCGAAACCGTTTATGATCTGGGAAGAAAAAGGAGTTAGCACTTCAACAACCCATAACTCGCTTATTAGACCACTTAAAAATTTCATTTGCCTCTTTTTCTCACTCTTATAATGATCTTAACAATTATTTTGAAAAAGATTATCCAATTTGAATAAAAATAAAAAGGTGTACCAAACTGCCTTAAGTAGGCCTACAGCATCACATTCTCTCTACTTTACCAAATGTTCGACTAACATTTTGCATACTCTACTTGCTACCATCTATCAACATGTTGCATGCCTCTACTTGCTTCCATCTATCAACATGTTGCATGCCTCTACTTGTCACTACTAAGTCATTTTTGATATCATAGAAGATAGAAACGTAAGTACCATAAAGTAATAAAAAAAACACATATTTTGTCTATTCTACATCAATTTAATACCTTTTTGTATTTCAGTTTTACACTTGTTCCCTTTCTTTTCATCATTTCTCTGATTCACAATCTACTTTCAACACATTTTCCCAACGTCTTTTCCTATTTCTCATTCATCCATTTTTCTATTTTTCATTCATTCACTTCATTTTCAATCCTTCTCCTTCTTCTCCCTTTTTCTCTCCAGTTTTTTTTTTATGTTGTTAAGATGAACTAGAGAAAGATGTAAGAAGTGAGATGTAAACTTGAGAGGCGAGTGTAACATAAAATCATTCAGATTAGATAATGCACGTGCTTCTGATACTCAAAATGTATTGTAAGTTGTAACTTGTAAATCAATGTCTTGTACTTTCTTACTTGGTAATTAGAGAGTTTTGTTAATGAAACCTAGAGTTGATCTACATTTTTAAGTGGTTTCCGAACTACTTGTAGTAGAAATTGAAAACATATTCTTAAGTAATAACTGATTTTAGCTAACTAGCGGTTTAAGTAGTGGTTCCAAACTACTTGAAGTAGAGTTTGAAAAAACATAACGTTGAGTAGTTACTAATTTGAAGCAAACTAGCTGTTACGTTAGATATGAGAATTTCATTTTCAACAGTAGGCTACAACGGGATTATCAGACACGCTTGTCTCTTATCAAATCTGATCAAGTGGCTTTTGGTTTTCTTGCATTTCCAGGTTTTATCTTTCTTCAATTCTTACGTCTTCCACCTCCTCTTTTCCTCTTTTTAGTTCATTTCATTCAAACAACAATCTAACGTTTCTATAACATACAATTATGGAAATGGCTGGTAATTTTACATCCGTCCCAGTTCTCTATTTTCAATTATACTTTCTTCTTGTTTTCGCCAACTTATTTTCAAAAAATAAATCTGTCTGCAGGGGTTTCTGTCTGTCAAACTCATGAATCATGTATGACTCAAAATAATTCTGATGCAATGCCATTGTTTTTAGCTACTATTTTCTAGAATCTAAAATGCTGACCGGTCCCTTTTGTATTCTTACGTAATGTAGGCTATTTATATTACAGCAAAATACAGCAGTTTTTTTGTATTACAGTAGTTTCTTTTATCAGTATTCTTACATACACGGACTCTTGAACAAACTAATTTCAAATTGTAAAGATATTTAAATCTTCGTTAAGCGCAATGAAGTTCAGAATAGTATTCCAATACTAAGTTTGGCTTGATTATGTACTGTATACGTTAGATAAAATAATTTAATTTCCAACGGAACCGTATTAAAAGTATCGTTTTTATACTCAAAATAGAGTGGTTTGATTGGAATATAATTTATTCTGATTGAATGTTTTAGTGTAATTTGTTCGGTTTCGTATCTGGAAATAAGTTACATTGATCTGATGAACTCAATATTTCAGTGGATACATTCTATTTCGGACTAAAATTGTGTGTGAATTACGATTTTACATAACCTCACATAACCTTATTTATATGAATGAAAGCCCTACACTAATTTATCACAGCAACCATAGCTATCTACTAATGTTTCAAATCGAAATAAAAAATATTTGAGGTATATTTTTATAAGAATGAGATAATAATTTTTAGCAAGAATGAATAATTCCTATCTGAAAAATATTACATCGGATATACCGGGGTGACTTGAATCACAGGTATCTACTACTATAGAAGGCGGTGGAAATATAAACATAGCTTATATTATGTCGTCCTATCATTTACACTAACTTAATACATTTTCAATTAGTTTGTTTGTACTTTGACGTCAGAGTAAACTTATAATCAGTTGAAAAATGTTGATTGTTTGATGTATTCGGTTATTACTTGACATGATATAACATTTTGAATGCTACATGACATGAAATGTCACTTTCGACTCTGAATTGTGTGATATTGTTAGCTATATAAACTTGATGTCTGTGTTCAATGAATTTAAATTATTAAATCTATTTATTTTAAACGTGATTTTCGTTATTACTGCTCTATTACAAATTTCAAATGTGGTTCAATAGTGCTAATATATTTTTCCAGCTACGTAAATGAATACTTGGCTTGTCTATAGATGGAATTACTGAGATATTGAATTATTCAAATGCTTATGAATTAATCATCATTATTATTTCATGTTTAATTTGGATTTTCGTTTAATAATGAGCTAATATATCGTGTTTTTGCTAGTGTGAACTGACAGGGATACCAAATATTGTGGTATAAGAGATTCCACAGTGCAACCCTATAAAGACCCGTTTTTGGGCGGACAATCTCATAATAATACTCCATTAAAACGGCGGCTTACAATTTGGTCCGTTAAAAAGTCGAATCGAGAATAATTGGTTGCACTCGCAATTTCCCCATCAAACCAGTCTGCACAGCTCACTGTGATTGGAAACTGGAATGAGAGAATGGAAATTGGAATGAATGACTGTTCCACATTCCACCTGAACGAGGAAAACGGAAATTGAACGAACCGCCGCTGCAATAGAATTCAATCAGCGCAGCGCGACAAAAACCAAGGTCTTCAACATGAGTAAGCAACACTGGATCCTGGAAAGAGAAGACGAGCAGAAAGGAGATGGACGTACAAGAGGGAGAAGATGTGATAGCAATCATTGAGGAGTGAGGGAAATCGAGAATTAAAAAGGAGTACAGAGGAAAAAGGAGGGAAGAAAAGATGCAAGAGAACTAAAAAATTTTAAGATGAGAGAACAGAGAAAAGGAAGAAGAAGGAGAACATGAAAAGTAAAAGAGACTGGTGAATGAAAAGTGAATAAGAAGAAAGAATAAGCTTGAAAAGATCTGGAGAATGATTGGTTGAATTATTTTAACTATACAGATTACAATATATAGGCTTACACCATAGTGTAGAGATATTTAAGACTAGCAGGTAACCCGTGCTCCGCAAGGGACTAATTAATTACAAACTGAGAACTTGACCTTCTGAAATCTTGAAGACTTGAAAAATAGGCCTATAACCATACTCGGTAAATTGAGAATCTATTTGCAAAATTTCAGGTTAATCAGACTTGATGATGCGTCAAACATAATTTTCATATCCCTTACGTGTATAGACCAGTTCTTTCCTTTATTATAGTAGAGATTTTGTCTCTATATTATTTATAGATTATTTGACTTCGCTTGTAACTTGTAAGCAGATAAATAGCTTACAACATATCACAATTTTAATAAGATGAAAAAGTAAATTAATAAAACAATATTGAAACTTGTAGTACCCTTTATTATTTAAAATATTACGACTAGTTTCGACCATAGGTCATTTTTAAGTTGAATCTAGTTGTTGTAATATTTTAAATAATAAAGGGTACTTCAAGTTTCAATATTGTTTTATTAATTTGTAAAAGTAGCCCATTCAAGTGAAGTGTTTTTATGAAAAAGTAAGTATGCATATGAGGAAGAGGGGATGAGAAAAAAAGGAAGAAAAGTAGGAAGGAGCAAAATAAGTAGAACAGTCCAGAAAAACCAGAAAAGAAGTATTAGCAATCCAATATACAGCAGAATGCCACTAAAAGGTGATGAAGAGGCTCCAATTGGGTGGCAGGGAATGACGTCATCACAATCATGAGAAAGCGCATGGGAACCACGAAGATTGACGAAAGAAACAGTGCAAGAGAAGAAGCAGAGGGAGAGAAAGAGAGATCGAATAAGTGATGTGAAGAGCGAGAGAGAGACAGAATGAGTGAATGAGTGATGTGAAGAGCGAGAGAGAGACAGAATGAGTGAATGAGTGATGTGAAGAGAGAGAGAGTGAGTAAAAGAGAGGAGAGACAGATTTTCATCAGATTGGAGTGTTGTCGACCTTCAAGAGGCGTCGAGTGGAAATTTTAGGGATCACCAAGTTGTTGCATTCATGAAAACAATGAGCGCCTGATTCTCAAGTACTTTCCTACCAGACTGAAAATGACAGAAATCCGTCTGATAATAATGCTCCGAGCCTACAATGTGATTCACGTTATAACTGTGGAATGGATAGGACGGTATAGTTGTCATGTTTTTTTTTTTCAGCGCCTTCCATGTTAGTGATTGTAGGTGTCATTAAAGTCATTCCTGTAAATCAATCAATCAATCTTCCTATTGATTGCTGATTTTTGGTAGTAATCTATATAATAAGAGAGAGTAGGGTTGTGTTTGTTCGTGTGTTCTTGTTCGCATCAAAACATGTCAACTTGTGGATTGCATACCGGAGAAACGGGAATGATTTAGATCTCCAAATTTTGCACATAGATTCTAAAAATATCAATCTCGTGCACCTGGAAGCCCAAATTTTAATTTTCCTTCTAGATTTTTTAGAATTAATGTTTAAATTTCATTAATGGTACATTCGATTTCATTAAGATCACCAAATCATATGGTCGAAATTAAAAAGGAACATCTGTTTCTATATTGCTTTCTACCTGAAAAACATAGTTTTGAAACTTCGTTTTCCTGATGCAATGTTTAGGCCTACATGTTGCATGGATTATTAATTTTTCAGCTAGAACAATTTTTGAGACAAAGTGCTAAATAAACGTCTACAGTTTCATCAATGCTGTATCGGCAATATGAAAACGCATACAGTTAATAATGTATTTGAATGAAGGTGTTGTTATTTACATAAAGGAATAATATTCCTCCATTTTTATTTAATAAAAATTTCAAAAGTTCTCCGTCACACCCAAATTTTTTCCGCCATTTTAAATCCAACTTCTTTTTTTAATTGAAAGGTGGTCATACTGATTTACTTGAAATGCAGCTTATAAATTCTTAATCAACCGAGGATTCTTATAGGCCTATTTTGAATTCTTCTAGATTTCATTACGTCAAGCTTTAAGAAAGACCCTTGCTAAGCACGGGTTACCTGCTAGTAATATCAATAATATAAATTACATCTTTTGGAATCAGTTAACAGTAAATCTCCACATACATTTAATTTAAATTTTAATTGTTAAATGTTAATTGTGTAATTTTAATTTAAATTTTAATGTTTTATTTTAAGACTTAATTTAAATCAAGCTCTTGATAATACATGTTATATGTCATTATTGTAGTAATACAAATGTTGAAGTAACCTGTCGAACAGCTGAAAAAGGCGAAGTTTCTAAGGGTCAAGCCACATGAAGCGTTTTTCAGGAGTTTTTGCACTGGCAGCGGACGAGTCAGCATGGTAGTAAGCTCTCTGATTGGCTGATTCCCGAACGCCAACCCAATCAGCTGATAGTCAGCCAATCGGAGAACATGCTGACCTGCTGACTCGTTCGTCGCCAATGCAAAAACGCTTCATGTGGATTAGCCCCTATTCTTTCATAAAAGACAAGTTTCTCAAATTTGCTTCCAAAAAGTTTATAATTTTTGCAAGGATGAGTTTAGTTTATTTTTGTGTGATTATGTCAGCAGTGAAATGTTTGTCAGAATGTACATTACATTCACAAATAATAGAATAAATTTTAGTTAGTATATGAAACAATTTATAAAAGTGTTTTCATAACCTCATTTGGACTATTTTCATCGAAATTAGGGAGAGGAACAGTTTTGGGTTTATCCTGTTGATTCTCTCCCAATCATTAATTTGATGTTGTGATTAAGGAATGTAATAAATGTAAATGTAAATTTAACCAGATTTCCAATTAAATCTGTACTGTATAAAATAGTAGAAACTCATACCCAGATTCAAATTACAATTCCAATTGAATTTGCAATCCAAATCTCAATAAATTTAATGCCAATGATTTCTCTCTCACTCACTCATACAATGATGATTTTACGACAGAGTATGCAGTAAACTCCAATATTAGTAATTGGGCAACATGGGCGCTCCATTATCTCCTTGCTTCCTCGTAGTGATGACATTTAATTTTCTAGCCATAAAACGTGATTCGATTCTCTCAACTAGATGGCATGTTGGTGTAGTGACATTTACTTGAAACTGTCAATGTTTCTTGAAGATTACATAGATTCTTCCTATTCAGTGAATGCTGACAGGTTGACAAGAATCTCACTGAAGACTGGCTTGGATGATATGGGCAATCCATTTTGCTAGATAAGAGATCTGTGATAAAGTTGATAGACAATCTAGTCTAGGAAACGTTGATACGAGTTTAATCTCAGGTTGATTATCCAGAGGTTTCTTATCAGGTTTGAAATATATTATTGTCAAATATATTATTAAATCAATGTTCGATTGTTTCTTTATTATTAGATTTTAAAGATTGATTGAGAGATTTTAATGAATTTTACTCTTGCACTAGCTGGCCCGGCGAACATCGTACCGCCAAATAGTTTAATGCATCTCATGAAAAACTTTAGCTGGATGCACACCTGAGGAGGCGCGATGTGGCATTTTATTTATATAAATACGGTAATTTTCCAACTGCAAAATAAATAATTTACTAAAAATCAATTAATTCTGAACACCGAACAATTATTCGAAACAAAGCAATGTCTTTAGAGCATGCAAGTCTTTAATCTGAAGCCACACAGCTGGATGGTTACACACAGAACAGTCATTTTGTTTTTAATCAGGGCGTTTAGAATAAAATACATGGACGTATATGGAGCAGCACACACTCTTGTCTACTATCTACCGACGGCTGTTGTATGACGCGATGATTATAACAGCTGATTTTTATTTCTGTGTGTGGCCAGCTCACAAATCTTCTCCCATAAGGATTACATTTTACTTTCCTTGCCCTATTACCATAGGTAAGGAAAGTATTGCTTTCCGAAAAAAATTAAGGTACCCCAATTTCCAAATTTCTATACGTTTCAAGGTCCCCTGAGTCCAAAAAACTGGTTTTTGGGTATTGGTCTGTGTGTGTGTGTGTGTGTGTGTGTGTGTGTGTGTGTTGTGTGTGTGTGTGTGTGTGTGTGTGTGTGTGTGTGTGTGTGTGTGTGTGTGTATGAGTTTATGTGCGTCTGTGTACACGATATCTCATCTCCCAATTAACGGAATGACTTGAAATTTGGAACTTAAGGTCCTTTCACTATAAGGATCCAACACGAACACAATTTCGATCAAATGCAATTCAAGATGGCGGCTAAAATGGCGAGAATGTTGTCAAAAACAGGGTTTTTCGTGATTTACTCGGAAACGGCTCCAACGATTTGGATCAAATTCATACCTAAAATAGTCATCGATAAGCTCTATCAACTGCCACAAGTCCCATATCTGTAAAAATTTCAGGAGCTTCGCCCCATCAATGCAGATAGATTCCCAATTATCAGGCTTCAGATACAATTGAAAAGAAAAAAATCAAGTGGAGTAGATGGAGCAAGAAAATCTCTAAAATTAATGTTCAGTAACATTTTCACCTAAAATTGAAAATAAGCTTTAAATTCGAGAAAATGTGATTATTCAATTGCAAATTATTGTTGATTCTATTAAATCATTCACTATGAAGAGATAGCAGACCTCATGTGTGTCTCCAGCGTTATTGCCCTGTCACCAGCTGGCTCAAATCTTTGAATAGTAGACTTGAGATGCGCGGGAACACTAGCGTCAGGTGATCAATTTTCATAACGGCAAGGAAAGTTGTGTGAGTGCGCTACACCAGATTTTTTAAACTTTGAAGGACCGAAAAAGAGTCCTGAAGTCAGATTATAAATTTGGTAGGCCATAAACCTGGTCCTGAACATAACGAACACAACTAAAAAAATCATCAAATTCGGTGCACACATAAAAAAGTTATTAAATGTCAAAATTTGAGGCTCGATTTTTTTTGTATATATATATATATTTTGTGATTGATTACCGTGGAGAATCTCTGTAGTTTATATAGTTTTTATGTTCAAATATGTATCAAAATCTAGATCTAGAATCTGCATGTTTCTTTAGAGGATTGTATTAGTTTGGTTCTCTAGATCTTCTTCTATTTTGTGCTGTCTCAATTACATTTTTTGTGCAGTCCCGACATCAAGTATCATTTCCTCTCCTTTTTCCTTCGTCTTGGTACCCCTAGAAAAAAGAGAGAGTTTATTACAGAAAATATAAAATATACTAATGATGAGAATCATACAAACAATAAAATAATTGATTATATCGATTGATTGAGTACTTTATGTAGATTACAATATATACTGGCTTATACACTTATATAAAATAGCTTACAATACAGCAAAATTATAGATGAATTTACATAATATTGACTAAGAAAATAATTATTGAACTGCATATGATACGAAAAAAGCAATTTGTAATAACTGAAGATAATATTGTTATGCATCTACATAAATTGGCGGAGTTTTTGACATATATATCAATGTCCATTCTTTGGAAAGAATATTCAAAATATCCTTCCCACTAACTCTCTACCAAAAAGAGAGAGATAAATCAATTAATTGATTATTAAGAGAGAAAAAATTACAACCTGTTATTTTAATTTTCAGTGAGAAATTTCAAGGTTATAAACCGGAAATTTTTACTTCAAAACCTTCCAATAACATTCAATAATAATAATAATTACAGTACTTGATTACTATCTCACAATCTCCGTTCCATCAGAATTATAGAATACCCAATCTAATTATCCATACTCTCTGATAGGAATCTTATGACACGCTTTCACACTAATTTCAGATAAAGTAATAACAAGTTTATTGCTGTTTAAGAACTAGACAACAACAGCCCATTAGTGCATTTCTTCTTTTTTCTCTCTTCGATCCTCTTCCTTCTCAGCAATTTCAACCTCTCTCTCTCTCTCTCTCTCTTCTCTCTCTCTCTCTCTCTCTCTCTCTCTCTCTCTCTCTCTCAAAATTTGCATAATTGTTGTACAGTAACAATTTTTTTCTTGCTCGTTTTGCTGGGGTATTCGAGCGTTTGATTGACACCTGCAAATCGTAATACCATAGAGAAACATTAGCGTAAGTAGATATCCCATTGTATAGGGAATTAATGTCGCAACTTTTACTGTTATCTCAAACCGATTACTGTCGATTATTGTACATTTTTACTGTTTTGTTGGGGTGAGAGTGTATGAACGGCACAATTTGAGACTACCAGCGTCACACAGCTTCATGGGAAAGAACTAAGTGAACTATCGGCTTGGGATAGCAGTAAAAGTTGCGACATAAACGCCCTATACCATGAGATATCTACTTATGCTATCGTTTCTCTATGGTAATACCTAATGGCATCTTATTTTTTTGATTGTTAAATTTTATTAGATATATTCATTTTATTTTATTTCACTATATTCGAATAATTATAAATGATCATGTAGTATTATAATGAAAATGTAATGGAATCATGTCATGAAACCGTATTATCATTTAAGATGGTTTGTAAAAATGTAATTATTATTGTTACCATGTTACCATAGGCGACAAGACTAGTAACAATTGAAAAATAAAATCTATCTATCTACCTCTCTCTATTTTCTCGTCTACAACTAAGGTTCAATGGTTCAAACTTCATCATTTTATGTGAAAGTCTGACAGTAGTTCCTCAATTTTCACATATTTTTTCACCTATCTTTGCTCCAAATGATTGTAAAACTCTTTAATCTGTACGGTATTTAAGTAAGGGTATATCTTACTTTACGCTAGAATATGAATTAAATTTTTTTTACACTGAATAAAAAAAACAGAATCCTCATCCTGTAACAACCTTTCTTCTTATTCTTGTTCCTCTTGTTATTCTTCTTCTTCTTCTTCTTGTTATTCTTCTTCTTCTTGTTCTTCTTCTTCCTCCTCCTTCCACCACCTCATCTTGGTATTCCTCTGGTCAATTATTTATCCTTCTTCTTCAACATTGTACCTCTTCTTGTTCCTCTTGCACTTGAAATCTTTTTCCTTAATCTGCTCTCCCCATGTTCTCTTCATTTTCTTTCTCCTACTTCCTTTTCTTATTTATTCTTTCTCCCTGCACCTCACCTATTGCAATTCTGGCCATCTACTTTCTCTTACACAATCACCGCCTTTGCGAACTAAACCCATATCTTCCATCTCTTTATCATCTTCTCCCTAATCCCTCCTAATCCCTTTTATTTATCCTCCCCCCTTTTCATCCTTCCTCCATCGTCATCTCTTTCCTCCTCCTACTCATCCTTCTCCAACTCCTTCATCTCTTTCTTCTCTTCCCTCTTCCTTAAATGTATCTTTCCCTCGTCCTCCGCCTCTCCTCCCTTCTCCTTCGCCACCACCTTCATCTCTTTCTTCTCTTCCCTCTTCCTTCAATGTATCTTTCCCTCGTCCTCCGCCTCTCCTCCCTTCTCCTTCGCCACCACCTTCATCTCTTTCTTCTCTTTCCTCTTCCTTCAATGTATCTTTCCCTCGTCCTCCGCCTCTCCTCCCTTCTCCTTCGCCACCACCTTCATCTCTTTCTTCTCTTTCCTCTTCCTTCAATGTATCTTTCCCTTGTCCTCCGCCTCTCCTCCCTTCACCCCCTCCACCTCCCACTTCCCCTCATCTTCTCCTCCACCATCGCCAATCTTTCAACCTCTTTCATCATCTTCTAAGGCTCCTCCAGTTGCTCTCAGATTGGTTCAGAAATAAATAAACAATAATAGTAGTCCGTAGTCCTCGTGTGTGTAAATGTAATGGAATGGAATCCAAATGGCGGTGTGGTGGCTGTCCTTGAAAGTCTGTGCTAGAGGTAGCAACAAGAGTTGTTTTGCACGGCTAAAAATAGAACCCGGTCTACAACAATTTTATAGTTGCTAAATACAGTACAGCTACACTTGAGTGTGCGAATTCGATTTAATTTTAGTTTGTAGAGTAATTTTGATTTATTTTTTATGTATAAATAAATACAAAAGCATACTGAAAAAGGAACAAACTAGTTGGTTCTAAAAATAGAACTTTTGTACTAAAAATAGTACTTTTTTGTACTAAAAATAGAACTTTGCCTACTCTTGTATAATTTTGTGATAACTAAATGCAGAACAGGAACAGCAGTGAGAAATATACAGTATCAGTTTGAATAAATGTAGAAATTTGAAGTTACAAATCAAGAAATATAAAATCCTGATGAATTCTATCTATGAATGTTAATTGATACACAAAAATAAAACATACTGAACAAAGTTGACTGAAAGTATGACCATAGAGAAACAATAGCGTAAGTAGATATCCCATGGTATATGGAATTTATGTCGCAACTTTAGCTGTTATCTCAAGCCGATTACTGTCGATATTTGTCAGTTTTTACTGTTTTGTTGGGGTGAGAGTGTATGAACGGCACAATTTGAGAGACTACCAGCGTCACACAGCTGCATGGGTAAAAACTACGTGAACTATCTATCGGCTTGGGATAACAGTAAAAGTTGCGACATAAATTCCCTATACCATGGGATATCTACTTACGCTATTGTTTCTCTATGGTAGGACCCTGCACAAATAATTGAGTTTGTTTTTCTTCAAAATTATTTTTTTAATATGTGAATATTTCCTATTTTAGTATGAATTATGTGAAATATTCCTTCTATGTTTAGTTTTGAAGCATCTAAATTTGAAAATCTACTTTGTAAAAATACTTGAGGACTGAAAGTTTTGTGATTTGAAGAACTACAAGACTTAACCTATTTCGGAATATGTGTTATCTAAATTTGCGAGAGGATTAGCGCAAGGTTACCTTAATTTTCTACCTCTCCCAATAATTTGATAATGTACTTATCGTATAAATGAATGAAGAATAAATAAATGATGAAGATAGTTGCTAAATACAGTTTAAATATGACTATTGGTTGGTTTAAATAAAATTAAAAATCTCTGTACAAATACAGTCAACTAAAGGACCCAGTTAATATCAAAATATTGTTGAATGATATGGCTGTTTCATAGCGAACTAGCAGCTTGGATACTACTGGTTGAAATAGAAAATGGGGCTTCCGATTGATGTTACAAAATGGCGGACTAAGCCACGATCGAGCACTGTGATTGGCTGTTCACTGAAAGTTGGCACGCCTATTTTTAACAGTAGGAGTAGCCTACTTCCTTTTCTCAATACAATATAGCGCAGTGTACACTCTAGCTATACGAGATTGTGAATTCGAATATTATTGGTTGGTTTAAATACAGTTGAGGATCTCTCAGTGCAATTACAGAAAGTTTATACAGAATAGAATAGACTTAATTACAAGAGAATAAACTCAGTCTAGAACAAGTTTGTCGTTTCTAAAAACAATCGACTTACAACAAGGTGCGGTGTTGATTTATAGGTCGATATAGATGTTGATGCAGTTGATCAATAAAGCAGAGTGTAGTCTAGGATCGAGCTCTGTGATTGGCTGTTCATTGAAAGTTGGCACGCCCATTTTTAACAGTAGGAGTAGTTTCCTTTTCTCAATACAATATAGCGCAGTGTACACTCTAGCTATACGAAATTGTGAATTCGAATTTCATTGGTTTGTTAATACAGTTGAGAATCTCTCACTGCAGTTACAGAAACGTTTATACAGAATACAATAGAATAAACTTAATTACAAGAGAATAAACTCAGTCCACAACAATTTTGTCGTTCTAAAAACAAGGTGCTGTTTTGATTTATAGGTTGATGTAGATGTAGATACAGTTGATCGATAAAGCAGAGTGAAAAAGTGAAGAATTGAGTTATAGTAAACGGAAATGGTAGTTGCTTGATTACAGTTGTCCAGTTTTTTATGTATTTTTACCTTAATTTGATGAAATTGGCCGGAATTAGGATGTGAATCCAGTTTTAGGAATCTGTAATCTGGTTTATGAAACTGAAAATAGTTCTGAAATACCGTAGAATCCAGCAATATTAGGTCAGAATGTGCGTAGTATTGCCAAAATTAGTATGAACAGCTTTTTTTCCTACAGATACCCTGAAAAGTGACCATTTGTGCACTGATTGCAGGCTGCAAAGAATCACTTTTCCGCACTAGTGCGCAAAGTGAGTACTTTGCGTACTCCAGATTTGCAGCATGACAACGCAAAATAGTTAGTAGGTTATATGGAGCACCAGTGCAGCAAAATCAAAATGAAGTTGGTAACAGTGACTGCTGTGGCTGCTATAGTGAGCAGAGGTGCAATGAAGCACAACGCGCTAATTATTAAGAAGATATTATAACCAAGGGCAACGACAGCACAGTGCCACCACAGCACACAACACACAGCTGCCCCCCGCCATTCAAACACTACTACATTATTCAGGCAATTTTACCCATAATTACCCACTTTTCATATTCAATGGTAACTGTAGGAAAAATTTAATGTGAAATACGTGCGCAAAGTTCGTTTGCTGCACTCAAGAAACCATTCCGCCCTCGCCTACGGCTCGGGCGTAAACGTTTCTTTCGATGCAGCAAACTGTCACTTTGCGCACTAGTTGCACAAATAACTATTTCCATCTTGAAGATTTACTTTCTGGTTGTTTTGCTGTTTGAAGGTTGTCTTTCGTAGGGAATCATGGAACTTTGACCAATCACCTACAGTGTGATACATTATTATATATTCTGCACCTGATTAACATTGGTTTTCTATCCTTGTCTGACATTAGACAAAGTAGATAGCTCTATCCTTTTCCAAAGTTGCATCATTGTCCAAAGTGGAGGTTGTATTTCGTAGGGGGATCATGGCACTTCGACCAATCACCTACATTGTGATACACATTATAAATTCTGCTTGACATGATTATATTGGTTTTCTATCCTTGTCTGACATTAGACAAAGTGGATAACTCTATCCTTTCCGAACACCGCACCGTTGCTTTCGTTTGTAGGCTAGGAAGGAGTAATGGTGAGCTATCATAATATTTTGTCTCAATTTTGAAAATTTATTTTTTGATCATTGAAAAATAATTTTTGTCCTATGATATACTGTGGGTACCGTATCTCATGAAAATTCTATTTTCAAAAATGTTGGCCTACTGCTATCAAGCTTTGGAAAGGGAACAGTTTTGGCCTAGGCCTGTTGGTCCTTTCTAATCATGTATTTGATTTGTGCATTGGTTGATGTAAATGAATGAATAAACTAGTAGTTCTGTGAACAGTAGACCTCACGTAGTATTCTCATCCACAAGTACCTGATTGAAACTATAGACCTTATGAAAATACAGCAATAGACTGTCTTCTCCACACATCTGTGTAATCACTTGTCAGCTGATTTATGATGAATAATTCTATAGTCTGATTTTTACTCCAATATTGGCGTATGAAGGAGGCTCCTTTTTCCTTTTATATTATCCTTGAAATGCTAAATTTCCAAAAACCTTGTATATACGTCGACGCGCAATTAAAAAAGGAACATACCTGTCAAATTTCATGAAAATCTATTACCGCGTTTCGCCGAAAATGCGCAACATAAAAACATAATATAAACATTTAAACATTAAAAGAAATGCCAAACCGTCGACTTGAATCTTAGACCTCACTTCGCTCGGTCAATAAATGAGATTCAAGTTTTCTGCTGTGATACACTGTATATGTTTCTCTTATAATGTTGCAAGGTATTAACTGCACAAGTTTTGACAAAGTTGAACTCTATCAAATCCCCTCTAAACCCGCAAATACCGTAGTATGGGAGACCAATGTGTGTAGTTTCCTTCTGCAGTGTAGTGAACATTGCCGGGTATTCCAGATGTTGCTGGCTTAGATTTAAGCCCACGCTTAACGAAGTTTATCTACATAAATTAGCATTGAATGGTAAGCCGCGAAGTTGAAGTACAACTTGCAAGTTGGCCGGTACCGTTCCGAAGGATTTGCTTATTATCCAGGAATGCAGTCAAGTTGGGCGTTTAGTATAGATGATTTTTTCGAAAGTTGTGAAGTAACTTCAGAGCATTCCAGGTCTGTTCACTAAGGTATACTTACGTTTGTAAGTACAATATTACAAGATTTACATCAATACTTACGTTTGTTAGTGAGTTAAAGGTGGGTTTTCGTTTGTGTGTAAATGCTGTCGTCGACCAAGACAGCGTGAGGATCTCAGATTCAAGATTCATTTATTGTCAGAACACTTTAACAAAAATGCAAGACAAAGTCAACAATTCAATAAAAAAATTCTAAAATATAACAATATAAACGTTAATAGTCATCACAGTCACATCGTAATATATACAAAAATAAGACAAAGATAAGCAAATTCTATATAATATAAGAAACATTTTTAAAACTCTATCAGAGAATAAGAAAATACAAAGACATCACCACAAATCCTCATAACCATATGGACAGCAGCCAATTAGAATCTTTCTAACAGAAACCTTAAAACTATTAATATCACATTCTTTAATATGAGCAGGCAGTTTATTAAATAACCTCTTTCCAAATTCAACAAAACTTTTCAAAGTTAAATGGTAATTAGGTATTTTAACTTTTAAAGTTAAATAAATAAATTAATAAATTGCACTGTGATAATCTAAGTGCCTCTGCCTGTCTTGTAAATGATTGTGAATATTATTATTTATGGGTAAGATGGATAGATTTTCTCTGGCATACATCAGACACCCAAACACATACAAGCTTAAACAGTCATGATATTTAGTTTTTAAACAGAGGTCGACAATGTGCTCTACTATCTACTTTACAAATGATCCTTATGGCCCTTTTTTGTACAACAAAAAGTTTCTTCATATTGTTATCTCTCCCCCATGCCAAAATACCATACAACAGGTGTGACTGAATGTAAGCATAATACACAGCTACCAACACATCAATGCTAACAATATTTCTTAATCTACATAACAAGAAATCAGATTGGGTGTATTTCAATTTTTTAAATAACCTAAAAAATTATAACCTAAAAATCAAAAATGTTCAATATAAATGAAAATATAAATCTGACTCCCCTTTTAGAATTATTTTATTTCGTCACGACATGTTTCGGCTACTAATGCCATTTTTTATTTGACTTGAAAATGGCATTATTAGCCAAAACATGTCGTGAGAAAATAATTTAAAAAGGTACTCAGATTTATATTTTTATTCATTAGGCTATTCAAAAGTAGCTCTAATGAAAAAAGACAATTATGTTTTAATGGGGGTGGTTAAGTTTATACTTTTAAATGGCAATATGTTGATATTATTCCAAATGTTTCGATGATAAATACAAATAAGGAAAAGTTATTGGATCAGTTATTATTATTATTATACGAAAATCCAAATTAAATGCTGTAATTCACCCCGAAGACTTCTGCTACTGCAAATATTGACAACAATGTAAACAGCTAGATGAAAATTCGATGAGCGCTACTATTCAGAAATTTTTATTTGTCAGCCCGGGTATCGAACCCAGTACCTCCTAATTGCCGGTCAGGAATGCTTACCCTGACACCAAACCCTATCTCTGGATAGCAGCGCTCATTTCATACGAAGCCATAGCGGCCAGCCAGTCTACAGGTGGAAATTACTGATATATTGCAATAAATTATTCAAATTCTAATGAATTGATTATTATTGAACGAAAATCCGCTGCTATCCAGAGATTGTCAGTTTGGGGTAAGGGTAAGCATTTCTGACCGGCAATTAGGAGGTACTGGGTTCGATTCCTGGACTGACAAATAAATTTTTGAATAGTAACGCTCATCAAATTTCCATCTAGCTGTTTACCCTGTTGTCAATATTTGCAGTAGCATAAGTCCTCGGGGTTAATTACAGCATTTAATTTGGATTTTCGTTTAATAATTTATTTATACGTGGATATAATAACAAATCATATAAATATGATTGGGAAGAAACAACAGGCTTGGCCCAAAACTATTCCATTCCCAAATTTTGATTACATGTCCAAAAAATAGGTTATGTTTGTTCTGTAAGAAGTTCAAGGTCAACTTTCGTCCAAAAATAAATATGAGATGCAAATTTTAAATTTAGAAAAATTAAAACACCAAATTATAGTTGAATATTACACTTAATTATCACTGCACATTGTATTAATTAAGTTATTTTATGAATTTTGAAGCCAAAAATACACACTTATAATAATAATTAATTTATTAGCATTTGAATAATTGCAATATCTCAGTAATTTCCATCTGTTTATTGGATCAGCATTTTTAGCACACTTGAAATCTGGTCAATATGAATGTCTTCAGACACCAATGCCTGTCATCGTCTACTGCGGAAGTTTATACGCACAAACGAAAACCCACCTTTAGTGAAGAACATATTGGTTGGTTATTGATCATATAGTGAGGTGCACGTTATAATGGCAGTGGAGAAAGATAGGAGAACAGCGGTGCCAATTCTCTGCCTTGCCATGACCTCTATAAAGGATAGTTGATACTGGTATATCTGATGTAATATTGACTGTTTATTCTTATTTAATATAATCAATTTTATCTTATTCGTTAAGAAAAAATATTTTTAATGATTGAATAATGAATTTTCATAGTTTTCAATTTCATTTATTGCCAATTAGAATATTCAAGACATATTACAAAATCTTTATAATATGACATATCTTTAAAAATATAATTAAATAAACATAATTACTCATACATATACTTGAATGAAATAAAATATAAAGCCAGGCATCACCAGCAAAAAGAAAATCTTTGCCCGCTGGTGAGAGTTGCAAAACAGTGAAAGAAAAACTATTTCAAAATAATGCAGAAAATCTTGAAAATTGAGATTATATTCTGTTATTTATATTTCTTCATTGTTATAAAAACTATGGCAACGCCACGGAGCTAGGAAGGATAGCGCTATCTGATTTGTCGAATGATAGACAAGGATAGCAACACCAATGTTAATCAATACTGCCTTTATAACGTGGACCTCACTATAGTTTTGCAAAGTCCATACACAGTATATTATAAGTCTAATTACTAACATCGCAAAATAACAAGATAAATGGAAAGTGTCAGCTGTGTCATCTTGATAGATTGAGTAATTAGTGCAATGGAAAATTTTGTTTATTGTTTGTTTCAAATTTTCAAGTCATACTCATAAAAAAATTACACAGTGCTCATTGTTTCTAATCATCATGGACATATTTTAAGGTTCAATTGAAGCAATTATGATACTGTTCATCAATTTTCATTCCACATAATGAACTGTGTCTCAATTACTCTCTCTCTCTCTTTTGGTGGAGAGTTAGTGGGGAGGATATTTTTAATATTCTTTCCGAAGAATCGACAATTATTTGTTGAAACACTGTCGATTTATGAAGTTAGTCTACATCACTCTCCCTCTCTCGCTCTCATAATAATATAAGTTATCTCTCACTTTTTTATAATGCTCTTTGTCTGTCTTAGTCGGCATCACTGATCTCTGAAATCATGTCGATTTTATCAAGCTAGCTTACATTATGCGATAACTTTTTATTCTAGTTCAATGTATTTGGAGCGCATAGTCCACTTGTTTTTGTTTTTTTTTATAATTTGGGAAATATCAATAGTCTAGTGAGATAGTCTAGCTGGTTTGATTAAAATAGGTTACAGAGTATGACATGCCTGAAACAGAAATTGAAAAAAAGGAAAGTTTATTGTGAGAGGTGTTGTGGAGGAGGATGGAGAAGAAGAAGGAGAAGGAGAACATGATGTGGAGGAGGAGGTGTTGAAGAAGAAGAAGAAATAGTAGGAGAATAAGAAGACAGGAGAAAAAGAAGAAGAATGTGGCTATTTGGAGCCTGGACGCTGGACCAGGACTACATTCCACTCTGTTACCATCTGCCAAGCTGGATTCTGTACTGTATATAAAACAATATTATAGTGTATTTATTATATAATAGTTGATGGTGCTCGTTAGTTGTATGCCTGGCTGGCCTTCTAGTTCAAAACTGACTTGCCTTTCTTTCTCATTAACTTTACTTCATAAAACTGAATCCAACTCTATTGTTATTGAGTGTCTAAAGGTGCGTACAGATATACGCGCCGCGAACATCATCAATTCACTTTTAATCTTCTTCCATTTAGATATATATGACTCGAGATTTCTGCTCCAGCATTGTTTTTTCATTAGTTTTTTCATTTTTCAGTGGACTCGCTTACCTTTATTTTGAGCACCTATTCCTCTGTTTTCTTCCTTCCCCCCATTTCTCCCTTCCCTTTTTTACTTTCCTTGCCCTACTACCATAGGTAATGAAAATATTGCTTTCCAAAAAAAATTAAGGTACCTCAAATACAAGTTTTCTATACGTTTCAAGGTCCCCTGAGTCCAAAAACATGATTTTTCCTCATTACTTCTCTTCTATTCGTTGCCTGCCTATTACATGGGAAACCATAGTTAGCTAGGTATCTTCCCCTTTTTTTCTCTTCTCCAACACACCCAAACACAAAGCCCATGGTTTTTTATATTTTTTGTAACATTTTATTGTGTTTTATTTGCTTCGTAATTCTGTTTTGTCTTGTTTTGTGTGTTTTTAATAAATTGAAATTGAAAAATTGAAATTGGATTCAGCTGACTATATCTGTATTTTTACAGAAACGGTAAGATACAGTTATAAAAAGCTTGGCATCAGCTGATTAAAAGTTCACTTTTATTGTGTTTTATTTGTTTCGTAATTCTTTGTAATTTTGTTTTGTCTTGTTTTGTGTGTTTTTAATAAATTGAAATTGAAATCAGCTGACTATATCTGTATTTTTACAGAAACTGTAAGATACATATATAAAAAGATTGGCATCAGCTGATTAAAAGTGAATTGCTCATGTTCGCGGCGCGTAAATCTGTACGCACCTTTAGTTTAGTTCATAGTCGTCGGTTGTGACCTGGCACTAGTTTCATGAAAATTTAGGATTTGCATCGGTTTTAGGTTATCGAGATACTTTGTGTATGGATTTTCTGTATCTGTACAAAGTGAAATGCGCATCAGGCTGGCCACTAACGATGGGACATGCATGATACACATGTCGGTGATGCATTGTTGTATCATCACAGCGAAAGACTTTAAGCAAAACTTTTTGAGGTTAGGTTTTTGTATATTCGATTTCTTTGTTGTTGTTTATTCATTCTTCGCTGCTCTATTTGAGGTTGAATTATTTACAATAATTTGTAATTTTACAGTGGTTTATTTATTGTTTTTGGTTATTTATTTCATGTTAGAAGCCCCTCGCTGATGACAAAACATGATAATCATGCATGTCCTACCTTCAGTAAATCTGTATGTACATTTACACCAGCACAGAAGGTTTTTTTTATTTATTTATTTCATTGACAATCACAAATCATAATTTTAATAATATGATTGGGAGAAGAAAACTGGCATAGCCCAAAACTGTCATCTCCCAAATAAAAGTTTCAAAAAAGAATGAGGTTAGATTTCACTTTTTACTTCCAAAAATTCAATTTACACTTCCAAAATAATGACTAAACTAAAAATTTTAAATTTTGATAATTAAAAACAAAAATATTTCACTAAAATCTCTACAAATTGGAAATTTTTGAGTAATTTTGCAAAATTTTGAGCCAGAAAAGAAACACAACTTCACTATTACATAATATAATCATAGATAAAGGATAAGCATAAGTGTATATTTCTTGTCTCTGATATAATTCACATACATTTAAATGTATAAATTTAATACCAACCTTAAATAATACAAAACACAGCTGTTTTGTATCTATTGGAATAATATGGCAATTTTGTGTTCATACTATTGTTATTAGTTTAACAAGATTATCCGAGGTTTTGAAGTATACCACTTCGGTCAATATTTTCTTGTGATTTTATTTTTTTTTCAATAATAATGCCGATATTCTGAAATAGATAGTAGTAGTTTTGGTAACGGGGTTTCTTCTTGGATACTGACTGAAATTGATTCAGTATTTTGAATTCAAATTTTGAATCAAAGATTTCACCCCATTTTAAACTCACAATATTAATATTCCAGAGACAGGTAGTATAGGGCTTCAGGTTTCCGGTTTTTCTGTGTGCCTGTTTCTCAGTGACTTCTTGTCGATGTCTATGACTCCTTGGTCGATGTTTTTAATGATTTTAAATTATTAAATCTCATATCTCTGAACTCTGATCTCTGTGACTTCTTGGTCGATGTTTTTAATGATTTTATTTTTTTTTTCCATTTATAATGTCGATATTCTGAAACAGGTAGCCGTACTGGGAATGGAGTGGATAATATCTCATATGTGTATGCTAAGCTAATTCCTGATTTTATATTAAATTATGAAATATGCTCCTGTTTGCAGACAAAGTTCACTCTTTAGCAAACAGTATTGTATTCATTGACTGTACACTACACTGTTTTTGATGAATTCAATTTTTAATTATTGTTATTCTGTAATCCTACATTTATCATTGAATAAAGATTCATTTATTTATTAAATAAATGAGCGCTCAGGTTTTTAACCTTTTCAAGGACTTTCCGTATTTAATAATAATACTATTTTACTTCTAACTTATTCTGTTAAGTGTCAATTGTATTTATGTAATTATACATTCATGTATGCATTGTATGAAGGAAAAATAAACTATTGATTGATTTTAAATAAAAAAACGTGGAACGTGGATTCTGACTATAATGGAATTCAAATTTTGAATAATAAATTTCATTCCATTTTAAACTCACAATATTCCAGAGACAGGTAGTATCGAGCTTGAGCTTTCCAGTTATTCTTTGTGCCTGTAGTTATTATTATTTTGGGCTGCTGGCCTTGTCTGCTGTTGAGACCGACGTCGAGGTCTTTGCCTCTGTTCTATTTCTGTCTCACTCAGCACTCAGGTCACTCTGTGGCTCTTTCTCTCCTCTGCTGCTTTGTGCACGAATTTCTGCCGGACATAGCCATTTGGGACCAATCCAAATTGGATAAAATTAGATTATCTTGTGCTTGTGGCTGATTGTACTACTGAATAAATACTTTGGTATCAGATACCACAAGTTGTCGATCGAGTGCTAAAGGCTAATTTATTGTACTTCCTACAAATTACTATTTTGTTTAATTTGTGAAGCTCTGCAAACTTAAAAATACATACTTTCAATTTTATATTACAAATTTAATATTTTAATCAAAGTTACTAAAACAAGACTGCCATTAGTAAAAAAATTAAAAATTAATTAGTCTATTTACTTTACTGCCATTGAATTGGGTCTGGTAGAAAATTCTCACTAGATGTCCAATAGAGAAAACTGGACAAAATTGAATATTCATTTAATTATAGTGGCAGAGACTTCACCATAGTGAAAAGAGAGAGGTGTCCCATGATAAATGGCGTTTATGCTTCAATTTTCAATGTTAACTCAAGCCGATAGTCCTAGTAGTTGTTTTTACTTTCCTTGCCCTATTACCATAGTTAAGGGAAGTATTGCTTTCCGAAAAAAATTAAGTTACCCAAATTTCTATACATTTCAAGGTCCCCTGAGTCCAAAAAACTGGTTTTTGGGCATTGGTCTGTATGTCTGTATGTGTGTGTGTGTGTGTGTGTGTGTGTGTGTGTGTGTGTGTATGAGTGTATGTGCTTCTGTGTACACGATATCTCATCTCCCAATTGACAGAATGACTTGAAATTTGGAACGTAAGGTCCTTACAATATAAGGATCCGACACGAACAATTTCGATCAAATGCGATTCAAGATGGCGGCTAAAATGGCGAAAATGTTGTCAAAAACAGGGTTTCTCAATTATCAGGCTTCAGATACAATTTAAACAAAAAATTCCAAATGGAAAAGATTGAGCATGAAAATCTCTACAATTAATACTCAGTAACATTTTCACCTAAAATTTAAAATAAGCTCGTAATTCAAGAAAATGTTTTTATTTCAATTGCAAAGTGTTGGCAACTGTTGATTCCATTAAATCATTCACTATGTAAAGATAGCAGACCTCGTGTGTATCCAGCGTTATTGTCCTGTCACCAGCTGGCTCAGATCTTTGAATTTTGAATAGTAGTAGAATTGAGATGCGCGGGAACACTAGCGTCAGGTGATCAATTTTAATAACGGCAAGGAAAGTTGTGTGAGTGCGCCACATTAGATTTTTAAATGTTTAGATGTTGCAGATTTACGGCGAAACGCGGTAATAGATTTTCAATAAAATTTGACAGGTATGTTCCTTTTTTAATTGCGCGTCGACGTATATACAAGGTTTTTGGAAATTTTGCATTTCAAGGATAATATAAAAGGAAAAAGGAGCCTCCTCCATACGCCAATATTAGAGTAAAAATCAGACTATAGAATTATTCATCATAAATCAGCTGACAAGTGATTACACAGGTGTGTGGAGAAGCCAGTCTATTGCTGTATTTCCAGAAGGTCTATAGTTTCAATCAGGTACTTGTGGATGAGAATACTGCGTGAGGTCCACTGTCCACAGAACTACTAGTCAATTGCTCATATATTGTGTAAATTGTTTGCCATGAATAAAGTAAAGTAATGAGATGACAAATTTTCGTCAACTTAACCCAGTTCAGATAAAACAAGAACCATTAGTCATTGACCAAATTGTGTTTAAATAATTGTTTGCCATGAATGAAATGAACGCAAACATGTCGTAGAGTGTTTTGTTAGCAAGGAGTGCTTTTTATTGGAAGTGCCAAGATCTCCCAGCTTTCAGCATTTTTTATTGACTGAATAGATTTATAGTGGTGTGTGGGGTGAAGGCTATTGGCAAGGTTGGCCTAATTCTTTGCACGAGAGAGAGTGAGAGAGAATGATGTTAGATGGGGCTGTAGTTGGTGTGGGAGAAGGACAGAAAACAGGGCAGAGTCGAATTGTGGAGGAGGAGTGCTTCCCTTATAGGAGGTGGAAGGAAGGAGTACAGGAAGAATAGAAAAATAAGTGGGAAGGAAAAGAGAAAAAGGAGAAGAGAAAGAGTTGATGGTGAGGAGGATGAGGAAGAGGTGATAAAAAAGGAGATTATATGGATAATATTATGGGGGTGACAGTAAGGAATATGGACGGGGAGGGAAAAATTAAAGAAGAAGGAGAAGATGATGATGAAAAAAGATGATGATGAAGATGATGATGATGATGATGATGATGAAGAAGAAGATGATGATGAAAAAAGATGATGATGAAGATGAGGAAAAATTTAAAGAAGAAGGAGAAGAAGATGATGAAGAAGAAGATGATGATGAAGATGAGGAAAAATTTAAAGAAGAAGGAGAAGAAGATGATGATGAAGAAGAAGATGATGATGAAGATGAGGAAAAATTTAAAGGAGAAGAAGATGATGATGAAGATGATGATGATGATGAGGAAAAATTTAAAGTAGAAGGAGAAGAAGATGATGATGAATAAGAAGATGATGATGAAGAAGAAGAAGAGAGAAGAAGAAGATGATGATGAAAAAAGATGATGATGATGATGAGGAGAAAATTGAAGAAGAAGGAGAAGAAGATGGTTATGAAGAAGAGGAAGAAGAAGAAGATGATGATGATGATGAAGAAGATGACGAAGAAGAAAAAGAGAACAAGAAGATGATGATGATGAAGAAGATGACGAAGAAGAAAAGAGAGAACAAGAAGATGATGATGATGAAGAAGATGACGAAGAAGAAAAGAGAGAAGAAGAAGATGATGATGATGAAGAAGATGACGAAGAAGAAAAGAGAAAACAAGAAGATGATGATGATGAAGAAGATGACGAAGAAGAAAAGAGAGAGAAGAAGAAGAAGAAGAAGAAGAAGAGAAGAAGAAGAAGAAGAAGAAGAAGAAGAAGAAGAAGAAGAAGAAGAAGAAGATGTAGACCAATAAGGGGTCGAAGAAGGAGTATAGGTCAGAATAATAAATCTGGGTGATTTTCACCCACTTTTTAGGTCAACAGCCACTTTTCTTCTTCCACAACACTTGACTACGCTGGAGAAAAGGGGTTCCAGTATTGGGTGGTAAAGAAGTGAAGTAGGACATGGGAAGATGAAGAGGAAGAAGTAAAATAAATGTTGGTACGGAGGAGGTAGTGGGAAGGAGAGAAGAAGGAATAGCAACAGATGATGAAAAGGAGAAAGATGTAAATGGAGAAACAGGCTATGGAAAGGAGGAGATTATTATTATTATTCATTATTTTTTTATTCATTCGTGGATACAATAATTACAAATCATATAAATATGATTGGGAAAGAATAACAGCCACTGCCCGAAACTATTCTATCCCCAAATTTTGATACTGAATAACATGTCCAAGAACTAGGTTATGGAAGGAAAATTAGAAAAAAACCGAGGGATGAAATTGATATTATTTCATATCTGTTTCTCAAACATTCCATAAGAGTGTTTATTTATTTATTTATTTTATTTACAATCACAAATCATAATTAAATAAATATGATTGGGAGAAGACAACAGGCATAGCCCAAAATTGTCTTCTCCTAAATTTTTACAAATAAAAGTTTCCAAAAAGATTGAGGTTAGATTTTACTTTTCACTTCAAAAAGTCTAATTTACACTTCAAAACTAATGACTGAACAAAAAATTTTAAATTTTGATATTTCAAAACTAATGAACAACAAAAAAATTTCATTCAAATCTCTACAAATTGGAAATTATACAAAATTTTGAGCCAGAAAAGTACAAATGAAGAAGAAATTCAATTATAGTATAGAAATTACTATATTAATTGAAATTCTTCTTTGAGGACCCTTTTTCATAATATTTTACATAAAAGCAACTAGTTCCTATCACTCATGTCATTCTCAAATGTCAAAATCATTTTGAAAATGGCATGAGTGCTCGAAACTAGTTATGTCTATGTATAATATTATGAAAGGGTACTAGAAACTATTTTTAAAATAATTGAACAATTCAAGGAGCTCTATTGAAATACTCTATTACAAGAAGAAATCCGTTTCTCTTTGAATAAAATACAGGCAGCAATTCAATTCAATAAAGTTATGTGTATTGTCATGATGTCAAGAAATATAGAAGAGTGGATTTCATCATTATTCCTTGATACAATTGCAAAATATTCCATGTACTTTTCAATCAACTTGAAACAGTACTTGAAAATGTCAATGTCAATAACAAAGCCTGACAAGTTTTCTCATTAACGTCTGTACTGGTTAGGGTCGCAACAATATTGAGCCATTTCATCAACTACAATAACTAACTGTACTCGAACCATTGACTTTCGTGCAATACTGTCAAAAATGTTTTTTCTTTTTATTCGACTATTGATAGTGTCAATCTCCGAATAGAATGTTCTCGAATCCATTTTGACTCCAATCCAGTTCAATTGTTTATCGAGTATCAAATAGTGTTTTACTGTTAAACTTTCAACATAGTTTTTTGGAATCCAACTTGACTGCAATCCAAACCAATTGTTTATCAAATAGTGTTTTAACTAATAATCATACTTTTCTCGAATCAAACTTGACTCTAATATTGACTAGATTCCGCTTCACTTGAGTCTCATCTCCTACAACGGCAATGTAATCATATAATAATAATTGAATGAAAAATACTAAGAAATTGTAAAAAAACACTGATTTATTGATAATTAGAAAGACCGGTTTCGGTTATTACACCATTGTCAATCTCTGATAAACTGGAAGATATCAGAGTTTATCAGAGATTGACAATGGTGTAATAACCGAAACCGGTCTTTCTAATTATCAATAAATCAGTGTTTTTTGACAATTTCTTAGTCTTTTTCATTCAATATGAATAATTACCACAATATCAACTTCTTAACCTAACAAAAAGTAATAATAATAACTTTATCCCGCAAAAAAGCATAAACAATAATTACAGAAAATGTAAAAAATGAAATAATATGTTGGCAATAGAAGTAAAAATAAAAATAATATGTATAGATCATGCAGTACCTATTTCAAAATACAAACAGCCTCTATTAAAATAAACATAAAAATTAACAGAATAGCAAAAGTAAAGGAAAATGAGTAAAACAGATGAACAAAAATGCAAGAATAAAGTGGCTGATTATTCAATAATTATAAAAAACAATATATCTAATAATAAGAAAGAAAAACTGTATTATGTTACAGTTTATTATGTTAAACTGTAAAACGTTATGTTATAAACATAACGACAGAACATGCCATTGCACCAATAAATCTTAGCAAAAATAATTCTGTATGCAAATAATTTCACGAGAAATTAGTGGTAATTATTATTAGACATAATTAGAAATTATGTCCGCATACAGGAGCACCAGAAAAGAGAAAAATATCTTTACAATATACTATGAAAATTAATTTTCAAATCAAAATAAGATAGAAACAACCCTCATGTCGTGTCAAATTGACTCGGGTCTTATCTGCCATAACATCAATTCAATCCAATTGACTCGTCTTTATATATCAATAAATTTTAGCGAAAATAATTCTGTATGCAAATAATTTCACGAGAAATTATATCCGAATACAGGAGCATCAGTAAAGAGAAAAATATCTTAACAATAAATATACTATGTTTTGGAAATTAATTTTCAAATCAAAATAAAATAGAAACAACCCTCATGTCGTGTCAAATTGACTCGGGTCTTATCTGCCATAACAACAATTTAATCCAATTGACTAGAGTCTCCTAGACTGGAGTCTTATCTGCCATATCAGCAATGCAGTTTGGACGACTCGGAATCATGCAACTCTATCAACCTTTGTCTCTAAGTAAGCTTCAAAGCAACAACAATAGCTGTCAGCTGTTTGATTGATAAAGGACCGTGAATATTGACCGAGCCTGTGTATAGTGACTGTGTGTGACTGACACTAGTGCAGGCTCTTTTCTCCCTATAAAATCCATTTTCTCCCTTCAACCCTTCAGGGACTATGTACTACTTGTTTGCTCAATATAGCTTACCACAATATGATACTTATTATGAAACGTAAACTCTGTATATAATAATATACTCTGTAGCGAGATTCACGATATAGGGTCAGTGGAAACTGGAAATGATAGAAAGACATTTTTGCCGGCTTCAGGGCCCTTGTATTTACGTTTGCTCAATATAGCCATAGAGAAACAATAGCGTAAACAATTAATAGTACCTTATGCTATAGTTTCTCTTTGATATAGCTTACCACAATATGCTATATATCTACAGTAAACAATGTATAAAATAATATGCTCTGTAGTGAGTTGTAAGGTCAGTGGTAATGATAGAAAGAAATTGTTGCCGAAATCCCGTTTCTAGTAGTACCGCCGTATGCCCTTGCATAGTAGATAGCATGATTCAAGTCCTGAAATATCTGTTATATTATTGATTGTTAACAATATTATGCATCAAGTCATCCCGTTTTATCTAAAGCAATATTACTTGTTGGATCTACATGCTAATAATTTCATCGATTTATTTCATTCATAATCACAAATCATAAGTATAATATATAATATGATTGGGAGAAGACAGTTTTGGGCTATGCCGAAATTTTTACAAATAAAAGTTTCAAAAAAGAAGAAGGTTGACATTTCACTTTTCACTTCAAAAAGTCCAATTTCCACTTCAAAACCATGACTAAACTAAACATTTTAAATTTTGATTTTTAAAAACTAATTAAAAACAAAAATACTTCACTCAAATCTCTACGAATTGGAAATTTTTGAGTAATTTTGGAAAATTTTGAGCCAGAAAAGAAACACAAATGATAATGATCTATGAAATATATTTTTCAGGAATTTAATAAAAAAATTTTCAATTGAGATTCAATATTTTGGTATAGTGAGGTCCACGTTATAATGACAGTATTTGATTAATTTTGATACTACTATCCTTGTCTATAATTCGACAAATCAGGTAGTACTATCCTTTTCTAGCTCCGCAACGATGCCAAATCTGTTTTTGACAGTGTGGAAATGTAATTAATTGAGGCAGAGAAGAGGCAACGCTGTTCTTTTATCTCTATCCACTGCCATTATTACGTGGACCTCACTATAGTTTATTTTATTTA
Source organism: Nilaparvata lugens (assembly GCF_014356525.2). Taxonomy (NCBI): domain Eukaryota; kingdom Metazoa; phylum Arthropoda; class Insecta; order Hemiptera; family Delphacidae; genus Nilaparvata; species Nilaparvata lugens. Next base: position 18,838,514 of record NC_052505.1, read on the forward strand.
CAAACAATTTGGCAGCATTGTAGATCTAGAAAAGGAGATAGAGTTGTCTGCTGCGTCTAATGGCAGACGAGGATAGCACACCAATGTTAATGAGATGCTGTCTCTATAATCTGAATCTCACTTTATGTGTATAGTAAACCTTGTATACATTAATATGCTGTTACAGTAGTGATATTCAAATCAAAAAATCAAAACAATATATTGAGGGTGCTGACAAACCTCAAGATTAAGTTCAAAATCTCAGAATTAATCGATCTGGAAACAGTGATTTAATTAATGAAGAATATGAAGAATGCCGGCAGTTTAGTGTGAATTTCACTGTACTAATCACTGAAAACTCAACTAAATTCACTGTAGTGAATGCCACTTCACTATTCACTGAAAACTTCACGAAATTCACTGTAGTGGATTTCACCGTTCATACAAACCCCTATATTACCTTAAACGAGTCTGTTAGCATTTATTTATTTATTTACAATGCAAATTACACTAATGTAATAACATTGGCAGATAAAATAATAAGGTGCTATTTTCTTCCAAATTTATAGGTGACAAAGTCTAGATAAGGTTAGAATTTCACATGTATACTACATTACATTCTTCATGTATACTACTCCTTATGTATCACAGTATGCTATATTGGACTCTATGTAGTAAAACAATGTTCCTTATATATTGAAGCCTTTGTATTAGCACAGTTTGTTCCATTTATATTACAACGCTATGTACTACAATACTTTCTATATTTATTGAACCCTATGTACTACAATATAAAGATCAAATCAAATTTATTTCCATTTTTAACATAACTTACACATCTTTCAGAGCATGCATTAACTTCTGATTACAAAAAAATCGCTTGAAATAGCTAACATACCCTGAAAAGAATATGGTCTATATATATATATTACAATGCCATGTACTACAATATGTTCTATATCTATTGAACCCTATGTACTAAAATATGGTTTGTCTTTATATAGAACCCTATATACCACACAATATAGGTACCCTTTTAATTCCCTTTGCGTTGAGTTGACACATGAGGCAACAAAAAGAGAACTGAGCTTCCCTTGTTTTCAGTTAGTTCACAGGAGATGTAATTTAGTTTTGCCGGGATGTTGTTTAGCCGTGTGTTACGAGCTACGGTAGAAAAATATTGCTTGTGAAATGCTTGCTAGGGTTAGGGAAATTGCAGTACAATAGTAGTAGGTATAGTAAAACTCACCTTATACTGTCAGAATTCCCTGTATATAACATCAGTGCTTCTCATTGCGTCCAATTTTGGCAGGATTGAATCGTAATTGACCGAGCGAAGTGAGGACTAAGATTCAATTCGACGGTTTGGCATTTCTCTTAGGGCCGTTTGCACAGTGACAGTTTAAACTAAATTTCATTTTAAACTGAATTAAATCCGTATCAAGTCTAGTTTGTTATATTATGTTTAATTTTGAGTTTAAGATACCAGCTGATTAAATCGAGTTCAAGCTTTGACTGTGCAAACGGCCCTAAATGTTTAAATGTTTATATGTTGCGCATTTACGCGGTAATAGATTTTCATGAAATTTGACAGGTATGTTCCTTTTTTAATTGCGCGTCGACGTATATACAAGGTTTTTGGAAATTTTTCATTTCAAGGATAATATAAAAGGAAAAAGGAGCCTCCTTCATACGCCAATATTAGAGTATTTCGGAACTTGCAGTATATCTTTTGAAACAATTAGTTCACCCTCTGATGTATTAAACTTAAGTAATTAATAGCTCGAAGGGTTCATTAACAATTTTTGATATTTCCGACTTGTTTCATTAATACTGCTTTCTACTTATTGTGTACGTTCTGTATACAGTAAATTGTTCCAGTTCCAATCGTAAATTGTTCCATCACGTGACTAGTGCAAAATGTTCACATGGAACACCATTTCAAAATCGTTGGTTCAAGCTTTTGGCGCGCACATATAAAGTTGATTTACTAAAATGTGTCGTTTACTAGCTGCGTGAATGAAGAAAGGCTGTTTTACAAACCTACCGTCTAGAAAAGTGTGAATTTCTTCTATTCCATTATTCTCAAATTTTCTATCGAGAAAAATTAATTTAATGAATGGTAATCAAACATCATATTGTTGGTTATGTATTCTATGCTATGGTAAACAAACTTATCAGCGCATGCGCAGAGAAGCAAGCAGACTACAATAATCGACCAATGAGATCTCAGATAGTTGGAACCTGTTGGAACTGTACCAGGTCGGACAATTTACCACACTTCGACTGTGGGGCAGAAAGTTGGAGCTGGAATAGGATTCTGGACAAGAATCTGTCAAAATTCCTCCTATGGAACGTGGAACTTTTTACTTGGTTAATTGTGAATCGGACAATTTACCACATTCCATGTACACAGAACGGGCCCATTGTTGTTATGCACTACACTTAATACACTATAAGTTATAGGGTAGTTATAGTCTATAACTCATAAGCTAATCGTATTTTTTCTTTTGTTTACAGGTGAGACCTTGTTCCCAATCAATATTTCTCAATGCTGAATGGTGAGCCAAACTAATTAATATTTTGTTGTAAAAAAGATGTATTTTGTTGTATGAAAGTAGTATTTGTTGGAAAATTAATATTTTTCTCATTGCATGTACAAGATTACACTAAAAACTTTAGAAATATTCAAATAAATTAGTTGCAGTATAATACACGCAATTAAAATACTCTCTACAAGACGGAGTTAGTATGACTCCATTCACTTACCAAAGAAATAACATGATTTGCGATTTTTCTATTACTTTTGAATAACAGAATAAATAATTTGTATTGTAATTATTAATTGCTGCCATTCAAGAGTGACATTACTATGTAGTTACAAATGAAGGTAATGATGCTTCATGTATTCATGCTTCCGAGCTATTTGTATCCTAGCCTACCATTTATTACAGTAATGAACATTTTGAACAGGTCATTCTAAAACAACATACTAACAACTTTTTTCGAACTAAATAAGTAGTAGATCTTATTATATCCTAAACGTTGGTAAGATTGATACTAACAAAGATTAATAACGGGGAGGAGGCTAGTAATAGTAAAGGGGTAATTTGATGACAAATTTGATTGGCGTGAGGTTAATGACGTGGTTTGCACAACGTTAACACGATATGGTGGGATTCACTTGGAACTGTCAGAATTTCTCATAAACGACATTCATGCTTCCCATTCTACCAATGGTGACAGTTTAAATTGTATGTGACGATAGCATCATGTTGATAGCATGCGACATGCTTCTCATAGGCTGAAATTAATTTACTAGGTTTTGATGTATTACAGTGTACGTTACTCCATGCTATTACATGGAGGTCATATATAACAGGAAATAACGTTTTCAATGTATTGACGAAGGAGTTATTCTGGTAGATAATGAAAAAAAGATCTTGAAATATTGTCTCATTATAACCTAGGAAACATAACTGTAAATATTGTATTATAATGTATTTCTGTGGATAATTGACCGAAGCGAAGCTGAGGTCTTAGTTTCGACTCGATCGGCTTTTGTCTGTTTGTTCGTACCGCATTTACAGTAGCAGTTGTTGTCCGATTTGGATGAAATTTGGTATGCAAGTTCTTTGAAACAAGGCGCAGAAACGTATGTGTAACGATTTTTTGTAAGACCTCCGGTTTCTTTGTAATATTTAAAAAACTGTAGAATAACCTCAAAAGTTAATTTTTCGTATCTTTGAAGATAGGTTAGCATTGATTCCACTTTTCATGAAAAACATCATTAGCAACCTCCTGTCATTGTCACCAACAAACCCATCTTATTTAGAATCATTTTCCGTCTCACCTTCGTCTGTGAGACGATTCATCATATAAATTGCCTACTGCATTTCCGTCAGTTGACCGATTTGTTATGTCTGTAGTTTTCTGCTCGTAAGCAGGTCCTTCTATATGGCAGCAGCCCTCCACTCTCTTTGTTATAATCTGTTGAATTTTAAAAAACAGTAGAATAAACTCAAAAGTGACTTTTTCGTATCTTTGAAGATACTGCAACTCATCGTCCTACTTTTTCGCAACTACTGTTACCATGGCATGGTGTCCAAGGCGGTTAGAGCATAGTTTGTCACACTGTACTTACTGGTCCTTCTCATTAGATTGAGAGTTGTATTCATGAGCGAGGTCTACTGTTCGCGGAACTACTAGTAGTAGATCTTCATGAATATTGTCACAATCGGATTTATTTGAACAACCTAGGACACAAAACAGTATAAATTGTAATGCCAAAGTAGTGGAGATGCAATTAATATTTTGGTTGATATTCATATACTAATAATGAGCTATAAAATATAAAAACAAACCATATTTTGTTGTAAAAAACAATGTATTTTATTGCATAAAATTAGTAATGGTTGAAAAATGGATATTTTTCTCCTTGCGTGTACAAGATAACACTAAAATCAATAAATTAGTATTGTCATATTAACATGCATAATGTCACATATTATTGAAAAATAGATATTTTCAAAATCCTAATAAATTTAATTAGGAAATACTATTGGTGACTCAATTCCTTCAGTATCTAAACAATTTATTAATCTGAAGATCTACTAGAGAATCTGTAAAGAACATTTTGTTGGTACGTCCCACTTGTAGGAGTGACTTGTTCTCGACCAATGGCAAGCTTTCAACGATCGACAGGCTCCTCCCACTAGCCAATAGAAATCCACTTGTACTGTTTCCAATTTGATGACTTGTTGCTTCAGTTTGAGGTAACTATAAGTGGAATTTATTATGTTGTAAGCATAAACTACTGAGATTAATGTACAGAAATTGTGAGAATACTAATAAAATTAGTATAATAATTAATGCAGGAAATTCATATTCAATTTTTGAGTATGAATTATTTATTACAATATGAGTCTAATCCAATATACTGGTTGATGCATCTGTTAAATAATTCATCACAGTGTAATAAATTATAGATTGTAGAATAAACTTTTCATCAATAGTGTTGTAATTGATACAATGATTAATGCTATAAATAAAGATTCGATTGCACTAGGTCTCATCCGTGGGAAAACTCGCTGAAGGACATTAAAAGGATAAATATTATTCATCCTTGGAAAAACAGCTGATAATAATTATTTCGTCGTCTTTTGGTGATGGAAGTGAGTGAGCGAGTTCATGAGTGTGGGGTGGGACTGTGTCAAAATTATGACTCAGTTGTTGAACTTTTGTAATCATTCATAGCCGGGCTATTTTCAACCTAATTAATTCCAGTATCCTCTGATTTGGTTCACGTGAAATTAATCAGGATTAAAATTTAACCGGCTTTTGTACAACTGGGCCTTTGTGAGGGAAATTTTTAATTCCTCTGAATTAATCTCAATTTACTGTGATTAGATAGAACATTTCTGTATGAATGTTATTATAATTTCTTCTTCCGTAATACATTTTTTATGTTTCTGTACTCCAGAGCGAAGCTCGGTCCCCGATATTTATATTATAATTATATAATAAATAATAATGATAATAAAGAGTAAGGAACTTATAGCAGAGATAAGGGAATAGAGGAAAATATAGTTTTTGTTTCTTTATGCTTATAGTAAAATTCGTGTTATGAAGTCAGTATTATGAACGAATTGTCGAATTATAAAGTCAGTCTTTCATAGCTAAAATGCATGAAGTAATTGAAAATATGCAAATCAAATTCTCGGGATCAGGATTGAATAGTGTGCAGACTATTAAAGTTACTTGCCAAGTAGAATATTGTGAAGGAAAATTGAGTCCTATGAATTCCACTTATTTTATAACGTGATTCTCAATATAAGTTGCTTGCTGAGTGGAATTATAGTGAAGGCACATTGAGACCAACGTAGTAGAAGTAGAGATAGTTCGTGCAGATATCACTGAGTAGCGAAGTCGGGATAGGAAAGGAGAGAAAGATCCATTTTAGCTGAATTTACGACATGAACAAGTCGAGGCTTGACTTGTCTCATACGTCCGGCCGATTGCATGCCTCCTATAGCCCAATTCACGTTATAAAGTCAGCACAGCACCTGATTAACATTGGTTTGCTATCCTTGTCTGTCATCAGACGAAGCAGATAGCTCTTTTCTTTTCTAGCTCTGTTCTGTTGCCTAATTGTATCGTTAGCCTCCTAGACTCTAACACGCACATTACACCATCGTTAGGCCAGGCGTACGGTGTGCGGAGTGTCTGCGGGGTGTTCACAATGTCTGCAGACTGTTGGGAGAGTGTGTGAAGACTATTCGAAGACTCTCTTGTACAGTGAGACAGTGACAAAGCTAAACAAACACAAAATACGCGTACGGTGTGCAGAGTGTCTGCAGGGTGTTCACAATGTCTGCAGACTGTTGGGAGAGTGTGTGGAGACTATTCGAAGACTCTCTTGTACAGTGAGACAGGGACAAAGCTACACAAACACAAAATACGCGTACGGTGTGCAGAGTGTCTGCAGGGTGTTCACAATGTCTGCAGACTGTTGGGAGAGTGTGTGAAGACTATTCGAAGACTCTCTTGTACAGTGAGACAGTGACAAAGCTAAACAAACACAAAATATGCGTACGGTGTGCAGAGTGTCTGCAGGGTGTTCACAATGTCTGCAGACTGTGGGAGAGAGTGTGAAGACTATTCGAAGACTCTTGTACAGTGAGACAGTGACAAAGCTAAACAAACACAAAATATGCGTACGGTGTGCAGAGTGTCTGCAGGGTGTTCACAATGTCTGCAGACTGTTGGGAGAGAGTGTGAAGACTATTCGAAGACTCTCTTGTACAGTGAGACAGTGACAAAGCTAAACAAACACAAAATATGCGTACGGTGTGCAGAGTGTCTGCAGGGTGTTCACAATGTCTGCAGACTGTGGGAGAGAGTGTGAAGACTATTCGAAGACTCTCTTGTACAGTGAGACAGTGACAAAGCTAAACAAACACAAAATATGCGTACGGTGTGCAGAGTGTCTGCAGCGTGTTCACAATGTCTGCAGACTGTTGGGAGAGAGTGTGAAGACTATTCGAAGACTCTCTTGTACAGTGAGACAGTGACAAAGCTAAACAAACACAAAATATGCGTACGGTGTGCAGAGTGTCTGCAGCGTGTTCACAATGTCTGCAGACTGTTGGGAGAGAGTGTGAAGACTATTCGAAGACTCTCTTGTACAGTGAGACAGTGACAAAGCTAAACAAACACAAAATACGCGTACGGTGTGCAGAGTATCTGCGGAGTGTTCACAATGTCTGCAGACTGTTGGGAGAGTGTGTGAAGACTATTCGAAGACTCTCTTGTACAGTGAGACAGTGACAAAGCTAAACAAACACAAAATATGCGTACGGTGTGCAGAGTGTCTGCAGGGTGTTCACAATGTCTGCAGACTGTTGGGAGAGAGTGTGAAGACTATTCGAAGACTCTCTTGTACAGTGAGACAGTGACAAAGCTAAACAAACACAAAATATGCGTACGGTGTGCAGAGTGTCTGCAGGGTGTTCACAATGTCTGCAGACTGTTGGGAGAGAGTGTGAAGACTATTCGAAGACTCTCTTGTACAGTGAGACAGTGACAAAGCTAAACAAACACAAAATATGCGTACGGTGTGCAGAGTGTCTGCAGGGTGTTCACAATGTCTGCAGACTGTTGGGAGAGAGTGTGAAGACTATTCGAAGACTCTCTTGTACAGTGAGACAGTGACAAAGCTAAACAAACACAAAATATGCGTACGGTGTGCAGAGTGTCTGCAGCGTGTTCACAATGTTTGCAGACTGTTGGGAGAGTGTGTGGAGACTATTCGAAGACTCTCTTGTACAGTGAGACAGTGACAAAGCTAAACAAACACAAAATATGCGTACGGTGTGCAGAGTGTCTGCAGGGTGTTCACAATGTTTGCAGACTGTTGGGAGAGTGTGTGGAGACTATTCGAAGACTCTCTTGTACAGTGAGACAGGGCCAAAGTTAACGATCCAAAACAAAATTCTGTTTACCCCTGCTATCATGGAAGTCCACCAATTACTGTAGAGAGACAGAGAGAGATTGATTGATGGCTTATACACTTATATACAATAGCTTACAATACAGCAAAATTATAGATGAATTAACATAATATAGACTAAGAAAATAATTATTGAACTGTATATGATATGAAAAAGCAATTTGTAATAATACTAGGCGTAACAGGTATTGCCGTAACTCTCGGAGAGGCCTTGTCTGTCAGAAGGCTTTTACGCTAGTGGATGCTTGTTTTTCTATGCCATATCAAGAGAGAGAATTGAGAAGGAAAGTGGGAGAAGGAGAAAGAGAATTGAGAGGGTAAATGGAATTGAGAGAGAGAGAGCGAGAGAGAGTTGAGTATGTAAATGGACTTGAGAGAGAGAGGGATGAGTGAGTTTGTGAGACGGTAAAAAATTGAAAAATAATAATCTTAGTACTACTAGAATGAGAAGGAGCACTGAAGTTGAAGAAACTGTGTTATGTAATGTGAGCTGTGAAGGATTATTACAGCAATGTTTGTTGACTTTCTGTATGTACTTAGTGTCTTGAGACATCAAGTACGAAATGAGACTGAGTTAACGAACACGACGAAGGAAAAGAAGTAGAAAACAATGTGGGAGATGAGAGAGAAGAATGAATGAAAGGATACGAGTAAGAAGAGGATACGTAGAATATCAGGAGGAAAACTGCGGTTGATTGATTGATTGATTGATTGAGTACTTTATTTATGTAGATTACAATATATACTGGCTTATACACTTATATAAAATAGCTTACAATACAGCAAAATTATAGATGAATTTACATAATATAGACTAAGAAAATAATTATTGAACTGTATATGATATGAAAAAGCAATTTGTAATATAATAACTATAGATAATAATTATATTGTTATGCATCTACATAAATTGGCGGAGCTTTGAACATATCAATGTCCATTCTTCGGAAAGAATATTAAAAATATCCTCTCCACTAAGTCTCTACCAAAAACCTACAAGAGGTAGGAGATTATAGGAGGAGGAGGGAGAAGAACAAGAATAGAAGTAGTGTTACAAAGAGGATCATAAAGAAGAAGAAGGAAAGGACAAAGATGGAAAAGAGAATGAAATCAGGAGATAGAAGGAATTTATTTATTTATTGTATAGAGTAAAGAATACAATAGTCGGAAAAGAAAAAACAGGTATTAGGCTATTCAAAACTTATTCAATTTCCTAATTTTATTCATTTATTTCATTGGCAATTACAGATCATAATTATAATACATATAATAATATGATTGGGAGAAGGCAACAGGCATAGCCCAAAACTGTCTTCTCCCAAATTTTTACAAATAAAAGTTTCAAAAAAAAAATAGGGTTAAGATTTCACTTTCACTTTGAAAAGTCCAATTTCCACTTCAAAACTAATGACTAAATTTTGAATTTTGATATTTAAAAACTGATTAAAAACAAAAATATTTCTCTCAAATCTCTACAAATTAGAAATTTTTAAGTAATTTTTCAAAATTTTGAGCCAGAAAAGAAACACAACTTCACTATTAGCACAGCTGATACTATTTTGTCTCAACCTTAATTTCTCGAAGAGAAAAAATAATATTCTCTTCAATGTTTCCTTCCATTACGAACTACTTGTTAATGTTCACTTTCAAATACTTCAATTATAAAAATAATGATGATGATGATAATTATTATTGCTCGCGGATAGAATGAATATAAGAAAAAAAAAACAGAATAAGAAGAGAAAAAATAATTGAAATTGATATAGAAATAGCCGTTTAGAGAGTAATTTGTAATGTGGAAGGATATTTTAGAATAGAATGGAAGGCAAAGAAGAAAAAGTTGGAGATGCTAAATGAGAATTTATGTAATTTTGTTCTCAAGCACATGTGAATGGTGAAAAGAGGTAGATACAGTGATTAATCACTTGAAACTGTCAGCAATCCTAATCTAACCAACCAACCTTTTCCATTCAACAACTGCTGACAAGAATCTCACAAGAGGTAGTTAACAAGTGAGAGGAGACAAGTATATAAGGATGAAAGAGAAAGGACATTTTTGAGAGTTGTTGCAAGAGCGAGAGGGGATAGTGATTAATATTCTTGGCTATGATAAGTGATAGAGCAAGGTGTCCAACCAGTATTCAAGGTCATTTGTAAATGAGTACAGTACGCCTCTACTAATGCTCCAATATTGATCTATATATTCTTTATTTATATTCTAATTTAATATTCTTTATTGGTTCATACAATAAGTACCTCATCATCAAATTGATAGGGAGAGAAAAAATAAGGTAACCTTGTGCTATTCCTCTACCAAATTTAGATAAGGTTCCATTCACATGGTTCGGAATAGGTTAAGTCTTTATTCAAATTAATTAAAACAATATAAAAAATCTGGTGTGGCGCACTCACACAACTTTCCTTGCCGTTATGAAAATTGATCACCTGACGCTAGTGTTCCCGCGCATCTCAAGTTTACTATTCAAAGATTTGAGCCAGCTGGTGACAGGGTAATAACGCTAGAGACACACATGAGGTCTGCTATCTCTTCATAGTGAATGATTTAATAGAATCAACAATAATTTGCAATTGAATAATCACATTTTCTCTAATTTAAAGCTTATTTCCAATTTTAGGTGAAAATGTTACTGAACATTATTAATTGTAGAGATTTTCATGCTCAATCTACTCCACTTGATTTTTTTTGTTTCAATTGTATATGATGCCTGATAATTGAGAATCTATCTGCATTGATGGGGCGGAGCTCCTGAAATTTTTACAGATATGGGACTTGTGGCAGTTGATAGAGCTTATCGATGACTATTTTAGGTATGAATTTGATCAAAATCATTGGAGCCGTTTCCGAGAAAATCACGAAAAACTCTGTTTTTGACAACATTTTCGCCATTTTAGCCGCCATCTTGAATTTCATTTGATCGAAATTGTTCGTGTCGGATCCTTATAGTGGAAGGACCTTAAGTTCCAAATTTCAAGTCATTCCGTTAATTGGGAGATGAGATATCGTGTACACAGACGCACATACACACACACACACACACACACACACTCACACACACACACACAGACCAATACCCAAAAACCAGTTTTTTGGACTCAGGGGACCTTGAAACGTATAGAAATTTGGAAATTGGGGTACCTTAATTTTTTTCGGAAAGCAATACTTTCCTTACCTATGGTAATAGGGCAAGGAAAGTAAAAACAATATGAAAACTTGTAGTTACCCTTTTATTTAAAACTTTAAAATATTTTAACGACTAGTTTCGACCATAGGTCATTTTCAAGTTTGAATATTTATTTTAAAGTTTTTAATAATAGGGTACTACAAGTTTTTATATTGTTTTTATTAATTAGGTTAACTCTTGTGATTGTTCACTTCACAAAATTTTCACTCCTTGATTATTTTCATTTATAAAGTAGATTTTAAAATTTGCTCCAATATGAATTGAATACTCCAGAATATGAATTGAAAACATCTTTCTTGGTAATGTTGTACTCTAAAACCTAATTAGAAATTTGCTTCATATAGAATGTGAATAGAGTTAACCCAGTATACCTGGGGCTGTGTTTGGATTTAGTTGGTACAAAGAGGATTTGATCATGTGGAAGGATTCTCAGAGTGACACACAGAAAGAGCAGTCGAGCAAAATTAATAGGTTCCCAGTAGAAAAGGAAGGAGATAGGATCCTGTTTCGAAGCTGATCGTTTGGAAAATTCGGAAATCGATGCTTTAACTGATATAATTTGGTAAAAACTTGGGAAATATCCTACTCTCCGGCTCTATAAAGTAAACTCTGTTGGTGTCCTGCAATAAATCTCAAACAATATTTGAAAATACAATTTCAAAACATTAAATCTCATTTTTCACTCTTCTCTCTCTTTCCTCATTCTCTTGTTCTTCTAGGCTTAATCTTCAGCCACCTTATCTGGTTTCATTTCCCCTCATTCTACTCAATTCACCTTCTACCATTCTTTTTTCGTTTTTCTCTTTTTATCCCCCACTCTATTCTACCCATCTCATTCAAGCCTCTCTACTATATTCTTTTTTCTTCTCTCATTTCATTTCCCTTTTTATGAAACATTATCAAATGTCTATGATACAGCATCAAATGTTCATGATACAGTATCAAATGTTTATGATTCAGTATGAAATGTTTATGTACAGTATTGAATGTTTATAATACAGTATCAAATGTTCATGATATTTATAATATAGTTAATAGTTATAGTTATAATAGCTCACATATTTATGATATAGTATTAAATGTTTATGATACAGTATCAAATTTTTATTATACATTAAATGTAATGATAAAGTAGTATTAGATTGATAAGAGTTAATAATGGAAGTAAGGAACTAAGTACTGTACTCAATTATTGCACGGGAAAATAATTATGTGCTTTCATCTCTCATATAATTTAATTAATTTGTACATGCACAATATAAAGACAAATCAATATGATGGGAAACCTTTCATTTCTGTTTTAGTTTCACTTTCATTGAAATTTCTAAACGCTTTCATTTCAGAGAGTTTACTAATTAAATATTCGAAAGTATGACTGTGGTTGATAACAAATGATATTATTTGCAATGAATATTGCTGATGGCATTTCCGTAAATTCCATTTTAATTTCTATTCATAGAGTTGAATAACATTGTGGCTGCTGGTTTCTCATTGAAGTTATGTGGGCGGCATATTTTCACTTCTATTATTGAGTTATTTCTTATAAATTTTGAAATTTGATTCAAATTTGTATCCACACTCAGCATATTATTGAAGCATCAATTGAATTTATTCACTGTGTTCTTAAAGGGTGTGACAACAGTTAAATACTGATTGATTCTATAAAGAAAACAAATCAATAGAATGATAATCTCATAAAAGTTATAAGTGATCAATATTCACTACCTTTTCATAACCATGTACATCTCAAGTATGTTAATTTTCTAATGTAACTTGTGTTGGAAAATCTAACTTGTGCCATTGCAAACACATACTCAAAATTGTTTCCAAATCGCAAAAGTACTGCATTTAACAGTGCTCCATGTAGGGTGCAAAACAAGGGTTGCTCTTAGTTCGAGTTTTCCACAGTAGGTTGCGCTAGTTGTCGGAGTCTGGAATAGTTATTTGTGCAACTAGTGCGCAAAGTGACAGTTTGCTGCATCGAAAGAAACGTTTACGCCCGAGCCGTAGGCGAGGGCGGAATGGTTTCTTGAGTGCAGCAAACGAACTTTGCGCACGTATTTCACATTAAATTTTTCCTACAGTTACCATTGAATATGAAAAGTGAGTAATTATGGGTAAAATTGCCTGAATAATGTAGTAGTGTTTGAATGGCGGGGGGCAGCTGTGTGGTGTGTGCTGTGGTGGCACTGTGCTGTCGTTGTCCTCCATTATAATATCTACTTAATAATTAGCGCGTTGTGCTTCGTTGCACCTCTGCTCACTATAGCGTATAGCAGCCACAGCAGTCACTGTTACCAACTCCATTTTGATTTTGCTGCACTGGTGCTCCATATAACCTACTAACTATTTTGCGTTGTCATGCTGCAAATCTGGAGTACGCAAAGTACTCACTTTGCGCACTAGTGCGGAAAAATGATTCTTTGCAGCCTGCAATCAGTGCACAAATGGTCACTTTTCAGGGTATCTGTAGGAAAAATCTATTTCCGTAGAGTGGCGCTTTCTGTAGGGGAAATTTCGAGTTACCCTCAGTGGAGGGAAACTTGTTGAATGATATGAAGTCTCAAGAGGGAAGTTGAAAATATTCCTGATGAAAATTGTAATGTATTTTCCGATGAAAATTGTAATGTATTTTCCTGATGAAAATTGAGATGTAATTCATTAGAAGAATATATGGTATTATATTGTTAAAGAGTATCTAAATATTACTCTAATTAGGGGAGAGGATTTCTCTAGACTTATCTGTTAAGGGATTGTTAGACACCATCAATTCTTTCCATGTTCTATTATCATTTATTCAACTCATATTTTCATATTCAATTCTTCCCTGTTCTATTATCATAGTCTGATGTTCTCGAGTACAACTCAAATTGAAGGTACATAAACTTTATTTATTTATTGATGAGTTGCAGCTTTATCTTTTGAAATCTATGCACGGTAATTATTACAGAATTACAATAGTAATTACAGTAACATTACTTTTGATTATAGTATTTGATCAGTTCCCTTATATTGTATCATCTATCCCAGGTTTCTCTTTTCATGAGAGTGTATAAATCCAGTTCATAAATATATTCATTTGTGAACTGTTTCCAGTATTTAAATGTGAACTATTATAGACTACATTAATAGCATTCTGTTAATGATAAGAATTTGCTTCAAAACAGTTACTAGTATTTCAGAATATGCTTTCCGATTTCTGATGTATGCTTCCTCAGAATTGGTGTCTCTCTCATTTAGTATATTTTCGACTTTTTCTTCTTATCTTCTATCTCTCATTTCTTTGACAATTAGAATGAAAATTTGTTGCAATTACTATAATCCATCCAAACACTTTCACAGAAGCTTTGAAATAAAGTGACTAACTCCAGAGATGAACTAAATCAGTTCATGAGTTTATATATTATAGTTTCTCAATGCTAACAGATAAGTCAGTTATGTACTTTAGGGAGGCTCATATCTCTTATTATTTATTCATTCACATAAAACAGTTAGTATTGGTTGATTGGAAAGCCTGAAAAATTGATGTTATTAATAAGAAATACTTCCTTATGAAATGCATTTAAGTTTAGCACAAATGTATAACGTGTTAACCTAGGGTTAACGATTTTTGTTTCCTTGCTTTTTGTCGTTCCTGTATTGCAAAGAACTGCAAATGAATTGAAATATTTCTCCCTCAAATTGATTGCAAATGAATTTCATTTGAAAATTTACTTCTTTGATGTGACTCTTTGCAGTTCATATTAATTTTTGTACTTTGAGTTTTTTTAACTTGTTAAAAATATTTTTCAACTGTTTTTTATTTCAAGTATTTGTAATTGACCGAGCGAAGTGAGGTCCAAGATTCAAGTCGACGGTTTGGCATTTCTCTTAATGTTTAAATGATTGAATGTTTAAATGTTTACATGTTGAAACGTTTTCAGATGTTCGCGTTATTTATTTCATCAAAGACTTTTCTGTTTTCTTGAATTCACCAAATTGCTTTGCTCAAAGCTGTATGCTGTATATATTTTGAGCAATAATATACTTGGTATTGTGACTTAAAAATTAGTATTAGTTTGTAAATTCAGTAGTATTAGTAAAAATTTGTAGTATTGTAGTATAGTAGTATTGTAAAAATTAGTATTAGTGACTTAAAATTAGTATTAGTATTGTGACTTGAAAATTAGTATTAGTTTATAATATTGGAGTTGAGATTACTTGAACAATAAGAGTATTGCGCACTTTATCATGGACCAATGTGATGTAGTAGACATTGTTGAAAAAGCGTGTTTACTGTTTAGTAGACTATTAGTAAAGTTTCATATTTTACATGCGTTTTGAAATAGTTTAGTGACAATATTCAATTCTTGAGACGAAACTGTTGTTTTATCAATCATTTATAAGTAGTAGTTCTGTGAACAGTAGACCTCACGCAGTATTCTCATCCACAAGTTCCTGATTGAAACTATAGGCATTATGGAAATACAGTAATAGACTGGCATCTCCACACATCTGTGTAATCACTTGTCAGCTGATTTATGATGGATAATTCTATAGTCTGATTTTTACTCTAATATTGGCGTATGAAGGAGGCTCCTTTTTCCTTTTATATTATCCTTGAAATGGAAAATTTCCAAAAACCTTGTATATACGTCGACGCGCAATTTAAAAAGGAACATACCTGTCAAATTTCATGAAAATCTATTACCGCGTTTCGCCATAAATGCGCAACATAAAAATATATAAAAATTTAAACATTCAAACATTAAGAGAAATGCCAAACCGTCGACTTGAATCTTAGACCTCACTTCGCTCGGTCAACAACCCATGGTGACAATATTCAAATTCTTGAGATGAAACTGTTGTTTTATCAATAATTTATAATTAGATTCTTATCAGCTACTCTATTCGATAACCTATTTCTTATAAATTACTCGGAATTCAATTTGGTATCATATTTAGAAGAAATTATCAAATACCCCTCTGCAATAAATGTGTCAAGTTATCTATGATTTACCAGTTATAAATTAATCAAGTTCACAAGCTTCCAGAGCAAAATGATTTACATCCAATTATCAAATACTGTACTACCATAGAGAAACAATAGCGTAAGTAGATATATCGGTATAGAGCGTTTATGTCGCAACTTTTACTGTTATCTCAAGCCGATTACTGTTGATTATTGTCGAATTTTACTGTTTTGTTGGGGTTAGAGTGTATGAACGGCACAATATGAGAGACTACCAGTGTCACACAGCTTCACGAGAAGGAATTACATGAACTATCGGCTTGAGATAACAGTAAAAGCTGCTACATAAACGCCCTATAACTTGGGATATCTACTTTGCTATTGTTTCTCTATGGTAGTTTTTGATAATTGGATGTTATTCATTTTGCCCAGGAAGCTTGTGAACCTGACTACTTGACCAAGAGAAATATTGTAATGGATCAATAAGTTAATTGATAAAATTCTGGAGAAATATTTGAAGCGATAAGTTACCCACCCTGTTATTTAACCTATTTTTTTCAATTTCTTTACAACATGACTACTTCACAAAAATTCCACCGTATTGCATTGACCTCTTGAGAACGGGGAGTTTACGATGGAAGACATTGTCTTACTCTTTGGATCTCTGGATAGGAAGCAAGCTATTTGCATTGATAAGGGTACCTCGATTCAGAGTTAAGTACCTATCTCCTCCTCATCTTTCCTCTTCGTTCTTCTCCTCCTCCTCCTCCTCCTCCTCCTCTTCCTCCTCCTTCTACTCGTCCTCCTCCTCCTCCTTCTCATCTTTTCTCATGTCCATCCTCTTACTTCTCCTCGTCCTCCTTCTCCTTATTCGTCTCCTTCTTCCTCTTCTTCTTTTTTCTTCTTTCTCTTCTTTTTGTCTTCTTCTTCTTCTTTTCTTCTTCTTCTTCTCTTCTTCTTCTTCTCTTCTTCTTCTTCTTCTTCTTCTCATACTCCTGCTCCTCATCCTCCTCCTCCTCCTCCTCCTCCTCTCCTCCTCCTCCTCCTCCTCCTCCTCCTCTTCCTCCTCCTTCTACTCGTCCTCCTCCTCCTCCTTCTCATCTTTTCTCATGTCCATCCTCTTACTTCTCCTCGTCCTCCTTCTCCTTATTCGTCTCCTTCTTCCTCTTCTTCTTTTTTCTTCTTCTCTTCTTTTTGTCTTCTTCTTCTTCTTTTCTTCTTCTTCTTCTCTTCTTCTTCTTCTCTTCTTCTTCTTCTTCTTCTTCTCATACTCCTGCTCCTCATCCTCCTCCTCCTCCTCCTCCTCCTCTCCTCCTCCTCCTCCTCCTCCTCCTCCTCTTCCTCCTCCTTCTACTCGTCCTCCTCCTCCTCCTTCTCATCTTTTCTCATGTCCATCCTCTTACTTCTCCTCGTCCTCCTTCTCCTTATTCGTCTCCTTCTTCCTCTTCTTCTTTTTTCTTCTTTCTCTTCTTTTTGTCTTCTTCTTCGTCTTCTTCGTCTTCTTCTTCTTCTTCTTCTTCTTCTTCTTCTTCTTCTTCTTCTTCTTCATACTCCTGCTCCTCATCCTCCTCCTCCTCCTCCCCCTCCTCCTCCTCCTCCTCCTCCTCCTCCTCTTCTTCTTCGTACTCCTGTTCCTCCTCATTCTTCTGTTTATCCTCGTACTTCTCTTCATCTATGTCCTCCTCTCCTTGTTCTATTTCTCATTTTCCTTCCACAATTTCCTCTGTGCAATTGTAGTAAAAGTGACTTTTGCCGATCTCAAGATAGAACAGGTTGTTGGTGAAATTCAAATTCGTTCTCCTCCTCCTCCTCCTCCTCCACCCCCTTCTCCTCCTCCTCATACTCTTCCTCGACTCCCTTGTAACCCCTCTCGACTCTCCTACTATATCTTCTTCCAAGAAACCCCCTCTTTCTCTTACAAGAGGCAACTTCCTCATTTGCATACTTTGTCTGCTTGTTCTACTGTGCAATAAAGAGTGATACTGTAGCATCAGTGTGATAGAAATAGTGTGATAGAGAATGATAGCAACAGTGTGATACTAAGAAATAGCAACAGGTTGTTCCCCTATTGCTTATGGTATTGGTTCCTGTGCCAATCTGTGTTGAGTGGTTCTTGGGGGATAGTAGGCCTACACATGGTCGAAAAATGTTACGTTATAGTTCTGTTACTCTAGAAAAGTGTAGCCATAGAGAAAAGATATAATATATATCTATTTTTCTCTATGGTGTATAGCTTAAAGAAATTAGAAATTCATAATTTCCTAGTAAAAAAAAATTATCAGAAATTCATAATTTGAACGGATAAGTCAGGTCACTTCACTGGCATTGAAAAATCCCCAATTCAAAAGCATTTATTACTTGACTAATTTTGATCGTCATGTTTCTATCTCCAATAAAATGGAAACAAGGACTGTTAGCCCAAGTCTTTTATAAGCCTATTGCACCATTAAAATTAGCCTAATAGCCTAGTTATCCGGTTAATCCGTGGTCGCCTGCCTTTTTCACAAGAAGCTTTTTATTCGTGGATTAGAATGCTGTCCCATTAGCTGGTGATCTCGAATTCAGATAAAAGAGAGACGAAAGTGGGAATATCGAATGAAATAGAAAGTATGAATTGTTGGTTGTTAGAGGAGGATGTGAGGTGGAGAAGGCAGACAAAAAATAAATAGAAATGAATTTGTGGAAAGAAGAAGAAGAATATGGAGATGAGGAGGAAGAAGAACTTCCTCCGGAGTAAATGAAGGAGAAGAAGATGAAGAGGAAAGAGAAGACGTAGTAATAGTAGGAGAGTGTGAAGGAGAAGGGGGAAGAAGATAGGGGAACAGACCAAGTAAGAAAAGAAGAAGAAGAAGAAGAAGAAGAAGAAGAAGAAAAAGGAAAATAGTAAAAGAAAGGAGTTGAATGGAGAAGATGGAACACGATGATCAGCTGTTGTCTTGTGAACGTGATATTTTGGAGCTCAAAATTTATGTATTTTATAGAATTATTATGTGAATTTGAAGTTTATTTTTACGGAAGTTTTATTATCAATCTCAATTCAAAATTGTTTGTTCTATTCTGATACTGTAGGTATATTCAGATTGATGATTAAGTGTATAAATTGAAATGGATATAACCTACCTAATATTTGAACAATTTAAGACAAAAATATCGGGGCAACGAGCTTCGCTCGTTTATTTTATTTATTTAGAGAACACAATTCTCTAAAATGATCGTGTTTATATTTCACAGCTGGCTATACGTCATCTTATGAATTTCGGGGATGCGATATTTTGATTTTTCACATACTCATTTTTTTACTATCCACATCTGTTTCAGCCAAGGATGGATTATGCTTTAAATGTCGTTAAGCGATGAGACCTAGTGCAATCGAATCTTTATATCATAAACCTACTATGTTCCAAATCTCGTGAAAATCGTTAGAGCCGTTTTCGAGATCCGTTAACCATGAATAACCAGATATAAAAATAACAAGATATAAAAATAGCCAGATATAAAAATAACCAGATATAAAAATATGCAGATTTATATTATAAATACAGAAAATTGCTCGCTTAATAATATAAGTTATAATAGGATTAGGAAATTGAAGAAGTTTTTGGCAATAGCCTGTTTTTTCTTTACCGACTACTGTATTGTTTAATCTATCCAATGAATAAATACTGAATAACATGCATGAGAAAGAAAGAAAGAAGGAGAGAGAGCATTGAGAAAGACAAATTTAGAGAATGAAGAAGAATAAGAAGGAAGGAAAATTGATTGATTGAGTACTTTATGTAGATTACAATATATATACTGGCTTATACACTTATATACAATAGCTTACAATACAGCAAAATTATAGATGAATTTACATAATATAGACTAAGAAAATAATTATTGAACTGTATATGATATTGAAAGCAATTTGTAATATAATAACTATAGATAATAATTATATTGTTGTGCATCTACATAAATTGACGGAGCTTTGGACATATCAATGTCCATTCTTCGGAAAGAATATTGGTGTATGAAAATGGAAGAGAAAGAGTATAAAGATGGAGAATAGTTGAATAAAAATTAAAGAAATGAGAGACTGAAGAGGGAACAGTTGGCTGAAAATTGAAGAGAGCATAGTTGAATGAAAATTGCGTGAAAGAATACCAGAGTCGGCCATCTCCTAAATAAATTACATCCGAATTAGGCGAGTGCCTCGACTCTGCAATCACATTACCTCACCATACCACAGAGAGCAATATTGCCAGGCAACAAAACCCCTTTCCCTCTTATCTTTCTCCATCTCTTTCCCTTTCTTCCTCCTCCTAATCTCCCTTCTCTTTCTCTCTTTCTCTACCTCATCCCACTTCACTCTCTACCTTCCATTCGGAGCACAATATTGGCACAATTACAGCAACGAAATACAATTTCGGTGTTTGTTCATTCGGCTGTTGTGAGATAAAAGGAAGAGAAAATACATGAGTAGGTTTGTAAGTGGTGGCCAAGAATTGAAGGGAATGGATTTTTTTTTAAATACTAGTTGCCGAGCTGCGGTAGTGGGAGGTGGGGGAATCCCCTGAAAATTCTAAATTTAGAGCGTTTGGGATACTTGAATGAATCACGTTCTCATCAATGGAGGAGTACTTTGGTTATATGTTGAACATTTAGTACATAAAGTAAATGGGTAAATTATTACTCTACTCACTAGTAAATGTCTTTATAGTTATACCATAGAGGAAACATAGAATGAGTAGTTGAATAAAATAAATGAATAAATAGTTATCCTATGGTATAGGGCATAGGTCATTTGTGTTCCAAATTTCAAGCCGATTTTTCTTAACTCAAGTCGATTACTGTCGACTACTGTATCCTTCTTTTCTTGTGTAGTTGAGAATTTGATATTGTGGTAATTATTCATATTAAATAAAAATACTAAGAAATTGTCAAAAACCTCAGATTTATCGATACTTAGACCGGTTTCGGTTGTTACATACCATTGTCAATCTCTGATAAACAATGGTTTATCAGAGATTGACAATGGTGTAACAACCGAAACCGGTATTTCTAAGTATCAATAAATAAGTGGTTTTTGACAATTTCTTAGTATTTTTATTAAAAATGCTATCTTCTCTCTATGGATAAACTGTTCTTGAACAATATTTTTCATTTTATGAAAACACAGTAAATTCTTCTTGAGTCAATATTGTTCATTTGATAAAAATGAACATTACTGTGACTATAAAAAATAACATTATTGTGAGGCTCAGCTTCAGGTTATGAAGTAAGCATCTGATTATCATTGGTTTGCTATCCTTGTCTCTGTAATTTAACAAATCATTTTATCCTTTTTCAACCCCGCACGGTTGCCAAATTGTTTATACACTATGTAGAAATATGATGGACCAGCAAAATATTTTCTCTTAATTATGAAAATTTATAATTAAGTCATGAAAAACAATCATATTTTCTATATGAATTTTATATTATATTTGTGATGGTATTGATCATCATTGACAAGAGTCAACAATTGATTATTGAATCAGACAAAAAATTATTGAAACAAAAGATATGGAATGAGATTCGGGACAACTTGAATAACAGCTAACTACTATAGAAAGCAGAGGAGATGGAGAATTGGAAACAATCCCTTCCTATCACTGACTCAATAACTAGAAAGTCACTATAGAGACCTCAAAGTACGGTATTTTCAAAAATAAATACATAAGATATTACTAGAATAATTAATGAAAGTTGTGCAGTTTCATTAATCAACATTCATCAACTGCACAACTTTCATTAATTCTATTAATACCTTATGTATTTTTTTTGAAAATACCGTACTTTGAGGTCTCTATAGTGACATTCTAGTTATTGAGTCAAGTGATAGAAAGGCATTGTTTCCAATTCTCCATTTCCTCTGCTTTCTATAGTAGTTAGCTGTTATTCAAGTTGTCCCGGTGAATCTGATTCACAATCAATTCTTGTTCATAATGAAGCACTTTGTGAGCAGTTATTGTTCACATTAATATTATATTATATATTATTATATTATATTATATTATATACTATTACTTACAATCTATTATTAAATTTTAGATGGATTATTGTTGTATTTGTCAAGCTAGACTCTATTTGGTTTCTGTATATGTATTTATGAGTGTGAATAAATTTGAATTTGAATTTGAATTTGATCAATCCCATCACAAATAAATCATATTATTATATTATAGAAAGATATAGAGAAAAATATAATTAGAAAATATAATTAGATTTTCGTGACTTAATTATAAATTTTCATTATCAAGATAAAATATTTTGCTGGTCCATCATATTTCTACATAGTGTATAAACAATTTGGCAACCGCGCGGGGTTGAAAAAGGATAGATTATCTGATTTGTTAAATAACAGAGACAAGGATAGCAAACCAATGATAATCAGATGCTTACTTCATAACCTGAAGCTGAACCTCACAATAATATACTATAATGTTTTTTATCACATGAACAATATTGACTCAAGAAGAATTTACTGTTCTTTCATAAAATGAAAAATATTGTTTTGACATTTCGAGCAAAGTAAAAAACCTTTGAATTTTTGTAGAATTTCTCTCAGAGTAGTTTTTAGAGCTCAATGTTGTTAAATTAACATTCACGGTGGTCTCGACCACCCACAGAATTAAGAAACACTCTGTTTGTTACAAAAAATCATGTTTGTTACTCAGTGTTCACAAAAACATGGTTACCCACTGTTTATATTGAGTTGTAAATATTTTTGAATCCTCACTATGTAAACCGTATAGCACTAGTGAGCCCTGGGCTAGAGAACTCGCTCCAAATGCCGCTGAAATTCTGTCAGTTGTTCTATTGAAATTTCCGGTTGCGTTCGATTTACAATATTCCATATGTCTTTCACATGATTATTTCCTCTCTTGAATAATATTGATTCTATCTCCAGCGTAGCCTACATGACATTCAGACTCAACTCACACTTACGCGACTCAGGTCGAGAAGAGACTCGACTCTAGTCGAGAGCATATTGTGTTTCCAAATGGTGACACTCAAATCAGTCGATTCTAGTCTCCGCGACTGTCACCATTTGAAAACACATGCTCTCGACTAGAGTCGAGTCTCTTTTCGACCTGAGTCACGTAAGTGTAAGTTGAGCCTAAAGGTGCGTACAGATTTACGCGCCGCGAACATGAGCAATTCATTTTTAATCAGCTGATGCCAAGCTTTTCATATCTGTATCTTACCGTTTCTGTAAAAATACAGATATAGTCAGCTGATTAAAAGTGAATTGCTCATGTTCGCGGCGCGTATATCTGTACGCAACTTTATGTTCAAAGTTTCTAATGAAATTGAGTGTGGTTTTCTTATTTCTGAACACGGTACCTTTTTTGAACGAGCGTCAGCGAGTTCCTACTTTCCTACTTTGATATTGAACACGTATCATTTCTCGCATTATAAAGAATAAAAGAGTTAGTCAATCTCATTGTCCAACTAACTTGATTTGTATGATGGTTCAAAGAATATGTGTTGAAAATTTGAAGTTGATTGATGAAAGCATTCGAAAGTTATTGTCGAACATACAAAGAAACTCTCAAATGAATAACTACTGAAAACTATCATTGAGCATACAAACAAGCTCACAAATGGACAACGAGCCTCAAGTCAAATATAGGAACAAACAATTGAATAAACATTTATTTCGAGTTTCAAATCCTCTATTTTTACTGTAAATTCATTATGATAAAAAGTGAATAGAAAATGATATTTATTCTATTATAATGATCATCAATATTGAATTAGCTTTTCAGCTAGGTGGGGTAAGATGTAGGTTAGCAATGGTTGGAGCTTGGAGGAGGGTTGATTCAATATTGATCAGAACAAATCAGGTCAGATGTCCATTGAGGCGATGGTTTGAATATGAATGATGCCCTATTTTAAAATGCAGTAGCCTACAATTGATGTTTCCTATTTAACTTCTAAGCAATTTTTTGAACTGTATCATCATGTTCCTTATCACTAGAATCTAATTTAATATCGATTATTTTCGAAAAGCTTTTAAACTTTCAACGTTTTTAGGTGGAACGTTTCATCAGAAAGTAGTAGATTGTCAGAAGATAGTAGATTGTGTCATGTCTTTATCCCAATTCAATGTTTGTGCATTAAAATTAGTAGATTTATCAGAAGATAGTAGACTGTGTCATGTCTTTAACCCGCTTCAATTTTTGTGCATCAAAATCCCAATTAATTCTAATTCAACTAAAAGCTTTGTTGCATTCCACATTAACATATTTTCATTTATTGTTTCAGGTATGTCGATTTCTCAACTACTGTACTTTATATATGGGAAAAGCTACACAAATTAGTGAGTATAGAAATAATGCTTTGTTACTTGATTGATGTGATTTGTTATGGAGAAGTGCGTTTTATTGTAATCAAACTCTCTCTCTCTCTCATGCTCCTATAATTCGAAGTTTGATGGGGAGTCCATTAAACCTTCATTTCACACATCTTATTTCCGATATACATTGCAGATACTTCTATTCTGTATGCATCTAGAATAAGTTGAGACTTGGCCCTATTTTATACGTATAAAATAAGTTGAGACTTGGCCCTATTTTATACATCTAAAATAAGTTGAGACTTGGCCCTATTTTATTCGTCTAAAAGAAGTTGAGACTTGGCCCTCCATCTGAAGAAAAAACAGCGTTGCCAATTCGTGCTAAATTACGACTACCCAAATTTCTAATTAACGACAGACTTGTATGTAAAATATCATTCCCGATATTTTGTTAGTGCTAAATATTTTTTAGGGTTAGGATAATAAAGTGATTCAATTCTTCTATGAAATTGGAAACATCGCCAAAATATGGTTTTCTTTTGAATGTCACTTCTCTTAGAATTAAGGGTTGTCGTAATAAGTAACATTGTCAAAATAACGTGGAGAATGTCTTGTTTGTATTAGTGTCTGTCTGAATCATTCTTATCCGACCTATAGCTACTTTAGGTAAGGAAAGTATTGCTTTCCAAAAAAAATTAAGGTACCCCAATTTCTAAATTTCTATACGTTTCAAGGTCCCCTGAGTCCAAAAAAGTGGTTTTTGGGTATTGTTCTGTATGTGTGTATGTGTGTGTGTATGAGTGTATGTGCGTCTGTGTACACGATATCTCATCTCCCAATTAACGGAATGACTTGAAATTTGGAACTTAAGGTCCTTTCACTATAAGGATCCGACACGAACAATTTCGATCAAATGCAATTCAAGATGGCGAAAATGTTGTCAAAAACAGGGTTTTTCGTGATTTTCACGGAAACGGCTCCAACGATTTTGATCAAATTCATACCTAAAATAGTCATCGATAAGCTCTATCAACTGCCACAAGTCCCATATCTGTAAAAATTTCAGGAACTCCGCCCCATCAATGCAAAGTTCGATTTTAGATTCCCAATTATTAGGCTTCAGATACAATTTAAACAAAAAAAATCAAGTGGAGTAGATTGAGCATGAAAATCTCTACAATTAATGTTCAGTAACATTTTCACCTAAAATTGAAAATAAGCTTTAAATTCGAGAAAATGTGATTATTCAATTGAAAATTATTGTTGATTCTATTGAATCATTCACTATGAAGAGATAGCAGACCTCATGTGTGTCTCCAGCGTTATTGCCCTGTCACCAGCTGGCTCAAATCTTTGAATAGTAGATTGAGATGTGCGGGAACACTAGCGTCAGGTGATCAATTTTCATAACGGCAAGGAAAGTTGTGTGAGTGCGCCACTCCAGATCTTTAATTAATGATTATTATTGTATTTATTCTTATGGCTTTTATCGGCAGAGAGATCCTTTCGGATGTTCTGCCTCGCCGTATTACCCAATGCCATTTCCTATCAACACTCAAGTTTATAGGTTATGTATTGGTTTTTTCATGTTTTCTCATGATTATATTCAAAAGATAGATTGATAGATTTAATTCTTTTGCTATCGGACCATACAGTCATCAGCAACGTCAGTAAAATATTCAGAACACTTGACACTTGATTAAAAAGAATGTGTGCAAACCTCCTCCAAAAAATAGAAGGTACAAAGATATTCCAAAATCATTTTGTACCAGAATTAAAAAATCTATGAAAACCCAACTTAATTATCGTAGTAATCTGTAAGAATCGATACGCATCTGAGTATTTTACTTTGCAGTTCATACAAAATCATACCGCATCTTTTTATAGCACGAACTATAAAGTGAGTGAATATATTGTAGCCGGTGTCCAAGTGTTATCATAAGAATGTGTTGCCAGTCAGTGACTGGACCCTGGACTCTGCACTAGACTGGACTGGCAACGGTGAAGGACGTCCACTTTCCGGATCCACAATCCACCGGCCACCACAACCAATAATATAAAGTCAAGTGGTCTTGTATGTATATATGCTACATTATAAGCGTATCACACTATATTCATATACTTCGCAACTGAAGTCAAGTGGTCTTGCCCCTTATTTGCTGTATATGCAACAATGTTAAAGTAAAAACACACACACACACACACACACACACACACACACACACACACACACACACACACACACACACACACCTAATCGTGAAGTGAAATGGTCTTGTATTTTAGTCCATGGCTTATATTTATATGCAATATTATTTTCTATACTTTGCCGATGACCGTAGGGCCGATGGCAAAACAAAATAATTATATTTGTCTATCTATAGAGAATTTCTGTAGTTATACGCAATACCTTATGATCATTATATTGTATGCATCTGCATTTTATAAAAACATAAAACTAAAAAACTTAACGACTAGTTTCGATCATAGGTCATTTTCAAGTTATAATATAGAAAATAAATAAACAAGTTGATACTATAATATATGCTTATTTGCATATGATTAATTTATTTCTTATTCATTATTTTTGGTTGAAATTATTAAAGTTCAATAAATTTAAAAAAATTCATTTACTTTTAATTTTATCAAAAAATAGGATTATTTAAGACAAATTGAATCATATTTTATTAAATTATTTTTTGTGTAGTTGAGAAGTTGATATTGTGGTAATTATTCATATTGAATGAAAAAGACTAAGAAATTGTCAAAAAACCACTGATTTATTGATTTTTTGAAGGGGAGGAGACTGTCTAGCTAGGCCAATGGCAGGCGTTCATGCCCTTGACCAATAGCAGTACTCGCCTACTAGTATAAATTCTGCTGCTTTTGTATTTAGTTTTAGTTTATCAGAGATTGACAATGGTGTAATAACCGAAACCGGTCTTTCTAATTATCAATAAATCAGTGGTTTTTTGACAATTTCTTAGTCTTTTTCATTCAATATTAAATTATTCCTAATATCGGGGCGCCGAGCTTCGCTCGTTATCTTTATTGTTATTCTCTAAAATGTTTATATTTTACAGCTGGCTATAAGTCTGAGCTGTTTCAGCCAAGGATGAATTATCCTTTTAATGTCGTTCAGCAAGTTTTCCCAAGGATGAGAGCTAGTGCAATCGAATTTTTATATCATAAACCCACTATGTTCCAAATTTCGTGAAAATCGTTAGAGCCGTTTTTGAGATCCGTTGAACATAGATAACCAGTTATAAATAAATATAAATAACCAGATATGAAAATACAGAAACTGCTCGCTTAATATAATAGGGTTTAATTTTACAGTTCCATAAATAAAAAATTCTTCTTTTACATTCAATTTATTACTCTTTTTATCAAAGCTTAATATTTTCATATTAGAATTTATATTGATATAACTATGATTAGTTTCAATTAAATGTTCAGCAAACGCCGATTTTGAGTAGTATTTTGTGATTTTAAAGCCTGAATATGTAGCCCATATAAGTGAATTGTTTTTATCAGTATTTATCTTTGTTCCTTATCTATATTTTGAACTAAATTATAATCATGTAGAATATGTTACTTTAGAACAATGTTAATTAGGTAGTTTAAGTAGGTGAATACCTCAGTTCAAATAATATAAATTAATATAGAACATGTACAAATATAGTTGGTTTGAATGGAACAGAAATATTACTTTGACAATTTTCCTTAGAGTATCTAAACCTCCTATACACTTCTGTCAAAAACAGCTGTTGTAGCTATGGTGAAAGTGATATTTTCGAGCTCAAAATTTAAGTGATTTTATTCTATATTCTGTGAATATTTGAAGTTTGGTTTTTGTTTTAACGGAAGTTTCATTATCAATCTATCTAAATTTGAAATTCTTTGTTTTATTCTGATTCATAGTTTCAGATTGAAGATTTGCTGTTGAAATTGAAGTGAACATAACCTACATAATATTTGGACGATTTGTGACAAAATCAGGAAATTGAAGAAGTTTTGGGCAATAGCCTGTTTTTTCTTTTCCGACTATTGTATTGTTCGCTCTATCTAATAAATAAATAATATGATTATTGATGACATATTGTTAGATGTATCAATCTATCTTAATTATTGTCTTATGGAAGCATTTTTCGGAAGAAACCATTCTATGTTCTCAGAAATAAATAAATGGATATTTTTAGTTCAATTCGCTACAATTCGTACTTATCACCTAATAAAGTTAATTTCTTGGGAAACTAGATTGAAAGCCTCCAAAATCAATAGAAACTTATGAATAGGTACTACCAATTTCTAGGTAGTAGAACGTGGAATATTGATGGAACAGAGCAATGATTTAGTTACGGCGACCCTACCCTGAAAGTTCCCTCGAAAGTTTTGTAATTGCTTGGTTAGTTGGTAGAGTAGTCTACTATGCTGGAGACAAAAAGCACTATAACTAGACTACGAAAACTTGCTTGTAGCTAGTATTCGTGCTAGTAGCTGGAAGCTAGTATTTGTGTTAGTAGCTAGTATTTTTACTAGTAGCTACCTACTGAAAAAACAAAATGAAATTACTAATTTAAATATTAGGTAGAACTATTAATGATAATCATCAATGTTATTAGAATATTATTATCATCAAAATATCATCAGTGAATAATAATACCCTTGAAAAACTAATCAATGCAATACAAATGTGAACAAAATACCAACTACTTCAAATCAAATCAATTTTATTGTTCACATTATTTTTAACATATTTATTTATTTATTACAATTTAGTTGCGTAAAGCCACGTATTTTTGAGCAAAGGCTCAAGTGGCATGCAACTTGTCAAGTTCAGGATCGGGATCCTGAGAATGCGTTGCAGCACTCCTCTATTGTATAGGGACATGCCTCTACCAATGTCCTGGTTATCTTAGATAAAACACTTTATAACCACCACACAACAATACAATAATTAATACAATAATTGTATTATAATACAAATTATATTTATAATTATTATAAAACTTCAATCCTGAGTAATACGGCCCTTTTTCAAGTAGAGAGAGTCTATGAATTGGGAGTTGGAACAAACGTGCATTTCTACCTCGAGTTCTGTATGCATGATTAATTCGGTCAACATTGAAAATTTCTGAATTTTTGAACACAAAAGAAACCACTTCCAAGAAATAGATAGCTGGAACAGAAAGAAGCTGGAGTCTCCTGAGTATAGGTTACATCATACAAATCATCAGTGAAAGAACTTTTCTTCAGTAAAATACAGATGACTTCCACCATGAAAAATTACTTATAACTTGAAGCAAACAATAAATTTTGCTTGATAGACGAGTGTTGAAATTATCTTATTAATACATTTAATAAGGGAATTGACCGACTCTACTATGGCAAGCCATGTACTATTATGAGGTCCACGTTATAACGGCAGTGTTTAATTAGCAATGGTATTGCTATCCTTGTCTATCATTCAACAAAGCGGATAGCGCTATCTCTTTCTCGCTTTGCTCTGTTGCCAGATCTTCTTTTAAGAATGCAGAAATAATTGATTAACAAAATATTTTATCTTGATTATGAAAATACATTACGAAATTATTGAAAATTATAATTCCTTGCTTAATAAAATATACAGTAATTGATTATTTAGAACGAGAATGAACAGTTCATATTACATTGATAAATGTAGCTAGTATTGCTTCTTTTAAATCTAGATTAAGATTGTGGTTGATGAATCGTTCACCGGGAGAGATTGAGGATCTTTTTGGAATTTTAATCTGAACTTTATTCACTCGTTCTTCTTTTTTTTTTGATACACCATTGGAAGGTGTAAGCTATGATTTAACAAAATCAGCTCCATGTTGTATGAGTGTGTGTGTGTGTGTGTGTGTGTGTGTGTGTGTGTGTGGTTTTAATTATTTATTATATTTACTATTTGGTATCATTCATGTTCATTGTCGTTATTATTTTATTCCCATTATTTTCAGTTTATAATATCTCATGTGTGTACGCTAAGCGAATTCCCTATTTTATTTTCAATTGTGAGATATGCTCCTGTTTGCAGACAAAGTTCACTCTTTAGCAAACAGTATTGTATTCTTTGACTGTACACTTAGCATTTTTGTTGAATTCAATATTTGATTATTGTTATTCTGTAATGTACTTGTCATAGAATAAAGATTTATTTATTTATTTATTTATTAAATCTGTATCAGCTAACGTATATAGAAAGCATTGATAAGACAGAGGATAGGGAACGTTGTTCTCATATCTTTCTCCATTGCCATTATTTTTTTATTTATTTATTGATTTGTGGATACAATCACAAATCATATGAATATGATTGAGAAGGAACAACAGGTTTGGCCCAAAACTATTCCAGTCCCGAATTTTTATATGTCAAGAAAAGGAGGTTTTGTTTCTACTGCAAAAAGTTCAAGTTCAATTTTAGTCAAAAAATATATATAAGCAAGAATTTTAAAATTTAGAAGTATTATAACACCAATTATAGTTAAATATAACAATTATAAACCTTACTATAGAAGTTTACCCATCTATTATTGTTCAATACAGTAAGTCTACTATAGTTTGTTGGGATTGTGAGTGATTTAGGCCCGCCGCAAAGTAGACCCACGCTAATCCACGAAAAACAACTCACGCCGTGAGATGTTTTGTTAACCATTGTTAAGCTTCTCCAGACATCTGTGTAATACATACAATGAATAATCCACTTGTCAGCTGATTGATTATGAATAATTCTATAGCAATGGTTTACAAAACATCCCACGGCGTGAGTTGTTTTTCGTGGATTAGCGTGGGTCTACTTTGCGGCGGGCCATAGGTTACTATCATATGTAATAGCAGAGAAAACTCCTATAATTTAATTGTGTAAAACTGCTATTATCAATTCTGTGGTGATAGCATAGATGATATTAATGTAAAGTATGTCAGTGATGATGTATGCTTCATAATATTCTATCAACATACTCATACTATGAAGGAAAAACAATTAAGTAACAAATATTAGTAAGTGATGATAGAAGCCACATTATATCTACGTACTTAGCATGAAAAACAAGGAGTGTTTGAGACAAGTTATCCAAACAAGTGAAGATGTGTGTGCAAGTGAAATGTTTGCCAACTTTCGAAATGCATCCTACTCATCTCCCTCAAAAACAACAAACTTGTTCAACGCTTATAACATGTTTTGAAATCATTTTCCCAATAATTTCTGAAATAAAACGTCTCTGGAAACAATCTACTCCCTCCATAAAGCAAGCTGCAGTGTATTTTGCTCTAGTAGTCAAATAACTAAGAAGATGGCGGAACTGCCGAAAGATGTCGTTGTCACAGTGAGTGATTAATTCATTTATTGTAAAATATCTGACTGCTAGTCGTTTTTTCTAATGGCAAAAAGTGATTTAATAATAAGAAAAACGAGATGGAAAACAACATTGAAGAACAAATAACTTTGTAGACAGCTATTGTTTTGTTACAGCTGTTAACAGTATTCATTCATTATCGTTGATTAGATGATGTATTTATATCTTTTTAAATGTATTTATATCTATATAAAATATACATTTTGAAGTTATAGATAGAGTTTTTATTGAATGGACTAAACTAAAAGTGAATTTATAAATATGAATAAAAAAATGGAATACCTATAAAATAGTACAAATACAGTAATTAATAAGAGTACGGTAGTTGAAAAAGTAGGGTTTTCTATTATAAATGTTTCGGTTAATTGAACTAAAAAATAACCACAATTATTGAACCCTTTGTAAATAAATGTAAAGGGTACCTAAACTATCCAAGCTGTGACACTTATAGCAAATTTGCTCTCATAGAAAAATTGAATTTTTTGCTATAAGTTTAGCTCTCAACTCTATTTTGAGTTGAACAAAGAGTTAATTCTACAATATTGGTATCGTTACGGTACTCTTTTGCTGGAAGTTTCTCAAAATGGACGAACTTAGAGGATTCTACATTCCACTTTCTCGAATGCTTTCGCTAAGACTTATTGAAGCAATAATTGACCGAGCGAAGTGAGGTCTAAGATTCAATTAAACGATTTGGCATTTCTCTTAATGTTTAAATGTTTGAATGTTTAAATGTTTTTATATGTTGTGCATTTACGGCGAAACGCGGTAATAGATTTTCATGAAATTTGACAGGTATGTTCCTTTTTCAATTGCGCGTCGACGTATATACAAGGTTTTTGGAAATTTCGCATTTCAAGGATAATATAAAAGGAAAAATGAGCCTCCTTCATACGCCAATATTAGAGTAAAAATCAGACTATAGAATTATTCATCATAAATTAGCTGACAAGTGATTACACAGATGTGTGGAGAAGCCAGTCTATTGCTGTATGTATATCCATAAGGTCTATAGTTTCAATCAGGTACTTGTGAATGTGTGATTACACAGATGTGTGGAGAAGCCAGTCTATTGCTGTATATCCATAAGGTCTATAGTTTCAATCAGGTACTTGTGAATGAGAATACTGCGTGAGGTCTACTGTTCACAGAACTACTAGTACTAATAGCAACGGTCAATACTTTTAGAGGTAGATATTAGTTGAATATATTTTCAAAAAAATCCAAATTTGAAAGGACATGGGGCTCATGTGAGAATTATGTCAAAAAATATAATGATCCTTCAATATTGTTACATTGTATTTTTGTAGTCCTTTCGTATAATAATATCTGAATCTATTGTTAAATCCATTCGCTACTAGAACGAGAGACCAGCCCTTTCGCATTTTTTTATATCAGGTAAACTGAGAACATATCTTTAGTAACAACATTATGCTCTATCAACCTCTTTAAACAAACTTGAATTGATCTCAGAAGAAACTGAGACATATTAAATGGAAAAGACTAAGAAATAATTGTGAAATTGTCTGATGCAAACATTTCTGCAACATAAAACTTGTTTACAGGTCAAAGCTGAAGACACTTCCTCATTTATAGGAAGGTTTATTTTTAATAACGTGTTTCATATCCATTGATGAAATCATGCATTGTTTCACGTACATCGGATCAAACTTGAATGAATTTGTTGTGATTCATGAAATAGTTGACGTAAATCTCTCAAGAGTATTCCATCCGTGAATCACATGCTGATAAACATGGGTGAAAAGTAAATCTAACAAAAATGGGAACAAGATAACAAGGAAAGAAATATAACGTATACTAATCAGTGACCTACTTACAAAATTTCATTCTTGACTTTGTTATCAATCAACTTTTGCTCTTTCCACTTTTGTCCACTTCTGTTGTCAGAAAGTTTCAACTTGTTAAACCTGCACATTGAAGAGACATGCGTCAAGATTATAGTCTTGAATTCCCTTCCCCTAGGAAGTGAATTAGGAGTTCCCTTCCCCTAAAAGCTGTGCTTCTAGTAGAGAAGATTGTTTCAACTTTCGGAACAAAATATTTTAAATTAATATTCATTTTACAGTTTTGAGTACGAAGTGGAAGAAATTTTGTTATCAATTCGGATCTTAATCTTTCTAAATTCAAAATGTTTGTGTTTTGTTTCAATGTGGAAATTAGTGAAGAATTGGAAAGTCGCACATAACCTTTATTTGGACAATTTATTTTATGAAATTGGGATGAAAAGAAGTTTTGGACTGTAGTCTGTTTCTTTGTCCTTAAGTTGATTGTAAATTATAAATAAATGAACAAAAGATTTGATAAAAATGAAAAATGAATTTGAAATATGAGCACCCTTGTTAAGAAATTGATCTTTATAATGGCAAGAGTTACACGGAATCGATAACTTTCTTTATATTAAGAAAAAAAATAGATAAATAAAAGATTTCACATCAACAAAAAGCTGTGCGATCTGATAAATATGAAATATGAAATTGAAATATGAGCACCCTTGTTAAGAAATTGATCTTTTATTCGGAAGAAGACCGAAAACTACACAACATCTCAAAGAATTTGGAAATATACAGTGTATATATGTAGGCATTTGAGACTCATTAGCTATATATTTGTTGTGTATCTGCCATACGCTAAATAAATAAATTATTGAAAGAAATGTTGTGAATTCAGTATCGACAATGATAAAGCTTGGTTGCAAGTTGCAAGAGGAAAGTGCAAGATGCAAGAGAAGTTGCACAAATGTTGTCACAGACCAAATTCGAATAAGTCAGAAGTTACAAAAAAATCAATAAAAATTTTATTAAAAAAATCAATCAAAAATTTTTTATTTGTTTTCGAACATATTTCATACAAATAGAGTTACTATCCAGGTAGAGTTACTACCTCACTGATCACTGAGTCCTCATGAAATGATCCTCATTTTAATTTGGTAAATTTTGCTTAAAAGTTGAAGATAGATAGTGATAAGTAGCAAAAGAAGTTGCACTGATTGTTGACATAGTCCAAAGTTCAACATGCTACAAGTTGCAAGAGAAGC
The DNA here is from genome assembly GCF_014356525.2 of Nilaparvata lugens. Classification (NCBI taxonomy): domain Eukaryota; kingdom Metazoa; phylum Arthropoda; class Insecta; order Hemiptera; family Delphacidae; genus Nilaparvata; species Nilaparvata lugens. The sequence continues at coordinate 18,873,418 of NC_052505.1, forward strand.
ACTAAAGTTGTCAGAGCCCAACGTTCAACACGTCAATACCTCAGTAATACCTCACTGCTACTGAGTACTACCATAGAGAAACAATAGCGTAAGTAGATATCCCATGGTATAGGGCGTATATGTCGCAACTTTTACTGTCATCTCAAGCTGATAGTCCACGTAATTCTTCCCTGTGAAGCTTTATAATGCTGGTCGTCTCTCATATTGTGCCATTCATACACTCTTACCCGGTCAAAATAGTAAAAATCGACAATAATCGACAGTAATCGGCTTGAGATAACAGTAAAAGTTGCGACATAAACACCCTATACCATGGGATATCTACTTACGCTATTCTTTCTCTATGGTAATACCTCACCGACCACTGAGTCCTCATGAAATGATCTACCTTATTTTTTTATCTAGCAATGTTATTACATTAGTCTCATCTTCATTGTAAGTAAATTAATGAAATATCATAAATTGTAAATAAATGAAATGATCCTTATTTTCATTGAGTAATCTCTCACTGCTACTGAGCACTACCTCATCGTTTACTGAGTCCTCATAAAATGATCTACCTCATTATTTTATCTACCAATGTTACATTAGTCTCATCTGCATTGTAAATAAATAAATGAAATATCATAAATTGTAAATAAATGAAATGATCCTTATTTTCATTTGGTAACATATGTTCACAAGGTGAAAGGGGAATTGCACGTAGCAAGAGAAGTTGCACTGAGATGTTTGCATAGCCCAAAGAGTTGAACACGCCACAAGTTGAAGAAGGAAAGGGCAAGTTGCAAGAGGAAAGGGCAAGCTGCACAAATGTTGTCAGAGCCAAAGTCCAACACATCCTAAATCCCGCCACATTTTCCATGTCACAGTTTTTATCAACTGAGTGGAAAGTGAATAGAAGAGAGAGAAACTCGAGCCACCGAAAATAAAACAGTAATCATCGTCTACTATGTTGCGGTGCATTTCTCCCGGATCAGACAGCGCGAAACCACTTTTTAAAAAGTTGTCCGTTTTTTTCGGAATGTCAAGTGGACAGAGAAGGGAAAGTGGACCATACGTTCCACTTTCAGTAAATGTCCGAACATTTAAATGCCAGTCGTGTTGATATGAAGTATGTGGCAAAAAAAGGTTTGGAAATGTGCTTTTGAACTTTGTAATGTGTTTTCTTTCCGGTTGTTTTGGAGTTATCAATTTAAATCAATCCATTTCATTTCAATGATACTTATTCAACGTCAGTTTATAGTTGGTTGATGTTTGTAGTACGTTTTATTCTCATTTTTTTGCAGTTATCAATTCTAATCAACCCATGTAATTCCAAAAATCATTATCCGATGTTGCGTAGTTCATTATACGTGTTGAGAAACTGTGGAGTAAAAATGTTTAATATATTATTTATCTCTGCTATAATTCAATCACATCATATAATGAATAACTGTAATTATTTTATAAATTTATTATCTCATTCATAAAATCAATACAAGAACTAGATGAACAACCAATTAAATTTATGATTTCAATACGAAACTTCTGAATAAACCAAAACAAATTAATCTGAATGGCTGTAAAGATAATTTTGATAAATTGATAATAATTTTTATGTATTGCTTTTCTACTGCTCAACTATTGGTTGCTAAACATTGCCTACGTCATGAAATAAATTTTAAAGTTGCATTGTTCTTCTCAATAATACTGTTAAATACTAGTAGTTCTGTGAACAGTAGACCTCACGCAGTTTTCTCATCCACAATCTGATGTCACCTGTTCTATTTGATTTAGTTGAATCACAATAAATTCACAGTTGAATCATAATTTACTCTTAAAAACTGTTGTTTTTTTTCTCCAAGATCAAAAACTCACTTATGTTGATAAAGTCAGTTCACGTTTGAATTTGATCCCATTTATGATGATTTATCCAGTTTCGTGATGATCTTTCCATCTGATAAAAAAATATTTCTAAACTATTTTAGAATTATTTTTTTCAATCAAAAATATTATAATTTCTTCGGCATTATTCAGTTCAGTTCATTTTTTATTTCATTTTCAATTACCTATTGAATTTGTTTTTCAAATGTGAGAATATTGGTACTGCATCATGAAAATTATTGAAACCCTACCTTATAGAAATAGACACGGCCAGACATCTGTGTAATGCATGCAATAAATAATCCACATGTCAGCTGATTGATTATGAATAATTCTTTAGTCTGATTGATCCTATCATCAAAGTAGATGATAATATAGAATTCGATGAGATTTGGCAGGAATATTCCTTTTTCAACTGCGCGTCGATGTATACACTAGGTTTTTTGAAAGGTTGCATTTTATGGATAATATGAAAAGAAAAGGAATTCCTCCATACTCTGATATCAGTATCTATAATAGATACTCTGATCTATAATAGATACTGATATCAGAGTATGGAGGAATTCCTTTTCTTTTCATATTATCCATAAAATGCAACATTTCAAAAAACCTTGTTTATACATCGACGCGCAGTTGAAAAAGGAATATTCCTGCCAAATCTCATCGAATTCTATCAACGCGTTTGGCCGTAATCGCATTACATACAGACAATCGAGTTGAAACATAGACCTCACTACGTTCGGTCAATTAGAACTACTCTTCTATGAATAAACTACTAAATAAGAGTCACTATATCTTGGAATAGAATGACTTTTTGAACTTTGAAGAACTCATTAGAACTTTTTCTTCATCTTCATGAAACACACTAACGAATGGCATTTGTCTTGTCGAATATTGCATATTGCATGTCCTAATCAGCTGATAGTTGCAGTGATAGTAGTTTTAATTTTTCTGCTCAAAATTTTCAAGTTTATTTCAATATTATTGAAACTTTCGGATTGTTTAGTGTTATTTCCGGCTCTTATCAACCCTTCGAAATTCAAAATTCATCAGTCATATCTCGAATACGTATTCTCTGAGTGTTAATCTTTGGTGAAAACAGAAATTTTAAACTTAACCTCACTTTGGACTATTTATGTACCAAAATCAAGGAATTGAAGAAGTTTTGGGCAATTGCCTGTTTCTCTTTCCAAATATCGTGTTTGTGACTGTTCTAATAAATAAATAAATATTATCAGAACTACTCAAAACTACATAACATGTTCTACTTTATATACATGTAAAGCACTATACATACAGTGGTATCTTTCTTCTCAAATACTGCATCTTATTTGAACTACTCAACTATAAATAAAACAAGCTCTACTATATAAATCTTCATGACACTATAGATACATGCATATTATTAGAACCCACATTTAATTTTCCAATAGATTCCTACTGTTTTGGAAGACTAGTGTTGCTATCTCGCCCACCGCCGTTGGTTGAGTCAATCCAAATTTAGTTTGTTCCATTAGATGATGGAAAAGCCCTACCTCTGTGTTGTCAGTTTCACTCTAATCTGTCAGCATTCTATTCATATAACACCAATGCCTCCAATTTAAACAATGCTGACAGTGAGTAGAGAACCTCACTGCCTACCAGTCCATAGTGAGATTTACTCTACAATGTCAGTATTACATATAGATAACACCACAATGTTTCCGTTTGAATAGTTGTGTCAGTTTGAAGTGAAACGGACAGCCTACTACTCCATAGTAAGATTTACTCTACAATGTCAGTATTACATATAGATAACACCACAATGCTTCGGTTTGAATAGTTCTGTCAGTTTGAAGTGAAATGGACTGCCTGCCAGTCGATTTGTGATGATGATAATTGCTTGAAAGCTATCCTGGTCCAATCCAATTTCACCTACTTGAAACCGACAAATATAGACCACCAATCCATTAGCTGCACCGTGCCTTTGTAGATTGATTCGCACTGACTGCCTTTCGTTCATTTAATGGTGGGTGAATCTGGATTGATTAAGTTATGATGCTGGGTTGTAAATCTAGTCTATTTTTGTTTCTTTTAGAGTATTTATATTTTTTAAACTCTTGGTCAATGATAATAATCTAGCCTAGTGGATTGATGAATAAATATTAATTTAATCATTTTTTTATAAAATAGAATTATAGTACCCTTAAAATTTGATGAAATATTAAAAAACAATAATACAAATTGTAACGTAACTACTAGTTTCGGTGATCACACCATCGTCAGGTTATATATATATATATATATATATATATATATATATATATATATATATATATATATATGTATATAAAAGCGAAATGGCACTCACTCACTGACTGACTCACTCACTCACTCACTCACTCGCATATAACTAAAAATCTACCGGACCAAAAACGTTCAAATTTGGTAGGTATGTTCAGTTGGCCCTTTAGAGGCGCACTAAGAAATCTTTTGGCAATATTTTAACTCTAAGGGTTGTTTTTAAGGGTTTAAAGTTCGTCTTTTAGCATGTATATTCTTCTTCTCACAATCTCTTAATTATAATTGAAATTTCCATACCATATGTTAATATAGAACTATAATCTAGATAGAGTACCTCTTCGAAACAGTTGTTAACTGGCAACTAAATTAATAATTTTGTCAGGTTGGCATTAAGTTGAGTTGATTTTGTTAGGTTGGCACCAAGTTGAAGATTTAAATGCATTTATCGCGGAAAAATTGATTGGGCACTGCTACTTCAATCCTGGGAATATTATATTACTAGCCGTCAGGCTCGCTTCGCTCGCCATATTCGTTTAGCCAGACGTTCAGTCTGGACCCCCGACTGGATTGTCCTAACATACGATAAAAATGCTCAAATGAAAAATGCAGGCGAGCGAAGCGAGCCTGCTGATCTTACTCTCGGACGATCCAGCCGGGGGTCCAGGGGGCGGAGCCCCCTGGCTTGACGGATATGGCGAGCGAAGCGAGCCTGACGGCTAGTCAATTATAAGTTAATATTAATAAATATTAATATTAATATCAAGACAATTATTTGTATTCTTGTTTTTTATTATTTTATCAATTTCAAGGGTACTATAATTCTATTTTATAACTACAAGAACGTAGCCCTGATTCATACATTTTAATCATATTTTAGGGTTATAAATCTCGTCTATTCTTGTTTCTTGTAATACTTGTATTCATCTTGAACTTGTGGTCAATTATAATAATCTAGCCTAGTGGATAGATGAATAAGTATTATTAATCTAGTAATATTTCTGGGTTTAAAATCTCGTCTATTCTTATTTCTTCTGAAGTTTCAATCGTTTTTGAACTAGTAGGAACTAGTGGTTTTGAACTAGTGTAACCTACAAGATTGATTCACGATATGGGTTAGTTGGTATGTGGGTTAGTTTCAACATATTTCTTCATTTCTTTTTTTATATTGACTGGTTTAAAAGAACTTCTATTGTTAAATTGTATTGTTGACCGAGCGAAGTGAGGTCTAAGATTCAAGTCGACGGTTTGGCATTTCTCTTAATGTTTAAATGTTTATATGTTGCGCATTTACGGCGAAACGCGGTAATAGATTTTCATGAAATTTGACAGTTATGTTCCTTTTTTAATTGCGCGTCGACGTATATACAAGGTTTTTTGGAAATTTTGCATTTCAAGGATAATATAAAAGGAAAAAGGAGACTCCTTCATACGCCAATATTAGAGTAAAAATCAGACTATAGAATTATTCAACATAAATCAGCTGACAAGTGATTACACAGATATGTGGAGAAGCCAGTCTATTGCTGTATTTCCATAAGGTCTATAGTTTCAATCAGGTACTTGTGGATGAGAATTCTGCGTGAGGTCTACTGTTCACAGAACTACTAGTATTGCGAGTTTTCATTTATGAAAAAAGTTTATTTTGCTTAGTTTCTAACTCCATTTTTCTGTCTCTTGAATAAGGCAACTTGTCTCCCAAAATTCTCATCACAATCCACTAGAGAATCCCTTCTCCATAGATGTACAATATCATCCTGCAATAATGTCACAAATCTTTCTTCCACTGAGTATAAGTGGCTTATTTCGAGCGAGAGAGTGATGGAGTGAGTGGGTGGGAGTGAGAAAGAAACGTCTCTTACCTTTTGTGCAATAACAGGCAGTCCTTGAAAAAAGAGAGCAGATCGTCCCACTGTCGTGATTTTCCCAAAAAACCCTTCCCTCGCACTACCACTAGACCCTAGGGTTTGGCCCCTTGACCTCCTGTTCTGTATCTCTCCATAGCTGAACTTTGCACATTGACTCCTCCTCATCCTCCTGCTCCTCCACCTCCTCGTCCTCATCATCCTTCTCCTCCTCCTCCTCCTCCTCCTCCTCGTCCTCATCCTTGTCCTCCTACTCCTCCTTCTCCCCCTTCACCCCCCTTCCATCCCTCCACCTCCTCCTCCTCCTCCTCCTCCTCCTCCTTTACCTTCTCCTACTCCTCGTCCTCTTCTTCCCCTTCCACCTCCTCCTCCTTCCAGTACTCCTCCTGATTCCACCCCCCTCGAGCTACTGACAACTGCAAGGGATGCATGTATATTCTGTACATTTATGATGATTTTATATGACTGTATATAAGATACAGTGGAAAGTGGAAATATATGAATGCAATTTGATAGATATGTATATAGCCTAGGCTTGCAAAAGGGCAAGGGTTGGAAGGGCTAACTGTGTAGGAGTTATTCGAACTCTGACCTTTTTAAAACATAGAATCTGTTTTGTTCACTGTCTCTCTTGAATCTTCAACATCCCTTTCTTTTACCCAGTTTTATATTTTTCTTCTTCTTTCTTTTTCCTTCTTCTTCTTTCTATGTTTTTCCTTTCTCTCCTTCCGATTTTCTCTTCCTCTGCCTCATCAATTTCCTCTTCGTATCCCTCATCCTTTATGTTCTTCCTTTTTACTTTCCTTGCCCTATTATCATAGGTAAGGAAAGTATTGCTTTCCGAAAAAAATTAAGGTACCCAAATTTCTATACGTTTCCAGGTCCCCTGAGTGCAAAAAACTGGTTTTTGGGTATTGGTCTGTATGTGTGTGTGTGTATGAGTGTATGTGCGTCTGTGTACGCGATATCTCATCTCCCAATTAACGGAATGACTAGAAATTTGGAACTTAAGGTCCTTTCACTATAAGGATCCGACACGAACAATTTCGATCAAATGCAATTCAAGATGGCGGCTAAAATGGCGAAAATGTTGTCAAAAACAGGGTTTTTCGTGATTTTCTCGGATACGGCTCCAACGATTTTGATCAAATTCATACCTAAAATAGTCATCGATAAGTTCTATCAACTGCCACAAGTCCCATATCTGTAAAAATTTCAGGAGCTCCGCCCCATCAATGCAGATAGATTCCCAATCATCAGGCTTCAGATACATTTGAAACAAAAAAAATCAAGTGGAGTAGATTGAGCATGAAAATCTCTACAATTAATAGTCAATAACATTTTCACCTAAAATTGAAAATAAACTTTAAATTCGAGAATATGTGATTATTCAATTGCAAATTATTGTTGATTCTATTAACATTCACTATGAAGAGATAGCAGAAGACTCAACCTATTTTGGACTATGTGTGACAGTATCCAAATTTGGGAGAGGAATAGCACAAGGTTACCTTATCCCATTTTTGAAAACTCTTTTCTCCACCATAAAATATGCATAGCATCACCCCCCATCCCGCCATCACTCTAATGTCACCCACTGGAGCATACTTTTTGAATGCCACCGGAATGATGTGTGCTCTCTCTCTCTCTCTCTCTGTAGAGCTGCAGGTAGCTCCAGAAAGTCAAGTGGGGCACCCTTATTTTTTTTTTTTTTATAGAGGGTGAAACATAAATGTCATTTTCTGCAACATCTCCTTTCAACTTCTCTTTGTTCTCCTTGTCTTCCTCCTCTACCTCCCCCTTCCCTCCTCTTATTTGTTTTCTTCTTATTCTCCTCATTCTTGTTGTTGTTCTTCTTCCTTTCTTAATCTTACTTGGTCTATTCCTCTATCTTTTTCAAATCTCTACATCTTCCTCTCCCACTATTTCTTCTTCTTCTTCTTCTTCATGTTCTTTTTTATTCTTCTTTTTTCTTCTTCTTCTTCTTCTTCTTCTTCTTCTTCTTCTTCTTCTTCTTCTTCTCTTACTTGGTCTGTTCCCCTATCTTCTTCTTCACCATTCTCCTTCTCCCTCTCCTACTATTAATACGTCTTCGCTTTCCTCTTTCATCTTCGCACTTCTTCTCTCTCTCTCACTACTTCTGCAACATCTCCTTTCAACTTCTCTTTATTCTTCTTGTCTTCCTCGTCTACCTCCTCCTCCTTCTCATCTTATTTTTTTCTTCTTATTCTCCTCCTCCTTGTTGTTGTTGTTCTTCTTCTTTTCTTTATCTTACTTGGTCTATTCCTCTATCTTCTTATCATTATTTTTCTTCTCCCTCTCTTACTACATCTTCTACTTGGTTTTGTTCTTCTACTTGTTTTTCTCCCTCTTTTATTACATCTTCTACTTCTTCTATTTATTTTTCTTCTTCTACTTTTCCCTCTCCTTATTCTTCTTCTCCCCCTCTTACTACATCTTCTACTTCTCCCTCACCTACGTTTCCTTCTCCTTATTCTTCTTCTCCCTTTCTTACTACATCTTCAACATCTTCTTCCTATTCTACTTGTTTTCTTCTCCTACTTATCCTTCTTCTCCCTCTCTTACTACATCTTCTACTTCTTCTTCCTCTTCCACTTCTCCCCTTCTTCCTCTTCTTCCTTCTCCTTAGTCTCACTTCATCTCCTTCTCATTTCTCTCTTTCTTATTCTCATTTTTACTCCTCATCCTTCTTCTCCTTCTCTTCCTCCTCCTCCTCTCCCACCCCCTATCATTCACCTTCTCCACCTCCTTCTTCTTCTCCTGCTTCTCCGCCTCTTACTCCTCCTCTCCCTCCTCAAAACCACCCTAACCGAAAATATTGTCATTTTATGGAAACGTTTTATTGAGCTGCAACTGTAATTCCACCTCGAATAGTCTCACCAAATTGCTGTAGAACTAGCGCTGCAATGCTGCTGTTTTATTATGGATTTCCAATTTGCTCTGGGTACAACTAGTGGTGAACTTTTATTTTATTGACAGATAAAAATATATGTGGTTCATCTGTCAAGTATTGATGATTGATTAATCAAATTGAAGGAACTATTTGTGTCCTCCCATACAGAGAGCAATCGGCGACCAGCGATCCTATAACTATTTACTGTATATCTACATCTTCGTTAGCGATCTAATATACAGAGTTTTTTTTTACGAAAGGTGTAGTATCTAACTGCCGAAGACAGTAGATCCTCCATGAAATTTGCAACAAAAAATTTAAAGTACATTTTTTCTTGGTTTCACCTTAGTTTCCGATATTATCAAGTGTCTTTATTGATTCATACAATAAGTGCATCATCAAAACGATACCTAGAGAAAAAATCTGGTGTGGCACACTCACACAACTTTCCTTGCTGTCATGAAAATTGATCACCTGACGCTAGTGTTCCCGCGCATCTCAAGCCTACTAATTCTAAGATCTGAGCCAGCTGGTGACAGGACAATAGCGCTGCAGACACACGAAGTCACTATCACTATCTCTTCATAGTGAATGATTTAATAGAATCAACAGTTGCCAACAGTTTGCAATTGGATAATCTTATTTTCTCGAATTTCGAGCTTATTTTCAATTTTAGGTGAAAATGTTACTGAACATTAATTGTAGAGATTTTCATGCTCGAACTTTTCCACTTGAAATTCTTGGTTTAAATTGTATCTGAAGCCTGATAATTGGGAATCTGAAACCAAACTTTGCATTAATGGGGCGAAGCTCCTGAAATTTTTACAGATATGGGACTTGTGGCAGTTGATAGAGCTTATCAATGACTATTTTAGGTATGAATTTGATCAAAATCGTTGGAGCCGTTTTCGAGAAAATCGCGAAAAACCCTGTTTTTGACAACATTTTCGCCATTTCAGCCGCCATCTTAAATTGCATTTGATCGAAATTGTTCATGTCGGATCCTTATATCGTAAGGACCTTACGTTCCAAATTTCAAGTCATTCCGTTGATTGGGAGATGAGAAATCTAATTTCTCCGAAAATTCCGAAAATTTCTAATGTAAGTTTTTAAGTGTTTTCAATCTATTTATATCGTGTCTCCTGTTTTAATTTATATTACAAACTTTAAAGTGTCTTCTGTTATGTGTAACATAATAGTTAGATATACAGTAGTTAGTATTTACTAAAAAATATTACTAATAAACATTTAAAACAAACATTTAAACAGGAAAAGAAAACATTTACTGGACATTTTTTGTAGCAAATTTAATTTAGAATTTATGGTCTTCACCTGTTACAACTTTCGTGGGACAGCCTGTACAGATATACAAACCTATAGTATCGCAGAACGCTCTCTGTGTGACTGAGCGCCAAGTTCTGGAAAAAGTTGATACCATAATATAATACACAACTTTTTAAAGTTTTGTGGATAAAATTGTGTTATTGCCATTCAAAATGTAGCTGTATGTTCTTGTTGAAAATTTTCCAAGTGTTGGATCAAATACTGTTGTAAAAATTGAATTAGTATCCATTTGCATGATCGGTAACATTAAATAACATTAAATACGTAGTATTAAGTAACATTAGTTAGTAACGTAGTAACGTAGTATTAAGTAACATTAAATACTTAACCTTCTATCTCATTTTCTGTAATGACTCAATCTCAAAACACTTGAGACCTAAACTCTGAAAGCACTTCTCAAGATTTACGATTATATGTAGTGGTCATTTTTATTGTATCTTCTAGTATCATTCATCTATTTATATCTCCAAAGTCAATGCACGTACTATCTATTGTCAGTCATCATTGTAACACTGCAATAAATTTATCTCTTGAACTCATAAATTTATAAATTAATTAATAAATTTATCTCTTGAACTCGCCCACTACAGTAAAATTTGATATCAATTACTATAGATAACAATAATATTATTACATTTTATGTAACAATACTTTGGCTGAGTCAACATTACTCATCGTATCTTATCGAAAATACTTCGCATTTTAATACTCGGTCCCTTGGCGCCGTTATTATTGTGAGGCTCATTTCAAAATACCAGCATTGGTTAAATGGGAACTATCTCTATATTATTAATAAGGAATGCTGACTGTTTCAAATCAAATAGCTTTTTATTCACAAAAAAAACATAATAAAAGTTTATAAAATTCATTTACACATTTAACATTCTATTATATTCGGGTTTTAATCAAATCTAATTCAAAAATCTGGTGTGGCGCACTCACACAACTTTCCTTGCCGTTATGAAAATTGATCACTGACGGTAGTGTTCCCGCGCATCTCAAGTCTACTATTCAAATATTTGAGCCAGCTGGAGACACACATGAGGTCTGCTATCTCTTCATAGTGAATGATTTAATAGAATCAACAATAATTTGCAATTGAATAATCACATTTTCTCGAATTTAAAGCTTATTTTCAATTTTAGGTGAAAATGTTACTGAACATTAATTGTAAAGATTTTCATGCTCAATCTACTCCACTTGATTTTTTTGTTTCAATTGTATCTGAAGCCTGATAATTGGGAATCTATCTGCATTGATGGGGCGGAGCTCCTGAAATTTTTACAGATATGGGACTTGTGGCAGTTGATAGAGCTTATCGATGACTATTTTAGGAGTGAATTTGATCAAAATCGTTGGAGCCGTTTCCGAGAAAATCACGAAAATCCCTGTTTTTGACAACATTTTCGCCATTTTAGCCGCCATCTTGAATTCCATTTGATCGAAATTGTTCGTGTCGGATCCTTATAGTGAAAGGACCTTAAGTTCCAAATTTCAAGTCATTCCGTTAATTGGGAGATGAGATATCGTGCACACAGACGCACATACACTCATACACACACACACACACACACACCACACACCACACACACACACACACACACACACCACACACACACACACACACACACACACACACACACACACACACACACACAACACACCACACACACACACACACACACACACACACACACACACACACACCACACAACACACACACACACACACACACACACACACACCACACACACACCACACACACACACACACACACATACAGACCAATACCCAAAAACCAGTTTTTTGGACTCAGGGGACCTTGAAACGTATAGAAATTTAGAAATTGGGGTACCTTAATTTTTTTTGGAAAGCAATACTTTCCTTACCTAGGAAATTAAAAATTCTAGTTTATTTATCTCTGGACTGAAAAGTGGACTCAAATCAGTTCAAGTGGATAGCATAACCTATAATTGTTATTAATTCATAACTCTACTTTCATTGTATTATCATTCATTCCATCATCATCACCTAGGCTTGAAATACTTCTAGAAAGTCGCTTTTGTAAAATAATGGAAAGAATACTCTCCACAAAGACTTGAGTCTGTGAGTGGAGAATGAGTTCTTTCAAGTTAATTGAGATTATGTTCTCATGTTTTGTACATTATTATAATTAAAACTATTGCAATTGAATTTACTAACATTCTTCAGCAAATCAAAGAATATAAATTGCAAACAATGGAATTCCATACTGGTTATTAGTATATACAGACACATATATAAATAGTAGCTTAAAGGCTATACTACTCATTAGAAATGGCAAATTCACTATGAAAGGAGTAGTCCGTCAGACTCAGATTTTGTTGTTAGGGACTGTATATGTCAATCACTGAAAAACGAGAGAGATGTTAAAGATCTAGGTATTTTAATAGATCAACATCTGAAGTGGAATGCACTTATTGATAATATGTGTAAGAGAATGAAATATATTGTTCACAAATTCTACAGATTGAGCAGTGTTGGAGATTTAAAGTTATTGATGATGGTCTATTCAGCTTATGCCCAATCCATATTTCAGTATCGTATAAGGGTTTGGGGGGGTGCCTTAGACACTCATTTCAATAAAATAGGTGTGATTCAGAGGCACATAATAAAAGCTCTCCAAAGGTCGAGACGATATCCCATGAAGAATTCCCGGTTCTGACAGTGAGACAACTCTATATGAAAAATTTAATACTTTATATCAATAGATCCAAGAATACTTTCACTCCATACTTTCCAGCTTACAATTTCAGATCGCCATCAAATTAGCATGTTTCCAGACCTAATAGTATGCCGTAGACAGTTCCCCAATGTAGTAAATAAATTTGATTAACCTGTTACCCGAAAATTCAATTTTAGATAGCATCACTAAATCAAGTACAAAAAAAATAATTGATTGGATTAAATCAACAAATGATTTTCACCTAATTCACAACACAATTTGATTTTTTTTCTAGTATTGCTATCAAACTTACATACAGTATAAATATGTGTTTTCCCCACTTTTACCTTGATTGAATTGTATACTTATAATATTATAGTTTAGCTTACCTTGTTGAATCAAAGTTCTTCTATTGGAAGTAATAGTATTGTTTTCTGTTTTGGTACTCGTCACCGGCACTCAAACTGTGGTTTTGCTGGTTTCGCCCAATTAGTATATTATTATGTTAAAAAATTATACTTCTTATTCTAAAATATTACTTATTATAATCTGTATTCATTTGTGAATATTTTTTGTGAGGCGATAAAATTTGATTTGAATTTGATTTGAGTTTAAGTTCTGAAAATGTTAGGAAAACATTAAATGCATCTTTGAAACGCTGATTTAACCTATCTATTTTTTTAATTCAACACTTCACTGAAAGATATTACTACCAATTGATTGAGAAGAATATGTTTTCGGAATAATACATGCTGCACGACTAAGCACATAGGAAGTCCGTATTAAGATGTGAATGAAAATATTGATTGTCAGATAATTTTCATGATTCACCATATAAAGTCGTGTGTGACATGAGATGCATTGACTTTTTGGCGGTACGAAGTTCGCCGGGTAAGCTAGTACCATAGAGAAACAATAGCATAAGTAGATATCCCATGGTATAGGGCGATTATGTCGCAACTTTTTCTGTTATCCCAAGCCGATAGTTCACGTAGTTCTTTCCTATGCAGCTGTGTGACGCTGACAGTCTCTCATATTGTGCCGTTCATACATTATCACCCCAACAAAACAGTAAAAATTGACAATAATCAACAGTAATCGGCTTGAGATAACAGTAAAAGTTGCGACATAAACGCCCTATACCAGGGGATATCTACTTATGCTATTGTTTCTCTATGGTATTAAGATGTAAATGGAAATATTGATTGTCAGATAATTTTCATGATTCACCAAATAAAGTCAAGTGTGGCATGAGATGCATTGACTTTTTGGCGGTACGAAGTTCGCCGGGTAAGCTAGTACCTCATAAATAACATCAATGCCCCCCCCCCATTACTGACAATTTCAAGTGAATCAGCTACTCCTACACATACACTAACCGAACAGATTTAGTAGTAAATGTCAAGTGTCATATCAAATGAAAACTGGCTACATGTCAGTCAGTGTAGTGCTGTATCATCTCCATCCGCCAAATTTCAACAGTGTTGCTCTATTTTAAAGTGAGAATCACGTTAAACTGACAGCTTTCCGGTTAAATAACACTAATATAACCCATTAAACCAATGCTCTCAGTTTAAACTGAATCTCGCTGTATCTCTACTATTGAACAGAAATAGAATGAATTATATAACAGGCAGAAGTGTGTCGAATTCAGTGAACTCTGGCGTTTGTGTTGGCTATTTTTGGTTTGGAATAAATTTAAAATTTAAGTTTGTCGTGTTTTGGTAACGTAAACATTGTGGATTTCGTGTTATTTTGATGCGGATGTCACCTTGTTCTTGTTTGACCTCAGTTATGTTTGGAAATTCAGATTGTATTGATTATTCATTGTTACCGGTAATCGAATTGGACATTTTATTGAGTAGTGAATAACCTACAGTTTGAATAAATATATTGTGGGCTTAATACTCATGAATTGACAATAATTTTCACTTCAATATTAAATATCCAGTTTTGTGTGTTTTTGGAATTCCAGCTTTTAAATTCAAAATTGAAAACTTATGTAGTGTTTTGTTTCATTGTTTTGTTGGAAATTAGTAAAGAATTGAAAATCCTCACATAACCTTTATTTGGTCATTTTTTTGGGATAAATATAAGTTTTGGACTGTAGTCTGTTTCTTTGTCCTTCAAGGCTGTGCAAAGGCTAAAAATAAACTCTCTACTGGTGATATTTTCAAAGTTTTTCGATTTGTATATCATCAAGCTATCAAAATTGAAAGGCTTTCTTAGGACATTTTTTTTCCAAAGTTTTTCGATTTGTTTATCGTCAAGCAATCAAAATTAAAAGGTTTTCTCAGGAAAACATTTTTTTCCCAATCATTAGTTTTTGAGATATGAGCGTCTAAAGTTTAAATTTTTGGGACAGAACATTTCAAATTCGGTCAGAGGTAATCCATGAGATTTAAATGATAAATTCTGCAAGGTATTGTTGATCTAGCGAAACAAAAATTTTCTGAAAATATCAATTTTCGAGAAAGTTTTTCAATTCAATAAAAATAACTTTCATTCCAGTTATTTTTGGTAAATTGAATAACTTTCTCAAAACTGGAGGACGACATTAACAAATATTTTAATATTGTAGTATAATTGAATTGTAACCTTGTTATTATATAAAGGTAAGGAAGCTTATTCTAAATATAGTACAATAGTTAAGAGGTTTCGCTGAAATTCAAATTGTTATTAGATTTTAAGGCCGGCTGATGTTATTTCTCGAGAGTTGTGTGTATACATTTGAAAATTATGTTTCCCAAACAGGTTTATACCTTTGGGCTTTATTGTTTTGAAGGATATTTGTATATTTTTGTTTTGTAAAATTGTATTGACAATAAAGAAGTTTCAAATCAAATCAACTCCATATGTTTGGATATTTTTTGTTTTACTAGATCAACAATACCATGAAGAATCTATCCTCTGAATCTCATGAATGTATCTCTTACCGAATTTGAAATGCTCTGTCCCAAAAATTTAAACTTTAGGCGCTCATATCTCAAAAAGTAATGATCGGAAAAAAATTTTTCTGAGAAAACTTTTTAATTTTGATAGCTTGATGATAAAAATACAAATCGAAAAACATTGAAAAATATCACCAGTAAAAAGTTTATATTTAGCCTTTGCACAGCCTTAAGTTGATTGTGAATGATTAAATAAATAAATGAATAAATAAATGGAGTCTTATCCATAACTAGAAACCACGGGTATGGTCTTGATTTATCAATAAGTTATGAGTTACTCCATTTCATTTGAAAGCTTTTCATTCTCTTTCCGGATGTATCCTGACAACATGAATACGACGAGTATTGTAACATTCTCACATCTATGTCATTTTGCACAAAAATTCACTGAAATTTAAAATTTAACCGCCGCAAAACGGGGTCACCAAACTAATGCGATGACGTCATATTTTACGGTAGTCAAATCCAGTTTTGAATCTAGTCTATCCCAACAATTGAATTGGATTTTAGATGATACGTTTACGAATTAATGATGAGAATTACACTACTTATTTATTATCAAAACGAAAATCCAATTAAAATGCTGTTGCAGTAGCAGAAGTCTTCGGGGTGAATTACAGCATTCAATTTGGATTTTCGTTTAATAATAATAATTAATTCATTAGCATTTGAATAATTGCAATATCTCAGTAATTTGCATTTGTAGAATTACACTACTCCATAAACCATGAGGAAATACGTCTTAGTCATGAGAGACAAGTTAAAAAAACTACCATGGAAGTGCACTGATACCCGAATTAATAATTGACCGAGCGAAGTGAGGTCTAAGATTCAAGTCGACGGTTTGGCATTTCTCTTAATGTTTAAATGTTTATATGTTTAGACTATATGTTGCGCATTTACGGCGAAACGCGCTAATAGATTTTCATGAAATTTGACAGGTATGTTCCTTTTTTAATTGCGCGTCGACGTATATACAACGTTTTTGGAAATTGTGCATTTCAAGGATAATATAAAAGGAAAAAGGAGCCTCCTTCATACGCCAATATTAGAGTAAAAATCAGACTATAGAATTATTCACCATAAATCAGCTGACAATTGATTACACAGATGTGTGGAGAAGCCAGTCTATTGCTGTATTTCCATAAGGTCTATAGTTTCAATCACGGTATATAGAAGAATATCTAAATAAATCTAAATACCGTGGTTTCAATCAAGTACTTGTGAATGAGAATACTGCGTGAGGTCTACTGTTCACAGAACTACTAGTTATACAAATGTATCTCTCATAAATAGCAGATAACCATCTCACCGTTGAAATAGAAGTGGGAACTTGAACAGTTAACTTTCTCAGCAACTGCACGAGAATAATAGATTCACTGTCTCTCTCTCACGCCCACACAGACTCACTCTCTCATAACAACTTTCAATTTTACATTATCTCATATAAATCTACGATACTCTCTTTTCAACAATAATTCTCTCTTTCTCCAACATTATTAATCTATTCTCCCATGTATACTCCAATCCAGTTCAATTCTATCTTCTCCTAATCCATCAATAAATCGCTCTCTATCTCACTCTTTCTTTTCTCTCTATCCTTCTCTTTCTCTCTCTCTATCCCCCTCCTCTCTCTCTCTCTCTCTCTCTCTCTCTCTCTCTCTCTCTCTCTCTCTCTCTCTCTCTCTCTCTCCAACGTTTTATTAATCTATTCTCCCATGTATACTCCAATCCAGTTAAATTCTATCTTCTCCTAATCCACAAATAAATCTCCATCTCACTCTTTCTTGTCTCTCTATCCCTCTCTCACTCTCTCTCTCTCTCCATTTCTTTGGTTCTAAATGATGGTGTTCTCAAGAACGAATGAATTTAAGAGGGCAGTGACGACTTTGGTGATGTCGGGTTGAAGGACCATCATAGTTTATGTTGGTGGGTTGGTTGGGAGAGAGAGAGAGAGAGAGGAGAGAAAATGATAAAGAGAGAGTGATTGAACGATGTGTGAGGGGTGAACTCATTGGCCCCACTTAAGGCCAATCACAATTTAAGTGGCCAACAATGCTCTCAGTTCTGAACTAGCCTTTAGCTGGTGGCATCAGCCATTATCGTTATTATTAATCTTGAATCCGTCTTCTACTTGAGAGATCAACTATCATGGGATCTTTTGTCCTCCTCAGACTTATAATGCTGGTGCATCGTTTGTCCTTGTCAAACTGAGATGCTGGTGCATCTCACGGATCAAAAATTGGTTCATAAAATGTTTTCAATTTGGATAGATTAGGTTTTAAGTCGTTGACAAAATCTTTTTGTAGATACATTTCATTAGGGTAGCCCTATCAAAAATAGTATACTGATTTGTCTGAAATTATTTATTAAATGTATTTTAATCTGGAATTAATTTATTCCTAGAATGAGTTGAATTGGGAATGATAAGGTTTAAATTGGAAACAGTGTAAATGCCAAATCATTTTTGTTCTTCAAAAGAAAGCAATAAGAATAATATGCAAGCTACAGTACCATATAATGCACATTGTAGACCTTATTTCATCCACCTAGGTATCCTGACGTTGCCGTCGTTTTGTGTCTTAAAAATATTATGCTATGTACAAGGCAATTTGAATAAGTATGATTCTAATAGCTTGCATAGTTTAAATACAAGAAATAGACACAAACTTAGAATTCCGTTGTACAGTCACACTAAATCACAAAGAAACTGGCACTTCACATCTTTCAAATTATATAACTCCACACCTGACCATTTGAAGGAACTCACATGCACACAATTTAAAAAAGTATTGAAAGCAGTGTTAATTGATGAATGTTTGTACACCGTACATGACTATTTTAGAATAGATTGGAATCGTTTTATGTGATTCATGTGTTATTTTATTGTTCTGATACTGACTGGTCTTAGTGTTTTTGTGTTTGTTTTGACTTACTTTAGTGTTAAAAAATTGACGAAGTCCATGTATTCATGTGAATATTTTATGACCAATAAAATTAAAAAAAAAAGTCCTTCGAAAGTTGGATTTGATTAGATAGGGATCCAGTAGTGACCTTGAGGACCCAGTCAGTATACTGATTAATCTAGAATAAAATTAGTTTATAAATATGTGTTCAATTAGAATTATTGATTATGCTGTTTCCAATTGACTTTAAATTTAATAGGCATCCAGTAGTGGCTTGGAAAAGTAGATTCTGTATCAGTTTTATCTTCTCTGTAGTAGAAATATTGAAGTTTATATTATGTCAGTTAGGGCCGTTTGCACAGTATAGATTGCTAAACTCGATTAAGTTAATTGAGTTTAAGTTAAACTGAAAGTTTAAACTTGAATCGGTTTTCTCAGTGCATTTACTAATCCAGTCTAAGTTAAACTAGTTTAGCGTTAAGTTGGTAATAGAATGTCATCGTTTATAATATCAGAAGGCTGATTTTTACAGGAAATTTGTTATTTGTTTACAATCCATCAGTAAATTGAAGTTATGTAGCTATTTTTTTAGTATTTTCTTGTTCTTGTTCAAAATCCACAGAGCTGTAAGCTGTACGGTTATAAAAGTGAAAAACGATCAAGAAATTCTTAAAAAACTTATGTTTAGTTGGCACTAGAAAATATATTTTAGAATGTAAGATAAAAAAGTTATTTTGCTACGCTTGAATCTACTACGGTCTTCCTCGTTTATTAGAAATCTCTCGAAAGCAATATATCTCAGTTATGTGTTATTAAAAACATGTTTTCTAATCGAAGACCACTGTTAAAAATTGTCTTAATTTCTATCAAGTGGTTTATTCAATCAAATTACTTTAAGTTAATCCAAATTATTTGGTTTAAACCTTCTACTTTGGAGGTTTAAACTCAATACAGAGTTTAAACTGATACTGTGCAAACGGAATTTCAGTTTAAACCAAAAAAAAACCAGATTTGGTTCAAGCTTTAGCTGAAACTTACACACTGTGCAAGCGGCCCTTAATGTAGCATGTTAAATATGGAATAATCAAGTCAAAATAATTTGGAAGGTTCCTTTCATTAAGATAGGGGCTCAATAATATCGTTGTCAAAGGTAGATTAGTCTTAAATAAGGTTGGAACTGTAATTTCGAAAAGCATGATTAGAAGTGTGCTGTAAACATGATGTAAACATAATATTGCTGTATAAATATGTGCTGTAAACATAATATTGTGTGCTGTAAACATGATGCTGTGGATTGAGGTAGATATATATTGAATGAGAACGACCTAATTTAAATCATTGATTAAAACAATTTGATAAAATACTTTCAGTAGTTACATCTCCATTAATTTCCAGTGAACTGAAAGCTTAAACATTCAGCAGCAGAATATATATGATGGGTGAAGCCCCACGATTGGCCATCAACTGTTGACCAATGAATGTTGTGATCTAGGCTACTTTTATTGGTCGAGACTGGACACGCCCAAATATTCCAAATATGGTCATGAGAACTCTTATGTCATGAGACATATGAGAACTAATGAGAACTCTAACAACAACAAATGAAGAGAGGCTTGGTAATAATTAACAAAACTAGTTGGTAAAATTCCAAGTGCATATTCAAGTTAATAGTTTTTTTATATATCATTTTTTTTGACAATCTCTTAGTCTTTTTCATTCAATTCTTTTATATAGTTATTATATTTTATATAATAATAATAATAGATACATAATATATATATCTAATAATTTATTATAAGAAATAATAATAAAGTTTATGATACATTACTATCATAATGATTATCCACTGGAAAAATAAAAATATCCAGAATCTACTCCCCAGCAATGGTTTTTTTCATTGTTTCAAAGAATGATGGCGTAAATTCTTTCAAGAGACGAGGAAAGTAAATCGATACAACCCCATTTGACATGGGCAGGAAAAAGACGGGAGACGAATTTTCCACATAAAAAGATATGCATTGAAAACCGCTGGGCGAATGTAATGCGTATTGTCAACACGCTTTCACTCCAGTCAACATTTTATTCAACAAAGTATGTCATTTTCCACACACAGAAAATATTGGAAAACTTTTATGTTGTCAACGTTGAGTATACAGAGAGAGAATTACATAGCATTTCTGGGTGAATTTCTAGCCATCAAATCAATCTGACCATTTAATGATGACACTGTCAATGTATACAGTTGATGTTATTCTTTTCCATTTGTATTTATAAGTTAATTTTCCTAGAGAATAGGTTGCTGACGAAAAGACTTATGGAATCACGCTATGATTTTGAATGCAAAGGGTCCCTTTCTTCAAAAAAGTTAAACTCAAATTCTAGTTTAAACGATCAGCTAACTGAAATTAAACACATTATAATAAATGCAATCATATTGATTCAACTGGTTCAATAGTTAAACCAACTTAAGAGGAAGAAGGACTTGAGTGAGTTGAAATGTGAACTGAGATGTTGTGTGAGACAAGGAAAACATTATCTTTATGACTCGATAAGGTGTGAGTCGTTTCGCTAGTCGAACCTCCTAAATTCGGTTTCAATTGCATCATGAGAAATGAACTACATACTGTATTGTTCATGTGTTCGAGCTAAAACAGAAGAAAAAATAATTAAAGGACCTGTAGAAGAAGAAAACATTAATAAATAAATTAATTTAGGCAGAAAATTATAGCGAGAAGACGTATGAGGTACAGAGAAAGATTGAAAAAAATTGGTAAACAAGATATCCAAGAGAACTACTTGGAGTTGAGAGAGGAGAAGGATGGAAGACTTCATAATTCTGTATTCTTGGTTTGTATATTTTTGGACTCAAATTAATCAAAGTGAATGAACATTTTTGGATCGATTTGTATTAAAATTTAGGAAAATTTCAGTTAATTTCAATTTTGGCTTAGTCTGTTGTACCTTTCCCAATCAGTTACATAATTTGTGTTTTATCATATATGTAAATCCTATTATATTAAGCGATCAATTTCTATATATATATATATATTTATATGGTTATGTGGTTATATGGGTATATATTTATGTTCAACGAATCTCGAAAACGGCTCTAACGATTTTCACGAAATTTGGAAGAAAGTAGGTTTATGATATGAAGTTTCGATTGCACTAGGTCTCAACCCTTGGATAACTCGCTGAAGGACATTAAAAGGATAAATCGTCCTTGGAAAAACAGCTGGAAATTATGTCGTTTGTCGAAACCGTAATGGCAGAGAGTGAACGAGTGCATGTGTGTGGGGCACGAGTGCTTATTTTCGTTTATTTCTCTTTTTTGTGGAAAACATGTTCACTTCAGAAAGTCAAAAATAATAACTAGATGTTGTTAGTGAAACATAGTATATTAACAATATTGTAGCAAACATAGTATATCATCCTAAATCGAATTCATAGTATATCTATTTGTAATTAATGATGTGTTTGTTTTTTGAAGTGTGGATAAATTGTTATTTTGATTAGTGATATTAGCTTAACCTGGATTTTGATTTGGACTGTTGGATGAATTTGAAAAGGGACAGTTTTGGGCATAAGCCTGTTGTGCCTCCTCATATAACTGTAAAAATAATTGTACGACTGAGAAAATGAATAAATAGAATATAAACTATAAATTCATTCTTTCGTTACAAATTTGCTTTTACACTCCAGAGCAAAGCTCGGTCCCCCGATATTAAATCAATTAACCTCAGTTGTTATTGAGAAAACAAACAAAGAAGGCAGGAGACATTGAAATGAACAATAAGGTAAAGTGAAAGAAAAAGAATAAATATGAAATGTAAATCAGTGATTTATAAGAAAAATTGAAAAATGAAGTATGAGACAAAGCAACTAGTAGAAAAAGAAGAGAACAGCACGGTGAAGAAGGATGTCGTGACGAATGAGAAGCGTATAGAGGAAATTAGTGCCGGAAGTAAGGTGTTGTCCCATGTCTGAGTAGCAGTGAAATAAAGGCTATGGATGGCATGCTAGACTGACCATCTGCAAACCTATTAGAGACATCTAAATGACACCTATAGTGAGGTCCACGTTTGATTAGCTATCCATGTCTATCATTCAACAAAGCGAATTGCGCTATCTCTTTCTCGCTTTGCTCTGTGGCCAGATCGTCTTTAACAATGTAGAATTAATAATAATCAATAACCAAAATCTTTCATCTGAATTATCAAAATTCATTATGAAATTATTGAAAAATATAATTTCGTGCTTAACAAAATATAATTGATTATTTTGATCTAGAATCAGCAGTTAATATTACCATAGAGAAACAATAGCATAAGTAGATATCCCATGGTATAGGGCGTTTATGTCGCAACTTTTACTGTTATCTCAAGCCGATTACTGTGGACTATTGTTGATTTTCACTGTTTTCACTGGGTAAGAGTGTATGAACGGCACAATTTGAGAGACTACCAGCGTCACACAGCTTCACGGGAAAGAACTACGTGGACTATCGGCTTGAGATAACAGTAAAAGTTGCGACATAAACGCCCTATGCCATGGGATATCCACTTATGCTATTGTTTCTCTATGATATTACATCAATAAACCTGTATCAGCTACCGTCATAGACAAGACGGAGGATTGACAACGTTGTCTCCTATCTTCCTCCACTGCCATTTTAACGTGAACCACACTATAGACTGACCATCTGCAAACCTATTAGGGCCATCTAGCGACATATAGTTGACACCTAGTGTCACAGGCCTGAACTCACAAATACACAGACACTGTACAATGGAAACCAGTAAATATCATCGATTTTTAGAGAAATTCAAGATATTAGCATGGACTAAATAAACTATAGTGAAGTCCACGTTATAATGGCAGTGGATAGAGATGGAAGAACAACGTTGCCCATTATTTGCCTTAATGAATTATATTTCTACATCGTCAAAAACAGATTTGGCTTAGTCTTGGAACTAGAAAAGGATAGTACTACCTGCTTTGTCGAACGATAGACAAGGATAGCAACATCGAAGTTCATCAAATACTGTCATTATAACGAGGACCTCACTATAGGGTTAAATAAATAAATCTGTGTTACTATAGAAACAGGTCTTCAGTTTATGTAAACATCCCCATATTCCAAATTGTTCATTATAACACTGAAGTCCAACCATTTCCAGTTAAGAATGTTGCAGATGGACACGTTAAGTCGTCGGTCCTGAATGCCTTGAAAAGCAGTCGTTAGGTCATGTAAGAGGTCCTGAAATTGATCAGTTGCGACCTGAAAACTCTGACACCAGACCTGAGCAAGCCAGGTCATTTGATATTATTATTAGTTACTTTTTACTTTACTTTTCTTGTTCGTCACAATTACTGAACTGCATTAAGGGAGCAACGATCCCGCAGTATATGACACGTCAAAGTTTAATCTATTATCTACCATCCCTCCTATTTCAACACTACAGATCCCACATAACATACATCAATCAAACATTATTCAACAAGGAAGTCTGCTAACCTGTACGGACACAATACAATAAGGAATTCCCTGAGTGTTTTTTGAACACCTTCAAGCCATCAATTTCTCTTATGTGAGATGGGATTGGATTAAATATTTTCATTCCCATATAAAACGGGCCACTCTCCAGCCGGCTTAGTCTGTGATGTGGGTAAACAAAACCTCTAAATCGTGTATTATGGGGATGACTCACCTGGTTCTCCTCATACATTTTTAGTCTATTTTTAAAAACGAAGATTGCTAAATCTAATATATAAATAGCAGGAGCCGTCAGCAATCTCTTTCCTTTAAAATAATGTCTGCAAGAGCGCATTGTATTAATCTTATAAACTATCCTAATGGCTTTCTTCTGCAGTATGAATATTCCATTATTCTCTATACCTTTTCCCCAGAAAGTTCAGAATGTTGTGATGAAATACAAAATATTTATTGACCTGCTTCAATTCATTTTCACCGCTAATCTTTTCCTTCTTTTTCACAGGTAAGGCTCATTGGCTAATGTACTTCCATTAATCCTGACGAGTAAGTAAACAATCTTAATATTTGAGTACAATAATTATTTCATTAATACTTACATTAAACATGTAAGAAACGTTCTCCAACAAATCAGTTCCCAACAATTTATAGTTCCACCTACTTGTTATATCAAATCAAATTTGGATGAAGATAACATTCAAATCGAAATTATCTTTTTTAGATTGAGTGCCGGTTGCACAAAGGCCGGTTAAATTTTAATCGTGATTAATTCCTCGAGAACCAGTCAGAGAAGCCGTCTTATGAAAAAGACCTTCTCTGATTGGATCTTGTGGAATTAATCACGGTTATAATTTAACCGGCTTTTGAGCAACCGGACCTAAGCCTTGAATAAGTCTATCTCTTTTCTGTATAGGGCTACTTTTATAGAAATAGAAAGAAAAATAAAAATCTGAAAATGGCATCAATGTCCGAAACATGTTGTGATTAAATATTTCAAAAAGGGTGCTAAGATTTTTATTTTTCTTTCTATTTATTGAATAAGTCTTTATGAATAAGTCTTCATGCTGTAACCATAAGTATAGTTCCTTTTCAATCTCTCTATCCTACATCCAATAAGAGGTTCCAAACCAATCGACAACTTCACATTAATTCTTCAAATCTTAGTAGTAATTTGCACTCTATGAGGCATTTTCCTCATAGACAATATGTGTAAATTCCATGTTTTTCAAATAATTCTGCAACCACAAATCCCTTTCCTCACCTTGTGGGATTCACCACAATTTGTCAGCATTGCTTTTGAATAACATGAATACTTTCGTGATTACTCTAAGAAGGATGTAATGTTGTATCTCAATAATAACAGCACAATCAATTTATAAAATTAATAATATTACAAACGTACTCATAATTTAAGAAACGTCAAGTTAAAAAAACGACAGCATATGCTTACATTATTAGTATTTTTCAATTTTTGCTGGCTGAAGTTTTGAAATTTTCCTTTTATTGGCACTGCCGCCTGCCTCAACGATAAAAATGTACTATTACTTGTGTAAAACAATTTTTCCCTTATTATTTCATTCCTTTCTAATTAATTTTCATTTTTCCCTTTTTTCATTACTGTAATTCTGTATCAAAATCTGATGTATATTTCTTATTTTATTTTTGCATTTTGTATCAGTTTCCTCTCATTTTTTACTTAAAATCTTTGAAGTGTAATATTTATATTGTCTAAGTTTATTTATCTTTTGTAACTCATTTTTTCCTGTAACTGGGCACCCGCCGAAAAACCTTTGGGTTTGGCAGGACCCTCAACTGTTTGAATTGTGAATAAAATTTTGATTTGATTGATTCCATCCAATCAAAGCTGACAGTTTGAGTGAATCTGGACTGTGATTGCTTTCTCCTGAAATAAGTGTTGATTTGAAACCAGGTGTCAGTACTCAGTAGTGTATGACCCAGTTTTGAACACATTCTCCTCCAGTCTATAACTGGGCTGCTATCTGCTCTGCTATATTATTACCTTATTACGTTGCTCTTTGAAACGTGATTTGAAATCGATAGTTGCTGTTGACATACTGTGCATGGCATACATATCGATGTGTATTATACAGTTATAGTTTACAGAAGGTGTGGATGCAATTTATATCCATGTTTCGATTATTATCGGTATATTACACATCATCAACAGAGAAGACATCAACCTTTGCAGCTCAAAAGCAACGAATCGATATTGATGTGGTTTAGGTGATTTAGTATGTTGATAAAATATCAACTCTACATACATAATCCAATCTATATATATAAAAAGCGAAATGGCACTCACTCACTGACTGACTCAATCATTCGCAGAACTAAAAATCTACCGGACCAAAAACGTTCAAATTTGGTAGGTATGTTCAGTTGGCCCTTTAGAAGCGCACTAAGAAATCTTTTGGCAATATTTTAACTCTAAGGGTGGTTTTTAAGGGTTTAAAGTTCGTCTTTTAGCATGTATATTCTTCTTATTCTCTTAATTATAATTGAAAAAAGGCCATACCATATGTTAATATAGAACTATAATCTAGAGAGAGTACCTCTTCGAAACAGTTGTTAACTGGTAACTAAATTAAAAATGTTGTCAGGCTAGCATTAAGTTGAGTTGACTTTGTTAGGTTGGAACCAAGTTGAAGATTTAAATGCATTTATCGCGGAAAAATTGATTGGGCACTGCTACTTCAATCAGAGCTATTCCTGGGAATATTATACTACTAGTCGTCAGGCTCGCTTCGCTCGCCTTATCCGTTTAGCCAGACGTTTAGTCTGGACCCCCGACTGGATCATATGAACATATGATAAAAATGCAGGCGAGCGAAGCGAGCCAGCTGATCTCATTCTTGGGCGATCCAGCCGGGGGTCCAGGGGGCGGAGCACCCTGGCGAGACGGATATCGCGAGCGAAGCGAGCTTGACGGCTAGTTACATATATAATTCAGTAGGGCTCATGTTTAGCATACAAAATGTCAACCCTACATGGATAATCATATTATATAGTACTGGGTCCGGCAGTCAAACCTGACGGTTTTTAAGTGGGGATAGGTGGTGGTGGGGGTGACTGGGCGGGTGGGGATGGGCGCCATCTTGTTCACCTTGAGTGGAAGTTCATTAGTTCAGTAACAATGGAGCGTTGGACCCTGAACATCGTGCGTTTGTAGTCGAGACGTTTTTTAGAAATAATGATTCTGTGATTCTAACGCAAAGGAGTTTCCGTATACGGTTTAACATTCCCCCTCGTGGTGCGATCCCGTCACGAAACACAATTCTTCTGTGGGTTCGGAACTTTCAGAACACTGCGTTTGGAACCACAAGAAGGAGAGGAGGATCACCTCGAACGGTAAGAACTCCTGCTAACGTTGAGGCTGTTCGACATGCTTTTGAACGGAGCCCTCGTCGCTCTGCCATTCGTCACGCCCAAGCTCTTCGGATCTCCGACCGGTCTGTGAGACGTATTCTTCATGACGACTTGAGCTTCCACCCTTAAAAGATTGCTATTGTTCAAGAGTTACAAGCAGGAGATTTTGGTAGAAGGTTGAATTTTGCTGAAACCATGTTAAGAAAGATTGAGGAAGACCCTGGAATCATTGTTTTGACTTCAGACGAAGCTCATTTCCACCTTAATGGATGTGTTAATAAACAAAATTTCCGTTATTGGGCCCCAAATAACCCACGGGAACTTCATCAGCGGCCTCTTCACTGTGAAAAAGTAACTGTCTGGGCTGCAGTGTGTAGGTCAACAGTTATAGGGCCTTATTTTTTTGAAGAGGGTGGCCATACAGTGACAGTGAACTCAGAGCGTTATGTTGCCATGATCCGTGACTTTCTCATTCCTGAGTTACGTCGCCACCGCATACCTCTCAGGAGGGTATGGTTTCAGCAGGACGGAGCTACTGCCCATACCTCGCGGGCCTCCATGGCTCAACTCAGAGGATTTTTCCCAGGCAAGCTGATCTCGCTCAGGGGTGACATTGAATGGCCAGCACGTTCTCCCGACTTGTCCCCTTGTGACTTTTATCTGTGGGGGTATCTCAAGGGAAGAGTGTATGTTGACAAGCCAAGAAATTTGGATCAACTGAAGGAGAATATTCGGCGAGAACTTCGTGAGATCCCGCGGCAAACGTTGGAGAGAGTCATGACGAACTTTTCCAAGAGACTCGTACAGTGTACAGAAAATGGTGGTCAACATTTAAATGACGTAATTTTTGCGCCGTAAGCTATTTTTCAATTTTTTTTAATACTAAATGTAATTTCCAATTCTCCTCTTTACAATAAAAAAAAATATATAAATATATCTCAACAGCTTTTTAATTTATCCAATATCAAAAACCGTCAGGTTTGACTGCCGGACCCAGTATATTATGTAGGGTTGATATTTTGATATCAATATATAATTTATATGTTGTGGATATTTAGTAACTTTAGATGGAATTTAGAAGATTACTCTGATCTAAGCCAATAAATTACATCCACTTCATCAAGATTTCAGTTCATCAACAATTAGCCCTGACATGTAACTTCAGTACAGTACGTCAAGTTTCCAATTCGTCAAGCTCCTGTTGCATAAAGCCCACAAATCCATAAAGTCCAGTTGATACATTATCGTATATTTAATTCTAAATGTATAAAAAAATATGGTGTGGTGCACTCACACAACTTTCCTTGCCGTTATGAAAATTTATCAACTGGCGCTAGTGTTCCCGCGCATCTCAAGTCTACTTTTCTAAGATCTGAGCCAGCTAAGATCTGAGCCAGCTGGTGACAGGACAATAGCGCTGCAGACACACGAAGTCTGCTATCTCTTCATAGTGAATGATTTAATAGAATCAACAGTTGCCAACAGTTTGCAATTGACTAATCTTATTTTCTCGAATTTCGAGCTTATTTTCAATTTTAGTAGAAAATGTTACTGAACATTAATTGTTGAGATTTTTATGCTCAATCTTTTCCACTTGAATTTCTTCGTTTAAATTGTATCTGAAGCCTGATAATTGGGAATCTAAAACCAAACTTTACATAGATGGTGCAGTGCTCCTGAAATTTTTACACATATGAGACTTGTGGCAGTTGATAGAGCTTATCAATGACTTTTCTAGGTATGAATCTGATCAAAATCGTTTGAGAAAATCGCGAAAAACTCTGTTTTTGACAACATTTTCGTTATTTTAGCCGCCATCTTGAATTTTTTTTACCTTAATTTTTTTCGGAAAGCAATACTTTCCTTACCTATGGTAGTAATAGGGCAAGGAAAGTAAAAATATGTATCTAGTATTATACATATTTCTATTTAAAAGCAAGATCCTAACCTAACCTAACCTTCAACCAACTCCTCCCTGACTCATTCCCGCTAATCCAGAGTGTGCAACTCTCTGACTGTTTATCAGGCTGCAACGAAATCTTGATCTTCTGAGACTTGCTAAACTGAGTGGTTCAACTTTCCATTTGTTTCATTATCGTAGGAAATGCAAATTTATCCATTATCTATTGATTTACAACTCTCTGACTGTGTATCAGCCTGCAACGAAATCTTGATCTTCTGAGTTTGCTAAACTGAGTGGATCAACTTTCCATTTGTTTCATTATCGTAGGAAATGCAAATCCATCTATTATCTATTTATTTACAATGCAAATGACACTAATGTAATAACATTGGCAGATAAAATAATAAGGTAGATCTTGTGCTATTTTTCTAAATGGTCAAAATAGTATTGATAGATTGAGATCTTGACGTACTGAGACCCTCGCAATTATGATTCCTATTTCCTCCTACTTTTGATTGAATTCTTATGAACTTCTTCTTTTTATTATTTGTATCAATTGTATTTTTATGGCAAATAGATTTAATTTGGAATTAATTGTTTAAATGTTCTGGTTTGGTTATGCTCGGGATGATTATTGGTTGAATGGAAATGACGAAAGATTGATTGATTGATTGATTGAGTACTTTATTTATGTAGATTACAATATATACTGGCTTATAAACTTATACAATAGCTTACAATACAGAAAAGTTTTAGATGAATTCACATAACATAAACTAAGAAAATAATTATTGAACTGTACAATGATAAGAAAAAAAGAAAATCAATTTGGAATAACTATACTAGATAATATTGTAATGCATCTACATAAATTGGCGGAGCTTTGGACATATCAATCAATGTCCATTCTTTGGAAAGAATATTGAAAATTTCCTTCCCACTAACTCTCTACCAAAAACTTAGAGTAATAGAAGAAGTTAGTACAAGAATAGGGTAGTTACTAGAAGATAATGTTGATGAAGATGATGAAGATAAGTATGCTCTCGAAATGAGCCACAACTGATTTATTGGACTCATGACAGTTGAACCAAATTACTATTACCTCACTTTCAATTATTACAGTCTCAACGAGACTTTCAGTTGAAGAATCAGGCTTTCAAAAGATTTATTATATTTCGATGGTTTCAACACTGAATTAGGCAACGTGGTACAGTAGAAAATAGTTGAATATTACAACAAATGGCAACCGTTAGATTTAGGCTAGTTACACACACATCGATTTTTGGTCGTACGATATTTTACCGTCACTATGAATTCTATCAGATTAAACGGAACTTGGCAAACATCATATGTTTGAAATCATCTGTTCAATCTAATAGAATTTATAAGGACGGTAAAATATCGTACGACCAAAAATCGATGTGTATGTAACTAGCCTTAGTGAACGAAATTACTACTGCTGATCATATCGCAGTATGTTACTTTCACTTATTGAAGCTTTTGACCATTTTACTAGGTTAGAGCATTGAATATCCAATATTCTATCCTTTGAACTGAAGAGTGAGATAAATTAGTTCTCATGAATTTCAGATTAGAGTCCTATCTTTCCCACTGACTTAACTAGTAGTTCTGTGAACAGTAGACCTCACGCAGTATTCTCATCCACAAGTACCTGATTGAAACTATAGACCTTATGGAAATACAGCAGTAGACTGGCTTCTCCACACATCTGTTTAATCACTTGTCAGCTGATTTATGATGAATAATTCTATAGTCTGATTTTTACTCTTATATTGGTGTATGAAGGAGGCTCCTTTTTCCTTTTATATTATCCTTGAAATGCAAAATTTCCAAAAAACCTTGTATATACGTCGACGCGCAATTAAAAAATGAATATACTTGTCAAATTTCACGAAATTCTATAACCGCGTATCGATTTAAATGCGCAACATATAACATTTAAACATCCAAACATTTAAACATTTAAACATTAAGAGAAATGCCAAACCGACGACTTCGCTCGGTCAACAAATACATATGAATGTCACCGTAGTGTCAAAATTTTGTAATCGAACAAATCAAATCCAATTTATTTGCCAAAAGTTTCAATAAAAACAAGAATCAATAATTCAATCGTTTTTACTATGGAAGTTTTCTTACTCTCTTTTCTGTCTTATAAAATATAAGTCTATATAGAGGTGATCTCAAACCACCATTATCACAAATAGGTTGAAATAATACCTATATAGGTTTAGTGATATAAAGGTTTATAGTGAGGTCCACGTTATAATGACAGTGTTTGATAAGTAATGGTATTGCTATCCTTGTCTATCATTCAACAAAGCGGATCGCGGATAGCGCTATCTCTTTCTCGCTTTGCTCTGTTGCCAGATCGTCTTTCAACAATGTCGAATTGATAATTAACAAAATATTTCATCTCAATCATGAAAATACATTATGAAATTATTGAAAAATATAATTTCTTGCCTAATAAAATATAGTTGATTATTTTGAACGAGAATTAACAGTTGATATTACATCAATGAACCTAAATACACTTCACTTAATGGGCTACTTATGAACAAATTAATAAAAACAATATAAAAATCTTGTACTAATCTTTATTTTTAGTTTAGATTTTAAAGTTAATAAAAATAAAGGGTACTACAAGATTTTTATATTGTTTTTATTAATTTATCAATAAACCTGTATCAACTAAGTACAGTCTATAGAAGGCATCAGCAAGACAGAGGATCGGCAACGTTTTTCTCCTATCTTTCTCCACTGTTATTATAACGTGGATGTCACTATAGGTGACAGGACATCGATTCACCAGGCATTATTCCGATATAGAAGAATGGGTAAGAAAATCGGCTGGCAATGAAAAACTGGTGAGAATCACTTTGAACTGGCAGCATTGTTCTAATAGGAAGCATTGATGTTGCTATGTTGTCAAAGGAATGCATGCTGACAGTTCGACGTGGATCTCATCCTTATAGAAGACACCCGAGTCACTTGAAACTGTCAGATTTAGTTGAATGGATAGCATTGGTGTTAATCACGGGGAATGCTGACAATGTGGATCTCAACTCTGTAACTCTGGGATGTTTCTGGGATGAGCGTAGAGTAATTTTTTTTTGTAGCGTAAAAAAATGATAAACGACCGGCGAAAAGATGGACCATCATTGTAACGGAATATTTTCAGTCCATTGTTGTTGGGATGGACACCGTTTTGTTGTCATTGTTGTTGTGAGGAGGCGGACAGTGTTGTTGTGTTGTGGTGGACAGCGGTAAGATGTCAATGACATGTTGCAAAGTGAATTGGAGCTGCTGCTGTCTTGCAGAAAGTGAGAGAGGGATTGAGAGATGATGAAGGGGGAGTGAAATGGAGGAATGCGGAAGAATAATACTGGTGAATGCGTTGGAAAAATGTTTGATGATGTTGCGGATGAGGAGGTGGAGGAGTAGGATAAAGAAGAGGTGATTGAGAAGGAGTAGGAGAAGGAAAAAGAGAAAGAAAGCTGTGTTAGTAAAGAAAGAAGGTGGAAGAGATGCAATGAGAAAAGGATAAGGGTAACCGTCCACTGGAACCGTATTCAACCGATCCGTTCGGCCGTTGGATCGGACGAATCTGCCGGCTGAATCTTCGGCCGAATATGGTCGTCCATTGGCATTGGAGCCGTTTACGTCAGTCTAGTTCAGTAGTTGGCTGGTTGTCAATTATTGAATTAACTACTATCATAGCCACCAAATTTTTTCATAAACAATTTTATTTTTATTTTTTCTCTTGTTATGTAACCCATGTCAGAGGTATTCATCAAACATGAAAAATAAAACATTTACGATATGGAAAAAATTCCTTTACATACTTGGATTAACTTCACTAAACTATGGTGTAGCAGTTTGATTTTATTATAAAGAAGAGATGAAATGAAAAAAAAAATGAAATGAAATTTATTGATTCCTTTCACAAAAAACATAACAAATTACAATTTAAAAAAGTAGGATCTAAGTTGACCACTCTAACCAGTATTCGTGGTCAACTTACAAAAAAAAAAATCATCATTACTAAAAAATTACATAATGTTTATAACTTGATTTAAAATTATACAAAAATAAAATCCATTGATTTTTGAGTCCAGCATCAATTGAAAATCTGTTGCACTCCGTGACGTCTGCAAACCAATGTGAACAAAAATATACAATTAAAAAAAAAATAATAATCATTACTAAAAAATTACACAATGATTATAACTTGATTTAAAATTATACAAAAATAAAATCCATTGATTTTTGAGTCCAGCATCAATTAAAAATCTCTTGCACTCCGTGACGTCTGCAAACCAATGTGAACAAAAATATACAACCAGTACAATTTATCTTAAATATTCAAAAAATATAGTCTATCTTTATTATTTTATATGAATGTATTAAAAAACCATTACTACTCTTCAATAATTTTTCATTACTAAAAAATCATTATTACAATGATTATATTAAGATTTTGAAAATTGAATAAGAAAATAACCACTAAATTAGTTATTCATTACAATAATCTTACCTTCAGATCCTATTATTTGTTCAGCAACCTTTGTCCACAGATTCCTTTGAACATCACGACGATGATGTATTTTGTCTCGCATATCCCACAATGGAACATGCTCTTGAACCAAAATTATCAAGTTATCATTGTTCATAGTTACAACATTATAAAACAGATCAACTTCAAAAAACAAAAACAAACAAGACTGTGAAACAATTTTAGGAACACTTTGTTGTCTCAGCTCGACTAGTTAGTTCGGCCGGAAAATCCCATTCAATTCGGATCGAAAAATTGATCGGCCGGAGACGGCCGTGCACGGCCGTATGGACCTGTTGCAATGGACGAGCATCTATTCCTTCCTTTGTTGGGGGATCGTTCGGTCGCGTTCCGTAGTTTTCAGCCGATGCTAGTTCCGACGAAAACGGTTCTAGTGGGGGACGGCCCACCTAAAGGGCGCGGTGAAGGACCAGGGAGTAGAATATTCAGCACTAAGTAATGCGAGCCCTAGTTGAACCTACTTGTAATCGTAGATTAGCGTTCAAAGTTGATGGTGCTTAAAGTTGATTTAGCCCTAATTAATCCAGAATAATTGAAATTATTCATCACGTATAGTTTCAGAATTTTTATTGTAATTTACTTGCACAAGACTTTGCACAATCCAAACTTTGTTCATTCAATCTCGTAGAATGCTGGAGACAAGAATTCAACCAAACCCACCCATCAGAGGAATAATTGCATTCATTAATTTTGATATTCATCAGTTTCTATTACTCACAGTTCGTGTCCATTCTATTCATGCAGT
The DNA here is from genome assembly GCF_014356525.2 of Nilaparvata lugens. Taxonomy (NCBI): domain Eukaryota; kingdom Metazoa; phylum Arthropoda; class Insecta; order Hemiptera; family Delphacidae; genus Nilaparvata; species Nilaparvata lugens. The sequence continues at coordinate 18,908,374 of NC_052505.1, forward strand.
AGACGTAACAAGTGGGAGATATCACGTGCTTAAGACCCGTTATTCAAGTTTCCACCTCTTATCTATTATCATCATCTCTCTTTTATTGTTCATTCTCTTTGTTTCCTTGAAGCTTATTATGTATTTTATATGAATGATCACGACTTTTCACGTCTTCTTTAACTAATTATAATCTATTTAATTATTTGTATTTATTTAATTATTTGTATTATTTGTATTGATACTTTAATTATTATGTATTTTGACCTAATTATGATTTTATTACGTATCGTAATTTTATAAAATATTTTGTGACGTAGCCTTTTGTACTACTGTATCGCCAAACTAAATAAATTGATTGATTAATTTTCCCACTCTTTATTGTAAAATACATTCATTCTGTATTTTTATACTGTAACTATTCTCTAATGTTGTTTTCCATCACGAACTGCTTATAATGTTTTGATATTAAGAGAACAACTAGCAGTCAGATTTTTTCAATGACTGAATTCATTCACTTTTACTGTGACACGAGATCTTTCGGCAGGCCCGCCATCTTCCTGGTTGTATGTACTCACGGACAAGTAGATGGATAGGATGGCAATAATTTTTAGTGAGCTGTTAATGGTGTGAATTGGGTTTGTTATGGCTGAGGAGGTAATCAAAGAGAATGTGGGATTTGGAGTTTGACCATATCATGTCAACAAATCAGATTATTTTGATCAAGTCGATTAAAATTTCTAGATAATTTTTCTCGAGAGAAAAGCTTATTGATTGCAAATAAATAATTCTCCATTTTCAAATAGTTTAACAGCTGAACATAATTCTGTCTCTCTTCCACATTGATTACAAATGAATTTTCCATTTTCAAATAGTTTAACAGCTGAACATTATTCTGTCTCTCTTCCACATTGATTACAAATGAATTTTCCATTTTCAAATAGTTTGACAGCTGAACATCGTTTTAGTATTCTGTCTCTCTTCCACACAGGCGAGTGCTTCTCTGTTATCGACAGACGACGAAATTATCATTTGTTTTTCCAAGGATGATTAATTATTATTCTTTTCATGTCCTTCAGAGAGTTTTCTCAGGGATGAGACCTAGTGCAATCGAATTTTCTTATCATAAACCTACTATGTTCCAAATTTCGTGAAAATCGTTAGAGCCGTTTTGGAGATCCGTTGGACATAAATAACCAGATATAAAAATAACCAGATATAAAAATAGCCAGTTTAAAAAATAACCAGATAAATATAAGTATATATACAGAAATTGCTCGCTTATTATGATAGGATTGTATATTGCTTTTAAATATACGAGTACACCCAAATTTGTTCGTACACCCAATTTAAAAGCAATAGACAGATCTTAGCTTTACACATTCGTGTGAGGTTATCTCATAGTCGTTTCATTCATTAAAATACAATACAGACTGTCTACCTCAATGAATCAGTGTTGTTTCGTTGATGATGAGATGTAGGTGTAGTGTGAGGAAATGAGGATGGATGAGGAGGAGGTGGATGAGTATGAGTAGGAGGGGGAGGAGGAGTAGGAGGATGAGGATGATGAGGATCACGGGAAGAAGGAGGAAGAAATACTTCTCAATTATAATTCGGAATCAAGTAAGAGTGCTTCAAGATAAGTCTTGTCAGAGAGTGTCTGGGTGGGGGGGATTTAAGGGGGTCAAGGGTGAAGTTGAGACCTCACTTGTATTGTGAGGGTGTAGCAGGGGGGGGGGGGACAGGGGAACCTTTCACCCTCTCTGCACCACCTTAACACGATTTATTCCTAGGTTTTGCCTCGTTAGGCACGCAAACAAGGCAATTTACAACCAACAGTACTTCTCATTTCTTATTTCTTCTTCTCCCACTAATACTTCTTCATCTTCTTTTTCTTCTTCATCTTCTTCTTCCGTCTCTCAATTACTGTAGTCTGATATTTGAGGAGTGAGTTTTCGAGGTGTGAGTTGCGGGCATTTGATGAATAATACGGGTTTTGAATGCCTCATCAAGATGTTGAATCGCATTCGAATTTCCCATCTTATTTCAGTGATTGTAGTTGTGTCTCGCTGAATATCGGGGCACCGAGCTTTGATCGTTATTTATTTATTGATAAACAGAACACAATTCTTTAAAATGATTGGGGAGGACTAACTGGCACAGCCCAAAACTGATTCTTCCCCGAATTTTAATTTATACACTATAAATAGTCCAAAAAGTAGGTTATGTTCCATACACTTGAATTCAGGACCAAATCTCAGTCCAAACATTTGAATACGGAAAAATTCTAATTTAGATTGTTTACAAACCAAATTGAATAACACTCTCTCCACTGTAAAATAATGATTAACTTTGAAAATTATGGTATACTCTAATTTAGAATGATATACCATGTCATGTCAACAAATCAGATTATTTTGATCAAGTCGATTAAAATTTCTAGATAATATTTCTCGTGAGATAAACTGATTGATTATACAGCAGAACATAATTCTGTCTCTCTTCCACACAGGCACACGCATCTTCTGTTATCGACAGACGACGAAATTAACATCTTATTTTCCAGGGATGAATAATATTATTTTTATATCATAAACCTACTATGTTTCAAATTTCACGAAAATCGTTTCGTGAAAATCGCTCGCTTAATATAATAGGATTCCAAGTTGTATATATGCGACCAAATATTCAATAAAATTTATGGAAGAATATCGAATTGTGGTGTAATGATGCCACACACCATTATAATTATTCTTGCCAGAGATTATACAATTCAACATTCTCTGTTAAATGTTACATTCCATACTCTCAGATAATTGCTTGGCCAGGTTGAGCTTCACCCTGTTGCATGCTAATTGTTAAAGCAAGAAGTCAGCTGTTCAATATGGCCGTGTTTTTTCGAAAGAATTTTAAAATTCTAAAATGGTTCTTGAGTGATGTATGGAACTGAAATTGAGTTTTTGCTGTAGGAACGTTTTCACTACATGAAATCGTCTTAAAGTATTACACTCCTAGTGATAGGTAACTTGTTCCTGATGAAACACTGTGGAAATTCTTGCGTATTCAAGTTGTCACATTGACATTTTTAATAACTGTTGGTGTTGGAGACCCTCAAGATACTGTACTTTTGGTGTATTAGTATTCAGTAAAGGAAGTAAACTCCCTATCTCAGGATTATTTTCAACTCGAAAATGAAAAATAACCTCCGGTTGTGCTCTGATAAGTCGGCAAGCTTTAAAATCTCTCGACAGCATATTGAAATTGAAATGTCAGCAGATATCTGATGTCTGGGAGAAGTTGGAGGGTAAGGAATCGAAGGAGAGGAAGCAGAAGAAATATAAGGATAAGAAAGAAGAAGAAGAAGAAGAAAGCAGAAGACGAAGAAGATAATGATGATGAAGATGATCGAGAAGATGGAGAAGAAGAAGAAGAAGAAGAAGAAGAAGAAAGCAGAAGACGAAGAAGATGATGATGATGATGATGATGATGATGATGATGATGAAGATGATCGAGAAGAAGAAGAAGAAGAAGAAGAAGAAGAAGAAGAAGAAGAGAAGAAGAAGAAGAAGAAGAAGAAGAAGAAGAAGAAGAAGAAGAAGAAGAAGAAGAAGAAGACGAAGAAGAAGGAAGAGGATGAAGATGATGATGAAGAAGAAGAAGAAGGAAGAAGATGGAGGAGAAGGCAGTGAGAAATCGATGCAAGATGAAATATTCAGAGAAGGGCGTTGCATCTTGCTTTTTTCATAAAAATCCATTTCAAAGTTGACATGACATGACAGTATTCCCCTTTCGTGAAGTTATGAAATTCGTAGCCTTTCATCGCTTGTAATAATACCTTCGAATACAATTCAAAATGATATGAGGTTTCCAGTCATACTATTTCTTTCACTTACATTGAGATTCTATTTGAACTATCTTTATCGAACACAAATTTCAGTCAGCGGACAGGATTTTTCCCTTTGCTGGGTGATGCCAATAGTGTATTTAAATTGTTTTTGTTTCAAATTCTCCTTTGTTTTCGATATTAAGAAACTTAATGATTTCACTCTGTACTTTCAAGTGATTTTTAAAAATAGATTATGTATTTGTGAATTATTTTGAGGCAATAAATGAATTTGAATTTGAAAATAGAGTGGTAATTGCTTCGACTTCATTGGTTTCAATTGCATCGAATTGAGAGAAGTGAGAGAAGAAAAGAATAGGATGAAGATTATGTTGTTTTAGAGAAAGTATGAGAATGGAGGATAAAATGGAGAAGTAAGAAAGAGATGAGGAGACGAGGGAGACAAAAAATAGTTCTGGGGATTAGATTAGATCAGAGATCTTCATTTATTAATAAAACAATTTAAAAATCTCAAAGCACCCTTTATTTAAAAAAAAACTTTAAAATATTTCAACAACTAGTTTCGGTGATCACACCATCGTCAGGTTATAAAATAAAAAAAAAAATGATACAATATGAACATATGCTTATTTTCATATGAATAATATATTTCTTATCACCGAAACTAGTTGTTGAAATATTTTAAAGTTTTTGTTTTTAAATAAAGGGTACTTCAAGATTCTCATATCGTTTTATCAATTTAAAAAGTAGCCCATGTGAATGGAGTATCTTTATTTATGTATGTTGAAATATATACTGGCTTATGCACTAATTTACATTAAATGTCAGTATTGCTAATTATTCAACGAGGATGGTAAGGGATGAGTTACAAGAGTGAGAATAGAATATGGGAAGGACAAGAAAAAGGAATAGAAACAAGAAAATGAGGAGAGAATGGAATGATAATGATAACGAAAGAAGCCGAATATGAAAAAAGAAGAAGGATAATGATAGAAAGAAGAGTTTAAAAGAATAGAATAGAGAAGATGAGGAGAAAGAGGATACTATTTCTCTCTCTACCACCCTTCATCATCACGTCTCTCTCATCTCATTTTGGTAGAGAGTTAGTGGGAAGGATATTTTGAATATTCTTTCCGAAGAATAGACATTGTGTCCATTCAACGGGGATATGTCCAAAGCTCCACCAAATTATGTAGATGCATAACAATATTATCTATAGTTATCACAAATTGCTTTTTTTCATATCATATACAGTTCAATAATAATTTTCTTAACACTTATGTAGATTCATCTATAATTTTGCTGTATTGTAAGCTATTGTATATAAGTGTATAATCCAGTATATATTGTTGTAATCTACATGAATAAAGTACTCAATCAATCAGTCAATCTCCTATTCTCTTTTATTCTTTATTGCCTGTTGTCCCTAGTCACACTCATGAATTTCCAATTCTGTACATATTTGTTGAAATGACATGCTTATACTATCTGTACATTTTTGCATTCTATTCCATTCCTCCACATATTTGCAGAAATGACAAGTTTGCTCATTCTATCTCGACGTAGCAGCAGGTAAAAGTAAGGAACTTCCTCTCACCCTCTTCCACACACAGGATTTGCCTTTGTGGAGAGTTTTCATGAAGTTTATTATAGAGAATCTTATATCAAAGATTCAAGTCGACGGTTTGGCATTTCTCTTAATGTTTAAATGTTTATATATTTATATGTTGCGCATTTACGGCGAAACGCGGTAGTAATTTTTTATGAAATTTGACAGGTATGTTCCTTTTTTAATTGCGCGTCTACGTATATACAAGGTTTTTGGAAATTTTGCATTTCAAGGATAATATAAAAGGAAAAAGGATCCTTCTCCATACGCCAATATTGGAGTAAAAATCAGAGTATAGAATTATTCATCATAAATCAGCTGACAAGTGATTACACAGATGTGTGGAGAAGCCAGTCTATTACTGTATTTGTAAATGGTCTATAGTTTCAATCAAATACATTAAAGAGGTATGCATCTTTAAGCTGGGTTTACACCAAAGTTATTAACAAAATGGTTATAACTCAATCCTTATAGATTCTATTAGATTGAACGGAAGTTGACAAACACATATGTTCATCATGTGTATGATAAGTTATGTTCAATCTAATATAATCTAAAAGGATTGAGTTATTAACATTTTTTAATAAATTTGGTCTAATCGCAGCTTTAAGGTCTTTGGTTTCAATATTTTGTTTTGCAGTCATGGTATTATTATGCGTGCCCATCAGTATCAATATTCTCACATTCGAAAAAAACTAATTTGATAGGTGAATAAAAATAAACAAATGAACTAAATAATGCTGGAGAAATTATAATATTTTTGATTCTAAAAAATTGATTTTTATCAGATAGAAAGATAATCACGGAACTGGATGAATATTTATTTATTTACATAAATACACACATGGAGACAACAGGTTAAACCCTTATATGTCTCCTTGAAACATTACAACATTCTTCATTTAAAAAAAATAGATTTAAAATGAACATAAAGCTGAGAATAAAACAGGAGTAGAATAAAATAAGAACAAAATAAATTATATAACAAAAAAAGCGTCTTAACAAAAGAAATATGTGTTTTTATTTTTTTAAAATCCTATCTTATAGCTAGGATTCCTATCTATCCTGAATCTATCTAATCCTATCTATTGCTGGAACTACTTTCCAAGATAAGAATATGGGAGGTGGGAAGATATGCACTTAAAATATCTTGCATGGGTACAAACCATGCAATACAGAAATAACAGAGAATCATGTGGGCACTGAGAAGAAAAAAAGAGAGAAAGAAAAATGTCCTACGGAAACCTGGCTACAAATATCTATCCTAAATTAGGATTTGGGATTTAATCTTAATTTATCCTAAATTAGGACTATCCTAATTATGATAATTAATATATCATATGGAATACAAATTCAAACGTGAACTGAGTTTGATAACATTTGAAACAGTTGACATCTGGTACTTGTGGATGAGAATACTGCGTGAGGTCTTCTGTTCACAGAACTACTAGTTAAAAAAATAATTTTGTATTTTCTGTAACTACGATATATTGCAGTTAGATTTAGTTATTACGATCAATTATTTCATTTCATCTGTAAGTTTTATTTATTATTATTTTTTTGCAGAAGATCTAATGTTGTATGATTTGAATTTTCTGTTATCATAGATAATAAAAACCAATTTGATTTGATTTCTCATGACTCATGAGGTCCTGTATAATTAGCTCTTAGATTGACGTGGTCCAGAAGCCCTTAGCCCTCGATGGTGGAGTCACAGGTTCATAAGATCAACAATCTATTTCAGACGTACACTGTTCCTTCATTGTCCTGATTACAGAAGCCTAATTATTGAGGCATCCAATTGCAGCTGGACAACTGACAGCCTACAAGCGTCCCACTATCTAAACGTCCAAAATAATTTGTAGATTATCTAAATCTGGATCATCTATGTCGTTATGAAGTCAGTGGTAATAATGGGACTACATAGTTGCCAGTTTTCTTTTTCCACCGCCTCCTTTAGTAGGTAGCTGTGGTGATTCAAGTCATCCAGGTATATCCGGTGTTATACTAGTAGTTCTGTGAACAGCAGACCTCACGCAGTTTTCTCATCCACAAGTAGCCTATCTGATGACTAGTTGATTCAATTGAATTACAATTCACAGATGAATCATAATTCTTACTCTTAAAAACTGTTATTCGTTTTCTCCTAGATCAAAAACTCACTTATGTTTATATTTATAAACTCAGTTCACGTTTGAATTTGTATCCCATATGATGATTTATCTAGTTTCGTAATAATCTTTCCATCTGATAAAAATATTTCTCAACTCTTTTTAATTAATTTTTTTTTTCAATCAAGAATATTATAATTTCTTTGGAATTATTCAGTTCATTTAATCATTTTTTATTTTATTTACAATCACCTATTAAATTTGTTTTTCAAATGATAGAATATTGATACTGATGGGCACGCATCATAAAAAATATTGGATCCCTACAAATAGACACGGCCAGACATCTGTGTGATGCATGCAATGAATAATCCACTTGTCAGCTGATTGATTACTTGTCAGATGATTATGAATAATTCTAAGTCTGATTGATACTATCTTCAAAGTAGATGATATATATATAGTGATATCAGAGTATGTATTTCTTCTCTTTTCATATCATCCTTTTAAAATTTCAAAAACCCTTGTGTATACATCGACGCGCAGATAAAAAATGAATATTCCTGCCAAATCTCATGGAATTCTATCAACGCGTTTGGCCGTAAATGCGTTACATACAGACAGGCAAAAGCAAATCGAGTTGAAACATAGACCTCAGTACGTTCGGTCAATGAATTTTTATTCTTTCTAATAATGATCAATCGTATCTCAAATTCAACTGGGTCATATGTCTTTCTATAAAAATCTTAATCTAATTGACCGAGCGAAGTGAGGTCTAAGATTCAAGTCGACGGTTTGGCATTTCTCTTAATGTTTAAATGTTTATATGTTGCGCATTTACGGCGTAACGCGGTAATAGACTTTCATGAAATTTGACAGTTATGTTCCCTTTTTTAATTGCGCGTCGACGTATATACAAGGTTTTTGGAAATTTTGCATTTCAAGGATAATATAAAAGGAAAAAGGAGCCTCCTTTATACGCCAATATTAGAGTGGAAATCAGACTATTATAGAATTATTCATCATAAATCAGCTGACAAGTGATTACACAGATGTGTGGAGAAGTCAGTCTATTGCTGTATTTCCACAGAACTACTAGTAAGGTTTGAAGTATCAATTCACTGTTCTGGAAATTCTTGTAGTTGGTCTGATAAAAATTAAAACTTGTATTGAAATGTTTCTCTCATTTTTCGAAGAAATATAAAGAAAGACACGATCAAAAATAAATTGAGGTTCTCATCCCATGGTCATATTTGGAATACTTGGGCTTGTCTAGTCTCGGCCAATGACAGTAGACCTCAACATTCATTGGCCAACAGCTGATAGCCAATCGTATGGCTTCACCCACACTATATATTCTTCTGCTCAACGTTGAAGCCTCCAGTTTACTAGAGATTGATTGTGGTGCAACTACCGAAACTGGTATCTCAAATTGTTTAAATATATATCCTTATTATTAAGCTACTATCGATTGATAATCTGACTTCTTGTGAGGTCGGACTCCCCAATTATTGAGTAGTTTTGATACTAGTAGTTCTGTGAACAGTAGACCTCAGGCAGTATTCTCATCCACAAGTACCTGATTGAAACTATAGACCTTATGGAAATACAGCAATAGACTGGCTTCTCCACACATCTTTGTAATCACTTGTCAGCTGATTTATGATGAATAATTCTATAGTCTGATTTTTACTCCAATATTGGAGTATGAAGGAGGCTCCTTTTTCCTTTTATATTATCCTTGAAATGCAAAATTTCCAAAAACCTTGTATATACGTCGACGCACAATTAAAAAAGGAACATAGCTGTCAAATTTCATGAAAATCTATTTCCGCGTTTCGCCGTAAATGCGCAACATATAAACATTTAAACATTTTTAAACATTAAGAGAAATGCCAAAAACCATCGACTTGAATCTTAGACCTCACTTCGCTAGGTCAAATATCAAGTTATAATCAATCTTATTTTAATCATAATCGTATATCAGTTGTACGTATTTCAATTATAATCAGTCATAATCGTAAGTTATTTTAAATTCAAAATAGAATAAGAATATAATATGGAAGAAAGAATGAAATAAGATAAATACATTCTGTTGAATGAAGTAGGCTAAGACGGTTTATCAGAGATTGACAATGGTGTTATAACCGAAACCGGTCTTTCTAAGTATCAATAAATCTGTGGTTTTTGACAATTTCTTGGTCTTTTCCATTCAATATGAATAATTACCACAATATCAACTTCTCAACTACACAAAAAATAAATACATTCTCATTTTTCTTCTTCTCCTGCTTTTTCTTCTACTTCTTCTTCTTTTTTCCACCTCAATAATCTTCTTCTCCTTCTTCTTGATCTTCTCCATCTTCTTCTTCTTCTTTTCTTCTAATTGATCTTCACCTATTCTTTTTCTTCTTCTTCTTCCAATCATCTTGAATCTTCCCTTAATCTTCTTCTCTCATTGTTCTCAACTATCTTCTTCCTTAATATATTTTTTCTTCTCCGCCTCCATTATTTATTTTCATCTTTATTTTTTATCTTCTTCTTCTTCTTCATTCTACTAATGGTCTCGGCCTTCTTATCATTTTCCTTTCTGTGTTATTTATCATAAAATTCGTTTTTCATCTTTCAGTCTTGTACAATCTTTCCGTTTTCTCACTTCCTCTAATATTATTGCATTTTCTACTACTCCTCCCCCTCCTACAACTCCTCCACATGCCCCTCCACTTGCTCCACCCTCATTCACAGCAACACTTTCTTCCAACACCAACTTCCACTGCAAGTAGGGGAGTGAAACTGCCACATAATCCCGATAAAGATCAGAGTAGAAAGTTTTTGAGCTGAAAAGAGCAGACAAAAAAGAAGAAATCCCCCAGCTCAACAAAATATAGAGACAAGGTTACATTCAACAGTTATTCTTTTTCTACTTCTTCCTCTTCCACTTCTTTTTCTTCTTCTTTTTCTTCTTCTTCTTCTTCTTCTTCTCCTCCACCTCATTTTTCTTCTACTCCTAGTTTTTCTTCTACTTCTTCTTTTTTTTCTTCTCAATGATCTTCTTCTTCTTCTTCTTCTTCTTCTTCTTCTTCTGCAGGTTTTTCTTCTTCATCCATCAGTTCCACATTTTATTGAAGCCAGGCTCTGACGTATTATGTAAGGAAAAACATCTCCTCAGCTAAAATACAAACACTCCATATATTTCTCCCTCTTTTCCAACATTTTCCCTCTCAACAGTTTTCCTTGCATATCCATCATCATTCCACTCAACATTTCATCTACCTCACCCCTAACTTTTCCCCCATTTTCTTTTTTTTTTGTGCAACGTCTTACCAGGTTTTTTCCGCTGTTTATTTATATTCTTCACGTCTTTTTCCAGGTACGTTTCTTGGAGCCCTTTTTCACTCCGTTTTCAGTCTTCTCATCTACAGTTTCCCAACAAAAGAGAGGTAAATAGTGACGAGTTTCTTCAATTATTAATGTAACATTCTCTACACAATGTTTTTTCCTCGTTTTTTGAACTGTACCTTCTCTCAAGAGGATGTATTTATTTTTTGTGTAGTTGATAAGGTGATATTGTGGTAATTATTCATATTGAATGAAAAAGACCAAGAAATTGTCAAAAACCACAGATTTATTGATACTTAGAACGAACGGTTTCGGTTATTACACCATTGTCAATCTCTGATAAACCATCTTAGCCTACTTCATTCAACAGAATGTATTTATCTTTTTTTATTCTTTCTTCCATATTATATTCTTATTCTATTTTGAATTAAAATAACTTACGATTATAACTGATTATAATTATTGAAATAGGTACAACTGATATACGATTATGATTGGAATAAGATTGATTATAACTTGATATTTGACTTAGCGAAGTGAGGTCTAAGATTCAAGTCGATGATTTGACCTAGCGAAGTGAGGTCTAAGATTCAAGTCGATGGTTTGGCATTTCTCTTAATGTTTAAATGTTTGAATGTTTGAATGTTTAAATGTTTATATGTTGCGCATTTACGGCGAAACGCGGTAATAGATTTTCATGAAATTTGACAGGTATGTTCGTTCCTTTTTTAATTGTGCGTCGACATATATACAAGGTTTTTTGAAATTTTGCATTTCAAGGATAATATAAAAAGGAAAAAGGAGCCTCCTTCATACGCCAATATTGGAGTAAAAATCAGACTATAGAATTATTCATCATAAATCAGCTGACAAGTGATTACACAGATGTGTGGAGAAGCCAGTCTCAAATCTAGAAGCTAGTATCAAAACTACTCAATAACTGGGGAGTCCGATCTCACAAGATGTCAAATTATCAATCGATATAAACTTAATAATAAAGATATATATTTAAACAATTTGAGATACTAGTTTCGGTAGTTGCAGCACAATCAATCTCTAGTAAACTGGGAGGCTTCAACGTTGAGCAGAAGAATATATAGTGTGGGTGAAGAAGCCATAGGAAGATGGAAGGGAAAGGAAATCAAGGAGAAAGAAAGAGAAGAGAGAAATGTGTGTAAAGTTTACAAGTGGTGAAGGAAGGGTAAGAGAATGCTTGGCTGGAAGCTGGTGGCGCTTTACGACCGCCTAGAAGTGCAAGAAGAAGCTAAGACATAATAATGAAGACCGACAGGCCGAGGGAATGTTTTGACGGCAGGCACACTTCTTCTTTTTCCTTTTTCTTCTTCTTTTTCTTCTTCTCCTTCGACTACTTCTTTTTCTTCTTCTTCTTTCACTTTTTCTTCTTCTTCTTCCACTTTTTCTTCTTCTTCTTCTTCCACTTTTTCTTCTTCTTCTTCTTAGACTCCCTCCTTCTTCTTCTTCGACATCTACTTTTTCTTCGCCTTTTTCTTCTTGGTTGTCGATTAGCGGAGGTGCTTCTCAAGAGAGAGCAGCACTGTCGGCTTGTATCACATTAGATCACATCAACGTGGTTGACATCGATGGATGGATGGAGCAAAAGGGGAAGAAGAAGAAGAAGGAAAAAATAAAGAAAACTGTGCGGAGAAGACAAACATAAAGAAGAAGAATGAAAAAACATTAAAGGGACAACAAAGCAATGGAGAAGTGGGAGAAGAAGTTGAACAAGACAAAGCAGTAGAAGAAAATTGATAAGCAGAAGGGTTAGTAGAGGTAATGGTGAATTGAGCGACAGTGAGAATATAAAATGTAAAACGTGTTCATATAGATCACAATATTTTGGTTGCCTTGGATGTGTCGAGTAAACCACAGTAATCAAGAATGTAACTATTATTATTATATTGAATCTAGGTTGTAAATTATAAAGCAACAATAATCTTCATGGATGAGGATATGAGGTACATTTTTACTTTCCTTGCCCTATTACCATATAGGTAAGGAAAGTATTGCTTTCCAAAAAAAAATTAAGGTACCCTAATTTCAAGTTTTCTATACGTTTCAAGGTCCCCTGAGTCTAAAAACATGATTTTTGGGTGTTGGTCTGTGTGTGTGTGTGTTTGTGTGTGTGTGTGTGTGTGTGGTGTGTGTGTGTGTGTGTGTGTGTGTGTGTGTGTGTGTATGTGTGTATGTCTGTGAACACGATAACTCCATTCCTAATCAACCGATTGACTTGAAATTTAAACTTAAGTTCCTTATACCATGAGGATCTGACAATAAGAAATTCAATAAAATTAAATTCATAATGGCGGATAATTACTAAAAACCATGTTTTTCACGGTTTTCTCGAAAACGGCTCTAACGATTTTCTTCAAATTCATACCATGGATAGCTATTTATAAGCCCTATCAACTGACATGAGTCTCATTTCTGGGAAAATTGCAGGAGCTCCGTAATATTCTTGAGAAAAATGGCGGATAATTACTAAAAACCATGTTTTTCACGATTTTGTTTTTCACGATTTTCTCAAAAATAACTTGACCGATTTTTTTTCAAATTCATACCCTGTATAGATATTCATCAGCTCCATCAACTGGCATGAGTCTCCTTTCTGGGAAACTAATGGGGGGTCCAACCCATCCTTGGGAAATGGACTTAGTAACCTCCTTCTCGTGCATGAGGTAGGTAGGTAGCGCAGTTCATAAAAAGAACACATAGTCGAGATATTTCATCTGTAGAACAGCTGTTTTGTCGACTTTAAAAAAATGATGACTAAAAAAATCATCGAATTTCACAATAATTCACACAAAGGAAAAAGTACTCTGAAAACAATTATATATACACATATACAGAAGTCTGATCTTAGTTTCAAATATGAGCAAGGAAAGTTGTGTGAGTGTACCACACCAGATTTTTATTATATTGAAATATTTTAATAGTGCACAATGCAGTGTATCTTGTAATTCGGTAAAAGTGAGATAGCTTGAGGGATAATATTGTGAGATGCGTCGAAGATAATAAGTAACTAGAAAATGATGGAGAAAATGGAATGAGAGAGAATGTATAAAATGAGAAGAAGAATGAACAAGATTAAATGATGAATGAACAGTTTGAGGTGAGATCCGAACCACCGGGAAGTGATTTTGCAGCGAAGAACAGTGAAAAGTGTTGATACAGATGAACAGCAATAATAACTGATGAACGGCGAAACTGTAGTAGTTGAGAAAATTAAATATAACAAAAAATATAGAACAAGAAGATAAGAAGATGTGAAAAAGGACTCATATTTTAGGTTTAGATGGGTTCCTAACCACCGGAAGTGATTTAGAAGCTAATACCAGAGTAAAAGTTTCATGCAGATGATTAATAACTGGCAAACAATGAAAAAAAATGAAAATAAGAAGACCTCAAATAGAATTGTAGTGTAGAAGGATCTTTGAGAAAATGGATACTCGTTTTTGGCGGTTTAGGTGGTTTCCTAACCACCGGGAAGTGATTTTGCAAAGATAGAGTACAGTGTAGATGAAGGTTGACAGATACTTCGAAAATAATACATCAAAAAGGGAAGAAGATGAAACAAGAGAGTAGAAGAATGTATAACACAAGAAGATGAGAAGAAGGAGCCAGTTTTGGCGGGTAAGGAACTCGGAATGCGTGGGTGGGGTTTAAGGTAGGAAGGGTGGTTGTCGAAATGTAGGATCGATTTTAGGAGTTGAATGGCCATGCGCTGTAGGGCTGCTCTGGTTTTGGGGGGTAGGGGCACCCCTTGGAGGAAGGGGTAATGGGTTACTAGGGGGCCCCATTTCACTCCTCACGCCTCAGTCAGCGCCGGTCACCCATACTTGTTGTGTGCGGGCCCAACGTGTGTGAACCTCTCTCGTGAGGTGGTTATGCGTATGTCCACAAACTACCCTCCTTATCTTGTCTTACTACCACCTTACCTACCTCGTGAATGAATGTTTTTCATGTGTATGAGTGTTCAAAATTCCACACAATCAATTACTAGAGTGTTTAGAAATATTCAATTAAATGTGTAGCAGTTGGATGCTTCAAGCACAATCCAATTTATAGGCTACGAAATATAACCTTCCTACCTAAATTTAGGCTACCTTCCTTGTTTGAGTGGATAAAAATATTTGAAAGCGTGCTAAATATCCAATGTATCAATATTTATTCTTTAAATGTCTGGTGTAATTTATTAAAAAAGACAGCATTCAAAATCAGATCGTGCCAAAAATTCTAAAGCGTGCTAAAAATCCAATATATCAATATTTTCATTCTTTATATGTCTAGTGTAATTTAACAATACTGACAGCATTCAAAATCAGATCGTGCTGAAAATTCAAAAGCGTGCTAAAAATCCAATGTATCAATATTTTTATCCTTCAGATGTCTAGTGTAATTTAATCAAACTGACAGCATTCAAGATCGGATCTCTAACACAAACCCACAGCTTTTTCTTCGTGTTTCGAGTTTGAAGTAAACTCCTTTATATTATAGTGATAATATTTAACAAAATTTGAAACAGTATGATGAATTCAAAAACAACCTTCTTTTAGCTTAATAGGCTACGAAATATTACTACCCCACCACCTGTAAGTGGATGAATGATTTTTGAGAAAGGTTTTGAGTGTATAAAATTATACTATATCAAATTTTTCAGTAGTTTAAAATTGAATTGGTGCCATTTCGATGCTTCAAATACAAACCCCATTAATAGGCTAAGAAATATCACTACCCTACCACTTTCAAGTGGAAGAATGATGCTTGAAAAAGGTTTTGAGTGTACAAGATTCTACTGTATCAAATTTTGAAAGTTTTTAGTAGTTGAGAATTGAATTGGTGCCATTTCGATGCTTCAAATACAAACCCCATTAATAAGCTAAGAAATATTACTACCCTACCCACCTGTTAAAATGAATGAATGGTGTTCGAGCAAGTTCATGAAGGAACAAAAATGTCCTGTATCAATCACTACTGTGTCTAGTAGTATTTGATTAAATTTGCCACTAAAAGATTTGTAAATAAAAGCTCCATTCATCTCAATAGTTTACTAACCTACACAGTCATTCATGTGTGTGAAAGATCGATCTTTGATTCAAATGTTGAGAATTTTTTAATAGCGGTAGTATTAGATTAACTTGGCAGCAATCAGATTTCTGCCACATAATGACAGAAAATCTCATCGAAATATATGTAGGACCCTATAAGTCAGTGACGGTTTTTCATCTTTCGTACTTAGTAAGATCTTGTTGTCGAAGTTTTATATCCAGGTTCTTACTAGGTCTACTAAGTTTCACCTTGATAGTGATTGGCCTTCTCAAAGGGAAGAAGTCGAATTATCAATGTGTTGTTCAATAAGGATTATCTTCATATATACTTTCCATATAATTTAATATACTTTCCATCGGTGCTGTTTTTGTAAAAATATGAGGTTTACAAAATAACGTACACTAGATTGTGATTTTTGTGTTTCAAGCCATTCATGCCTCACCTGAGTTTCTTTTATTTATTATAATAACTATTATTTATATTCTGCTTTTATATTCTACATTCTATTGGGTCCGTATCACAGAGACAAGTTCTCACAGAGACAAGTAGTGTTTTTGAACGATATTAGTGTCACAGAGACAAGTTTCATAGGAACAAGTAGTTTTATAAATGGCAGTCTCACAGGAACAAGTTCCCACAGAGACAAGTTGAGTCTCACAGAGACAAGGTGAGTCTCACAGAGACAAGGTGAGTCTCACAGAGACAAGGTCTGTTTCACTGGAACAAGTAGTGTCAGTGGAACAAGAAGAGGGGTAGAGTCCCATTCGAACAAGTGTAGTGTCACAGAGACAAGGTCAGTCTCACAGGAACAAGGTTGGTGTGGTGTGTTGCCTACACATGAAGATGAAGGCATTCCATTTGCTCTAATAAATTGGATGTCATCTGTTTTTTAATATATATACATATATCATGGTGACATGAATAGAATAGAATGACTGCCTTTATTTTTCTTAGAAAGCGAAGTTAGGGCACAGTCGACCCTCTCTTACACTCAACTCTCTATCAAGTATTATAACAATACGAAAAAAAATAAATACAAATAATATGATTAAAAACAAACAATAGTTAAGTTATCTACTTATTTAAAATAATAACAAATTTTAAATTATTGAAAAGAAAGAGAAAAAAATGACATTGAGAATAATACATAACAATGCTGAATGATAGTATTTTCTGATACTTCATCACTTTAGTAAAAAATAAGACACTACAGAATACAATACAGTAGGCCTACATAGCAACTGAAGTGTTTGCTATACATTTCATTTCTACTTATTATCACTATGTAAATCTCGAAGTGGATAAGTAAATTACATTATGATTTATTTAAATAGTAAAATAGAATCTTCCTTCAATCAACAAACAACGTCACAAACAACGCTCCTTCAATCCACATGACATACATATATAAATATATAATTTACATATGTTAATAATGTGGTGACATCATTTGAAGCCAGCTTTAAACGTTTCTCCTGTGGAGAAAAAATGATGAATTTAGTAGACTGTTTAGTGGATCCTAGACATTCAGATTCAAATCTATACATAACAATTGATTCCCCTTTTCATCCAGGATATTTGTGGTTTCTTAAAATTTCGATTTATTGACCTAGCGAAATGAGTTCTAAGATTCAAGTCGACGGCTTTGCATTTCTCTTTATGTTTATATGTTCCGCAATTACGGCGAAACGCAGCAATAGATTACCATGAAATTTGACAGGTATATTTCTTTTTAAATTGTGCCTCGACGTATATACAAGGTTTTTTGAAAATTTTGCATTTTAAGGTTAATACAATAGGTAAAGTCTCCTTCGAACGCCAATATTACAGTAAAAATCAGAATAGAATCATCCATAATAATTCAGCTGTTGAGTGGATTTTTAATTGCATGCAATAACGCATGCAATTAATATATCAATGTAACTTAGTAAAAGATCAGCTGTCGTGTTGACTATTCATTGCATGCAATGACGCATGCAATTAATAACGGAAAGAAAACATAGTATTTTCTCTCGACCTTCATCTGCTTTCAACTCGGTCTGACTTGTTGCCAGTAAGTTGGAGGAGATTAGATTTTGATGTTAGCATATTTTTGATACACTAACCCCAACAGTATTTGGGGTTTATTAATTATTAGCCGTTTTCACACCGACATCTTGCCGACACAACATACAAACAGGATTTACTCTTATGGACAGTATGAGACGAGGCTGTGTTTTATAACTGCGCGAGGTCTACTGTTCATAGAACTAGTCCAGGATTAAAATGTTGTTTTACCAAAATCATCAAATATTTAATAATTCGATACAATGATACATGTACAAATGTAAAGCTGACTTGCACCGAGGTAGAATCAATTTAATCTTAAATAATTTGAAATATATTTCAAGTTGTCAGGCTTCATTAATTCATTGAACACCTATTTTATCATTATGTGTTACCAGAACCTATTAGAATTATGTAGATTGCCTTTAATGAATAAATTGAGTTCCATGTAAATGTATTATTTCCACCAAACTCCAAAATAACTATTTCAATGTGACTTTTAATTGTTCAGTCAATATAAAATAATTTTGATTCTGCAGTAACTTATACATAAGTGATATCAATGTAAGAAAGAACAGATTATATACTTCTAGATGAATGTAACAATATTGGAAAGATGTTATCCAACGGTATTTGAATACACCCCTGACTGTTACTGTATGGGAGTACCACCAGTAATCTATAAGTTTTCAATTCGTCAAAAGAGTGGTTATAGATAAAATAGTGTACTCAACGGTTATAATCTTCTCCTATCTATATTTTTTCTCCTTATTATTGTTCATCTTCTTCCTGCCGCCAAAGTGCAGTACTTTATACCTGGCAATAGAATTTTTAGAAATAGAAGCATTTGGTTAACTTTGGTTTTACGCTTCAGTGAACATAGTCTATGAGCAGGGTAGTTCTACCTGGACACCACCGATGACAAATTGACCGGGCTTTCCAGAAGTACCTAACGGGAAACATTTGCTTTGTTTCATGAAAGCAAGGCATTGTAATACTGAATGAGTATTTATAGTTCTATAAAGCAAGGCCTTTTGGTTCTAATACCCGAGACGTCAGTCTGCAGATTGTTGTTATGGAATGCAGAAAACTTCTTTCACCAACCTTAGACAATAAATGCTGTTTCAAAAGATTGAAAAGATAGCATGCCGCTTCCAAAATCTATGGATATGGTTTATGTAATATATATATATATATATATATATATATGTATATATAATATATATATATATATATTATATATATATATATATATATATATATATATCTGTGAGTGTAGCGTAAGGGACACACTATTATTCACCCACCATATAGCATATAATATATCGAACTCTGTGACTCCCACTCAACCACATCACTCTCTTACACATACCCTTTCCTTCGGGCACTCTATCTCGCACTCTCTCTCTCTCTCATGATAATGAAATAAAACGCAGATTTCTGTCTTTGACACTAATATCATGCTTTAGTTAGATCAATTATGTTTCAATTGCCATCTAAATCTAGGTGAACTATTTGTAACACATAAACTAATAATTGAAACCACCCTAAATAAACCTTGATTAGTCTCAACCGATATGGTTTACAGTAACTTTAAGGACATGACAATAAGACAATAATTGTGGGTTGGAAACGTAATTTTGAATATTTATTATAATAAAATATAATCCCATTTTTCCGGTGCTCCAAACTCGTTATTTAATAATAAACCTACAGTTTAAGAGCCATCACTGATAAATATGTCACTTAGTATAAATACAGAAGAACAAAAATCATAAACCTTACTCCGGGACACTTTCTCATTAATTCTTAATTCTCGTATAGCCTATGTGTATGATAAACGAAATTTGAATTTGAAATCACAACATTTTTTGAAAAACATACAGTTTTGAATTACGTGCTTATTCTACGGAAATTGAAACCCCTTCTTAGCTGGCGTCTAGGAATAAGAAATATATTGACCGATAAATACAAACAATTTGGATGTTGATTAGGCGAATAGGCCTTGTCTAAAGGATTCAGCTTATAGTCTGTTATACAATAAATGAGCAATTCAATTCATAACATCTTAGTAGTCATCTTATGAATAGTGTAATCATTCATCAAATCAGTCTTATCAAGTCATAATTATCATCACCCAGTACAATTGAATAAATTAAGTCATACATTGAAAAAAGACATAAACTATTCATAAACTCACAGCACTGAATATCACATTTTCAACAATTTGAAAATTAATTTACGGAACAATAAGCATTTTCATTCAGAATTACATTTAGTGCGTTTTTTAATTTATTCAGAGGCAAGTTTCTTCTAATATAAGATAAAGGCAGATTATTGAACATGGAGTACACTAGATAGGAATAAATTTCAAGCTCTTACTCAATCTGACATTAGGAGTTACAATACTCTAGTAGTCCAGATAACAGTAGACCTCACCGAACATTCAGCCATCTACTAGAAATGCTATCTACTAGGAATAAAGTCATTTTAATAATATCAGGGTTTTTTAAAATGTTTGCCAATGGCCCCACTAAGAAATCTGATCAGGCTGGTTGGAGACTTCCAATCAACCATACATTACATTACATTACATTACCAGGGCTACCAGACATTGTTTTGCAGTAGTCGTACTATATCATAATGGAAAAAGTAGAACTTTGATATGAAAGCAATGAACTCACTCCGCTACAAATAAAATCTATTGGTGTGCTAATCTAAATGTTGCACTACTTCAATCCTGTAAAAATGAATACCGGTATAATACTTATCCTGAATTGATGGAATCCCAAGTCCCATTGCGCTTATGATAATTTTAAATGTTACTTTATTAACTCAGTAAGTTCAGAAAGTTATTGCTCAGTTGAATCAGAGCTACGATTAAAAAGATGATTTGGGAATTATCAAGTGGCATTTTTGTTTTTCACTGGGATTTTCATTTTGTAACATGTAGAGACGCTTGTAGAACAACAATCTGTTAAATTTTTTATGGGAAAGATTTCATGAGAAAATGATGTTTTTCATTGACATTATCATCCGTAACTCGGAACGCCATGATAAATCTTGGCATCTAAAGCTGCGTTTACACCAAAGTTATTAACGAAATGTTAATAACTTAATCCTCACAGATTATTATAGATTGAACGGCACATGAAAAACACATATGTTCATCATGTGTATGATAAGTTATGTTCAATCTAATAGAATCTATAGAATCTATTGGTGTTGACGCAGCTTTACTCTGTGACTGTCTGGAGTTAATATTATATCAATTTGAATTTACAATTCGAGACCGCAGCTCGGAAAAAGAAGAGATGATTAGCTCATAATATCGGGGACCGAGCTTCGCTCAGGAGTACAAAAGCATAAACAATTTATTACGAAAGAAGGAATTATAATGAAAAACCATTTTGGCCATGTGGTTTTTAAGAAGCGGTGATGAATAGGTCAGTGGTAGGCTATTTGGCTTTTATATATTCCATTTCATATTCATATTGATTATTCTTTCGGGTTGAAGGTTATATGTATACGTATTAGATATATTGGAATAGTTATCTTGGAGTTTGGTAGAAATATATTACATTTGCATAGAACTCAATTTATTTATTTATTCAAGTTATCTTCTATCTAATTCTAATAGGTTACCAACCCATCCCTATCTTATATGATAAACCTTCAATCATAATCATATACCTGCATGATTAAAAAACAGCAGACATTCAATTTACTAGAACAAATAATGGACTGCCTTCAAGTTCAGATGTAGGCAACACGCCTAACTTCTTCCTACATTCGCTACCTTGTCTCTATGACACAGACCTTGCTTCTGTGAAACACCTTGTTCCAGTGGGAACTTGCTTCTGTGAGACTGCCATTTATAACGCTACTACTTTGGACGGAAACCTTGTCTCTATGAAACTGCTTGTCTCTGTGGGAACTTGTTCCTGTGAGACTGCCATTTATAAAATACTTGCTCCTGTGAAACTTGTCTCTGTGACACTAATATCGTTCAAAAAACACTACTTGTCTCTGTGAGAACTTGTCTCTGTGAAACATCCCCATTCTATTTAATGTTGTTAAATCGTTAGTTCAGATAGATCACCAGAAGATGAAGTTTTCTGAGTCGGGAACTTGTGCTGTGTGAATCGTCGTTGATACAGTTTGTATATTTATACATTCATACAGGATTTAACATATTTTTTTATAGGCTAAACTTGAATTAATATAAGTTGTGTTACCTGTATAGATTAGGTACTCTTTCCCCGCGTAAGGATCAGCAGTCCATGCGGGCAAATAATTATTCCAAGATTATTCTATTTTATTTTGTACATTTTTTTATATTGGAATAAAGAAATTGAATTGAATTGGTTGTGGTCTGAAGAGACCACAGGACAAGCGGTTATTCAGAAGGAGTAACCCGGGAAAACCATTTGCCATAGAAAGGGTGCTTTCAAGCAATTTGGGAGCAAGGAAAA
This sequence comes from Nilaparvata lugens, assembly GCF_014356525.2. Classification (NCBI taxonomy): domain Eukaryota; kingdom Metazoa; phylum Arthropoda; class Insecta; order Hemiptera; family Delphacidae; genus Nilaparvata; species Nilaparvata lugens. The sequence continues at coordinate 18,930,844 of NC_052505.1, forward strand.
TTTTGAGGAATTAAGGAAAATGTCCCGAAATATTTTTTGTCCCAAAAATTACCAGTAGATAATTTACATTTTTACGGCGTACCGTCACAAAAAATAATTTTTGTTTTCTCATCTTTTGTCCCAAGATTTACTGGTACGGCATACCATCACAAAAAATAATTTTTGTTTTCTCATTTTTTGTCCCAAGATGTACTGGTACGGCGTACTGTCACAAAAAATAATTTTTGGTTTCCCATTTTTTGTCCAAAGATGTACTGGTACGGCTTACCGTCACAAAAAATATTTTTTGTTTTCTCATTTTTTGTCCCAAGATTTACTGGTACGGCGTATCGTCACAAAAAATAACTTTTGGTTTCCCATTTTTTGTCCCAAAATGTACTGGTACAGCGTAACATCACAAAAAATAATTTTTGTTCTCTCCTTTTTTGTCCAAAGATGTACTGGTACGGCGTATCATCACAAAAAATAATTTTTGTTTCTAATTTTTTGTCCCAAGATGTACTGGTACGGCGTACCGTCACAAAAAAAATTGTTTTCTCATTTTTTGTCCCAAGATGTACTGGTACGGCGTACCGTCACAAAAAAAATTGTTTTCTCATTTTTTGTCCCAAGATGTACTGGTACGGCGTACCGTCACTAAAAACAGCATTTTTTCATAAATATAGTATTTTTCACGAGCCCCGGTAGCCTACAATATTATTCCTCTTGACTCATTGCATTATTATAGTTTATTGTTCGTGTATATCTTACTTAGTAACTCAACTATTTTAGTCCCACTACATTATTACCTTACTTGAATTACTGCAAAACTATGTAGTAGCTAACTTCTTCAATCATTTCTAATATCTGGAGTAGGCGGCACCTGATACAACGTACTCTAGTTATTAGTAGGTGTCAACACGTATGTGTCCATATGTGGTGTGTTATACGAGTATGTAGGAGTCAGTAAGAGAGAGTGTGAATGAGTGTAGAGAGAGAGAGAGAGAGAGAGAGAGAGAGAGAGAGTGTGAGAGAGTAAGTGAGAGGGTGAGAGAGAGACAGTGAGTGAGCGTGTTTGTGTGAGTATGCTGCTTTTGGTTTGGAGTCGTCCACAATCAGAAAGCCATGCTATATCGTGTAGTGTTGTTGTTTGAATCTACCTGTTGACTACTGAATGTGTAGCTATAACAGGTGGAAATAAGCTCTTACAACGTTACTACTCAACTTGTATTAGCTTTTGGAAGAGATTGACCTTTTGGTTGTGTTGTTTATTGGCTGTTTCAAACTGATTAATATCTGAAATAATTATTACGTATAATGTTGGTGTTGTGCGTTTTGGTAGTATTATTTATTAGTTGTTTCAAACTGATTAATGTATTAATCTATGGTTAAATAAAGAGAACAAAATGTTGCTTTAAATAAGCCGTCGGTCCCGGCTGCCTAAAAAGCAGTCGTTAGGTCATGTCAGAGGCCCTGAAATTGATCAGTTGCGACCTGAAAACTCGATAGCGAAAAATCTGCGCCAGCCAGGTCACTCGGTATTATTATTATAAATACAGAGAATAAAATGCTGCTTCAATTTCCCCTATTTTAGAACCCATTACAAACCTGATAGAATTGTAAAACCGAGAGTTTACAATGTGAAGGTAGTTTCACTAAAATACTTTTTCATTAATTTTTACTGTTGCACATTTATTCTAGGAGGTTCATTTTTTACGTTTATTGGGCGTTCAGGATCTACAATTTGAGTTTCAATGCATTAATACACTAGGACTAGATGAATAAGAAGACTTCCAAAAAACACAAGCTCATTAATACGATGTGATAATGAGAGTTTCAAGCCACATAAAAGGATGTACACTTGACTGATTCCAGTCTTCACATCACATGAAGAAGCTTTCTTCCATAATAACTGTGTAATACAATTATGAATTGAATCATTCTTCACACTCACACACACACACACAACACACGTAACGCTTTCTCTTCTTAGGCCAATCTCATTTGCAATTCTTCTTCTCATGTGAAGATGGATATCGACCAAGAAGTCTATAGAGAGATTCTTCACTTCAAACTGCCAGAATTAATTATAGTGGGCCTATTAATGCTTCCCATTCATCCAATGCTGGCATTGAGAAGACCAAAGAGATGTTCACTTCAAACTATTAGCATTACTTACAAAAAAAAAACATCAATTTTCACCAATGCTGGAGGTTTGAAATATATCTGACACTAGAATCAGAACCACTTCACATTCTTGGGAAGAAAACAATTACCTAAAAAATTGTCGAATCATAATCGAAACGCCAATCTTAAAATCTAATCATGTGATAGTATTATCAGATTCACACCAATAATTGCAACTAACGTGTAATTTGTTAATTGGGAAAGTTAAAACTATTAGTAAACTGTGACCATGACGAGACGAACAATGCTCATTTACTGGTTGTTACTTGAGGCATCATGCTATCCCTAACTACTGTAGAACAAAGCCTCAAACATTTTCACAATTAGAAGTTTAAATGAGAAGGAATCGTTGTAACAATTAAATGATTGGAATAATTTCATCTGTACTTCTGTGCAACAAGAATAATGACAATATTCACATTTACTTATGTACGAAAAGTACAATGACTACATGGATGTCTAGTTTTCTGCTTGAAATAAGTTATGTTTTCCACAAATCTTTGGTTGAAGTGTTATGTCAACGGGATAGAAAGATAGCCTAGTAGCTTTCATATCAATTTGGATCCATTTCATGGTTTGGAATTGTATCCTATTATATTAAGCGAGCAATTTCTGTATATCTGTAAATATTTTTATATTTGGTTATTTATATTCATTTATGTGGTTATTTATGTCCAACGGATCTCGAAAACGGCCCTACGATTTTCACGAAATTTGGAAGGTTTATGATATAAAACTTCGATTGCACTAGGTCTCATCCCTGTGAAAACTCGCTGAACGACATTAAAAGGAAAATTCATCCTTGTTAAAACAGCTGAGACTTTCGTGGATAGTAAAAAAGTGAGTGAGAGAGTGCGTCTGTGTGGAAAATCAAATATCACATCCCCGAAATTCATAAGCTGAAGTACAACCGTAAAATATAAACACGATCATTTTAAAGAATTGTGTTTTGTTTAACAATAAATAAAAATAACGAGCGAAGCTCGGTCCCGGCTGCCTAAAAAGCAGTCGTTAGGTCATGTCAGAGGCCCTGAAATTGATCAGTTGCGACCTGAAAACTCGATAGCGAAAAATCTGCGCCAGCCAGGTCACTCGGTATTATTATTATAAATACAGAGAATAAAATGCTGCTTCAATTTCCCCTATTTTAGAACCCATTACAAACCTGATAGAATTGTAAAACCGAGAGTTTACAATGTGAAGGTAGTTTCACTAAAATACTTTTTCATTAATTTTTACTGTTGCACATTTATTCTAGGAGGTTCATTTTTTACGTTTATTGGGCGTTCAGGATCTACAATTTGAGTTTCAATGCATTAATACACTAGGACTAGATGAATAAGAAGACTTCCAAAAAACACAAGCTCATTAATACGATGTGATAATGAGAGTTTCAAGCCACATAAAAGGATGTACACTTGACTGATTCCAGTCTTCACATCACATGAAGAAGCTTTCTTCCATAATAACTGTGTAATACAATTATGAATTGAATCATTCTTCACACTCACACACACACACACACAACACACGTAACGCTTTCTCTTCTTAGGCCAATCTCATTTGCAATTCTTCTTCTCATGTGAAGATGGATATCGACCAAGAAGTCTATAGAGAGATTCTTCACTTCAAACTGCCAGAATTAATTATAGTGGGCCTATTAATGCTTCCCATTCATCCAATGCTGGCATTGAGAAGACCAAAGAGATGTTCACTTCAAACTATTAGCATTACTTACAAAAAAAAAACATCAATTTTCACCAATGCTGGAGGTTTGAAATATATCTGACACTAGAATCAGAACCACTTCACATTCTTGGGAAGAAAACAATTACCTAAAAAATTGTCGAATCATAATCGAAACGCCAATCTTAAAATCTAATCATGTGATAGTATTATCAGATTCACACCAATAATTGCAACTAACGTGTAATTTGTTAATTGGGAAAGTTAAAACTATTAGTAAACTGTGACCATGACGAGACGAACAATGCTCATTTACTGGTTGTTACTTGAGGCATCATGCTATCCCTAACTACTGTAGAACAAAGCCATACGTCGACGCGCAATTAAAAAAGGAACATACCTGTCAAATTTCATGAAAATTTATTACCGCGTTTCGCTGTAAATGCGCTACATATAAACATTTAAACATTCAAAGATTTAAACATTCAAACATTTAAAACATTCAAACATTCAAACATTCAAACATTTAAACATTTAAACATTAAGAGAATGCCAAACCGTCGACTTGAATCTTAGACCTCACTTCGCTCGGTCAATTATACGTATTTAAATAAGTAATCTATTTAAAATAATAATATTTACTTAATTTTTGATTTAACAGTTGCCTATGATAGTGATTTGTTCAATTTTTCAATTAATTACTGTCATGTTTCTCATTAACAATTTACTTTTATGTATAAAATGCAGTACTTGAATGATATTTTTCTTTCTGATTTACTTTTAACACAGTAGTTCACATTGTAATTTTTCATAGCTTTTAAAGGTCAATTCCAATCTTCTGAATTTTTCTTTCGCCTTAATTCATCCTAATTAGATGAGGAACTAATGATAATTGCATCTTATTCCAAGAAATATATTTTTAAAGGTTTTGATTTCGGTTTGGTATTTTATTGATTCATACAATAAGTAGGCCTACATCATGAAAATGATAGGTAGAGGAAAATATGAGGTAACCTTGTGCTATTCCTCTCCTAAATTACAAGTCTTGTTAATTGCTTGAAAGTTAACTTCCAATATTAGACTATCTCAATATAGTGTCATTTTAATATCCCAAACTTCCAATTTTGAACAAACATCTGAACTGTCTGTTTCTGATTTGATAGCTATTATCGTTCAAGCTCCTAATCTTTCATTATTCGTTATCGTATCGTTCGATCTCCACTGCTATTGGTTACCCTCTCCTGCTGTTGAATGGGAGGTTACCGTTCTAACTAGACAGCCAATCACAGCTCAGTATCTCATCCAATGGGAACCGTTTATTTTGTCGGTCACTTTCTCCTGCCCAATACTCAGCCATTTTGTTGTCCATATCACCTTACTTTTGATTCTTTGTAGAAGGGCCTTGAGAATTTTAAAAGAAGTTCCAATTGATTATTGTCTTTGCTAATTTAGAATTTCTTCACTAACGCTGTGATTTTGAAGAATTTGTATTTGACAGTTCAAACTAGTTCTCTGTGAATATTGTGACTTATTAGAATTTCTTCAATAATGTTGTCATTTTAAAGAAGTTCTCCATTAGTGATGTCATTTTAGAAAAGTCTTCCATGAAAATTGTAACTTGAAACTTGTTGTTTTTCTAATGCTGTCATTGTCATTGCTGTTTTTCTAATGATGTCATTTTAGAAGTCTTCCATGAAAATTGATACTTTAAAGATGTTTTTTTTTTCTAATGCTATCATCAGTTTATTGTGAAGTTCACAGTGTATATAGTTGAAAATCTTTGCCCATCCTCAAAATCCAAGCGCAAAGTCAAAGTATTGATTTGAAAGTGTGTTCTAGGCCATTATAAGAATGACATCACGCAATACATGAATGTTGAAAAAAAGAAAAGGCTAGGTTATTTAGAGGTGGAACACGCACTTTGGCACTCACCTTTGTTGGAAAATTAAAGTTTACTTTGTCACTAACAAGTTAATAAACTTTCTTGTCTGGTTTCCTCTAAGAAGAGAGTACATGCCACTCGAGTTGATTATACGCTCTACATATCAAATTTTTGATGTGATTTTTTTACTAAAATTGAATTGAACTAAATATCATAACCCTCTGATACGATTTATTAAGAATTTCGTATGTTTTGTCACATTATTTTCTATGTTTTCATGAACTGCAATAGCTGTGAAATTATTTTTTCTTCTTAAATAAAATGGAATTAAAGATCATATCTTCTGTTTAGATTTTAGATTTTCCGTATGTTTTTGTCACATTATTTCCCTGTTTCTATGAACTGCAATAGCAACTCAATTTATGCAGTACTTTATGAAAGTACATCCTTACAGGGTAGCTGTGAAAATATGAATAACACAAATGGATATTGTCAACCACTAGGTATAAAAGTGATTGAGACAATTTTATTTATATTTGTGTTTTTCATTACGGAAAAGTATACAACATCACACACAATTCAACTGAAATGTTGAAATGAATTAAAAAAATCTTTATCCATAAAACATGTAAAAATACATATGAATAGTGTCACAGAACTTTAATGTAGCCTAAATACTAATTAAAAACAAATGTCATACACATTAATATTATTATCAAATTCCTGTAACGAATACAATGATAAGCCTACTAAATATTCCTTCAATTCAATACCAAACCTTTTAATATATTCGAAAATTTTCAAATCGTTTGGCAATTTTGTAAAAAATGACCTTCCCCTGAAAACTGTTTTCCTCTCGAATAGGTCTAATATATGTCTTTCAGTAATAATTGTGCCGTTATGGTAGTCTGTGAGTTAGTAGCTGTAAAAGTTAAATTTTCAATGTAGGATATCATACACTATTTCAAGTAGTTCTCACAAAAGTTCTTTATAACTCACCTTTTATCATAGGCAAAGTGGCGAGCCTTATTACAATTGACATAAATTTTATCAATGACAATAGATAAATCAATTATAAATTCTATCTATTTTTGACCATAATCATAATATATCATGATTTCTGAAACTGAACTCCATTGAATCTATAGTCCGTGCAAATTCACTTCCGACTTGGGATGGACATGCGCAGCAGAGAAAGCATACAGAGGGAGGGATACAGAGGCGCGATGTTGCCGTTTTGAAGCGGCCAGTGATCTTAAATTTCTAGTGACTGTTCATGTGCTCATGCTACACATGCGAAGTTACCTGTCTGAGAGCGGTCAGACTACTGACAAATTGGCAACTGCGCTTCCACCTATTAGCATAGAGAAACAATAGCGTAAGTAGATATCCCATGGTATAGGACGTTTATGTCGCAACTTTTATTGTTATCTCAAGCAGATAGTCCACGTAGTTCTTTTTCGTGAAGCTGTGTGACGCTTGTAGTCTCTCATACTGTGCCGTTCATACACTCTTACCCCAACAAAACAGTAAAAATCGATAATAATCGACAGTAATCGGCTTGAGATAACAGTAAAAGTTGCGACATAAACGCCCTATACCATGGGATATCTACTTACGCTATTGTTTCTCTATGCTATTACTCTGTTAATCACTGTAATTGGCTGATCTCCCTCTATTTCTCTGCGCTGCATATTCCTCCAAGTCTGAAGTAAATTTGCATGTACTATAGTTGATTACGTTCTTTAATACGAAGAGTCTACAGTTTATAAACATATTTATAGACACATTCTCATACTATCCCATTCCAAAATGTCTAAATTCTATATCATAGATTCGCGCTTCTATATTTCTACATCCTACTTTTTGTACAAAATTCACTTATGCTTCAGATGCATGAAACATTTGTAGGAATTCCCTCTCATTTCCCATATGAACCCACTCCTGTCTATATTTGTAGTGTAGATGAGTGGATACTGGATACCAATTTGTAGTACAGACATGATATATATATATCATAGACTCATTTCTATATTTGTACATTCTGCAATTTCTACAAAATTCACTTATGCTTCAAATGCATGAAAAATTTGTATGCATTCCGTCTCATTTCTCATATAAAGGTGCGTACAGATATGCCCCTCCCACACGCTCCGCGCACGCTCAGTACTCGCTCCGCGCACGCTCCGCACTCGCTCCAATGATGATTGATCATGAACGTTACGGGAGATGTTAGCTCTTTTCGTGTTCCACTTTTGCTCCCCGGTCGATCATCAATCGCTCTGCTCGAGTGACGTTCGATTGCGGAGCAGAGCGAAAGTCTGTATGCACCTTTATATGCTATCTGTCTTCTATAATAATTATGGTCACTAGAATTCTTCTATTTTAAAAGCAGAGCGAAAGTCTGTACGCACCTTAAGCCTACTCTTGTAGTGTAGACGATTGTATACTGGATTCAAATTTGAAGTACAGCCATTGACTTGAATCTACAGTGGTGGGAAAAGAGAGTTGGCAACTATGCCGTCCTATCATTGTCACTGACTTTCAACGAGAATTTTACTATAGTGAGGTCCACTTTATAATGACAGTATTTGATCAACTTTGGTATTGCTATCCTTGTCTATCATTCGACAAAGCCGGTGGTACTATCCTTTTCTAGGTCCAAAACGATGACAATTATGTTTTTGACAGTGTAGAAATATAATTAGTTAATGCTGAGAATCGGCATCGCTATTCTTCTATCTTCATTCACTGCCATTATAACGTGGACCACACTATAGTGTAGACGATTGTATACTGGATTCAAATTTGAAGTACAGCCACCCACTTGAATACATAGTGGTGGGAGAAGAGAATTGTCAACTATGCCGTTCTATCATTGTCAATCACTTTCAACGTGAATTTTACTAGAGATTTAAGTTTGTAGTACAGCCATTGGAGACAGCCATAGCTCACTAGCCAATCACAAAGCAGCAGCTTACAGGCTCACACTTGAGTGTAGTACCATAGAGAAACAATAGCGTAAGTAGATATCCCATGGTATAGGGCGTTTATGTCGCAACTTTTACTGTTATCCCAAGCCAATAGTTCACGTAGTTGTTTCCTATGCAGCTGTGTGATGCTGGTAGTCTCTCAAATTGTGCCGTTCATACACTTTAACCCCAACAGAACAGTAAAAATCGACAATAGACAGTAATCACACCCTAACACTAAGCCCATGGTTTTTTATATTTGTAACATTTTATTGTGTTTTATATGTTTCGTAAATCTTTGTAATTTTGTTTTGTCTTGTTTTGTGTGTTTTTAATAAATTGAATTGGAAAAAAAATCGGCTTGAGATAACAGTAAAAGTTGCGACATAAATTCCCCATACCATGGGATATCTACTCACACTATTGTTTCTCTATGGTAGTACCCTCTCTTCCAGTTTTAGAGGCTCCATTCAAAAACATCAGAAATGTTGATATTACGCATTTTCTACTTGCATTCACCACCAACCCACTTTAGGTCAATTTTACTAGAGTGTGATTCACTTCATACTGTCAGTATTAGTTTAATGGAAAGTATTGATTTTACTTATGGGGAAATGATGCCAGCTTTAAGTGAATCCAACTCAAAGTTACACATTGAATAACACACATGTTTGCGCGCCAACTTGACGTGAAATTTTCACATTCACATGGTTTCCCGGTTGAAGAGTGGGGAGGTTAAATTTGGCTGATGAAATAAGCATTTAATTGGGTTCCACGTGGTTGAGGGGGGTTGGTTTAACGTGTGCCCTTTGTTTGCTTTTGATGTGTGGAACAATAGTAGGGGGGGCTGCGTTATTGTGGGGGGGAGAACAGTGTGCACAAAGTAGGTTGTTCAGCGAGGGGGGGGGGGGTTAAAAGCACAATATATTGGGCTCTGTGAGTGTTGTGATTGTGAAATGGTTTGGGGTGGGGGAGAAAATGTGAGTTTGTTGGTGATGTGGTGGGAGTGAGAGGGGTTTAGGGTTGAAAGAATGTGTGTTAGAGTAAGAGAGGCCGATGAAGTGTGGAAAATTGTATTAAGAGATGAAAATAGAACGTGCTATCAAAATTGTTAAAGTTGATGAAATAGGAACTTCTGTGTAGTATTCTACGGTAGTAAAATGTAGTATGAAAAGTGAAAGGTTGTTGTTATGGAAAATACAGCACTGTATGTGGATAGTATTCGATTGATGAAACAATCAATATCATGCCATAATATGTTCAATACATATGTTCATCAATGACTATTTTAGGTATAAATTTGATCAAAATCGTTGGAGCCATTTTCGAGAAAATCGCGAAAAACCCTGTTTTTACAACATTTTCGCCATTTTAGCCGCCATCTTGAATTACATTTGAACGAAATTGTTCGTGTCGGATCCTTATATTGTGAGGACCTCAAGTTCCAAATTTGAAGTCATTCCGTTAATTGAGAGATGAGATATCGTGTACACTGACACATATCTACATACAAACCAATACCCAAAAACCACTTTTTTGGACTCAGGGACCTTGAAACATATAGAAATTTAGAAATTGGGGTACCTTAATTTTTTTCGGAAAGCAATACTTTCCTTACCTATGGTAATAGGGCAAGGAAAGTAATAATATTCTGTTACCAAATAATAAAATGTCCGAAAAAATAGGTTATGCTCTTACTGAGTCTGGTGACAGTTGCCAGGTAGAATCTCTCAAAAAATTTAATAATTCTCCGAGTTATGTAATAGATTCAACAAACTGAAAGTAAAACTTTGATTTACCGCAGTCTCACTTGAACCAGGTACTATCTTGAGACGGGGACTATAGCAAGGTCCACGTTATAATGGCAGTGGAGAAAAATAGGAGGACAACATTGCCGATTCTCTGCCTTGCCACTGCCTTCTATAGAACAGGAAAGCTGATAACTTCTGTAAATTCTTGTAAAAAATGTTCAATTATATTTTATTTGTCAACAAAAATTTGTTTTGTGTGTTTTTAATAAATTGAATTGGAAAAAAAATCGGCTTGAGATAACAGTAAAAGTTGCGACATAAATTCCCCATACCATGGGATATCTACTCACACTATTGTTTCTCTATGGTAGTACCCTCTCTTCCAGTTTTAGAGGCTCCATTCAAAAACATCAGAAATGTTGATATTACGCATTTTCTACTTGCATTCACCACCAACCCACTTTAGGTCAATTTTACTAGAGTGTGATTCACTTCATACTGTCAGTATTAGTTTAATGGAAAGTATTGATTTTACTTATGGGGAAATGATGCCAGCTTTAAGTGAATCCAACTCAAAGTTACACATTGAATAACACACATGTTTGCGCGCCAACTTGACGTGAAATTTTCACATTCACATGGTTTCCCGGTTGAAGAGTGGGGAGGTTAAATTTGGCTGATGAAATAAGCATTTAATTGGGTTCCACGTGGTTGAGGGGGGTTGGTTTAACGTGTGCCCTTTGTTTGCTTTTGATGTGTGGAACAATAGTAGGGGGGGCTGCGTTATTGTGGGGGGGAGAACAGTGTGCACAAAGTAGGTTGTTCAGCGAGGGGGGGGGGGGTTAAAAGCACAATATATTGGGCTCTGTGAGTGTTGTGATTGTGAAATGGTTTGGGGTGGGGGAGAAAATGTGAGTTTGTTGGTGATGTGGTGGGAGTGAGAGGGGTTTAGGGTTGAAAGAATGTGTGTTAGAGTAAGAGAGGCCGATGAAGTGTGGAAAATTGTATTAAGAGATGAAAATAGAACGTGCTATCAAAATTGTTAAAGTTGATGAAATAGGAACTTCTGTGTAGTATTCTACGGTAGTAAAATGTAGTATGAAAAGTGAAAGGTTGTTGTTATGGAAAATACAGCACTGTATGTGGATAGTATTCGATTGATGAAACAATCAATATCATGCCATAATATGTTCAATACATATGTTCATCAATGACTATTTTAGGTATAAATTTGATCAAAATCGTTGGAGCCATTTTCGAGAAAATCGCGAAAAACCCTGTTTTTACAACATTTTCGCCATTTTAGCCGCCATCTTGAATTACATTTGAACGAAATTGTTCGTGTCGGATCCTTATATTGTGAGGACCTCAAGTTCCAAATTTGAAGTCATTCCGTTAATTGAGAGATGAGATATCGTGTACACTGACACATATCTACATACAAACCAATACCCAAAAACCACTTTTTTGGACTCAGGGACCTTGAAACATATAGAAATTTAGAAATTGGGGTACCTTAATTTTTTTCGGAAAGCAATACTTTCCTTACCTATGGTAATAGGGCAAGGAAAGTAATAATATTCTGTTACCAAATAATAAAATGTCCGAAAAAATAGGTTATGCTCTTACTGAGTCTGGTGACAGTTGCCAGGTAGAATCTCTCAAAAAATTTAATAATTCTCCGAGTTATGTAATAGATTCAACAAACTGAAAGTAAAACTTTGATTTACCGCAGTCTCACTTGAACCAGGTACTATCTTGAGACGGGGACTATAGCAAGGTCCACGTTATAATGGCAGTGGAGAAAAATAGGAGGACAACATTGCCGATTCTCTGCCTTGCCACTGCCTTCTATAGAACAGGAAAGCTGATAACTTCTGTAAATTCTTGTAAAAAATGTTCAATTATATTTTATTTGTCAACAAAAAATTTTTTTTATGAATTACAGTAATAATACATTTTCATAATTGAGATTGAATATTTTGTGAACTAATTCACAAAGATACTGGTAGTAGTAACTTCTGTAAATTCTTGTAAAAATTATCAATCATTTTTTATTTGTCAAGAAAATAAATTTTTAAATGAATTACAGCAATAATAAATTTCCATAATTGAGATTAGATATTTTGTTAACTAATTATAGTTTTACATTGTTGAAGAAGCGATCTGGAAACGTTACGGAGATAGAGAAGAATCTTTTTGTGTAGTTGAGAAGTTGATATTGTTGTAATTATTCATATTGAATGAAAAATACTAAGAAATTGGTAAAAACTACAGATTTAGGCCGGTTTCGGTTATTACACCATTGTCAATCTCTGATAAACTAAAACTAAATACAAGAGCAGCAGAATTTATACTAGTAGGCGAGTACTGCTATTGGTCAATGGCATGAACGCCTGCCATTGGCCCAGCTAGACAGTCTCCTCCCAGTCAACAGTGTGACAAAATGGCGGCTTGAATCGCCATGATAACAAAATTTACTTTCAGTAAAAATTAAGAACCAAGATAACAAGTGTGAAAGATAACTCTGTGGTTTTTGACAATTTCTTAGTATTTTTCATTCAATAGAGAAGAATAGTGCTATGTGCGTTGTCGATTGATAGACAAGGATAGCTTGATCAAATACTGCTATTATCACGTGGAGCTCACTACAGCCACTATAAATCTCCCAACAAATTTAATTATTTCGTTCCATTATTTCGCCAAATCAATCCCGTTGAAGTAAAATCAATAGGCCTAACTGGAGTAACCGTTATCGTATATCCGCACCATAGATTTGTTTGTTTGTAGCTGATTATCACAACAAAATCAATCATTTTCCATGGCTAAAATAATGCTATCAATAATTTCCACTGATTACCGTCATTGGGTATTGTTATACCACATGGTAAAATGCTATCAATAATTTCCACTGATTACCGTCATTGGGTATTCCGCTATTGTTGAGTATCTCAACATATTCAAAACTTCCGATTTATTTCTCAGAATCAACAGGATATGATTGACATAATGCTTAGTTGAGATCCACTTTAAACTTTCAGTATTTCTGATAAAGAACATCATTGCTCCCCATCCAATCAATGCTGCCAGATTGAAGTGAATCTAAAATCAGTAATTGTCCAGTGTTGCTGTTATCCTATTCCAACATGTTTTGTTGAAATATTTGACGATTATTTCATTCAAATTATTGTTGGTTACTCCACTCACTCTCAAGGGTGTTTCTCTGTATTGCGATAGATAGCTGTTTCTTTTGTCTACGTTCGTTCATCCGAAATTATTGTCCACTCATTTGCTCTGCTTTGTGTTCTATATTCTTTCTCTCTCTCTCTCTCTCTATTCACATGTTTTCGTTCTCTTTATCATTTCATTCGCATAGTTGGCCTCACACGATTCGTTCAATAGAGGTCGGTAATTATTAGTTGTTCTTTGTGTCAGAAAACTGTGCTTTGTTTTCGATTGATATTGTGTTGTTCTCAATTGATATTGTTGCAAATGATTGAATACGTCAATTGAGAGTCCGGTATGAGTGCGTTTTATTGACGTGTAGGTGTAGATCTGCCCTTTGTTTTGTTTGTGGTAATTTTTATTAGTCTCCCGTGGTTTCAGTTATTCAGGTATCAGGTATTCCCATAGCTGTGGGAATCAGCGTAGATTGATGAATTTTTGTTGAAATTGATGAATATTTGTTCAAATTCATGAAATTGATAATGCAATGATAAGTTAGCTACACATACATCCATTCTTGGACGTACGTTTTTTGTCGTACTCATAAATTCTATTACTTTTAACTTTCCGGCAGTCGCGCTGTTGTAAAAAGTACAACAGTGTCAGTTTTTTTGCTGCACAAAACTATTGAATGGGGCGGTGTCAGTGAATGAGTCATCTATGCATTCCAAAACTTTCCCCCCATCACTCAACTGAGTTGCAGTATCAACCTAACAATGGTTCAGTCTTTAGGTGTCATTCAGTCGCGACAGTGCATAAGTCGCACTGTGCATAAGATAGGGAAAGACTGTCTACCGGAACTGTAAACGAACCAATAACACAGAATTGATGGCTTTGCTTGATGTACCTTGTTGGGCTATGAAATCATCCAAATGTTCATAGGCGTAAAATAATCCAAGAAGATGGAAAAAGTAATTATACAATAATTAATTAATTTCTTTTGACAGTAAACAGAGTATAAATAACACTTGGAAAATTGGATGTTGTAAAAAATACAACACGCGACTGCTCGTGTGATTGAGTAGGGCGCGACTACCGGAAGGTTAACAGATGATGTTTGTCGAGTTCATTTTAATCTGATAGAAATCATAAGGATGGCAAAAATCGTACGTCCAAAAACCGGTGTGTGTAACTGACTGTAGTCAGTCATACAATCATGTTCATTGACTGTATCTGTTTGATTAATGTGCCATTTGCACAGTGCCAGTTTAACTAAATTTAATCTTAAACTGGATTAAATCTATATCAAGTATCGTTTGTTATAATGTGATTCATTTTGAGTTTAAGCCAACAGCTGATTGAATTCAGTTTGAGCTTTCACTGTGCAAACGGCCCTAAATTATGTGAACCATATAGCCTAACTGTAAGACCAATGATTAGAATGATTGTAGTTAATGGAGCTGTTTGTGAATTCCAATACAATATTGAAAAATATTTCCCTACTTCAATAAAATTCTAATCCGTTATTCTCTAATTAATTGAGATCCAAATTCCTCCTGAGTATGATGTGAGTGTATTTGGTTCAATTCAATTTTTAGTATTTTTGATTTGTGATCGATCTAATTTGGTTGACTTTAGGTTGTCTCATCCATTAATAGGACAGTATGTAATGGATATGCTGATCTCCGTTATCTTCAATTTTCTTTGCTTTGATGAATTCAAATACAAGTTCCTCTGTATGTATGATGTACGATGTGTGTGTGTGTGAATATGTGTGTATGTTGAGTGAATGGAATTTCTTAGAATCACTGCAACTCCCAAGAGAGGCTGATAACGTTGAGTGATTTCCAGTTATTAACTCCAACCCACTCCCCAACTTTGATTCATCTCAGATGTGTTTCATTGATACAAACTTCTGTAGTAGAACATCAATCACTCATGTTTATGAATGGAAGCTACTTAGAAACTTCATCAAATCATCATGTTTAAAACTTATCCAATCAATTTATTATTGAATAATTTCAATATTGAATATTATTGAACGAATTCAATTTATTATTGAACAAATTCAATATTCAATATTATTGACTATACTTAATCAAACTTATTTAATCAATATTGAAGCTTTTATTTCTATTACTTAACACTCAGATAGCTTATCATGCGGATTAAGATATTTGGAATACTTGGGCGTCTCTAGCCTCGGTCAATGACAGAAGAGCTCGACCTTCATTGGTCAACAGCTTTTGGCCAATCGTAGAGCTTGACGCACACTGTTTATTCTGCTGCTTGATGTTCAAGCTACCAGTTTACTCGAGATTGATAATAACGGTGTAACAACCAAAACTTGTATGTATTTTTAAAAATGAATTAGCTGTTTTAAAAATATCTCGTCATTTTCATTGAATTGCTTTGTTAATAACATTCATTTAATATATTATATATTTATATTTGTTTATTATGTAAGTTATTGCAACATAGTAAATGTTTTTAGTATTTTTTTTAATATTCCTCAAATAGCTTAAAGCTAGAGGGATTAAAAATATATATAAATTTTGTATTCAATGAGATGTGTATTGAAATTGAAATAAATTGAAATTGAATATCTATATAATTATCTACATTTTCCAAAGTCATAGACTCTATCATTTCCATAGTTTGTTATCATATATTTCATTGACAATCACAAATAATTATTACGATGTATGATTAGCAGAAGACAACAGGCATAGCCTAAAACTGTCTGTCTTCTAAATTTTGATGAAAAGTTCCGAAAAAAGAATGAGGTTTTGTTTTTACTTATTACTTTAAAGTCTAATTTCCACTTCAAAACTAATGACTAAACTAAAAATTTCAAATTTTGATATTAAAAAACTAATTAAAAACAAAAACATTCCACTCAAATGTCTACTAATTGGAATTTTTTAGCAAGAGATGCTAGTAGACTTTCCATCAATTCCCTTTTTAACAAAAGAAGGGCAACTTATTGATTAATTGACTTTTTACCCCCAAGAATTCTCACTGTTATAAGTTTGTATCAATGGAAAATATTATTTTCCTCAACTACAATCTCCCTCAACCACCTATTTCCCAATTTACAGTTAACCGACAGTACAAATCTCCAAACAATTGATCAACTACCTGAAAGACTATGTACAAATCGCTGATGAAAATTCTGTCGAAAACGTTGCGCTACAATTTTCGTCGCCGACTGAAGATGAAGTATCGACGTATGTACGATGACTAATCGCTTTGTCGTGCGACAATTATCGCGTCGCTCTAGTGATAGTGCGATTCCGAGTTGTGTGTTACCGTGAAGTGGCGCATTATCAGTGTTGTATACCCGAAAATAAATCGCTTAGTCGCGCGTCAAATATCTAGTCGCTCATGTGAGTCACATCAGAACGCTATGTATAACGCTTAAGTTAGATCGCTACAAATTTCGCGATTCACTGGAGAAAGTGTTTCGCGACATAGCGGATTTATAGCAGCGCTTAAATTAGTTGCAAATTGTCACAAACTTAAATTAACCTGTAATAAGAGAATAATAACAACCAGAATTTTGTTTTGGTTGTTGAATTGAAGTTGATTACTGAATTTTTGAGAAACAAGATCTTTTGATTGGCTATTGGATATGATCCAATTTATGATATATCACGACTAATCATTCAAATCCATAAAATCAAGTTGCTGCATTGAATTGAGTCACACAAGTGGAAGAGATACAATTGAGATGTAAATATTGAAAATAGCTTTCAGATCCATCAATCAGGTTAACTGTTCCATTGCTTTGATTCACACAAGTGCAAGAAATACTTGTTGAGATGTAAATATTGATAATATATTTCTTGAATCTATAAAATCAAGTAACTGCTGCATTGAAATGATTCATACAAATAGAAGGGATACAAATTGAGAAGTAAATATTAAAAATAGCTCTCAAATTCATCAAATCAGGTAAACTGTTCCATTGCTTTGATTCACACAAGTGCAAGAAATACTTGTTGAGATGTAAATATTGATAATATATTTCTTGAATCTATCAAATCAAGCAATTGCTGAATTGAGTTGATACACACCAGTGATGAAATGGAAGTTGAGAAGTAGATATTGAAAATATTGCTGAATAGTAGGAGAAATGTCGTTGAAGGCGAAATATAGAGTGAAATATCGCCGCTGATATCGCCAAATACAGGGAAATTATCGCCTTGACCGGCGAGCGATGTTTAAATTCGCTCCGCAGCTTGAAGCGCGCGACAAACTACTAGTCGACGAGAAACGGTGCGCCGAAGCGGAGGAGGCCAAAATCAAACAGAAAAAGAAGAAAGAGGAGGAAGATGCTGAGGAGGCGAAACGTAAGAAGAGCGAGGAGGAGGGAGGATCAGGAGGTGGAGATGATTCGTCAAGTCCTAGGTCGCGGAGAGGTCGACAAAATCTGTTGGATCCGATCAGGAGGTGGAATTCGTTTCACAACAGTCGCGACAAGAAATCGCAGAAATCGCCGTGTGCAGCGGGGCTGCCCTACACACAGTTGAGGGACACCTCGCAGCCTCCTCCACCACCCCCTGGTCTGACGGAAAAATCCGCGCAGATTCTGGGGACATGCATAGCCAACGAACTGATCGCTTTGTCGTTGACGGGTCCGAAAAGCCCCGCCCGCAAACAGGCGTCCAGTCCGAACCTGTTGGATCCGACTGTCGGACGACGGACACGCCGGACGTCGTCAGACAGTTGTCCGCGGGATGTTGATCTGACGATCAGCAAGGAGTTTTCGTCGAGTGATCCGGATGTGGTGGGTCCGGGAGGTGCGGTCCGGGAGGGACACGTCCGGACCTGTTCATCGTCCGGTGGAGGTCCGTCGGGTGTGCGGCCGTTGGTGTGTCCCTCCCTGCGGTCGACCACTCTAGAGTTGTCCAGCTCGTTGCCTGGCGAAATGTCTCTCGATCCGAGTATGCCGCGCAGGAGGTTTTCTGTGTGGTGAGTCAATAAAATGAGTAAAGATACTGTTTTTCTCCTAGTATCATCTGTCTCTACTATTGATGTTTGATGTGTTCAGTCTACTTGTTTCTATACTGTTTATCCAGTCTAGGCGATTCCCGTTCCCCAAAGAAGAAACGGATAAGATAACACCAATATAAAACCAAGAAGCTGTACTTATTTTTTCTCTTTCCCTTTTTGTGTAGTTGAGAAGTTGATATTGTGGTAATTATTCATATTGAATGAAAAAGACTAACAAATTATCAAGAACCACAGATTTATTGATACTTGGAAAGACCGGTTTCGGTTATTACACTGGTGTAAATATATTGAATGAAAAAGATTAAGAAATTGTCAAAAACCACAGATTTATTGATACTTAGAAAGACCGGTTTCGGTTATTACACCAGTGTGTAGTCTTTTTCATGGAAAGACCGGTTTTGGTTATTACACTGGTGTAATAACCGAAACCGGTCTTTCTAAGTATCAATAAATCTGTGTTTTTTGACAATTTCCTAGTCTTTTTCATGGAAAGACCGGTTTTGGTTATTACACTGGTGTAATAACCGAAACCGATCTTTCTAAGTATCAATAAATCTGTGTTTTTTGACAATTTCTTAGTCTTTTTCATGGAAAGACCGGTTTTGGTTATTACACTGGTGTAATAACCGAAACCGGTCTTTCTAAGTATCAATAAATCTGTGTTTTCGACAATTTCTTAGTCTTTTTCATTCGAAACTGTACTTAAGTTTGTAGCGTGAATATTGATGTTGTGGAACTTTTCCATAATTGAAGAGACTTGAAATGTTGTCCACTTTATTTAAAAATAAAAATTAAGATTCTACAGAAGCATGCTTTCATGTGTGTTCACACATCATCAGCTCTAAGTTCTTTTGGTTACTTACAGCTGATGATGTATGAGCACACACGAAAGCATGCTCCTGTAAAATGTTAATTTTTTAAAAATAAAGTGGATTTTTGACAACATTTCAAGTCTCTTCAATTAAGAAACTGTACCTTCTCTAACTGTATGTCAAACTCCCAGGTTGGGGGATTTTTAGAATGTTCACCTTCTAACTACTCTAAATCGATCCCCGAAGTAGAAAATTGTCGCATATCTCATGTCATTTACTTGGCTATATCCCTTTATTGAGCATTCATTGCCTGGACCAATATTCTTTCCACGTCGATTTTTGACAATAATTTGTCATTTCTCATTAATAATAATAATAATGATAATTTATCTGGATGTTGGACGACACATCCAGAGGAGTTTATTCATAAATTCAGGAACATTACATATTATTTCTTCATACATTTTCAATAATATAACAATATTCAAGGTTTACAAAATGATACCTAACTAAATAATATATGTGTCGAGGTTATCATCAAATTAATACTAATTTATGCTACAACAGATAATACAAAAAATCTAAAACTCATTGTCTCATTCCCATCAATTTCTCTGCTAATATTCTCTTCTTTGTTATCGTTTGTGATTGTGACTTTCAATAATTTGCTAGAGTTCCATTTCCTCCAGGAAAAAGGATCGATAAATCAATACAATATTTTTTTGTGTAAAATAATTAAATATTTTATAGCCTCCACCAAAACTAAGAAAGGCTAACAGTTGGAAACAATGTTGTCATTCGCCATTACTCGTGACACTTTATGGAGTTTCAACATTTTTTTTATATTTGAATTTTGAAAATGGGTAGTGAAACAAAATTTTTCAGCAGTACAAGAGAAACATTTTTGACGCGGTTAATCGTTATATCCACAGATTTAGTAGAATGATCTGAATTCATCAAACACTTAACTTCTTCAAAATAGCTTATTTCCATTTGTAACTAATTTTGTTATCTTTTTGCAGTTTCGGAAAGCGTACTGGGGGAAGCGCTCGGAGGCCTAATGAATGCTTCGTACTGGAACCTTCCGGAATGATAGTGGTGAGTCTAATTGCATGCCTTTTCTGTTCAACTTTTTCTGCAGTTCCACACAAATGTCAACTTCCAACATTGCAGTCCACATTGCATGCCTTTACGTGGCAACATACCTATCCCAATAGTATTTCAAATTTCAATTTTACATGCATATTTCGTTCATCGACAGTGATATACATGTCACATCAGTAGTAATGATGATAGGAGGGCATTTTTGCCACTTTTCCGTTTCCACCTTCTTCTATTATAGTAAATAGCTGTGAAACTCTGACACCAGGTCTGAGCCAGCCAGGTCACTAGATTATTATTTAGCTGTGATTGGAATCATCCCGGTATATTTATTTATTTTATCTATTTATTTATTCACAATGCAAATGCCACTAATGTAATAACATTGGCAGATAAAATAATAAGGAAAAATAATAAAGTCACGGCATAATAAAGGGCGGCATGTTTGGCGATAATTTATTCTCTTCTTGCACTGCCTTCTATAGTGGATAGCTCTGATTCAAGTCTTCCCGTTATCTGATCTGATATAAATCAATCGATTGTATAAATAAATCAATAATCAATAAATCAATCTATAATAAATCAATCTATCAATTGTTTATTCTTGTTTATTATGATCAATTCTATGTAAAATAGATGATTTTAGATGATAGATGATATAGTACCATATAGTACCATATAGTACCATATCTATAATCATCTATTATAGATGATTAATCTGTAATATAGTAGAGGTAAGAATCGACTTATACACGTACGGGATAGGAAATTCGCGAATGACGCATCATCACGTCTGAACTACTGGACTGATTAAATTGAAATTTTGCATATACGGTAGATTCTAAATTCACCGAGCATGATTATAGGCCTATTTCTTGTTTTATTTTATTTTTTTATTAAGTTAGCACAAACAATACAATGATCGGAAATGAAAATACAGGCTATTGCTCAAAACGTTTTCAATTTCTTAATTTAGTTCTAAATCGTCCAAATATTATACATAGGTTATGTCCATTTCAATTTTCTACAACAAATCACAATATGAGAATATAGATTACAATAAAACAAACAATTTTAAATTTGGATAGATTGATAGTAAAACTTTCGTAAAAACATGAAACAAACTTTAAATTCACAAAATAAAGAATATTCTTCAATATTTCAGTACGTCAAGTTTTCAGTTTGTCAAGTTTCAAGTTCGATTTGGATTACAGGTTTCCTGGTAGTGACCAATAAAATATATCTTTACATGATTTTTTAATAGATTCTCATAATTGAATTCAAATATTCTGTTTTAGTATATTTCTCCATAGCTTGAAAATGATTTGTGGAGTTTGAAAAGGATAAAGCTATCTGCTTGGACTAATGACAGACAAGGATAGCAAACCAATGTCAATCAGGTGCTGTCTTTATAACGTGACTCCATCCTCTTCCAGTTCAATTCAGTAGACATTGAATTCCTGACCCCTTCAATACAGTACGAGTCAGTACAAATTGCACGTCGCACTGTATACGATTCAACCCTCATCGAAATTAAGTGTCAATATTTCATTGCGTTCACATGAGGGTAGTAGGGTAGAGTACCGATTCTAGTCTAGTGGTTTGAACCCTAAATGAGCCCTTTATTGCAGTTTGACTGTATTTCTGTTGGGTTACAATTTCCTTAGAAGGGAAATTACGAGCTCTGTGGGTTTCTAATAGAATTCCGCATAGATTGTAGTTCGGTATGGGGGTTATCAGTCTACTGGATTGGAGATTTTAGTGTTCATTAGGATTTTCGCTTAATGGGTTCTTGTTTTGGCAAAGAAAATATCAGATCAAATTGTATTTAATTTATTACCCAAAAATTTACAATTATTTGGGGTTATCTGTGAATTGGATTGGGTATTGTACTTTCTAATAGAATTCGTGATAGATTGAAGTTTTGTATAGGGTTATCAGTCTACTGAATTGGAGATTTTAGTGTTCATTAGGATTTCCGCTTAATGGGTTCTGGTTTTGGTAAAGAAAATATCAAAACAAATCTTATTCAATTTATTAATGAAAAATTACAGTTATTTGGGGTTATCTATGTATTGGATTGGGTATTGTACTTTCTAATAGAATTCGTGATAGATTGAAGTTTTGTATAGGGTTATCAGTCTACTGAATTGGAGATTTTAGTGTTCATTAGGATCTTTGCTTAATGGGTTTTTGTATTGGTAAAGAAAATATCAAATCAAATCTTATTCAATTTATTAATCAAAAATGTACATTCATTTGGGGGCTATCTATGTACTGGATTGGGAATTTCAGTGTTTATTAGGATCTTTGCTGAATGGGTTTCAGTATCAACAAAGAAAATATGAGATCAAATTTCCAATTTATTCCTCATTAATTTTCAATTAATGAATTCTGAAGTTTGATTCAGAAATATACTTGGAACAGCCTGCACACAGGGACAATATTAGTTTCCACTAGTTGCGGTGGGAACGCGGAATTGGAAATGTCCTGTACATGGCATTTTTCAATTCCGTGTTCCCATGGCAGCTAGTGGAAGCTAGTATTGTCACCGTATGTAGGCCGGATAAAGTAATCGTACTAAAAGAATACATGATACCACAGAATACAGCAAATTATGGTAGTTTTCGCTGGTGATACTTTGTGTAGGGAAGGGGAGATTCAAAATTAGTAGCTATCAACAATATGGATATTTCAATTTCGTTGTAGTAATTGAAATGTTTGAAGAGCATTGACACATTAACCTTGAGACTAGAATTGAGATGAAAAGTGTGATCATGATATAATGTTTTTTATGTAGATAATGTATTGTACAGTGTTTTTTGTAGAATATTCTTTTTAGAGAAAGTATTTTTAAATGTATTCCAAATTTATCTAGTTTATTTATTATGAGCCCTTTATTGCAGTTTGACTGTAGTTCTGTTTGGTTACAATTTCCTTAGAAGGGAAATTACGAGCTCTGTGGCTTTCTAATAGTTTCGCTATTGCTTTCTCTAGGTTTCAGTGACTACTAAAGTCTCAAATTAAATAAAAACAATAACTGTCAACTTTGGGATAATTCTAGTAATCGAATTAAACTTAGTTGGAATTGTTGAAACATGGTTACAAAATATCTTGATCTAAACATTTTTAATAAATCTTTGTAGTCAATATTAACTACAGATAATGACTGTAGGTAGACTAAAAATTGAAATCAAACTGTAATCGTTTGAAAATAATTGTAAATTTAGTAAATGTATTCTTTGAAAACTTTCTATTCGAATTTTGGAGTCATTCATGTCAATATAACCTTTGGAAATACAGTACTACTTTCTAGCTCCAGCTATGAAAATGGCAAATGAACAGTTTTCTATGGGAATTGCAAAAAATGTTGGCTCTACCGTAAGTGGTAGACGATCGATTGGATATGGTAGTTGGCCTAGTAGACAGATCAATGGGGGACATTTTCACACGTTTCAGGATACTGTACTAAACATAGTGGGAAGACTTCTAGTCAGCGGGGAATCTGCTGGTTGAAAGAAGAGAGAGAGAGAGAGTCGCGAAAAAGAAGGAGTGAGCCTGAGGAGTTGGAGAGGATAGGAGGAAGACAAAGATAAAGCAGAAGGAAAATATGAAGTAGATGGAAAAGATAGAGTACAAGAAAAAAAGAGAGTAGATAAAAAGAAGACAGATGGTAGACGAAGAGAAAGGAGAATACTATAAGATACCGGAATAGGAAAAGAGAACATGAAGAATATATGTCTAGAAGAATATTTATATGTATAATACATACATGTCTAGTTGAAGAAGAGGGAGGATGAAAAGGAGCAGAATCAAAGAGCGGATGAAGAAGAAAAAGAAGAAGAATTGAATTGAATCGCTGCCTTTATTAGAAATCTAGGAGAGCGAAGTTAGGGCGCAGCCGGCCCTCTCTTATACTTCCATACAATTCTAGCCCTACAATTTTAGCCCTTCCATACAATTCTAAGTTACAACTAGAACAAACATCATAAAACCATAAAATAAAGTTAAAGAAAACAATAACTTCAACAAAAAAATCAACAATGAGAAAAAAATTATAAAAAGAATTAATAATTAATAAAAAAATGGGAAAAACTCTCCCAAATGAAAAAATAAAACTGCAACTTTTTTCGAATTTAAGTTCGTAAAAGGTGATTATGCAACACAAAGAAGAGAAAAGTGAATACAGTTAAGAATTTTCAGTCCAAATCCATAGATTACTCCGGTAGAAGTAAGGGAAGAAGGAAAAAAGAAGAAGGAGAAGAAGTTTGAGGAGATGTAAGGACTGGAGAAAGAGAAGAAGAAGTAGAAGAAGAAGAAGATAGTTGAGTGGTGAGGAGTAAGAAGAGGAGCAGAAGAAAGCAGGAGATGGATAAGAAGAAAAATAATAAGTGGAAGACGAAGGGGGTGATGATAAAGTAGGAGAAGAAGAAAGGAGTGCAGAAAAAGAAGAAGTGTGAGAATATGAAAGAAAAGTTAGATGAGAGTAGACGAAGGAAGAGAGAGCGGATGAGAATACAACGAAGACAGAAACATCTCAATGAGTATTCTAGAATTAGAATGAGATCCACGTTATAATGGCAAAGTATTTGACATTGTTTTGATATGCGTCTTTGTCTTTCATGCGACATAGCAGATTGCACTATTTTTTCTAGTTCCGATCCTTTTTCAAAAATGTAGAAATATGATTAATAAGCAAGGCAGAGAATTGGCAACGCTGTTCTTTCATCTTTCTTCCACGACTGTCATTATAACGTGGACCACATTATACGTAGACAGACAGAGAGAGAAAAGAGAGAGACATGTATGTGGAGAAGAAGAAGAAGCAGAAGAAGAAGAAGAAGAAGAAGAAGAAGAAGAAGCAGAAGAAGAAGAAGAAGCAAAGTAAACGACATAGTATCAGGTACACACATTTGGGTGTGATGGCATGACATGGATTCATTCTAGTTGGCAACTAGTCTTCAGGTCAGGATATGAATGTGTGCAAAATCAGCTGGAAAGGAATGAAGAGATGGAAGAATGTACCTCTGGAGAGTAACAATTATTTCATTGCCAGCAAACAATATAAATTGCAATAGGCTTTGTCAACAAATATACATTCATCCTTTGAATTTGATTGATGATTCAGTGTATAAATTGAAATTGACTTGACCTATAATATTTGGACAATTTAAGACAAAATTAGGAGATTGAAGAAGCTTTGGGCAATAGCCTGTTTTTTTCTTTTTCGACTACTTTATTGTTTACTCTATCCAATAAATAAATAAATACACAAGTATATAATGTACAATACAATAACAAATACAAAATCAGACAAAACAATTCAGTTGATACATGTTGATCAATTGAAATCAGTTGGCTAAAAACATGTTTGGGCTTATAAAATTGATATTTTCGGATGTCATATGTATTTGCTCCCAGATATTCATTTAGGCAGTGAAAAGTTTGGTTCTTCAGAATGATAAATACTGGAATACTTCAATTGTGGAGAGTAATGAATAGTATAGGGTGGATGAAGAAGGAGAAAGTGAATGATATTAGAAAGAGCATTAGGAGAAGGAAATAAAGAATGGCTGAAGTGTGGAGGTAGAAGGGGAAAGAGAATGAAGGTGAAGGTAGAAAAGAATGCATGAGGAAAGGAGAACTGGGATGTAGAAGAACAAAGAGGAGGAGAGTAAGAAAAGAACTTGTACTTAAAAGTCATGGGAAGATTAGACTAGAGTTCTTTATGTATTTACAATATTTACTGGCTTATACTCTAATTTACATTAAATGACGGTATTGCTAATTATTCAACGAATTTTACAAAGTATAAAAATTAATCAATGAGAATAAAGATCAGATAATGCAATAAGGATAACGATAATTGAACGAGCGTTAGCAAAGTTCTCACTTTTGATTTACTAGGGCCCAAAGTCGTTTTCTGTCTGGTTCGACAAGAACTTAAGAGAAAATTGATCAATCAGCTTCAAATTTTGAACATGAATTATTCGAACATTTTTACCGGACAACAAAATTGACTCACTCCTTCGTCCACTTTCAGAATATAAAAATAACATTGAAAGTACATGAAAAAATTGTTTTGATTTATCATTTCAATAATAATTCTCATCATCTCTGTATAATTACTAGTTGCTGATCTCAGAGATCAATACAACAGTCTATGAGCGAGTTATTCAACCCAGAGGGTGGGTCTCCAGTATAATATTATGATGTAATTTCATAAATCGGTGGTGTTTCAACAATTTATAATTGTCGATCCTTTGAAAATGATATAAAATAATATCCTTCCCATCAACGGGCAACACACGAAATAAAGGGAAAAGAGGTGGGATGATTGGATGCGCAAAGTGGCAAAAAGAGAAAAAGAATGAAGAAGATGGTAATAAAAACGGAGGAAGAGAGTACAAAATGAGAGAAGCATAGAGAGAAAAGTAATAATAACAGAGTAGTTGAATGGGTGGTGAAGAGGAAGATAAAGAATGTAAGAAGTGGGGAAGAGAAAAAGGAAGTAGATGAAGAGAATGAAATAAAGAAGTGGTGGGAGGAATTTTAACAATGAAGACGATATAATGCAGGAGAAAAGTAGATGGTAAAGTTGAATACTGGATATGATCATGAGAGGAAAAGGATAAGAATGCTGAAGGAAAGGAAAATAAGGATTTACTGTAGAAGGAAGATCAAAGCAAAGAAACATATATAAATGAGGATGACAGAGATGAGTATACAGAAATATTAGGAGAAGATTGAAGAGAGAAAATATTGTGAAGAAGAGGTAGGTCTCAGTGAGGATGAATAATTAATTCGTTCTAATGACGATGGTTATAAAAGAATAGAATAAAATAATAGCATGATCGCGTTGAAAGAGGACAAGGTAGAAAAGAAAAGAAGAAGAAGCGAATGATGACGAAGTAGAAGAAGAAGAAGAAAGAGAAGAAGGAGGAATAGCAGTTCAAGAAGGCTTGGCCGTGCCAAAGCGCGGGAACTGGGACATTGCACTCTGAATCTGGTTTACTTTTTTCTACTACTTCTCTACTTGTTGAATCTCTGTAGTGCAATAAGAAGGAGAAAAAAGAGAAGAAGTAGGATAGATGCAGGAAGTGCACACTAAAAGGATAGGCTGTCAACAGATTCATACCTGAGAAGTGAAAGAATGTTACTTATAACATAAGTAGATTATGTCACATACTGTGGAAAATGTTGAATTAATATTATTCTTCTCCCAGGTAGAAAAATCTGGTGTGGCGCACTCACACAACTTTCCTTGCCGTTATTGCCAAAAAAAAAAAATATTTATTGCCAAAATCATTAAACACAACTTTACAAATGTGAAAAATATAAAAATTTTCATATACAATACATTACAAAAACTTAAAATTAAAATATTTTCATTTAAACATCGATTATAATATTATCATTGGCGTTACCAGCAAAACTAAAAAGTTTGAGCGATGGCAACGAGTAATCAGTCGGCTATAATTAGTGGCTTGAGATTCAGTCGAAAATAGAAAAAATATAATAAAGAAAAAAGAAACATATGGAATGTATGAAAAACTAGAGAAAAAAAAATAATAAAATTTCAATCCGAAAAGAAGAAGTACTTAGAGTGAAATACTAAGAGAGTAGAAAAACTAGAATGAATTCATAATAATTTAAAAACTCAAAAGCAAAAGAGATGATTCATGTAATTATTAATCTACAATTCACTGTACATATGTAATTATAGTAACATTTAGTAACATAATGTAATTCATTTGTAGCATATATGCAATTCCTTTTGTAAGCAAAAAGAGGAGAACAATACAATACAGTACACAAAAAATAAAACTTAAACTCAGAGAGAGAAAAATTAATCTGGGAGTATAGCCCTACTAATAATAAAAATTAAAATGAAAATTGAAAATTTTTTTTTTTTATGAAAATTGATCACCTGACGCTAGTGTTCCCGCGCATCTCAAGTCTACTATTCAAAGATCTGAGCCAGCTGGTGACAGGACAATAACGCTGGATACACACGAGATTTGCTATCTCTTCATAGTGAATGATTTAATAGAATCAACAGTTTGCAATTGAATAATCACATTTTCTCAAATTTCAAGCTTATTTTCAATTTTAGGTGAAAATGTTGAAGAGATTTTCATGCTCAATCTTCTCCACTCGAAATTTTTCGTTTAAATTATATCTGAGACCTGATAATTTGAAATCTAAACTCAAACTTTGCATAGATGGGGCGGAGCTCCTGAAACTTTTACAGATATGGGACTTGTGGCAGTTGATGTAGCTTATCAATGACTATTTTAGGTATGAATTTATCAAAATCGTTGGAGCCGTTTTCGAGAAAATCGCGAAAAACACTGTTTTTGACAACATTTTCGCCATTTTAGCCGCCATCTTGAATTGCATTTGATCAAAATTGTTCGTGTCGGATCCTTATAGTGTAAGGGCCTTAAGTTCCAAATTTCAAGTCATTCCGTTGATTGGGAGATGAGATATCGTGTACACAGACGCACATACACACACACACACACACACACACACCACACACACACACACACACACACACACACACACACACACACAGGACCTTGAAACGTATAGAGATTTAAAAATTGGGGTACCTTAATTTTTTTCGGAAAGCTATACTTTCCTTACCTATGGTAGTAGGGCAAGGAAAGTAAAAACCTGATGAAGGTTGGAACTAGCTTTAGTTAATCTCTGATTGAAGACCTTATATAATTATATTGATATCCACTTCAGCTTTCCTTATAAACAACTAGCAGGTAATGCATGCACTGGGGAAAATGTTGTGTTGTAAAATGCAATATACTTATGTCCAGGAAATATGAAACAATAAAATAATAATTTATTATTCTATTAAACTCACGTGGATGATCTACTTCAGAGTTGAAAATTCTCATCAAAAAAGAGAATATAGTTTGATTGGTCTCGTACCCGCATCCAAACAGTAAGCTCTGTTTATTGGGCGTTTATTGTTGCGAAAACTTCGAATCCTATATTGATTTTTCTTTTTTCATCATCATCTTCTTCTCAAGCTGGGTTCTCGTTTGTGCGTAAATGCCGTTGTCGACCACGACAGGGAGAGAATCTCAGATTGGCTAGATTTCAATTTGTCTACATAACCTAAATATCATGTTCAATTATGTTTTAATGGGGCAGGTTGAGCTTATACTTCTAAATGGCAATATGTTGATATTATTGGAAATGTTTAATTCTTTAATAATAGAAACAAATAATGAAAAGTTATTTGATGAACTGTTTTAGCACACTTGAAATTTGGACAATATGAATGTCAACAATGCTTGTCGTCGTCGACTGCGAAAATTTACACAAACAAAAATGCACCTTTACAAGGATTAGGCTCTATTGGCCTGTACCGGCATCCATTTCTTTCTTGGTCTTCCTATGCCTCGCTTTTCCTTCGGGTTTCTACTCCCATGCTAATATTGAGAGCCTATTGGATGGCTTTCTAAATAAATGAGTAGACCAATTTTCCCGATATTTCTTCAGAATATCCAATAGTCTCCCATAGGATTTTTTCTTTTTTAATTATTTAATTAAAATTGGTTGATAAATAAGAATGAGAATAGGCCTATAACCATCCTCGCTAAATTCATATTAT
The DNA here is from genome assembly GCF_014356525.2 of Nilaparvata lugens. Taxonomy (NCBI): domain Eukaryota; kingdom Metazoa; phylum Arthropoda; class Insecta; order Hemiptera; family Delphacidae; genus Nilaparvata; species Nilaparvata lugens. Next base: position 18,961,038 of record NC_052505.1, read on the forward strand.
AAGTCTGTGTAAAATAAGTTGGGACTTGGCTCTCCATTCGAAGGAATTAGAGGGTTGCCAAATCGTGTAAAATTACAACTTTCTCAAACTTTTAATCAGTTCGTTAGTTCATAATGAGTGATGATGCGTCAATTGTGTATTTCCAATCACGTTCATGGATAACATAATTCCTTTCTTAGATTTCTTTCTAAGATTTTTAAGAAACCTTTCTAAGATTTATAAGATATCAATGATTTCCATTCAAAAGGCTGAAATTTTCAGGTAAATCTCTCTATAAATCTCCAATTTTAATATTAATTGCTTTGGAAGTTATCTGACATTCTTAAGGTATCAGAAGGCTGAAATTTTCAGGTTAATCTCACTATAAATCTCCAATTTTAATATTAATTGCGTTGGAAGTTATCAGGCATTCTTAAGGTAGACATTCTTAATTATAGCAGTAGTGTCTTTTGTGGTCAGATTTTATTGCACTAGTAATTCAGGGCAACGACTTCCTGCCCTGCAGAACAGACAGGTTGTTGTATTGCCATAATCGTCAACCGTAACCATGGCAACGACCTAGTGTATCGAGAGAGAGGAAGGGATTGATTGATTGATTGATTGAGTACTTTATTTATGTAGATTACAATATATACTGGCCTATACACTTATATAAAATAGCTTACAATACAGCAAATATTATAGATGTATTTACATAATATAGACTAAGAAAATAATTATTGAACTGTATATGATACGAAAAAGCAATTTATAATAATTAAAGATAATATTGTTATGCATCTACATAAATTGGCGGAGCTTTGGACATATCAATATTCAAGATATCCTTCCCACTAACTCTCTACCAAATATATAAGGGAGAGAGAGAATCAGAAATGAGAAGAGAGAAGGTGTGTGATTGAGAGAAATAGTATTCATGAATGGAATGAATTTCATTGGTTAGATCGGCTAATGATTGTTACAATGTGCCATAGAATAAGCAATCTTTATTTATAAGTATAATGACTATAAAATATTATATGTATAAGTTTATCTGTCTTTTTAGGTGCAGCTGCAAAAAAGCCTGTCAAGTTTTAATCTTTATTAAATGACACAAGAACCAATCAAAAACGGTTTTTTTGAAAAGAAAGCTTCTCGGATTGGTTCTCGTTACATTTAATCTCAGTTTAAGACAGGCTTTTGTGCAACTAAACCCGATAGTTTCGGATGGATAAGTTGAGTCTACGGTCCCGGCTGCAGTTTTCAGGTCATGTCAAAGGACTTGGAGGTGATTCTAGTTATCCCGGTCAATGTGATCTGATAGTAATTGTTGATTTTCTCCTACATACTGTTCTAATGTCCTACAATTATCTTTCCCAAATATATATTCTATTCATCAACACATTATCTTTTCCATGATTTGATTATAAATTTCTGTAATTGGGATGGAATATCTTGGTAGTTAATTATATTAATTTCTTCATAGAAACGATTTTGTAACGGTACGGAGCTGGAAAAGGATAGATCTATCTACTTTGTCCAATGACAGACAAGGATATCAAGCCAATGTTCATCAGATACTGACTTTATGACCTGAATCTCTCTTCATAATTTTTTTTACCGAGATGAAAGGTGGAATTCTAGCAAAAACCTTGTGGTTTGAAACTGCACCTATTTTAAGCAAGCAATCCTCATTTTCAGTCAACTCATTAGACAAATTGATTCCGATGACTGAGAAGATTAAAGATCCTGTTGATTCATGATTCAGTTGACAAATTGTATCATTATTAGTTGTTTTTCTCGCAATCCTGAGTGCATTTGTGACCGAGCTATATTGAAATTACAGTGGCATCAATTCACATTTGAGTTGTCAAGTAGGTCGATTGTAGCTTGGCCTTGTTACTTGTGTTCTGTTGCAGCGTGAACCTTATTGTTTCCTTCCTCCTTCAATGAATATAATGATCTGTTTGTGGTTGCAAGAATCGAAAGATTTTTGAATTTGCATTCCCTCATTCAATTGCGTTTTACAGTCGATAAAATGGAATTGCATTTGGATATTATATATTATTTGTAAAGTTAGAAAAAATGTGAGCATAATAGAGTTAGAGCACAGAAGAATTTTCAATTTCATTATCCATTAAAACACAACTTAGTAATCATCATTATCGTTTTCACCAAATTGATGATTTTCTTATGGGAATTTAACAGTTATTTTTTACAAATAAAAACTTGACCACTTATCATATTGAGTTGATTTTAACATCAAATGAAAGCCTCTATAAAACTGCGTGATTTGAATGTAACCATTTCTCGAGAGCACTACTATGAGGCTTGTAATCGATTGATAAGTTTTTCACCCCATGTTAAACTGGGCGCTCAGCGGCCGGCTGCCAGTATTATATCCTGCCTCCCCTTAACACCTTATTCAATATTCTATGATCAGATTTTTTACTGTTTCTATATAATAATTGCATTGTAAAAATTTTGTAGAACATGTCAGTGTTGTGAATTTTATAAAGGAAGATTATCCTGAGTTGCTTCAAAAATGAACAACTTGAATAAATTAAGTTTTTACAATTCTGTTAGAAATATCAGTCATTCTCATTTTTTCCATCCAGCGGAATGTTGAAAATAAATAAAATGTTCCACTTTGACGAAATCTGATGAATACCTATCCAATGGAATAATAAATAATTATGTAAATCATAGAACATGAATGTATGATAAATAAATGTAGAAGAAACTTGGATTAGTGTTATTTACTCATTTATTTATTCAACTCCCAACGGTACAACACCAATTTTACATAAAAATAACATCGAATAACAGATACCAGCAAAAATATATATAAATAATATACTATATTAGAAAAATGAAGAAAAATAACATAGAAAAAGAGATACAAGCAAAAATATATAGATAAATAATATTATACAATAATAGAAAAACATCTATGTGGATAATTTGTAAGACAAAAATGAGAATACAAAATAAATCATAGTTATAACGTGGCTTAGAGCAAAATGCAATTATCTGGCAAATTTAAATCTACACAATTGAGAAAATTGAGAAAAATCTCACACACAAAGAATAAAAACGTTGGTTTACGAATCAGAAGCTTTACGAATCAGTCTAATCATGTAGGCAAAGGCTAGACGCATACCAGTTGGTCAAGACATAATCAGACACGTCCAGTCACAATACTTCACATAGTTGTTTAGGCTAGGCACACACCAGTTAGTCAAGAAAAGACATGATCAGACACATTTAGTCACAATACTTCACATTGTTGCTTATGATGCAACTCACACTGATTAGTCATTACAATTAGACATGTCTTCATAAGCAACTATGTGAAGTATTGTGACTAAACGTGACTAGTCTTGTCTTGACTAACCAGTGTACGCCATCCTTATCAAGATATGTCTAATTGCAATCACTTTTCAATGTGAGTTGCGTCATAAGCAACTATGTGGAGTATTGAGACTAAACGTGGGTCTGATCATATCTTGTCTTGACTAACTGGTGTGCGCCTAGCCTGAGTGAGTTTATCAGGAAACATTATCAGAAAACTTTTATTTGAAATTTAATTGGTATTGTCTTTAGAACTTTGTAATGACATAGAGAAACAATAGCGTAAGTAGATATCCCATGGTATAGGGCGTTTATGTCGCAACTTTTACTGTTATCTCAAGCCGATAACTGTCTATTATTGTCGATTTTTACTGTTTTGACCGGGTAAGAGTGTATGAACGGCACAATATGAGAGACGACCAGCGTCATAAACCTTCACGGGAAAGAACTACGTGGACTATCGGCTTTAGATAACAGTAAAAGTTGCGACATAAACGCCCTATACCATGGGATATAGTTTTACTACTTATGCTATCGTTTCTCTATGTTAATGATTAGTATAATGATTGATATAATGATTCTAATCAGATTTACTGGAATAACTTCAATGACAGCTATGTATTACCATAGTGAAACAATAGCATAAGTAGATATCCCATGGTATAGGGTGTTTATGTCGCAACTTTTACTGTTATCTCAAGCCGATAACTGTCTATTATTGTCGATTTTTACTATTTTGACCGGGTAAGAGTGTATGAACGACACAATATGAGAGACTATCAGCGTCATAAAGAACTACGTGGACTATCGGCTTGAGATAACAGTAAAAGTTGCGACATAAACGCCCTATACCATGGGATATCTACTTATGCTATTGTTTCTCTATGGTAATGATTGATATCAGATTTACTGGAATAACTTCAATGACATCTATGTATTACTATATATAGAGGGCAGTGGAAATTAAAAGTGGCAACAATGTTTCTCTTTGATTTTCACTGGTTTTACAACAGGACTGGTAGATACACAGGACTCCCCTTGATGTTTTTGTCATATTGTCTCCTTGGTAGTGAATTGGTGGACAGTTCCTATCGTATGAATGGAAAGTTTTTGTATGAATGGAAAGACCTCTGTTGATAATACTGCCTTTTATCGGGATTACTTTTGGGCTTTATCAATGAGAAGAAGTATATTGTTGGGTTCGGATTCAAACAGCACTCTGCTTATTATGAGGGATGTTTGTGACAGAAAGAGTTCTATTTCTAAAATCGTATTCACTTGCAATCGGGGGATAGTGATTTTGGATTCGATTTATCTTGATTAGGTGTCTTCACATAGAAAGCTGTCAGAAATTCCGAATTCTGCGTTCTCGGAAACTGAATACATTGAAGTTTATTCCTATACCTTCATTTATGCTATATAATCAATCAATCAATATTTCCTTACCTATTTAGTTAGTAGCAGAGAGAGACTTTCATCGTATTAAATTGATACTGAAGCTACAGATTATAGACAGTATCTGATAGTATTGTTTGTATCATTGTGTACGTTCTGTGTACAGTAAATTGTTCCAGTTCCAATCGTAAATTGTTCCATCACGTGACTAGTGCAAAATGTTCCCATGGAACGCCATTTCAAAATCGTTGGTTCAAGCTTTTGGCGCGCACATATAAAGTTGATTTACACTAAAATTTTTCGTTTTAGAGCACCTTTTTACCCTGTGTTTCGCGGACGATCAGGTGGTTATTGCGCATGATGAGGAAGATTTAAGTTACATGATGAGAAAGTTGAAAGAAGAGTATGATAAAGCCGGGATGGAAATCAATGTGGACAAGACGGAGTATTTACAAACGAATAGTGATGGCACACCGGATTTGTCCATTGACTGTAACACCGTGATAAAAGGGAGAGATAAATTTAAATACCTGGGATTTACCATCATGAAAAATGGTGATACAGACGAGGAGATAAAGATTAGGTTGGCCCAAACCAGGAGTTGTATTCGACAGTTGCACCCAATCATATGGAGTAAGGATATTCATAGGAAAAATAAACATATAATATTCAATGCAATCGTCAGAAGTATAATGACGTATGGGGCAGAGGTTTGGGTGACAAACAAGAGAGCAAGAGATAAGATAAGAGCTGTTGAGATGGATTACTGGAGGAGATGCTGCGGGCTTACCAGAATGGACAGAGTGAGAAACGAGGAGATAAGAAGGAGAATAAAAGTGGAATGGGATATTATAAAGTTGATTGAGGATAAAAGGTTGATGTGGTATGGCCATGCTAGAAGGGCGAGTGCTAGCAAATGGATAGGGATGGTGACTGATTGGAGTCCAATTGGGCGAAGGAAAAGAGGAAGACCTAAAAGATCATGGAGAAATGAGGTGGATGAGGCTATGGAGGCCAGGAATTTAAGGGATGGTGAATGGGAGGATAGGCAAAGATGGAGGTCTCGACTAAAAGAAGGAAGACGGTGAATCACTGTAAAATCCTATTTTATATATATATATATTATATATATATATATATATTTTTTCGTTTACTAGCTGCGTGAATGAAGAAAGGCTGTTTTACAAACCTACCGTCTAGAAAAGTGTAAATTTATTTTATTCCATTACTCTCGAATTTTCTATCGAGAAAAATCCATTTAATGAATGGTTATCAAACATCATATTGTTGGTTATGTATTCTATGGTAAACAAACTATCAGCGCATGCGCAGAGAAGCAAGCAGACTACAATGATCGACCAATGAGAGCTCAGATAGTTGGAACCTGTTGGAACTGTACCAGGTCGGACAATTTACCACACTTCGACTGTGGGGCAGAAAGTTGGAACTGGAACAGAATCTGTCAAAATTCCTCCCATGGAACGTGGAACTTTTCACTTGGTAAATTGTGAATCGGACAATTTACCACATACCATGTACACAGAACGGGCCCATTTTTACTATCTGTCTGATAGTATCTTAATTTTCTCCAAACGATCTTCAATTGAGAAATTCAAGTATACCGCTTTTGACCATAGAATAAGGCAGAACTCTGAACGCCTGATCGCTTTCTGTCCTTCTGTGTGCACACACCCTTGATAGTATTTGGATTCTATCTACAGTATTTTGGATCAGTAGTCTTATTCGTCTCTCATTGTGACACATTTGGTTTGTAGTTTTTGCATCTGAATCTGAATATGACTGATTCATATATACACAGTACTTGGATTTTCGTAGATTTATTGTTCAAAATTTATTAGCCATTATTACTAGTAGTTCTGTGAACAGTAGACCTCATGCAGTATTCTCATCCACAAGTACCTGATTGAAACTATAGACCTTATGGAAATACAGCAATAGACTGGCTTCTCCACACATCTGTGTAATCACTTGTCAGCTGATTTATGATGAATAACTCTATAGTCTGATTTTTACTCTAATATTGGCGTATGAAGGAGGCTTCTTTCTCCTTTTAATGCAAAAAGGCATTCTTGCAAAATTTCTTGCAAAGTTTTTTGCATTCTTGAAATGCAAAATTTCCAAAAACCTTGTATATACGTCGACGCGCATTTCAAAAAGGAACATACCTGTCAAATTTCATGAAAATATATTTCCGCGTTTCGCCGTAAATGCGCAACATATAAACATATAAACATTTAAACATTAAGAGAAATGCAAAACTGTCGACTAGAATCTTAGACCTCACTTCGCTCGGTCAATAATTATCCTTTTAATGTCCTTCAGCGAGTTTTCCAAGGGATGAGACCTAGTTCAATCGAATCTTTATTTTATAAACCTACTATGTTGCGAATTTCGTGAGAATCGTTAGAGCCGTTTTCGAGATCCGGTGAAATACAAACATATAAACATCTAAACATATAAACATAAAAACAGAAGTTGCTCGTTTAATAGTATAGGATTAGAAAACCAAAAAACTAATATAATAATGTTACCCACAAATTTATGGATCAATCGTCTAGTGATAAATCTAAAGATCTACATTGAAGTTACAAATACAAAACGTCAAAATTGTGACGATAAAATGAAAAACATTTCTCAATTATCATCTTGATCCCATCTATACTATTGTTTCTATGACCTAGGACACAGTTTCTCAATTGTGTTACAACTTCCATTAGCAGAAATCTTGTAGTTTTTGTCTTCAAGTTTCGAGATTTTCAATGGTCTATCGTCTCACTTTCAATCGACAATATCTCATTCGTCATCGTAGAATGAGATGTCAATTGTGTGATACTGTAATTGATTTTTTACTTTCCTTGCCCTATTACCATAGGTAAGGAAAGTATTGCTTTCCGAAAAAAATTAAAGTACCCCAATTTCTAAATCTTTATACGTTTCAAGGTCCCCTGAATCCAAAAGGGTTAGGTTCCCAATTATCAGGCTTCAGATACAATTTGAACAGAAAAGTTTAAGTGAAAAAGATTCAGCATAAAAATCTCTACAAGTAATGTTCAGTAACATTTTCACCTAAATTTGAAAATAAGCTTGTAATTTGAGAAAATGTGATTATTCAATTGCAAACTGTTGGCGACTGTTGATTTTATTATATCATTCACTATGAAGAGATAGCAGACCTCGTGTGTCTCCAGCGTTATTGTCCTGTCACCAGCTGGCTCAAATCTTTGAATAGTAGACTTGAGATGCGCGTGAACACTAGCGTCAGGTGATCAATTTTCATAACGGTAAGGAAAGTTGTGTGAGTGCGCCACACCAGATTTTTTTTATTGTGGTTCAATTGTAACTGATATTCGTTGTCTTTGAAGAAGAATATTTTTTAAGTTATATGAAATTTATATATAACACCATAAAATAAGGCATTTTGAAATTTCATCAAGGTAACTTGTTTTGGAAGGAATGGATATAAATTAATTGATTTTTTGTCATTCAATTTTGTTGTATATTGTTGTATTCCGTTGTTCTTAATCTAAATTGATTGAATACTCATGGTCCATCAATGTAAGATCTCTCATTTTGAAGCTCATGAGTGAATTTATCATCACTCCAATAATTCAAAAAAAACTCCTCAATTTTATTTCACTCAAATTGTGTAACAATCAATCAATTAATTTTTTATATAAATCAAAATTTCTATTGTTTAATATATTTGGACGGTAAATTTTTGTAAAATATTATAAGAAGTGGTACCATAACCTTATTCAGATCTGCTCATCAACTATCCAAATTCGGGTGAGAAATAGTTTTTGGGTTAATTCTGTTGTTTCTCTCCAATCATTTATTTATTTTATTTATTTATCTATAATTTTTACAAAGTAGCACTGATTGATTGATTGATTGATTGATTGATTGAGTACTTTATTTATGTAGATTACAATATATACTGGCTTATACACTTATATACAATAGCTTACAATACAGCAAAATTATAGATGAATTTACATAATATAGACTAGGAAAATAACTATAGAACTGTATATGATATGAAAAAGCAATTTGTAATATAATAACTATAGATAATAATCATATTGTTATGCATCTACATAAATTGGCGGAGCTTTGGACATATCAATGTCCATTCTTTGGGAAGAATAATAAAAATATCCTCCCCACTAACTCTCTACCAAAACGTTAATTTCGTTATTTAAACTAAGGATTTATTTATTAATGGAAATATTGTAAAAGTTTTAATCAATATGAATATTGAGAGAAAAAAAAACAGAAAATTGATAAAGTAAAATAATTATATAGGTAGATAAGATCAAATAATTGATTAATAAAATGAAGTAGGCTGAAAGTAGATCAGGGTTATCAAATTTCAGTAATATACAGCAGTATGCAGTGGATAATTGAAATAACATGAGTTTATATAATATATATATATATATATATATATATATATATATATATATATATATATATATATACAATTCGTTCTATAACATGGTTTAAAGGTTTATATTGGTGGAATGGGTGAGGGATGGTTGTCATGTGATCGTTCTAGGGTTGGACAGTTTCAGTCATTTGCTCCAAAATATGTTTTTTTTAAGTCAGGTTGAAGCTCGCTCGGCTCTCGATAGACCTGATAGAAACAGGAAGTGTATTCCATGCACGACAGGCACTGACTAAGAAGGATTTTGTGAAAATAGTAGTTCGATGATTGGGTATCCTTAAAGTACTTTCTCCGGTTCTAGTATGTGAAGCATCTATCCTCCTACCTTCAGAGACAAATTTGAAATCATCTTTAAAATAGTTCGGATTACCGTATTTCAAGATATCTCTTACAAGCTTGACTATTCGAAAAAGCCTCTGATCGGGAAGCTTCAATGTTGAACTAGCAATGTGGGCTGGGGTGATATGATCATGGCGTTGGAGAGAGTAGACGAAACGTAGACAATACTTTTGGCAACGCTGTAGTTTATCATTCAGAGTGACTTGCATATCGTTAAGAACAGAATTACAATACATTAAGTGTGGGAAGATGAGAGATTGAACCAATAATAATTTAATGTTTCTAGGGAGGATATCGTGCATTTTCTTCAATGCATGCATGGCTGAGAATACCTTTTTACAAGTTTTGTTCACTTGTTCTGACCAGTCAAGAGTATTATTCATAATAATGCCTAAATTTTTAACTGAGCTACAGTAAGGAATGTCATTACCGTCTACACTAATTTTGTGAATCGATTCAAGGTCAATATTGTTTATAAGACGAGAATATCCAATTATAATGGGTTGTGTTTTGATGGGATTAAGCTTAAGGCCATTTTTCTTTGTCCATTCAACTATCGAATTGATATCCTGATTCATTATTCCAACTGTTTCATTAATTTTTGTTATGGGACAGCTTAAATAGATTTGAAGGTCGTCTGCATAAGTATGGAAACTGGAGAATTTGATAATGGAAGAAAGGTCATTAGCATACAAAGTGAAGAGGAGAGGGCCTAAAATTGAACCTTGTGGTACTCCATGCATAACGTTTTTCCAAGTTGACTTTTTGTCACCGACAGATACACATTGTTTCCTACCTAATAGATAGGATTTAAACCAAACTAATGAGTTGCGACTGAAACCAAGAATAGCCAACTTATTCAGAAGGACTGTATGATCAACAGTATCGAATGCTTTAGAAAAATCAAATAGGGTGAGGATGGTGCATTTTCTTTGGTCCATAGCTAACCTTATATCATCAGTGACACGAAGCAGAGCTGTCTCAGTTGAATGGAATTTTCTAAAGCCTGATTGAAAGTTATGAAGCTTACTATTGTTGTCTAGAAATTTCACAACTTGAGCATGAATGAGTCTTTCTAGCACTTTGGACAATGCAGGTAAAATACTGATTGGTCTAAAATCCTCAACTTTATTGGGTGATGGAACTTTATTTAGAGGGCGAACCAGAGCAAACTTCCAGTTTTCAGGGAAAATGCCTTCTTCAAGTGACTTGTTGAAAATGTATGTAATGGTTGGTAAAACAGCAAATAACATCTTCTTGATAAATTTAATAGGAATTTTGTCTACACCCGTAGCATTACTATGAATACGTTGAATTGCTCTGAAAGTGTCTTCTTCTGAGATTGGATGGAAATGAAATTGATCAGTGATTGGTAAATCTAAGTTTGTAACCTGCTCTTCAAGATCATCTATATGATTAGCAATGACAACTTCGTCGCGTTGGTTAGAGTGTGAAACGAAATGGTCATTTATATTATCCAATGGTAAGTCAATTTGTGGATTCGATTTCTGTTTGCCAAGCCCGAATTCTTTTATTCCCTGCCAAAGTGATTTAGAGTCTTGTCTATTGTTTGTCATAAACGAATTCAAGTACCTAATCTTTGAGTTCCGTAATTCCTGTTTAACCCTATTTCTAAGGCTCCTATACTCTATCAAACTGTCCAAGTCAAATGTCTTTTTAAATTTTCTATGTGCTTTGTCTCTACGTCCCATCATCTTAAGTATGTCTTCAGTCATCCACGGTACTCGTCGTTTTCTATTAATCCTCCTTGTCACATAAGGTGCATGTTTGTCATACAAAGTCAAAGTCCAATTCTCGAAAGTCTTGACCATGTCATCAACTGAGGGTAATGCTTCAATTTGATGCCATGGAGTCTGAGCCACATCAGTCAGGAAGGCAGCTTCATCAAAGTTTTTGAAGTCTCTATAAGTGATAATTTTCTGTTCTGGCTTGGGTATCTTATGGGAAAGTACACAGTAGATCAAATCATGTCTAGAAATAGCTGGGACTGAGATTTGGCCTGCTTGAACAACCTCATTGGGATCACTAACAATGAGAAGGTCAATGAGTGTGTCTGATTCATTAGTATGATGAGTTGGATCGAGGGGTAAAATAGTCATGTTTAAGCATTGGAAAATTGTAGTCAGTTGAAAGTAGTCAAAGTTACGATTCGTCATGTTCAAGTCGGTGTTCATATCCCCCATAACTAGTATACGGCTATAACAAGGCATAAGAGAAAGCAAGGCATTTTCGAAATCTGTGAAATGACCTATTTTTGGTGGGCGATAACAGATACCAACGAGTAATTTATCATTACTAGATAAAGATAGTTCAAGTAGCATAAACTCTGGTCTGGAACAATACTCTTGTTTAGATGTGATTAAAACTTTTGTTTTGATACCATCTTTCACATAAATTGCTACACCCCCACAAGCTTTATTTAATCTATCATTCCAGAAAAGATTATATCCAGGCAATGCAACAAAATTTGATGTAATACTAGGCTTCAAAAATGATTCGGAAATTCCGATAATATTGAAGTCCTGAAAACGGAAGATTGCTCTGAGTTCATCAATGTGGCAACTGAGGGATTGTACGTTAAGGTGAGCAGCCTTGAAAAGTTTTTTGAAAGAGTGGAGCTTATTTGCTAGAAACGTACCTGCGTCATTATTACTATTATTGAAATAATCATACCTACTTGAGGGCGAGCGAGCTGACGTGTCAGTAAGAGGCATCATGGAAGCAGCAGACCAATCGTGAACCGACCTCAGAACGACACATGACGGGGGAAATGGGGATGAAACTGATAAAACTTAACCTAAATGAAAAAGTCTCTTGATTCGAGTGCATTCAGTATGCCTTGACAGTTCGGCTCCCTTCACTATTTAAAGCACTAGTTCAGAAATTCACTAAACACAATAAGATGTAGATGTGTGGAGTTTCGGTGATGAATAATCCTAATGGTGAATAAGATGAAGATTGAGGAAGAACTGGTAATGGGAGATCTGGTCCAAGTGGAGATAGAGCGAGTAGGTATCCAGTAGTGGAAGAATTGAGAGAGAAATGATTGGGAGAGAAAAACTAAGGAGAGAAAAAACTCCTTGTACTATTTCTCTCCCAAATTTAGATAACATTTGAAAAGTCCGAGATAGGGTTATGGTTTCACTTTTCTAAAATTTAGATCATTGTTTAGATCTTGTGCATGTGTAAATGAAATAAATAAATATTTTCGTTCCAACAACAGTTACCATAATACAATTTCAATATTTCTTATTTAATAATGTTATATAAACTCTATATAACTTCTATATTTATCATTTTATATCATTTATATTTTATATACATCTCATCTCATATTTTGGACTATGTGTAACCTTATCTAAATTTGGGAGGGGAATAGCACAAGGTTACAAGGTTACCTTTTTTTTCTCTCCCTATCATTTTTGATGATGTACTTATTGTATTAATCAATTTATTCAGAATATTACAATTACTACTATATATGGTATAGTAATAGTACATTGATTATTTTCTGCCCAAAACTTCCACGTTATTAATTGTAATAGAATATAATATGTGACAGTATATAATATATAAAAAAATGTATCCTATATTTAAAGAAATATATATTCTAATTTTGTTTCTCACCATTGCACACTAAGGTGCGTACAGATTTACGCGCCGCGAACATTAGCAATTCACTTTTAATCAGCTGATGCCAAGCGTTTTATATCTATATCTTATACCGTTTTTGTAAAAATACAGATATAGTTAGCTGATTAAAAGTGAATTGCTCATGTTCGCGGCGCGTATATCTGTACGCACCTCTACATTTACCTCGAACCAGAGAAAACTCCTATAATTATAACTCCTGTATAATTCTATAAAACTCCTGTAATAATTAATTAATTGTAATTTATCTAATATTTTGTAATTGATGTTGTAGTTTTAGTTTTTTGGGAAATAAACATTTATTATTTATTTATTTATTTAATATAATTAATTAATTAATATAATTAAAACTCCTGTATTCTGTGCTCGTACTCCGGTTATCATGATTAAGGCTAATGTTTGACCCATGTTTGATGAATAAATGTTGAAGTCTGACTAAACAAGCCTCATTAATGAACACAAATCATCAATTCATTTTCATTGTAACAACGACCATTAATTATCTGCAAATAGCAAAGTACACACAAAATAGACCTAAAAGCATTCGACTCGCATCAACCAACACAATTCATTCCAGTACGGTCAGAGCGTCTCTCCATCTGTGTTGTTGTACGTTCAAATGTGGACAAAGGATTAGGCCAGAAAACAATACATTTAATGACATACGTCGGTCTCAAAGCGACAGCCAGGATTAAACGGATTAAACGTCGGATTAAGCTCGGCGCTCGGTTAAATCAAAATACGGCGCGAAATTCAAAAGAGTCGCGGTTTCGTTTTTGTGTGCAAATGTTGCGTTCTGTTGAATTGAAGCCCTATGTTTTCGCTGATTTCAACCAACTTTTGACTAAAATCAGTACATTTGTTGCTTTCAACTAACTTTTGACTAAAAATAGTACAAACCTGGATTCATGTACTGTTTTTAGCTTGGTATTCATTTTTTTTCATTTATTGTATAAAATACTATAATCATTTTTTCAGTTTAATCAGTATTTTAACTATAATCAGTTTTTAGCTTGGTATTCATTTTTTTTCATTTATTGTATAAAATACTATAATCATAATACAATTATGACATTGGAGGAAAAACTAGGCTAAGCCTGTACTATTTCTCTCCAAAAATGTTGATAAAATGTTAATGTTGTCCATAAGATAAGGTTATATAGTCACACACTGCTTCGTCACTTGATTTTCGGTCCAGAAATGATGATTTAAAATTTTGAAAGTTGATTTTATACTCTAAATGAATCACATTAAATTAAAAACTTTAGAAATATTGCAATTATTAAAAAAAATTGAATACAAAATCAAAAACCCACTCACTATTTGTTATTCACAGGTGAAAACTCTATAGAAAAACTATCCATAGAGAAAGTATATCATGAGAAGATATACCATGGTATAGGTCGTTCATGTTACAAATTTCACTGTTAACTCATGCCGATTATCCTATAGTGAGGTCCATCTTATAATGGCAGTGTTTGATTAGCAATGGTATTGCTTCCTTGTCTATCATTCAACAAAGTTGATAGCGCTATCTTTTTCTCGCGTTGCTCTGTTGCCAGATCGTATTTTAACAATGCAGAAGTAATAATTGATTAACAAAATATTTCATCTCAATTATGAAAATTCATTTTTGAGAAATATAATTTCTTCCTTAATAAAATATTATTGATTATTTTAAACAAGAATGAACAGTTAATATTACATCAATGAACCTGTATCAGCTACCGTCTGAAGAAGGCAGTGAAAAGACAGAGGATCGGCAACGTTGTTTTATCGTTCTCCACTGCCATTATAACGTGGACCTCACTATAGTACAGTAGCTCCTTTACTTGAAGCTATGTGATGCTGGTAGTCTCTCATACTGTACCGTTCTTACAATCTCACCCGGCCTAAACAGTATAGTTGAGAGTAATCGGCGGTGAGTTATATCATAGAGAAACAATAGCATAAGTAGATATCCCATGGTATAGGGTGTTTATGTCGCAACTTTTACTGTTATCCCAAGCCGATAGTTAACGTAGTTCTTTCCCATGCAGCTGTGTGACGCTGGTAATCTCTCAAATTGTGTCGTTCATACACTCTCACCCCAACAAAACAGTAAAAATTGACAATAATCGACAGTAATAGATATAAATTATATAAATAGATATAAGTTATAGATATAAAAAGCTTGGCATCAGCTGATTAAAAGTGAATTATTGCTCATGTTCGCTGCGCGTAAATCTGTACGCACCTTTACATTATCAAGAGCAAAGACCTTAAAGATGCATAGACACACATACAGCGCTAGTATCGTACTTGGAATTGAAATCGGCCATTGAGGGGGCAACCTATAAGATTATTACATACCAATGCCTTTATTATCTATAATATTACAAAAATATAGATATAATATCTCGTGCTAAAATACCCCAATGGCGGCCTTCAATTTCAAGTAAAAGCTATCATTGGGAAGGCATAGGCATTGTGGGTCTATATCTCTTTGAAGTCTTTGATCAAGAGTGTAAATCTATTATGACTATCAACTGCATCGATTACAGATGCATTTCATAGATGTAACCTTGAAAATCCCAACTACTTAACTCTTTCAACCTCTACTTAACTCAACCTCCAACTCTGAACCGGTATTGTTAACACTGTATACAAGTAATAGAGTACTGAGCCCAGAAATTCCCAATGATTAATGCAGTCATAATTCAGTGAATCATTTCGATTGGAATTAGAATAGCTGTACTTAGAATAGTGTTTGCCTATGCACTGATAACAGCTGATAAGAAGTGTGGCCAGAGCTTCCGCTCAGGAAGTTAGCAATAGAAGCAGAAATATGTGATCTCAGTGCTGTGTTCAGTAGGACGTCAGTTAGTAATAATGAAAAAACTCTAAAAGATCTCATATTTTGAATGTTTTTAGTTGTATTTCAATGTTATTTTTAAGGTATATGATATTGAATCATGTGCCTGGTTTGATCTTAGTGCTCTTTCCGTGTCAAGTCAGTAGAAAGATTCAGTTTTTCGTCTAGACTTTGTCTAGTTCTAGTAGGGTTCAAGTTTTTCTGGTGCTTCGTGGTATAGTGTTATGTGACCTGAGTAGACTACAAAGATCTCATATTTTGTGTGTATTTTAATTCTATTTTGATGGTATATGATTTTGAATCATGTTTCTGGTTTGATCTTAGTGCTCTTTCCGTGTCAACTCAGTAGAAAGATTCAGTTTTATGTGTAGATTTTGTCTAGTTTTAGTAGGGTTCAAGTTTTTCTGGTGCTACGCGACCTAGTGGTATATGCCCTGAGTAGAATTCATTGTTTAGTTCAGTTCGTCAGAAGTCAAATTAAATTCTATGTGTTGAAATACTTAGATTTTTTGCTATTTTGGTGTTGTGTTGAAGTCTGGTGCTAAAATGTTTACGTTTGAATATGTGGTTTGAGTAGATGTAGTGCTCAGTTAAATTCTTGATGGAGCTCTCAGATTTCATCAATGAAAGAATGTTTAGTGTTTTTTTTTCTGTTGGAGGAAAGAATGATAAGAGTACATTGTAGTTTAGATCTAGTTTACTGTTGAAATAAGTGACTAGTAGAAAAAGTCGATTCCCTTGTTTAGTCAAATTTAGTTAAATTTCAAATCAAAAACAATTTTTCGTATTGTAGTTCTCAGATTTCTTGCAATTTTGTAAGTTTAATTCAGTTGAAATTCAAATCAAACACAATTTTTCGTATTGTAGTTCTCAGATTTCTTGCAATTTTGTGAGTTTAATTCAGTTGAAATACAAATCAAACACAATTTTTCGTATTGTAGTTCTCAGATTTCTTGCAATTTTGTGAGTTTAATTCAGTTGAAATTCAAATCGAACACAATTTTTCGTATTGTAGTTCTTAGATCTCTTGCAACTAGGTGACTGTTTTGGTCTATTTCACGTTTATTCAGCGTTGAAATGAGCGAGCTATTAGGAATATACAAGTAGCCTATATACAAATATTCCAGTAATAAAACAAAATAAATTTTATAGCACCCTTTATTTTTAAAAAAACTTTAAAATAGTTGAACAACCAGTTTCGGTTTACACCATCTTCAGGTTATCAGGTTAACGTGAACCTCACTATAGACATTTCACTGAAAAAAAAAAATAGAAATTGGCACAATAATTGAAATTGTAAAAAAATAATTGAATAAAAAAATAGAAATTGGCACAATTCAATGAAAAAAAAAATAGAAATTGGCACAATATGAGTATCCTTTCAACTATCAGCATTGTTTCAATGATGAGCATTAAAGCTATTCATAATTAAATATAATGAATGAAGTTTTAAAGTTTTTAAAATATGAAGGGTGCTATAAGATTTATTTTGTTTTATTAATTTAAAAGTAGCCCATGTCAATAAGTGTTTTTTTAAAATATTCCAGTATATTTCGTTGTTTAGTTGAAAGCAGTTCGAGCAATGTGTGCTTCATGCCACTAAAAGTATTAAATGTAATGTCTTTTTCTTTAGGGTTCCTTTTAATATGAATAATAATTTAAAAAGGGTACTCAGATATATTTTTTATTAATAAAACAAAATAAATCTTATAGCTCCCTTTATTTTAAAAAAAACTTTAAAATAGTTGAACAACTAGTTTCGGTTTACACAATCTTCATTTTATAACCTGAAGATGGTGTAAACCGAAACTAGTTGTTCAACTATTTTAAAGTTTTTTTTTTTTAAATAAAGGGTGCTATAAGATTTGTTTTGTTTTATTAATTTAAAAGTAGTCCATGCCAATAAGCGTTTTATATATTTTTATTTATATTAAATATAATGTAATGATGCTTTGTGTTGATGCTACAATGAATTCGGTTCAATAAAGTTCAGTTTTCCATGTTATTCAAGTTTGAAATCTAAAACACCACTTAAATATTGTTAGGAACTTCAGGATTTTTAGACTCGTGTATTAGTGTGTCCCTCATAATACTTTTGAATCAAATGAAACCATGCAGTGAATAGTGCTAATTAGTAATTACTTCTTGTGAAGTGTGAATGGAATAAATAGGATTTTAACAAAAGTCAAATGAATCTATAATGAAAGCAGTCAGTTTTGGTGATGATTTTTCGTGAATTGTGAATGGAATAAATACGATTTTATCAAAATTCAAATGAATTTAATGAAAGCAGACAGTTTTGGTGATGAATTTTCGTGAATTGTGAGTGGAGAGATCATATTGTGATGTTGAAATACGCGTACAAACGAGGTTCCCTGATGTCGATGGTCTCCGTTAAGAGCGACACCCTGGAAGTTCAGGTGCCTGTCGTCCTGAGGCGGAGCCCCCTGCGGAGAGCTAGGCTCAAGTCTAGGTCGTGGCCCCACTCTGAGTTTATCAAGGTAAATTGCTTTAAAATAAATTAAAAGTTACAGATGGAATTAAATAGAGAATGCCTAAATGCTAATTAATATAACATTATTATTTAACGAAAATCCCAAATAAATGCTGCAAATCACCCCGAAGACATCTGCTACTGCAGACATTGACAACAGGGTTAACAGCTGGATGGAAATTTGATGAGAACTACTCATTTGAAAATGAGCGCTACTATCCAGAGATTGTCAGTTTGGTGTAAGGGTAAGCATTCCTGACTAGCAATTGGGAGGTACCGGGTTCGATTCCCGGGCTGGCAACTAATTTTTGGATAATAGTTCTCATCGAATTTCCATCTAGCTGTTAACCCTGTTGTCAATGTCTGCAGTAGCAGAGGTCTTCGGGGTGATTTGCAGCATTTATTTGGGATTTTCGTTAAATAATAATAAATTAAAAGTATAGAGGAAAGATAGATAGCATTGCATTGCGGCATTGCATGCAATTAATAATACACTCGACAACTAATTTATGATGAATAGTTTTTTTTCTCCAATATTGGCGTATGCAGGAGGCTCCTCTTCCTTTTATATTATCATTTAAATGCAAAATTTCCAAAAAAAACTTGTATATACGTCGACGCGTAATTTAAAAAGGAATATACCTGTCAAATTTCATGAAAATCTATTACTGCGTTTCGCCGTAAATGCGGAACATATAAACATTAAAATAAAGAGAAATGCAAAACCGTCGACTTGAATCTTAGACATTTCTTCGCTCGGTCAATTACTGTTTTGGCCAGATGAGAGTGTAAGAACGGCAGAGTATGAGAGACTGCCAGCGTCACATAGCTTCACGAAAAAAAACTACTAGGACTATCGGCGTGAGTTAACAGTGTAATTTGTAAAACTAGTAGTTCTGTGAACAGTAGACCTCAGGCAGTATTCTCATCCACAAGTACCTCATTGAAACTATAGACCTTATGGTAATACAGCAATAGACTGGCTTCTCCACACATCTGTGTAATAATCACTTGTCAGCTGATTCATGATGAATAATTCTATAGTCTGATTTCTACTCTAATATTGGCGTATGAAGGAGGCTCCTCTTTTATATCATCCTTGAAATGCAAAATTTCCAAAAACCTTGTATATAAGTCGACGCGCAATTAAAAAAGGAACATACCTGTCAAATCTCATGAAAATCTATTACCGCGTTTCGCCGTAAATGCGCAACATATAAACATTTAAACATTGAAACATTAAGAGAAATGCCAAACCGTCGACTTGAATCTTAAACCTCACTTCGCTCGGTCAATAAACCATATATCATGGGATATCTCCTTATGGTTTCATCTTCTACTCTTCTCTATGGTTTAATCATACATTAAATTTCTCATACATATATAATTATTTATACATAATTTAACATTTCTTACCTTCATAGTTCAATTTAAAACTTTGATGGAAGTCTCTCTCGTATCATTTTCTGCAGTTTTTAAGTAGTAGTGTTTATTCAATATTTTCTGCAGTGTATTCTCCGTATCATCAAATTAGTTTCAGTTTGAAACTGTTCGCATCACCCAACTTATTTCATGGTGGAGCAGAAGTGTGTCGGAATATTTCAGTTGTTGCCATTCATTTGACAATAAAAAGGCCAGTCACACACTATACTGAGTGCCAACTCGTGTTGAACAGTGACACACTGACCTCTCACTCCTACCATTTTCGTCTCCCTTTCACTGGTTTCTCTTCCTACACAATTCTCCAGTATTCCTCTTTCCGCCCACAATTTACCCCATTCCTCGGAATCCTTCCCTTTTTCAAGTTTTCTTCTCTCTTTTTCCATAGTCCCTCCCTTTCCCACAATATTTCTCTCCCTCCACAATTTTCCCCATTCCTCAGAATCCTTCCCTTTTTTAAAGTATTCTTCTCTCTTTTTCCATAGTGTCTCCCTTCCCACATTATTCCTCTCCCTCCACAATTTTCCCCATTTCTCTAAATCATTTCTTTTTCAAATTTTTCTCTGTATTTTCCCCACAGACTTCACCTTTCCAACAATTCACCTCATCCTTTAGGTCATCTCTTTCCCTTTTTCTAGTTTCCCTCTTTCTTCCCGCATTTTCTTTTCGTTCCCACATTTTTTCCCTCTCACATATTGTTCCCTTTTTCTATAATTTTTCTCCCTTTTCCACATAATCTCTCTCGCTACGATTCCTCCTTGTTTTTACAATCCATTCTTTCTTTCTCCCAGTCTCCTACTGTACTTTTATTGGTATCAAATTTACTAATATTTATCTAGCTCTCTTACTGCCTCTCTCTCTCTTTCTCACACTCTCTCTCTCTCTATTTCTTTATATTTAAAATATTACAATATATTACAATAATATTATGATCGTTCATCGAATACCTTGATACCTTTTCTTCACTTTGTCGATGCTCACCTCCGTAAGTAATAGTGTTTCATTCTGAAAACATAACCATTCTACTACTCAAAAAAATGAAGTAATTCTATTTATATTTTAATTTTTTCTCTTATTTATATCTCTGATTCGATTTTGAAAAGTATTTTGGTAATTTGATGTTTGCCATAGGTCTCTTCAGACCAAATATTACCTGGCAATGGAAATAAAATAAATCAATCAATCTTTAGGGTTGTGTGGCGGAGAGCACCAGGAGTCCTAACTCCGCCCAATAAAGGCAATTGATCAATCAATCAATCTTTCACACATATACTGTCCTACACACACACACTCTCTCTCTATTTCTCAATACTCTCTCTCTTACTCTCCCAATATTTCACAATAATCTGTCTTTTTCTCTCGCTGTCTCCCATTCTCTCTCTTTCCAACAATTGGCAATTAAATGTCTATGTATCTCTCTCTCTCTCACACATACTCTATGTTGCGCTTTTTTTTATCAATTGCACTTGTTCCCCCTTCTCTCCTCCTCTTCCTAGTCTCTATTGATGCCTGGGGGTCCTTTAGAGTGGGAGTCAGAACGTGGGCTTCCTGCCGTTTTGCGTCCTACTTTGCTCTCACTCAGTGTCACTCTCTCTCGCTCTCTCTCTGTTTTGTGCAACTTTATTGTCTTACAGTGAGAGAGCTATTTGGACGGATGTTCCCTCATCCTATGTCACCCACGGCCTCACAAAATAATTTGCCATTGTTCTAGTCTACAATATGTTTCATACTGTATCTAGTACATTCTATATACTGTATCGAGTATCTTTGATACAGTATCCAGAATTTTTGATACGTTATCCAGCATTTTTGATACAGGGTCCAGTATTTTTGATACATTATCTAGTATTTCTGATACAGTATCCAGTATTTTTGATAAAAATTAAATTGATGTGGCGGTTTTTTAAACTTTTTAGAGGAACCTGTTTATCAAATTGATAACCACGATTTTATATATCTAGAGTTTCTTGTACATCTCTATAATGAGTATACTTTAAGGTTAATTTTCTCTATTTTTAAGAAAAAATAATTTAGGTCAAGGTGCAGTTATATTTAGATTTTGATACATCCTCTTTGTTCGACCTCATTCATACATTCGACCTGTTGTTGGTCATCATCAAAATGTAAGTGCATTTTACCTCCCTAAGTGTTTTTTAAAATTCAAGTTTGATTTTGAACATTTTCTAAATCTAATTCTATCGTCAAATAAATACAACGATAACTATTTTTTTCTTATGACAAAAAAATCAGATATAAATAAACCGGCTGCCTAAAACCAGACGTTAGGTCATGTCAGTGTCAGACGCCCTGAAATTGATCAGTTGTCACATGAGAACATTGACACATAGCCAGGCTATTCGATATTATTGACCGAATATAGTGAGGTCTATGTTTTAATTCGGATTTTATTTTGTCCGTATGTAACGCGATTACGGCCAAACGCGTTGATAGAATTCAATGAGATTTGGCTGGAATATTCCTTTTTCAACTGCGCGTCGATGTATACACAAGGTTGTTTGAAATTTAAAAAAAAAAACTTTAAAAAATTTTAAAATAAACAACTAAATAATGCTGAAGAAATTATAATACTTCTGATTGTAAAAAATTATTTTTCATCATATGGAAAGATTATCACGGAACTGGATGAATCATTATGGATTACAAATTCATTTCAAACGTGAATATTGAGTTTGTTAACATTTCTAACAGGTGACATCAGATACTTGTGGATGAGAAAACTGCGTAAGGCCTACTGTTCACAGAGCTACTAGTTTATTGACCGAGCGAAGTGAGGTCTAAGATTCAAGTCGACGGTTTGGCATTCCTCTTTATGTTTAAATGTTTATATGTTTTTATGTTGTGCATTTACGGCGAAACGCGGTAATAGATTTTCATGAAATTTGACAGGTATGTTCCTTTTCATATTGCGCGTCGACGTATATACAAGGTTTTTGGAAATTTTGCATTTCAAGGATAATATAAAAGGAAAAAGGAGCCTCCTTCATACGCCAATATTAGAGTAAAAATCAGACTATAGAATTATTCATCATAAATCAGCTATCTAGTGGACTATACTACCCGTTCAAAAACATCGAACATCTTGAAAATGTATCTTCCCATTAACGTTAGTAGACAGTTGACTATAATACTATTCGTTCAAAAACATCGAACATCTTGAAAATTGTATCTTTCCATTAACGTTAGTAGACAGTTTACTATAATACTACCCGTTCAAAAACATCGAACATCTTGAAAATGTATCTTTCCATTAACGTTAGTAGACAGTTGACTATAATACTATCCGTTCAAAAACATCGAACATCTTGAAAATGTAATATCTTTCCATCAACGTTGTAGACAGTTGCAGCGAGACCTGATAACAGCGCTCACACTCACATTCCGGGACGACACGTCACGGTACGATAGGACAGAAAGCTCTATATTTATTTAGGATTTTTTCTAGACATTTTAAATTGATAAATTATTTATCAATTTTTGAGAAAACATAACAACAGGTAACTTACTGAGCGCGAGGTCTACTGTTCACAGAACTACTAGTTCATAACAATCAGATTAGAATATTGCTGAACTTGAATATAAATATTGACGTGCGAGAGAATTAAATTTAAGGGAGAGTGTGAAAAACTCAGGGGAGTGTGAACAATCAAACTACATCTCATAACAGAATATATGACGAGCATTATTGTTTCCTAGCTTATGACGGACATGCCCCTCTCTAGCATTTCCTGTGAGAGGCTGGGAAGCATTAATATTTAGTGCGCAGGCGCAGTTACTCTTCCTACTAGACAGGAAATTAATTTCATCAAATTTTGCACAAGCTCTCTCCGTACTTTATGAGAGCTATAGTGCAGCTAATGTGCCAGGATTGGAGAGCTAGTGAATGTTTTCTAGTTGAAAGGAAGGAAGTAGAGCAATATGCTTCCGATTTATGAAATTGAATTTTGAATTGCATTTTCCGTATTGTGTCTGGCTGTGCATCATGATGAATACTATAGTGAGGTGCACGTTGTAATGGCAATCAATATTTGATTAATATTGATGTTCGATCTTTGTCTATCATTCGACAAAGCAAATAGCGCTATCCTTCTCTAGCTTCGCAACGTTGCCAGATCGTTTCTTAACTATTACAAAATATTCAATCCCAATTATGAAAATTTATCTCTAAATAATTAAAAATATATTTTCTTGTCAAATAAAATATAATTTGTTTTCTTCACAGAAAATGAACAGTTAGTATTACATAGAATATACCAGTACTGTTTGACCAGCGAAAGAATGCCTCCGGCGGAGTGGAGCAATCTTAGGCTGTACTAGCTTTTTCGAACCGTCCTAAAAACATCAGTCATAAAATAAATCCTTCCTCCTCCTATTTCCCCTACCTCAAGTACTCTTCTTCCTTCTCAGTTTCTCCCCTTCCTCTTTTGCCTCTTACCTCCTTTCTCCACTGCTCCCTCTTCTCCTTTCGCTTTCCCCCTCACCAATCCGCCCCAACATTTCAAATGCAAATAACTGATCTTATCTGCGCCCAGAGATCCGTTTTCATCTCCTGTCAAGTACTACTCGAGAATACCGATTTCAGAAATATCGATATCACGTCATATCGAAACAATGACAGCAGAAACCCATTTACGTCCCCCCTATCGAATACAGGAATATCGATATTACGTTATATGGAAATCACATTTATTATCCTGTCAGCTGCGCTTCAATGGACTTCCGTAGCAATCTCCTGTACATCGATATACGAAAGTCGATATTATGTCAAATCAAGAATCACATTTATCGAATTATTATCCTGACAGCTGCTGCACTTGAATGGACTTCCTATCTCGAATGAAGAAGTCGATATTGAGTTATATCGATATTAATAACGTGACAGCATGGTTGTGAAACAGCAGTAGTTGTAGGCTGGTTGCTGATTGGGTGACAGTTTACTGCTGATTGGATCAGTATGAATGAGCCTTTTTGATGACGTAATTTGATTGTGATCCGATTAGTGATTGTGTCGTCGATGAAATATTCGTGATTTAAATTGCAATGTGGTTGAAATATAGATAGGAATCGTGTATCTGTAGCCTTTATGTACCTTTCGATGGTACAGTAAGTGATTAAAACTGCAATGTGTCATAAATATAGGTATAAGTTTCAGATATTATATGTTTAGTATATTGCTCCACTGATGCTGTGTTGTACCAATTTTATTTTGATTATTGTATCTTTATATTATTGTTTATTTTGATATTAATTTTTGACGATTATTGAGTGCTCATTTACATCGTCTGTGCTTAGGCCCATATGCAGCATCTTGGTTTGAACGGAGATATTTTACTTTCCTTGCCCTATTACCATAGGTAAGGAAAGTATTGCTTTCCGAAAAAAATTAAGGTACCCCAATTTCTGAATTTCTATACGTTTCAAGGTCCCCTGAGTCCAAAAAACTGGTTTTTGGGTATTGGTCTGTATGTGTGTGTGTGTGTGTGTGTGTGTGTGTGTGTGTGTGTGTGTGTGTGTGTGTGTGTGTGTGTGTGTGTATGAGTGTATGTGCGTCTGTGTACACGATATCTCATCTCCCAATTAACGGAATGACTTGAAATTTGGAACTTAAGGTCCTTTCACTATAAGGATCCGACAGGAACAATTTCGATCAAATGCAATTCAAGATGGCGGCTAAAATGGCGAAAATGTTGTCAAAAACAGGGTTTTTCGTGATTTTCTCGGAAACGGCTCCAACGATTTTGATCAAATTCATACCTAAAATAGTCATCGATAAGCTCTATCAATTGCCACAAGTCCCATATCTGTAAAAATTTCAGGAGCTCCGCCCCATCAATGCAGATAGATTCCCAATTATCAGGCTTCAGATACAATTGAAACAAAAAAAATCAAGTGGAGTAGATTGAGCATGAAAATCTCTACAATTAATGTTCAGTAACATTTTCACCTAAAATTGAAAATAACCTTTAAATTCGAGAAAATGTGAATATTCAATTGCAAATTATTGTTGATTCTATTAAATCATTCACTATGAAGAGATAGCAGACCTCATGTGTGACTCCAGCGTTATTGCCCTGTCACCAGCTTGCTCAAATCTTTGAATAGAAGACTTGAGATGCGCGGGAACACTAGCGTCAGGTGATCAATTTTCATAACGGCAAGGAAAGTTGTGTGAGTGCGCCACACCAGATTTTTTTGATTTAAACCCGGACATACACAGAAATAAAACACCTTACATTAAATGCGACCCTCCGTGTGATCGTAGATAAGCGTTAGAAACGTAGATAGTGTATAATGTGACCCTGAGCATTACTGCGTTGATCGGGGTTTAAAGTTAACCTTACTTTGTGAAACTCGGTTTGAACATGTTAGATCAAATCAAATCAAAGTTTACTCATCAAAAACAATTACAATACAAATTAGAATATTATAACATTTAATACAATTAAACAATGAAGTTTTATTCATTGGATAGGTATAGGCATAGAGAAACGATAGCATAAGTAGATATCCCATGGTATAGGGCGTTTGTGTCGCAACTTTTACTGTTATCCCAAGCCGATAGTTCACGTAGTTCTTTCCCATGCAGCTGTGTGACGCTGGTAGTCTCTCAAATTGTGCCGTTCTTACACTCTCACCCCAACAAAACAGTAAAAATTTACAATAATCGACAGTAATCGGCTTGAGATAACAGTAAAAGTTGCGACATAAACGCCCTATACCATGGGATTTCTACTTACGCTATTGTTTCTCTATGGTATAGGTTTCTTAATAGGCATATATAATTCAGTGAATTAATCCACCCCACTATAAATTAAATCTATTAATTGTTGCGTGATAATTACTATTTACAAACTTCATTCAGTGATATAAGATTAAGGATTAGTGAAAATTTATAATACATACAAAAATGAAATTTGTAAAAGAATGAAGAGTAAATAGTTTCAATATTTACAGTCTAACTAAATTCTCACAATTTTCTACTCCAATATCAACTAACCAGGAAAATAAACTTCTCTTGAACTTGTGTCTATTGATTTCTTCCCTAATGTTACTTAGTATTGAATTGTAAATTTTTGGTCCCAAATATAATTATGTAGTTTCTTTGCCCAAATGTAGTGTTATCCTTGGTAGTATTAAATTGGTGTTTCTCTGTCTTGTTTGATGGCTATGATCTACCAATCTTATGTGTTCGTCGTTTCTCCTCATTCGCGTGATGATAGCCTGGATATAGTGTTGTTGTTGAGATACGGTACGGTATTCAATTTCAGCCGTAATGAAATATGGTAATATAAAAAACATCTCCCATGCATTCATCACTAAAAAAATTATATCAGGTCATAGTTTTCGACAATGCTTTCTTGTAATAATTGTTATATGATTGACAGTATCCTCTTATAATTTTTTTATGCGATGCTGTGAAACTGTGTGACATATACTCAGCAGTGTTTTGGCCGAATATAATCCTTCTAGAACGTTGAGTGGGACCTTCCCGTGAGGCACTCCCCACCAACAAAAAAGCAATACGAATTTACTATCGAATAATTCCATAATACATGCTAATAAATAGAAGAACGATTTCATAACATCAATATCTATGAATTAAACTGATATTGAAGTGAATGAATATCAAATTCACATCAAGAATAAACTGATGAACGTTGTAAAATTGAAACGAACCCGTAAAATAATTCGCTTATAATATTCGACCCAGTAGCTGTTGCTATCTACCGGCAAAGATGACAGTTATGAATTCGAACTGTCGACCAATCAGGTGAGAGGAAGCGTGTTGTAGGTGGGAGCCTACTCAAACTTGCTTGTGATTGGTTCGTTTCCCCTCTCCACAAAATTCGTTCTCTCGACCTGTATTTTACACTTCCAACTCGGTACTGATTATTGTCTCTTTAATATATTCCTTTTGTTTTTATAATATCCATATTTTTCTTCAATTTTCCTAATATAAATTAGGGGTAGTCACGATCTTCGAGGTTGCCAGTTATTTGCTATTTGAATCAGCTGCTATATTTTTTCAAAGTACTATTATATCAATGACTTAATTAATATCAATGATAATTTCAACTGTTGAGTAAATTCTGTAGTAAATTTAACAGTGTATTAAACTGATAAGTAAATTTAACTGTTAAGTAAAAATAAAGTTCACTGATATATGTATAATTATATTTGAATTTACATGTTTTGTATATAGTACCTTGTTAAGCAGCCTCTTTGAGGTTCGCTTAAGGTAGCTTATCTATTCAATAAACGTTTTTCTATTCTTTTCTATACTTAGCAAATAACAGTTCAGTTGGTTAAACAACATCGTGAATATCCCTATTGTTGAGTTGGTTTTGTATTTTATTTGATCTCAACTAAAAACTAGATGATTGAGAAGAGACCGATTTAAACATGTTATTATTTTTGAGATGTGATTTGTGGTGTTCAATTTAAGCATGTCACAAGCACGTTTCCATAGAGTAATTTAAGAATCAATATTAGAATAGCTGGTCTATTGAATCCAGCGATGATTTCTTCAATCATTTCATTTTGATATATTTCACAGATACCACGATTACAGTTGTACCAATTTAGTTTGTTCTTACACTTCGTAAAGTGGAATGGGGGGAGTCCGGTCACACAAGATGTCAAAATATCTGTCGCTAAACTGGAAAAACTTTATTAATAACACTCTGTATAGTGTGAAACCTGTGACTGAGAATATCACTACGATTCTAATTGTTCTTTTTGTTAATGTATTTCAAGTTTTATTGTTATCTGTTCATAGACTGAAGCAACT
This sequence comes from Nilaparvata lugens, assembly GCF_014356525.2. Lineage (NCBI taxonomy): Eukaryota > Metazoa > Arthropoda > Insecta > Hemiptera > Delphacidae > Nilaparvata > Nilaparvata lugens. Next base: position 18,989,842 of record NC_052505.1, read on the forward strand.
TTAATAATAATACCTTATTAAGTGTGAATTCTGTAGTTGTAATTAATTAATATGATTTTTGATGTTCTATTTCTTTATGTTTTCTTTATTTTTCTCATTTTTCAGATCGACTACCCTGAAGTGCAGAGTGGCGGGTGTGGGGGAGGGGGTCGAACCCGGACAGCCATGGATCGGGGGGTGAATCTGGTCTTCGACGAGTCTGTGAGTAGAGAACCCTTTCTGAACTATCAAGCATTTTTTTATGAAATCTCTTGCGAACTTGTTCCAAATAAAAACACGAATGTCTTTTGAAAATATAGTAAGTTAATTAAATCCTTCATTTAAGGAATAGATTTATACAAAACAAAAAAAAATAATATACATGACATACTAGGATGTATTCTGTGATCATTATCACTATTTATCATTAATCATTATATCATATCATTATATCATTATTATAATATCATTGTGATCATTATACTATTACTATCATTATCACTATTATTATAAATATTTCCTGAAATCAATCCCAATTATTATTAAAAATCATATAGAAATCGTATAGAATACCGCCTGATTACAAATTTAGAACATGACAGTAGCTCGGTAGAATGTAAATATTCTCCTTATGTTTTGCGGAGTCCTTGGAAGTCCAGGGCTGGGGACAGACAGATCCTTTTGTGCTATTTGCTCCCTTTAGGCCAGATAACATCAAAAATATTAATTACATTAATTGAAATAATTATAGCAAACGATATTCCAAATTAAATGCTGTCAACCACCAGTCTTTAAACTTCTACCAGAGACAAACGAATTTCCGTTTCCCTTTGCTTCTACCAATGCAAATATTTACAACAGGATGAGCACCATTCAATTTGGAAGTTAATTTGATAATTATTTCGTATTTATTACCATTTGAACAAATTTAATTCCCCATTCATTACATTAAATGTTAGAGATTCTCATTTGTCGTTTTAATTTGAGTACTATATATCAATTTTTTATTGCGAATGATGGCTATTAAATAAGGTGCGTTTACACCAAAGTTATTAACAAAATGTTAATAACCTAATCCTTATAGATTCTATTAGATTAAACATAACTTATCATACACATGATGAACATAATATGTGTTTGTCGAGTTCCGTTCAATCTGATAGAATCTATAAGGACGGAAAAATAAACATTTTTTAAGGATTAAGCTATTAACATTTTGTTAATAACTTCAGTGTATAAACGCAGCTTGACGATAGGTTGCTTGATCGAATAGAGCAAAGACCTTAAAGATGCTTAGACTCACATGCAGCGCTAGTGTCGTACTTGGAATTGAAATCGGCCATTGAGGGGGCAACCTATAAGATTATCACATACCATCAAACCAATGCCTTTTTAATCTATAATACTACAAATATATTATGTATAATATCTCGTGCTAAAATACCCCAATGGCGGCCTTCAATTTCAAGTAAGAGCTATCAATGGGAAGGCATAGGCATTGTGGGTCTATATCTCTTTAAGGTCTTTGGAATAGAGCGTCTTGCTGATCAATCATAATAAATTGAATGTAATTATATTGCGTGAAGTTTTCGGTTCAAAATTTTCCATTTTTATTCGAAATTCTAATTTTTTGGGTAATTGTTACTAATTCTGTGAGATTCAGCTATTCATGATATCTATTTTTGATTGAAGATTTGTTAGTTTTTTTGAAGTTTAGATTGTTATTTTAATAAGTGATTATTTTAATAAGTGATGTTAACTTAGCCCACAGTTTAATTTGGACTGTAGTAAAACTTTGAGAAGGGACAGTTTTGGACATGAGCCTGTTGTGCCTTCCCTCATAAGTGTAATAATAATTGTACATGACTGAATAAATAAATAAATAAATTTACAATGTAATGAATCCTTGTACCTTTTAAGCTGCTTCATTGGACGTCAACATCGCGTAAGGTATCAAAAATGTTCAGAGCTCTTTCAAATGTTAACTCCTTGTGTAATTTTGATAAGTTTTCGTTGTAGTTGCATTCTTTTTTACATTTCTTACGTTGGATTCAGTTCCCTAAATTTTCCATTTTCAATGTGAATTCTTTGTGTGTTTAACTCCTATATTTAATTAATCTTTTTTTTCTACTTGATCGGTTTATTATAGAACTAGCCGTCTGGCTCGCTTCGCTCGCCATATCCGTCTAGCTAGGGGGCTCCGCCCCCTGGATCCCCGACTGGATCGTCCAAGAATGAGATCAGCAGGCTCGCTTCGCTCGCCTGCATTTTTAATTTGAGCAATTTTATCATATGTTAGGACGACCCAGTCGGGGGTCCAAACTAAACGTCTGGCTAAACGGATATTGTGAGCGAAGCGAGCCTGACGGCTAGTAATATAATATTCCCAGGAATAGCTCTGATTGAAGTAGCAGTGCCCAATCAATTTTTCCGCGATAAATGCATTTCAATCTTCAACTTGGCGCCAACCTAACATAGTCAACTCAACTTAATGCCAACCTGACAAAATTATTAATTTAGTTACCAGTTAACAACTTTTTCGAAGAAGTACTCTCTCTAGATTACAGTTCTATATTAACATATGGTATGGCCTTTTTTCAATTATAATTTAGAGAATAAGAAGAATATACATGCTAAAAGACGAACTTTAAACCCTTAAAAACCACCCTTAGAGTTAAAATATTGCCAAAAGATTTCTGAGTGCGCCTCTAAAGGGCCAACTGAACATACCTACCAAATTTGAACGTTTTTGGTCCGGTAGATTTTTAGTTCTGCGAGTGAGTGAGTCAGTCAGTCAGTCAGTCAGTCAGTCAGTCAGTGAGTGAGTGCCATTTCGCTTTTATATATTTATATAGAAGATTACTAGTAGGTATGATATTGTAATTACTTGATTTCTGTATCTTCTATTTCTCCTTAGAACTATCTATTCTCCTCTATTCTGTTCTTCTTCTTTCTCTTCCTCCCATTCTTACTTCTCTCCCTCCTCCTCCTCCTCCTCCTCCTCCTCCTCCTCCTCCTCCTCCCCATCCTCTTGAACCTCCTCCTTCTTCTCTTTCTTCCAATCTTCCTCATTTCTTCCTCCCCTTCCTCCTCCACCACACTCCACCTATTTATCATTTCCCGTCCCATCTTCCCATCCTCTTCCTCCCTCCTTCTCTTTATCCTTCTTCTCCTTCTCTCCTTCATCCTTCTCGTCTTCCTCATCCTGTTCTAAGGAGTTTAACTTCATATGTATTTATTATTGATCATTTAACGTTTTATATTCTTTTTTGTCGGTTTATGTTGATATTTTTGTGTTATGCTTTAAGTTTCCGACTCGGCCGGAGCTGATTTTCTTCATATGCTTCAATTTCAACCTTCTTCTTCCCTACATCTTGTTCTTCTCTTTATTCTCCTCTTCCTCCTTCCATTTCTCTTCCTCCTTCTATTTCTCTTCCTCCTCCTTCTCCCACTCCTCCTCCTCATCCTCTCTTATTTGTTGTTCCTATTTGTTGAGTGTTTTCGTCTATATTATGTTTTTAATTCAATCTTCTTATTTGTCTTTTGTGTTGAATATGTTGTGTTGTTCCTATTTGTTGAGTGTTTTCATCTATATTATGTTTTTAATTCAATCTCTTATTTGTCTTTTGTGTTGAATATGTTGTGTTGTTCCTATTTGTTGAGTGTTTTCATCTATATTATGTTTTTAATTCAATCTCTTATTTGTCTTTTGTGTTGAATATGTTGTGTTGTTCCTATTTGTTGAGTGTTTTCATCTATATTATGTTTTTAATTCAATCTCTTATTTGTCTTTTGTGTTGAATATGTTGTGTTGTTCCTATTTGTAGAGTTTTTTTGTCTATATTAAGTTTCTAATTCAATCTTCTAATTTGTCTTTTGTGTTGAATATGTTGTGTTGTTCCTATTTGTTGAGTGTTTTCGTCTATATTATGTTTTTAATTCAATATTCTTATTTGTCTTTTGTGTTGAATTTATGTTGTGTGTTTTGTTGTAGTTTTCGACTCGGCCGGAGCTGTTTGAGAAGTCGAACCGCAGCTCTCACTCGTCAGACACCAGCTCGGCGTACTCGGGCTCGGACACCATGACCTCGGTGCACAGCTCGGTGGAGGCCGACGAAGTCGACCTATCCGGCCTCGTCGAGTCCATTGTCGATTCGGACGAGGAGGATCTCGCCGAGAGCACCGATGTGAGTATAACTGCAAAATCAGCATTTAAAATCTATTTGTTCTCATGGGTGTGTTCACACATTGACAGTCAAGTGTGTGTGAATACTCCCATAAGATTCAGTGGTATCCAATTTCCACCTAGATAAATGACAGAAATAATAGTATATTTCGCACCTAGAGCAGAAAATGAGATTTTTCCGGCTCGAAATTGGTTTTCAAGTCCGAGGCCGTAGGCCGAGGACTAGAAAAGATTGAGAGCCGGAAAAAATTTTTGCCCGTGGTGTGAACGATATTTTTCACCGCACTACAGGTATTGCTGACAAAATAAATAAAGAATACTTGTTATCGTACCTATCTCTTGATTTTAGTGGTAGAAGATTAATTGCAGTCAGGATTTCAGATTCTTTTAAAATTTCACTTGGAATATCATGGGCATCGTCATCTTCAAGCATTTTTGAAAATTTGGAATGCGCTAATCAACAATAAATAATTGAATAAAAATGTTTGCGAAGCGAATTAGTTTGATTCGAAACTCGAACTGAAATCATGGCGACTTTGATGAAGAAAGTGGACACTCGCCCGATCTAGCGGATGACTTATTAACTACGGACTTCCAAGCGGCAGGAAAGAGAACACTTTCTGGCCTAGACCGGAAAAAAAACCTGTTACATCGGACGAGAGTCGTCTGCAAACAAGGTCTTTCAGATATACATAGGGACTGGAAAACAGCTGCTTTCTCTGCAGTGTGGCGAAAAAGCGTTTGTTCTTACGGGAGTGTTCACATTACATCACAATACTTTGACAGACAAATGTGTGTGAATACTCTCATAAGATTCAGTGATATTCAATTTACACCTAGATAAATGACAAAAGAAAAGCGTTTGTTCTTATGGGAGTGTTCATATTACATCACAATACATTGACGGATAAATGTATGTGAATATTCCTATGACAAACAGTGGTATTCAATCTCTGCCTAGCAGAGCAGAATAATTAAGCCTGTGCAAAGGCTAAAAATAAACTTTCTACTGGTAATATTTTTCAAAGTTTTTCGATTTGTATATCATCAAGCTTTCAAAACGAAAAAGTTTTCTCAGGAAAACATTTTTTTCCCCGATCATTACTTTTTGAGATATGAGCGCATAAAGCTCAAATTTTCGGGACATTTCAAATTTGATAAGAGATAAATCCATGAGACTTAGAGGATAAACTCTTCATGGTATTATTTATTGAATAAAACAATTTTTTTTCGAAAATATCAATTTTTTGATTTGCCAAATATTACCAAAAATAGCTCAACTAAACGTCATTTTAATTCTCAAAAATTGATATTTAAAAAAAATTTATCCAATCAACAATGCCATGAAGAATTATCCTCTAAATATCTCTCTTACCGAATTTGAAATGTTCTGTCCCAAAATTTTAAACTTTAGGCGCTCATATCTCAAGAAGTAATGATCGGAAAAAAACGTTTTCCTGAGAAAACGTTTTCATTTTGATAGCTTGATGATATACGAATCGAAAAACTTTGAAAATATCTCCAGTAGTAAGTTTATTTTTAGCCTTTGCACAGCCTTAACATTGGTTTGTTTCACAAAGAATTTCCAACTCTTTCAGTATTAAGATCAAAAACATAGCCTAAATTATTAATTGATGAAGTAGTGTTGAGATGCTGTAATGAACTTAGTGATTTCTGTAATGGTCTCTAGACACTTCATTATAATTCTACTATCAATTACTCCATTCATGATTACATCAGAGCTCTCTGTTCGACGATTGAAGATCATCAATCTATTTGACAGTTACACTGTTCAATCTCTATGATGTCATAGTATATATGTGACTGAGAAAAGAGTTCAGAATATGTCTATAGCTATCGAAAAATTTGTTTAGGTACAAAGAATCCATCGTGACACTTCCATTTGATTGCAAAGTACTGTATAATGGTATTATATATTTTAATTATTATACATATAGCGTATATACGGTTTCATTTTTCATTATTATACCTTTATAGCTTTCAAAATGTATAGATTTCAACTCAGTAGTAAAGCCTCCAGCATTATAATAATTTATGCATTTCTCAATAGCGCTGGATAAAAGTTGAAGATATAGATGGAATAAATGACTGATTTTGATAAAGATTTTATCATTTTGCTATATTCACTTGACAGATAGTTGACAATGTCTCGTTTGTAATGTTCTGCTTATTATTTATATGTTGTTAGATAACAACATTAGTTAATTAATTTATTTTTTTCTCTGTCATGTAACCCATGTCAGAAGTATTAAAAAAACATTTACAATATGGAAAAAAGTCCTTTACATGGATTAATTTCATTAAACTACCGTGTAGCATCCCACTATGGAGCCTATGTGTCGGGATGCATTTAGTCTAAATTAAAAATATAATATTTCAAATACAAATGAATTTTTATGCAATACATTCCATAATCTGGGCTATTTGTACAAAATGAATAACGTAAATAGCGCTAAAAATTAATAAGAACTAACAAATAACAGTTATAAATGTATTTATGAATTCATAACAATTCATTGTTATGCTTTATGATGTAGAAATGAAAGAATTGTATTGAGCTAGTTTCCATTGCTACTTAGCCTACTATTTTATATGTTGATCTAGCATATTTTTTCAGAAGTTTATTATGAGTTTCGTCATATTTTCTATTGTTTCTGATAATGTTGTGTGTGTTTGGCAGAGCCTAATGGCGCGGGACGCAGTGAAGGAGTGCCTTGAGAAAGACCCCTCTGATAGGACCGGTGATGACATCGAAGTCCTGCTGGAGTTCACACAACACCTCAAGGCGTTCACCAATATGACACTGGCTGTCAGGAGGGCGCTGTGTAGTGTCATGGTCAGTACTTAGTAAAAAATTGAAATAATCAACTTTACAATCATCATGTAGAATTCGACTATCCAATGCGGATTATACTTTGAATAATTATTGTTGAGATCAAATAAATCCAACCATAAATTCAAGAATATCGTCTGTTGAGAGGTACTTATGAAATTGGCTTCATTCGCACACTTGAATATATCTTTGTGTAAACATATCCCAGTATTTGAAACAAATTATTATTATTTGCATAAACTAGAAATCATCAATGATGAAAACACAAATTAAAATTGTGGAAAAGTACCACTATTGGAGTACCATTATGAAAAAGTACCACAACATCACAACTGTAAAGAAACTGTCAACTTTACAATCATCATTTAGTACTCAACTTAAAGACATAAATATATCCAACCAAATAATCAAAGATTATTTTCTGTTGAGAGATATACATGGATAATTGGCTTTATTTACACACTTGACAAAAATTACAATGTTGTGGTTAAATTGAGACGATCCTCCTCCTCTTCCACTACTTAACCCATAAATACAATTCACATATTATGTGATTTGAGAGAGAATGAGACCAGGTGACCTCACTTAGTTGCAATTTATTCTCCAATACCTTATATTATGTATGAATATACAGAGTGGGTGAAAGGTCCGAGAACGGCTTAATAGATCATACACAAAAATAATCTGATGGTGGTGGTGATTGGGGATATGAGATATTGAGCCATTCTCGGACTTTTCACCCACTCTGTATTTCACGCAACATGTGAAGACTTTCATCTTTATGACACTAGCAGTGCTGCAGTGCTGTCATTTTTAGTGTTATCAATTATTCTTGATCTCCAATTATTATGCAGTCTCCAGTATGCTTTACACAGCAAGGGTCTGTTAATGCACAAATAGATTGAATTAATTTAGTTTCATAGTTCCATGCTGATATTGAAAGTATCAACAACTAACTGTATTAGTTTTCAATAGAAAAATGATTTGATAAGGCTCTTATATCAAGTATTATTATGCTTAGCGTATGACATATATAGACGCACAGAAATACATAGGTAGTCAAAGAAAAATCTCTTCATGAGACCGTTGTCAGGTTAATAAAATATTGTAAATATATTAAATTTTGATGTCGAAGTATTAACTAAACTTTGTATCACAGAATGAATTAATTTGTTTCAATTATTCACTTGGAAATTAATTTATTAATAACAATAAAAAATAGGCCTATGTCCATCCTCGGTAAATTCAGAATCTTTATGCAAAAATTCAAGTTAATCACCTCCGTAATTCAGACGTGATGATGCGTCATTCGTGTATTTCCTATCCAGAACATGTAAAAGCCAATTCTTTTCTTCATAATATCATAAAGAACTATCTATTCGACTGTATTGGGAACAGAACTTTGATACTGACATTTTTTTTTTTTGATAATGGTTAATGTTGAGGCGTTGAAAATATGAAAATGCTATCTTAAAATGTATGAATTCAGGGCTACTTTCTTGTATTTATAAAATAGAGTTATAGTACCCTCTGAAATTAATAAAATAATAGAATAAGAATACAAATAATTATAACTACTAGTTTCGGTGATCACACCATCGTCAGGTTATAAAAATAAATTTCAAATTTTTTGATCACCATTTAACACACATTTGTGATGGTGTGTCTACAGGTGTTCGCAGTGGTGGAGAAGGCTGGCACGATAGTGATGAACGACGGAGAGGAGCTGGACTCGTGGAGTGTGCTCATCAACGGCCATGTCGAGGTCGAGCACGCCAATGCGCACATCGAACATCTACATATTGGCGACAGGTGACAGCAAATTACCTACTAAATAATTTAGATAAATCACGTCATATGCACAGAAAACGTATAAAAATAATTAGGTAATAATTGAAATTTGTGTAATGGGACGATGAGAGAAACTTATACGAGGTGTGGCTATTAAATAACAGGACTCATGCTGCAGTGGAACGTGTGCGCATGCGTCAATCAACATTGGCCAACAGCTATTTAGTTTGAGACTTTTTCTTCAAACTAAGGTGGTCTTGAAACTAGACACGATTTTGAAGTTAAATTTCAATTATATTTTTGATCAATTTTAATTTCCAAGGCTATTTTAAAGACCGGAACAGGCAATCAAAAAATGCCTATACCGTGGAAGTCAGAAGAATAGGTCAGACTTAAGTCTTCAGAATGCAGTAAATCTCGTTCCTGTAAACAACTTGGTTGAGTCATAACCTTCATTTACGTTAGTGTTGTTATTTTGTTCTGCCGGAAAAACGGTTAGCATAAAAAGTTAAAAAATGATTATTTTTTTATCGATCTTCATGGAATTGTGTACTTTCACTGGGTTCCTGAAGGTCAAACAATTAATCAACATTGCTACCTTGAGGTACTTGATAAACTACGTGAAGGAGTAAGAAAAAACCGACCTGAGATGTGGAAGAACAAATCATGGATTTTGCACCAAGACAATGTGCTCATTCCGCATTATCAGTGTAAACGGAGGGGGTTGTTTCTTCTCTTCTATAATATTTGCTAAAGTTTACTGCTATCAATTCATCTACCGGTATTTGAATCCTCGATTGGTTGGGAGCTTTTAGTGGATTCGTTCATTCAAATGCACAGATTATCATTATCTAATTGTCACCTATTATAGCATCTAGCAACTACGAGCCAGGAACTTCAATGAAAAATACTAATAAAATTCAACTTCAGGTTTATTGAAGTCTAAAACGAATTAATATCAGTGTAAACGGAGGGGGTTGTTTCTTCTCTTCTATAATATTTGCTAAAGTTTACTGCTATCAATTCATCTACCGGTATTTGAATCCTCGATTGGTTGGGAGCTTTTAGTGGATTCGTTCATTCAAATGCACAGATTATCATTATCTAATTGTCACCTATTATAGCATCTAGCAACTACTAGCCAGGAACTTCAATGAAAAATACTAATAAAATTCAACTTCAGGTTTATTGAAGTCTAAAACGAATTAATAAAAGTCAGGTAACATGTGAAATTTTCAAACAGAACAAAGTTATTCAGCAATCGATTCAGGTCAAGAAGACATAGGCCTACTCAATTTTTAATCTATACATTTTGGGAACCTGCTAACTTGCTGCATTTGAATTTGGGCCTCAGTCATTCTATGAAACTAAATTTTGAGCTCAATAAGAAAAACAACAAAAGTTCGGCACTCACCATTTTAACAATATTCAAACTTGGACTCTTCAGAAACACTCACATACGCTTTAATAAAACTCACTATACTTGAACTCACACGCACAAATAATTTTCTGATTCTACTCCTACTAACTATATAAAATTTGGTTTCCTATTCATCTAGATAAAATTACTGATAACTGAAAACTTAACAATATTTCTCCCTCTGAATGGGAAATGGGCCCATTCAGAGGACCGAGGCTCGCACACCGTTACATGTTTTCCCAGTTACGTCTCAATTCGAACTGTGGCCTTTTCACTAAAAATTATTCCCCCTCCACGAGCGTTGAGCATAACTTCCAGTGGAAAAGCCAAAGCTGCAAAAAGGTCAATGCTCGTACAATTTTTAAATACAGTGGCTTTTTCGACATGAAATTGAAACTGCAATTGGAAAATGCACGAAAATTGCTTTAATTTTGACAACTGAGCAACAAGTTAGCAAATTCAAACAAGACAGAGTCAATTCTCACACTAAAAACGCAGGGTTCAACAAACAGTAAAATCAAAGTTCATTTCAGTTCAAAAACCTAAAAAATAATATAAGATACACACAAACAACTTCAATAATACCCACTCAATATTCACACTATTACATCAGATAAGCGGCTCCTGACCAAGTACAGCATCCCGGTGTTGCCTCGTCAGACCTAGCACCATGTGTCTTTCACCAAGGTGAAATCTGCATTGAAATTTACGAGATTCGAACCTGTAGAAGCTGTTCAAAAGAGAAATGTGTGCATTGTAACACATTCGATAAGCTTGACCTGGGAAAGGATTTTCACTCCATATGTCTACATCCCTCTGTCTGTTGCTGTGTGGTTTAGCCTTTAGTCCAAAACTGGGTTTCCTCTCTATTTTTTTATAGACAATAATATGTTGGGAAATTAGTTTTTGCCGTTAATGTTGGTATGGAGTTCTCAGCCCCAGTTGCACAAAAACCTGTTAAATTATAAACGTGATTATAGACAATAATATGTTGAAAAATTAGTTTTTGCCGTTTATGTTGTTATGGAGTTCTCAGCCCCAGTTGCACAAAAACCTGTTAAATTGTAAACGTGATTATAGACAATAATATGTTGAAAAATTAGTTTTTGCCGTTAATGTTGGTATGGAGTTCTCAGCCCCAGTTGCACAAAAACCTGTTAAATTATAAACGTGATTATAGACAATACTATGCTGAAAAATTAACTTTTGCCGTCAATGTTGTTATGGAGTTCTCAGCCCCAGTTGCACAAAAACTTCTTCACAGAAAAGCCTTCTCTGATTGGTTCTCATGGCATTAAAACATGATTTAATCATAATTTTAATCGCGATTAAATGCCACAAGAACCAATCAGAGAAGACTTCTCCACAGAAAAGCCTTTTCCGATTGGTTCTTGTGGCGTTAAATCATGATTTAATCATAATTTTAATCGCGATTAAATGCCACGAGAACCAATCAGAGAAGACTCCTTCACGTAAAAGCCTTCTCCGATTGGTCCTTGTGGCGTTAAATCATGATTTAATTATAATTTTAATCGCGATTAAATGCCACGAGAACCAATCAGAGAAGTCTTCTTCACAGAAAAGCCTTCTCTGATTGGTTCTCGTGGTATTTAATCATGATTTAATGCTATAAGAACCTGTCAAAGAAGGCTTTTCCGTGAAGGAGTCATCTCTGATTTGCACTTGTGGCATTTAATCACGATTATAATTTCACAGGTTTTTGTGCAACTGGAGCTGAGAACTCCATAACATTAACGGCAAAAAATAATTTTTCAACAAATTATTGTCTATAAAAAATAGAAAGGAAACCCAGTTTTGGAAAACTTTTGTGCAACCGGGCATAACTGTGTCGTTTTTCTAATGATATTGATTGTTTACAGTTTCGGCATCTTGCCGACAATGGAGAAGCTGTACCATCGGGGGGTGATGAAGACGCGTTGCGACGATTGTCAGTTCGTGTGCATCACACAGACCGACTACTACCGCATCCAGAACCAGGGCAAGGAGAACATCAGGCGCCACGAGGAGGGGGGGCAGCTGGTCATGGTCACCGAACAGCGTGAGGCGCAGGAGGGCAGTCGGCGGGTTGTCATCAGGGTAAGAGGGGGCAAACATATCAAATAATGTAAAAAATTGATCATTTTTTGTGTATTGGAATATGGGCTTGAGTACACTCAGCAATAAATTTTCCATTTTTCGACCTAATTCGACTTAGGATGCATGATTTTTGACCGCCTTGACGAGCCGAGAAGAAGTGTAGTACGATGAAATCTGAGCACTGAGTCAAAAGTTATAAGTGATTGAAATTTTGATCCCTGAGGTGTCCTTAAGCGCACCTCTCCACTGAAATGAAGTGCTTCTAACGGGTGATTCTAATAGAACATGATCTTATGAACTTATGTCATTGTGCGAAATATCAATGTGAGGACTATGTAGTTGGTGATGATGGTTGAAGCTGAAAATTAGGTGTTTTTCACAATACAAGGACATTGTTTTCAGGTGTACCTGGAAATCTATATGAGATAGAGCGCTCTACCTGATCTCAGATTGTAGAGCAAAAAAAAAACACTCCCAGAGGGATTTTGAATGATACATGTAAATGGTAACTATCGGAAGATATTGATGATCAAAAACTAAAATTAATCAAAATGGATTTTTCTTCAAATATCACTCATTTTTTGAAAAATCATAAGTCAGTACTCATTGGAGATAGAGAGTTCCAAATAATCTCATTTTATTCTGAATTTTATAATCTAAAAAAAGGCGGGAGAAAATTTTTCTGTCCGATTACTAGATTTGGCAGAAATAGCTGAATTCTATAATCTAAAAATAGGCGGGAGCAAATTTTTCTGTCCGATTACTAGATTTGGCAGAAATAGCTGAAAACTGGAAAATGAGCCAAAAAAAAGAGGTTTTTGGGCCACCCTGTGTCTAGCACAAGGAAATTAGTTTTGAACTTATGTACCCAAATAATAATTTAAAAAATCAGAACTACAATATAAATTGCATGCACCAATGTATATAGTGACTGGACTAAGGGAAGTCCGATTTCATTAGGCCTCAAATATATCACCTTAACCTACATTTTGATTTGGAGTGTAGTATAAATTTGAGAAGGGACAGTTTTGGGCATAGGCCTGTTGTACCTTCTCACATAAGTGTAATAATTGAACATGACTGAATAAATAGATAAATCTGCAAACCCGTAGAAATCAATCTGAAAAAAGTACTTGATAGAATTCATTTTCGGGAAAGCTCAGTTTCTTAAACGTTAACAAAACTGTGGGAGTCGTGAAATTCGAGATAAGTTATTTCAAGATAAGTATTTCTTGATCTCATAATGGATTACGGTGTATTTTGTAATTCAAACACTGGCATTTATTATTTATAAAATAGTAATAATATTTATATAATTCAAATTCATTTATTTGCCATAAAATAATACAGATTGATAAAATAAATATTCTAACTTAGGCACTACCGGCAAAGAAAACTTGTGCGCCGGCAGTGAGTTCGAACAACTAGGTACAGCAAACATGTCAATAGAAAGAAAAAGAGCTTATTCAAACCACTAGAATAACTATTAATAAATATTATAATAATAAATATATTATTTCAAACCAATATTTTGAATATTTAATTTTTTACAAATATTTTTTTTCTATTATCAGGGGACAGCAGAAAAGCTGATGCTGCAACTAATAGAAGAGAACTCGACGATTGACTCGACTTACGTTGAGGACTTTCTGCTAACACACCGCACATTCATCGACAACTCAATCTATGTCGCCAACCAACTCCTCAAGTGGTCAGTACAATAAAAATTAGTCAATTATTTCTTAGTTTGTTGTGTTGTGCAGAGAAGAAAGATTCAATGCACACTGGATTTACTATGTGCATTGTTGAGTTGCAGATTTCGTTCTTTCATTCTCATCAAAGTTGATAATACAGTAAAAATTATATTCCCCTCCCATGGTGTATGGAAGAAAGAAAATTCTAAGTATAGAGAGTTATCGCATAACTAGAATTGTAGAGGTCCACGGTAAGCCAGCGTTCGATTCCACTACGAATTATTGATTGTTTTCCAAGGGACCGAGCTTCCACTACAAATTTTAGACTAGTAGTTCTGTGAACAGTAGACCGCACGCAGTATTCTCATCCACAAGTACCCGATTGAAACTATAGACCTTATGGAAATACAGCAATAGACTGGATTCTCCACACATCTGTGTAATCACTTGTCAGCTGATTTATGATTAATAATTCTATAGTCTGATTTTTACTCTAATATTGGCGTATGAAGGAGGCTCCTTTCTCCTTTTACATTATCCTTGAAATGCAAAATTTCCAAAAATCTTGTTTAAAGGTCGACGCGCAATTAAAAAAGGAACATACCTGTCAAATTTCATGAAAATCTATTACCGCGTTTTGCCGTAAATGCGCAACATATAAATATTTAAACATTCAAACATTTAAACATTAAGTGAAATGCCAAACAGTCGACTTGAATCTTAAGGTGCGTACAGACTGTCGCTCTGCTCCGCAACCGAACGTCACTCCAGCAGAGCGATTGATGATCGGCGAGCGGCGAGCAACAGTGGTTCGACCTGGGAACGCGAGAAGATCTAACATCTTCCGTAACGTTCATGATGGGTGCGTGGGCGGTGCGACTGTGGTTCGATGGTGGTACGAGGGCGGTACGATGGCGGTACGAGGGAGGAGCGTGCTCGGTGCGGGTTGGAAGCACGAATATGTGTACGCAGCTTTAGACCTCACTTCGCTCGGTCAATTACGAATAAATAGAGGTCCGAACTGTAGAGATTCTATTGTAATTGATAATTTTCAGCTTGGGTCTTATTTATCTTTAGAATTGCTTTCTTTTGAAATTTCTACATGCTTTCTTTCTAATTTGACTTCAGGCTCGACATGTAGATGCATTAAAATACTATACATGCATGTAACTTGTACCTGAACCACTTCAAATACGTGAACATACTAAAATCAGTAGAATTGATGGTGATGTTGTGAAATCTCTCCATAATAAGAAAACAAAGATATTGTCAAATTTCACTATAATATTTATTAAAAACTTTGAAACAGTACCATGGTCTGATGATGCGTTGGTAAAAGTGAAACCATGGTACTGTTTTAAAGTTTTTAATAAATATTATAGTGAAATTTGACAATATCTTTGTTTTCTTATTACATGAGCATACGTTTCAAGGAACATTCTTTCGGTAACCTGAACGGCTAACTAGAATGTGTAATAGTGTTGTGAAAATCAAACAAAAGATTATGTCCTATGTTAATTAATTTATTTTTCCATCTTTTCTGCAGTTGTGAACATAACCTAACCTCTCCCAGCTAGTTTATTAATTCAAATTTGAATTTATTTTTGTACAAATTCATACATGAAATCACATAATATTTACAAGATTGAAATGATCTATAGTACAAAAGAAATTGAAGCTCAGAAGACTATTTGGGAGCTTGTATTAAGAAGTTGAAAAAATAGAATAACAAGTGAGAAATAATTAAGTGTGTGAGAATTGAACCATAGAGAAACAATAGCGTAAGTAGATATCCCATGGTATAGGGAATTTATGTCGCAAGTTTTACTGTTATCTCAAGTCGATTACTGTCGATTATTGTCAATTTTTACTGTTTTGTTGGGGTGATAGTGTATGAATGGCATAATTTGAGAGACTACCAGCGTCACACAGCTGCATAGGAAAGAACTACGTGAACTATCGGCTTGGGATAACAGTAAAAGTTGCGACATAAACGCCCTATACCATGGGATATCTACATATGCTATCGTTTCTCTATGATTGAACTAAATTATGAAACAACCTTATGATGAAATATTAGCTTTAGCTTAACAGGCAAACTTCGTACCGCCAAAAATTCAATGTATCTCATGTCACACTCAACTTTATTTGGTGAATTATAAAATTAATTTATTTACAATCAATATTTTCATTTACATCTCAATACGGACTTCCTATGTGCTTAAAACTGCCGTTTCAATACCAGTAAACAATTTTATCACAAAGTGATTTGTTTATTACGGCTGTTAAGTTTAGATGCTAAATCATATTATCACAACATGATCTTGATCATGATGATCTTCCCGTTCTACGTTGGTCGCTCGGCCGACAATTTCGAAAACATAGGTCTGTGAAATGGATTAATATATAATTATTTATAGCCCCCCTATTAAAATTCCTGGTCAGAAACCATCCCCAATATTTACACAACATATTCCCAAAGTTTCATGCCGTTCTGTCAAGTAGTTTTCGAGTCTATAGGGAACAAACAAGCTAACTAACAAACTAACACACTGACATTCATTTTTATATATAGAGAAGAACAAGTACTCACAAAATACTGAATACTCTTCTTGATAATTGTTTTTGTATTGATTGGTATATTCGGTTAAAAATGGATAATTTATGAATTTGTTGCTGTGTTTGTAGGTTCAGCGACGCAGGCTGCCGCGACCGCGTGACTAGGGTGGTGCTGCTGTGGGTGAACAACCACTTCACGACATTCGAGACCGACCCGCACATGATGGACTTCCTCGAGCGGTTCGAGGCGCTGCTGGAGGAGGAGAAGATGAACGGACAACAGCAGCTGTTGAACATTGCGTGCGCGGCCAAGGCGCGGTCGAGGTGCGTCACGCTGGCTCGCCCCTCGCGCGACGAAGTGTTGCAGTTCGATGTGGTTGGCGGCTATCCTAGCTATGGCATTTTTATATCTAGGGTGAGTTCAGTAGTTTAGTTTCATTTTAGTCAAAAAACACTACAAAATGAAGCAATGATTGGTAGTATTTGACTCGTCAAAATTAAAATTCTGAGTGCACTCTCAGAAGTTAGAACAAAATTACAGACAAGGAAACAGAACATACAAAAAATCATGTTTTTGGACTCAGGCGACCTTGAAACGTATAGAAAGCATGAAATTGGGGTACCTCAATATTTTTGGGGTGTGTTTGATAGAAGTTTAAACGGAACTAAATCAGATTGTGGTTCGATTTCGAATTTCAACACTATTTATTTGATCAGAGCATCTACTGATCACAGCCTTCACTGGTGAAGATAGGAGATTTCTTGATTGGTATGTTTTTCTTGTAATGTTTAATGAACTCCAATAATCTTTACAAGTGACGATAGGAAAATATTAAGATAGGAAATTGTTTTGATTGGTATGTTTGACAGGTGGAGAAACGATCGAAAGCAGAAGAGGTTGGTCTGAAACGAGGAGACCAAATCCTGGAAGTGAACGGTCAGAGCTTCGAACATGTCAGTCAGGCCAGAGCGCTCGAAATACTTCGAGGAACAACGCATCTTAGCATCACTGTCAAATCCAATCTTCTAGGTAAGTTACAGAACTCAATTCGTCCAATTGTCCCAATTATCTTTGCTGTGATAGTTTTGAATAGAATAGAATAGAAAAAACGTTTATTGAATAAATAAGCTACCTTAAGCGAACCTCAAAGAGGCTGCTTGACAAGGTACCATATACAAAACATGTAAATTCAAATATAAATATACATATATCAGTGAACTTTATTTTTACTTAACAGTTTAATTTACTCATCAGTTTATTACACTGTTAAATTTACTCACAGAATTTACTTAACAGTTAAAATTATTATGATATTAATTAATTAATTGTTGGCTCAGCTCTCAAAAATCTAAAGAGTGCTTTAATATATAGTCAACCTGAACTTACATACAAAAAATATAACAGAATGAATTACAACAATACAATACATTAATAATGAGTTACATTATGTTACATCTAAAGTGTAATTATTCAACCAAATCTTCAAATTTCTTTTCAACAGGCGCATATTAACAAACTCAGCACAATTATCGGGTAAATCATTGAAAGTTCTTGGTACAATGTAGATTAAGGTGTTTCTGGCTAAATTATTCGAAGTAAATGGTACAACATAACTCTCATTCCATTATATATATACCTCTTATTGAGCATATATTTATGATAGTATCATACGTATATATGATCTGATATGATAGACCTATATAATATGATTCAATATATTTGATCCAACTCTCTTTGTTGTAATTTTTTGAGAATATAATCATAATATATATGATCTTATTCACCAAGAGTTCATCAAACGTTATGTCATGTGATTGTGAATGAAGTTTATATCTTATTGAAAAGTTTATATCTTATTGTCATTGTTTCAGTCCAACAACGGGTCAAGTTGACCCAAAACTGTAGTTTATTTTCAATTCTGTAGTTTGTCTTCCGTTAATTTCTCCAAATATTCAATTTAATATTAGGGCAGTATTCTAAATTTCTAGATTAATTTGAACTGTAGTGTTGCTTCTAGATTTACATGTATTTTATCCAGCCACCTAAGTGTAATTAAAGCTATAGTGTGAGGACTACGTTACAATTGCAGTGGAGAAAGATAGGAGAACAGCGTTGACGAGTCTCTGTCTTGCCACTGCCTTCTATAGAGGATAGCTGATACTGGTATATCTGATGCTATATGAACGGTTCAATTAATGTAAATGAAATAATGAAAGTAAAAAAGTTATTTTGACATTTATGCCATTCTCGATGTGAAAAATAATAATTTACAGTTTTATTACTAAGTAATAAATACAAATATCCATTTATATTTTTACATTGTTAGAAAACGATCTGGCAACGTTGCGGAGCTAGAGAAAAATAGCGTAATATCTGCTTTGTCGAATGATAGACAAGGATAGCAACACCAATGTTAATCAAATATGCCATTAACATATCATTATAGGTGTGATTGATTGAATGTTCAATTACTGTAAATTAAATAATTAGAGTAAAAAAGTTATTTTGACTTTTATGCCATTCTCAATGTGAACCGGAATAATAATTTACAGTTTTATTACTGTGTAATAAATACAAATATCCGATGAAAGCTATATAAATAGAACTTACATTACTTCTAATAATCCTACTTTAGAACTTGGTACGCCATAGTGGAGTAGGTCAATTTCCTCACAGAAAAAAATAAACAAGTGGAGGACACATTATAAGAATTTTTTCTAACTAAATATTATATGTAATTGTAATTTATCTAATATTTTGTGTAATTGATGTTGTGGCTTTAGTTTTTTTGGGAAATAAACATTTATTTAAAAAACACTTATTGACATGGGCTACTTTTAAATTAATAAAACAAAATAAATCTTATAGCACCCTTTATTTTTAAAAACCTTTAAAATAGTTGAACAACTGAAGATGGTGTAAACCGAAACTAGTTATTCAACTATTTTAAAGTTTTTTTAAAAATAAAGGGTGCTATACAATTTATTTTGTTTTATTAAACATTTATTTATGTAATCGTCCTTCTTACAGTTTTATATTCAATTTCTTCTCATTTTCAGCGTTCAAAGAAATGCTGCAAACGCCAGACACCTCGCCACGCGCGCGCACACGCAAGACAGTCGAGATCGCTCGCATCCAATCGGACCCCAAGGCTAGGCTACCCCCGCCCCTGCCGCCCTCTGTGCAGCACCCCCTCGTGCCTCCTTCGCCCAGCAAAGGGGGGCCAGCCCCTGGCCCCCAGCAGCCCCCCGCCACCCCCCACAAGCCGAGCAGCGGCTTCATGACTATCGCGCCCAAGAAGCGGCTCCAGAAAACGCTGCAGAAGTTGAACATTCTGCCCAAGAATACTATCACGTGAGTAGTTGGTTGAATTTGAATATATTTGTGGTTGTTAGGTCTAGTGGTAACTGAAATGTATATTTTCTCAGTCGTATTTATGAACTTTTAGTCATCATCGGTTGAAGATTAGGATCTTCAAACTCGTTCCGACGCCATCGTTTCATTGGTCTTTTCATATATTCTAAATATTGATTTATAGAATAGTGTATTGAGAATACATTAAGGGCCGGTTTCCGAGCTCGAGATTCAGGTAAGTTCTAGAATTTAAACCGCTGGAGTCAGAATATTGGTTTTTTAAAACGGGGCGTAATCGCAGTAAACAGTTGCAGCAAAATAAATCTTAATTTCTCATTTCTATAATTGGATACGTTTTTCCTTGACGAAATGAAACATTCCTAAATAATTCAAAATAGCTGAAACTTTACACTATTTTCTCTTCATTTTATTTTGTGTTCTATTTCCTAGTTTTTCGAAATTTAATTCAAACGTGACTACGACTACGCCCCGTTTCGGAAAGCCAATTTTCCGAAACAGCTGTTTAAAGTCTAGAACTTGGCTAAATCTCGAGCTCGGAAATCGGCCCTTAACCTAGCGCCGCAGTGCAGGATGGTTTCTTACAGCTTGGCGTTGTTGTCATTCGAGATGGGTGTCTGGCTTGGAAGTGTTTCGGCCGCATTGCAGGATGACTGTTAACGGTTGCCGGAAGATCAACAGCTGGATTTTTTCCGTTATTTTTCGTGATAGAGAAATTCTGATTGCAGATTCGTTCTCAGCGACCCCAAGTTTAGCCTGAAGGCTCAGACAGTGGCGGCTCGTCCTATGTGTTCAATGGTTCATTGAACCCCCATAATTGAATCAACTTCCTATACAATGATGAATTTGCAACTCAAATAATTATATTTTTATTTTATTCTCATTAAATTACATCACAACATTTTTCATCTACGTAAACTTAACGTTGATGTTTTGCTGCCGGTGCCTGAGAACCTGGAGTGGCTTGCTTGAACTTGAAACAGCACCGAATGGGATGACGAGACGGGTGGAGGTGGAAAGCAGTGTTCATTCCCCGATGTGAACCCAAAAACAGGGCTGGGTGAGGTAGTGGAACGGAGGAGGGGAATCGGTTTGCTAGCACGGATTTGGTTCACAATCCTGTCTGAACCAATTTTGCACGAGTTCATCCGAGAGTAGCCGAACCTAGCCGAGGCAAGTGAAGCATTCGGTAAACCTCGGAATGAATCGTGAGTATTCGTGATACGGATACAGTGCCATCTTGAACTTGCTTATAACCAATAAATTTAAATTTGGTGGCAGTAAACAGTAAAAAAGCGGTGAACAAGAAGTAGCCTAAGCGTGACAGTTTTGAGGCTATACGGTATGGTTTCGGGTATACACTGTTTACAGTTGTGATAGATCTCACTGCATTTTTCGTTATATAAATTTGTTTTGCGTGTAGAAGAATATAGTAATTTCTAGTGTGTTTCGTGTATTCGTGAGTATTTCTAGTGTGTCCATTTTCTTTTAGTGAGAGTGTGAATATAATTTATTGTGTTACCGTAACAGCATTTTGATGAAGAAATATGAATAAGGTTCAGTATTTGTTAAATACAAACAATATTGATATTGACGGTAAGTGTAAAATAAAACATAATGGTGACCAACTCCCGAAGTAAAAATCAAACAACAAAAATATGAACAGGACAAAAAAATTATATTTGTAGAAAATATGCTCAATCTTTGGGGTGTAATTCCTTAAAATTATTATTGATCACCTTCACACTTGATTATGCTCAATACTCTATATCCTCTTGACCTTTCTCTCTAATAGATCATGAGGTTGAACCCCCAAGCTAGAAGATCACGAGCCGCTACTGGGCTCAGAATGTCAACAATGTTTTTAAATAATAAAAAATCATCATGAAAAGTCATTAATATGGTAGTACATCACGTTTCTGGTAACATTTTACTGGTTACTGGAGTTGTTATTGACACACAAAAATCAAAATAATTGTGAGAAAGAAAACTGCTGATGAACGCGAATAAGACCGCCACTCCATTGTTCTATTGTCTCGGCTGCTTGGCTGAGCCTGGCTGGAGGGATCAAATAACCGACTGGTTTGATCTTTCGTCTGTCCGCTAGGCGGAACTAGGCCGACCATTGCTGGGTGGAAGATGTTACTGCGGCCGCTCGCATTCCCACCAACGCTGCTATTATTTGCTGTCTCAGCGCCTAGTCCGATTCAGCCAAGCAACCAGCCTGCACTGCGGAGCTAGGTTTAGTGTTATACAAATCTTGGTAATTATTGGGGAAGGTACCAATACTTAACCGCCCCAGATCTGAACTAGGTACCGAAACTGATTAACTAAGATATTCCTCATTTACTGAGGTTGGTTATAGGCTTATAATTATTATTAGTGGTAACGCGTGTGATTCTGGAAGTGAAAGTTCCTTTATCGAGCTATTCAATTGTTAAACATTTTCAAGACTAATGAAGATTATGAATGTAATTTTGTTAGTTTTTTTATTTTTAACCAATTGCTTAGCAATGGTGACACCTGCTCGTTATGAATAAATGAATGAAATCTGTATTGAGTACTGTTGTAAAAAGTTAAATTTGAATAATTGAATACCACCTTTAAAATATGGTGATAAAAACATGAAAACATGTTAAATTTTTGGACAAAATCACAACATTTTTCACATGAATCATACATGTCAACATGTGGATTTCACAACGTGTTTCGGACAAAATAATTTTAAAAGGTACTGAGATTTTTATTATTTATATTAAAAGTAGCCATAAAGAAAAAAAAACATGTTAAATTTTGTTTGTTTATGTGTTGCTTTTGAAGGGATGGCACAAGCACTAGCAGTGGAGGCAGCCAGGAGGAGGTGATGGTGATCTCGGGCCCCCAGCACGGGGGTGTGGGTGGCACCCCTCTCTACAACATGTCCCACAGCAACCCCGACCTCACCATGATCTGCTACGACGATGTGAGAGCATCCGAGTATCCCGAACATGTTCTCAAGGTCAGTCATTCCAGTAATTTCCAATTAAAATCATCGATCATCGATATCAAATAAGAGGATAAGCCGACTCTATAAAATTCGAACTTAAAGTTGAAATAAAATCAAAATATTATGCAGTACACTACCCTTTTATAATTTATTAGTGCATAACATGTTTCAACAATATTTATGACATGGGAGTCATTCTCTTCAGTGTTCTGGATGATATTTGTATTCTATTTCAAATCGAAATTGAATTAATTTATTTGAAATCGAAAATTAGATTTTATACATTGGAAATTATTCAATTTCAATTAAGTTATAAATATCAAGTATTATAAATACTTATTAGCGGTTACACAGAATCCGGTTAAATTTTAATTGTGATTAATCGCACGAGAACCAATCAGAGAAGTCGTCTTATCAAAAGGCCTTCTCTGATTGGTTCTCGTAAAACTAATCACGGCTAAAATTTAACCGACTTTTGCGCAACCGGACCCTAGTGTAGGGCCTTGTGTAGGTTTGTACTAGACTGAGTGTAGTAAAGTGCCAACTTGGGCTGCTTTGGTGCTTGAACATGTACAATATAGTGTGAGGTCCACCTTATAATGACAATGGAGAAAGATAGGAGGACAACGTCGCCGATTCCCTGCCTGGTCACTGTCCTCTATAGAGCTTATACTGGTATATCTGTTGTAATATTAACTTTTAATTCTTGTTTAAAATAATCAATTATATTTTATTCATCAAGAACAAATATTTTTCAATAAGTAATGAATTTTGATAATAATTGAGATTGATTATTTTGTTGATAATAAATCCTACATTGTAGAAAAATAATCTGGCAACGTTGCGGCTGTAAAAATGGTTTGCGCTATCTTCTTCGACGAATGATAAACAAGGATAGTAAAACCAATGTTAATAAAATACTGCCATTATAACGTGGACCTCACTATAGGTTTTGTCATTGAAAAATCGAAATAAAGCATTTTAAACTTTACAAGTATTGTATTATATAGTACAATACTATACAAGTATTATATAATAAAGTAATATATATTATACTTTACAAGTATTTATGTATTATAATAGAAAATAGATACACTTTTTTTATGTATTTGAACACGACATGCAGTCGATTATTAAGTAAATATTAAAAACTTTTACTTACTGACTGGAGTACTTTCAATCGTCTGGCGATCATTTTCAACAGTGTAGACCGGAAATGTTTTGATGGTTAGGAAGATTTGTGGTGTTTATTATGTGATCGCACTTAAATACGCACTTAAAACCAAAACAGAATCAGCTTTTGCAACACATTTAAATGAAACCGGGCACACCTACACAAACATAGATACCAACCTTACAATATTGAAAGTAAAAAGAAATGAACATGAATTAAATACAACAGAACAGTTTGAAATTTATAAAGCCACCATCCTAGACAGTAACAACATACTAAATGAAAATGGACAGCTGAATTTTAAATCCAACAAACTTTTTGATCACATAATAAACACCATAAATCTTCCTAACCATCAAAACATTTCCGGTCTACACTGTTGAAAATGATCGCCAGACGATTGAAAGTACTCCAGTCAGTAAGTGAAAGTTTTTAATATTTACTTAATAATCGACTGCATGTCGTGTTCAAATACATAAAAAAGTGTGTTTATACAAAGCAGCTCGGAATGGATCAAGAAATCATCACCTTTAGAAAATAGATCTTAATGACTTTTCACTCGTTCATAAACTATTATCATTGGTGAGTCTTCAAGTCAATGAGATACCGTTGTTCGAAATCATTACGTCAATAATAATTGTTCGAATGCATGTGGGAACTTATAAATAACAATTTTGTTTGTTTCAGGTGTACAAAGCCGACCAGACGTGTAAATACCTGTTGGTGCACAAGGAGACGACGGCGCACGAAGTGGTGATGTTGGCCCTGCAGGAGTTCAGCATCACCGACCCCAGCTCGCACTTCTCACTGTGCGAGGTGTCCGTCGCCGAGGGAGGCATCATCAAGCAGAAGCGGCTGCCTGACCAACTGCAGAACCTCGCCGAACGTATCGGACTCTCCAGCCGGTAACTAGAACAATAACAATGTTTCAATGCTTCAATTGAAGCAAAGCAATATGGAAATTTAAAACGTCATAGTTATAACAATAATCATATTCATTATGTCACCTGGTCATATGGGACATATATATGATTCATATATTAGATCAATTAGAAAAGGGATCTGAACCCACTTCATTAGATCAGTTTTTTATTTATTTTTCATTATTAATTAACGTCGCGATTAACCAGTGGATGCCAAATTGGGGGCCATTATCATAAAGGTAGGTGACTACTGAGTCATTGTTTTAAAATTTCCATATTCACAACAAATTTAATCTTCACTAGCAGCCAAGCGAGTAGCCCTTGAAAATATTCATATTTTTATTGTTATTTCATAATTTATAATTATAATTCTAATTTTTGTACAAATAATTTATTGTTTTGTTTTAATTATCAAAACCAGTACGATCATTTCTTGTTTTCATTTCCCCACCTTTACATACTCGGTGTAGGCACATATTGCTTACATATTTGATGGAGGTTTATCCTGCCGTCCAGATTTTGTTTACAATTAGTACACATTAGTTCCATCGAATAAAATTCCTATAAAATAAGAAGTAAGAAATGCGTCGTAACGAATGATAACTTGGACTCACAGTGCTGGTGTAACCAAATCAAATGAGGTCATTTCGATCACCCTCCACACATACCTGACTTGGTCACTAGTTACTTATTCCTTTACCCCGAACATAAGACATGAATTTGATGGCAGAGCATCCACACTAACGTGGAGCTCCAAAACAACGTCATAACCCACTTAAATTGTATTATTATATAAAAATATGAATATTATTATTATTACCCACCTACACTTTTGTATGGCTCTGAAACCTGGGTACCAAAGAGGTACCAAATGGAGCAGGTTACAGGCGGCCGAAATAAGATTTTTAAGGTCAGTGAAGGGATGCACCAGAGAGGACAGGCTTTATAATATCGATATCCGTAGAGAGCTCAATGTGTATACCTCAACGAGTTGACGAGAATCGACAACAGTGGAAAGAACATGTTGAGAGAATGGGAAACGGAAGAATCCCGAAAGCTGCCATTGCTTTCAAGCCAGAAGGGAGGAGAAGTATTGGCAGACCAAGAAAAAGGTGGGAGAATGTTTGAAGGCGGAACAGGTATTAATGCCTACTCCTGTAGCAAGACGACGACGATTACCCACTCAAACTTATTTGGCCACAGCATTTTATGAAGAGGGTTTTGGTAGGCTGGTCCACTGGTATGGAAGATGCCTTAACCTTCACGGCAGTTATGTTGAAGGATAATCAAAAGTGTAAGTAACTTTTGATGATTTTTCTTAATTTTGTTCATATACATTCGTCTTTTATAAAAACACTTCACTTATTTGGGATACTTTTCTTCAAATTAATAAAAACAATTAAAAAAACTTGTAGTACCATTTATTGAAAAAAAACTGTTGAAGCATTTTTCATACCAGTGGACCAGCCTACCAGAACCCTCTTCAAAAAGTTTTTTTCATAAAGGGTACTACAAGTTTTTATATTGTTTTTATTAATTCGTCTTTTATTTATGACCAATCGGAGGTTGAAAAATGACACTCATAGAATAGATACAATGGTATTAACCGAATATTAACGGCAGTACATATACCCTGGTGGGTGATGTAATACAATATCGAATTCTACATTATCGATTTTTGAATAATGAAATATCAATAATAACAAAAAACTATGTAAAACGTTTATTTGATTTTTTTTTTAAACCTGAAGTTTCGATCAAATTTTCTTCCTGGTGACTCTTGACAGAGTATAGGAAATTGTCAGGAAGGACTATTTGTCCAAAAATAAAAGAATACAAATAAACGTATATACATCACATTATACAATTTAACCCTCCCAAAAGCCTCACTCTCCATCCATAAATTATTGAATACTGTAGTATACGTTTGCTTGATATTTTTTCAATAGCTTTTTGAAAGTATTCTGATTTTTTCTGAAAGCTGACGGCAGTTTACTCATAAATTTTATACCTATTATAGATCGAAACTAGTTGTTTGGATTTGTGTTTTTAATCTGTTATTTCATATTAAAAACTTTTCAAAAAAGAGTACTATGATGTTATTTTTAAAATGATGATAACAAATGTGTATTATTTTTCAGGTACTACCTGAAGATGAACGGATCGACGGAGACGCTGGTTGGTGACGAGTTGGCGAGTGAGCTGGTGCGCGAAAGCCAGGTGCACTTCCTGCAGCTGAATGCAGTGGAGGTGGCCGTTCAGCTCACCCTGCAGGATTTCTCCATTTTCCGACAGACGACAGTTGAGACCACTCTAATTTTTGTACAGCCCCGACAGTCGAGACCTGCGACGGTAGAGGATTCCTGGAAAAGAGGCCTCAAATGTCGCCTGCGTTAGGCTCTCCAGAATGGTAGACAGCACCAAAAGAATTATCATTTAATTTGTCTGGATTTACCGGCAATTGAATAATTGAATAATAAGTATTGCAACTTTACAACTGAAAATATACCTTAGCTGCTTCTTCATAAAAAACGAAATTTTCAAACTCGTGAATATCTTTTTGATACTTGGATGTCAAATTCTCAGTACATTATAGATGTTGAATATTATTCTACAAATCCATATCCTGTTCTGTCCTGTACAAATCAGAAGTTATAATCATTACAAAATGTATTTTGTCTGGAATCGCAGTAGGATGTGTCCTCAACTGTCGCCTGCTGCAAGCGAGTCTCTAATTTTAGTACAGGCCCGACAGTCGAGACCAGCGACATTCGAGGCCAGCGACGGTAGAGGACTCCTGAAAAAGAGGCCTCAAATGTCGCCTGCGTTAGGCGACAGTTGAGGCCTCTCCAATTTTTGTACAGCCCCGACAGTCGAGACCTACGACGGGAGAGGAATCCTGAAAAAGAGGCCTCAAATGTCGCCTGCTTTAGGCGACAGTAGAGGACTCTTCAATTTTCGTACACTCCCGACAGTCGAGGCCTACGACCGTAGAGGACTGGAAAACAGTCCTCTACTGTCGCAGGCCTCGAATGTCGTCGGTCACGACTGTCGCGCCCCCCATGGCTATAGGATTCGTGAATATTGGTTTTTGTTTCCAAGTTAAGCCAGGTTTTCATTAGTAGAGTTTATTTATTTATTTTATACATTGATACATGCAATATCATTCTCAACTATGAATGATTGGGGAAGGAACAACAGGCTCAAAGCCCAAAACTGTTCCTTTCCCAAATTTGCATAGAAATTGTCCAAAAATAGGTTATGTTCGAGTTAGTGGTAGAGTTCCCTGGGCAAGTACTAACTATCTTGTGAACTCTCCCAATGAAAACGTTCATGATATAGTACTAGTTTTTAGTAGAGTAGAGTGTGATAGCACCGTGGGATAGTACTCTACCACTTGCCTTCCCCCACCACCGCTTCTCACTCTATGCTAATGAAAACAGTCTCGAGCTAGTAGAGTAGAGTAGAGATCCGTATTGTAACATTTTAAGGATAGTTCTGTTCACTAGACAACACACTACCTACTATTCTCAATTGTGGTGAAAACAGTTACTCGACCAAGTAAATAGAGTAGAGTTAGCTCGGTAGAATTAGTATGCCAGTTACTCTACCACTAACTCTATTAGTGAAAACCAATTTCTACTGATAATTATACATTCATCACAATAGGAGACAAACAACAGTTCTAAAAATTCCCGTCTTCCTGATCTATCATAATATAGCACAAACCAAATCATTTTTACATGTTACCATATAAAAAAGTTTAAACGTATTGGTGTCAATGATTCCTAACAACATAACCTAAATCTAAAACCTAAAAACCGGTCGTCTGATTGGCACTGCCGATTGCGCAATCTATCGGCAAAAGTTGTAACAATTATATCAGCTGAGCAGCTACCAAAAATGGCTGACTCCAGATCACGCGGTTCAGATTTGAATTGCAGATCAAAAATATTTGTTGGCTGGTATTTTGAATAGAATAAAATATTTTAAAAATTGTATAAATTTTATCGTCTACTAATATTAAGAATATAATAATTATCATACAAACATATATTTCATGAGTTAATCAAATTTCTGGTTGTGGTATTGAATTCAGTTGACTCAATGACAGACACCTCTATTATGCTTTCTCATCTGAGCTTAGACCTTCTAACCTATTACAATGTAAGTTTCAAAATAGAGATGCTTCCCATGTTATTTAAATGGAGTCACTTTTACTCCCTAGGGAGTTTTTCTGTTTTTTACTACCGAGAGCGAAAAAGTGACATTTTAGTATTAGGTTTCAGGGAGTAAAGTAAGTACTTTAGACAGTAGGTGGAGGAAAAAATTTTTTCTGCACTCCAGATTTGCAACATGGCAACGCAAAATAGTTAGTAGGTTATATGGAGCACCAGTGCAGGAAAATGAAAATGAAGTTGGTAACTGTGGTATAGTGTTGTGTTGCACGATATAATAATATGAAGGCAGTGGACAACAGTGGATGACATCGACAGCCACCACATGAGTGACAACCGCCTTCATTCATTTACTACTACATTATTCAATTTTAAATAAATTAAGGTTTTTATTAATAATAAAATTACACAGAAAAAATTTGATGGATTTCAGGGAATTTTTCCCATAATTTCCTACTTTTCATATTCAATGGTAACTGTAGGAAAAATTTAATATGAAATACGTGCGCAAAGTTCCTCTGTTGCACTCAAGAAACTATTCCATCTGCCTACGGCTCGGGCGTAAACGTTTCTTTCGGTGCAGCAAACTGTCACTTTGCGCACTAGTTGCACAAATAACTATTATTAAGGGCGGAGTTAGGACTCTAGGTCCTCTCTGCCACACAACCCTAAGAATGGGATTGGAAGAGTGGAAAAAGAAACATTGGTAAGCGAGTACACTTCTAATAAATAATAATAAATGAAGCTGGAGAAATGACATTGAATTCAATAGTTCGAGCAGAAATCTTGAGCCTCATATGGAAGGAAAAGTTACTGTAGGTTCAGTTTTTATATCTAGTTTAATTACTAATCTTAGAGTCTGTGAGAAATTGGTCCGGAATAGAATAGAATATCTCTATTAGCCTCAAAAGAATATCACAATTTGACATAATATAGGCCAGTCAACACAAAATAAGGTACTTCTATGGATCACGTAACTCCTCAAACATTCAATATTGGTGTTTTTTGTTCCACCAATAAATATTCATCTTATAAATTATCACGAATTCATCTCAACTCTGAAGAGAAGTAGTTGTTGAAGTTTCGCTTATTTTTATCTCTCAATCATTTCATTGATTAGTGTTTGTACAAAGTACAATTAAATAGTCAATCAATCAAGAAAATTCTTCATTCCAAAAATACAATAAGTACAAAAATGATGAATAGTATAAAGTATAAAATACAAATAATCAAGTACTTGAATTAGGTTTCCGTATTATAGGTTACGGAATGAGCCTACATGGGCACTGTGGCCTGCGCGTAGATTCGAATAAATAAATAGTATAAATAACTTGAGTTTTTCTTTTCCTTGCCCTATTACCATAGGTAAGGAAAGTATTGCTTTCCGAAAAAAAATTAAGGTACCCCAATTTCTAAATTTCTATACGTTTCAAGGTCCCCTGAGTCCGAAAAAGTGGTTTTTGGGTATTGCTGTGTGTGTGTGTATATGAGTGTATGTGCGTCTGTGTACACGATATCTCATCTCCCAGTTAACGGAATGACTTGAAATTTGGAACGTAAGGTCCTTACACTATAAGGATCCGGCACGAACAATTTCGATCAAATGCAATCCAAGATGGCGGCTAAAATGGCGAAAATGTTGTCAAAAACAGGGTATTTCGCGGTTTTCTCGAAAACGGCTCCAACGATTCTGATCAAATTCATACCTGAAATAGTCATTGATAAGCTCTATCTACTGCAACAAGTCCTATATCTGTAAAAATTTCAGGAGCTTTGCCCCATTGATGCAAATTTTGATTTTAGATTCTCAATTATCAGCCTTCATATACAATTTAAACAAAAAAGTTCAAGTGGAAACGATTGAGCATGAAAATCTCTGCAATTAATGTCCAGTAACATTTCCACCTAAAATTAAAAATAAGCTTGAAATCCGAACCGTTGGTTCTATTAAATCATTCACTACGAAGAGATAGCAGACCTCGTCGTGTGTTTCCAGCGTTATTGACCTATCACCAGCTGTCTCATATCTTTGAATAGTAGACTTGAGATGCGCGAGTACACTAGCGTCAGGTGATCAATTTTCATAACGGCAAGGAAAGTTGTGTGAGTGCGCCACACCAGATTTTTGTAATTTGTATCTTTGTTTAATGATTGTGTTCGTTTTGTGATTTAGGCCAATGCAAGGACTGCAAGAATTTCAACTCGATGTTCGCGATCATCTCCGGCCTGGGCCACAACGCAGTGTCGCGACTGAGGCTGACATGGGACAAACTGCCCACCAAGTATCAGCGACTGTTCAGCGACCTGCAGGACCTCATGGACCCCTCACGCAACATGAGCAAGTACAGGCAGCTCATATCCAGCGAGCAATCGCAGCCGCCCATCGTGAGTACATCATCTATTCATTCAATCGTTCACAATATTGAACAACTCAATCATTTTAGGGTGGCCACTAATGACAGGACATGCATGATGAAAATGTGTGTACACACAGGTTGTCATACACTGTTGTCATCACAGCGAACAAATTTTCTATTTAATTAGGTTTTTGTATCTTTGATTTTTTGTTGTTGCCTCTCGCTGATGACACATGTCCTGTTGTTAGTGACCACCTTAAGGCTCAACTCAAACTACCTCGGCTCAAATCGTACGACTTCAGTCGAGGATACTCCAGTCTCTCGTCCTTACGACTTTTTAGCTCATTGTCAATACTTTAGTTCCATGCTACTCCATTTCCTAACCTTAATTTAATAAAAATATAAGATCTAATTCGTCACTACTTGTAATTACGAGATTTGGGTAAAAAAGCTAGAACAGATACAATTATGAAATTTTATAAGGTAATGGCCGCTCCAGTCCTCCTCTATGGTAGTGAATCATGGGTTACTACGAAGCCACTTGAAAGTAGAGTGCAGGCAGCCGAGATGAGATTTCTCCGAAGAATCAAGGGATGTGACAGAAGAGATCATTTCAGGAATGAAGATATTAGGAAAGAATTGAAAATCTGCAGCATGAATGAAAGAGTTACGGAGAATCGGCATCAATGGAGGGAGCATGTTCAAAGAATGTCAGCTGAAAGAATACCATTTAAAGTCTATAATTATCAGCCAGTAGGCAAAAGAGATGTTGGCAGACCACGCAAGCGTTGGCAATAATAGGATTTTTTTGTTTATTTGAATAATTGGCTAGATGTGAGTCGGAACAGGTTAAAGCCTAATCATTGTTTGTAAGAAGAAGGAGATTAATTACGATGATAACTGATATATACTCTGGTCTGCAAATGCAGGTTTGACGTCTAGAGTGGGAACGGACTCCCCAATATCCGTGTACTTGGCATGTAACAAATTGTATAATACTTATTATGAATATATTGTCTTATGTAATTCTTATTATTGTCTTATCTAAAATGATAAAACATCACTTTCATCAAACATAACCTCACTTTCATTAAAAATGTACACTATTTTACGCAACTCAAGTCGAGGCTCGACCAACATGTCGAGTCGACGCTTGACTAAAGCTGCGTACACATACTCGCGCTTCCAACCCGCACCGAGCACGCTCCTCCCTCGTACCGCCCTCGTACCACCATCGAACCACAGTCGCACCGCCCACGCACCCATCATGAACGTTACGGAAGATGATAGATCTTCTCGCGTTCCCCGGTCGAACCACTGTTGTTCGCCGGTCGATCATCAATCGCTCTGCTGGAGTGACGTTCGGTTGCGGAGCAGAGCGACAGTCTGTACGCACCTTTAGTCTTACAGTTGCGAGGTCGCTGAGACTAGAATCTACTGGACTGGGTGTCACCAATTGAAACAATTGCTGCGTCGAGAAAAGACTAGAGTCGCAGTCTCTTCTTGACTTGAGTCGCGTAAGTGTGAGTTGAGCCTAAGATATAGACATAGAAACCTATTGGATCGCATGCAGATCGCTCTCTGTGTGGCAGGGCCCTTCAAATTACAAGCAGCTGATGACGAGGCCATACTGTTCGGGTATAGAACTTCATATTTCAAAGTTGAATAATTCTTTCTTTCATCTATATAGCTACCCATAATTGTATTGTGGGTAGTCAATTACCAATTACTGTTGGTAGTCAATTACTAATTACTGTGTATAGTCAATGTATTCAATTACCGATTGTCGGCCGACACTCATAATTGTCCTCAGTTGTTGAGGATCGGCCGACACTCAGAGAATCAGTTGTTGGTAAGAATTATCCAATCAGTGGAAAATTCAGTGTCGGCCGACAATCGGTGAGTGTGAAAACGACCATATTATTGCTTGAGTGAATTTTTCACCTCTATTCTAACACATGTTGTGAATTAAACTCATTTTATCAATAATATCGGGGGATCGAGCTTTTCTCTGGATTAAAAAAGCATAAAAAAATTATTACGAAAGAGGAAATTGTAATATATTTTTAGTTTATCTATAGGTTCTATCTAATCACAGTGGATTGAGATTAATTCCCAGTGGAATGCAAAAATCTCTACCAAATTGAATCATTGCAATAGTTCAACAGCTGAGTCATAAAAAAAATTCGTATGGCTTTTGTTGGTGGGGAGTCCCTTTCGGGAAGGTCCCACCGCCTGAATATATAATTTAAGCCGTCAATGGGCCTTACGACTGTCATACTTCAGCCGGGACCGACAGTTTAACGTGCCCATCCGATAACACGGGAGTGATCTGGTTAAAAAAACTTTTGGTTGTGAGAGGGTTTGAACCCGGGATCTCTATGCTGCTACGCAAGCACTCTATCCACTAGACCACGGATCACTCCGTGGGTAGCTGAGTCATAATTTTGTCTCAGTCCTCAGTTCTATCGACAGAAGACGAAATATTATCTATTATATTAAGCGAGCAATTTCTATATATCTGTTTATATTTTCATATCTAGTTATGTTGTTATTTTTTTATATCTGGTTATTCATGTTCAACGGATCTCGAAAACGGCTCTAACGATTTTCACGAAATTTGGAACATAGTAGGTTTATGATATAAAAATTAGATTGCACTAGGTCTCATCCTTGGGAAAACTCGCTGAACGACATTAAAAGGATAACTCATCTTTGGCTGAAACAGCTGAGACGTTCGTCGTCTGTGGATAGTAAAAAGTGAGCGAGTGATTCTGTGGAAAATCAAAATATCGCATCCCCGAAATGCATAAGCTGACGTATAGCCAGCTGTAAATATAAACACGATCATTTTAGAGAACTATGTTCTGTTTATCAATAAATAAAAATAACGAGCGAAGCTCGGTGTCCCGATATTCAGCTGTTTATCCAAGGATTAATAATTATCATCCTTTTAATATCCTTCAGTGATTTTTCCCAGGGATGAGGCCTAGTGCAATCGAATTGTTATATTATAAACCTCATATGTTCCAAATTTTATGAGAATCGTTAAAGCAGTTTTTGAGATCCGGTGACATACAAACATATATACATATAAAAAGAAATTGCTCGTTTAATAGTATTGGATAGGCTACTGTAAGATATGTTTCATGTTTCACTGTATGTTTTTATGACCTTTGTTGATTGTGTTGTATTTGATGTTGCTCATGACTTGTTTGTTTCTTAACAAGAAAATTTTATTTATTCTTATCTATCTATTGTCACGATGCATTGTTGTTTGTTGCCTAGATCCCGTTCTACCCAGTGGTGAAGAAAGACCTGACGTTCATCCATTTGGGCAACGACTGCCGAGTGGAGGGCCTAGTCAACTTCGAGAAACTGCGCATGATCGCCAAAGAGGTGCGCGCGCTGACAAACATGTGCTCGTCGCCCTACGACCTGCTAACGATGCTGGTGATCAACGGCCAGCAGCCGTCCAACGCACTGGTCACCATGAATCAGCTGACAACTGGCAACACTGGAGGCACGTGCAATGCGGCAACAGTGAAGCGAAGGAAAAAGTCTTCAGCCACGCCTAACACTAAGAAGATGTTTGAGGAGGTTGGTGATTGAAATAAGAGAAACAATAGCATAAGTAGATAGGCCATATATATATAACTTGTAATTTTCAGTAATTGATTCATTTATTTCGTTCAACTTAAGCTGCGTTTACACCAAAGTTATTAACAAAATGTTTATTTCTCCGTCCTTATAGATTATATTGGATTGAATATAACCATAGAGAAACAATAGCTTAAGTAGATATCTCATGGTATAGGGTGTTTATGTCGCAACTTTTACTGTTATCTCAAGCTGATAGTCCACGTAGTTCTTTCCTGTGAAGCTTTATGACGCTGGTAGTCTCTCATATTGTGCCGTTCATACACCCTTACACGGTCAAAACAGTAAAAATCGACAATAGACAGTAATCGGCTTGAGATAACAGTAAAAGTTGCGACATAAACGCCCTATACCATGGGATATCTACTTACGCTATTGTTTCTCTATGACATTAGTCAGATACAGAATAGACTATAAATTGAGGTTATATACACACGCAGAAAATGCAAAGTTAGAGTCAGACACTACGTTCACAAAATTTCGAATCAGAGCTATAATGAGGTTCACGTTATAATGACAGTGTTTAATTAGCAATGGTATTGCTATCCTTGTCTATCATTCAACAAAGCGGATAGCGCTATCTCTTTCGCGCTTTGCTCTGTTGCCAGATCGTCTTTTAACAATGTAGAATTCATAATTCTTTACTCTTCATTTATACAATACGTACATTATCAAAATGATAGGGAGAGGAAAAATAAGATAACCTTGTGCAGTTGTGCTATTTCTTTCCCGAATTTAGATAACACATAGTCCGAAGTAGGTTAAGTCTTGTAGTTCTTCAATTCACAAAATTTTCAGTCCTCAAGTATTCTCACAAAGTGGATTTTCAAATTAAGATGCTTAAAAACTAAACATAGTGCTAAAAAAGTAAAGTAAAAGTAAAGTAAAAGTAAAACTAAACATTTTTGCTTCAAAACTAAACATAGAAGAAATATTTAATATTATTATAACTAAAATAGGAAGTATTCACAAATTAAAAATATAATTCTTTGACCAATTAATTCTATTCTATTCTATTCTAATCGTAATAAATAAGGTATTCTTGAAATCTTGATAAAATTTACCAACTTTTTGTATCTGTAAAGTGAATGGTTTTCGTGAAATTTGCAATCGAAAATTCAAAATGGCCGCCATTTTGAAAATTCACATCGAAAATTTTTTAAAGATTAGTTTTTATAGCATAAATATTCATGCCAAATTTCAGATCAATACAATATTTCGTTCTTAAGATAGAAATTCCTAAGTTTAAAAAAAAAATGGCAGCTATAAGGATAATCGCTGAGTTTTGGGCACTTCAAATACAACTTTGTAGTCTTCTTTCATCCAGAAACAATACCCTAAAATGTTTGACACTACTTCTGAAACATCCTGTATTTCTATCTCATTATTCTGGTAAGGAATCTCTATTCATATCACAATGTTCAAACATTTTATCGTTTAATCATTGAAGTTTAATTAAAAAAGATTGTATTGAAGTGATCAATTACAATATTCATTTTTAATTACCATTTTTCTACGTTTTCTGTACACCAGGCGCAAATGGTACGTCGAGTGAAAGCCTACCTGAACAAGATGCGAGTGACGACTGACGAAGACGCTCTACACGCGCTGTCGATGCAGTGCGAGGGAGGCGGTGGGGGCCGTGGTGGGGGCAGTGGAGGCGGCAGTGAGGGGGGCGGATCGGCCCCCAACTCGAATCCACTGCGCAAGCGCAATCCGTCGCCAACACTTTCCACCACCAGTTCGGCGAGCAGTGCTTCCGAGGGTCGCAAACCGGCTGCGCCCAAATTTGGTAAGAGTCCAAAAAATTGAAAATAGTCTATTATTCTATTATTATTCTATTATTCTAAAAAGGTCATTTCAAATTACCTAAGTTAGGGTCGAAACTAGTTGTTGAACTATTTTAAAGTTTTTAAAAATAAAGGGTACTTCAAGATTTTTATATTGTTTCTATTAATTTTAAAAAGTAGCCCATGTGAGTGGAATGTTTTTAGTCTATTATTCTTCTATTTCATTCAAAATACGCATCAATATTATTGATTTGGCGCTTATTCTTATACCATCCTCTATCACATAGTAGGCTATTGATTTGAATTTAATGTTTCACAAAAAATTCAGATTCTTCTAATTCAAATTTAATTGTTATTTGTACAAATTCATACATACAATCACATACAAGAATAAAATTATCAATTAACTTGAAGCTCACAAGATCTGACTGTGAGCTTGTATTTAGAAAATAAAGATAATATACATAAACATTAATTAATTGTAGAAAAAAAAATAAACATCAATAAATGTACTAATCTCAATTTTATTATATCTCTGTTTAAGTTATTTCACAAAATAATTGAAAATGAACTCACATGGACCTGTCGGTCTGTTTGTGAGTAAGAGTTTGCATACGTATATTACGATTTAATTTACAACTTATTTATGATACACAGATAACTACAAATATTTGATAGTATTGAACAATACAAAAAACACTAATTTGATCACGCTCAAAAGCAACAGTATTCGCTAGGGAAGGAGTGTGTACACACATGCTCGTTATGTTGTGTAGGCTTTCAACAACAATTTTTGAGGTTAGATTTTCTTTATATTAGTTTTTTTTGTTTATTCTTTGGTGCTCCATTTAAGATTTAATTATTTTTGTATCATAATTTGTAATTTTACAGTGGTTTATTATTTAATTTAATTGGTTGTTTATTTTAAGTTGAAAGCTGCTGTAAAACGGCTGTTTTTTTGGTCGAAGCCTTTTGCTAATGACACAATGCAAAGTTGAGCATGTGTATACACACATGTTCAAAATTTTTTTTCTTGTTTTTAGTGCGCTGCAATTTTAGGCTAGGCACACACCAGTTAGTCAAGACATGATCAGACACGTTTAGTCACAATACTTCACATAGTTGCTTATGAAGACATGTCTAATTGCAATGACTAATCAATGTCAGTTACGTCATAATCAACAATGTTAAGTATTGTGACTAAACGTGTCTTGTCTTGTCTTGACTAATTGGTGTGCACCTAGACTAAGTTGGCACCCTAATTTATTGGTAAAATATTAAAATCTAATTCTTTTTCGTAAGCTTTAGTTTATTTTTGATGAGTTTCTTCGTAAGATACTTGAATCTCACTTTCTCGTAAAAGAAAGTCACAAAAAAAAGAGACTTGAATCTCACTCTCTCGTTTCTTCGTAAAAGACTTCAATCTCACTTTCTCTCTCATTACTCACATACAATCCTGGGGCATAGAATGAACAATCCAAACAAATAAAAACTCTGAACAAGTAAACAGATCTAAGTTGTTTATTCTATGCCTGGGGTTGAGTGGGCATCGCACTCACAAAATACTCAACTTTTAATCTCAATTTTAAAAATTTGACATAAAAATATCAAAGATCTTTCACGTGTCGAGTTCGAGTCTAGAGTCATTTTAATGCTGAGTGCGTATCATCACATTATATGACAGGTTCACAACACACAAGCAAAATCAAATATCTGAGTCACTGTCAATGTTGTAGAAACGTTCCATAATGAAATAAAAAGACACATATGTTGTAAATTCTATACAGTTTTACTTGGTACAGGACCATGCTTTCATGACCAAACAGGTCACATTTTCAAGCTGACTGCTTGACAACTCAAGAGTCGGCTTGAAAATGTGACCTGTGTCGTCAAGAAACCATGTTCCTGTACCAAGTAAAACTGTATAGAATTTTCAACATATGTGTCTTTTTATTTCAATCTCAATTGTATCTCTTAATATTCTCTAATTAATTTGTTGTTTGTTTCTAGGTTCAGCATCGCCACAGGCCGTTCGCAAACTACTGTCGCTGAGCGAAACGAGTAAGACGCGCCCCCACCAACCCAGGCACCCACCCCCGCCACCCAACCCACTGGCCAGTCCCTCCCCTTCACCCTCGTCCCACCGTCGCGTGGGAGGAGGTGGCTCAGTTGGCACATTCCATGAGCGCTCCCACTCTGACACCCCACTGGGCGGCTACATGTCGTGTGCCGCCCCTGGCGACGGAGGGGTACACCTCCACCATCCCCACCCCCATCATCCCTC
Source organism: Nilaparvata lugens (assembly GCF_014356525.2). Classification (NCBI taxonomy): domain Eukaryota; kingdom Metazoa; phylum Arthropoda; class Insecta; order Hemiptera; family Delphacidae; genus Nilaparvata; species Nilaparvata lugens. The sequence goes on from NC_052505.1 coordinate 19,029,146, forward strand.
CTCCCACCCGTTTGCCGCTCCTCTGTTGCCGCCCCACCTGCCCCCCGCACCGCCCCTCCCGTTGTCGGCCGAAAGCAGTAGTGTGACGTCACTCAGCAATCTGCCCACGTTGCGAAAAACTATGACTTCAGGTGAGAATTTAATCGAGATTGATACACAGGTGAGAATTCTACCAAGATTAATAGCAGGGGAGAAAAATATTGTGAGAAAAGGTTCCAGTTGAAAATATTGTTAGAAATATATCATTGAGAAAAATATTGTGAGAAAAGGTTCCAGTTGAAAATATTGTTAGAAATATATCATTGAGAAAAATATTGTGAGAAAAGGTTCCAGTTGAAAATATTGTTAGAAATATATCATTGAGAAAAATATTGTGAGAAAAGGTTTCAGTTCAAAATATTGTGAGAAATATATTATAATTGAGAAAAATATAATTGATAGAGAAGATTACTGGGAAGAATGAAATTTGGAACAGGTTACTAGGAAGTGTGAAATTGTGAGGAAAGATTACTGGTAAAATGAAAAATTTCTGAAAAGAAGTGGCCACTTGAGAAAAAAATTACGAAAAAAAAAGAAAATACCAAAAAGAACCTACACTGGGAATGAAAAATTTGTGTTTGTTTTGACAATGAAGAATCTGAACGAGGGAAATACAGACGACAAAGTAAAATGTTGAATTATGATGCAGCCGTGAATTCCAGTAGCCTACTGCTGAGAATGACATTCGACGCAAATATGTAACTAGGCATCACTAAGTAAAATGATAAAGCGTTGCCCGCTGATGACAGTAAATCTATCCATTTATTCCACAGATAACATAAGATGAGGTACAGGGTGACACAGAATAACGGGAACTTTTAAAAACGCCATATAACATTAGTGGGAAGGGCAAAAATGATTATATTCAAACGAATGTAAAGTTCAAGACTTGCCATTTGAGAATTATTAATAACATATATCACTTTTGGAAAATTACTTCTTCAAGATGGCTTCCTCCTGAACGAATACACTCTTGAAATCTGTTTTCACGATTCCTCATTCATCGCTGCAAAATCTCACCTGGGATATTGCGGATTTCATTTTGAATTCTGTTTTAATTTTTAATTAATTCAAAATTATTGATAAAATGGCGAACGAAATCCACTTTGCACAGTATTCAATGGCAACTGTGCGAGTGAGTATTGTTTAGTAACCGTGTAATCTCTCGATTAGGTTGCGTTTCCTGGTCCCATGATCTGTCCACCTACGATTTTCTGTTTGTGGAGCTATCTCAAATCAAACGTTTTCACAACTTGACCAATAACAATATCCCAGCTGAAATGTTGCAGCAATCATTCAGGAATCTCAACACAGATTTAAAGAGTGTATTCATGCAGGAGGAAGCCATCTTAAAGAAGTAATTGTCAAAAAGTGATAGATGTTATTAATAATTCTCAAATGGCAAGTCTTGAACTTTACATTCGTTTGAATAAAATTATTTTTGCCCTTCCCACTAATGTTTTATGGAGTTTTTAAAAGTTCCCGTTAACCCGTTATTTTGTGTCACTCTGTATTTGAAAAGTAATCTGTAATGTGAAAAGGGTACTATAGAGAAGGAGACCTGGCTACAATTATTCATTTGTACATAGCTCATTTGCATGGTACCATTTCCGATCTGTGTTATCCTGCTCGATCTCTTCCTTATTAATTTTGGAACATGAGCTCCGTATGAATATAAACAGTGTGTTTGCATGTATATGGAATTGGTGTTGTTGAACTTGTACAATCTATATGATACCTTGATGTACGTGAATCAATGAAAGTCCTGCAATAAAGGAGAAATACTCACACACAGTAGACGTTCAAAATTACTTATAAAAAAAGCTGAAATATGACAGTTATTAGGCTCATTGACGGCTTTAATGATATATTCAGGCGAGGTGAAATTTCCGTCAGGGACCCCCCACCAATAAAATCCATACGAATATTATTATTATTACTTCTAAACTCGACGTACTATTCAAGAAGATTGATTGATTGAGTACTTTATTTATGTAGATTACAATATATACTGGCTTATACACTTATATACAATAGCTTACAACACAACAAAATTATAGATGAATTTACATAATATAGACTAAGAAAATAATTATTGAACTGTATATGATATGAAAAAGCAATTTGTAATATAATAACTATAGATAATAATCATATTGTTATGCATCTACATAAATTGGCGGAGCTTTGGACATATCAATGTCCATTCTTCGGAAAGAATATTGAGAGTGAGTATGAGATTGTAGACGATTATAAGAAGGCAATTGAGATTATAAGATTATGCTGAAAATTATTATAGAGATGACATTTTTTCACGCTAATATTTCAAAATTCAGAACTCAACTAACCTAAACTCAATTCATGGATAGAGAACAGAGCAGACGACCAAACACAAGCAGTGTCTATGCTATAGTGAAGTCCACGTTATAATGGCAGTGAATAGAGATAGAAGAACAGCGTTGCCTATCATCTGCCTTAATAAATTATATTTCCACATCCACAAAAACAGATTTGGCATCGTTGTGGAGCTATAAAAGGATAGTGCTACCTGCTTTGTCGAATGATAGACAAGGATAGCAACATCAAAGCTAATCAAATACTGTCATTATAACGTGGACCTCACTATAGCATATTTAGCGCTTACGTGAGTAGCACATTCTCTAACCTTTCACTATAAAAACAAAGTAAAGCCACAAAGGCGAATCAGCTGATGAAAAATCTTTAAAATACGTGAGTATTTGCTCCAGAGTTCAGTAGCATAAGGTAAGAGTATAAGGTAAAGCTTATTCATATAAACATGAGCAAATGCTTATGCTTCTACCTAATGCTCATGAGCAAAACCTTATGCTCCATGCTCATGCTCATGATCTGTTTTATTCATATGGCCCATTGTCTAGACTACAACAAAGTCATTTTGAATACGGTATATCTTTAGTGTATTGGAGTATTCTCTACAATATTGCAGGACTTGAATGGATTTGGTCCAAAATAATTGTAAAAAAACTGTTAAGTTAGATCGTGAATATAAGGTAATGGAAAGCAATATAAATTATTTGAAGCTACATTTTTCTCATTTAAAGGATCAAATACTTCCAATTCTTGAGAAAATGTAGACATTGAGGGCCAAGCCACATGAGGTGTTTTGCACTGGCGGCGTTTGAGAATCAGCTGGTAATCACTCAATCGGAGAGTTTTCTACCCTGCCAACTCGTCCGCAGCCAGAGCAAAACGCCTCAGAAAACGCGTCGTATGGCTTGGCCCTCATATTTATTTATTTAATCATTCAGAATAACACAACTTACAGAAAAGTACCACAGGCTTATAAGCCCAAAACGGTTCCAATTCTAATTTCACTTTTTGTGTAGTTGAGAAGTTGATATTGTGGTAATTATTCTTATTGAATGAAAAAGACTAAGAAATTGTCAAAAAACAAATTATCAATAAATCAATGGTTTTTTTGACAATTTCATAGTCTTTTTCATTCAAATTCTATTTCATACAACAGTCCAAATGTAGCTAGGTTATGTGTCACTTTACATAGAGACTAAAAATAATATACATACCGTAGGTCTATTTAAAATATCGAGCAAAGCGGCAAATCTTTTTGTGCAGTAGCATTCATTCAAATATCACTTTCCTATTTCCTCTGAAATTTTATTTTAATGTATGCTAACTCAAGTAGTATTATTTTTAGAGAAAATTAATCAATTTATTCATTCATATTCTGTTGGCTACGAATACAATACATTTTATTTATTTATTATTTTACAAAGGCGACTTTCTAGAAGTATTTTAAGCCTAGGTGATAATGATGGGATGAATGATAATACAATGAAGGTAGAGTTATGAATGGATAAAAATTATAGGTTATGATATCCACTTGAATTGATTTGAGCCCACTTTTCAGTCCAGAAATAAATAAACTAGAAATTTTGAATTTGATTTGATTAAAAACCGAACATAATAGAATGATTACATTCAATAAACTGTCAGAACTTGAAAATATTGAGTTATTAAGAATAATTTTGAACAATTTTGAAAAAAATTACATGGTGTGTGTAGTAGTCTTCAGATGTTTGAATATAATTTATTAGGCTTCTCTTTTGTTTATAATAGGTATTTTGATGTTTAACTTTGTGGTTTTATTGGTGACAGGATCGGTGACATCCAGCGATTCAGGCCACTCGACTCAGCTGGACTCACACTCCAACAGCTCGGTCGACACGGCCGCAATGGGTCCCCCCTCCAGTTCCCCCCTCCTGCAGCACCGGAGACATTCTGTCATGCAGCCGCCAGGTACAGCCACACAACACATTTATTCAATTGCCATAAAAATATAACTACATTGTAACACAAATATAATAACGGGAACACTTTTAAAAACGCCATAAAATATTAGTGGGATGGCAAAAATGATTCTATTCAGAATAATGTAAAGTACAAAACTTGCCATTTGAGAATTATTGATAACAGCTATCACTTTTTGACAATTACTTCTTTAAGATGGCTTCCTCCTGAACGAATACACTCTTGAAATCTGTGTTGGCGATTCCTCATTGATCGCTGCAACATCTCATCTGGGATATTACGGATTTCATTTTGAATTCTGTTTAAAATTTTCAATTAATTCAAAATTATTGATTAAATTGTGAGCGAAATCCACTCTGCACGGCATTCAATGACAACTGTGCGAGTGAGTATTGTTTAGTAACCGTGTAATCTCACGATTTGGTTGCGTTTCCTGGTCCCATGATCTGTCCACCGGCGATTTTCTGTTTGTGGAGCTATCTCAAATCAAACGTTTTCACAACTTGACCAATAACTGTGGCACAGTATACATACAGTATGGAAACTTGGCTAGTACTCTGGTGCAAAAATCCGCCATCTTGTTAGGAAGCGCCGCATTGTAATAGTATTGATGGGAGGTTCGGATCACTTTACTGATCCGGATCAATTGATCTCGTTCACTGCCACGAGCCAGTCAGAAGACCAGGATTGGAACTTCCTAAGGTCACGTGACGTGTCTAGTATTTGCGCCATGTAAAAAGCATTGATTGGATAGGCGTTTGATTGACAGTTTCCATTCTGTACCTGTTCTGTGACTGTGGTTGAATCATAACAGACAATTCAAAATCAAATTAACCCTACAGAGACACACTTACTTCATGCTAACACAGTAGACACACTGGGGTGTTGAACAACCCAATCTAATTTCGCATGTTTATTTGAAAAATATAGAGGGAACAAGTACTTGGCCCATAATTTATCATCTCCTTATCATTTTTGTTCCAAGTGCATACAGAAATCGAAAGTAAAGCACTGCTTATCAGTATTTATGCTGACTTTAAAGTACGTATGTTGCGCCTGAGTGTTAGAGCTACTAATCTGGTTTGAAGGAATGGCTTGATCATTGCCAATCACAACTTCATCAAAAACTCACGTCTCTTCATTTTATTGTTTTGAACCTAAAGTTGTAGAAAATCATAGCATTAATTCCACTCTGATCCATCATCCCATACCACATTTGTAGTAGTCAATACAAGTAAATCTTTGTTATAAAAGTATTTGATAAAGTCCAACTTAAAATACACTCTGGGGTGTTAGACACTCCAAACGAAGAACAATATGAGCTGGTGACCTTGTAGAATGCTTTTACTGACTGAGAGTGGTGGAGAGCAGTTGACAATGCTACAAACCTAATTTAAACTGGGCAAAATTTCCAATCTGTTCGTTATTGTCAACTGCAGAACAGAAGAAAAAATCCCCGGGGTGTGAAACACCCCAGTGTGTCTCTTCAGGGTTAACAATGTCCCAGCTGAAATGTTGCAGCAATCGTTCAGGAATCTCAACTCAGATTTCAAGAGTGTATTCGTGCAGGAGGAAGACAGATCACTTTACTTCCACAGACAGAAAATCGCAGGTGGACAGATCATGGGACAAGGAAACGCAACCAAATCGTGAGATTACACGGTTACTAAACAATAATCACTCGCACAGTTGCCATTGAATGTCGTGCAGAGTGGATTTCGCTCACAATTTCATCAATAATTTATTAAAAATTAAAACAGAATTCAAAGTTAAATCCGCAATATCCCAGATGAAATGTTGCAGCGATCAATGAGGAATCTCAACACAGATTTCAAGAGTGTATTCGTGCAGGAGGAAGCCATCTTAAAGAAGTAATTGTCAAAAAGTGATAGATGTTATCAATAATTCTCAGATGAGAAGTCTTGAACTTTACATTAGTTTGAATAAAATTTATTATTTTTGCCCTTCCCACTAATGTTTCATGGCGTTTCTAAAAGTTCCCGTTATTCTGTGTCATTCTGTATTACCGGACAAATTTGTCGTATATCTTCATATATAATGAGGTCCACAGTGTTTCATTAAAATTGAGGTATTGCTATCCTTGTTTGTCAAAGCAGAGAGCGCTATCCTTTCCTAGTTCCGCAACTTTGCCAGATCGTTTTTCAACAATTTAGAATCGATAAATTATTTAATCTCAATTAGAAAAATATATTATTTAATCATTGAAAAATAGATTTACCTGGCGAATAAAATATAATTGAATATTTTAATTAATAATGAACAGTTAGGCTCGCCACAAAGTAGACCCACGCTAATCGACAAAAAGCAACCCACGCCGTGGGATGTTTTGTAAACCATTGCTAGGCTTCTCCAGGCATCTGTGTAATGCATGCAATGAATAATCCACTTGTCAACTGATTGATTATGAATAATTCTATAGCAATGGTTTACAAATATCCCACGGCGTGGGTTGCTTTTCGTGGATTAGTGTGGGTCTACTTTGAGGCGGGCCTAATGGTCACATTAGATTTACCAGTATCAGCTATAGAAGGCAGAGAATCGGCAACGCTGTTCTATCTTTCTCTCTCCTATTATAATGTGGACCTCACGATATCTATAAATCTATATCGGTTTGGAAATTGAGGAACTGTTTTGGATGTGTCTTGTAGGTTAGATTGCATGAACCGTATAATATGATTTGAAGAATATTTGCATTATATATATACTTGGAAATTCCCCAGCAAAGAACTTGTTTGGGACAAAGAGTTGCGCAATGAATAGCCTATTATCTTGGGACAATGGGAAATTTGTTTTGGTTGTTTGTTACAGTAGTAGGTTAGATTGCATGACACTGTAGAAGGATGGATTGTTTCAATCTGGTTATGGTTTGTAGAATTTAATTGGCAATATTTTCTTCAGTAAAGATGATCACCGAAGGTATTTGATGCGGAAATTGGAGCATTGAAAAAAGTGTATTCAACTACTCAAGTGTAATTTAAGAGGAGCAAATATGGTGGAATCAAAGGCTGTAATGCCCGGTTGCAGAGTCGTTAAATAAAATCAAACATAGCTATGTGAGACATAGTTTAAAATCACTCACATAAATGGTTTGTCGTTTGCGGAAGCCCATTTAGCTATATCTCGAATTAGCGTCACACGTAGGTCACACTGCAATTCTATTCACTTTTTTCCGTACATTTCCGTACATGCTTCTATCCAACCAATGTCTTTGCATCGGGGAAAGTTTCAATCGACATCACTGTGAACAGACCTAAAAGACCTCACATAAAATTTATAAACAATATGGCGACTCTTGGCTTTTGGCGAGATTTCTCACCATATTTATTTGGTGCCATAGCGTTTTGGAGCTTATAAACAACTTGAAAAAACATAGGGAGAGAAAAATAATTATATACAGATGGTTTTTCGTAAACATCTTCCAAAAAAAAGCTATCACAACCTCTAAAATGCATGTGGTGGGAGTAGATATTGGATTTAACTGAACGACTTCGGGCTCATAACTTAAATGCCGTTTCTAGCGATTGGAGACATAAATAAGCTCTATTTGACGACTATGCAACGAAATTATGTGTCTAATTGGGCGTTTTCAGTTTTATGGGAGCTATAGTTTACTTTGACATCAAAAGTGGAGCTATGGCTTCATAAATAAGTTAAATGCCTGATTTTAACTTTATGTGACAACTCTGCAACCGGCCATAAGTCTATTACAGAGAAATAATTTAGATTTATTTCTTTCAAACTGAAAACTTTACACCTCATTTAAGAAACTTCACCCACTTTTGAAGAATGTTTAAATATTATTATTTCAATTAGATAATTTGGTAATGTGTGAACATGTGGTATGTGGAGTTTTATATGAAGTAAGCTTGTATCGAACAGGCTTTCCTTAAGGTGCGTACAGATATACGCGCCGCGAACATGAGCAATTCACTTTTAATCAGCTGACTATATCAGTATTTTTACAGAAAAGGTATAAGATATAGATATGAAAAGCTTGGCATCAGCTGATTAAAAGTGAATTGCTCTTGTTCGCGACGCGTAAATCTGTACGCACCTTTAAATGGCACTTTGTTTTTATGAATGAGAATTGATTGGCATCAATGGAGTCGTGTTAAGAAATATAGTTTAGTTGTGTGTAAAATGCATAGAAGGTCTGAAGATCTTGAGCAAAACAAAATGTGTAAAGGAATGTCAGCTGATTGTCTGTCTCTTTTGCATCCACTTAGGAACATCGCTCTATCCTTTTCTGTTTTGCTAATAGGCTATGTGTCCACTCGCCCCCCATTCCCCCATGCTGTTGCCGTATTACCTCCACTCCCCTCTCCGGGTAAGTTTTACATAAAAAACAAAAACAAATAATTCAGTTTGAATCTATTAATTTTCTCACAAATAATACTCTTCTATTAATAGTCACATCCTAAACCAATTAATACAATTAAAAAAATGATTGCATCAACCTTTCACAGTAACATGAATCGGCTGGTCGATTTAACGTTGGTCAAGCTTTGATCCCTGATCAATCTTAACGGTTGTTCTGGGGACAAAGTTTGATGGACTGTTAAAGTGGGATCAATTTCGAACTGTCAGCATTATTTTAAATATAGCATCAATGTTTCCCAATGTTGACAGTTTTAAGTGAATCTCATTTCACCAGCCGAATAATTTTCTATGATCTCTAATATTTAATTTATCCTGATAAATCTCACAGTAGAGTGTAAATAGAATTTAAATCCTTTTTGTACTTAGCACTGTTGGGTGACAACTCTGCAACCGGCCATAAGTCTATTACAGAGAAATAATTTAGATTTATTTCTTTCAAACTGAAAACTTTACACCTCATTTAAGAAACTTCACCCACTTTTGAAGAATGTTTAAATATTATTATTTCAATTAGATAATTTGGTAATGTGTGAACATGTGGTATGTGGAGTTTTATATGAAGTAAGCTTGTATCGAACAGGCTTTCCTTAAGGTGCGTACAGATATACGCGCCGCGAACATGAGCAATTCACTTTTAATCAGCTGACTATATCAGTATTTTTACAGAAAAGGTATAAGATATAGATATGAAAAGCTTGGCATCAGCTGATTAAAAGTGAATTGCTCTTGTTCGCGACGCGTAAATCTGTACGCACCTTTAAATGGCACTTTGTTTTTATGAATGAGAATTGATTGGCATCAATGGAGTCGTGTTAAGAAATATAGTTTAGTTGTGTGTAAAATGCATAGAAGGTCTGAAGATCTTGAGCAAAACAAAATGTGTAAAGGAATGTCAGCTGATTGTCTGTCTCTTTTGCATCCACTTAGGAACATCGCTCTATCCTTTTCTGTTTTGCTAATAGGCTATGTGTCCACTCGCCCCCCATTCCCCCATGCTGTTGCCGTATTACCTCCACTCCCCTCTCCGGGTAAGTTTTACATAAAAAACAAAAACAAATAATTCAGTTTGAATCTATTAATTTTCTCACAAATAATACTCTTCTATTATAGTCACACCCTAAACCAATTAATACAATTAAAAAAATGATTGCATCAACCTTTCACAGTAACATGAATCGGCTGGTCGATTTAACGTTGGTCAAGCTTTGATCCCTGATCAATCTTAACGGTTGTTCTGGGGACAAAGTTTGATGGACTGTTAAAGTGGGATCAATTTCGAACTGTCAGCATTATTTTAAATATAGCATCAATGTTTCCCAATGTTGACAGTTTTAAGTGAATCTCATTTCACCAGCCGAATAATTTTCTATGATCTCTAATATTTAATTTATCCTGATAAATCTCACAGTAGAGTGTAAATAGAATTTAAATCCTTTTTGTACTTAGCACTGTTGGGTGATAAATTTGCATTAATCATTTTCCTTCACATTAATTTTATTGTAAATATATTTTTGATTTTTCTGGACATTTTTTAAAATTCAAACACAGCCTAGCTTAGATTATTTTTATGAATACACTCATCATTCACCTTTAAGCTGGGTTTACACCAAAGCTATTAACAAAATGTTAATAACTTAATCCTAATAGATTAAACGGAACTTGACAAACACATGTTCATCATATGTATTTTTTTATATTTTTTATTTATAAAATACTATAATCATAATACAATCATGACATTGGTGGAAAAACTAGGCTAAGCCTGTACTATTTCTCTCCAAAAATGTTGATAAAATGTTAATGTTGTCCAAAAGATAAGGTTATATAGTCACACACTGCTTCGTCACTTGATTTTCGGTCCAGAAATGATGATTTAACATTTTGAATTTTGAAGGTTGATTTTATACTCTAAATGAATCACAATAAATTAAAAACTTTAGAAATATTGCACTTATTTAAAAAATTTGAAGACGACATCAATTAAAATGTTCTATGAACTTGTATCCAAAATGGCGGCTGATTGAAGTTTCGTTTTTAAGGAAATGAGGGGTTGTAACTCAAATATTTTGAAAGTAAACATCCATTGTGTGATACATAATTTTAAAGGCATTTTCAAAATGAGAAAGATGACATCAATAAAAATGTTCTATAATAATTTTATCTTATTTTTTATCTATTAACGATACTTTTGGCGGCTGATTGAACATTATGAATTATTTTTTTAAAAACTAAATCTTCAATCAGCCGCCATTTTGGATAGAAGTATCATAGAACATTTCTATTTATGTCATTTCTCTGATTTTAGAAAGGCCTAAAAATGATGTACCGAACAATGGGTGTTTACATTCAAAATATTTGAGTTACAACCCTTAGGTCACACCCTTATGAGGGGTTGAAATTCAGTTGTAAGTCAAAAGATAGAGTATTTGACCAAACTTATCCTGAAAGTTACAGTATTATATCTAACTATATCTAAGTCTCTGACTTGACAGTCTCCAATTTATTGAAGGGCTCACACAGTATATAATATCATTATTATATTTTTAGAGTAATACCACTCATAAGTCTCTGCATTTCTCTTTCCATGCAATGCAAATGAAATACGCTCCATTTATTTTCATCTTTTCAACCCGCAAAGCTTGGATTGATTCAGTTTAGAAATTTGTAGCTTTTTCAGCTATTGCTATAAATATCAGCTTGTTATGATAACATGACTTTTAATATACCAATAATATTCACAGCATGCTTGCTTGATAATCAGACTAATACACTGGTTTAACTCTTAACAAACTATAACGGCTGGAGGTATGAGGGAAAACCTATGTAATCGTCAGCTAAGATTGTTAACGGGCTAGCAATATCCTCCAATTCTTTAGAAATATAAAAATATGTACTGTGTTACCTTTGAAAACGGTTTTTAACTCTACAAACTAGAAGGAGCATAAGCTACCCAAAAATATATTTCATAACTTTTGATTGTTAGTTTTTACCAACTGTATCAAATAATAATGATTGCTTTTTCATCCAGTATTTTAGTTTTCCGGTAGATCTAGCCGGTCAACTCTCTTAGGCTCAACTCACACTTATGCGACTCAGGTCGAGAAGAGACTCGACTTTAGTCGAGAGCATGATTGTGTTTCCAAATGGTGACACTCAAACCAGTCGACTCTAGTCTCCGAGACGTCACCATTTGAAAAATCATGCTCTCGACTAGAGTCGAGTCTCTTCTCGACCTGAGTCGCTTAAGTGTGAGTTGAGTCTAAGATGACGTTTAGTTATAAGCAAAGGAGTTCTATTAATATGGACTTCAGGTTTTAATTATATAAAAGAATATTAAAATGTCGTCCTCATTATAATTTGTGAATTTCCTGTCACGATACTTAATTTATTGTTGAATCAATAATAAAATAAATTAATGAAGTAAGTAGAGAAAAATGTTTTCGAACATGCTTCTGCATGATATTTGACATTTATTTTTTTTACTTCAAGCATCAAGTTGGGGATTTTTGGTGATGGCTGATGACTGACTGGTCACGTTGATCATGTATCAATCTTCGAAATATGACATTGAAATTCCTATATACTGCACTGAATAAACGCAGCAAAAAAAGTATCAGAAAAGCTCTCTGGGATGAGAAAGCTTAACAATTTAGAAGTCTTGTGCAACGGGCAGTAAGGACCAAGCCACACCATGCGTTTTCAAACGAGTCGACAGGGCAGGAAGCTCTTCGATTGGTTGCTGATTTACGGACGCAATGCCAATCAGCTGATAATGAGCCAATCGGAGAGCTTCCTGCCCTGCCGATTCGTCTGAAAACGCCTGAAAAACGCACTTATAATTCATTTATTTATTGATATACATATATTCAAAACTGCAGTCTGCTCGGTTGAGGAAGGAGACTCAGTCTCCGAAAATTTCCCCCATTTCTAATGTAGGTTTTTAAGTGTTTTCAATCTATTTATATCTTGTGTCTCCTGTTTAATTATATAAATATATATATAAAGGTATAAAGGCTCACAGACAATACCATGAAGAGCCTTTTTTACACAATTAATAGATAACCATACTACATAATAACAGAATTTCATTTCATACCTACAAGCAAGCCTATCTCTGTCCTTGTCTATATACTATTCCTCCAATTGTTTTTTTAATTTATCCATTAGGACAAAAATTCAACTAATTACGAGTCTGTGTTTTTTGAATAGTTACAATTTTTCTTAAATAACTCAATATTATTCGTTAAAAGTGGTAATTGAGTGGAATATTTCTAATTAATTTATCAATATTTGAGCCATCTAGATTCATAATTAATAGTTTTAATGTTTATTTTGGACTAAAATTTTACAAGTGAAATTCTATCTTAATTATCTTGGACTTTGTCACCTATAAATTTGGAAGAAAAATAGCACAAGGATTATTATATTATTTTATCTTTCAATGTTATCAAATTAGTGTCATTTGTGTTGTAAATAAAATAAATAAAATAAATAGAATAAATAAATAAAAAAATAAATAAAATAAATAAAATAAATAAAATAAATGAAATAAATAAAATAAATAAAATAAATAAAATAAATAAAATAAATAAAATAAATAAAATAAATAAAATAAATAAATAAAATAATAAATAAAATAAATAAAATAAATAAAATAAATGAAATAAATAAAATAAATAAAATAAATAAATAAAAAAATAAAATAAATAAAAAATAAAATAAATAAAATAAATAAAATAAATAAAATAATAAAATAAATAAATAAAAAAATAAATAAAATAAATAAAATAATAAAATAATAAAATAAATAAAATAAATACAATAAATACAATAAATAAAATAAATAAAATAAATAAAATAAATAAAATAAAATAAATAAAATAATAAATAAAATAATAAAATAAATAAAATAAATAATAAATAAAATAAATAATAATAAAATAAATAAAATAAATAAAATAATAAAATAAATAATAAAATAAATAAAATAAATAGAATAAATAGAATAAATAGAATAAATAAAATAAATAATAAATTAAATAAAATAAATAAAAATAAATAAATTTGAAATTTTTCCACGGCGGTTTGGAACCCAACTAATACTGTAGGTCCAGTTATCTCTTATCACTGTCAGTTTTATAATTCACACACAAGCGTAAAGCTCATGTGGACATCATCCAAGTGAAATCATATCATGTTTTATGGTATTTTTTCCGTTAGTGCTACTCTTAAATATAAATAAAAAACTTGATAATGGCATCATATAGCCAAAACATGTTGTGAGTTAACAATTTAAAAAATGGTACTCAAGCTGCGTTTACACCAAAGTTATTAACAAATGTTTATTTCTCCGTCCGTAAAGGTGCGTACAGATATACGCGCCACGAACATGAGCAATTTACTTTTAATCAGCTGACTATATCTGTATTTTTACAGAAACGGTAAGATACAGATATAAAAAGCTTGGCATCAGCTGATTAAAAGTGAATTGCTCATGTTCGCGGCGCGTATATCTGTACGCACCTTAATACAGAAGAATCATCATTCCAATTACATGCTCTATATAGCTGATAAAATCAGCTGTTCCTGTATTATAGGATTTCTAAGTTTTTATGAAACAGCTTTAAGAAAATATTAACTTATGAGACAATGCACTGAATGCATTGTTGCGAAATTGTATTTGCCTGGATTGACTGTGGCTTGATTGACTGTTGTGATTGTGATTGTGCTATGTAGGCTGCCAGCTGGGAATGGGTCCTCCCCCCCTGAGGGGCACGCACCCCCGCCACCCGCCCCCCGCCTACAATGTGGCCGCTCAGATGGCCGCGCGACTGCATCGGCTGGGTCGCGCGCATTCGCATGAGGGCGTCACTTCATACTACCACGACGAAGATGGTACGCCAAACACTTAATCACCAACTCACCAAAAACATCATTCGTTAACATACATCATACAACATATCCACTAAAAACATAATTCATCAAATACATGTTAATACGTATTATGGACACGTTAAGTCGTCGGTCCCAGCTGCCTAAAAAAGCAGTTGTTAGGTCATGTCTCTTCTTCTCTTCTTCTAACACTCTTCTTCAAAATATTTTACACAACGTGCAGTGAATTATTTCAAGTGAATAAGAAAATTTGTTTACTTACTGATTGGAGTACTTTCGAACGGCATGCGTTCATTTTTAACATTTTAAACATATTTGTTATATGCCCACTTTCATATCTCCAGACGCTTCATCTAGACTCTAGGCCGTTTCATTTAGCAGTATAGAGGTTACCCAATCAAAGTAATATTTTTTTTAACATTTTTATTGCCCATAAAAACAAAATACAAAATAAAAAACTTACAAAAGAAATATTCTAGATTATAATATTATGCTATTTTACAAATAAATTAAAATTACATGGCACCACCCAGCAAGGGCAAAACCCTGACCGCTGAGTGAGAGTATCAGCTGTTTAGACAATATAAAAATTTATTTACTAATAATCAAAGCTACAAAAATCGAAGTTAACAATAAATTACTAGTAATTATAATATTTGACTGATGTCGAAGAAAAATTTTTGTATCACCCACTTATTTATCTGTTCCATCATCTGTCTGCCCCTATTAGAAAGATATTCTGACAATGCATTTGGCATGATATTTATTATTTTTGAGCTAAGATACCCCAATTGTCTTCGCACTATTGTCAAATCTGAATAGTTGATATTATAAATGTTATGAGATGTAACTCTCAGGTTATACATATATTAAGTGATAGGTTTCTAGGCTATCCCAAAATGTGAAATAATAAATTATATAGAATAACTAAACATCATGATGAAAACTGGGAATCTTTGGTCCAAAATAATTTTGATGCATAAAATATTACAAGTTCCAAATGGAGGCTGTAACTATAATAAGTAAGAAAACATTTGTTTTTAGATTATGTATGGTGTGAAATATGTCTGTCTCGTATTAATCCTCCAATTCATTGAATTACCACTTGATCTAATTATTACATTTGAATAAAATAATGTTGTTAGATGAAAGTTATCTGAAAATAACTGAATTAAAATAATATGTTATGACTCTAAATAGACTACAGGATTGTATCAAAACTTGGGTTTTAAATTAGTCTTGTTTGTGTAATGTTGATTCGTTTGGTTAGTCCTTGTTGTGAGAATAGTGTCTTGCCATTGTGTTTTAGTGTTTTGTATGTTTGCTTTTTGTAGATTTTGTTGAGTGTGTATATTTAGGATTACTTAGATTTTTTAGACTCGAATTATATCATTTGATGATTACATATGATATTTTGATGATTACATATGATATTTTTATGATTACGTATGATTATTTGATGATTAGGTATGATCTTTTTTTAGTTTCGAATTATACTAGTAGTTCAGTGAACAGTAGACCTCGCGCAGTTATAACGACGTCCCAAACCATAAGCACATTCACACTTATACACTAACTATTTATTTGATCAGATCATGCTTACACAAGATTTAATTATCATATAACGCTTTCCGGAATTTAGCGCGAGAAAACCAGAAGACATCTAGGCGCCCAGACGAGCTGTTATAAGTTCTTTTCCTCCACCTACTATCAAAAGTCTCATTTTACACCCTGGAATCGAATACTAAAGTACTACTTTTCCTCCCATGGGACTAAAAATAATTCCCAGCGGGAAAAGTGATCACTTTTACTCCCAAGGGAGTAAAAATAAACCCATAAGATTAACATGGGAAGAAGTCCGACAACGCCGCGATTGAAGAATGAGGAATGTGGCAACACTGTCGTGGTCGGTAGAGGAAAAGTAAAAGAGCTCTATTTCGATCTTTGGAATATTTTAGCTCTAGGAAATAAGTAGCTCTATTTCGATTGTTAGGTTATGTTCAACCGTTGGTGGATATGAAAAAGTACACACCTCTAATGACGTTAGAGGTGTGTACTTTTTCATATCCACCAATGGTTGAACATAACCTAACAATCGAAATAGAGCTGAAATAGTGTGAAAGCGTGAAGATGTAGTAAAATTATTCATTGTTATAGGTATTGGTGTAGGTGGAGGAAAAATGTTGTGTGCATCACGGGACTAAAGTACTTATTCTCCCTCAGGGAAATTGTCGCCCTCGGCTACGCCATCGGGCGACAACAGTTTCCCTCAGGGAGAAAAAGTTGCACTTTAGTCCCTAGATGCACAAATAACTATTGCATCCTATTTAATAGTGCATAAAAATTGCATTCAATGAGGCATGCAATTTATAGTCTACACAGCTGTTAATTTTTTACCAAGTTACATTGAGATATTGAATTGCATCATAGCCACCTCTAATTCACCTGTATTAGAGGTGGCTATGATTGCATGCGTCACGGCAATAAATAATTTGATTTGAATTTATAGTCAACTCGACAGCTGATTTATGATGAATATTTCTATAGTCTGTTTTTCACTGTAATATTGACGTATGAAGGAGGCTCCTTTTTCCTTTTATATTATCCTTGAAATGCAAAATTTCCAAAAACCTTGTATATACGTCGACGCGTAATTTAAAAAGGAACATTCCTCTCAAATTTCATGAAAACCTATTACAGCGTTTCGCCGTAAATGCGCAACATAATTATAAACATTCAAACATTAAGAGAAATGCCAAACCGTCGACTTGAATCTTAGACTCACTTCGCTCGGTCAACTATTTGATGATTTCGTATGATCTTTGATTTAACTATCAAACATAGTCTTTTGTCTTCAAAAGAGGATTCAAAATAGAGGTTTCAAGTTGATGTTTTCCAAAACTTATTATGAGGGAACCTATAAACCAGAAGCTGTATCAGCTTCACTTATCTTTATTTCTAGTTTGTTAGCAATTTTAAATAAATCAATTATTTCTGGTTTCAGATGATGAAGACGCTCAGGTATCAGCCGTATAAAACATCTTTGAGTTGAACAAAACTCATTACTTGTTTTTCTGAAAAGAAGCTGAAAACGAAAACAGGATCATTCAAGCTGCGAACATTTGAGTTTCATCCGTAGTTCCTTTAAATTTATTTTTGAACTTCACAAAAACTAACGTTTAACATTCTGACAGACTGAAAGTAGGGTTTGTAAAACTATGAAGTAGATTCAGTTTGGACAACTGAAGTAGCCTACGGTACTAAGCCCTAAGCCTGCGATTGACTTGGTGATTGTGATAATGGTGGTATTGATTGATTCAACAATCAATTGAATGATTAAGAATAGTATTGATAATTTATTGTGTGCCAATAATATTTTGTAAGCAATAATAGTGTTTGATTCCCCAATCCGTGTAAAATTAACTTCAGAAGCCTGAAAATTGTGTAAATTGTACTACTCTCCTGTAACGTTATTCTAGATTTTGTATTTTTTTCGTCAAGGAAGGAATTGATTTGATATCATAGTAAAATTTTATTGATAGATTATAGAAAATGACAATTTCTAGTCCTTTCTACTGTAAAAATGTTGATTTAAATTGTATAATGCAACAAGTTTAGTATTTCCAGTTGTATTGTGTATTAGGTACCTTTTTATTTCCAGTAGCCTATTTTGTTTTTCTTCATGGAAAAAATTATTGTAGCACAGATAACTACTGTGTCTTGAATATAGCAATAGATTTACTTCCAAAATTGGACCAATAGCCTTTTAACACCAACGTCGTTGTTTAAATTTTGTGGGAGAATAATAGAATTATTGTAACTAGAGCACACGAAAAACTTGGCATTTGGATACTTTGTGTATATAGTTTCCTCTTGATTAGATTAGAGTATTGTGAAACAAGTATAATTACCTTCCACAAAATACTGAGAATTTGTCGAATTATCAATTCTATATTATTATACACATAAATGTTGTAATTATTGATAATATTTACAGAAATAAGTAATCTATAAATTGAGTGTCATATGATACGGGTTTCTTGCACTAGATAAATTTCTGTTGAAAAAACGGCGTAATAAGATTTTCTACTCAGATAGGAGAGATTTAGTTATTTTTCTGTAGTTCTATTTCTGGTTTCACCATAATATGAAAGAGCTTCCAATTTCTGTTAGGTTCATATTCATGTAAACGTGCCTTTCGAGCTTTACATGTAAATACAATATTGTGTTCATCATGTTCGTTTTAAACTAGTGGATGTTTTATTAAAAAGTATGATTTCTGGCCTAGGGATTGATCGTCTCACATTAGCCACGAATTAGTTAATTTATTAGAAAAATTGAAATAATGTTAAATGGTACAATATAAATTTCATGATCTATTACAAATTTTTATATGTCACTTGTACTTTTCAAAATATATTTATGATCTCTATGGGCTTAATAATTGTTTTGCATTGCAGTCAACAATTTTCTGTCGCTATGATTTGAAAAATAAGCGAAATGTGTTGAAATTGTTGAAATAGCGCAATTATTTCCAAGTGCTGGAAAATATTCCACTGAAGTAATCATCCGATAAGTGTAAAAATTGTATTGTTACTTGAAAAATTGAACTGTTTTATTTCAAATGATTCGGGAACTTTTCAATATCCTGTCGAATTATTTCAACAATCTAGACTTATAATTAGTTGGTGAAAAATAGTAGTATTTCTCTTCTTTCCCCATCTCCATTATCTGTTATCATTAATTATTAGGCTCATTATCATGTTTAATGAATCTGCATTCTCATTTGCGCTACTCCATCAAGAAAAGTACTATTGAACATTTTGAGAATATTTATAGTTCAACAATTGCATTTTCAGCCATACATTACATTTGTTTTGTCCCTTTTATAATCGTCTTCTGAGTTTTCTGGAATTTTTAAAGCAAAAATACGTTTTTCCAACTAGATCTAACTAATTATTATTAAATGTTTGATCAGATTCTATCAGTATTACAACGAATAATAGTTGATGATAGTTATGATAAAAAATATATCATTCAACATGTAGGTTACTATTTTGGTGGTATTCAAATAGCTTGGCAGTAGTTCCTCAGCTATAGTAGCATGCTCGCCTATTCTCCACATACTGCCGAGTTATATGAATCCGTGCCCTTGTTTTTCTACTAAGATTAAATCAATTATTGAAAGAACTTGATTAGCTTGGAACGCTTAGTCTATGAGACATAATTCAAAATTAATATCGCATTAAAAATTCAAATAAGAAATGTATGACTGATAGTTAATTTCATTTACAGTTTCCTGAAATAGATGATTGTAGATGATCTAAGGGTATCCATTACCGTACAACATATATCGAGTATAGTTTAATTTTTTCTATCTTTGAAATACAATCGATTACTATTGAAATTCTCGTTTCAAATCTTTTTTAACCGTTTGTGATTCTCACATATTTCTTGTTTATTTTGATATACTTGGAAAATACCTAGCTATTTCCACTGTAGTATTCTAAGTCGACTCTCTTGAATAACTTGCAAAGCTAGTATAACTGTATAGTCGTCATATCCATCAAAATGAAACCAAAGAGAAAAATCAAGATATCTATATTTTTATCGTAGAAATCCTTAGAAAACTACTAGCTGAATTCCCCTATCTGAACTGATCTTATCTGATTTCAACTGTATAGATAGATCTATTGAATTCATGTAAAATTGTGTATTTTTGTATAAGGATTAGCTTGTCAAGGAAATTGGGTAAACTTATTTTTCGAAAGAGTAGAATAACTTATGGATTGCACTTCCCATTAATGTTTTATTCTAAAATAATCTAAATATTAACTAGTATCTGGTCTTCGGGACCCTCATTCTTACTATTTTTTTAATACCTGTAGTCAATTTTTCAACAGGTTTTTTATTCTCATCCTTTTTTCTGTCGAAATTTCTTTAAATAGTAACATTTTCCTTGATAGAATCCTTTTAACAGACCACTTTGCAGGACCTTGAGCAATATTTATTGAAAGTCTTGTAATTTTCAGCGATTTTGAAACAATTAACTCTGATATATCCTGTCTTCCCATATGTTTTGAACATTCTATTCTTTTTCCAACCCAATCTCTCTAGGATTAGACTCATCGTAGGTGTAAAAAGAGTTTAGATTTTGTATTAAGAAGTACACGTCTACTAAACGTGCTGTTGCAATATTCACTTTGAACTGTCAGTATTGATTAAATAGGGAACCATGCAATGGTCCATCAGGAATGCTGACAGTTTGAATTTAATCTCATTTTAGTAGGTTTTAGAAAACTTGGTGGCAGTAAAGATGTAGCTATAATAGCACGCCAATCAATCCTCTCAACGCTGCCAAGTTTTATGTGAAACTGACTAAATTATAATTCATTCCTGGCCCCTAATTTTTAGGCTGTTCTCTTGGTTTACTTTTCCTCTCTTTTTATTCTACACGAATTGCACATTCCTTCGAGTAAATAAAATACATATAGCTGACGGAAATCTAGTTGTCTTGTTTTCAAACAACTCGACAGTAATCTGAGATGGTCTTTCACTATATAGATAACAATGCTTTACATTCATCCTATGCTGACTGTTAAAATTGAATCTCACTAATCGAATAATACTCTATATAAAAGTTTTATAGTCCTTGAAGCTTTTGACTTAACTTACTTTCCAAATCACATGGAATGAGAAACCTTCCTGCGATTGTAATGACCCCATTCCTTAACTTTTATTGACTGTTCGTTTTTCAATTTAAATTTGATGGAGGAATAGCCTAATATTATAATTGATTACCTTATTCTGTGCATATCAATTGGACTTATATCACTGTGGTAAATGCCTGAGAGAGTAATGTGTGTGTGTGTGTGTTTCTGTGTTGGAGAGTATTATCAGAAATGAGCAAAGTCTTTCAAAGTTCACTGTAAGTCTTTTTCAACCAAGTACATGTTAACCTATTATTCTACTCCAGAGCATGTTTTTATAGTTTTAATTAGCCTATTCTCAACAGTGTATGTAGTTGACTGTATATTTGTTTTTATAATATGATTTGCAATAAAAATGTGTACAAAATAGTTATTAGTTGATGTAAAGTAAACCTTGTAAATGATTAGAGAAAAGGAAGACAATTCTATTGTATGATGTATATTTTATTGTCTTTGTAATACAATTTCATTTTATTTCAACATTTATCGTCAATGTAAGAGTATTTCGTATCAGTTCAACTGATGAAATTGACCTGAATTGATTTTTTAATGAATTATTGATCTGTGCATGTACATAATATTTAGTCTAGAAATTTTATTTTAATTATTTGATTGAATCAAAAATGTATGATACTTTTGAGTTAGTGCAGCCAATCTTTTTTATAAGTTACCTGATAAATTTCGGGTGTATTTAATATTGGTATTACTGCTGGCTTCATTGTTAGTAATAACTACTTTTATATAATGATATTTATGATATTTCGTTGCTCAAACTTTATATAAGAATCGACCATATTATTGCGTGAAATATGCTCTCTCAATGTAGGTACGGTATTTAACTGACAAATAATTTCTGAAATGTTTTTGTATCAAACTGATGAATTTTTTATTAGAATTCCTCTGCTGAATTAAATAACATTTTAAATTGATTATCTCAAAATAATATTAATTTGTAAACTATATGAATTTTAACTACCCAATGTTATCTGCCCAAATTAAAGTTTAAATTTTGAATTAACGGTCCTATAATTATAAACGTAAACCTGGATTTTATTTTCGCCGTTTGAAAATAATATGGAACAAAAATTGAGAAAAATAATATAAGTATATAAAGATTGCTAGTGACAAAAGATTCATTTTTTGAAATATCTATTGTTCGATCATGTTTGCACCTTGCTTATTAGAGCCAATATATTTGTAACAAGTCATTGCATGAATAAATATGTGTAATTATGAGCAAATAGTACAGAATCAATACGATGATGGTGTATTTATTTATTAACCCAATCACTAAACCTGTCCAAATTTTGAAAAAAAGTTTAGGAAACAAACAATTTACGGATGGTTGAGGAATGAAAAATCATGGATTTTTGCAAAAATGGTCAGAAATTAAAATCGTTCAAATTCTCAGGAATGATAGTAGGCCTACTTGACGAGACAAAAATATGTCATCACATTGGCGACATTCGCTCCTATTCTTGAGTTATAAGCATTTAAAGATGAGTGATTTCTCTGATCTGAGAATGGAGGTAAGATTTTATGTCTCACTGAATAACTCACCATGTAATGTAGCGAAACGTCTCATATTATAGCACAACACTTGTTAGGTCAACCACAGTCTATTCATAGCCCGAATATCAACCAAATCTGGGAGATTTGCATTTTTTCATGAAATAATAATAATAATTTATTCGACCAAAAACAAACATTGTATAAACAAATTGAAATAAAATAACATAACTGGTGTAGCAAACACCCATGCATGCACAATACATGTTTATCATCATAGTCTAAATGAAGCCCCAAAGGTAATCCTGTGTGGGGCCTTTCTTCGTATATTTAATCACAATAGAAAAAGATCAAACAAAAGATAGAAAAAAATGAAAGAAGGAATATATTATAGAGTCTTACATTAATAGTATACAAAATCTTAAGAAACTACAAAATTTCAAAAAAGAATCAAGAGAAAAAAAATTGAAACTAAAATAATAAATCATATTGCAATTTAAACAGTTCTCCGTGCGGGCAGCACATTCCAAATGATAATTATTATCTATTCTTCAGTCAAAAGATGAAGCCATGCAAAATTTAAGTGCTATGACACAATGTAATTACATAAATAATTCAAATTCCCAACCATACAAAAACTAAATCAAACATGAAAAACAAAATATCAACTTTCGAGCATGAAAACCTTCATAAAAACAGCTGCGTATCATCAAACGTAACAATGAATTTTTTAATCTGGCCTTTACTATTTGGCTATATTGACACTCCTGTAAGTCAGGTTGCAAGGCATTGTAAAGCTTACCACCTACATATCTAAAAAATCTTCTGTTATGCTCAAGCCTAGGTCTATGTAATTGAACTCTATGTAATGACTAATAACTCTATTGATGTAAAATCCATCGTGCGTTTTGGAACAGTAAAAAAAAGTATCTCAGATTTGGCTGAAATTTGGTCATATCTCCTGATCTGTAAGGAATTTTGCAAATATGATTCCAGATTCGTGTTTCTCGCATGAAAGACCATAAGATCACAAAGTTTGAGCGATTTTCATTTTTCACAAAAAATTAATTGGTAGCATGGACCATAGTAGCATCGTGAACCACACTGAGATAAGAAGTATCTCAGATTTGGCTGAAATTTGGTCATATCTCCTGAACTGTGAGGAATTTTGCAAATATGATTCCAGATTCGTGTTTCTCGCATGAAAGACCATAAGAACACAACGTTTGAGCGATTTTCATTTTTCACAAAAAATTAATTGGTAGCATGGACCATAGTAGCATCGTGAACCACACTGAGACAAGAAGTATCTCAGATTTGGCTGAAATTTGATCATATCTCCTAAACCGTAAGGAATTTTGTAAATATGATTCCAGATTCGTGTTTCTCGCATGAAAGACCATAAGAACACAACGTTTGAGCGATTTTCATTTTTCACAAAAAATTAATTGGTAGCATGGACCATAGTAGCATCGTGAACCACACTGAGACAAGAAGTATCTCAGATTTGGCCGAAATTTGGTCATATCTCCTGAACGGTAAGGAATTTTGCGAATATGATTCCAGATTCAACCCATTGTGCATTTTGAAATAGTGAAAAAAAGTATCTCAGATTTGGTTGAAATTCGCATCATACGAATTGATGCTCACTCTTATTCTTGAGTTATAAGCGTTTGAAAATGAGTGATTTCCCCGATTTGTGAATGGAAGTCATCACAAAGTTTGAGCGATTTTTTTTTTACAAATCAATGACAAAATCCATGGACAACCATCGTGCAAACAGCGAGAGAAAGAAGTATCTCGGATTCGACTGAAATTTGCACCATAAATGAAGCTTTAACTGAGAAATGTCGGCGCCAAATTTGGCTTTCCCAGCTAAATACAGGATAAGTTATGAGGCTTCAAACATGAAATTCGCAAATTTTCAAACGGCCTTATCTAATGAACGGTAAGGAATTTCGCCAATGTGATGACATTATATTGTTTCTCTTGTCAAATATTAATTATATCATTGCTGAGAGTTTTAGCGATTTTAATTGATTTTTGGATTCATGAAAAATGAATCCGTTACCTGTTGCGTTTTTCTGCTGTACTGTTCTAATTCTCATCCAATACAAATGAGCTCAGTAGTCACAAAAATCCTGAGAAAATTGAATTTCCTGCTCAAATCAGTCAGTACCTCTTGCATGTTTCTGTTGCCCTGGTAGTATTTTAGTTGGTTTTAATTCTGTACCAGGGATTCAGAACACTTGAAGAGGTAGCAGGGTTTTTTCAACGCCTTCCAATGCAAGCATAGGCAACCCGCAACACTGATGTAGTTTGTGTACCTCTTGCATATCTATTGCCCTGTAGAATTGCATATCACTATTGCATATCTTTCTATTGCCCTGGTAGAAATCTGGTCATTTCTAATATGCAAATGAGCTACTATTGAGCGGGAAATTCAAATTTCTTATGTTAGCGGGAGATTCAAATTTCTCATGATTTATACTATTTAAGCGGGAAATTCAAATTTCACATGATTTATACCATTTGAGCGGCAAATTCAAATTTTTCATGATTAGCGGGAAATTCAAATTTCTCATGATTCATACTATTTGAGCAGGGAATTCAAATTTCTCATGATTTGTGGGAAATTCAAATTTCTCATGATTCATACTATTTGAGTGGGAAATTCAAATTTCTCATGATTTATGTGACTACTGAGCTCATTTGTATCTTAGAAATGTAACAGGAAGTTAAAACATAGCAAGTGGTAACTGAGGCATTACCAATTAATGCTTACACACATTAAATACTATATGTGTTTAGTTCAGTTGATAATGTGTCTTTATTTTCAATTTCATCAAATGTGAGACTTTAATTTGGTACTAAAATCAAACAAATCAGACCATCCTTTCGGAGTTTCCAAGATAATTTACGTCATTTGAATTCTGGAAACAGACGAAAAAAATTACAATTACAATATTGAATATATTTAAAACATAAAATTACAATATTGATTGTAATCATTGTCTAAACCATCGTGAAACACTGAAACACAAAGTATCTCAGATTTGGCTGAAATTTGGTCATATCTCCTGAGCTGTAAGGAATTTTGCAAATATGATTCCAGATTCGTGTTTCTCGCATGAAAAACCATAAGATCACAATGTTTGAGCGATTTTTATTTTTTACAAATCAATGACAAAATCCATGGACAACCATCGTGCAAACAGCGAGAGAAAGAAGTATCTCGGATTCGACTGAAATTTGCACCATAAATGAAGCTTCAACTGAGAAATGTCGGAGCCAAATTTGGCATTCCCAGCTACTATACAGGATGAGTTATGCGGCTTCAAACATAAAATTCGCAAATTTTCAAACGGCCTTATCTAATGAACTAATGCCTTATTTAATGAAATGAGGAATCCGCCAATGTGATGACATTTTATTGTTTCTCTAAAAATAAAATTTATTTATTTATTTATTATTTTATTGTTGAATTTATTTTTTTTATTGTTTCTCTTGTCAAATATTAATTATATCATTGCTGAGAGTTTTAGCGATTTTAACTAATTTTTGGATTCATGAAAAATGAATCCGTTACCTGTTGCGTTTTTCTGCTGTACTGTTCTAATTCTCATCCAATACAAATGAGCTCAGTAGTCACAAAAATCCTGAGAAATTTGAATTTCCTGCTCAAATCAGTCAGTACCTCTTGCATGTTTCTGTTGCCCTGGTAGTATTTTAGTTGGTTTTAATTCTGTACCAGGGATTCAGAACACTTGAAGAGGTAGCAGGGTTTTTTCAACGCCTTCCAATGCAAGCATAGGCAACCCGCAACACTGATCTAGTTTGTGTACCTCTTGCCAGTGAACTTCCTATACTAACTGGAACGATACTAACTGGAATGGGCTGTCCAATGCTAAGCTACAGCTGAAAGTGTGTAAGGCGGAGTGAGTGAGACAGGCATACCGTTTGGGATTCTCTTCTCTCTCGTACTCATGCATTTAAGCAGGTTGTTGCAGCTCTTGAGTACGGTTTTTCATTTTTAAAGTTGAAAAATGGATTTGAATGAGTATTAGGGCTATTAGTATTAGATCACAACCTTTTTTCTTAAATATTGTGATGAATTTGTTGTAAAATGCGTAGAATTGAATAAAAATACGACCGAAAAATGGTGATGTATTGTGTTGCATTTGGATGCAAGAATGGGCATGTTAAAGGAAATTAAATACTATTTCACAGATAAGTCAAACATTTTTAGTCTATTAATTAATTTGAAGAAACCTTTTTGTTTTACATGCATTTCCAATACTTTTTTCTATATTGATCAGTTTATTTGACCAAAAATAAAACAACAAATTTGGTTTTATTCCTAGTATACTGCGATAGTTTCTAAGCTAATTGAAAAGTTAGGCCTAATTTATTAGCATCTAAAATAAAAAAACCTAGTTGAAGAACAAATGAATCCTTATTCAAAAAAGAATAAATACAAATAATTAATAATTAGATGACATCATTTGATGACATAATTTATTTTAGATACCTACTTTATTTTAGTAGCCTACTTTTATTTTGAAAAATATGATATTGCTATCAGCTGAATTGTGATTAATGTTGATTAATGGCTGAAATTTGGTCATATCTCCTGAACTGTAAGGAATTTTGCAAATATGATTCCAGATTCGTGTTTCTCGCATAAGATCACAAAGTTTGAGCGATTTTCATATTTCACAAAAAAGTAATTGGTAGCATGGACTAACCATCATGAACCACACTGAGACAAGAAGTATCTCAGATTTGGCTGAAATTTGGTCATATCTCCTGAACGGTAAGGAATTTTGCGAATATGATTTCAGATTCAACCCATTGTGCATTTTGAAATAGTGAAAAAAAGTATCTCAGATTTGGTTGAAATTCGCATCATACGAATTGATGGTCACTCTTATTCTTGAGTTATAAGCGTTTGAAAATGAGTCATTTCCCCGATTTGTGAATGGAAGTACGGTTTTAGTTATTCATGTACGGTTCCAGTGAAGAACTCACCTATCACCCTGCATTGTAGTGAAACGTCTCATATTATAGTAGCAGACTTTTATAAGGTCAACCTCTATCCATAGCCCGAATATCAAATAAATCTGGGAGATTTGCATTTTTCATGAAATTCATGTTTTTTTGCAAAATGGTCAGAGATTAAAATCACTCAAACTCTCAGGAATGATTGTACTTTGAGAGTAACAATATGTCATCACATTGGCGAAATTTGCTTTCGTTTAGGAGATATTGAAGTTTGAAGTTTTTTAAATTGTTCAGTTTAAACAATGATCTCCAAATTTTATCAGAATTGCGAAATTTGCTTCCGTTAAGGAGATATTGAGGTTTGAAATTTTTTCAATTTTTTTAGTAGCTATATTACCCAGTTATAGTTACATAGTTATATTATCGTTACTGTTGTTTATGGAAGTGTCAAAAAATTCCCGTATCTCGACAAAATTCCCGTACATTTCACGCCTAAATGAAATTCACCTACAATAATTCCCAGTTTTCCCGCCCCGTGGACAACCTGTATAAGGTCACTAAGTTTAAGCGAATATCATCAACATAAAATAAACATTTCATTGGTCATAAATAATATTCCAGAATTACATAGAGCATGTCAGACAATCATAGACAATGAAAGGTTTAAATATCTCATACAAATATTTTAATCAGTACATTATTATTTTATCTAATCATAATGATGTTAGGTTTTATGTCAGACGTTTAATGCAATAATGAACAACGATATGGTGTAACAGAATCTGAAAATTTATTTTTAAAAAGCCCAGCGATGGAATACATCAGACTGATTATTTTTATCACTTACAAAACAGGATATCTCCTTATAGTTAGACGTCACCTCTATCTATTCATTACATTCTACCTTTTATTAGTACAAATACAAACCCAATTCCAAAAATGGAACTTGACGAGAACGTTCAAATCTTAAACATTAGTACAGTTTTCTATCCAATGAACCTCAATAATTTGTCAACCCAAATATGCTAAAATAAATATTTCTCATTTACAAACTGCTTATATGATACAACAGTAAATATTTATCTTGATCTATCTAGCTATGTAATATATACTTAACAATAGTAATAATCAGCCTTATCAATTACCAGTATAATAACATAGGTACACTGAATTTTTATTTACAATTTATTACATTATAACTGAATTGCTGCTACCATTAATTTCTAGAATAAAATAATAGGATTAAGATTCAAGAAATTACTGAACGTTATTTTATCGTGGAACATTAACATTTTATCATTCTATTCTCACGAATGTGGTTGTTCAGTGTATGGCTTAATAACAATATAAAATTATAGCTGTTATGAATTATTCATACTTAGTATAGAATTTTTCAAAAACTTTCAAGGTTTGAAATCTTAAATCTCTAATCGGATTAACATAATTTATGAGTAATTCTCTTCATCTAATCGTAACAATCAATCATTTATAACATTTATCACAAGCCAAGTTTATTTATGGATGCATTGTTGAAAGCCGATATTTTGCTGATAAATTTTAAAACTAGAAAGAATCCAAGTAGGGAGTAGTTGTTGGATGTTTCCTTAGTAACTGATTAATATTCTGGTATTTGTTTTATTGTGGATGATGTCCACATGAGCTTTTCGCTTGTGCGTGGGTAATGGAAAGAACTTTGGTTAATTGATGAGATGATCAAATGTCCATGCCATCGGCTGGATTCGAACCCACGAACCAGGTGGTGCTAGCAGACTGAAGTTTATAACCCTCCCTACCACTAGACCAACCCGGCCGAGTTAGAAGCTCTCCACGCATACAATAAATTGTTGCCAAATCCTACCCTAATCGAATGAATGGCTTTTAATAGGCTACCTTTTTGGCGAAACAACGTGAATTATCACACCATATAAATTTCAAATAGGATTTTTTTGAGATTCATCAAAATCCGAATGAATTAGGCCCGGTTGCACAAAAGTCAGTTAAATTTTAATCGTGATTTCAATTTTAATTTAACAAGAACCAATCAGAGAAGCCATCTTTGCAAAAACCCTTTGAAATATTTAAATACTTTTTTGAAAAGACGGCTTCTCTGATTGGAAATAATCACAATTACAATTCAGCCGACTTTTGTGCAACCGGCGCTTAGCTTACATAATTCACATTATATAATGAAAGCTAGCTCTCCTGTGTGAAGCTAAAAATACAATCAAAGATGTTCAACTGTTTAGCCAGATCAATGTGTAGTGTTTTGCCAGATTGAGGATCTAGTCCGAATTATTCTAACAATATCTTTTAAGATGCAGAAACATCATACAGTATAGTCAGAAATACAGAAATTCGATTTTTATCATGTTTACAGTCATAAAGAAACAATACATGTTTCTATTCTATGAAAAATGAGACACTAATTCTAAACGAAGCACATACTTAGGAGGATTTTTGAAATTGTTTTTCCAAGACCAAATTCTATTTCATCGCTTAATTCTAAATACTATGACAGATCAGTCGATTGAGTCAGTCTATCTCTTTAATCTACAAAGTCACTGACAAAAGTAACCATCTTCAAATTATGTACAATATGTTAATCCAACTGCCATTATTTATCGATCGAATCATTGAAATTTGAAAGTAATAATTTTCAAAAATAGGATGAAAAATAAACAGACTCTAAGTTTTGGTACTGTATCAGGTAAGTCAATTACATTTGATTAAATTTAAAAAAAAACTCGAGTATAAACTCCGTTGAATAAAACAAATATATATTTCCGGGTTATCATAAAAGAATGGTGCGGTTTCGAACATTGTTTAAAGAAAAACCAAATTACTTATAGTTAAAGTTTTTTATTCACCTAATTTGTCGTCTGAAACAGTTTTTTACATGATTAATAACTTTCAATAAGTGCGCCCTTAGTCGCTCGACAAATGTCCAAACGATAATAAATTTCTCTCTTAACATTCGATAACATTTCTTCGACTATGGTTGTCATTGGTTCTTTAATCCTGTTTTAAAGTGGTTCAGTTCGCGATTTCTTGTGAATAAACAATGTTTTTGATGTAAATTTACAAGAAAAAATCTACCTGAACCACTTAAAAACAGGATTATAATGAAGCAATGACAACTATAACCAATGAAATGTTAGCGAATGTTTGGAGAGAAATTGATTATCGTTTGGATATTTTGTCGAACGACTAAAGGCGCACATATTTAAATTTATCAATTATGTAAAAAACTGCCTGAGACGACAAATTAGATGAATAAACAACATCAACTGTAAGTAATTTGGTTTTTCTTTAAACCATGTTCGAAACCACACCATTCTTTTATGATAACTCTGTATTGTGTATCATTGCTTCATGAATTTCATCTTTAAAAAATCCTCATAGTTGGTCCTAGAAATGGGGATGAGGTTAATTCATCCTCTAACAATGAAAAGAAATAAATACGATATCAGAATAGAAAATATAAAGGCCACCGTAGTTGAGGGCTTAATGCTTTGAAGACAATAACGAAAGAGGGAACATTTTTGTTGTAAATGCGACTCATGAGAAGCTGCGGGGTCCGCTAAATTTTTTCAATATTCTGAAATTTCATGATTATACATTTTTTTTATTAAGTCTTGATAGGCGAAACACATGCATAGTCAAAATTTACTGTAATGAATATAAAATGAAGGATAAAATATAAAGGTATTTCAACAGTAATATAAAACCCTAATTCAGGTACTAGAGTAAATGGCGATGTTCGAGATAACTAAGGAAGACAGGAACACTTGAAGAAGGAAATGGAAAAAAATCGATGAAGTTAGAAACGTTATACGAACGTAGGCCTACCCATAATGAATCAAGTGAAAAACATTTTATGGTCCTAGGGACACATTTGTTATGTTAAGGTAGGTTATTCTACTACATTTTTAGCTGGGATTAGGAAGACTGAGATTGCAATATTGGATAACCAATTAGAATTATGAACAGCATTCATGCTACATTATGAACAACAAAAATAGCAAAGCTACAATAAATGACAAACATACTTTAAATTTAGAATGTTTCGTGCCTCATCAATTTCTGGTAAAAGATAAATAATACAATTTATCAATGTTGAGTATGAGCTAAGAACAGTTTGAAACTTAGACCACAATAAAAGCTAACTTGCTAGACTAGTTGTTTCAGTATCCAAAAAAGGAGTGATGATTAAATTGCTTAACTCTTGGTATCAAGAGAAATATTGAAAATTCAACATGTTGGGAAGATATGATTTGCAAAATTAAATACCACAACATAATTTGACGGTCATACATTATTTGCAAGATACCTGAACTGCGATTAGTAACAGATAAAACTTAGTAGTACGATCAAAGTGGATGACCTCTACACGTAGCTGATTATTTTCAATGAGGTTTTTTATTTCGATTGCAAGATATTTTGGAGAAGTGACATAGATATGGTGGCAGATTAATTGTTGTTTAAATGGTACGTTTCTGAAGGGAAACTCTCTAGAGTGTTATGCAAATTATTATACTGATTTCTGTTGAAGGAGTCGACAGTAAATTATAGACAATCAAGAGGTGATCCATAGTGAGAGATTGTTTCATATCTGTCAGATTATCTTCTCAATGAGGCACGTCAAGATAATGATGCAATCACATATAAAGAAATTTTCTTTAAAATAATCGTACCTCGTGACATTTATTGTCATCCTGCTCTAAGCCCAAGTTTCTAATTTCGCTAAAGAAACTCTTTCGGATAAAGAAATTTTCTTTCTAATTTCACTAAAGAAAATCTTTCGAATAAAGAAATTTATCTTTCGGATAGAAATTTTCTTTCAAATAACCGTACCTCGTGACATTTATTGTCATCCTGCTCTAAGCCCAAGTATCTAATTTCGCTAAACTCGAATCGAAACTAAAAAACTGATTTCGAAAATATATGAAATATCACAAGTACAAAAAATGAATTAAAAACTATAATATTTTCAACAATACTTGTAATAGAGACATTAAAATAACGGTGAATAATTTAGTCTCATGTTGAAATACAGTAGTAAATACTAGAATCATATATATATTGGTTACAAAATTATTTTCAAATAGAGGAATAAAACGAGATTAACAATATCTTAATCTAAAGTTCAATAAGATATCTAGTAAGCCAATAAATAAATGCGTTTTCATTTTTGACACAGTTCATGAATTGGAAGTGAATCATTCAACACTGGAAAAGGAAGAGTTGAAGAGTTAATGGAAATAGTTTCTCAAATATTTCATAACATGGATAGGAAGTAGATGGATTTACAATTGGAAAAATATCCATAGAGACCAATGGACAACATATAGGTGGAAATCCTTCCATTTCATTGGCTGTGCGAGTAGCCACTCATCATTGGTCAATCTAATGACCAAAAAATATGTCAGAATAAAATTTAGTCGGGCCAGTTACTATTTAATTTCACTAATTTGTGCTTCATCTGATCTTCCGTTCACCGACAATATACTACTTTTATAAATATTCAAAAGAATACTAATTAATGATAAAATTAATCGATTCTCATTTATAAAATGGAACAACTTGGAGTTGTCTTCTAGTTTATTGTTCTAAGCTACACAATAACAAGATTGAAACAATCATAAATCGTAATTTTAAAAAGTAAAAATAGAAGGATTCATACATTATTCTATGTTCAGTTGTGCAATAAAGTAAATTCGTATGGCTTTTGTTGGTGGGAAGTCCCTTGCGGGAAGTTGTGCAATAGGAAATATGAATATAGAGTTCTCTACATATAAATTCAAAAATAATCATTCATTTCGTTTCCTAAATACCCTATTTGAATAAATAATTGCCTTGGAAACATTTAAGAAAATGAACCATACACATATTATCTGTGTGTTGAAATTGACCGAACATTTGAACACTTTAATTTCACTTACTGCTTGCTTGAATTGCAATAAAAACTGTATCTGTAATTTTTGCAGGTTACCTGTATCTCTTGATCACTTAATGCACAAAATATATTGGTGTCGCTTCAAGATTCAAGATTAGTGTCACATTTAGTTACGATCATCTCAATTAGTTTTAATACGTATTTATCATGAGCGATAGAACAAAGATAATTAATACAGACTTAATCTTATTATATATGTCTATTTCAGATACTGTTGATGGTGAGATATTGTTATACCTATCAATAATGGAAACACTGGGTTGTTGATAAATAAATAAGTGATATTTTGACAACAACCCAGTGATTTCTATTCATTGAATTCATCACTATTTAATTTAGTAAATGTTACAAAATAAAATATAACAAATGAAATACTAATCAAGAAATGACTTAATTTGACTTCACTGAGAGCTGATATAGTATGTTACGCTACAAGCACAGAAAGTTAGTGTTTACGGTATGAGGATAGTTTCCCGGGCGAGGCTTGCCGAGCCCGGGAATATGTTATTCGAATACCGTAAACACCTTTCTGAGAGAGTCGCGTACGATATTTTTCGCCACACTACATGTATAGCTGACGCCATAAACTTCGGCGGTTTCGTGGGTCTCTTCTGCGTTCCAACAGCTGATGTTGTCAAGTAGTGTTATCATCTAGCTTGGCTTAGGTGATGATTTTTAAATCAAAAGAGACAATAAATAGATGCATTGCATCAGCTGTGAGTAGGTTGGTTACACCATGTGACCCACGAAGCCGCCTAACTTTTTGGCATCAGCTATATAAGAATAATAAATTGAATAAGAATGTTTTATGAGGGGAGGGGGGAAAACTTTGATGTCTCATATCTCAAGAACCAGACGTAGTAGGGTACTCAAAGTGGGGTGGAAATTTCCGATCTCACCCTCCTGAACACAATGCACCATATGGCACAGTTGTCCAAACACATTTTCAAAAAAGTTTTCTTTTTTTTCACTACCTTTCTTAGTTCCATGTTAGCGGCCGGAAAGTGTACTCTTAGCTGGAAAGAAACCTGCTTCTTACGTCAGACGAGAGTCGTCTGCAAACAATGTCTTTCAGATCTACGTAGGGACCGGAAAACAGCTGCTTTCTGTGAAGTGTGGCGAAAAGTACAATTCGACATGAAAAGCACGAATTTCAAGTGTATTGAGATAAGCTTTTACAATGTGAGTTTGCTGCTATAGTAGTACGTTATGGGAGAACAACACTGAATTTTAATTAAATTTAATTTTTTGTAATAATGTATTTCAAATACTTTCATGTTCCTCAATAATCTCGTCTGAAAGAGATAAAACCAATAAATTAAATACTTGACCAAATACAATAACTTAGAAACATACAATGGCTTACCACTAAGAGCTTGAACCAAATTATTATTACATAGTTATAGAAAAATAAAAAACCACTATTTACAACACATTAATAAATAATATAACAGCTATTCTTATATAATTACATATATTATATACACATCAAGTGTATAGCACATCACATATCTTGAACATAATGTGCAAGCTAAAATTACATCACAAAGCTCAAATATATATATATGTTCATCAACAGTTCCATTAATGCTCAGTATAATATTTATAGTATATATATCATTACTCGAATCTAATCACAATAAGGTGATGAACTTGGACAAAATATTTGACTTTTAAAACATTTCTATTTGTTCGAGAACGCCTATCAAAGGAAAGTTGTGATAAAACTAGAGCTCAAAACGTTATCAAGAGCCTATACAAAAATAATATCAATATTCTAAAAGGGTAGACAAGGGTAAATCATCATTACGCAACCCTGAAGCAGGGATAAAAATGTCCAATTTCTATAAATAGTTAACGATGGCAAATGAATTCACATTTCTGACCAGAACTGACTATTCAATGTAAAACTCGAAACAATTTTGTGAAGACTGCAGCAGGTTCTACGAATCAGCATCAGTTCTGAAAAACGAGAAAGTAAAACTTTAATGGCAGAATAAAATTCTTATATTCAACAACACATAAACTAGGTTAGGTTAGGTTAGGTTAGGTTAGGTTAGATTCATTAAATTCAATCAGATTCATTAAATTTAACTATCATTAGATTCTGTAACGCAGCCAAAACACGAAGAAATCCATAAATTCAGTTTCAGTTACCATTACTTTTGCAAGTCTTTACTATTGAAAATTATCATAGAAGGAACAGTAGGTACTGGCATAGTTTTAGTTGTAATCACAGACAAATTCAAGCAAGAATTTGCGTTTGATAGGATTTTTGTAGCTATATTTGTTTTAGGAACAGATAACACATAAAAAGAAGAAAACATAATCTATTTTCAGGACTATTTTAATGGATCGAAATTCCGGGGAGGAACAGTTTTGGGCTGTACCTGTTGATCCTCCCTCAAATTATTTTACATAATAATTTTGTATTATTGAATCAATAAAAGAATAAGAATAAATAAACTAGTTGACTCCATTGAACTAGTATATTTTTTCTGATTGGAAAGCAGGACTTTGCACTACAAATGCGATGTTGAAATTGATGTCTTATATTCTATATAATATCAATAAAAGAATAAGAATAAATTAAACTAGTTAGCTCCATTGAACTAGTATATTTTTCTTTCTGATTCGAAAGCAGGACTTTGCACTACAAACGCTATTTTGAAATTGATGTCTTATATTCTATATAATATACTGATCAAATCAGAACCTATACAGGATGGGTGAAAAGTCCGAGAACGGCTTAATATCTCATACACAAAGGTTATTTGACAGTGGGTGTGATTGGGGATCCTACTCAAATTAAAAAAAACTACTTTACTATGAGTTCAAAAATCTGGTCCGCCATCTTGGATCCGCCATATTGAATGCAACTTAATTTTTTTAAATAGGAAGGTGGTCATGGCATACATGATTTCGATACGAAATTTCAAGAAAAAATGAATGGTGAAAACCGCATATTGATATATCAAACCGTTCAGAAGATATTCACATTATTAATCAATACTAATCAAAGCAGAAAGGAGAGAAAAAAGTCCGAGAACGGCTTCATATCTCATAGACAAAGGTAATTTGATGGTGGGTGTAATCGGAGATCCTATTCAAATTGAAAATACTACTTCACTATGACTTATAATATGGTCCACCATCTTCGATTCGCAACTTCGAATGCAACTTATTTTTTTAAATAGGAAGGTGGTCATGCGAAACATGATTTTGATACGAAATTACAAGAAAAATGAATGGCGAAAACCGCATATCGATATCTCAAACCATTCAGAAGATATTAACATTATTAATCGATATCATACATAATATCAGAGATGAAATACATAAGTAGTATTGATTAATAATGTGAATATCTTCTGAACGGCTTCAGATATCAATGTGCAGTTTTCACCATTAATTTTTTCTTGAAATCTCGTATCGAAATCATGTATCACATGACAACCTTCCCATTTAAAAAAATAAAGTTGCATTCAATATAGCGGACCAGATTTTTGAAGTCATAGTGAAGTAGTATTTCCAATTTGAGAGGGATCCTCAATCACATCCACCTTGGAATTACAATCTTTTATGAGATACTAAGCCGTTCTCATACTTTTTCCTCTCCTTTCTGCTTTGAATAGTATTGATTAATAATGAGAATATCTTCTGAATGGTTTGAGATATCGATGTGGGGTTTTCACCATTCATTTTTTCTTGGATTTTCGTATCGAAATCATGTATCGGATGACCACCTTCCTATTAAAAAAATGAAGTTGTATTCAATATGGCGGATCCAAGATGGCGGACCAGATTTTTGAAGTCAAAGTAAAGTAGTATTTCCAATTCGAGTAGGATCCCCAATCACACCAAACATCAAATTACCTTTGTGTATGATATATTAAGCCGTTCTCGGACTTTTCACCCAGCCTGTTTAAGCAAAGGCTTCGACAAAATGCTGTATGGTCTATCTCAGTTGAACCAAGTAATGGATGCCATATTAAGTAAAAGAGTATATTATGCTGGCGTGATCCGTGGTCTAGTGGATAAAGTGCTTGCGTAGCAGCATAGAGATCCCGGGTTCAAACCCTCTCATAACCAAATGTTTTTTAACCAGATCACTCCCGTGTTATCGGATGGGCACGTTAAACTGTCGGTCCCGGCTGAAGTATGACAGTCGTAAGGCCCATTGACGGCTTAAATTATATATATTCAGGCGGTGGGACCTTCCCGCAAGGGACTCCCCACACACGTATGCTACCGAGATCCACGTTTTATTTTGCGGCGAGAAAAATAGGAACTTGCAGATGTCAAGTTTCCTATTTTACGCCATTTTGATTTAGACTGTACTCTCAGACAGCCTAGAGTTCAAAGTAGTATAATCCAGTCATCCTGGTATAAGTAGCGCAACACGAGGAGGACAGTGGCTTTAATTGGTGGCAAAGGTTTTCAAATGGCACCCAAGGGCCTTCTCGTGATGCGAGGTATATGATTATCAGGTATATGTTTGAATTGGCATGATAATATTATATAATTGTTAACACTGATACTATCAGTATCATCAATTCCGTTTAAAATACAGTATATTACATTAAAAAATCTCTTTTCATGGTAAATTTTTCATAACTGAGATTCTAATAATGTATTATAATGCATTGCATAAGTTACTTGTAGATAATGGCCTACAAATGCGTGAAATCTCGTCTCGAATTGCAAAAGCATTAATACAACAATGCAAAATCTCAAATGAGTAGGAAATCTTTGTTTGTCTACTCCAATTTCTATCTGAACTCATAGCAAAACCAAATTATTTATTATAAAATAATGTATATGAATCTAAACTGTGAAAATCGACTTGAAAAAATACATCACGGCAGATGACCTACAGAAAATTGCTTGTTTACATTTGTGAAAAATCACTGCTGAATTGTTCCCTAGACATTCAGTATAAGGCCGATTGCAGACCAACCATTATCGCATGTGGTATGTCGGACCGACATGCCAGACAACAATACGACTAACGCACACACACTACATTCGAGAAAACGCGCATTAGAGTAACAGTTTTCAGATGTTTGTATCATACTCTGGTGTTTTTATCATCTCGAGGGAACACTATCACAGCGACTTCGATTATGGTACAGAAGCTAGGGGAAGCGTAGTGCTCAAACCAGTGGTACCACAATCGCAAGGAAAATAATCGCTACCACAGCGCGCATCGTCATGTGGAAGTATCAGTGCCACTGCCATGTCTACTAATGCATTCGGTATGCGCTGCGTTTTTGGTACCACAGAAGAAAATAATCGCTTCCACTTCCTATATGCGATAGTGGTTCGTCTGCAACCGCCTTATTTTACAATATGAGTTTTACCTACTTATAACATCAGACACACAACTAAAATAAACACGTAGGCTAGCTACACAAACATAGATTTTTGTTTGTACAATATTTTGCCGTCTTTATAAATTCTATTAGATTAAACAGATGATTTCAAACAGATGATGTTTGTCAAGTTCCGTTTAATCTGATAGAATTTATAAAGACGGCAAAATATCGTACGAACAAAAATATCGATGTGTGTGTGCAGGGTTTAACAGGTACTATGGTCTGATGTTATCAAGTAAGTACTGATATTTAACAATAATATCGAATGTCTATACACCACCTTAAAGACAAAATCAAATTTTGCTGGCAATTTGGCAACGATGGAAGTTAGAAAAGAGGATCAAGTAACTCACGTTGTAGGTACCAAATCCTTGGTCATATGTCCAATGTCCAAAACTACAGTTTTGAGAAAATGGAGTCCAAAGTTTTCTTGTATGTTCAAACATAATTTTCAAGAATATTTTTGATCCTATCACAATGAAACTTACAAAGTAGGTTTAAAATACACTTATTCATGGTTCTATTATTTCCAAAGTGAAGAAAAAAAAATACTGATTTAATTAGACTAAAGTTGTTTGGTCCATGAGAAACGATGACATAAGTGGACTCAAGTTGTTTGTTTCATGAAAAACGATGACATAAGTGGACTCAAGTTGTTTGGTCCATGAAAAACGATGACATAAGTGGACTCAAGTTGTTTGGTCCATGAAAAACGATGACATAAGTGGACTCAAGTTGTTTGGTCCATGAAAAACGATAACATAAGTGGACTCAGGTTGTTTGGTTCATGAAAAACGATGATATGAGTGGATTTAAGTCATTTTACCAAATGATATTTTACACCATCCAAACAGAAGCTATCAACATTTTAAAATTACAGTAAAGTGTTTATACCCAATCATTGATTCCCAAAATTCATCTGTAATACCTGACTTGAGATGTTATAATGGTCTTGATAGCGGAAGTAGGACTGAAGTGTTTTACCAAAGAGTAGATCTCAAAATTCTACATCCGGATGTGAAATTATCTCATTTGTTTAAAAAGTGGACTTAAGTGCTTGTATCAAATGACCAAGGAACTATCTCTGTTAGGATCCTGGCAATTTGGCAACGGTTCAAGATTTATGGGTGGGTACTTACGTTGTTGGTACTAACTGTCTCTGTTGGGATGCTTGGCAAGCATGCGCCGAGGCCAGGGCAGAGGCCAGTCGTACTGGCGAGGTACAGGCCCACCCACGTTCGCTTCGAAGTACTGGAACAGACTGTACCACCAAACCCTCGACAAGTGGTTGTTTAGACCCGGATGCTGCAAGCAAAACATTGATCAAATCAAATTGTTTATTGTCAAAAAAACATTTGAAATGTTATAACAACGTCAATATCAGTATTATTTTAAGACTCCTCCGCCACTCCCACTGTCTCTGATAATCACCCACAACCTTGGCATGTTGCATTTATTCATGGCAGTAGAGGAGGGACTTTTTTTTGAATTGAATGTGTCATAAATATACATAAACATAATTATCATAATGAGCCATGTCATAACATAAAAGTGATCATTTTCCTATAGTTAAGAGGTTATCATAAATAATCTCAAAATCCATGAATATTATTAATAACATTTGTTATTTGTTGATACAAATTATTTGTATTGATATTAATAAGTTGAAAACATACATAAAACTAAACATACATGAACTGAAATTCAATTTTCTGATTGACAAGTTCTTCAAGGGCCTCATTTCTATAATTGGAAACGTTTTTCCTTCACGAAATGAGACATTCCCAAATAATTCAAAATAGATGAAACTTGACACTATTTTCTCTTAATCTTATTTTGTGTTCTGAAAAAAGTTGCCCGTAAGTCAGGACGTGATTCCTCACATCAAAAAAAGGAAAAAGTTCTAATTAACATAGGTCCGAAAATGCTTGGTTACCAAGTTATACAGGGTGGAAGATTTCGTCTGAATTTCAGTTCCCTTGTTGAAACGAAGCCCTACGGGTATTTTTTGCTATTAATTAAGATGTACAATTCAGCATACTTAATGTAAAATGAACTGAAAAATTTAATAAACCCGTTTCCAGACCTGTAGCTACAGTAATTTCCAAGATAGATGATGAGATACGCGAAACATGTTACCGAAAAACAAGTCCCTTTATGCTTTGAAACAGATTTACTATGTTAAATGTACAATAAACAGAGATATTTCTCCACATAACTTGTAGAAAATTTAATTTCGAAGAGAAAGATGTAAAATAAGTCTATAATAGACAAACGCAACCTATCAAAAAATAATCCTTAATTACATACAAACGCATGAAAAATAGACAGAATCTGTTAGCTCGATGTCTATTTTTCATGCATTTTGTAAGTTATTAAGATTATTTTCTAAAAGGTTGCATTTGTCTAACATAGACTTATTTTACATCTTTCTCTTCAAAATTAAATTTTCTACAAGTTTTGTAAAAAATATTTCGTGTTTATTGTACATTTAACATATTAAATCTGCTTCAAACCTCAAAGGAACTTGTTTTTATGAAGCAAATTTCGTGCATTTCCTCACATATCTTAAAAATTACTGTAGCTACAGGTCTAGAAACGGTTTTATTCAATTTTTCAGTTCATTTTACATGAAGTACGCTAAATTGTACATCTTAATTAACAGCCAAAAATACTCGTAGGGCTTCGTTTCAGCAGGGGAGCTGAAATTCAGACGAAATTACTGTAGCTACAGGTCTGGAAACGGTTTTATTCGATTTTTCAGCTCATTTTACATTAAGTACGCTTAATTGTACATCTTAATTAACAGCCAAAAATACCCGTAATGCTTCGTTTCAGCAGGGGAGCTGAAATTCAGACAAAATCTTTCACCCTGTATAACTTGGTAACTAAGCATTCTCGGACCTATGTTAATTAGAGCTTTTTTCTTATTTTGATGTGAGGAATCACGCCCTGACTTATGGGCACCTTTTTTCAGAACATTCTGTATAAGTCCCAAAATATTGATAATTGGAAAAAGAAAGAAGAGATTACCTTCAATTGAACATGATTGGCTAACGTGTGATAGATCCAGAAAATTGTGGTTGTCACATAATAAGCTATCAACACGTCGACGGTGTAGTGACCCCTAGCTAGTAACACTAGAATAACGCCAACAAAGGAAGTTAGAGCAGACGCCCAATGTAACAGGTAACATCGTTTCGGAGAATCTGCAACAAACGCATTTCACAATATTACAGATTAGAATTATAGTCGATTAAGCTGATTCCAAAATAGAATTATCAAGTAAACAAGTTTTAACACTGTAATATGAATATATTTTTTTAGTGTCGTTCTTGACTCCTCATTACAGGAATGCCATACGCATAATAATACAAGGGTGAATCAAATGATAACACTTAAAAGTGTTGTAAAGTTCTGGGAAGTTGTAGGATTGATCCGGTAGTTGGGAGGGATGTTCGTTGAAGCTCACACAATGACTACCATGTGCATCAATGACCTTGCTACACACAATCAGCAGTGACTTCAGTTACAATATGGCCGCCCCCATTATCAATATGCACCGTGTTAAATCAGCGATCAGTCATTCGTTTCTTGATCAGTGAAGGTGTCAAACCAATGGAAATTCATAACAGGATGACAGTACAGTATGTTGATTTATGTTAGTCCAGAAACAAACATTACTATCAACCAAAAACAAAAAACACAAAGCCATTGCTCATCGCCAAAATAAAAAAATCCGAACTCAGCGATCAGCAGTAAAACTCTTGCTGACTCCCTTCTGCGATGTGAACGGAGTAATTTTAGAGCATTACATTGACAAGGGGAATGACAGTAAACAGTAATTCTTATTTGAATCTCTTAAAAAATCAACTTCGGCCAGCAATCAGGAGTGAACGGCGAGGACTTGTCACTTCAGGTGTGTTGTTACAGCATGACAACGCCAGCCCGTCTCTCACACACATACAGCCCGTCTCTCGGATCAAATTATCCAGGACATCAAATTTGAATGCCTCATTCACCCTCCTTATTCTCCAGACTTCGCCCCTAGTGACTTTCATGTGTTTGAAAAGCTTAAAGATGCAATGGGAGGCAAGCATTTCCAAAGTGATGAAGAAGTGAAAACCGCGGTGCATGAGTGGCTACAGGCACAACCAAAAGAATTCTTCAAACGTAGTATCCATGCCCTTCCAAAGCGGTGGAACAATTGCATAACACTTCAAGGAGACTATGTCAAAAGAAGATAAATTTAAGTTTTACTTATAAATAACATATAACACTTTTAAGGTTTTCATTTGATTCACCATCGTAACACTGTAATGACTAAATTAATTGTGAAAAAATGAAATATTTAGTCACTGACTGGAGCATGCTTTCGAATCACATGGGATCCATTGTCACAGTTGATGGGCATGTTGACAATTAATCCCATGCGATTCGAGAGCATGCTCCAGTCAGTGACTAAATACAGGGTTTGGCAGGGAGGTATGGATGATTTGATACTACAGTTACACACTCATTTTTAAACGAATCTCAACATTTATAGTTTTAGTGTGTACCTTGAATGTTGCCATTATAAAAATCAAAGAGGAAAACATTTAAACATTGATTATGTAAGGAAAAATAACATGGAAAATGTTGTCTGTTTTTGTCCATACACACCTGTAGACGTTGTGAGAAGTTGTCTATACTCCTCTGAAGCATTGCACGTGGTACTGCTAGAATTTCCCGAGTTATTGTTCCACTCAGGGCTTCAAAGGTTCGTGGTTTGTTTATGTATACACGTTCTTTTAGGGAGCCCCAT
The DNA here is from genome assembly GCF_014356525.2 of Nilaparvata lugens. Lineage (NCBI taxonomy): Eukaryota > Metazoa > Arthropoda > Insecta > Hemiptera > Delphacidae > Nilaparvata > Nilaparvata lugens. The sequence continues at coordinate 19,073,147 of NC_052505.1, forward strand.
AAAAAATTGTCACAAGGTGACAAGTCCTGTTACCGAGGAGGCCACTCCATATCTCCACGAACAAAATGAGGCGTCCAGGGAAGGTCTGCCTCGGAAATTCCATAGCTGCTCTCAATGTATGGTATGTCGCCTCATCTTGTTGAAACCTTATAGTATTGACGTTAATACGTCGTCTTCTCAATTTGGCAGAAAAATTCACGCAGCATCGTTAAGTAACGATCCGTATTGACAGTGACGGTTCAACCGTTTTCTCGGAAAAAGGAAGGGCCAATAATAAGTTTTATGGGGCTATCTAAAAGCACGTGTATACATAAACAAATCACTATCTAATAAGCCCTGAGTGAGATATGGAATGGCCTCCTCGGTAACAGGACCTGTCACGTTGTGACTATTTTTTATGGGGGCTACCTAAAAGCACGTGTATACATAAACAAATCACGAACCTTCGAAGCCCTGAGTGAAACAATAACACAATAAATTCGAGCGGTACCACGTGCAATGCTTCAGAGGAGTATGGACAACTTCTCACAACGTCTACAGGTGTGTATGGACAAAAACGGACAGCATTTACCAGATGTTATTTTTCTTACATAATCAATGTTTTAATTTTTTCCTCTTTGATTTTTATAATGGCAACATCCAAGGTACAAACTAAAAATATAAATGTTGAGTTTCGTTTAAAAATGAGTGTGTAACTGTTATTTCAAATCATCCATACCTCCCTGCCAAACCCTGTATTTAGTCACTGACTGGAGCATGACTGACTCTAGAATCGCATGTGATTCATTGTCAACATGCACATCAACTGTGACAATGGATCCCATGTGATTCGAAAGCATGCTCCAGTCAGTGACTAAATATTTCATTTTTTCACAATTAATTTAGTCAGAAAGGTGTCATTACAGTGTTATTATTATGCGTGTGGCATTTCTGTTATGAGGAGTCAAAAACAACACTAAAATAGACCATACAGGTATATACAGAGTGAGTCATATGTATGGGAACCCTTCAATAAATTGGAGACTGTTGTAGATATAATACTGTAACTTCCAGGATGAGTTATTGATCGAATACTCTACCATTTGACGTACATCTGAATTTAAGCCTTTCAGAAGGGGGTGACTTAGGGGTTGTAACTCGAATATTTTAAATGTAAACACCCATTGTGTGGGTGTTTTTTAAACAAGATGGCATCAATAGAAATGTTCTATGATACTTAGAGTTTCGTTTAAAAATGAGTGTGTAACTGTAGTATCAAATCATCCATACCTCACTGCCCAACCCTGTATTTCATTTTTTCACAATTATTATAGTTTGCGAGTCGTCATTACAGTGTTGAAACTTGATGAAACATAAAAGAAATTCAAGACTTCAATTAATAAATATTCTTGTAAAAATATTATAGTCGATTTATGTGAACAAACCTATCGATAACGATAACGCCACAGTTCTCAAAGTCAATCCCTTGATAAAATGTACGAATGATGATTATTCACATGATAAATATAAATTGTTAAATAATAATATCGAGTGACCTGGTTGGCTCAGGTCTGGTGTCATACTTTTCATATTACATTTAATATTCTTAGATGTAAAGATGTCTATAATTGTGTTCAGAAGCGGACAACGTTCTGCAGTCTTTAGTGAGTATTTAACAACTAATGATAAGCATACTTGTTTCCTCTCAGAAAGCACTGTATCGACTGAGTCTGATCGTCAACTTGGAGGCAATCTTCATTTCTTCGTCAACCTTTATTTTCCCTCAAAGTCTGAGGTTGTTTTAATTGTACTATCCTATTATATTAAGCGAGCAATTTCTGTATAATTATGGTTATATGGTTATCTGGTTTCGTATGTCCAACGGATCTCGAAAACGGCTCTAACGATTTTCACGAAATTTGGATCATAGTAGGTCTATGATATAAAAATTCGATTGCACTAGGTCTCATCCCTGGGAAAACTCGCTGAAGGACATGAAAAGGATAACAATTATTCATCCTTGGAAAAACAGATGATAATTTCGTTGTCTGTCGATAACAGAAGATGAGTGTGCCTGTGTGGGAGATCAGCTGTGTAATCAATCAGCTTACCGTATCTCGCGAGAAATCTAGAAATTTTAATAGACTCGATCAAAATAATCTGATTTTCTGACATGAAATGGTATATCATAATATTCAAAGTTCATCATTATTTTCACAGTTTTAAGTGATTAGTGAGTGTTATTTTGTTATTCAATTTGGTTTGTAAACAATCTAAATTAGAACTTTTCTGTTTTTAAAAATATTTGGACTGAAAATTGGACCTGAATTCAAGTGCATGGAACATAACCTACTTTTTGAAATATTTATAGTGTATATATCAAAATTCGGGGAAGTAGCAGTTTTGGGCTGTGCCTGTTGGTCCATCATCAATCATTAAACAATTAAGTTCTGTTTATCAATAAATGAATAACGAGCAAAGCTCGGTGCCTCGATATTATTTAATTTTATAAGAAAAATACTCCACTGCGAGGGAAATACTGTACACTATAGTGATGTCCACGTTATAATGGCAGTGTTTGATTAGCAATGGTATTGCTATCCTTGTTTATAATTCAACAAAACGGATAGCGCTATCTCTTTCTCGCTTTGCTTAGTTGCCAGATCGTCTGTTAAAAATGTAGAATTAATAATTAATGAACAAAATATTACATCTCAATTATGAAATTATTGAAAAATATAATTTCTTGCTAAATAAAGTTTAGTTGATCATTTCAAACGAGAATGAACAGTTAATATTACATCAATAAACCTGTATCAGCTATCCTCTATAGAAGGCATTGACAAGACAGAGGATCAGCAACGTTGTTCTCCTATCTTTCTCCACTGCCATTATAACGTGGACCTCACTATAGAAGTAGTCGCCACAGTATTAATAATGATAATAATAATACTTGGGGTGATGCCCACATAAGCTCTTAGGCTTGTGCGTGGGTATTGAGTGAGAGGGATGATGATGATGATGATGAGAGATGACGACTACTTTTTAGGTAGACGGGACCAACGGGGCTTATAGTCTCCTCTGAAAGACCGGAAATACTAAGGGAATAATAATAACTGAATAATAATGAAAACGTTTTCTTTGACATCAGTAATATATTGTAATTTATTTTTCACTATTAGTTCCATTGTTTTTCTTTTTTTAATATCAGCTTGATTTTGTTTTGAATTGATGATCTCACTCAGCGGACAGGATTTTTCCTTTGCTGGGTGAGGCCAATAGTGTATTTTGATTGTTTTGTATTATATTGTATAATATTAAAAAAATCTGGTGCGGCGCACTCACACAACTTTCCTTGCCGTTATGAAAATTGATCACCTGACGCTAGTGTTCACGCGCATCTCAAGTCTACTTATAAACAAAGATCTGAGCCAGCTGGTGACAGGACATTAACGCTGGAGACATACGAGGTCTGCTATATCTTCATAGTGAATCATTTAATAGAATCAACAGTTTGCAATTCAATAATCACATTTTCTCAAATTTCAAGCTTATTTTCAATTTTAGGTGAAAATGTTACTGAACATTAATTGTAGAGATTTTCATGCTCAATCTCTTCCACTTGAAATGTTTTGTTCAGAATGTATCTGAAACCTGATAATTGGGAATCTATAATCAAACAATGCATAGATGGGGCGGAGCTCCTGAAATTTTTACACATATGGGACTTGTGGCAGTTAATAGAGCTTATCTATGACTATTTCAGGTATGAATTTAATCAAAATCGTTGGAGCCGTTTTCGAGAAAATCGCGAAAAACCCCGTTTTTGACAACATTTTCTCCATTTTAGCCGCCATCTTGAATTGCATTTGATCGAAATTGTTCGTGTCGGATCCTTAAGCTGCGTACACATATTCGTGCTTCCAACCCGCACCGAGCACGCTCCTCCCTCGTACCGCCATCGTACCACCATCGAACCACAGTCGGACCGCCCACGCACCCATCATGAACGTTATGGAAGATGTTAGATCTTCTCGCGTTCCCCGGTCGAACAACTCTTGCTCGCCGGTCGATCATCAATCGCTCTGCTGGAGTGACGTTCGGCTGCGGAGCAGAGCGAGAGTCTGTAGGCACTTTTATATTGTAAGGACCTTAAGTTCCAAATTTCAAGTCATTACGTTGATTGGGAGATGAGATATCGTGTACACACACACAGACACACACACACATACAGATCAATTCCCAAAAACCACTTTTTTGGACTCAGGGGACCTTGAAACGTATAGAAATTTAGAAATTGGGGTACCTTAATTTTTTTTCGGAAAGCAATACTTTCCTTACCTATGGTAATAGGGCAATTAAAGTAATACTCAGATGCGTATCGCTTCTTAAGGTGCGTACAGATATACGCGCCGCGAACATGAGCAATTCACTTTTAATCAGCTTTTTATATCTGTATTTTTACAAAACGGTAAGATACAGATATAAAAAGCTTGGCATCAGCTGATTAAAAGTGAATTGCTCATGTTCGCGGCGCGTATATCTGTACGCACCTTTAATAGGTAATAGGGTATAGGTATAGGTAATAGGGCAAGGAAAGTAATAAATAATAATAACTGATAAGGGAAATACTCACATTCAGAAATGATGAGGTAACAAATGACAAGGATAACAGTGTGCCCACTGTAGATGTAGTCGCCGCAGTAGGTGTGTTTGCCGTTGATGGACAGTCCGAAGCCTGAGATGAGCTGGAACACCCTCTTGCCAATGATGGAGATGCTGGTGATGTTGGCCTTCGGCGAGCAGTAGTATGTACTACTCGACATTGGCAACACTGTCACGTACATTGTGATCGACCGCATCAGGTAGAGTATCGATAACATGAGAAACACTCGCCGCAACACGATCCACCTGTAACAATAATTATAGTTATTTGTATATCTAGAGTGAAAAGTACGACTTTTTCTCCCTGTGGGAAAAGTTTGAAGCCCGAGGCGAAGCCGAGGGCAACAATTTTCCTGAGGGAGAAAAAGTATTTTTCACTCGTGATGTACACAACATTTTTCCTCCATCTACATATTTTTATAGAAACTACGAATAAAATCATTTTAATAACTTACGTATCATTGGTGACAATGTTTCCTAACAACATAACCTAAAATCTAAAACCTAAAAACCGGTCGTCTGATTTGCACTGCCGATTGCGCCATCTATCGGCCAAAGTTGTAACAATTATATCAACTGTGTGTCTACCAAAAATGGCTGACTCCATCACGCGGTTCAGATTTGAATTGCAGATCAAAAATATTTTGTTGGCTGGTATTTTGAATAGAATAAAATATTTTAAAAATTGTATAAATTTTTATCGTCTACTAATATTAAGAATATAATAATTATCATACAAACATATATTTCATGAGTTAATCAAATTTCTGGTTGTGGTATTGAATTCAGTTGACTCAATGACAGACACCTCTTTATGCTTTCTCATCTGAGCTTAGACTTTCTAACCTATTACAATGTAAGTTTTTAAAATAGAGATGCTTCCCATGTTATTTAAATGGAGTCACTTTTCCTCCCTAGGGAGTTTTTCTGTTTTTTACTACCGAGAGCGAAAAAGTGACACTTTAGTATCATGTTTCAGGGAGTAAAGTAAGTACTTTAGACAGTAGGTGGAGGAAAAACACATTTTTTGAAACTTTTACAAAAATGTAGCCATCCATTCAATACTAAACATAACCTATACAGAGTGAGCGTTAGCGAGTTCTTACTTTTTACTTACTGAAAGCAAAAGTCGTTGTCCATCTATTTCTATATACTACAGTAACTTAAGAAAGAATTGATCAATCATCTTCAAATTTTGGAGACGTATTATTCCTACCTTTTTAATAATGTCCCAAGAATGAAATTTGAACATTAATTCTAAAAATTCTAGAAGGAAAATTGAAATTAGTGCGTTGAGCTGCAGGAGATTGATATTTTTAGAATTTATGGGCAAAATTTGGTGATCTAAATCATTCATTCCTGTTTTTCCGGTATGCTATCCACACGTTGACATATTTTGATGCGAACAAACGAACAAACACACCCTACTTTCTTTTATTATACAGAGTAAGTCATATGTATGGGAACCCTTCAATAAATTGTAAACTGTTGAAGATATATAATACTGTAACTTTTAGAAAAAGTTATAGGTCAAATACTCTATCTTTTCTCGTACAACTGAATTTCAACCACACATAAGGGGTGAATCAGGAGTTGTAACTCGAATATTTTAAATGTAAACACCCATTTTGTGGTACATCATTTCAAAGGTATTTTTAAAACAAGAAAGATGGCATCGATAAAAATTTTCTATAATACTTATATCCAAAATGACGGCTGATTGAAGTTTTTGTTTTTAAGGAAATGATGGGTTGTAACTCAAATATTTTAAATGTTGACACCCATTGTGTGATACATCATTTTTAAGGTCTTTCTAAAAAAAGAAAGATGACATCAATAAAAATGTTGTGTGATACTTTTATCCAAAATGGCGGCTGATTGAAGTTTTAGTTTTTAAATAAATAATTGATAAAGTTCAATCAGCCGTCATTTTGGATAACATTTTTGGGTGTTTACATTCAACATATTTCAGGTACAACCCTTCTCATTTCTTTAAAAACTGAAACTTCAATCGGCCGCCATTTTGGATATAAGTATCATAGAAAAGTTTTATCGATGCCATCTTTCTTGTTTTAAAAATACCTTTGGAATGATGTACCACAAAATGGGTGTTTACATTTGAAATATTCGAGTTACATCACTTTATGAGGGGTTGAAATTCAGTTGCACGTCAAAAGGTAAAGTATTTGACCTATAACTTTTCCTAAAAGTTACAGTATTATATATCTTCAACAGTTTTCAATTTTTTGATGGGTTCCAATACATATCACTTACTCTGTATAATAAAAGAAAGTAGGGTGTGTTTGTTCGTTCGTTCGCATCAAAACATGTCAACGTGTGGATAGCATACCGGAAAAACGGGAATGAATGATTAGATCACCAAATTTTGCCCATAGATTCTAAAAATATCAATCTCCTGCAGCTCGAAGCCCAAATTTCAATTTTCCTTCTAGATTTTTTAGAATTAAAGTTCAAATTTCATTCTTGGGACATTATTAAAAAGGTAGGAATAATACGTGTCCAAAATTTGAAGATGATTGATCAATTCTTTCTCAAGTTGCTGTAGAACATACAAACAGGCGGACAACGACTATGGCTTTCAGTAAGTCAAAAGTGAGAACTCGCTAACGAGTAACACTTGTTCTATAACTCACGACAATTTTTTTCTCATGCCCTTTTACTGTTTTTTTTTTAAATCCTGAAAAAGGACGAAGGAGTGAGTCAATTTTGTTGGCAACGAACTTGACCTGTAAAAAGGTACGAAGAATACGGGTTCAAAGTTTGAAGCTGATTGATCAATTCTTTCTTAAGTTACTGTAGTATATAGAAACAGATGGACAACGACTTTAGCCTTCAGTAAGTAAAAAGTAAGAACTCGCTGACGCTCGTTTAATAAATCACAACAAATGTTTTTCTATGCACTTCTAATGTTATTTTTATATCCTGAAAAATGACGAAGGAGTGAGTCAATTCTGTTTTCCAACGAACTTGACCTTTATGCCCGCCGCAAAGTAGACCCACGCTAATTCACGAAAAGCAACCCACGCCGTGGGATGTATTGTAAACCATTGCTATGGAATTACTCATAATCAATCAGTTGACAAGTGGATTATTCATTGCATGTATTACACAGATGTCTAGAGAAGCCTAGCAATGGTTTACAAAACATCCCACGGCGTGGGTTGCTTTTCGTGGATTAGCGTGGGTCTACTTTGCGGCGGGCCTTAAAAAGGTACGAAGAATATGTATTCAAAATTTGAAGATGATTGATCAATTTTCTCTTAACTTACTGTAGAACATGGAAACAGATGGACAACGACATTGGCGTTCAGTAAGTCAAAAGTGAGAACTCGCTTACGCTGTATACCTGAATAAGATTAATATCTTTTGATTCTTACTTACAATAGAGTATCAAGTATATTTTATTTAAAATTTAATTGAGTTTTATGATTTGAATTTTTTGAGTTTTCCTTTTTCCCAATTTCCATTAACCCTATACCCTATTAATCATCCTTAGACCATTTAATACCACATACTCCTTTTTAAATTCCTAAACTCCCAGTTTCATGGAAAACATGTTTTCCTTAGTTTATTGTTAAAGTTAGCATATAATTCTATTCGTGTATTTTATTATTTGTAGGCACCTGCTGTAATATCTTTTAGGTTTAGCGGGACCAATTTTTAGATGCATTTTACTAAATAAAATGATTGATTGATTGACCTGTGCCTGTGGAAGATGATGACCCCGTAGGTGACAGTGGTGGAGAGCATGATAAGCACCTCTGACAGGTCGAGGGCCCACGGCATGACAGGCACGTTGTCGAGGAAGGTGTCAGGCAGCGGCCCGTAGCTGTTGCGATCGGGCACCTTCTCGTGCACCAGCGCCAGAGACAGTGTCGTGATGATGAAGTTCACAACGCAGATCAGAAATGCTGCAAACATACATTCAAATATAATTAATAAAAACATATAGTACCCTTTTTATTTGAAACATTTAAAAAGTTTTAATGAAGTTCACAACGCAGATCAGAAATGCTGCAAACATACATTCAAATATAATAATAAAAACATATAGTACCCTTTTCATTTGAAACATTTTAAAACTTTGAAACATTTCAACGACTAGTTTCGGCCTACTTTGGCCATTTTCAAGTTGAAATGCAAAAATCTGGTGTGGCGCACTCACACAACTTTCCTTGCCATTATGAAAATTTGCATTATACTCGTAGGTACACAAGTGATGCTCGTTGTAATCTATCACATGATGAAAGAAAGAAAATAACTTCGTTTATCTTAATAACTTTGGTCTATAACTTGACAATAATTATGGACGATCTGGTCGCACCAACACAGGGCGTTCAGCTCTGTGAAAGTCGCACCCCTACCATTTGTCTGTGTCCTGTGATATGTGATCGGAGGTTGAAAAAATCTGGTGTGGTACACTCACACAACTTTCCTTGCTCATATTTTGAAACTACGATCAGACTTCTGTATATGTGTATATATAATTGTTTTCAGAGAACTTTTTCTTTGTGTGAATTGTGAAATTCGATGATTTTTTTTAGTGGTCATTTTTTTAAAGTCGTAAAAACAAACAGCTGTCTACAGATGGAATATCTCGACTATGTGTTCTTTTTATGAACTGCGCTACCTACCTACCTACCTCATGTAGTAGGTAGGTATTGGTCACCAACACATTTAGTAGAATATGCTTTATTAAAATAGTGTGTTAGACTCCCTCCGGTCCATAAGTTGCATCTCACGTGCTGGATTGTATTTTTCTCAATAAGTAATATAAATGGTTTGTGATTCGTTACTATGCAGTTCTGTGAATTATAAACTTGTTTGTAATATTAAATTTGGTTTGTGATTCGTTACTATGCAGTTCTGTGAATTATAAACTTGTTTGTAATATTAAATTTGGTTTGTGATTCGTTACTATGCAGTTCTGTGAATTATAAACTTGTTTGTAATATTAAATTTGGTTTGTGATTCGTTACTATGCAGTTCTGTGAATTATAAACTTGTTTGTAATATTAAATTTGGTTTGTGATTCGTTACTATGCAGTTCTGCGAATTATGAACTTGTTTGTACTATTAAATTTGGTTTGTGATTCGTTACTATGCAGTTCTGTGAATTATAAACTTGTTTGTAATATTAAATTTGGTTTGTGATTCGTTACTATGCAGTTCTGTGAATTATAACTTGTTTGTAATATTAAATTTGGTTTGTGATTCGTTACTATGCAGTTCTGTGAATTATAAACTTGTTTGTAATATTAAATTTGGTTTGTGATTCGTTACTATGCAGTTCTGTGAATTATAAACTTGTTTGTAATATTAAATTTGGTTTGTGATTCGTTACTATGCAGTTCTGCGAATTATGAACTTGTTTGTACTATAAATTTGGTTTGTGATTCGTTACTATGCAGTTCTGTGAATTATAAACTTGTTTGTAATATTAAATTTGGTTTGTGATTCGTTACTATGCAGTTCTGTGAATTATAAACTTGTTTGTAATATTAAATTTGGTTTGTGATTCGTTACTATGCAGTTCTGTGAATTATAAACTTGTTTGTAATATTAAATTTGGTTTGTGATTCGTTACTATGCAGTTCTGTGAATTATAAACTTGTTTGTAATATAAAATTTGGTTTGTGATTCGTTACTATGCAGTTCTGTGAATTATAAACTTGTTTGTAATATTAATTTTGGTTTGTGATTCGTTACTATGCAGTTCTGTGAATTATAAACTTGTTTGTAATATTAAATTTGGTTTGTGATTCGTTACTATGCAGTTCTGTATATTATAAACTTGTTTATTTGTTTTTGATATGCATGTATTTTATATTTTCTTGTATTAAGCTTAATAAAACTTCATTCATTCATTCAATCAATATTGCCATAATAGATCAAATTCTTAAAATCTCATTATTATCAATGGACGAATAGCAGCAGTTCTTCGTAGGAAAGTCCACGATTAAATTTTGGTTTGCAAGAAACGCCACGCTTAATGGGTTAGTAGGAAACGCCACCGAAGGAAGTGTCACGCTGGTAGGAAGTTGTCTCCCCGACAACTAAGCTCCTCGTAATTTCGATCACATACGTCATTAAATACCATGGCAAAATATACCATTACCGTCAACTAGTCTCCCCGACATCTAATTCCCCACAAGAACAAAGGAGCTTGGTTGTCGGCGACAACCAAGCTCCCCGACAGCTGATCCCCTGCTGGATATGAGGGGTCTGGTTGTCGTAAAAACCATCTAGTTTTTATAATATGAATAGCCTTATTTCAATGTGCTGAGTAAGATTGTTCCTCTTGCATTTGCTATAAAATTAACCATTGAAAAGTTGATGAAATTGAGGGGGTCCTAGGTACCACCTCAAGGTAAAATCTGTCATATTTGATATTTTTCCATCACTGATTGTCATTGTTGTTGACAAGCTCCTCGCACGCTAACTACAACCAAGCTCCCCAAAAGCCGATTCCCTATTGAACATTGAAACCAGCTTGAAGCGGGCGGGGAAGTAGTACAATCACAGACACTGTTTCACACTTTCTATGAATTCGATTATTATAGTGAGGTCCACGTTATAATGACAGTATTTGATAAACTTTGATGTTGCTCTCATTGTCTATCGTTCGACAAAGCAGGTAGTACTATCCTCTTCTAGCTCCACAACGAAGCCAAATATGTTTTTGACAATGTAGAAATATAATTAATTAAGGCAGATAATAGGCAAAGCTGTTCTTCCATCTCTATCCACTGCCATTATAACGTGGACCTCACTATAGAAGAAAAACGTGATAAAAAGTAATGAAAAAAGTAAAAAACTCATCAAAAAGCAATGAATGACTGAGAAAACCAGGCTTGATTTGAGGAAATCCATAGAGTAAGTGGATGAAATATACAAGTCAGTTTACTCGCGAAAACTTAGAGCGTGCGAGGAGCTTGGTTGTTGGGTTCGGTGATGACAACCAAGCTTTTTGCACGCTGGTTCTCCCCGACAGGCAATCCCCTACTGGTTAAGAGGGGACTGGTTGTCGGGTCAGCTTAGCTCCTCTCAGGAGCTCAGTTGAAGCCCCTCGAAAGTGGTTTTAAAAGGAGCTCAGCTTACAGGAAGCTTAGCTGTCGGGGTGCTTAGTTGTCGTCTACGGTCCCGACAACCAGTTCCCTCTTAACCAGTAGGGGATTGCCTGTCGGGGAGACTAGTTGATGCCAGCGTGCAAGGGGCTTGGTTGTCGTCACCGAACCCAACAACCAAGGTCCTCGCACGCTCTGAGTTTTCGCGAATAAACTGACTTGTATATTTCATGCACTTACTCTATGGATTTCCTCAAATCACGCCTGGTTTTCCCAGTCATTCATTGCTTTGTGATGAGTTATACGCTGGCCTAGTTCAACACTACTACAACTCAAAAATCCAAGTTTTGAGAAAAGGGCAATTTTATGTTTCAAATTATTACTATGAATATTGTGCATTGCATATGGAATGTTGATTTCTCCCATGAAGTATAATATTCTGGAAAGAGGAAGGAAAGCTGAGTAAAATGATGTAGAAATCTAAAAAAATGATAATTTTTGAGTTGTAGCACTGTTGAACTGGGGCAGCGAATCACATTTTTCTTCTCCTTCTTCACATTTTTATCAGTGTCTCTTTCTATTTATTACTAATAATTCTATAAAAAAACTATCTAGTAGCCTATAGAATTAATAAATAATACTGAATTTTTTATGTTGATTGCATAATTCGGCTCACCAACAAAAGTCTTGAACTGTTCCTTGGGAAAGCGAGGCTCGTCACGCATCGGCGTCGGCAAGTCGATGCGAACGACACCGTTCACGCCTCGCTTCAGGCCATCACTCTTCTCATCCTCCTCCTCCTCCGAATAGCCACCGCCTCCACCACCCCCCTCACCCTGCCCCGCCCCCACTCCACCGCCACTGACGCCCCCGTTCTTGGCCGCCCACGAGTCCAGAGGCAGCAGCGGCTGCCGCTGGTAGAGGTCGTTCTGTGTCATGTCGCCGCCTCCCGATGGTGGTAGACTGTTGCCTCCGCCCTCCACCGCCCCCGTCTCAACCAGCCCCACCCCCACCCCACCTCCGCCGGCCCCCTCGCAACAGCTGATGCTACCGTAGTCGTTATGGCTGCCGCCGGTCGTTTTCGGGTCCAAAACCATCCTGAAACACACAACAGAAACGATAGAAACCAAATCTGAATAACAACTAAACAACGCACTCATTATTGTGTCACACTTCTAAACACATAAAAATCAACATACAATATATAAATAGTTTTTCCAAGTTATGAGCACATTATTATAAAACAAGAACTAATGAAAACAATATAACAACTTGTAGTACCCATATATTTTTATATATATATATATATATATATATATATATAATATATATATATATTATATATATATATATATATATATATATATATATATATATATAATATATATATATATATATATATATATTGTTTTCATTAAGTAGCCCGTATAAGTGAAGTGATTTTATAAATCAAGAACTTTATGTAGTTAGCCTACTAGTAAAAGCGGCCACTACGACAGGGCATGTGTGTTGAACATGAGTGTACACACATGCTCATCATGCAAGTTGTTGTTTCATCAGCTAACGGTTTCCAATGAAGAGCAGCTATTTGAAAAGAGATTTTTACATGAAATAAACAACCATTAACAATACATAAACAAATGAAAAATCTTTTATCTCAATTTCTTATGCAATTTCAAAGTTACATGCTATATCCTGGAAAAGGACGAAGGAGTGAGTCAATTTTGTTGTTCAACGAACTTGACCTGTAAAAAGGTTTGAAGAATACCTGTTCAAAATTTGAAGCTGATTGATCAATTCTTTCCAAATTTACAGTAGAACATACATTTTGGATTTGTGGGAGTTTTGGTGGATAATTTATGATAGTATGTAAACAGGCGGACAAGGAATTAGGCCTTTAGTAAGTCAAAAGTGAGAACTCGCTAACGCTCCTTCAGTTATTATTTACTTCAGACATTAGCAATAGGAATCCCCTAAATTGGCACAAGTACCTTCAAATTACTCTACAAATAAGAATGATAATTACATATTTCTAGATTTTTTGTTCTCCGATTGGCTGACTAACAGCTGTTTCCCGAACGCCATCCCAATCAGCCAATCGGAGAGCTTTCCTGTCCTGCCGACTCTTCTGAAAAAACCTCTTCATGTGGCTTGGCCCAAAAGCTTGTCTCTCCACTACTGACTTTCCCGGACAGCGACGAAATTATCAACAGCAGTTGTGAATTAACAATAGAAACAGCAAAAAGAAGAAAGATATTCTCAATCATATATCAGTGAGAGAAGAACAGAGTTGGCAAGGCAGGAAGCTATTCGTTTGGCAGTTTGGGTCGACCCCTGAAAAATCGCTTCATGTGGTCTGGCATTTTACATTTTTCAATTTGTTCAATTTCTTATTTCAGAGCTCTTTATGCGTGTGAATCTGTCTTTCAAATCAGAAATTAAAACAAGACAGATCAGTGAGCAAAACAAAAAGACGGCCCATAAGATCTATTATAAATAAAGGCTATCAAAAGGATGGAGTCTGGAGAATTACAACCAATGAGACTGTTATGAGGAAGTAGAGCCCATCCACAATAGAATTAAAAAAAAACTACGAATTTCTCATTTTTTTCCATGTTCTGGGAATTTTTATTTCCCACTGAAAATTGATGAAATCCATGGACTAACCATCGTGAATCACACTGAGACGGAAAGTATTTCAGATTTGACTGGAATATCTCCTGAACGATGAGGAATATTACAAATCTGATTCCAGATTCGTTCTTCTCGCATCAAATACCATAAGATCACGAACTTTGAGCGATTTTTATTTTTCACTGAAAATTAATGAAATCCATGGACTAACCATCGTGAACCACACTGGGACGAAAAGTATCTCAGATTTGCACCATGGATTCACCCGCTGAAAATTGAGTTCAGAAACATCTTGTAATGCGCAATTTAAAAAAAGATAAAATATTGCAAGTATTTCGTTGAACTGAAAAATCATGTTTTGGACTCAGGGGACCTTGAAACGTACAGAAAACTTGAAATTAGGGTACCTTAATTTTTTTGGAAAGCAATACTTATATACAAAACCTTATAATAGGGTAATAGGGCAAGGAAAGTAAAAAGGATCTTCAAAAAAAGGGTTGGATGTTTAGGATGACACTGATAAAATAAAAATAAACCACACACTTAAAACACACATATTCGATTTGCTAAAAATGCACAGGGAGATTCCACTGATGCAGAGAGACGACAACGATCCGAGAGGATGAAAAATTAAATACTATCAAACAAAAAGCCTAATTAATTGGGAATAAAATAATAATCATAATCATCGTCATTCAAGGATTAGGCTCTGTTGACCTATTCCGGCATTCATTTCTTCATCGGTCGTCCGACGCCTCTTCTCCCATCGGGTTTGTAGTACCAAGCTTGAAGTGGAAGTCTATTTGCTGGCATACGAAGTAGATAGTCTTCTCTACTTTTCTTCAATATTTGTAATAAAGACTCTACATTCAGTTCGGTTCTTATTACTCCGTTTCTTATGTAGTCCAACTTAGTGTAACCTTTGACTGCTCGAAGGAACCTCATTTCAGCTGCGTTTAATAATAAAATTATGGTTTAATAATAATTATTCATTAATTAGCATTTGAACAAATAATGCAACTTCCAATTTATTTCCATCTGGATGAAGAAATATTGGGCTGCTCAAAAAACCAGACAGTTTCATAACCAAGGATGATTTTAGTTGATTCACTCAAGTGGTCAAATGTGGCCAGAAAAGAGGAAAAATACCAGTGGAGATCATAAAAAGAAAATATACTGAATGTAAGAAGAGTTCCACTCTAGTCTATATTAGTTGAAACTGCAGCACAGTTCAATGTTGAATGCTCTACTGACCTAGTTTGAAGGGGGTTTAAAAGTGCGACAAGAACAGACTAATAATAATACGAGTATATAGAATGAGGAAGTGAACAGTGGAAGGAAACGCTTTTCCTAAGCTGCTGCAACCTCAAGTGCATAATATTAAATATGTGACACTGGATGCGACTCTGGCATGACTGTGCACTGGCCATGAATAATTCATGCCATGCCACCAGAGTCTAGAATTAATTAATAGATAAGCGACAAAGTTAACGGAGCACAACAGTGGAGGCGGAGTCCTGCTTACTCCACAGCCAATCACACCTGTGATTTGAATAGATACCATTTTTGTTCTAACAGATGATAATAATTTTATTTTGTGATTCATTAAGACATCATGATTGAGGATTCATCCTTGATGAATAGTGTAAGTTATACCATAGAGAAAAAATAGTATAAGGAGATATCCAATGGTATAGGTTGTTCATGTTCCTAATTTGTTTAGTAATGAAGATTATGTTATTTTTTTCTGTACGTTGACCACGAATACTGGCTAGTGTGGTCAACTTAGTTCCTGTTTTTTTAATTGTAATTTGCTATGCTTTTGTGAAAAGGAATCAATAAATTTCATTTCAAGCTGATAACTGGCGACTACTGACACGTATTTTACATTTTCATGATGGTTTCAAATTCAATTCTTTATTATTGTTATTGAATAAAAGCTACCGTCCATCATCTACAAGTTTTTTTCAGTTTTATCATAGAGAAGAGATAGCGTAGGAAGATATCCCATGGTATAGCTCGTTTGTTCCAAAATTCAAGCCGATTTTTTTCAACAAGCAAATTACTGTCGAATACTGACTAGTATTACTGTTTTGGCCGGGTGAGAGTGTAAGAAGTGCAAATTATGAGAGACTAACAGCGTCACATAGATTCCCGAAAAGGAGTTACTTGGTCTATCACCTTGATTTGACACTGAAATTTAAAACATAAACGCTCTAAATCTTCTCTATCGCTATCTATTCTCTATGGTTACACCGGGTGCGGCAGCGAAACTTCCTTCCATTCAGTCAGCTGATGTCGTAGTAGAGCAAGTTTTGAAAACCAATATCAGGGAAGAAATTGCTAAAATAAAGCCTGCAATGCTGGCAGGAGTCATGACAAAAGCCAGAAATCGGTTTACTCAGTGTATGGAGAATGGGGGACGTCACCTACCTGATTTGATATTCAAAACTAATTGAAACAAAACTTTACTTATGTGTCTACATCACAAAAAATAAATACTAACTTTCTGATCCATAAAAAGTTTTAATATACTTAAAAAAAGGAAGTTTCGTTGCCGCATACTGTACATCCTGAAGTTGCTATATCATATGAGATATACATTATCATGTGTCCTTAACCGAATTCCTTTACTAAATGGATGTCAATTCCCACAATCGGGATTAGCCTACATCAAGTTTCCAAGTTTGTCAAGTACCTATTTTGACAATCCTTGAGACACTCGAAGAAATGAGAAGATGAGCAATACATCAAGTTTTCGTTACAGGATGATACAAAGTCAGCTACACCGTTGCACACTATACTCCATACAAAATTACTTTGGACTTGGGAGGGACATGCGCAGAAGAGAAGGCATACAGAATAGAATAGAATGACTACCTTTATTTTTGACCTAGGAGGACGGAGTTAGGGCGCAGTCGGCCCTCTCTTACACTTAATCCTCAGAGGTAGGATTCACCTTTCTAGAGGTAGGGATCCTAAGGAAGTCACCTTTTTAGAAGTCAGTTTACGGCGGCGAAGTCACCTTTCTGAACCGGTCAACATTATCTAATGTCTAGTGAGTATTCAAGCGCTCATGTTAAACTTTCGGAGTTTTTCTCTGGAAGCATTGATTCTACTGACTCTAATCAACAAATTGGCAACTGCGCTTCTACCTATGACTCTATACCTCTATACATTACTGTAATTGGCTGATCTCCCTCCATTTCTCTGCGCCGCATATTCCTCCAAGTCAGAACTAATTTTGTACGGAGTATAGTTTGAGATTAGGGAGAAATTAGCTAAAGGAAATTAAATGGCAATATGCTATTATTCTTTAGAATTATTTGATTATTTTAGAATTGAATTTTATGATACTGTAGTAAGTATCCACTGGATTTTCTGTACCTTGACGTACCAAAAACTAGACGTATGGAAATTGCCTATCCGGGCTGGTTTATGATCAAATTAAATCTTGATGAAGTGAAATTGTCACCACCACAATCTACACGCTTTCATTGATAACGATCAAACCAGGAAGATACTACAATGCTACATCACACTTATGACATAATACCTATTATATGGAATCAACAAGGAAATCCTCCTTATTTATATATTCATTTATGTATTCCATTGACAATCACAAATCATTATTACAATAATTATATGATTGGGAGAAGACAACAGGCATAGCCCAAAACTGTCTTTCTCCCAAATTTTGATGAATACAAGTTTCGAAAAGAGAATGAGGTTTATTTCACAATTACATTCCATGTATTTACAAGGAAATCCTCTCTATCGTAATTACATTTGGCAGACTTTTTCCTTGCAAGGAAAACTATACCAGATAAAACAATACCAGAAAAAGTAGCTATCACCACAGATCTAATCCTATGTTTATTTAGTATATGCTATCACAAACAGCAAGCGTGACCATGCATAAAATGCAATTCAGCAGGTAAGTCAATTATCGAGAGGTATGCGGAGACAAGTTGTGACCCATTTGTGTGATTCATGTCATGATATGACATCAATGCATCACAAATGAGAACTTAGCTCAAGGCAAACCTAGTAGAGTACAACAATCAACTTATAAAGAATGAGATTTCATCACGCACATTAAGGCATAAGCTATACTACATATGTGACATTCTACATTTCCACATTATTTATGATAACTATAATACAGGAGTGTATCTATAATGCAATGTATAATGACGGAAAGAATTGGTTTATACATGTACGAGATAGGAAATTCGCGAATGACGCATCATCATGTCTGAGCTACTGGACTAATTGCATATGGGTTCTTAATTTACCGAGGATGGTTATAGGCCCATTTTAAATTTTTCAAGATTCCAGTAGGTCAAGTTTTCAGTTTGTCAAGTTTACAATTAGACCTGCTAGTCTATACTATAATAAAGTAAAGAACTGGCTTATACACGAACGGGATAGGAAAGTTATGTTTGACGCATCATCACGTCTGAACTACTGGACTGATTAACTCGAAACTTTGCATATAGATTCTTCATTAACCGAAGCTGGTTATAGGCCTATTTCCAATTTTTCAAAATTTCATTACGTGAAGTTTTCAGTTTATCAAGTTTTTTAATTTGTTATGCTTCCAGTTGTTGTATAGAAACAGCTGAACATTACCTTTAAAAGGGAAATTAGATATTCAGCTGTATGTAAATTTTCTGTATTATTGTTGAATAAAATTAATATTCTATTCTAATATGAATATTCTATTCTATTCTATTCTAGATGATAGGTATGATTGGGGATCCTATACGAGTAAAAATTACTGATTTTCCGCCATCTTGGAACCGCCATTTTGAATCAAACTTCTTTTTTTTAATTGGAAGGTGGTCACATGGTACATGATTTCGATACAGAATTTCAAGAGAAAATAAATGGTGAAAACTGCACATCGATAACTCAAAACGTTCAAAATTCAAGATACTGATGAACCATTCATCTATCCATCATCTATACTAAAATAAAGTAAAGAATTGGCTTATACACGTACGGGATAGGAAATTCACGATTGACGCATCATCATGTCTGAGCTACTGGACTGATCAACTAGAAATTTTGCAAATAAATTATTAATTTACTGAGGATTGTTATAGGCACATTTAAATTTTTCCAGTAGGTTTAGTTTTTAGTAATATTCCAGTAGGTCAAGTTTTCCTTTGGACCTGCTAGTTTAAAATGAAATAAAACAGAACAGCAAATGGATACGACGCTAATGTTGTGATGTGTGGTTACATACCATACGATAAATACAGTAACAATTAATTAAGGCCCGGTTTTTAGGACTCTAATTAAAACTTATGGACCTAGAACCTATAGAATTTAATTATTCATTACATTTCATAAGTGCCCTAGAGAACTGGCCTAAGCCCATCAAAATGTTGATTGAAATCAATCACAAAATGATGTACAAAACTTAATGCACTTGTATTGATGCTTGTATGTATTAGAACCCAACATCCAGCATTGATTCTATAATATTATGGTACTAATTGATTCAAGAACAAGAAATATGATGGGGAGTATACAAAAATTACTGATTTTAAAGTCTATTTTCTATATACGAATTTAAATAAATCAACTACTTTATCTGAATATCATTAGCTTAAAAAATTTTCCATAATAGTGAATCGAGTTACATGGATTTTCATAATAAATTGTTATCAGATAAGTAGATGGAATAGTTCGCGACTGAATGAAAAAAATCAGCCAAGAAAAATTGTAGCCTACCAAGCTTCTATAGTGCGGTCCACGTTATAATGGCAGTATTTGATTAACTTTGATGTTGCTATCCTTGTCTATCATTCCACAAAATAGGTGATACTATCCTTTCTTAAAAGGATTTTAAAAACATAAAAATGCCAAATATGTTTTTGACAATATGGAAATATAATTAATTAAGGCGGAGAACAGGCAACGCTGCTCTTCTATCTTTATCCGCTGCCATTATAACGTGGACCTCACTTTACCATGAATACGACATTTTAATCCAAAGAGGAGATGTATTGAACCATTACGAGCCGATTATCATTGATAACATGTTCGTATTTGCGTCCCATCGTTTTCCCGTTATTGAATGCACCAATTAGCACCAAAATACGAATAATTAGTCTATAATAATATATTGGGTCTATCACAATAATATTATATAATAAAAGTGTTAACAGAATGATAACGTCTGACAGAGTAATTTTGCTGAATTCTGATAGACAGTCACAGAGACGTTCTTGTTCATGGAGTTTGATAACCCGAGAACTTGTAATCTTCTCAAAGGATTACAGACCTATTCCAAAATGAACCATTGACAAATTGAAAATTTAATCAACTGGGTCGACTTGAAATCAAGTGTGTATGAAAATTCGATAAATGATAAAACAACTGAGTAATACTATAATTACATTACATTATATTTATTACATTCCTTAATCACAACATCAAATTAATGGAAAGAAATGGAAAGAATTAATAATAATAAAGGAAAGAAATGGCTTATAAATAAATAAGGGATAGGAAAATTATTTTTGATGCATCATCACGTCAGAACTACAGGACTGATTAACTTGAAATTTTGCGAATAGATTCTTAACTAACCGAGGATGGTTTAAGGCCTATTTTCAATTCTTCAATATTTCATTAGGTCAAGTATTCAGTTTGTCAAGTTTTGAAATAGTTACTTGTGGAGACGGCTTTCCTGCTAGTCTAAATAAACTAAAGTTTTGGAAATTGAACCGCTCAGAGCATTCTACATTACCACTAACATAGACAATATAATATTATTCTTCTAGTGTATTCTTACTATTACAGGAGAGGTGCCCATCAACTAAATGGGGGAACAAGCTAAGTGAATTTTGAAAGAATTGTTTTTTCATCAAGAAATTAAATAACAAATTTACTCAAGATTAAAACCCTCATTGTAGGCAACAAATACTATATAGTGAGAGAACCAATAGTATTTAAACTTTTCTAGTTTGGTAGTTCTTTGAATAAATAATATATTCCAGGTGATGTGCCTATTACAAAAATGATCTACAAGAGTAGTGAGTTGTATTTTCATCGGAAAAGTAAAATAAAATTTGTTCTGAACAAAGCTCAGGCTAGAGCTACCAGAGGACTGTAATTTACTACTCAAATAATCAAATACAAACAAGGGGCAAAATTTAATCTTCAATTTGAGCCAGGTTATTTGTACAGTTAAACTCTGCATTAATGAACAATAAAAAAAGAGAAAAAATTAACCAGATTTAATCCAATCTTGACTACTTGCCCTTCGAAGCCTTTATTAGGTGTTCTGATCAGGTTCAGGGTGGGATGAAATCTGGGAATAAGACAGGTTCTGGCTTCCGGGCTGTCTTTTCGCGTTCAATTTGCAGGCTATGCACTGTGTTTCGAACAAAGCTCAAACTGGATTCTTTATAAATTCAAATCCGATTCAAATTAATTCAATTCAACACTATTTATGCTGTTATATTCATAATTCACACACATGACACTCAAACAATTATTTACAAGAAATTTCCGATCGAAATTACATGACAAAATACAAATTCGGTCTTGCACAACAACGGGGACGAGACAAGACAGACTGGGGCTTTAACATCGACAAGGCCAAAACAGCAGGACGGTCTGCGCTGGCGCAAACACAAGCCTGCTATTGGGAGAACTGCAGTCTGGCATTTTGGCGCTACAGTTCGAATTCTCTGGCCAGACCAAAATTTATAGAAAATTAAAACCATCATTGTAGGCAGCAAATACTATATATAGTGAGAGAACCAATGGTATTCAAACTTTTTTAGTTCAGTACGGTAGTTCTTAGAATAAATAGATCTTAGGGCAACTTGCTATTGCATTCTTATCGTTTAATACATGCAATAACATATCAGGCCTCAGAGCATAACATATATGATAATATATGTTATGTATTATATAACTCATTATATTACTATATAAGTTATAACTTATTATTATATTATATATTGCCTCAGGGCAATATGTAATAACAAGGAATTAACGTAGGAGTGGCTAATAATATGGAATTGATGTAGGATTGGCTAATAACATGGAATTGATGTAGGAGTGGCTGATTTAGTTGGAGTAGTAGTGAATTAGTAGTCAACGCCTCTAAAACCAAGTAGCTGTCTGATTGGTCGATCACTCAATGTAGTCGCCATTTTACCTCCATAGCTCACCAATAGGAAACAAGCAGCTCGACAACGTTACCTGCAAGCCATTGTCCAATGGAACTGCTCGTTGAATTTGGGGCGTGGCTTGTAGTTTTCACTAGCATAGTTACTCTTCCATTCCCATAATAATTATATTACTTGAGCTAAAGTGCAAGATAAATTACTTTTAACACGGCTCTTACTCGAAGATGGAGAGGTCTGATGCTCTATCCCCCACTACACTCCCACTACCTAGCAGCATTCTGCGCACAATGAGAGCTTTGAGCGCTTTGTAGAGAGCTTTGTAACGCGACGCGGCAACACTCCCCTCCATCTATTGCTGGCAATGTTCCAAGAAGTGAACTGGTCAGCAGGTATATTGGTTTGTGTATGTTACGGAGATGTGTTCATCACAAGAACATGAAGCAAAATGACACGGCGCATTCAATTGTGCGCAGGATGTCCATCTACGCTACAAACTGTGGAGGGAGAAATGGGTTTCTCCTCTTCATGTTAAAAGTAATTTATCTGGCACTTTAGTTTTGGTCTTTCTCCTCACGAATTTTTCTTTTCAAATTCTCAAAGCGCAATTCTCAAAACCTCCAAACTCTTTAAAGAATTACAATAATAAATTATAAAGTAACATAGTGAGGGATGTGGAGTGAAGCAATCAACTTAATATGCCTGCCATGGATTTTTAAAATATGTTTTGGGAGAGTAACTTTCACTAGAGTCGAGGCGGGAAAAATAAAGACCTGAGGTCATTGAATACAAATCTGAAAATAACGGGTGCTAATTAGGGGATTATGATTCTCTACAAAAATCACATTCCACTCCGACAGCATTAATCCATTACTTGAAAATCTATTCTTTACAAATAAATACTATTTGAATTCTTCATAGAATATTACAAATAAATTGTAAATATATTTGTAATTTCATCATATTTCTTGGTATGCTGAAGCATTTAACAGTTATATAACACTGTATATAGTTTCCGTGTATAAAAAGCGTTCACATTCACGTAATCTCCAAACAACTGATTTGTGCAATAACATAACAATATTGCGTGTCGTGTGGTCGCTATTGACTTGAAGTTGAGGTGCTTCAATAATATTGACAAATACTGCAACTTGGATATCGCTATTGATGACAACTAACTGCACTTTCACCCTCCTTCAACCTTTACAAAGGCTTCTCGACATCTATTGATCTGTGATTTTCATTATACAAACACCGACAGAGATTTTGTTAATCTATAGATAGAGATGAATATTAAGAGTCGATTATTTCACAATATATATTTTTTGAAATGGAATGCAACAATAAAAGCTCAGTACGTCTGGAAGGTCAAAAACTATCTAACTTCAAACTATTGTATACTAGTCCTTATATTTTAATAGTACGTCTCTAATCTAATTTTATTATAGTTTGTATAAAATAAATTAAGACCTGGCCCTCTATCCGAAAAAATAACAGCGTTGCTAAATTGTGTAAGATTGTAACTTTCAGAAATTTCTAATGCAACCATAGAAAGTATGTATGTAGAAAATCATACAGTTTATTCCAATAGTGCTAGAGAAGTTTCAGGGTTGAAAAATTAAAAGAGAATTCATTTTATTCATATGTTTTTCTCTTGAATATATGGGATATCCTGATAAGTAATAATTTTATAACACAATAACGAGGAGAATTTCTTCTCTCTATTGGTGTCTGGATACGTTTTATCTTACCTTTATTTATTTTTTAATTTTAATGATTCCTCATTTTTATAATGTATTTATTATTTTTCGTCAATGTCGAGACATTTAGAGCAGGAAACATGATATTTGCAACATGCTAGTAACGTTTTTGTTGCAAAAGATAAGAGGGTAGTGGAAGCGAGACAGTTTCAATAATATTGAAAATATCTATCTAATATTGCCAAAAGTGATCGGTCGGAAGATGGGATTTTGGAAATTGCCAGCATTCGGTGACAGATTAGCACCAGGAAAATATTCACTAGTAGAAAGATCATTGGAATATCATCAAATATTGAAAATGCAATGAACACAATACGAGTTTATTAACCCAACTTGATTGCACAAAACAAGTATGTTTTTCTTCAATGCAAGCTATAGTCACACAGAAGATAGAGTGATAGAGAAGATATGTCACAGATAAATATAGATATGTCATAGACTCTATAGTCATAGAGAAGATATTCCTTCTACTTTGTGCTATAATGTACATCAGAGTACACTATAGATATATGGACATTCCAAAGATGGAGTAGAGGATATTATTACAATACAAACACACCTATGAGAAAAACAAGTGGGATTTGGTCACAAACTATAGAGTATAATCTATACAGAGCATAGAATACCGTATTATGGACTATGGATTCGGTCCAGCGAAACAGATTGATACTTGAGATGATGGTCAAGGACTAAGAACAAGTAAAGTAAGGAGTATTCCAGGTGGATCTGAGACCCTGACCTGGAGTCGCATGAGAAAACAATGACGTCATGACGTCACCCACCTACGTCTGGCGAATCAGCTTGCTTCCCTAGAATTGGCGGCGCACAACGTTTATTGAGACAAAACACGCCATCAACACAGCTCTCTACCTACTCTATTGTGGTCATCAGTACGGCGTTTCATTCCGAATCCACAAAACACAATCGTTTTGAATCTTCTAGTCACTATCAAAGCAAATGTCTTCTAAATTACATGATTACAGGTGTAGGTATTTTACGAATTTCATTAATTAAATGTGATTTGAACGTTAAATAAACTACTAATCTATAATCTATTCTATAATATAATAAAGGAGAAAATTTGCTTACACACGGAATAGATAGATTAAAAATGACGCATCTTTACGTCTGAACTACTGGACTGATTGACTTGAAAATTTTTCATATTGATTCTTAATTTACAGAAGATGGTTATTTTATTTTTTTTAAGATTTCATTAGTTCAGGTTTTATTTAAGATACAAATTATTATTCTAATTAATTTATTCATCAGTATAAATCATTTACAGATGGAATTAAATAGAGAATGCATTTATTCAAATGCTAATTAATATAAAATTATTATTTACGAAAATCCTAAATAAATACTGTAAATTACCCCGAAGACTTCTGCTACTGCAGACATTGACAACAGAGTTAACAGCTAGATGGAAATTCGATGAGAACTACTATCCAAAAATTAGTTGCACAGCCCGGAAATCGAACCCGGTACCTCCCAATTGCCAGTCAGGAATGCTTACTCTTACACCAAACTGACAATCTCTAGATAGCAGCGCTCATTTTATACGAAGCCATAGCGGCCAACCAGTTACAGATGGAATTAAATAGAGAATGCATTTATTCAAATGCTAATTAATATATAATTATTATTTAACGAAAATCCTAAATAAATGCTGTAAATCACCCCGAAGACTTCTGCGGGAAGCAACAAACTGCGGGATGCAGAAGTCTTCGGGGTGATTTACAGCATTTATTTAGGATTTTCGTTAAATAATAATTAAAGTATAAATCATGTTTACAAAGAAATAATGTACAATATAATCCCGGCATGGATGATTAGTACGTGTACAGAGAGAAGCATGAAGATAGTTCTAGAAAATTAGTACAGTATCCCTTCCAGAGGTAGCATCTGTTTCTTCAATGGAAATAGCATCAATTATTGTGATATTCATCTATAAACCTTGCAGATTCAGCTCCTAATACAATTTTGTAGTGGATGAATAGATTCGGGCCTCAAATTAATTTGTTGATTGGGGTCTGATAACAAAGAATTTCAGTGGGGCCAATAACAGACACTTGTCTACAACAGACTCTAGAAAGGAGTCGAGACAAGGTCGATTATTAACCTTGGTGAGGCGAGATTCCATCAGGTTGATACACAATGCTCTTTTATTTAGAAGCAAGGTATCTGGAGTTTAATAATAGAGATAAAAGCACGTCTTTGGGGAAACAGAATCTTTCAATTTACAGCCGAATAACAAGTTTGTCCTTGACTCAAAGAGCACTGAATTCATATTATTCATCACGTGTATTCTACAAAACTGTATGACATGGAATGTCGAAAATGCACAATACTATAGTGAGGTCCACGTTATAATGGCAGTGTTTGACTAGCAATGGTATTGCTATCCTTGTCTTTCATTCAACAAAGCAGATAGCGCCATCTCTTTCTCGCTTTGCTCTGTTGCCAGATCGTCTTTCAACAAAGTAGAATTAATAATATATTGACAAAATATTTCATCTTAATTATGAAACTATTGAAAAATATAATTTATTGTTTAATAGAATATAATTATAACAAAGAATAGAATATAACAACAATACTCCACTACGAGGGAAATACTGTACTATAGTGGGGTCCTCGTTATAATGGCAGTGTTTGATTAGCAATGGTATCCTTATAATAATTGCTATCCTTGTTTATAATTCAACAAAACGGAGAGCGCTATCTCTTTCTCGCTTTGCTTAGTTGCCAGATCGTCTTTTAAAAATGTAGAATTAATGAACAAAATATTACATCTTAATTATGAAATTATTGAAAAATATAATTTCTGGCTAAATAAAGTATAGTTGATCATTTCAAACGAGAATGAACTGTTAATATTACATCAATAAACCTGTATCAGCTACCGTCTATAGAAGGCATTGACAAGACAGAAGATCAGCAACGTTATTCTCCTTTCTTTCTCCACTGCCATTATAGCGTGGACCTCACTTTCTCGCTTTGCTCTGTTGCCAGATCGTCTTTCAACAATGTAGAATTCATAATTAATTAACAAAATATTCTATCTGAATTATGAAATTATAGAAAGATATAAGATATTGTTTAATAAAATATAATTGATCATTTTAAACGAGAATGAACCGTTAATATTACATCAATAAACCTGTATCAGCTACCGTCTATAGGAGACATTGACAAGACAGAGGATCGGCAACGTTTTTCTCCCATCTTTCTCCACTGCCATTATAATGTGGACCTCACTATAGAATATTTTCTGACACATGAAAAACTTGGGAACATAACCTGCAATTGATAAAAATTTCAGTTGATCAACAGACAATTCATATAAGAGAATTAACAATCAACTAATCGTATAATTATAGAGAGAGAGAGAGAGAGAGACAATGAAGGGTCACTCGCCAACGTGGAAACCAGGTTCTTTATACAGTTAACAGTCACAACACAGGACTTCGACAGTAGAGTAGAGGAAATCACTCATTAGATAAGACTTCACTTGACCTAGTGAAAGTTAAAAGTGTTACAAAATAGAAGCCGATCAATGTCAAATGCAACGGAAATAATTTGAAAAAGGTCTTTTAGCAAGTCACACGGAAGATAGGGACAAGGCTATTTACCTAGGAGATTTGCTGCGTAATTTTTTATCTGTTAAATCATACATGAGCTAACTAACTAGCTTGCCCGGCGAACTTCGTACCGCCAAACCGTCAATGTATCTCATGTCACACTTGACTTTATTTGGTGAATCATGAAATTTAGAAATTTATCTGACAATCAATATTTTCATTTACAATTATTATTTAACGAAAATCCTAAATAAATTATGTAAATCACCCTGAATACTTCTGCTACTGCAGACATTGACAACAGGGTTAACAGCTAGATGGAAATTCGATGAGAACTACTATCCAAAAATTATTTGCCAACCCGGGAATCGAACCCGGTACCTTCCAATTGCCAGTCAGGAATGCTTTCATTTAAAAAATTTTGTAAAATTTTCATTTACATCTCAATACGGACTTCCTATGTGTTTAGTCATACAGCATTTATTATTCCGAAAACATATTCTTCTCAATCAATTGGCAGTAATATCTATCAGTAAAGTGTTTAATTAAAAAAAAAAATAGATGGGTTAAATCAGTGTTTCAAAGATGAATTCAATGTGTTCATAGTTGTTGATTGTCAATAGATGGTCCAGGAAATATGCGATGTACGATGAATCACGCAGAATTCCATATTATTTCCATCTTCAATTTTAGGATGAATTATGAGCTAAGCTAAATTCAAAAAAAATAAATTAGGCTGTTCTGTCATTCTTCAGTAATTGATGATGCAATATGAACAACTCTGTTGAGGTGAATAATATGTTCCAACATTTTCCAGTTTCTCAATGAAAGGGGACTGATAATAAACTATTTGTATAGGTCTTCTAAGGAACCACGACTATCTACAGATGGTACCAATTAACTACACTTCAACTCCAAACTACCGTTTTAATACCAGAGCATAATTTATGACAGGATGATCTGTTTATTACAGCTGGTAACTTTAGATGCTAAATATTATCACAGCATGATCTTGAATCATGATCATCTTTCCGTTCTTCTGTAGCCGCTCGGCCTACAATTTCGAAAACATATGTATGTAAAATGGATTAATAAATAATTACTAGTAGTTCTGTGAACAGTAGACCTCACGCAGTATTCTCATCCACAAGTACCTGATTGAAACTATAGATCTTATGGAAATACAGCAATAAACTGGCTTCCCCACACATCTGTGTAATCACTTGTTAGCTGATTTATGATGAATAATTCTATAGTCTGATTTTTACTCTAATATTGGCGTATGAAGGAGGCAAAGACCTTTAAAGAGATATAGACCCACAATGCCTATGCCTTTCCAATGATAGCTCTTACTTGAAATTGAAGGCCACCATTGGGGTATTTTAGCACGAGATATTATATATTATTTATTTGTAATACTATAGATCACAAAGGCATTGGTGGCATTGGTATGTAATAATCTTATGGGTTGCCCCCTCAATGGCGGATTTCAATTCCAAGTACGACACTAGCGCTGCATGTGAGTCTATGCATCTTTAAGGTCTTTGGAAGGAGGCTCCTTTTTCCTTTTATATTATCCTTGAAATGCAAAATTTCCAAAAACCTTGTACATACGTCGACGCGCAATTAAAAAAGGAACATACCTGTCAAATTTCATGAAAATCTATTACCGCGTTTCGCCGTAAATGCGCAACATATAAACATTTGAACATTTAAACATTAAGAGAAATGCCAAACCGACGACTTGAATCTCTCTCACTTCGCTCGGTCAATTATTAGCCCCCCTATTAAAATTTCTGGTGAAAAACCATCCCCGATATTCACACAGCATATTCCCAAAGTTTCATGCCGTTTTGACAGCTGACTCGGATCCTTGCATTTGCTAGGAGATAACTTAGAATTGGTAAGTGCTAGCTTTTATTCAATCGACCTAATGGCTGAATGACGTAGATTTGTAAACATCAATTTTTGAACGGTCATGAAAGACTGATATTATATCCATGAATATTTCAAGAGAATAGTTGAGAACCAAAGAGACCGTTGAAAACGTTTCAGTGCTGATATGAGAGGGCAAGTTTGCTTTGTGGAAATAAGTGGATGACATCTGCCTCAAAGTTACATTCTTATTTGCTACTTGACTTCTCCACTCTATTATTCTTGATTTCTATTTTAGTACGAGTATCATAACAGTTCACAAAAGCAAGCAATAGAACAACAAAACTCTTTTTTTTAGAAAAGTGTCTCTTTTTTAACAGGTGAATTGCACTGAAATAGAGCTACTCTCCTATTCATGGACGTAGCAATCGATAGAATTGCGAGCGAAATAAGAACGGAAAGAGCCTGAAATTAAACAAACATGAACGAAACCAGGCTGTCAATCAAGAGTCGAAGTCACGTGCTCTCTAGCCCGTGCTTCAAATCAGTCAACAGTGAAAAGGGAAATATTTACGTAGACCTGTCAAATTTAAAACGTTCTCTCCTAAAAGCCTTCAAATTGTAAATCAAACAATTAAAAAGTAAATAATTTTTTGCAATCAATTTATTTTGAGATGGTTTGTCGAGGAAAGCCCTATATTTTAATTGATGTGTCGGAAGCTAAATACTGTATTACGTAGTAGTAACGTCTTCTAAAATGAGATAGCTATATTCTGAATTATATAACAAACACGACACAACCATAAATCTAAATAATACTCTGCTAATTAAGTGGTATTTAATAGTTAGTCAAATAAGAACAGTAATTAGGGAAGCAGGTCTGCAAAATGCTAAAGGTGCGACAGGTGTTATTGTTTGCGAAATGTATTGTTCAAAGAAGAAGCTCTTAACGCCCACATTTTGAAAAATATATCTTATTATGAGATAGTGTGTTTATATGTGCATTTGAGAGCATCGTATTCATAGCTACAAAGTATTATTAGATCTGAAAATTCAGCTTTTAGCAAATTATTTAACCATCAACTTTTATCATATTATTAAACATTCAACTATTAGCATATTATTTAACATTCAACTTTTAGCATATTAACAAACATTCAACTTTTATCATATTATTGAACATTCAACTTTTATTATATTAACAAACTTTCAACTTGTAGCATATTATCATAGAGAAACAATAGCATAAGCTATTGTTTCTCTATGATATTTATTATCTGAGATTCAACTTATTCAACTTTCTCTAATAGCATAAGCTATTGTTTCTCTATGATATTATTATCTGAAATTCAACTTATTTTCGTGGGTACAATACGTGAAGAAAACTTGAAAGGAATTACTTTACAAAAGCATAAACATTTTCACCCTGATACCGACAGAAAATAATTGGTACTGAGCCATCTCGTAAAAAAGGTCTTTATTTCAAAATATTTGTAGTTTTAATAATAACACAGCATTAGTAGATACATGAGCAATTCACTTTTAATCAGCTGATGCCAAGCTTTTTATATCTGTATTTTTACAGAGACTCATGTTCGCGGCGCGTAAATCTGTACGCACCTTAACAGAAACCTCAAAATATATGAATATGCAATATGTTTGATGCTTACTCAAGATGTTTGATGAATCCTTCCATAAAAATGTCTATTGAAAATATTGAAATAATCTAAAATATAATGAAAGAAAGAATTAGGCTAGCTTATACACGTACGGGATACGAAATTCACAAATGACGCATCATCACGTCTGAACTACTGGACTGATTAACTTGAAATGTTGCATACACCGGCAGGGAAAAAATCTATTGGTAGGCCACGGAAGAGATGGCAATAAATACACTGCTTGTATATATTATAGCGTAATTTTGTAATTGAAATATAGATATTAATAAGCTGTTTGTAAGTCGGAACAGGCATTAACCTAATCCTTGAACGTAAGATGATGATGATGATGTTGCATATAGATCCTCAATTTAACGAGAATGGTTATAAGCCAATTTCAAATTCTTCAATATTTCAGTAAGTCAAGTTTTTAGTTTGTCAATAGTGTTAGCGTCCAAACAATATCCAACACACTACTAAAAGGGGATGTACACCGAACTTATTTATACCCTTGCAGAGCAAGGATTACCTGCTATTAAATAAATAAAATCCGTAGATCGCAAACTAATTGTTAATATAACAGTCTAACTAGTAACAAGAGTAGATCAACAAATTGTTTGAATGATAAAATCAACTGACCTGATCAAGTAAAATAAAATAAAAACTGTAGATCGCAAACTAAATGTTAATAATAGAACAAACAATCTTACTACTAACATGAGTAGATGAACAAATTGTATCAATGATAAAATCAACTGACCTGATCACGATGTGTACAATGTTGACAGACTAAAGCCTTGAAACTGTGAGCTCATATATAGACAACACCTTCACAGAGCGTAAAACTCAACACAAAGTAACACTATTTGACACATATTGACGAGAATGATAATAACGAACTCATTTGGTACGAGTAAAAATACTGTACTAGAATATTATTGGTTTGATAGCATCAATTAAAACAACACCATAGTCATCACACAACAGATTTGCACTGAGGTAGAAATCCACCAACCACTCTCATAATATGAGGTTGAAAATATTATTGGTTTGATAGAATCAGACAAAACAACACCACATTTATCACAGCAGATTTGCACTGAGGTATAGAAATCCACCATCAACCACTGTTTATACTCAAACTGTCACTTGCACAAGACATTCGACGATAAATTGACTAGCAGCTTCTAAATTTGACTATTTGATCACTCAGATCACTCGAGGCCTACATAACCCTGATATTATCGTGTTCCAAAGCACAAAGTTAGTTACGTAATACACGAAACAGTATACACCACATGATGATCAAGGTGGCACTTGCAAGGATACAACCGGAGGTGCATGCATCGAGGCTGCCGCAAGCCAACTGCTGCGTCTGCGTCTGCGACTGATCAGTGATCGGTGCACTAACCCCCCCCTCACCACCCGCCAACAGTCACCAGCTGGTGATATCATCAGTGACGTCATCGCTTACACATGCGAAGGCCTCGTCATAAGGCCGACTTGTCTGCAATGATACTCTCAACAGGGCAGGGGTCACACGGAGAAGTTGGTGGGCAATTTTCAGCTGCAGACTCTCTTAAATCGGTGAAGAAGAAGGTGAAGGAGGAAGAAGAAGAAGAAGAAGAAGAAGAAGAAGAAGAAGAAGAAGAAGAAGAAGAAGAAGAAGAAGAAGAAGAAGAAGAAGAAGAAGAAGAAGAAGAGAAGAAGAAGAAGCATAATTTTATAGGCAATTGCATCCACGAGCATCGTTTAAATCGCGTTAATGTGAAGATAGTGAAATTAGCTGTAGTATCATTTAACGGTGGTTTGGAACCCACCAGAACTGTAGGTTTAAACATAAAGGAAGTAAATACTTATTTAATCTGTGGTTTAAACTACCGTGATTCGCATCTATTCGTTAACTGTGATATAACATTTACATTATAATAAAATTTTGATTATAACATCTTAATTAATTCTCAACAAATTCATTACAACAACTTTTCAAAGAAGGATTTTTTTGTAGCTTCATAGAGCTTCTTTAAGTAAGCAGGTTACGTTTGCTGAGAGCATAAATAATGAGATAAGTTGATGAAATTGGAAAAATAAATTCAAAAGGAAAGCTCAATATTGTTCATGATACTATGAAAGTTAGAAAAGAAACGTCAAAAGGAAAGTTTGGGAAACCATCAAGTTGATGTTAAACATGAGCATTTTTAGAGATTCACGCAAAAATGGATTCTTTTCTAGCGATGTAATGCATCTTTTCAATGTAATTGATTAGAATCATTTAATGATACAGAATAAAATTACGGTACATGATTTCAAAGCGAAAAAGATTTGATGATTTATTAGTCAACTATGCTAATAAAAATGTCGTACTTTGGCTATGTTACATAGCGTTATACAACTCAATATGATACAGTATCAAAATATGATACAATATCAACGCAATTGATACAGTATTTTTCATGTTTATTTTGGGCTGAAATATTATAAAAATTGTACACGTGAAATTCTAACCTTATTTTAGACTTTGTCAGCTATAAATTTGGAAGAAAAATAGCACAAGGACTACCTTATTATTCTACCTACCAATGTTATTACATTAGTGTCATTTGCATTGTAAATAAATAAAATAAATAGTAGTCTATCAACTCAATATGATACACTATCAACACATATGATACAGTATCAACTCAATATGATACAGCATCATCGCATTTGATACAGTATCAACTAAATACGATACAGTATCAACGCATTTGATACAGTATCAACGCATTTGATACAGTATCAACGCATTTGATACAGTATCAACTCAATATGATACACTATCAACATATATTATACCGTAACAACTCAATATGATACAGTATCAACGCATTTGATACTGTATCAAACTGTATCAACGCATTTGATACAGCATCAACACATTTGATTCAGTACAACACATTTGATACAGTACAACACATTTGATATAGTATCAACTCAATATAATCCAGTATCAAAGCATATAATACAGTTTCAACACATTTGATACGGTATCAACGCATTTGATACAGTATCAACACATATGATACATCATCAACACATTTGATACAGCATCAACACATTTGATACAGTAAAACACATTTGATACAGTACAACACATTTGATATAGTATCAACTCAATATGATACAGTATCAACGCATTTGATACAGCATCAACACATTTGATATTATAGTATCAACTCAATATGATACAGTATTAACACATATGATACATGTAATCTTGACTGAGTTCATCAATGAATCTTCTACTACTTGGAAGAATGAATCAGTTCAGATGCTAATCAGTAAAAAGTTGCTGTTCCAGTTTACTCTTCCAATTGATGAGAAATATTCACAAAAATCTGTTCTTGACTGCATTGAATTGTGTCACTGGATGACTGAGTGAGTAGCTAAGAATAGAACGGTTCAGATGCTAAAAAATGATGTCAACAACCTACAATGTGATATTGATGTATGAGCGAGCAATAGCGAATGTATCTGTCGAGAGCTAGACCTGTTCAACAGGTGGAATGAGGTAGGGGAGATGGAAGGGGGGGGGGCGCAATCCACCGTCATCGACTAGCAGACTTGGGAGTCATGGCAGTCACGCGAAATTGACATGCTGAATCATGACACTATCAAAACCACCCACAACATTCAGGGAGAATTTATTTTGCACTTCAAAAAACTTTTGCACCCATCCACAGAACAAACGACTACATAAAAATGTGGATGCCTCAGTCAGAGTTGATCGTTACCGAATTACTGTCAGCATGTTACTCATTCAGATATTATTTTTAACACAAGCATCTTCTGCTTCAAGAGATTTTGAGCCAGTTTCATTGCCATTCATAAAAATCTGGTGTGGTGCACTCACACAACTTTCCTTGCTGTTATGAAAATTGATCACCTGACGCTAGTGTTACCGCGCATCTCAAGTCTACTTATAAACAAAGATCTGAGCCAGCTGGTGACAGGACAATAACGCTGGATACACACGAGATCTGCTATCTCATCATAGAGAATGATTCAATAGAATCAACAGTTGCCAATAGTTTGCAATAATTGAATAATCATATTTTCTCGAATTTCGAGCTTATTTTTAATTTCAGGTGAAAATGTTACTGAACATTAATTGTAGAGATTCTCATGCTCAATCTTTTCTACTTGAAATTTTTTGTTTAAATTGTATATGAAGGCTGCTAATTGATAATCTAAAATCAAACTTTGCATAAATGGGGCGGAGCTCCTGAAATTTTTACAGATATAGGACTTGTTGCAGTTGATAGAGCTTATCAATGACTATTTCAAGTATGAATTTGATCAAAATCGTTAGAGCCGTTTTCGAGAAAATCGCGAAAAACCCTGTTTTTGACAACATTTTCGCCATTTTAGCCACCATCTTGGATTGCATTTGATCGAAATTGTTCGTGTCGGATCCTTATAGTGTAAGGAATATACGTTCCAAATTTCAAGTCATTCCGTTAACTGGGAGATGAGATATCGTGTACACTGACGCACATACACTCATACACACACACACACACACACACACACACACACACACACACATACAGACCAATACCAAAAAACCACTTTTTTGGACTCAGGGGACCTTGAAACGTATAGAAATTTAGAAATTGGGGTACCTTAATTTTTTTCGGAAAGCAATACTTTCTTTACCTATGGTAATAGGGCAAGGAAAGTAAAAATACGAGAACAATGATCAAGATGAACAAGTTTTTCTTGCAAAGAACGATTGCAATTACAAATAATTGTTAATTAAATAATAAATATCTATAAGGGCTGCAAAAATTTATTAATTTTCAGAGTAAACATTTATTCATACTGAATAATACTGTAATCGTTTTGAGAAAACCTAAATACTATACTATACAAATATAGAACTCTCATATTCACAGAAATACACTAATTTTTGGAAGGAACTTGCAAAAAAAAGAAGCAAATTGTTATTAATACAATATGGTTTTATTGTATAAAACGAGGTTATTAAAGTTTATTGAATGAACGAATGAATGAATAATGAATTTATTGCCAAATAGAAGAAATATTTTTACAAATAAACAATACAATAGGTTTTGGCGAATACAATAGGTTTTGGCGTGACTGGAAAAAGAAGCCTTGAGCTTCAGCCACAAGTAAATAATATTGCAATAAGAACATAATTGTGTATAATAATTATTCAGAAGAATTTCTGAATAATGTAATCAAATCATTTATTTCGCCATTTAAAAAAAAACAATCACAACTAAAGAGCAAATCAAATATGATGAACAATAAATTTAAACAAAATACGAGTGTTAACTTAAAAATAAGAAAATAATAATACATAATCATAAATATCTCTTTACGTATGTATTGTGGAGCGTGATTTTACACACCTCACATATGTAGAGAGATTTGCCAAATCATGTATAGTGCTGTATCCAAATGCCTCACGTTGGGCCGGCAAATCATGTGGTGCGTTTTTTAACGGCTTCACACATGTAGGGTGAATCTTGTACTGAGTCAATGGTGTAGAGGCTATAAATTTTGCAATGCGTGTGTGGACGCTGAGTGAACACCAGACCGATTGATTCACTACAAGATTCATACAATTGTCGGAATCGCGGGAGGCCTAAACGCTCGCTCACCCTTGATTCTTCTAATGACAGATTGTATAATGATGAAATTTTTTATAAGTAGTGTAGCGGACGCTAAACACTGAATACGGATACCTTGAAATTATTACCTGTGAAGAGTGAGCATACAAAATCATACAGGTCGAGCAAAAATCCCGATGTAGATAATTTACGGGACTGCGTCTCTAATAAGTTCTGAAGGATTAAAAAATACGGTATTTGAACCAAGTATCGTTCAGAATATATTTCGAGAACAGAGTCTTGTCGGGTTTTAAGCTCTATTGTAGGAATTTATATGATCTATGGCTGCCACTGCTGTACAATTGATGTGTTCGCTCCTAAGTCGAGGTAGGTAACAGATAAAAGCTGATGTATGAGCAGGTAAGGACAAAGAATAAATATCTCGATCTGACCCCACTCGCTACATCCACTTAGACCTGTTCCAATATCCAGCTTGATTCAATTATTCTAATGATCGTATTCGATCGGTTCTTGATGATATAGAACGTATCAGACACAATAATTGACAGGCTTAAGAAATAATCGAACTCAGAAAGCGAATTAACAAAACTGAAATATATTATAATAAAATATGTAATCATACAGTGCAGGTTCAGAATTTGATTTACAGGTTGATAATAATTTAGCATTAACAGAATAGTTAAAAATTTTCTTGTGCTTGCATGATACCATGCGTGATTCAACAGAATTTTACGATTGATAAAATTGAACAATTTTGAAAAAATAGTGGAAAAATGAATTATAAAATATTTTTTAAAAATGTTCGGGGTCGTGGTTCAGGCAGCGGAGGATAGCTAATCAACTACAAGTTCATATGAATTAAATATTGAATAAATTTTAGGCTCTTAATAACTAAAAGCGCTTGTCGGCGTGGCCAATAGTTTAACGAAGAAAAAATTTATGTTTCTGCACTGAAATATTTTTCGAAGCGTAGATTGGGGCCCCTTTTAAAACTTATAACTCACGTGAATTTCCTTGGCGGTCGTGGTTTTCTTCTTTAGATCAAAAATCGTTTGATCGGCAGCAATCCAGGCTTCGGTTTCAGCACGTGGGGAATTTTAATTTAAATATCTCCTTCACCGAATTAATTAAGGGATAATTTACTTTAAGCTTTTAAATTTATCGATTGATGAAAACAGAAATTTACAAATAACAAATAGATTGGCCTAAAATATCGGCTCACAAATAGAACATTTAAAATTGAACAAGAAATTTTCACAAATAGGTCTTTGGTAACTATAAAAAGAGATCTGCACGGTGAGGATTTCAAAAGGGAAGTGCTGTCCTTTTCCTCTAAGCTTCTTGGCTAGACCTTTCTTCTCAGAATCTCGATGTAATAATTTGCATAAAAATTTGCCATTGGTAGAACGCTTGTGACGTAGACATGACGTCAGTGGCAAGTAGTAGAATATAATTCTTTTAATTACAATAATGATTCAATTTAGGTAATCCTTAAAACTGCTTAATCTTCTAGACATAGTTTCTCTCATACAATGTATATGTGCTAGCGTAAATGATAAGGCAGGGTTGTTGTCTGATAATAGATTAACATGTGTTGCTTTCAAACGATCACCTTCTTGGTGCTATTTCCATGCACTATGATTGGCTTAGGCTTGCCAAAGAGATTTAATTACCATGTGGTTCAGTTGAATTAAATCATTAATAAATTAATATTCTTGTACAATTTTTATTAGGTTTGAGACTGTTATAATTAATTTCTGCCGTTTTATCAATAATATAATTTCATGCTATGACCTATTTAGTTACAATAAGACCTGACATATAATATAATTTCTTAAATAATAAATAATTTCAACGATAACACATACATTTTATTTTTTTATTTGAAATTCTTGATCCTTTATTGATAGTTTTATAATTTTTAGAGATGGTATTATATCTTACGTGAAGCCAGCGTGACATTTGACAATACTTTGAATCAGTCAGCTGCGTTCGAAACTGTTTTAAAAACATCTGATCGATAGTAAACAAAGTGTAACCTCAAAATCAGTGAGCGATTCATAAATAATTTGTGCTTTATTTGCAAAATAATTATAATTTTATTGAATAATTTTCCTAGAAAAATATTCAGTACAGAACGGTACTCTTATCAAATATAGAGTTACTGATAAGTAAGCTTTATCGCTCGGTCGCTAACTATTCCTTTAGCAAATTCTTTCATTTTAAAAGGTAATCACAATTTTTTCTCTCTTCTCATGAGATCTATTTGAAAGATTCATCACAGTATATATAATTTACGTGTTAGATATGGCATCACCAGCAAAAGAATAAACTTTGCCCGCTGGTGACCGTTGCAAATCGAAAATTTTATAATAATATTAAAAAAAAAATCCTCATCATTGAGTAATTTCTGAGAATAAAGAAAAGAGAAAAGTAAATAAATTATAAGGGATACAATAAATTTAAATAAGGTTTTCTATTGAAGTGAAATAGTTTGCAATTATCCAATTTTTTATATCATTACTGGTATCTCTAGCTATATGTGTTAAATTAAAAGGTAATATATTTATAAACTTGCTGCTTAAATATATCAACTGTCTCTTAACTAGTGTAAATTTTGCATAATAAACTTCGTATTTATTGATAGTATTTGGTCTAAAATTTTAATGAGATTCATTTATCATAAAAAAATTGTCTTATACTTAATAATATATTTTGTTAAATTTTTCAAGTAGAGTTGTCTCAAAGTCAAAACGTTAAATTCTTGAAATAATAGATTAGTTGAATAAAGTCTATGTTTATTTAATATTGTTTCAATAGTATATTTTTGGGTGATGAATAAATTATTTACATGAGTGTCAAAAGCTCCAACCCAGATTACTATCCCATATTCTAAAATGGATTGCACCAATGCAAAATACACGGTTTTTAAATCTTTCAGTTCTAATATTTTTTTTATTTGGTAAAATTTATATGAAATATATTTAAGTTTTTTAGTTATAAAAGCAGTATGGGGCTGCCACTTCAAGCATTCATCAATAATTATTCCTAAATACTTTAAATTAAATACATTTACAATACTTGGACAACTGCAGAGGTCCTTGTTTGTGCACTTTAAGTGACGTTTTATTTTTAAGTTTCTATCAGGCTTTCCAGCTGCATGTGTTATGAAATACCATAATACTTCTGCTACTGCAAATATCGACAATAAAAGAAATGGCCTGAGGAGAATCAATGAACGCTACTTTAGAAAATATTTTTCCGAGAAGGGATCTAATCTATTATCTCATGCTTGCCGGTTGGGCATAATTTATTATTGTAAAAGAAGTCTTCAAAATATTTCACAGCACATCGGTTGGAATTTATTTTAATCAATTATTTTATACACAGACATTTATTGATTGTAATTTCAATCTCAATGGCCTCGTTATTTATAAAGGAAATAACTGGCTCATACACGTACGGGATAGGAAAATTATGTTTGACGCATCATCAAGTCTGAACTACTGGACTGATTAACTTGAAATTTTGCAAATAGATTCTTAATTAACCGTTGATGGTTAAAGGCCTATTTTAAATTCTTCAAGATTTCATTGCTTCAAGTTTTCAGTTTGTCAAGCTTTAAAATAGCCCCTTGCGGAGCACGGGTTACCTGTTAGTATTGAATAATCATCTTGTAATTAGAACCAAGCATAGCTCAATTCAAACCTATCTTCAACTGATATGGGTGCGGGTAGGAGGTAACTGTTGAAAATAGCATCTCAGTGAGTAACAGGTATTCGACAACTTGTTTGATCAGCTATCGGTTATTTTGTGAGATCAGTTCTCGATGATGTGATCAACTTGCCTCACAGTCACACCTGATAAAAATCTGGTGTGGCGCACTCACACAACTTTCCTCGCCGTTATGAGAATTGATCACCTGACGCTAGTGTAAACACGCATCTCAAGTCAAAGATCTGAGCCAGCTGGTGACAGTTCAATAACGCTGGATACACACGAGATCTGCTATCTCTTCATAGTGAATGATTTAATAGAATCAACAGTTGCCAACAGTTTGCAATTGAATAATTACATTTTCTCAAATTTCAAGCTTATTTTCAATTTTATGTGAAAATGTTACTGGACATTAATTGAAGAGATTTACATGTTCAATCTTTTCCACTCGAAATTTTTCGTTTTAATTATATCTGAGACCTGATAATTGGAAATCTAAAATCAAACTTTGCATAGATGGGGCGGAGCTCCTGAAATTTTTACAGATATGGAACTTGTGGCAGTTGATATAGCTTATCAATGACTATTTTAGGTATAAATTTGATCAAAATCGTTGGAGCCATTTTCGAGATAATCGCGAAAAACCCTATTTTTGATAACATTTTCGCCATTTTAGCCGCCATCTTGAATTGAATTTGATCGAAATTGTTCGTGTCGGATCCTTATAGTGTAAGGACCTTAAGTTCCAAATTTCAAGTCATTCCGTTAATTGGGAGATGAGATATCGTGTACGCAGACGCACATACACTCATACACACACACACACACAACACACACACACACACACCACACACACACACACACACACACACACCACACACACACACACACAGACCAATACCCAAAAACAACTTTTTCGGACTCAGGGGACCTTGAAACGTATAGAAATTTAGAATTGGGGTACCTTAATTTTTTTCGGAAAGCAATACTTTCTTTACCTATGGTAATAGGACAAGGAAAGTAAAAATACGAGTACAATAATCAAGATGAACAGGTTTTTCTTGCAAAGACGATTGTAAAATACAAATAATTGTTAATTAAATAATAAATATCTATAAGGGCTGCAAAAATTTATTAATTTTCAGAGTAAACATTTATTCATACTGAATAATACTGTAATCATTTTGAGAAAACCTAAATACTATACAATATAGAACTCTCACATTCACAGAAATACACTAATTTTTGGAAGGAACTTACAAAAAGAAGAAGCAAATTGTTATTAATACAATATGGTTTTATTGTATAGAACGAGGTTATTGAAGTTTATTGAATGAACGAATGAATGAATAATGATTTATTGCCAAATAGAAGAAATATTTTTTCAAATAAACATTAAGAATACAATACATTTTATTGTGTTTTATTTGTAATTTTGTTTTGTCTTGTTTTGTGTGTTTTTAATAAATTGAATTGAATAGGTTTTGGCGTGACTGGAGAAAGAAGCCTTGAGCTTCAGCCACAAGTAAATAATATTGCAATACGAACATAATTTATTGTGTATAATAATTAATCAGAAGAATTCTGAATAATGTAATGTGTTATGAAATACCATAATACTTCTGCTACTGCAAATATCGACAACAGAGGAATGGCTTGAGGAGAATCAATGAGCGCTACTTTAGAAAATATTTTTCCGAGGAGGGATCTAATTTATTATCTCCTGCTTGCCGGTTGGGCATAATTATTGTAAAAGAAGTCTTCAAGATATTTCACAGCACATCGGTTGGAATTTATTTTGATCAATTATTTTATACACAGACATTTATTGATTTTAATTTCAAGCTCAATGGCCTCGTTATCTATAAAGGAAAGAACCGGCTCATACACGTACGGGATAGGAAAATTATGTTTGACGCATCATCAAGTCTGAACTACTGGACTGATTAACTTGAAATTTTGCATATAGATTCTTAATAACCGTTGATGGTTAAAGGCCTACTTTAAATTCTTCAAGATTTCATTGCTTCAAGTTTTCAGTTTGTCAAGCTTTAAAATAGCCCCTTGCGGAGCACGGGTTTCCTGTTAGTATTTAATAATCATTTTGTAATTAGAACCAACCATAGCTCAATTCAAATCTATCTTCAACTGATATGGGTGCGGGTTGGAGGTGACTGTTGAAAATAGCATCTCAGTGAGTAACAGGTATTCGACAATTTGTTTGATCATCTATCCGTTATTTTGTGAGATCAGTTCTCGATGATGTGATCAACTTGCCTCACAGTCACACCTGATAAAAATCTGGTGTGGCGCACTCACACAACTTTCCTCGCCGTTATGAGGATTGATCACCTGACGCTAGTGTAAACACGCATCTCAAATCAAAGATCTGAGCCAGCTGGTGACAGTTCAATAACGCTGGATACACACGAGATCTGCAATCTCTTCATGGTGAATCATTTAATAGAATCAACCGTTTGCTAACAGTTAGCAATTGGATAATCACATTTTCTCGAATTTCGAGCTTATTTTGATTTTAGGTGAAAATGTTACTGAACATTAATTGTAGAGATTCTCATGCTCAATCTTTTCCACTCGAATTTTTCGTTTTAATTATATCTGAGACCTGATAATTGGAAATCCAAAATCAAACTTTTCATAGATGGGGTGGAGCTCCTAAAATTTTTACAGACATGGGACTTGTGGCAGTTGATATAGCTTATCAATGACTATTTCAGGTATAAATTTGATCAAAATCGTTGGAGCCATTTTCGAGAAAATCGCGAAATACCCTGTTTTTGACAACATTCTCGCCATTTTAGCCGCCATCTTGAATTGCATTTGATCGAAATTGTTCGTGCCGGATCCTTATAGTGTAAGGACCTTAAGTTCCAAATTTCAAGTCATTCCGTTAATTGGGAGATGAGATATCGTGTACGCAGACGCACATACACTTATACACACTCATATACACACACACACACACACACACACACACACACACACACACACACACACACACACACACACACACACACCAATAACCAAAAACCAGTTTTTTTGGACTCAGGGGACCTTGAAACGTATAGAAATTTGTAAATTGGGGTACCTTAATTTTTTTCGGAAAGCAATACTTTACCTACCTATGGTAATAGGGCAAGG
Organism: Nilaparvata lugens; assembly: GCF_014356525.2. NCBI lineage: Eukaryota > Metazoa > Arthropoda > Insecta > Hemiptera > Delphacidae > Nilaparvata > Nilaparvata lugens. The sequence continues at coordinate 19,117,073 of NC_052505.1, forward strand.
AAAGTAAAATCTATTCAATCGACACAATAAAATTCTTCACACCGATTCATACATAGGAGTTTTGCGATTCCCTGATCCGGGTATGGGAGTTATTTGGGTTTGGAAAACAGCGATCACTGACATCAACATTCATGTATCCGTGTGGAATACAGGTTTTGCAATAGCAAATTGATTGGTAGAGGTGAATTTTTAACCTCTATTGGAATATTGGAGAGTAGAGTGTTTGAAAACGCTATTCAGTCTATTTCCACATATTGCAAATTTCTTGGATACATCTTGTATTTTTCACTGCCTCTACATTTAGTGTCGAATGCTATCAGTTTCAATTGTTCTGGAGAAATAACATAAAGTGAAGTCGGAAGAAAAGAAAAGCCGGTTGAGTTAGAAGTAAAATATCTATCTCATTTCTTCTTATTCTATGGCACTTTACATCCAAGATAGTGATAAAGTAGAAGGAATGAATTGTTATCTATATATAATAAGAGAGAGTAGGATTGTGTTTGTTTGCATCAAAACATGTCAACTTGTGGATTGCATACCGGGAAAACGGGAATTCTCAGTACTTTGACTTTCTGATGGAATGAAGCATGCTCAAATGAAAAAAGCAGGCGAGCGAAGCAAGCCCACTGATCTCATTTTTGGACGATCCAGTCGGGGGTCCAGGGGGCGGAGCCCCCTGGCTGGAAGGATATGGCGAGCGAAGCGAGCCTGACGGCTAGTCTTCAATATACCTAAAGGTCACACACGTGTTCGCTGCTTGAAGCTGTAAAATAGGAATGATATGTGTTTTTTTTTTAATTTATATATGTAGCTATTATAGGAGTGTCTTCGGAAGAAGACATCCGTCCTATCTCCCAATGTTAAATCCGCGCTACGCAATCTGTTCCGTGCACACCAGCGTAGCGTAGCTTTCAATATTCGGAGATAGAATGACTTCGTCTGCGTACAGACTTGAACGCCACTAAAACGCTAATTTCGCTTTTATTCAGCTGATGCTACGCTTAGTAATGGTAAAGAGTGCAGGAATTCGGCTTTATAATTCATTACCAACACGCGTTAAGGCTCTTACAGGTGAAAAGTTCAGAATTAAGGTGAGGGAGGAGTTATTGCAGGTTAGTCCTTATTCCAGTGAGGAATTCTTTTTACTTTCCTTGCCCTATTATCATAGGTAAGGAAAGTATTGCTTTAAGGTGCCCCAATTTCTAAATTTCTATACGTTTCAAGGTACCCTGAGTACAAAAAAGTGGTTTTTGGGTATTGGTCTGTATGTGTGTGTGTGTGTGTGTATGAGTGTATGTGCGTTTGTGTACACGATATCTCATCTCCCAATTAACGGAATGACTTGAAATTTGGAACTTAAGGTCCTCTCACTATAAGGATCCGACACGAACAATTTCGATCAAATGCAATTCAAGATGGCGGCTAAAATGGCGAAAATGTTGTTAAAAAACAGGGATTTTCTCGAAAACGGCTCCAACGATTTTGATCAAATTCATACCTAGAAGAGTCATTGATAAGCTCTATCAACTGCCACAAGTCTCATATCTGTAAAAATTTCAGGAGTTCCACCCCATCTATGCAAAGTTCGATTTTAGATTCCCAATTATCAGGTTTCAGATATTATTTAAACAAGAAAAATCAAGTGCAGTAGATTGAGCATGAAAATCTCTACAATTAATGTTCAGTAACATTTTCACCTAAAATTGGAAATATGCTTTAAATTCGAGAAAATGTGATTATTGAATTGCAAATTATTGAAGATTCTATTTAATCATTCACTATGAAGAGATAGCAGACAGACCTCATGTGTGTCTCCAGCGTTATTGCCCTGTCACCAGCTGGCTCAAATCTTTGAATAGTAGACTTGAGATGCGCGGGAACACTAGCGTCAGGTGATCAATTTTCATAACGGCAAGGAAAGTTGTGTGAGTGCGCCACACCAGATTTTTGCATTATGGAATGCAAAGATTGGCGACTTAGATTATAATTGACAAATCCTTTTACCCCTTTCATAGGTAATGGAAAAATAAAATTATATCTGTATCTTATTGTTTCTGTACAAATACAGATATAATCAGATGGAGGAACGTGAAATGTGCGTATTCGTAGCGTTCAAGTCTGTACGAAGTTTATGACGTATTCCTAGCTACAAGTAGCCGACTGTGTGGAGACCTCTATTAAAGGATCGCATAATCAAATGTTTTCGCTGAACTCTCCAAATTTTTATTTTCTCTTTGCCTACTTCGTTCGACTGTAAACGTTCGAACTGTGTTCGACTATAAATACTATAGTATACTATACTGTAATAAAATCATATGTTTTCTTTACAGTCGAGTTTGTTTCCTAGTTCCGAATTAGGAACGGCAAAACTGGTACGAAAACCGCCTTTTAGCGCTCCAGGTGGAAATTTTGTCAACTAGAATCAAGAAATTCCTGATTCGAAACTTGTAAACTAGTGTATGTTTATAGAATGCATGTACTAATGTCGTAATGTCAATACAAGCAGGTAATGTTTTCTGTTTCTCAATTATTCTTTTCTATATTACTATGACAAAAAATAGTGTAAGTTACTTGGACGTGAATGTCTTTTGCAGTGCTCGAATGAAATTCTAGTCTCGGCTAACGCTTCGACTAGAAACATCATTCTCGCCTGCAAAAGGCCTCTTCCCATCCTTGTGACTTAAGATACTATTATACATTGGTACAAACAATATCATCCTCAATTATGAATGATTGGGGAAGGAACAATAAAACTTGAAGCCCAAAACTGTTATTTTCCCAAATTTATATAGAAATTAAGTATTTCTAGTATTTTGCGCGATAGCAAAAGAAAGCAACATGATTTGGCTGACAGCTTGTTGATTACTTTTAGGCTGGATAGCTGTGTACATACTTACACGACACGAACACTCGCATTTAACTTCTTATCAGCCGGTGCTATGCTTATTATATCTTCATTTCTACTGAAACAGTAAGATACAGATATAGAAAGCATAGCGTCAGCTGATGAAAAGCGGAATGGGCGTGTTCGTGGCGCTTTAGGCCAGGCACACACCAGTTAGACAAGACAAGACAAGACATGATCAGACACGTTTAGTCACGACACAATACTTCACATAGTTGCTTATGAATACATGTCTAATTGCAATGACTAATCGGTGTGAGTTGCGTCATAAGCAAGTAACTATACGAAGTATTGTGTCTGATCATGTCTTGTCTTGACTGACAAGACAAGACATGATCAGACACGTTTAGTCACAATAATTCACATAGTTGCTTATGAAGACATGTCAATTGCTATGACTAATCAGTGTGAGTTGCGTCATAAGTAGCTATGTGAAGTATTGTGACTAAACGTGTCTGATCATATCTTGTCTTGACTAAATGGTGTGCGCCCAGGTTGTTCGGTACACTTTCTTTCTTATTCAAATTGGATAATCTTTTCCATTATAATTGTTCAAATCATTATAAGAGTGAGAAAAAGTGGCAACTGGAATTTTCAAGTGGTTTAATAAGCGAGTTATGGGTTGTTGAAGTGCTAACTTTCCAGATTTCATTTTCTTTCCAGATCATAAACGGTTTCGACTATATTAACAGAGCTTCTCTTAAAAATTCAAAAAATATATCTTTCCAAACTAAAACATTTTATTCCCCATATCGTTCACAAATAAAAAAGTAACATTTTTTGTAAAATCGATAACTTGTTTATTTTGGCATTTATCGTGAAAAAACGCATATTAGAACAAAGCTAATGATATACTGAATGTATTTAAAACAATCCAATGGAAAATTCGAAACCGTTTATGATCTGGAAAGAAAACGGAGTTAGCACTTTCAACAACCCATAACTCGCTTATTAGACCACTTAAAAATTTCAGTTGCCACTTTTTTTCACTCGTATAATGATCTTAGAAATTAAATTGAAAAAGATTATCCAATTTAAATAACAAAAAAATGGAGCGAACAGCCTTAAGTCTGTACGCAAATTCAAACGTAGCTTAATTGGTGAACTTGGAAATAATGAATGAAAAAAAAACTTGTGAGAAATGAAATGGTGTTAAATTTGTGACAATAAGGATGTTTTTTGCTCACCTGAGCAAAGCCCGTCGCCACTTTTCACCCGTCTCGACGACAATCAGCTGCAGCTTCATGTTGGCGGGGGCAGGGGTGGGGGTAGGTTGGGGCGGTTGCTCCCCTCCTCCTCCTCTTATTCCTCCACCTACTCCTCCTCCTAAAGCAGCGGGGGTGGCCACCCTCCTACGCAACGGGAACGAGCGTCCAAAATTCAAACAACTAACTTCCGACCACTCTTTATTCTAGTCTCATCAATTGCAACTCGAACCATTTCCTGGGCTAATGTTATGAAGAGGATATAGTGGAAAAGATTTGATAAAGGTGTTTGACTGAAATACAGAGTGTTTCAGAGAAACGGGAAATTTTGAAAGTTGAATAATTTCAAGAGAAACAAATCTTTAAAGAAGTTTTTCATATCATTTAATAGTAAAAATAATGCCATTTTAGAATAAATAATACCGTAACATTCATTTTTTGAAGATGACATTTTGCAGGTGTGTTCCTTTTTCTATGCAAACATACTTGTAGTCTCTTCATCACATTGTCCATGGTTTGACGTAACATTACAACTGGAATTCTAAATCACTTCTCGAATCTTTCTTCTTTAAATCTCGAACTGAATTCAGTTGTTGAAGTGCTAACTTTCCAGATTTCATTTTCTTTCCAGATCATAAACGGTTTCGACTATATTAACAGAGCTTCTCTTAAAAATTCAAAAAATATATCTTTCCAAACTAAAACATTTTATTCCCCATATCGTTCACAAATAAAAAAGTAACATTTTTTGTAAAATCGATAACTTGTTTATTTTGGCATTTATCGTGAAAAAACGCATATTAGAACAAAGCTAATGATATACTGAATGTATTTAAAACAATCCAATGGAAAATTCGAAACCGTTTATGATCTGGAAAGAAAACGGAGTTAGCACTTTCAACAACCCATAACTCGCTTATTAGACCACTTAAAAATTTCAGTTGCCACTTTTTTTCACTCGTATAATGATCTTAGAAATTAAATTGAAAAAGATTATCCAATTTAAATAACAAAAAAATGGAGCGAACAGCCTTAAGTCTGTACGCAAATTCAAACGTAGCTTAATTGGTGAACTTGGAAATAATGAATGAAAAAAAAACTTGTGAGAAATGAAATGGTGTTAAATTTGTGACAATAAGGATGTTTTTTGCTCACCTGAGCAAAGCCCGTCGCCACTTTTCACCCGTCTCGACGACAATCAGCTGCAGCTTCATGTTGGCGGGGGCAGGGGTGGGGGTAGGTTGGGGCGGTTGCTCCCCTCCTCCTCCTCTTATTCCTCCACCTACTCCTCCTCCTAAAGCAGCGGGGGTGGCCACCCTCCTACGCAACGGGAACGAGCGTCCAAAATTCAAACAACTAACTTCCGACCACTCTTTATTCTAGTCTCATCAATTGCAACTCGAACCATTTCCTGGGCTAATGTTATGAAGAGGATATAGTGGAAAAGATTTGATAAAGGTGTTTGACTGAAATACAGAGTGTTTCAGAGAAACGGGAAATTTTGAAAGTTGAATAATTTCAAGAGAAACAAATCTTTAAAGAAGTTTTTCATATCATTTAATAGTAAAAATAATGCCATTTTAGAATAAATAATACCGTAACATTCATTTTTTGAAGATGACATTTTGCAGGTGTGTTCCTTTTTCTATGCAAACATACTTGTAGTCTCTTCATCACATTGTCCATGGTTTGACGTAACATTACAACTGGAATTCTAAATCACTTCTCGAATCTTTCTTCTTTAAATCTCGAACTGAATTCAGTTGCAGAATTGCAAGCCATGATTCGAGAAGCGATTTCAAATTCCAGTTGTAATGTTACGTCAAACCATGGACAATGTGATGAAGATACTACAGGAATGTTTGCATAGAAAAAGGAACACACCTGCAAAATGTCATCTTCAAAAAATGAACACACCTGCAAAATGTCATCTTCAAAAAATGAATGTTACGGTATTATTTATTCTAAAATGGCATTATTTTTACTATTAAATGATATTAGAGAATTAATGAATTTAAAGATTTGTTTTTCTTGAAATTATTCAACTTTCAAAATTTGCCGTTTCTCTGAAACACCCTGTATTATTGGAGTGTGATAAAAATTCTCTGTGGGATTAGAAAGCTATCACTATAGTGGGGTCCACGTTATAATGGCAGTGTTTGATTAACAATGATGTTGGTATATTTTTGTTACATTCGATGAAGCAGATAGCGCCATCCTTTTCTAGCTTCGCAACGTTGCCAGATAGTTTATTGACAATGTGGGAACATAATAATACAAAGTGAGTCATATTGTATGGGAACCCTTCAATAAATTGGAGAATGAAGTAGATATAATACTGTAACTTTCAGGAAAAGTTATTAGTCAAATACTCTCCCTTTTGACTTTTTCTCCCAACTGAATTTTTCAACCCATCATAAGAGGGCGACTTAGGGTTTGTAACTCGGATATTTTAAATGTAAACACCCATTGTGTGATAGATCATTTTAATAGCCTTTTCATAAAAAGAAAGATGACATCAATAAAAATGTTTTATGATACTTTTATCCAAAATGGCGGCTGTGTGATAAAGTTCAATCAGCCGCCATTTTGGATAAAAGTATCATAGAACATTTTAATTGATGCCATCTTTCTCTTTCTGAAAAGGCCTTCATAATCATGTATCACACAGTGTATCATGATTTATCACACAATGTATCATGATTTATCACACAATGTATCATGATTTATCACACAATGTATCATGATTTATCACACAATATATCATGATTTATCACACAATGTATCATGATTTATCACACAATATATCATGATTTGTCACACAATGTATCATGATTTATCACACAATGGGTGTTTACATTCAAAATATTTGAGCTACAACCCTTCATTTCTTTAAAAACTAAAGCTTCAATCAGCCGCCATTATGTATACAAATATCATAGTACATTTTTATCGATGCCATCTTTCTTGTTTTAAAAAGGTCTTTAAAATGATGTATTGCCGAATGGGTGTTAACATTTAAAATATTCGAGTTACAACCCCTATGTAACCCCCTTATGAGGGGTTGAAATTCAGTTGTACTTTAAAAGGTGGAGTATTTGACCAATAACTTATCCTGAAAGTTACAGTATTATATCTACAACAGTCTTCAACTTATTGAAGGGTACATACATATGACTCACTCTATATTTCACATGCAGTGAAAATACAACTTATTTTTTGGAACTTTTACTATTTATAAAATATGGGAGTAGAGCAGTTTTGGGCTAGTCCTGTTGTTTGCGCCCAGTCATATCTATTACTATGATTTGTGGTTGTATTGATGAATAAATAAATTATCAACAAAATATTTTATCTCTATTATGGAAATTTACTACTGAATCATTGAGAAATATATTTTCTTGACGAATAAAATATAACTGACTATTTTAAACAAGAATGAAATCGAACAGTTAACGGTATCAGCTACCACATTACAAACTATGCAACCCAGGGTAGTGACAAGGCAGAGAATCGGCGACTCTGTTCCCCTATCTTTCTTTTTTTTAATAGGATTTTACAGTGATTCACCGTCTTCCTTCTTTTAGTCGAGACCTCCATCTTTGCCTATCCTCCCATTCACCATCCCTTAAATTCCTGGCCTCCATAGCCTCATCCACCTCATTTCTCCATTATCTTTTAGGTCTTCCTATCTTTCTCCACTGCCATTATAACGTGGACCTCACTAAATAAAAAATTGTAAGTGCATCTACTACAGTGCATCTGAATGAATAAACAAAATTACAATGTAAAGGCTGAGAAAATGATCGGGAAAAAAAGATGCCGTGGAGTAATTTGAGTTGGACACGCCACCAAGGTAAGGTTGACCTTACCGAGGGATCAATGACTTGCTCAGCTCAACAAAACTTATATTCACTTTTATCGATTTTGACAGAGCTAACCGCCTATAAATGTCTAGTCAAGTGAGAACTGTAGCAAATTCTATTACAACAAATTTCCATCTATGATTAAGTTGAAATGAAAGATGCAAGAGGGTGGCAATGTATCAATGCGATAATTTATTTCCTTCTGATCGAAAATTATCACCAAATAGTAATGAAATCTACACGATGAATAGAAATATTGTGGAATTTCTCCATATCAATGCTGTGCAAAGGCTGAAAAAAACTTTCTACTGCTGATATTTTTCCGAGTTTTTCGATGTATAAGCCTGAGCGCAGGAAAACTAACAAAATATTTTTGAATTACATACATCACAATGAATATATAACTTAGCATCATAATAAATTCAATGTGAAATGAAAGAGATGTCAGTTTCACCATAGATAAAATTTGACAAAAGCTATATAGCACCATAGAAATAAGATGGAATTATAACGCATTTCCACATTATTATCGCTTTTATAATAATTATTTATTCCACTCAATATCGTTCTTATTTCACCCTGATATGGAGAAATTCCACAATATATCTGTTCATAGTGTAAATTTTGAGAAGATATATCATAAGCTATCCTAGTTATCAGCTTATGCTATCTTTCCTCCATGGTTCCACATAAAGGCTGTGCAAAGGCTAAAAAAAACTTTCTACTGGTGATATTTTTCCGAGTTTTTCGATGTATATACTATCAAGCTATCAAAATGAAACATTTTTTCCCAGGAAAACAATTTTTTACGATCATTACTTCTTGAGATATGAGCGCCTAAAGTTTACATTTTTTAGACAGATCATTTCAAATTGGGTACGAGAACTATCCAATAAATTTTGAGGATGAATTCTCCATGGTATTGTTGATTCATGAAACTAAAATTTTCTGAAAATATCATTTTTTGTGAATGTTATTCAATTTAGCAAAAATAACTTTTAGTTGAGTTATTATTGGTAAATTGAATTTGAGTTTACAAAGAAAAATTCAAAAACTATTTATGTGAAAAAACATGCAGCCTTGATTCACAGACCTAATATTCAATTTACCAAAAATAACTCAACTAAAAGTTATTTTTGGTTAATTGAATAACTTTTTCAAAAAATAATTTTTTCAGAAAATTTTAGTTTCATTGAATCAACAATACCATGGAGGATCCATCCTCAAAATTTCTTCGATTTATCTCTTACCCAATTTGAAATGATCTGTCCAAAAAATGTAAACTTAAGGCGCTCATATCTCAAAAAGTAAAGATCGTAAAAAAATGTTTTCCTGTTTAAAAATGTTTTTTCCTGTTAAAAATGTTTTACCAAAATAACTTTTAGTTGAGTTATTTTTGGTCATTTTTTGTGAATTGAAAAACAATCTCAAAAATTGATATTTTCATAAAAGTTTGATGAAGATGAAGAATTTATCCTCAAAATTTATTGAAATGATCTGTCCAAAAAATTTAAACTTTAGGCGCTCATTCAAAAACGTAATGATCGGAAAAAATGTTTTCCTCAGAAAAGTCTTTCATTTTGATAGCTTGATAGTATACAAATTGAAAAACGTTGAAAAATATCACCAGTAGTAAGTGTTTTTTTAGCATTTGCACAGCCACAATGTGGAACCATGGAGGAAAGATAGCATAAGCATAGCAATAACTAGGACAGCTTATGCTATCTTTTCTTGAAATTTACACTATGAACAGATATATTATGGAATTTCTCCATATCAGGGTGAAATAAGAACAATATTGAGTGGATTAAATAATTATTATAAAAACGATAATTATGTGGAAATGACAATAGCGCGTTATAATTCCATCTTATCTCTATGATGCTATATAGCTTATGTTAAATTTTCTCTATGGTGGAACTGACATCTCTTTCATTTCACCTTAAATTTATTATGATGCTATATTTATTATGATGTATGTAATTCAAAAATATTTTGTTAGTTTTCCTGCGCTCAGGCTTATGCCTTTGCAGGTTTTTTCCCTAATTTATGTAAAATGTTCTGTTCCTTTTTGGTTTTGTTCAATTACAAATAATAGCCTTACTACACGTAAGTTAATTTCCAAAAAAGTGATTGTGAAATTTGTTTCTTTGTTATGTTGGAAATAAAATTAATTTTCATTTTAAATAGTATAATGAACTAACACAAGTTACGTAATTTGTGTTAATTTAAGTTACGTGAGTAACATAACCTTTAGACTGTGTATTCCAAATAAGGTTTGAAGCAGTTTTGGGCAAATGCCTGTTGTTTTTACCTGAATTGTATTTGCATATGAATATATAAATAAATGAATAAATACTAGCAATTTTGTTACAATGTAAGGCACCAACATTGGTCAATTATAGAAATATAAAAACCGAGCAATCCAATTTGCAATGTGATTTGACTTTTAGTGATTACATCTATTTATGATATCAAAACCGATTCTGTCCTAGCTATTTGGAAAAAATATTTTGGACATGGAAATCGATGTATGAAATCACTTTATTTCATAAAAGTTTTCCTACTTGATGAGATGCTGTGCATAAGAACCATATAAAAACTGAACTTTTATTGAAGTAAATAAAATGAAGCTTTTGAAATGGCTGTTTTATTATGGCGTAGTCTGTTATATTGGTGAACTTTAAAACGTGTATAATTTTCATATTGGGAAAAATTACATTTAGGGTAAAGTTTCATAATTTTCAACTAAAATTCTGAGTATAACGATAGCAAGAAACGAATGCAATTACTGTATTTCTACTCCTTAGTGTAAGAGTCTATTCAACTTTTTATAGTTTGCATTTGGTTTTTATAACCATTGAGTTAATCATTTAAGATGAGACTAGAGATAGTTCAAACAGCTAAATTTTCTCAATTCTCTAGCCAACTGCTTTCTACAGAAATAGGTTATCATGTCTGGAGTTCACACACAACGAGAGAGAACTGTCTGGATTAAATCCAGCTGCCGACCGACCGACCGAGATTCACGTCACTTATCTTCATACATGTGTCCATGACATGATTATCTACTTCCATTATATTCATCATCTCATATTCCTTCATCGATCTTGAATGATACTAAACCTGCACTGAAAATCTACTTCTCTATATGATAATCTCATATTCCTTCATCGATCTTGAATGATACTGAGCCTGCGGTAAAAATCGATTTCTCTATTTAAGATCATCTCATCATTCCTTTATTCCTTCATTGATCCTGAAAGATAATAATTGACCTGTGCTAAAAATCTACTCCTCTATATGATCATCTCATATTCCTTCATCAAACCTGAAAGATACTAAACCTTTGCTAGAAATCGACTTCTCTATATTATGATCATCTCATCATTCCTTTATTCCTTTATTGATCCTGGAAGATACCAATTGCCTGTGCTAAAAATCTACTCCTCTATATATGATCATCTCAAATTCCTAAATCAAACCTGAAATATACAAAAACTGTGCAAAAACTTATCAAACATTGAATCCCTGAGCATTTGTAGGTATAATATTATTCAATTTTCAGTTCGAATCTGAGTTGATATCACCAATGATCGTACTCGGAAAGTTTTATAACTTTACGAAAATATTTTGTGAAGCAATCAAACTAGTTGAAAGTTGAATGCTTTAATGTTTCAAAAAAATTTAGTAGCAAATAAAAATCAAACTACTATAGTGAGGTCAATGTTTTAATGGGAGTGTTTGATTAGCAATGGTATTGCTACTCTTGTCTATCATTCAACAAAGCGGATAGCGCTATCTCTTTCTCGCTTTGGTCTCCATCTCATTCTGATTGGAATTAATAACGATTAAAATTTAACCGACGTACTTGCAACCGGCACTATGGGTATCACGAATAAGTAACGAAGAGTTAAAAAGAGAAGATTCTGTGAGAAGGTGATATGGTTATAAATAGAAGCGTCTCTTGCTAAGAACTATATTATACTAATACCACAGATTTTAAATGTTTATCTAGTCTATGCTAATACTTATTATTCAATTTGTATTTATACCCCAACGATAATCTGATATAATAGTTGAAAAAATCTGGTGTGGTACACTCACACAACTTTCCTTGCTCATATTTGAAACTACGATCAGATTTCTGTATAAGTGTATATATAATTGTTTTCAGAGTACTTTCTCCTGTTTGTAAACTGTGAAATTCGATGATTTTTTAGTCGTCATTTTTTTAAAGTCGTCGAAACAGCTGTTCTACAGATGAAATAACTCGACTTCGTATTCTTATTATGAACTGCGCTACCTTCCTACCTCATGCACGAGAAGGAGGTTACTAAGTTTATTTCTCAAGGATGGGGTGGACCCCCATTAGTTTCCCAGAACGAAGACTCATGCCAGTTAATAGAGCTGATAAATAACTATACAGAGTATGAATTTGAAAAAATCGGTCAAGTTATTTTGAGAAAATCGTGAAAAACATGTTATTTTTTGGTAATTATCCGCCATTTTTCTCAAGTATATTACGGAGCTCCTGCAATTTTCTCAGAAATGAGACTCATGTCAGTTGATAGGGCTTATAAATAGCTATCCATGGTATAAATTTGAAGAAAATCGTTAGAGCCGTTTTCGAGAAAACCGTGAAAAACATGGTTTTTTAGTAATTATTCGCCAATTTTCTCAAGAATATTACGGAGCTTCTGAAATTTTCCCAGAAATGAGACTCGTGTCAGTTGATAGGGCTTATAAATAGCTATCCATGGTATAAATTTGAAGAAAATCGTTAGAGCCGTTTTCGAGAAAACCAAGAATAACATGGCTTTTTAGTCATTATCCGCCATTTTTCTCAAGAATATTACGGAGCTCCTGATATTTTCCCAGAAATGAGACTAATTTCAGTTGATGGGGGTTATAAATAGCTATCCATGGTATAAATATGAAGAAAATCGTTAGAGCCGTTTTCGAGAAAACCGTGACAAACATGGTTTTTTAGTAATTATCCGCCATTTTGAATTCAATTTTATTGAATTTCTTATTGTTGGATCCTCATGGTATGAGGACTTTAAGTTTAAAATTTCAAGTCAATCGGTTAATTAGGAATGGAGTTATCGTGTTCACAGACATACACACACACAGACCAACACCCAAAAATCATGTTTTTGGACTCAGGGGACCTTGAAAAGTATAGAAAACTTGAAATTAGGGTAGGCTACCTTAATTTTTTTTGGAAAGCAATACTTGGTAATAGGGCAAGGAAAGTAATAAAAGTCAGTTTCAGATTATTTATATTCTAACAATAATCTGACATAATAGTTGAAATAAAAGTCAGTTTCAGATTATTTATATCCTAACAATAATCTGACAGAACAGTTGACATAAAAGTCAGTTTTAGATTACAAACTGTACAGAGCTTTAATAATCAATAACTCATTGCTGAGAGTTTTTTAATTGATTGAACAGAATGAAATTAAAAGCAGGATTTGATTAATATGAACGGGTCTGTCGCAATAAATAAGATGTGTACATCTGTGCATGTGTATAAATATAATAGCCTACTATGTGAGTATCCGATAGCAGATGTAGCACTGCCAAAATTCTAGCGACAGTTCGCCAATTCCTTTCATTGAGAGGACAAATAAAGGAGGAAGAAAAGGAGGGAAAGATGATAGAAGAGTGGTGGAGAGGAGAGACAACAGCTGTCACCAGTTCTCAACTAAGTTCGGCTTGTAGAGCAAAGTTCAATTGTTACATTTCGCGTTCAATGGCAAACTTTTGTCAGAAAAAGTTATCACAATATTATAATATCACTCGAAACACAGTAAGCACCAAGACTTGGACTTATCACATTAGCAAAGGTCAACTCTCCAAATAGAATAATATTTTAGTAGTCTAGTCCTCTTCTACTACTACATCGTCTTCTTCTTCTTCTTCTTCTTTTCTTCTTCTTCTTCTTTTTCTCCCCCTCCTCCTCCACCACCACCTTTTATCTCAAGTCTTCCTTCTTCTTCTTCTCCTCCTTCTTCTTCTTCTTCTTCTTCTTCTTCTTCTTCTTCTTCTTCTTCTCTTCTTCTTCTTCTTCTTCTTCTTCTTCTTCTTCTTCTTCTTCTTCTTCTTCTTCTTCTTCTTCTTCTTCTTCTTCTTCTTCTCTTCTTAATTAATGATATATACTTTCATATTTCAATTGATACTTTTATATGATTGTACATTGATGAAACCTTTCTGTAACTCCAAAGAAGAGATAAATGACCCAAGTTTAGGAATTTATTGCTGTACTTTACAATACAAAAGAATCGTTCACTAAAACAAACTCAGAATGACATGGTAAAGTATTATTGATAATATTATAGTAGTCTAGTCCTCTTCTACTACATCGTCTTATTCTTCTTTTTTTTCTTCTCCTCCTCCTCCTTCTCAAGTCTTCTTCTTCTTCTTCCTCTCCTCCTTCTTTTTCTTTCTTCTTCTTCTTCTCTTCTTAATTAATAATATATACTTTCATATTTTAATTGATACTTTTATATGATTGTACATTGATGAAACCTTCTGTAACTCCAAAGAAGACATAAAAGACCCAAGTTTAGGAATTTATTGCTGTACTTTGCAATACTAAAGAATTGTCCACTAAAACATACTCAGAATAATATGGTAAAGTATTATTGATATAGCTTGCAATAATAATGAAAGCTAGAAGAATAATGTCCTTCCTCTTTTTCTTCTCCTTCTTCTTTTGTCTCTCAACACTTCTTCTTCTTCCTCTTCTCCATCTTCTTCTTCTATTTCATTTTCTTCTTCTTCTGGCCTTCAAGGATTAGGCATATTTGCCTGTTCTGACTTCCAATTGATTTCTATATAAAATGTTAATATTGTGGTAATGATAAAATTATTATTGTCATCCCTTAAATGGTCTTCCCTAGCCTAGTTTGAAGGAAATTTTCAAACTCCAATTTTATACAAAGAATAGCATAGATATTTACGTTTATGAATCCGGCCTATGCATAAATTTCCCACATAGCCTAGTTTGAAGATTATATAGAAAATATATAGTTATTGGATTACTGAATTATCATAGACAAAAAATAATGGAAGATCTTTCCATCTCTTCATATTTCTACATTCCAAGTAGTCAATGAGAATAACTCTTTATTGACATTTCCATCCGCTATCAATATTTCCCATATTAATAGCATTCCTATCTCCAGTACAAACAAGGAAAACCATCACAGAAAAATAACTTTTTCATGATACTGTTTATACAGAATGGGTGAAAAGTCCGAGAACGGCTTAATATCACATACACAAAGGTTATTTGAAGGTGGGTGTGATTGGGCATCCTTCTCAAATTTAAAATACTACTTCACTATGACTTCAAAAATCTGGTCCGCCATCTTGGATCAGCCATATTGAATGCAACTTTATTTTTTTAAATAGGAAGGTGGTCATGCGATATATGATTTCGATACGAAATTTCAAGAAAAAATCAATGGCGAAAACCGCATATCGATATCTCAAACCGAGCAGAAGATATTCATATTATTAATCAATATCATGCATATCAGAATAAATTATGAAATACATAAGTGGTATTGATTAATAATGTGAATATCTTCTGAAAGGTTTTCACCATTCATTTTTTCTTGAAATTTCGTAACGAAATCATGTATCGCATGACCACCTTCCTATTAAAAAAAATAAAGAATAAATTTGCATTCAATATAGCGGATCCAAGATGGCGGACCAGATTTTTGAAGTCATAGTGAAGTAGTATTTTAAATTTGAGAAGGATGCCAAATCACATCCACCGTCAAATAACCTTTGTGTATGAGATATTAAGCCGTTCTCGGACTTTTCACCCATCCTGCATAAATATAAGTAATGCCTTCATTTTTATGACATGGTTTATATTGAAGTAATGCGGTTATTTTTGTGATTTGGGGTTTATATTCAAGTAATGCCGTTTGTAACACCTGTGTTAATTAACAATCTTTCATTTAAGTATTATTTCTCACCCCAATGATATTTTCTTTATTCCATCTAACTAACCCGGCTTTCAATGACGTAATATGGATTGACTTCCACTGCTATAATGAGGATCGGATTATAATGGCAGTAGAGAAAGATATAAGAGAGCAGCATTGCCTATTCTCTGCCTTGTCAATGCCTTTTATTAGCTGATACCGGTATATCTATAATAAATAATGATAATAATAATACTGAGGGTGATGCCCACATAAGCTCATATGCTTGTGCGTAGGTAAAGAGTGAGAGGATGATGATGAAAGATGACGACCACTTTTTAGGTAGTCGGGACCGACCAGTTATCGTCTCCTCCGAAAGACGGGGTGGCCGTATCTATGTGATTGTGCTGTGGTCAAAAACTTTTGCCCCGGTCGAGATTCGAACACGGGTTCTATTGATTATTTTATTATCAGATGTGATATTAACTGTTCATTGATGTTAAAATGATAAATTTTATTTTATTGGTGAAGGAAATATATTCTACAATAATTAAATAATACATTTTCATAATAGAATTGGAATATTTTCTTAACTATATTTCTACATGATCAAAAAACGATCTGGCAACGTTGATGTGCAAGAGAAGGATAAAGCTATCTGCTTTGTTGAATGAGAGACAAGGATAGCAACACAATTGTTAATAAAATACTGCCATTATAATGTGTAACTCACTACACCAATAACAATTTAGATCCATCTAATGATGTTACCATTCATAAAAATATTCTAGCAATTCTTGAAAAGAAACAAACAAGCCAGTGGAATGGAATGATGTGTGGAGATATGAATGTTCAACAAAAGTACAAAAGTGATAATAATTAAAGTGATGATAACGAAATTCATTCATGATGATGTCGATAATAAAGAAGATATATAGCATGGAAATTAATAGGCCTATACACTGCCATTGAGTTTTTGTGACACAGAAGGTAATGAATAAGCACGGTATGAGTTGAAACTTTCCAATCTATCTAGATTGAAATGCTTGACATTTTTTAATTCCATACTGGAATGAGAAATATATGGTTGGAGGCTGAGTGATAGAAAGGACTAAACATTTTCAACTCTGCTTATTAAAATATTTTCAATTCGTTTTGGAAAGATGCAACATATATCTATTGAATGAAAAAGACTAAGAAATTGTCAAAAAACCACAGATTTATTGATACTTAGCAAGACCGGTTTCGGTTATTACACCATTGTCAATCTCTGATAAACAAGTAACAATTATTTAAGTATCAATAAATCTGTGGTTTTTGACAATTTCTTAGTCTTTTTCATTCAATATGAATAATTACCACAATATCAACTTCTCAACTACACAAAAAGTGAAAAAAAAAAACAAATATATATATTATATATATATATATATATATATATATATATATATATATATATGTTTGGTTTTGAAGCTTCTACATTTAAAAATCTACTTTATGAAAATAATTAAGGACTGAAAATTTTGTGAAGCGAACAACTACAAGACTTAACCTATTTCAGACTATATGTAACTTGTCTCAATTATTGTACATTTTTTGGACTCAAAATTGTGTGCGAATTAAGTCTGTTATCATTTAAGTTACGATAGTAACATAATAACCTTTAGACTGTGTATTCCAAATTAAGGTTTGTAGCAATTTTGGGCAAATGCCTGTTGTTTTTAACCTGGATTGTATTTGCATAATATGAATGAATGAATAAATGAATTTGGAAGGGAAATAGCATAAGGTTACCCCATTTTTTCTCTACCTATCATTTTGATGATGTATTTATTGTATTGTATTTCATTATGCTTGGGAATAACATGCTAGTATCTAAACCTTTTCCAATTTTATTTGAGAAAGTATCAATTGTATTTGAGAATAGTCACTTGTAATTGAGAGAATGTCATATATAAATGAGAATAGTCAATTGTATTTATGGGAAGTCATCACATGTAATTGAGAATAATGAATTGTATTTGAGAAATCGTCAAATGTAAATGAGAAGATATGAATTGAAAATGAGAAAATTTCCCAATTGACATGTCGTGACTCTTCTGTAGCCTAAAGTGCAGGTTTGATTTGAGCAGGAAAGGATACTGTACTATGAATTGTACACAGTATTCCAACTATCATAGGCTTTTCATGGGGGACAATTAATATTTTCAATGGTGAAAGTATTTCCCCTGTACTGTTTACGAATGATATGAGGATTATTTCTATGTATGTATTGGCAACGCAACTTTTGTCTCCAAACTTTTTGTGAAACATTGCACTTGATGAAGATCAAATTCTCTATGTTTACGGCACAACTTTATCATCAATCGATTGAATCTCTTGATCAAACAATTCGGCAATTCTTCATTGGATTTTGGGGCTTGAAAATAATGTTTTATTCAAAAACTAAACGTTTTATTGGAATATTAAATATATTATCATATTATTTTATATGAGTACAGTTATGAAAATATAGATACTGGATGTACTGGTTTTTTAAAAACATTTCTCAATTACAACTAACAACTTCTCGATTTCAAATCGTATGTTCTCAAATTGAATTGATACTTTCTCAAATAAAATTCACTATTCTCAATTACAAGTGATGACTTCTCAAATACAGTTGACTATTCTCATTTACATCTGACGTCTTCTCAAATACAAATGAATATTCTCAATTACAAATTATACTTTCTCAAATACAGTTGGAAAAGGTGTAGTTATTATCATACAAAGCTAACTCTACTATTTCTACCAAGGGTATCATTTCAATTTTGATAGCTAACATTCCAAAGCATTTCATTATTCGGAAAAGGTTTATGACTTGACAGAATGAAATCCTATAAATAGAAACATTTGAATGCAACATGTGTTGCAACAGTGGAGGCTCCACATACTGAACTGCATTTCAACGCACTATTTTCAAAGAGTTCAAAGACAATAGACAAATGAATGCTTATTCTCATTGGGGTTATAACAACAATTGATACAAATCTGTCCATTGTGCAGGATTATGAATTCCGGGGGCGTTTGCACGCCGCCGACAAGACGGGTTCTATTGATTTTGCAGCAGTATAACCTAGCAGACTGGCACCTAGTACAAGGGAATTAGAGCTTGCAAGGGATGCGACTAGATATTTACCGATCATCACTGCTTTGAAGGGCGGACGTTTCACAATCAACAACTTGACAATACTGTCGCAATTAACTGTGTTCTAAGCGATAGTTTGAATCCGGAGGAGACAGACAACTCGAGTCGGGGATTGTGACTCTCGGCAACACAGCAAGACGTGCCAGTCACCAAGCCGGCCAATGCTACCAACTTTACGCCTCTAAATTTACCGCTCTCCACAACACCCAACAGCTGATCGACCAAAACAATCTCATCCATTCACAGATTGTATGTAGACAACAGTAAAAATGTCTCCCGATTCAGTAGGCTACACTTATTATTATAAATGCAGTTGAATCAAATGGTTCTGAATAGTGATTCTCAATAAGCTTAGTTTTCCTGTTTCAGATTATGATATCTATTATATTATAGACTAGCCGTAAGGCTCGCTTCACTCGCCATATCCGTCTTGCCAGGAGGCTGCGCCCCCTGGACCCCCGACTGGATCGTCCAAAAATGAGATCAGCAGGCTCGCATCGCTCGCCTGCATTTTTCGTTTGAGCATGCTTCATACCATCAGAAAGTCAAAGTACTGAGAAAACGCAGAACAGCTGAGAAAAACGTTGATTTTGGGCGTATCTTTGGTGAAATATTAAAGTCACCTCATCACAAAATTTTTAGACCCTAGCTAAACCTTTGTACCAAATCTAACATTTTCTGTCTATTACTTGATGAAAGAACTGAGAAAACGCAAAAAAAACGCTAATTTTGAGCGTATCTTTGGCGTTATTTCAAATTCCTCCTAAAGGTATGCTTTCAATTAGAGTGCGCATACCTATCCGCATCCTTACTCCAATTGAAAACAATGTATCAAATCTTATCGTCCGATCCGTCCGATGCGTGCCGTCCGTCCGATGACGATTTGTGCGCGCCTACCTTAAAACAACATTATTACACACCAGCTGAGCTTCTGTAGTAAATTTGAACATTTTCTGTTCATTTGTTCTCGATAAAGTTGAGAAAGCGCAAAAAAACGCTGGAAAAACGCAGATTTTGGGCGTATCTTTGGCGTTATTTCAAATTCCTATATAGATCATTGTAATAGCTGTTATAGTATTTACAAATGAATGATTGATTGATCATCATCATCTTACTTACAAGGATCAAAATGACTATCAACCGATATCAGCTTCTTTTTAAAAACGAAAACAGGAATCGAGAAATTATTTCTGTGCGTCTAAGGGAACCACTTTTACAGAAATAAGAAGACAAAGCTTTATTCCTGAACAAATAAAAGCAATGATGGCGAACTCATATGTGAATCATATGCATATTGTGATGCATATTGCATCGCCAGATAAAGATGATAAGCCAAATAACCAATAATAATTATTATTATACTTACCTTGCATTCAGGAATATGGATTTAAAGCATGGAAACTTACCTGCAATAGAAAAGGAAAAACAATTTAATGACAGAAAAAATATATATCATTGCACGATATCCAGTTATGGTTATTTCAACAAAAAGCTATGGTGAGGTCCACGTTATAATGGCAGTGTTTGATAAGCAATGGTATTGCTATCCTTGTCTATTATTCAACTAAGCGGATAGCACTATCTCTTTCTCGCTTTGCTCTGTTACCAGATCGTCTTTTAACAATGTAGAATTAATAATTAATTAACAAAATACTTCATCTTAATTATGAAAATTCATTATGAAATTATTAAAAATACAATTTTTTGCTTAATAAAAATTGTTTGCAGAAAGTCTAGGCAATAATGTGAAGTATTGTGACTAAACATGTCTGATCATGTCTTGTCTTGTCTTGACTAACTGGTGTGCGCCTAGCCTAATTCTATCTCTCAATTCTTCTTTCTCTCTCTGTGTTCTGTGGGAAGGAAGCTCTGAAGTCCTCCCACCCCTTCGATAGAAGCATTCAAGCAATCAATCAATCTAGTTTTTAAGGTCTTGATACGACTTTTCTCTCATTGACCGAGCGAAGTAAGGTCTAAGATTCAAGTCGACGATTTGGCATTTCTCTTAATGTTTAAATGTTTAAATGTTTATATGCTGCGCATTTACGGCGAAACGCGGTAATAGATTTTCTTGAAATTTGACAGGTATGTTCCTTTTTTAATTGCGCGTCGGAAATTTTGCATTTCAAAGATAATATAAGAGGAAAAAGGAGCCTCCTTCATACGCCAATATTAGAGTAAAAATCAGACTATAGAATTATTCAACATAAATCAGCTGACAAGTGATTACACAGATGTGTGGAGAATCCAATCTATTGCTGTATTTCCATAAGGTCTATAGATTCAATCAGGTACTTGTGGATGAGAATACTGCGTGAGGTCCAATTTTCACAAACTACTAGTATTTTGACTTTAATGAGAACGTATATAAAATCCATTCACAATGTCACAGCGGTTGTTAAGTTCACTATTAAAAATA
Organism: Nilaparvata lugens; assembly: GCF_014356525.2. NCBI lineage: Eukaryota > Metazoa > Arthropoda > Insecta > Hemiptera > Delphacidae > Nilaparvata > Nilaparvata lugens. The sequence goes on from NC_052505.1 coordinate 19,138,610, forward strand.
TATATGAGTGACCAAAACCATTACATTGGTGATCGGCACGAAGAGTTTCGAGTACTAATGTGAGATCACAACCATTTCTCAATGGGTGGAGATGTTTGGCTGCCGCCATCCATGGCTTGTTTTTTGGAACGGTTTCAAAGTTGCAAGCTGCTGTACGGAAATTAAGATACAGTAAATACAGGGCACACCATATATCAGGCCAAACAACATAACGCCAACCTCTCCAAGGCGGAAAGCGAAAAAGATAAATCCACCAATGGACGACACCGCTGGCCTTGTAGCAACTCAGCTCAGCATCATTTCCAACACAATTTTTTTTTTTATTTTTGCAATAAGCGAAGAAAGTTTTGGCTCCAGAATAATCTTCATCTTATACGTTCTTGATACAATATATTAAATTGAATAGCTTTAAAATAAATATTCATTTGCAGGAATCTTAGACATACTTAGGAAATAGTAATGAATTTTCTTGTAGGAGATAAATGAATAATTTGTGTATATTAACGAAAGTAAAAGAATGATGCAAATGACTATAGTGAGGTCCACGTTATAATGACAGAGTTTTGATTAACATTGATGTTGCTATCCTTGTCGACAAAGCAGCCAGCGCTATCCTTTTCTAGCTCCGCAACGTTGCCTGATCGTTTTTTAAAATATAAAAATACAAATGATTGGCAGAATATTCATCTTACTTATGAAAATATATTTTTCAATAATTGTAAAATATGTTTTCTTGACGAATCTATATATATATATAAAAGCGAAATGGCACTCACTCATTGACTGACTGACTCACTCACTCACTCACTCACTCACTCGCAGAACTAAAAATCTACCGGACCAAAAACGTTCAAATTTGGTAGGTATGTTCAGTTGGCCCTTTAGAGGCGCACTAAGAAATCTTTTGGCAATATTTTAACTCTAAGGGTGGTTTTTAAGGGTTTAAAGTTCGCCTTTTAGCATGTATATTCTTCTTATTCTCTTAATTATAATTATTGAAAAATGTCCATACCATATGTTAATATAGAACTATAATCTAGAGAGAGTACCTCTTCGAAACAGTTGTTAACTGGTAACTAAATTAATAATTTTGTCAGGTTGGCATTAAGGTGAGTTGACTTTGTTAGGTTGGCACCAAGTTGAAGATTGAAATGCATTCATCGCGGAAAAATTGATTGGGCACTACTACTTCAATCAGAGCTATTCCTGGGAATATTATATTACTAGCCGTTAGGCTCGCCTCGCTCGCCATATCCGCTTAGCCGGACTTTAGTCTGGACCCCCGACCGGATCGTCCAAAAATGAGAACAGCGGGCTCGCTTCGCTCGCCTGCATGTAGACCTCAGCGGAGCCTCTGTACCGAATTTGAGCGTATTATGTCAATTTGATCTCGAAAAACACCTGTTACTATATCGGCGTATCTTTGACGAACAAAATTCTTCCACCTCAGCTAAACCTGTGTACTGAATTTTTTTAAATATATTTCCATCAATTATTGAAAAAGGTGAGGAAACGCAGAAAAGCTGAGAAAACGCTAATTTTGGGCGTATATTTGGTGTTATTTCAAATTCCTTCTAACACAACATTATTGCACCCCAGCTGAGCTTCTGTAGTAAATTTGAACATTTTCTGTGTTTATTAGTTCTCGATAAAGCTGAGAAAACGCTACAAAACGTAGATTGCGATCCAAACCCGTTCTTATTGCGCATCTAAAGGGCCAACTGAACACATCTACCACATTTAAAATGTTATGTCATATTTTTATCATATGTTAGGACGATCCAGTCGGGGGTCCAGACTAAACGTCTGGCTAAACGGATATGGCGAGCCTGACGGCTAGTAATATAATATTCCCAGGAATAGCTCTGATTGAAGTAGCAGTACCCAATCAATTTTTCCGCAATAAATCAGGACCTCCTAAATAGGTATAGGTCCTGGATAAATGCATTTCAATCTTCAACTTGGTGCCAACCTAACAAAGTCAACTCAACTTAATGCCAACCTGACAAAATTTTTAATTTAGTTACCAGAACAACTGTTTCGAAGAGTACTCTCTCTAGATTATAGTTCTATATTAAAATTATGGTATGGACATTTCAATTATTTATTTTAAGATATTGGAATAAGAAGAATATACATTCTAAAATTCGTACTTTAAACCCTTAAATACCACCTTTAGAGTTAAAATATCGCCAAAAGATTTCTTAGTGCGCCTCTAAAGGGCCAACTGAACATACCTACCAAATTTGAACGCTTTTGGTCCAGTAGATTTTTAGTTCTGCTAGTGAGTGAGTCAGTCAGTGAGTGAGTGAGTGCCATTTCGCTTTTATATAATTATATAGAATAAAAGGGGACGAAATATATATAATATAGATATGGGACGAAATACGCGAAACTTGGTCTCGAAAAACAAGTTCCTTTGAGGTTTGAAGCAGATTTCCTATGTTAAATGTACAATAAATACAAAATATTTTCTTACAGAACTTGTAGGAAATTTAATTTCATAAAATTTTATTTGAAATATTTCCAGTATACTTGAACTAATAATAAATATGAGAAAGGACATGGGTTACAAAAAGAAGCATCGCATTCTTTAAAAAGCTAGAGAAACGAAATCTTTCATATTTGCTACACAGGTCTCATCTAATTTTCAGAATGTGCTGAAAATCTCTCAGAATCCATTATAGAGCTTACAAAGATATCTCTTCAACTCTACAACTATACAGTTATACAACTCTGCACCAATCTTTGGAATCTAGAGAATCTTTAGAAACTTAGCCAAGGAAATTGAAAAGCAGTAACACATAAACCGCATATAAACTGCATCATATTTTCAAATGCTAATAAGCTTATTTTCCCACTGTAGCTGCCTGTTAAGACGACTCAGTTTCATATTGTTTGATTGTAAATAATGACATGACTATGAATACGTAACCAGTTTGGTGAGGTATTGCAGCTTTGTTGTGCAATTCGCTTCCGCCAAAGGTGCAGGCCTGATCAGCTGATCGTGATCAGCTGATTTCTCCCACCGCTCCTATGCGCCTGCCAACCAATGTCAAGGTCACATACACCAACTTGTAGGAGCCGAGTATGCAACTCGCATCATTCTTCTATATTTACATCAGTCATCTCTCAATTTTGTTCGGTTTTCTAGTGTCCATTCATCAATTGAATTCAATTGTTCAGCTCATATATTTGGCACATCTTATTGACCGAGCGAAGTGAGGTCTAAGATTCAAGTCGGCGGTTTGGCATTTCTCTTTATGTTTAAATGTTACTAGCTAAGAATAATGATATGCATTGATCGACAGTTGACTGCAATTGAAAACATTTTATTATGATGAATAAAAAATAATTATACTTTGATATGGAATAGACTTTTTTGAAATATCTAGTCCTTTATCTAGATAATGATAATGTGAACAGTTGTCAACAGTGTGTTGTTGAATACAATTGAAACAGCTTATTGATGATAAATGAAAAAACGAGTGTGAAAATATTGTATGGAATGCCGTGTCAAGAGGCTATTAATTCGGGTGCATTTGGAATTGGACGTCTGCGTGTGGTTGGTCTGTCTAGTCTCCGAACTGAACTATGCACGCTTCAGCTGGTCTAGTCCAACTTCCTGTGCAAATAACTGCACCAGCCTACACTCTCCTTGTCATCGTTCAACATTAATGCCCGAAAATAGGTCACATGCAACCTGATCACACCAACAAGTCATAATGGAGGAGGATGAAGTGAGGGAGAGAGAAAGGGAGGGAAAGAGAGAATGAGTGATAAGTAGATAGAGATAGAGAGAGAGTAAGAGAGAGAGAGAGTGATAAGTAGATAGAGATAGAGAGAGAGAGTGAGCGATAAGTAGATAGAGAGAGAGAGAGAGAGAGAGATAGTAAGAGAGAGAGTGATAAGTAGATAGAGATAGAGAGAGTGAGAGCGATAAGTAGATAGAGAGAGAGTGAGAGAGAGAGAGTGAATAAGTGAGTGAGAAAAAGAGTATGTGAGAGAAAGAGAGAAAATAGTATGTGAGAGATGGAGAGTGAGAGAGGGTCTGAGAGGTTAGGAGAGAGATAGAGAGCGAGTGAGTGAGTGGGAGATTGGATTAGAATTTTTTATTCATGTTTTTTATAATATTTACTGGCTTACACACTATTTGACCGAGCGAAGTGAGGTCTAAGATTCAAGTCGACGGTTTGGCATTTCTCTTAATGTTTAAATGTCTAATGTTTGAATGTTTATATATTGCGCATTTAAGGCGAAACGCAGTAATAGATTTTCATGAAATTTGACAGGTACCTATGTTCCTTTTTTAATTGCGCGTCGACGTATATACAAGGTTTTTGGAAATTTTGCATTTCAAGGATAATATAAGAGGAAAAAGAAGGATAAATAGGAAAAATAGGACGGAGAAAGATATTAAATTGGATTGGAGTTCTTCATTTATGTATGTTACAATATGTACACACTGTCTTATACACTAATATACTTTGAATGAACACTCTGATCTAACTACATAAATCGGCAATTGTTCAAAAGATAATTGTCGATTCACTGAAAAGGAAATAAAACAATATCCTTCAGAGAGAGAGAGAATATTTTTGGAAGTTGGAGGTGCGACTGAGAAAGATAAACTATTTGGAAAGAACAGTGAAGTCATCTACTGCTGAAGTGAGGTCCACGTTATTAAGGCAGTATTTGATAACTAATGGTGTTGCTATCCTTGTCTATCACACGCCAAAGCAGATAGCGTTATCCTTTTCTAGCTTCATAATGTTGTCAGAATGTTTTTCAACAATCTGAAAATATAATCAATAAAATATAATATAATCCTAATTATTAAAAATCATTGAAATCATTCAATCATTGAATAATATACTTTCTCGAATAACTAGTAGTTCTGTGAACAGTAGACCTCACGCAGTATTCTCATCCACTAGTACCTGATTGAAACTATGGACCTTATGGAAATACAGCAATAGACTGGCTTCTCAACACATCTGTGTAATCACTTGTTAGCTGATTCATGATGAATAATTCTATAGTCTGATTTTTACTCTAATATTGGCGTATGAAGGAGGCTCCTTTTTTCCTTTTATATTATCCTTGAAATGCAAAATTTCCAGAAAACCTTGTATATACATCGACGCGCAATTAAAAAAGGAACATACCTGTCAAATTTCATGAAAATCTATTACCGCGTTTCGCCGTAAATGCGCAACATATAAACATTTAAACATTAAGAGAAATGCCAAACCGTCGACTTGAATCTTAGACGTCACTTCGCTCGGTCAATAAAATATAATTAATAATTTTCAACAAGAAATAACAGTTAATATCACTTCAGATATACCGGTATCAGCTATCCTCTATAGAAGACAGCGAAAGGCAGAGAATCGGTAACGATGTCCTCCTATCTTTCTCCACTGCCATTATAACGTGAACCTCACTATTGTTTGGTCTTCTATGATAGTCAGAGAAAATAGAAGGAAAAAGAGAATGATTGATGAATGAGAAAAGAGAGAGTGAGAGAGAGCGAGATTGAAACTATTCACTCGTGGTTACCCCATTTAAATATGGAATGTGGAACGTCTGAATGCCCCGTTTTCAGTCAACAGCAATAGAAAACCGCCCCAAGGTGTGGAATATTCAAGCAATATGAAAGTATAGGAAGTATGAGGAGGATTTTCGGATTGTGAGGAAATAGGTCTACAGATGTGTAAAATGCTGTGAGAATGCGAGAGCTATGGTGTGAGGTAGAGGTGCTGTTTTGCTCGATATTCGTATAACATGCTGCTCTGTTACATGAAATTATTAATACCCGAGGAATCAAAATAACAAGAACATTGAGCCATATGAATAAAGTTGAGCATTTGCTTATACTTCTAAAATATGGACCATTTGCTTCATTTTCTATGAATAAACGTGTGCAAAACCTTTTGCTCATGCTCATCAAAAAAATAGTTTGAGCATTTGCTCAAAAGTGAAAGCTTTTGCTCAAAATTGTATGAATAAACTAGAGCATTTGCTCAACTTTTGAAGCAAATGCTTCAAAAAAGGTGAGTCTAGTCTAGAGCAGCTTATCACCTTTTGCTCATAGTAAAATGGCTCAACTAATTCGTATGAGGAAGAGGAAACTATACCAGATACGATCACAACCAATAGTTGAGAACTATAAAACTCTTTTTAGATTCAACCATGATACATATCACCATTATTCCTACAAAAGAATAAATTAAAACAAAAGATGTTATAAAGATAGCCATCACAAAATAGGAAATAGGTATTAAATTTCAAGAAGTTGAAAGTGTAGACGATTATAAGAAGGCTATTGATATTATAAGAATATGCTGAAGATTATTATAGAGATGACATTTCACGCTATTATTTCAAAATTCTAAACTCAACTAACCTAAAACTCTATTCATGAAATAGAAAACAGAGCAGACGACGCAAACACAAGCGGTACACCCTATTTGCAAATTTTTTAGCGCTTCCGTGAGCTATAAAAATAAACTAAGGCTACAAAAGCGAATCAGCTGATGAAAAATCTCTAAAATACATGAGCATTTGCTCCAGAGTTCAGGAGCATAAGGTAAGAGTGAAAGGTAAAGCTTATTCATATAAAAATGAGCAAATGCTTTTGCTTCTACCTTTTGCTCATGAGCAAAACCTTATATGCTCCATGCTCTTGCTCATAAGCATTTGCTCTGGTTTTATTCATCAGTAATTCAGATACTAATAAAAGAATCATCACTTGAAATCTGAGAAGAATAAGGCTGAGAGCTTTGAGCTGATAATTATAGTATTATTAAGAACTGATTTTTGCGACTTTTTTCAATATTTTATTTTTTACCATTTCTGTTTCTTTTTCTTATATCTTAGTATGACTGAAGTAAAATACCTACTATCCCCAATGAACGTTTATTATTAGAGTTTCATTTCTCTTTATCTATACAAGAAACTACGTTTTTTCGATTTTAACTAAATTAAGAGATGGGAGTATTATTGACCGAGCGAAGTGAGGTCTAAGATTCAAGTCGACGGTTTGGCATTTCTCTTAATGTTTAAATGTTTGGATGTTTAAATGTTTATATGTTGCGCATTTACGGCGAAACGCGGTAATAGATTTTCATGAAATTTGACAGGTATGTTCCTTTTTTAATAGCGCGTCGACGTATATACAAGTTTTTTTGGAAATTTTACATTTAAAGGTTAATATAAAAGGGAAAAGGAGCCTCCTTCATACGCCAATATTAGAGTAAAAATCAGACTAAAGAATTATTCATCATAAATCAGCTGACAAGTGATTACACAGATGTGTGGAGAAGCCAGTCTATTACTGTAAAATTATTTCACTTGTATGGGCTACTTTATTAAAATTAATAAAAACAGGATAAAAAAATGAAGTACCCTTTTTATATAGAGCATTTAAAAATGGTTGAAATTTTTTAAATAAAAAGAGTACTTCATGATTTTATTAATTCCAATAATTAATTTCAATAATTGATACCCAACTAAGGGCTGATTTCCAAGCTCGGAATTTGGCAAAGTTCTAGACTTTAAACAGCTGGAGTAAAAAAATTGGCAAAGTGACATTTGAATTAAATTTCAAAAAACTAGAAAATTAAACGCAAAATAAAATAAAGAGAAAATAGTGTAAAGTTTCAGATATTTTGAATTATTTAGAAATGTTAAATTTCGTTAAGGAAAAACCGTTTCCAATTGTGGAAATGAGAGAATAAAAACTGCGACTACTGTTATAAAAACTGCGACTACTGTTATAAAAACTGCGACTACTGTTATAAAAACTGCGACTACTGTTATAAAAACTGCGACTACTGTTATAAAAACTGCGACTACTGTTATAAAAACTGCGACTACTGTTATAAAAACTGCGACTACGCCCCGTTTTGGAAAGCTAATTGTCTTGACTCCAGCTGTTTAAAGTCTAGGACTTAGCTAAATCCCGAGCTGGGAAATAATCATTTCATGGATCGAAGTATCAAATACTAGTACATTCGTGACAAACATAATTTCTAAAATTGATTCATTTATTGCAATACAAAAGAATTAAAATTCATCAGAAGACACTCATGAGTCTTGAGAAATGATTCAAGAATCATGAAAAGTTTATATTTTTCAAATTCCTACGAAATTAGAAACAATTCATTTGAGTACTGGATTATGAAGCCACAATTTCCCAATGACGACTTGATTATGAAGTGAAACAAAGAAGCACTACAACGAGAATAACCGAACATTTATATTGAGTCAATAAAGATAAAACATTATTTACACTGTACTATAAATTCTGAGAAACCTAATTAGATAACTTCCCGATTCAACAATTGTATAATTACCGTACAAATGAATTGCGTTTTACTGGTTGTAAGAATGGGGAATATTTACATTGTATTAATTAGGAATGTAATGAGAACGCGGGCATAGAGAACTATCAATACAAACACAAGAATAATAATGATAAAAAGCTCCTTGGTGACAATTCGTTATCATCTGATAACAATTAATTGTATTATTGAAACAATGATGTTGCTACACAATAGCCTTAATTTCATGTAAGGTAAAGTAACACAAGCTTAAAAGCAAGCCACGCTTAATTTCAAAAAGTATTACACTTATTTTGTAATAGTTCCTCCTGACGGCACTTTGCCATGGAGATATGCCGACAATTAAATATACAATAATATTATGTAATGATTTCTTTGAAATGTTCAATAAAGGCCTTTATTTATTTATTTTTATTTATTTTATTTTGTAATAGTTTTTTTTTCATTTTATACTTAAAAGCATTGAAGTGTAATATTTATTTTGTCTAAGTTTATTTATCTTTTGTAACTCGTTTCTTCTGTAACTGGGCACCCGCCGAAAAACCTTTCGGTTTTGCAGGACCCTCAATTGTTTGTATTGTGAATGAAAATTTTAATTTGATTTTATTTTTGAGTAATAAAATCTTAAAAAGGTATCAGTTTGGATCCGTTATTTTTTCACGACTAGCTTTGCACATCAAATCAGATCCCTTGCACACTGCAGCCGGGGTGCTAAACAAATAAGACCTATAGTGAGGCTCACATTATAATGGCAGTGGAGAAAAACGTTGCCGATCCTCTGTCTTGTCAATGCCTTCTATGGACAGTAGCTGATACAGATGTAATATTAACTGTTCATTCTCGTTTGAAATAATCAATTATCCTATTATATTAAGCAAGCAATTTCTGTATATTTATATCTGGTTATTCATTTATGTTCAACGGATCTCGAAAACGGCTCTCACGATTTAAACGAAATTTGGAACATAGTTGGTTTATGATATAAAAATTCGATTGCACTAGGTCTCAATCTTTGGAAAACTCGCTGAAAAGGATAATTCATCCTTGGAAAACAGATGATAATTTCGTCGTATCTCGATAACAGAAGATGCGTGTGCCTGTGTGGGAGAGAGACAGCATTATTTCCAGCTGTGTAATCATAATCAATCAGCGATAAATTTTATCTAGCTAGACAATTTAATCGACTTGATCAACATAATCTGATTTGTTGACATGACATGATAATCCTCCTAAACCAGAGTATATAATAATTTTCAAAGTTGATCATTATTTGACAATTTCAAATGATTGTTATTTTGTTATTCAATATGGTTTGTATATAATCTAAATTATAATTTTTTTGTTTTCAAATGTTTGAACAGAAAATTGAACCTGAATTCAATTGTATGGAACATAACCTACTTTCTGGACCATTTATAGTGTATAAATCAAAATTCGGGAAAGAAACAGTTTTGGGCTGTGCCTGTTAGTACTTCCCCAATCATTTTAAAGAATTGTGTTCGGTTTATCAAAAGTCAATAAATTGAATCAAGTAATAAAGAAAAAGACAAGGTGCGATAAAGACAAAAGTTAAGTAATAAAGAAATAACGAGCGAAGCTCGGTGCCCGGATATTATTTTATTAAGCAAGAAATTATATTCTCCAATAATTTCATAACAAACATGAAATATTTTGTTAATTAATTATTAACTGATACAGGTTTATTGATGTAATATTAACAGTTCATTCTCGTTTAAAATAATCAAGCAAGAAATTATATTTTCCTACAGATACCCTGAAAAGTGGCCATTTCTGCTTTGATTGCAGGCCGCAAAGAATCACTTTTCCGCTCTAGTGCGCAAAGTAATACTTTGCTTACTCCAAATTTGCAGCATGACAACGCAAAATAGTTAGTAGGTTATATGGAGCACCAGTGTAGGAAAATCAAAATTATGTTGGTAACACTGACTGTGGTGCACGTTATAATATTAAGGCAGTGGACAACAGTGGATGACAGCGACAGCCACCACATGAGTGCCGCCTTCATTCATTTACTACTCATTATTCAATTTTAAATAAATTAAGGTTTTTATTAATAATAAAATTACACAGAAAAACATTTGATGGATTTCAGGGAATTTTATCCATAATTACCCATTTTTCATATTCAATGGTAACTGTAGGAAAAATTTAATGTGAAATACGTGCGCAAAGTTCCTCTGCTGCACTCAACAAACCTCGCCTTCGGCTCGGGCGTAAACGTTTCTTTCGGTGCAGCAAACTGTCACTTTGCGCAGTAATGCACAAATAACTATTTTCAATGATTTAATAACGAATTTTCATAATCAAGATTAAATATTTTGTTAATTAATTATATATTTCTACATTGTTAATAAACAATCTGACAACAGAGCATAGCGAGAAGGAGATAGCGCTATCCGCTTTGTTGAATGATAGACAAGGATGGCAATATAATAGCTAATCAAACACTGCCATTATAACGTGGAACTCACTATAGTAGAAGAATAATATCCTTTTGGTTGGGTAGTTACCAAGCGGAATAAACTTGTACGAATGTAAATGAAAGGTACAAAATTCTTAGGTACGTAAATAAAATGTAGATAAATATGTAATAAATAGAATGTAATTGCGAATAAAATGGAATGACTTTTGATGACGTAGCGAAGTTTGAACAGCAATGACCACTCTATCAATTAACCACAACTGTGACGAACATAAGTGGAATGAATACGATAAATTCAACTCATTGAAACTGAAACAGTCGTTCAATCCCAACTACCATTAGTTTTGGAAATATTTTATGAATTTTCTGTTTTTTCGCATTAACGTACTTAGAACACAAGTTCATAAAGAATGATATACTATCACAACAATGGTATTCCGCCTGAGAGTAATTAATAAATTTGAATTATATTGAGGTGCACCTTATTATTCATTCATTCATTTATTTATTTATCGTACAAAATACTACAGTCATAATATAATTATGACATTGGAGGGAAAGATAGGCTGAGTCTGTACTATTTCTCTCCAAAAATTTTGATATAATGGCAGTGTTTGATTGACAATGCTATTGCTATCTTGTCTATCAGTCAACAAAGCGGATAGCACTGTCTCTTTCTCGCTTTACTTTGTCGCCAGATCGTCTTTCAACAATGAAGAATTAATTGACCGAGCGAAGTGAGGTCTAACATTCAAGTCGACGGTTTTGCATTTCTCTTTATGTTTATATGTTCAGCATTTACGGAGAAACGCGGTAATAGATTTTCATGAAATTTGACAGGTATGCTCATTTTTAAATTGCGCGTCGACGTATAAACAAGTTTTTTTGGAAATTTTGCATTTCAAGGATAATATAAAAGGAGAAGGAGCCTCCTTCATACGCCAATATTAGAGTAAAAATAACACTATAGAATTATTCATCATAAATCAGCTGTTTAGTGGACTATAATACTACCCGTTCAAAAACGTCGAACATCTTGAAAATGTATCTTTTCATCAGCGTTAGTAGACTATAATAATACCTGTTCAAAAACATAGAAAATCTTGAAAATGTATCTTCCCATCAACGTTGTAGACAGTTGCAGCCAGACCTGATAACAGCGCTCACACTCACATTCCGGGACGACACGTCACGGTATGATAGGATAGAAGGCTCTATATTTATTTAAGATTTTTTCTAGACATTTTAAATTGATAAATTATTTATTAATTTTTGAAAAAACATAACAACAGGTCAATGTAACTTACTGAGCGCGAGGTCTACTGTTCACAGAACTACTAGTAACGTGGATCTCACTATAGGTTAGAAACACTAACACTCTACTGAATCCACATATTCATAATTTTTATTTGAAGTTGAAGTACGTTTCAAAATCTTTGTAAAAAGAACTTGAACTTTTATGGTTCAGAAATCTCCTGTCAAAGGAAAGAACAAAGTATAGAAAAATGCTGAGGACAAGAAGGAGCACTTCGCGGGTTTTCCCTGAGGTTTTTGTAAAGTGATGTGTTGTTGGGGGGAGGGTGTGTGGATGCTATACAATAGAGGTTTACGTTATGAATACGGAGGGGAAGGGGTGGCTTTTCAAAATCGAAGCATAAGCCTACGTGAGCCTTCCCATTCATGGTGAAGAGCTGAATGAGTGAGTGCACTCTCGGCTCACTCACTCACTCACTCACTCACTCCAAGACCTGCGTCAACAGAATGTGGCTTTGGGTTCAGTGCCGTTTGCTGGATGCTGTATTGGGAGATCAAAATATCGTATCCCTGAAAATCATACGCAGATGTATAGCCAAACTGTATAAGTATAAACATAACCTAAAAGGTAATGGAACATGACAGCCCAGAATTTTGTTTGTTCAATCCTTAGACCAGTTATAGAATAGACACGCTGGGAAGTCTAGCCTCTGAAGCCAACATCTACTGCCATATCACCCTATCGTGACGTGATCATCGGATAGAAAACTTTCAGATTGTTTCTATTTCAGACGAAAGTAAATTATTATCTATGAAAATGGTAAACTCCCGCTGCGCTCCCGCTGAAATAGACACAATCTGCTATGGAAAACAATGTAAACAAACTATACAGAAAAGTTTTCTATCCGATGCTGACGTCACGATTTGGCGATATGGCAGTAGATGTTGGCTTCATCGACTTTCAGTATGAATATACAATGGGCCGTGTCTATTCTATAACTGGTCTATGCTGGTTCTATTCTATAAGGTTTAATCTATGCTGAAAGGTTTGAAAGTTAAAAGTAGGTGAAAGGGATTAGGTTTCTGGTTTTAAATGGAAATACACTGATATTACTCGAAATTTTATATTAAATGTATTTGGAAAATATATTTACAAACAATTTAAATACATACAACAATTGTAGAATAAGAATCCTCACCGAGAAACTAGTCAGTGTGTGAGGAGTTTATAATCAATGAATTTTCTTATTGCATAACAACACTTATGCATTTTTCTACTTTTTCATAAATTACTCATACTTGAATGTCTATAACTAAACGTAGAGTACCAAACACCGGCATATGAAAATAAATGGAACCTCGGAATTGATTTGTTTCTACTGAAGTATTATCAAAACTTCAAAATTCAAAGCATAAACAGAAATTTGGACATAACCTGAAAATGTGGACTATATTTTTCAAAATAGTAAAAACTATGTCTGTTTTTCTTCCACTAAGTATTACTGCCATTTAAATTTAGATGTAATCAAACTATTTTGATGAGTAATACTGTTATTTATGTGAAAATTTGAAGGTTCCTTTTTAAAAACTTTACTTCATTACCGAAGACGTGTTTCGACACAATAATGGCATTTTCAAGTTGATTTTCAATTTCCAGATAATTAAATTAATGAATAATTGGAAAGCACAAAGCTTGCATCTCAAAACATGTTATATTATACTGTTTGGTTATACGTCACCGTATGATTTTCGTGGATGGGATATTTTGCTCACCGCTGGATTGTGGATTGTCACTGATAGGAGGTGGTAGGTTAGGACAAAAGGAGAAATTCCCCTCACCAACTTCCCTGGAGGAGGAATCAATGGAGGCCAACAACTCCGGCCGGTTCACACGTGTGCGCATGCCCAAAACCAGCTGCGCTCCCGGTCAGGGGGAATTTTGTTTTCCCGGTACTTTGGAAAATGCATGCCCGGTGCCACGCAAAATTTCCGAATTTGCTTTTCAATGAGCATCGCATCGATTCGTTCTGAATTTGAATTCTCATTCAGCTGCTTCGAAATTAAAAGTCGGTTATTTTCGTAATGACCTTATTTCAGTTCACTTTACGACTCTTTTATCAAACCATAAAATTAAATGAAAAATTCCAACTATACTGAGGTCCAAGTAATAATGACGGCATTTGATTAACATTGGAGTTCCTATCCTTGTCTATCACTCGACAAAGCAGTTAGTGCTCTCCTTTTCTTGCTCCGCATCGTTTTCAACAATATAAAAATATAAATAATTAACAAAATATTCAATCTCAATTATTAACCTTTATCATTTATTCATTGAAAAATATATTTTCTTCAGGAATAGAACATAATTGGTTATTTTAAACAAGAATGAACAGTTAATATTACATCAGATATACCGGCATCAGCTATCCTCTACAGAAGGCAGTGGCAAGGCAGAGAATCGGCAACCCTGTTCTCCTATCTTTCTTCACCTTCTTAATAACGTGGACCTCACTAAATTCCGAATTTTTTATTTCATTCATTTGTCTGATATACCAATTAATGAAAGAGAGAAAGAAAATCAGGTATTAATGAATTTGCAGTCGTTAAGTAATGGTTGAAGTTGATGATGAAAAGCTTTAGGTATACAAATTATATTTGTTTTGAGCTGAAATGATGGATTAAGTCCTTTAATGAGCATATTTTTTAAAGTGGAATACATACAAGCATAGACTAAATGAAGCATCTTCACAGAAGCTTGAATCAAGTGATCAAGTATAGCACACTATCGACAAGGATTGATTTAGTATTACCATGGAGAAAGGATAAGTGTAAGTTTGTCTCTGGTATTACTACAAGAGATTTGAGCATCCACATATTATAACACTATTATTCCATTCAAATGTTTATCAATAAATATTGTAGTACCTCGATAAAATGGATATTTGAATCTAGAGAGTTGAACTTACATAGAATTTATCAATTATTCACTTATTTGGTTTTCGCCTTTCAACAACAAATCCAATTTATTCTCAACCTCTGCTTATTCAACCAGGAATGAGGATACTCAGAAATATGAGGATACTACTTCTGAACAATCCTCCGAACCAACAATAATCCTCGAAATTGGGGAGCAGACCTCATTTGAACAAAAGCGGAAATTCTCGAATGAAATATTCAAAGTAAACTGAGAAGACGCACAAGCGTTCTCCTTGTTTGACATTGAAAATAACTGCGCATCATCCATTACTCAGTCGCCCAGCCAACCAGCGGTCATTGTTGTATTTATTGTTGATTAGTCTCAAGCATGTAAACAGAATTGTAGTTTGTACACCTTTGCCATTGTTACAAACTTTCCGTACAATAAAATACTTGGCAGCGGTGGGCCAACTTATTTAGCATTTGGCAACAGTCACACAGCTTCAGCTTTCTTTATTTAAATAAAGAAAGAAAGAAGCTTGCCGCCACTATGATGTAATCAACCCCCCCCCCCACAACACAACAACTACTACAGATATCACAAAAACTACCGTTCTTAATCGAATTATTACAAAAAATATTCTGATGTCACCTCAGATCTACCGTCGATTAGTAATGCATCATCGATAATAATAACCGTGACATTGGATGCAAAATATAGTAATTTAGTAATATTATGCAACTACATTTTATTAGGATAATGTTAAAAAGTGTATTTGATCACGGAGCAACATAAATGCTTAGATTCAATAAGGTGCAGAGTTGGAGAAGGATGATACTGCTTTGTCTAATGACAGACAAGGATAGCAAACCAATGTTAATCATAAGCTGTGTTATATTATTCAACTACATTTTATTAGGATAATGTTGAAAAGTGTATATGATCACGGAGCAACATAACATTCATAAATTCAGTAAGGGTGCAGAGTTGGAGAAGGATGATACTGATTTGTCTAATGACAGACAAGGATAGAAAACCAATGTTAATCAGGTGCTGTGCTTATAACCTGAATCTCCATAGGCCTATATTCATAGTTTCTCTCCTGAAAAAATTTACAAATCTTGCAGGTCTATTCTCAAAGAATATACAGGTCTGTTCACATTCAGAATTTTGGAGAGAAACGAATTCTAGCGGGGAAAGGCAGAACTAATTTCTCAAAGAATATACAGGTTTGTTCACTTTCGAGATTTTAGATAGCAAACAAATTCTAGAGGGGAAAGGCTGAACTAATTTCTCAAAGAATATACAGGTTTGTTCACTTTCTGAATTTTAGAGAGCAAAAAAATTCTAGCGGGAAAAGGCTGAATTAACTCAAAGCACCAAAGAATATGGGAGTGACACTGGCAAGCTGCTTGCCTCCTATTGGTAGTGAGCTGTGACGGTAAAATGACATTGACCAATCAGACAGCTCCTTGGTATCGGAGGCGTGGACTACTAATTCCACTCCTAATATAGGGCATAAATTTAATTTCATTGTCATCAGAAATGTATTCAATGATAATAGTTATGCAATATAAGGCTGATTTATTCATTCCAAGAACAAATGAACTAGAAAAGTTTAAATTTGATTCACAAGTTCAGCAGGAAGGCGACAGTTTAGAACTCTTCTAAAGCATTTTATCCTATTTTTCAAGTAACTTGTAAATAATGATGGACAAGAATGAAAGCAAATCAAATCAAATTGGTTTTTATTATCATGATTTCAGGGTAAAAATATTCATATTATACAACAATGTTTGTTACATCTTCTGCAACCAAACAATCATAAATAAAACTTACAGTTAAACTAAAAAAATAATCATTATAACTAAATCTAGTAGTTATTATATCGTAGCTCCAGAAAATACAACATTATATTTTAAAAAACTTCATGAAAACTCTCCACAAAGGCAAAGCCTGTGTGTGGAAGAGGGTCTTGGCGATGATTGGCTAACGTCGGACTGTCCCCATACTTGCATCTATCACATTCTTGGGTAAACCAGGTATTAATATCAGAGAAAATTTGAAGTTTAAAGGATTTTAAGTATAAAAGATGTAAACATTTAGAGTTAAATTTGGACTATCATTACACGACATTTGCTTTATTTATACAATGAATGAATTATCACTTCTATATTTGTCCTCCCAATCTCCTTTAACCAGTATTAACATTTTTTTATAAATATTTTTGGATTTACCTTCGGTATTACGTAGATTTTCAGGCAGATTTCTATACAGAGTATGTGCTATATAATAAGTATTAGTAGTGGAATGAGTTTTGACTAGCCTTGGAACTTGGTTTCCTATTGCTTCTGACGAACGAGTTCGATAGCTGTGCTCAATTTTCTTAAACATATCTTTATGATTTTTGTACATGTATAATAATATATTTCTTACATAAATTTGCCTTATACTTAAAACATTGAATTCTTCAAAAATTTCATCAGTAGGAGTGCGTATACGCTTTCTCAATGCTGTTTTAATAATAGATTTCTGTGTAACTTCCAAGGGTTTTTGTAATGTTTTATAGGCAGTAATGTTTTATTAATGTTTTAATGAACTGTGTTTCAGTAGAGAAAAAACATATATTTAAAAAACAACTAAATTAATACTAGCTGGGATTAGACTGCCATTTTTGAGACTTTGACCCATAGTTATTTTGGGTCAACATTGACATCACTGATTAGTTGTTGAAAACTTGATAAATTATTGCTATGTGGGATGTTGAAAAGTAGTTACCCAAAAATTATTTGATCGAATGAAATTTGGAATCAGAATGATTTCCCGAGCCTAACATGACCATTTGGAAATGCACACCTGAAAACAACTAAGGATTTTTTCTCTAAAAAACGGGATTTTCCAACTAATGAATGGAATTTCCAGCTAAAGAGTAGGCTTAGCTGAGTTCTGGTCACAGTATTCAAGTCTCTGAATGAATGAATGTATTTATTTATTTGCCAAAATACGAAAAAGAATTACAGAAAATAAGTATAAGCTAAAGTAAATACATAAAAATAGGTGAACAATGCCTCTATTGTCTCGCATAATGAGGCAAATCATATTGATAGACCGCCAATAAAAAATATTCTATAATCTATGTTGATATTAGTAGTTCTTTGTGACATTGACAATTATTCAATTCGATTCACGTAAAATAACAAGTCCAGGTTCAAATTTAATATTAAACCCCAAAACATAAAAAAATCCATCAAGTAAATGGTTGAATTGAATTGAAAAAATCTTTATGCATAAACATGTAAAAATACAAATGAATAGTGTCACAGAATACTAAGGAATATAGCCTGAATACTAATTACAAACAAATGTCATACACATAAAATATTATAAAAATTTCTGTAAATTTCAAATATTCCTTTAACTCAATACCAAACCTTTCAACTTCTTCTAAAATTTTCAAATCGTTTGGCAATTATGAAAAAAATGGTCTGTAACATGTTAAACGAAATTACAGTGAAAAGTTAAATAGGTCTTTTTTCTCATTTATGCCATTTTCAAGTGATATCACTTGAAAATGGCATAAATGACCGAAACATGTTGTGATAAAATATTTTTAAAAAAGGGTACTGAGATTTTTATTTTCTTTATATTTATATTATAAGTAGCCCTATACAGGAAAGAGTTAAATAGACAAGTATATTAACTATAGAACTGCTCTTACCATCCTGATTGTGTAGAATATGGTGAAGAATATGTTTTTCTATGGCAAGTAAACTATTTTAGCATATGGAGGTGGTAATCCCAATCAAGACTAGATAGAAGTACAACATTTTAGAAGATGAACAACTATTCGGTGACAATTCAATCAAGACTATAATTATATAGAAGTACAAAATTTTAGACTATTCGGTGGCAATCCTAACCAAGACTACTGATAAATCATGAGTTATCGAAAAAGAAGGACCTGGCACGGGTCTCTCCCCATGGCCTGGAAAATATGGCTGTGAATCATAATAATCCTCATCGTAAGCGCATGAAAAATGAGTCTGCTTTTGCACACACACACACACACACACACACACGAGTAGACAATCATTTTGAAAAATGTATTCACCGACAACACCAACCACTTGAAATCAATTTAGGCCATTAATAAAGAGGAAGGGTCTTCTTTGTCGAAGTGGTTACAACATGGGGAGGAGCCAATGAAAGGCAGCTTTAAACGTTATCTGAAAAATCGCTCACATTGTACAAGTAACAAGTACACTGACCTGTAACAAATGGTAGGAGTCGATCAGGAAGTAATAATATAAGAGGGCCTTGTACTGTTGACACCCGGTTAATATTTACTTCACAATTGACCCTTAGAAATCACAATTCCTATAGAAACCCGTTCATCTTTTCGTGTTTGTTCCCTAGACACTTCGAATAAATAATTGATTAATATACCTGCATTTGGAGTTGATTCACTTTCACTATAAACGCCTAAAGGTGCATTTTCGTTTGTGCGTAAATTTCCGCAGTCGACGACGATAAACATTGTTGACATTCATATTTTCCAAATTTCAAGTTTGCTTAAACACTGATCAAATAAATTTTCATTATTTGTGTTTTATTATTCAAGAATCAAGTATTTCTAATAATATCAACATATTGCCATTTATTAGTATAAAAACGTATAAACCCAACCTCCCCCATTAAAACATAATTGAACATAATATTTTAGGTTATTTAGACAAATTGAAATCTACCCAATCTGATATCCTCATCCTGGTCGACGACGGCATTTACGCACAAACGAAACCCCAGCTTTACTGAACAGTGTACACAACACCTTGTGACTTCTACCAATCTGATATTTAAGCCAGTTAGTTACACACATCGATATTTGGACGTTCGACTTTTTGCTGTCATGAAATCTACCAGGAACTTGACAAACATCACCTGTTTAATCCTTAGACCAGTTATAGAATAGACACTCTGGGAAGTCTAGCCTCTGAAGCCAACATCTACTGCCATATCACCATATCGTGACGTCAGCATCGGATAGAAAACGTTTCTACAGAGTTTGTTTACATTGTTTTCTATCCGATGCTGACGTCACGATATGGTGATTTGGCAGTAGATGTTGGCTTCATCGACTTACAGTATGAATATACAATGGGCCGTGTCTATTCTATAACTGGTCTAAGGTTTAATTCAACACAATTTATTAAAACGGCAAAAAATCGTACGTCCCAAAATCGATGTGTGTGTGAAGCCCGGCACACACACATCGATTTTTGTTCGTACGATATTTTGCCGTCCTTATGAATTCTATCATATTGAACCTAAATTGACAAATATTATATGTTTGAAATCATCTGTTTAATTTAATAGAATTAATAAGGACGGCAAAATACCGTCCGTACAAAAATTGATGTGTGTGTGCGGGGCTTAACTGGCTATAAACTGTCATAACTGTATAAGTTGTTGTCAGTTTATTGCACGTGCCTGACTCTTGTATTTCTAATTAAAAGTCAGGACTTGATAGGCTAGTTGATACAAATAGCTTGCAACAAGTCAGCTGGTTGACAATGCTATTACTACTCATAGAACTCAGCATCCTTATGCTGAGAAAGGGGTAAATCGGTCCAGGGATCAACTTGTGATACCGCGACTGTACCTGAGGTACAGTACGCGTCCCGTAGCTTTGGTTCCGTGACTTTGAAACGGCATATATGCAAGGAATGGTTCGCGGGGTGATATTTACAACATTTTAAAAACATCAGGCTTCAAAGACCCTGGATGGAGTAAGATCCCTACAGAGATTCTTCATGAGAGAGTATGTATCATCACATTCATCACATTTATGTATCATCACAATGTATGTATCATACATTGCAACGTATCACCAACAATGGAAAGAGGATGTTGAACGAATGTCAGCTGATAGGCTGTGTTCTGCTAAAAGGTCGTTTCCAAAACGCTCCTTGCGTATCTTTTCAGATGCAACAAGTTGCTTTTGAGAAGATACAAAATAGCATCATCTGTTGCTTATGGAAAGTTCCCCCTGGAATGGCTCAAAGGTTTGGATCTAGCTCTGTAATAATTCAAAACATGTTAGGCTTTTTATTTCAATTTTTTTATATGTTCTTATTTATATATTTATTGACGTGAGTAAATAGTACTCTATGTCTTTGTGTGTATGATTTGCTGACATAACAATACGATATATATGGGAAGATACATTTTCAATAATGGTCCATGTTTTTGAACGGGTAGTATTGCAGTCTAGTGGCCCTACGCCGATAGGCAAAGCTACAGGACCCGGACTTTAAGTCATAAATAAAGAGAAACCTGAATAAATCGATAACAATTAATTTCACTGAATATATTAATTATTCAAGACAGAAAATTCAAGATTATTGAAGAAATAATACGTATATTGATTCACACAAGACATTTATTGAAATTTGCCATACTGCTTACACATAATTTAAGAAACTTCAAGTTAAAAAATCTGGTGTGGTACACTCACACAACTTTCCTTGCTCATATTCGAAACTACGATCAGACTTTTGTATATGTGTATATATAATTGTTTTCAGAGTACTTTTTCCTTTGTGTGAATTGTGAAATTCAATGATTTTTTAGTCGTCATTTTTTTAAAGTCGTCAAAACAGCTGTTCTACAGATGAAATATCTCGACTACGTGTTCTTTTTATGAACTGCTTTACCTACCTACCTCATGCACGAGAAGGAGGTTACAAAGTCCATTTCTCAAGGATGGGGTGGACCCCCCATTAGTTTCCCAGAAAGGAGACTCATGCCAGTTAATAGAGCTGATAAATAACTATACAGAGTATGAATTTGAAAAAAATCGGTCAAATTATTTTGAAGAAATCGTGAAAAACATGGTTTTTTTAGTAATTATCCGCCATTTTTCTCAAGAATATTACGGAGCTCCTGCAATTTTCCAAGGAAAAAACTCATGTCATTTGATAGGACTTATGAATAGCTACCCATGGCTTGAATTTGAAGAAAATCGTTAGAGCCGTTTTCGAGAAAACCGTGAAAAACCTGGTTTTTGGTCATTATCCGCCATTTTTCTCAAGAATATTACGGAGCTCATGGAATTTTCCCAGAAATGAGATTCATGCCAGTTGATAGTGCTTATGAATATCTATCCATGGTGTGAATTTGAAGTAAATCGTTAGAGCAGTTTTCGAGAAAACGGTGAAAAACATGGATTTTTAGTCATTATCCGCCATTTTTCTCAAGAATATTACGGAGCTCCTGAAATTTTCCCAGAAATGAAACTTATGCCAGTTGATAGGGCTATCCATGGTATAAATTTGAAGAAAATCGTTGGAGCCGTTTTCGAGAAAACCGTGAAAAACATGGTTTTTTAGTCATTTTCCGCCATTTTTCTCAAGAATATTACGGAGCTCCTGAAATTTTCCCAGAAATGAGACTTATGCTAGTTGATAGGGCTTATAAATAGCTATCCATGATATAAATTTGAAGAAAATCGTTAGAGCCATTTTCGAGAAAAACGTGAAAAACATGGTTTTTTAGTAATTATCCGCCATTTTTTCCGCCATCTTGAATTGAATTTTATTGAATTTCTTATTGTCGGGTCCTCATGGTATAGGGACCTTAAGTTTAAAATTTCAAGTCGATCGGTTAATTAGGAATGGAGTTATCGTGTTTCTCAGACATACACACACACACACACACATACACACACACACACACACACACACACACACACACACACATACACACACACACACACATACACACACACAGACCAATACCCAAAAATCATGTTTTTGGACTCAGGGACCTTGAAACGTATAGAAAACTTGAAATTGGGGTACCTTAATTTTTTTTGGAAAGCAATACTTTCCTTACCTATGGTAGTAGGGCAAGGAAAGTAAAAAATGACAGCATATGCTTACATTATTAGAATTTTTCAATTTTTGCTGGCTGAAGTTTTGAAATTTTCCTTTTATTGTCACTGCTGCCTGCCTCAACGATAAAAATGTACTATTACTTGTGTAAAACAATTTTTCCCTCTTCCTTATTATTTCATTCCTTTCTGATAAATTTTCATTTTTCCCTTTTTTTATTAATTCTGTATCAAAATCTGATGTTATTTCTTATTTTATTTTTGCATTTTGTATTAGTTTTCTTTCATTTTTTACTTAAAATCTTTGAAGTGTAATATTTATTTTGTCCAAGTTTATTTATCTTTTGTAACTCATTTTTTTCCTGTAACTGGGCACCCGCCGAAAAACCTTTGGGTTTGGAAGGACCCTCAACTGTTTGTATTGTGAATAAAAAATTTTGATTTTCCAAAATAATATCCCAATTCCAAAGATGCAATCAGTGAAAAAGTAACTAGTAATGTATGCTAAAACACACATCAACTCCAATAGATGTCAAATATCAAACCACTAACATCCAGTCACTCACAGAACTATCGATATGGAAATCACCCAGCAGCCATTTGGCGCGAATCAACAATTTATAGGCTGTTGTTTAGAAACAATTCGCGGTCGAACGGGTACAGAGGTGTTTTGCGATTTATCAGCCGACAAGGCTACTCGTTGCACGCTGCACCCAAGGATAGTATATAGCATATATACTACATAATATATACTATTCTTGCGCTGCACCAGTCTTTGTGCAACACATTCCAGCACACATACATGGTTTAATTGGCCGCGAAACGCTGGCCATTGTATCGAAGCTGGAAGCAGGTGCATTGTTACAGGCATTTATCGTGTACTGGATTCTGGCTGGCGGCATTGAGCCAGGTAGCTCCAGGTAACAGCCTGCATCACTGGTTACCAATTGATCGTTTACACCCATTCAGAAATTGCAGTGAAACGGCTAACCGTAGATTAATAATTAATTACACACATTATAGATAGCCTTAACTATGGGTGTGATCACATTGCCTGCCTATATCTATATATATAAAAGCGAAATGGCACTCACTCACTGACTGACTCACTCACTCACTCACAAAACTAAATATCTACTGGACCAAAAACGTTCAAATTTGGTAGGTATGTTCAAGTTGGCCCTTTAGAGGCGCATTAAGAACGGATTTGAAAACAATTCCAAAGATACGCCCAAAATCTGCGTTTTTTCAGTGTTTTTTAACGTTTTCTCAGCTTTATCGAGAACAAATGAACATAAATAGTTCAAATTTAGTACAGAAGCTCAGCTAGGGTGTAATAATGTTGTGTTAAAAAAAAAATTGCAATAACGTCAAAGATACGCCCAAAATTAGCGTTTTTCCAGCGTTTTCTTGCTCTTTCTCAGATTTATCGAGGACAAATGAACAGAAAATGCTCAAATTTACTACAGAAGCTCAGCTGGGGTGTAATAATGTTGTGTTAGAAGGAATTTGAAATAACGCCAAAGGTACGCCCAAAATTAGCGGGTTTTGCGTTTTCTCAGTTCTTTCATCAAGTAAAAAGACAGAAAATGTTCAAATTTGGTACAGAGGTTTAGCTAGTGTCTAAAAATTTTGTGATGGGGTGACTTATTTAAAATTTCATCAAAGATACGCCCAAAATCAGCGTTTTTTCCAATGTTTCTCTCAGCTTTTCTGCGTTTTCTAAGTACTTTGACTTTCTGATGGAATGAGCATGCTTAAATGAAAAATGCAGGCGAGCGAAGCGAGCCCGCTGATCTCATTTTTGGACGATCCAGTCCGGGGTATGCCGGGCGAAGCGAGCCTGACGGCTAGTCTATAATATAATAAAGCAAAGAATTGGCGCGATACACGTACTGGATAGGAAATTCACGAATGGCGCATCATCATGTCTCGACTACGCAACTGATCGGGAAATGTCTGTCTGTATACGGTGGATGAGTTTTTCGCAGTTGAATTCTGATTGGCTGGTTATATGTTTTTACTTTCCTTGCCCTATTACCCCTATTACCTATTACCATAGGTAAGGAAAGTATTGCTTTCCGAAAAAAATTAAGGTACCCAAATTCCTAAATTTCTATACGTTTCAAGGTCCCCTGAGTCCAAAAAAAGTGGTTTTTGGGTATTGGTCTGTATGTGTGTGTGTGTGTGTGTGTGTGTGTGTGTATGAGTGTATGTGCGTCTGTGTACACGATATCTCATCTCCCAATTAACGGAATGACTTGAAATTTGGAACTTAAGGACCTTTCACTATAAGGATCCGACACGAACAATTTCGATCAAATGCAATTCAAGATGGCGGCTAAAATGGCAAAAATGTTGTCAAAAACAGGGTTTTTCGTGATTTTCTCGGAAACGGCTCCAACGATTTTGATCAAATTCATACCTAAAATAGTCATCGATAAGCTCTATCAACTGCCACAAGTCCCATATCTGTAAAAATTTCAGGAGCTCCGCCCCATCAATGCAAAGTTCGATTTTAGATTCCCAATTATCAGGCTTCAGGTACAATTTAAACAAAAAAAATCAAGTGGAGTAGATTGAGCATGAAAATCTCTACAATTAATGTTCAGTAACATTTTCACCTAAAATTGAAAATAAGCTTTAAATTCGAGAAAATGTGATTATTCAACTGCAAATTATTGTTGATTCTATTAAATCATTCACTATGAAGAGATAGCAGACCTCATGTGTGTCTCCAGCGTTATTTCCCTGTCACCAGCTGGCTCAAATATTTGAATTGTAGACTTGAGATGCGCGGGAACACTAGCGTCAGTGATCAATTTTCATAACGGCAAGAAAAGTTGTGTGAGTGCGCCACACCAGATTTTTACGGTAAGATACAGAACGGTAAAGATTTGAAATGGTAAGATACAGATATAATAATCCTAGCATCAGCTGATGAACAGTTTGAAAACTTGAGTATGACTGAAAATGTAATGACTAACAACTTAGAAACATCAAGAGAAGAGGTTGATTTAATACCGGTATCAGCTATCCTATATGTAAGGCAGCGACAAGGCAGAGAATCGGCAACGCTGTTCTCCTATCTTTCTCCAATGCCATTATAACGAGGACCTCTCTATAGGATACACATACACCCAGTTGTGGAGTACGAAACAGCCAGTAAACTAGAATAGACACCATCAAGTTTTACGAGCCGTGGAAGATTCGATTTGTAAAGCCAAGCATTACATAGAGTTCCTTGCTGATGTGTAAACGAAGCTCAAATTTGAAAATAGAAATATAGAACAAGAATAGCCTATCAACACGTTGTGGAAATTTCGTGTGTCATTTCTTTATTTATATAAAATTAACCTCAACTATTATTATACTGCGATAAAATAGAAAAAGTGATTATGGCTCTCTCCCAACTGGCAACCAGCTATATCCTGTTTCCAACGGATAGTCAGCTCTGAGCAAGACTGGCAAGTAGCGGCCAGAACTGGAGAGAACCATACACACAAACAACTCTGTCTACGAAAATATAATCAAAGAGCTTGCAGAGAGAATTAAAAAATATGCACCTTACAATCTGATAAGACGATTAAAAACTCAAAAGATAAGATGTTCATCTCACAATGGACACGGTGGAAACTTTGCCAAGATATGGTTACAATCCTTACAATCTGATAAGACGATTAAAAACTCAAAAGATAAGCTGTTCATCTCACAATGGACACGGTGGAAACTTTGCCAAGATATGGTTGTAAAGAACATAATAATTCTCTAACGAATAGATAATTTTTATAAATAAGGAGGCTTTTTATCCTCGAATGACAAGAAACCCTTGTTTTGATCAACATGAATTCATGATTGCCAACAATAATAAATAATTAATAATTGACCGAACGAAGTGAGGTCTAAGATTCAAGTCGACGGCTTGGCATTTCTCTTACTGTTTAAATGTTTATATATTTATATGTTGCGCATTTACGGCGAAACGCGGTAATAGATTTTTATGAAATTTGACAGGTATGTTCCTTTTTAAATTGCGCGTCGACGTATATACAAGGTTTTTGGAAATTTTGCATTTCAAGGATAATATAAAAGGAAAAAGGAGCCTCCTTCATACGCCAATATTAGAGTAAAAATCAGACTATAGAATTATTATTCATCATAAATCAACTGACAAGTGATTACACAGATGTGTGGAGAAGCCAGTCTATTACTGTATTTGTATAAGGTCTATAGTTTGAATCAAAGACATTAAAGAGGTATGCATCTTTAAGCTGGGTTTACACCAAAGTTATTAACAAAATGGTTATAACTTAATCCTTATAGATTCCATTAGATTGAACGGAAGTTGACAAACACATATGTTCATCATGTGTATGATAAGTTATGTTCAATCTAATATAATCTAAAAGGATTGAGTTATTAACATTTTTTTAATAAATTTGGTCTAATCGCAGCTTTAAGGTCTTTGGTTTCAATATTTTGTTTTGCGGTCATGGTATTATTATGCGTGCCCATCAGTATCAATATTCTCACATTCGAAAAAACTAATTTAATAGATGAATAAAAATAAACAAATGAACTAAATAATGCTGTAGAAATTATTTTTTTGATTCTAAAAATTAATTTTCATCAGATAGAGAGATCATCACGGAACTGGATGAATTATATGATATGAAATACAAATTCAAACGTGAACTGAGTTTGTTAACACTCAAAACAGTTGACATCTGGTACTTGTGGATGAGAATACTGCGTGAGATCTACTGTTCACAGAACTACTAGTTATTATTAAATGAAAATCCCAATTAAAGGCTGTAAATCACCCCAAAGACTTCTTCAACTGCAAATATTGACAACAGGGTGAACAGCTAGATGGAAATTCGAGCGCTACCATACAAAAATGGTTTTTCAGCAAATAATAAATTTCTGTATAGTAGCGCTCAACGAATTTCCATCTAGCTGTTTACCCTGTTGTCGATATTTGCAGTAGCAGAAGTCTTTGGGGTGATTTACAGCATTTAATCAATGTAATGTGTTATTTTTTAGGTTGGGTAAATTATTAAAGAGTATTGAAATTTATGACGATTGATGATGCTATTTAATAATATATCACATGTATACGAATAAATAAATACATATTTTTCAATCTAATAACACTAGTCATTTCTCATCATATTGCTTTATGCTAAGAAATTCAAGAATGGTACAGACATTTTTGAAGCAAATACAAAATGAGTATTGAATGTGTATGAAAGAGTAGAAGATTAAATTTCTATTTGAATCTTGAGTCAAAGATATTTCTGAAACGGATTTTTGTATACGAAACACTGAGATCAGATAATACAATGTATGAGTATTGAAATTTATGACGATTGTTCATGATATTTTGTAACATATGATTTGTATGAATGAATAAATATTTTTTTAATGTAATAACAATGAATAATTACAGGTATTATATACTCAATACTCATTTATTGAAATTATTACAGGTGACCTAAAATCAAATTCTAAAGCTGCGTTTACACCAAAGTTATAAACAAAATGATAATAACTTGATCCTTATAGATTCTATTAGATTGAACGGAACTTGACAAACACATAATATGTTCATCATGTGTATGAAAAGTTATGTTAAATCTAATATAATATATAAGGATCAAGTTATTAACATTTTGTTAATAACTTTGGTGTAAACGCAGCTCAAGATTTGTCATAAGTTATATATGATGAAATATTCTCTCTGCTCTGTTAACTAAAAAAATCTGGTGTGGTGCACTCACACAATTTTCCTTGCCGTTATGAAAATTGATCAACTGACGCTAGTGTTCCCGCGCATCTCAAATCTACTTTTCTAAGATCAGAGCCAGCTGGTGACAGGACAATAGCGCTGCAGACACACGAAGTCTGCTATCTCTTCATAGTGAATGATTTAATAGAATCAACAGTTGCCAACAGTTTGCAATTATTGAATAATCTTATTTTCTCAAATTTCGAGCTTATTTTCAATTTTAAGTGAAAATGTTACTGAACATTAATTGTAGAGATTTTTATGCTCAATCTTTTCCACTCGAATTTTTTCGTTTAAATTGTATCTGAAGCCTGATAATTAGGAATCTAAAATCAAACTTTTCATAGATGGTGCAGTGCTCCTGAGACTTGTGTCAGTTGATAGAGCTTATCAATGACTTTTCTAGGTATGAATTTGATCAAAATCGTTGGAGCCGTTTTCGAGAAAATCGCGAAAAAACCCTGTTTTTGACATCATTTTCGCCATTTTAGCCGCCATCTTGATCGCATTTGATCGAAATTGTTCGTGTCGGATCCTTATAGTGTATGGACCTTAAGTTCCAAATTTCAAGTCATTCCATTAATTGGGAGATGAGATATCGTGTTCACAGACGCACATACACTCATATATATACACACACACACACACACACATACAGACCAATACCCAAAAACCACTTTTTTGGACTCAAGGGACCTTGAAACGTATAGAAATTTAGAAATTTGGGTACCTTAATTTTTTTCGGAAAGCAATACTTTCCTTACCTATGGTAATAGGGCAAGGAAAGTAAAAACAAGTACTCGCAATTTCTTAATAACATACCGAAATTACCAGTAAACGGAAATTACCATGAAAACCAATAAGAAATTATGTATTAAATATTTATAGATCAAATTTAAGAGATCATAATGTAAACAATATGATTCACGGTTTTTAAAGAAAATCAAGATAATTCAAGGCCACTTCGCTTCTTACAATAGAGGCTAGCTTTTCTGTTATTGTTAAAATTGATGACTATTCATGAATACAAGAAGTCAAGCAGAATTTTGAAAACAACAGCCTAGAATATCATCAAGAATAATTAATTATTGAATAAACAGAAACCAGATTATGATACTCATCAATTTTATAACAAATCAAATTTAATTAGGTGACAGTATCAACGAGAGTAATAATTGGGGTAGGTTGAAAATATGATATTATTTTAATTTCAATTACTGTAGATACAGGAAGTGAGTCGTGCATCTCTGGGGAATTTCATATTATTGACAGGTGACCTAAAATAAAATTTTAAGAGTTGCTCATGAGTTATAACATGATAAAATGTTCTCTCCATGCAAGCTCTGTAAGCTGAAAAACAAGGGTTCGCAATTTCTTAATAACATACCGAAATTACCTGTAAACGGAAATTACCATCAAAACTAAAAATTTGAAATAACAACTCAATAATTACAATTTAGAAGATAAAATTAAATGAAATAAAAAAAATCTTTACTAGTCGGAGTTAGGAATTTTAAGTCCTCTCTACCACTCAATCTCAAGATAGTTTCGGTTGTTGCAGTTTTACCAATCTTCAGTCATAGAATATACAATCTAGGCTTGTATAAGTTTTCTGTTTCAGTGAACTGAAAGTTTGAATATCGAGCAGCAGAATAGATAGTATGGGGAAAGGGGGAAGCCCTGTGATTGGCCATTACCTGTTGACCAATGAAGGTTGAGCTCTACTGTCATTGACCGAGACTAGACACGCCCAAATATTGTCATGAGAACCGTCTAGTCTCGGCCAATGACAGCAAAGCTAAACCTTCATTAGTCAACAGCTAATGGCCAATCATAGGGCTTTTCGTATACTATAATATTCTGCAATTCAATGATTAAGGTTTCAGTTTACTGGAATTGATCTATAATGAAGTAACAACTATTTAAGCTCATAGTTAGATTGATAATTTGTTTCGTTTTTTTAAAGCTTCCCGTATTGCTTCCCGAAAAAAATTAAGGTACCCCAATTTCTAAATTTCTATACGTTTCAAGGTCCCCTGAGTCCAAAAAGTGGACTTTTGGGTATTGGTCTGTGTGTATGTGCGTCTGTGTACACGATATCTCATCTCCCAATTAACGCAATGACTTGAAATTTGGAACATAAGGTCCTTACAATATAAGGAACCGACACGAACAATTTCGATCTAATGCGATTCAAGATGGCGGCTAAAATGTTGTCAAAAACAGGGTTTTACGCGATTTTCTTGAAAACGCCTGCAACGATTTTGATGAAATTTATACATAAAATAGTCATTGATAAGCTCTATCAACTGCCATATCTGTAAAAATTCCAGGAGCTCCGCCCCATCTATGCAAAGTTTGATTTTAGATTCCCAATTATCAGGCTTCAGATACAATTTAAACAAAACATTCCAGGTGGGAAAAATTGAGCATGAAAATCTCTACAATTAATGTTCAGTAACATTTTCACCTAAATAAGCTTGACATTTGAGAAAATGTTATTATTTCAATTGCAAACTGTTTGCAATTGTTGACACTATTCAATCATTCACTATGAAGAGATAGCAGACTTCGTTTGTTTCCAGCGTTATTGTCCTGTCACCAGCTGGCTTGGATCTTTGAATAGTTGACTTGAGATGCACGTGAACACTAGCATCAGGTGATAAATTTTCATAACTGCAAAGAAAGTTGTGTGAGTGCGCCACACCAGATTTTTAAAATTGTTTACTCAAATGTGATTGGAAAATGATAATGACATCATATAGCCGAAACATGTTGTGAGTAAACAATTTTAAAAAGGGTACTTACATTTTTATTTTCATTTACATTCAAGAGTAGACTTAGCCTTAACGGAAAAAAGACAACAAATACAGTAATTCGAAGATGAAACCCTACACAATCTATACGCTTGAGAAAAAAGGGAAAGGGAAGAAGAATGTAGCTGGATAAATGTCAAGGGCACTCGGGTTGACAAGGAAGAGGGAAACTAATAAATTGAGTAGAATTATCGGCAAAAGTCAATAACGGGTTTGGCGCTCACTGGGAACTTTTCCAATTGGACCGCATTCCAAAAAAACGTCACGCCTAGAGATGGGCAGACAACGACACTTCAAACGCCAATTGAACTCAACCTTGCTTGCAGTGTGAAGTGCAACTCAACGCCAAACTAATTCAACTCTTGCAAAAGTCACATCTAGTCTAGCCTCGGTCAATGTCACAATACAGGGTTGGGCAGGGAGGTATTGATGATTTAAAATAATAGTTACCCACTCATTTTTAAACGAAACTCAAAATTTATTTTTTTAGTGTGTACCTTGGATGTTGCCATTATAAAAATTAAAACATTGATTATGTAAAAAAATAGCTACAGTTTCTGTTAATAAAAAATCTGGTGAGGTACACCACACAACTTTCCTTGCTCATTAATCTATAAGCCTCATTCTTAAACGAGAATAATTTAGGGGAATAACATAATGCCGATTGGCGGCTAAATATTTAAGACTACGATTATACTATTGTTATTGTTTTCAGAGTACATTTTCCTTTGTTTGAATTGTGGAATTTGATGATTTTTTGAAAGTTGTAAAAGCAGCTGTTCTACAAATAAAATATCGACAATGTTGTTCTTTTGAATAAACTGCTCTACCTACCTGCCTAACGCACGAGAAGGAGGTTACAAAGTCAATCTTTTCAAGGATGGGGTGGACCCCCTGTTAGTTTCCCAGGGAGGAGACTCATGCCAGTTAATAGAGCTGATAAATAACTATACAGGGTATGAATTTGAAAAAAATCGGTCAAGTCATTTTTGAGAAAATCGTAAAAGAAATTTAACAAAATTCATACTTCTCAGGAATATTACGGAGCTCCAGCAATTTTCCCAGAAATGAGACCCATGTCAGTTGATAGGGCTTATAAATAACTATACAGGGTATGAATTTGAAAAAAATCGGTCAAGTAGTTTTTGAGAAAATCGTAAAAGAAATTTAACAAAATTCATACTTC
Source organism: Nilaparvata lugens (assembly GCF_014356525.2). NCBI lineage: Eukaryota > Metazoa > Arthropoda > Insecta > Hemiptera > Delphacidae > Nilaparvata > Nilaparvata lugens. The sequence goes on from NC_052505.1 coordinate 19,171,259, forward strand.
TCAGGAATATTACGGAGCTCCAGCAATTTTCCCAGAAATGAGACCCATGTCAGTTGATAGGGCTTATAAATACCCATACCTTGGGTATGAATTTAATGAAAATCGTTAGAGCCGTTTTTGAGAAAACCGTGAAAAACATGGTTTTTTAGCCATCATCCGCCATTTTTCCCGCTATTGTGAATTGAATTTCTTATTGTCGGATCCTCATGGTATAAGGACCTTAAGTTTAAAATTTCAAGATAATTGGTTAATTAGGAATGGAGTTATCGTGTTCACAGACACACACACACATACAAAAATCATGTTTTTGGACTCAGGGGACCTTGAAACGTATAGAAAACATGAAATTAGGGTACCTTAAATTTTTTTGGAAAGCAATACTTTCCTTACCTATGGTAATAGGGCAAGGAAAGTAAAAATATGTGTTAAATGCTGTTCGTTTTTTGTCCATACACTCCTGTAGACGTTGTGAGAAGTTATCCATACTCCTCTGAAGCATTGCACGTGGTACCGCTCGAATTTCTTGTGTTATTGTTTCACTCAGTGCTTCAAAGGTTCGTGGTTTGTTCATGCATACACGTGCTTTTAGGGAGCCCCATAGAAAATAGTTACAAGGTGACAGGTCCGGTGACCGAGGAGGCCACTACACAATCATCTCCACGCAACGAAATGAGGCGTCCACAGGGAAGGTCTGCCTTAGAAATTCCATAGCTGCTCTAGATGTATGGTATGTCGCCCATCTTGTTGAAACCATACGACCATTGACGGTCGTCTTCGTCGTCTTCTCAATTTGACAGAAAAAATTCACGCAGCATAGGTACACGCGTTAGGTACACACAAGGTAGTCTACACAAAAAATAGATATTGTGTTTCGTTTAAAAATGAGTGGGTAAATGTTACTTCAATTCATCCATACCTCCCTGCCCAACCCTGCACATATCCTATTATATTAAGCGGGAAATTTCTGTATTTATATACCTGGTTATTTCTATATCTGGCTATTTTTTATCTGGCTATTTTTATATCTGGTTATTTATGTTTAACGGATCTCGAAAACGGCTCTAACGTTTTTAACGAAATTTGAAACATAGTATGTTTAGGATATGAAGATTCGATTGCACTAGGTCTCATCCTTGGGAAAACTCGCTGAACGACATTAAAAGGATAATTCATCCTAGGCTGAAACAGCTGTGGATAGCAAAAAAGTGAGTGAGCGAGTGAGTATGTGAAAAATCAAAATATCGCGTCCCCGAAATTCATCAGATGACGTATAGCCAGCTGTGAAATATAAACACGATCATTTTAGAGAATTGTGTTCTGTTTATCAATACATAAAAATAACGAGCGAATCTCGGTGCCCCGATATTACACGGTTTTAAAACACAATAGAAATTACCAAGTACCCTTTATTTTGTTGCAACACTACACATTCTTAAAGAGAAACTAGTAGTGCTACAATAGAAGTCGAACATAGAGAAAAAATGGCATAAAAAGATAACCCATGGTATAGGACGTTTATCTTCCAAATTTCACTGTCAACTCAAGCGGATAGTCCTAGTAGTTTGTGGAGCTATGTGACGCTGGTAGTCTCTTAAGCCGCGTTTACACCGGAGTTGGCAACCAATGATTGCCGACATTTATCGGCAATTTTGAGTTGCACGCATTAAAACAACTGCAACTCGCATTGCCAACCGTAGTTGGAGACCGATTTTGCGAGTTGGCAATCGAAATTTGGTTTTCCGACCGGAGTCGGTAAAGATCAAAGGCGGTTGCCAACCCCGGTTGGCAATGCGAGTTGCAGCGCTAACTTGAGTTGCAACTTGAGTCTGCAACTACCCCGCTACCCCTCCCGCCTGTTGGCTCCACATGGACGCGCTGCGTCAGTTCCTCAGTTCAAGCAGGCTAGTCGTCGTGACTTGTTGTGTTTTGTTGTTTGGTTGTTGTTTGTGCTAGTGCAATGTAAGCTATAATGTAAGCTAAGCTATACATTACTCAAGCTAAGCTATAAATTTCTTAAGCTATAGAGTTTCTTTGTTTGATTTGGAGTTTTTTTGATGTATACATTTATTTCTAATTTTATGAATTGTGTTACTTTGGAACATTAACTTAACTTTGTGTTCATATTTTATTAACAAGTCACTACCAGGTTGCAACTTTTTTTGTCTAGATTTATTAACAATTAACTTTTGTCTAGATTTATTCAACTCAGTGCACAACGTAAACAAATAAAAGGAATCTAAAAATAACAATATTTAGTAATTTTCTTTCTTTGCTCACCTGTATGTTATCCTTCAGGAAACCTATAACAGCCTCACAAATCTCTGGCACTAAAATAGATATCGCACTTTTGGAAACTTTAAACAAATAACTGATACTAGTATAAGAGTCGCCACTCGCCAAAAAGCGCAATGTAATAGCCAATCTTTCTCGCAATGGAATTGCTTTCCTGTAGTTAGTATCCTGTTTACTAATTATGTGTCCAATACCAACAATTAAACTTTCAAAAACGTCACTTGACATTCTTAAAAAGTTTTTTACACTGCCATCGCATCTCAATTCTCCCGTCAAAGGATCTGTATCATCTCGATTTAAAAGATCGCTGCCGCTATACTTTGCTCTTGCCTGCAATGAAGGTCGAACCCAGTATCTTCTCGGTTTTCTACATTTTGATAAAATAACACACGCAGCCGCAGCAAGAACAACCTCTTCAGCACTCGACATTCTACATACTGTCTGATTTTCTACATACTGTAAAGTTTAGTTGCAAGTTGCAGGTTGCAGACCTAAAAACAAACTATGTGCCCAGGTTGCAAGTACAAGTTGCAGACTTCCATCGGCAACTAGCGTCTGCAATCGAAATTGGCAATTTTTTATTGCCAACTCCGGTGTAAACGTGGCTTAATACACTCTTCACCGTGCCAAAACAGGCAGGAGTCAACAATAATCGGCTAGAGTTAACAAGAAATTGGCCTTAACTTTGGAACATAAACGACCTATACCATATCTTCTTATGCTATATATTCTCAATGATTCTAATAAGATCGTGATGAAGTGTAATTATTCAAAATCTGTTATCAAAGAGTCAAGAGCAGCTATTTCCTGAGTCAATTGAGAGTAGAGAAGCATCTATGAAAACTAGACTAGATTTGATTGGATGAATACCCACTTCAAACTATGTTTAGATTCACTGCATCACTGGTGATGAAAGTCCTAAATGTGTATCCACAACTTGATCTAAATAATAATACGCATGCTACACAAACCTGTTCAAGGAAAAATCACAAATAAAAGTTTTACATATTATAGTAAGCACAGCTTCTACTTCAACAACAACCTTTGTAGTTGTAGAGGTTTTTCTTGATAACAAGAAATTGTTTTTTCAATCATAAGGCTAGGCTCACACCAGTTAGTCAAGACAAGACAAGACATGATCAGACACGTTCAGTCACAATACTTCACATAGTTGCTTATGAAGACATTTCTAATTGCAATGACTAATCAGTGTGAATTATATCAACAATGTGAAGTATTGTGACTAGACGTGTCTGATCATGTCTTGTCTTTTCTTGACTAACTGGTGTGCGCCTTGCCTTACACTTGTAATAGGTGAAAACTTTTGAAATCAAAAATTCATAAATCGTTCCTTAAATGAGACTGGATATTTGACAGTGAGCAATAATTTATTCAGTATAACGATATTTATATCGAAACAATATTATCAATCAATCTCTTTAACCTGGTTGGAGATTCAATTCGAATAATGTATCTACCTCGATCATGGTTGTACAATTTGATACAGTATCAAATTGTAAACCATGATAGATGATACACTACGAGGTAAATTTAACCTGGTTGGAGATTAAATTCGAATAATTTATCTACCTGTACCATGTATTTGATACAGAATCAAATTGTAAACCATGATACAGTACGAGGTAAGTTTAACCTGGTTGGAGATTCAAATTCGAATAATGTATCTACCTGTATCATGGTAGTAGATTTTGATACAGTATCAAATATTGTAAACCTTGATACAGAATAAGGTAAGCTTAACCTGGTTGGAGATTCAAATTCGAATAATGTATCTACCTGTGCCATGGTAGTACAATTTGATACAGTATCAAATATTGTAAACCTCGATACAGAATAAGGTAAGCTCAACCTAGTTGGAGATTCAATTCGATCAATGTATCTACCTGTACAATGGATTCGATACAGTATCAAATTGTAAACCACGAAACCAGGTAAGTTTAACCTGATTGCAGATTCAAATTCGAATAATGTAGGCCTATCAACCTGTATCATGGTAGTACAATTCGATACAATACGAGGTAGACTTTTGGTTTAGTTTTCCATCAGGAAAAACAATTGGGCACACTGCCAGCCACTTGATAACAAACAGTCAAATGAATGCATTGTGAAATGTGAGCTGCTAAAAAATACGATCAGTCTGGCTGTGAGTGGTGAATATTTACGTGGCAGTGGAATCACAACTCCTGACGTGAAAGCGAAGCATTTTCCGTATTCTAATGCAAGCGAATTGGCAATAAGGGAAAGATTGGTGAGGGGGTGGGTTGAGAAGGAGGAGGTTGAGATGAGGAGGAGGAGGTGATGGAAGAGGAGGAGGAGTAGGAGGAGGAGGAGGAGGAGGAGGAAGGAGAGAGAAAATCCCGCCAAAACAAACACATGACCTCCCTGTCATTCAGCTAGGCCCTCGGTGTTTTGCTTTTCTATTAATAAAATAGAGTTGGCAGTGGCAGATTGGAAGTTTGTGAGTCAGCCGCTAGGGGCGTTCAAGTCGCTTGCCTGTCAGCTGTCAGGTGACTGAACTTCAACCTAAACAGATTACGTGACGTAATCAATCAGCGAGCTCATTCCAAAGCTAATACAATAATAATTATTATTATTATTTCAATTTCATTCATCGATCAAATCAGAACACGGAATCACAAAAGCACAATAGAGCGTGCACACAGGAGTATATTTTATTCACTGGATGTTTTACTACGATAACATTGATAAGTAATAGCTTTGAATAAAAAAACAGAATGGGTCACTATCAGGATCTCATTTCTTTCTACTAATGATTTAATGAAATGGAGCCAATTTTCCAAAGATAAAATGACTTTTCATCTACATTATTCATGAATGCTCGATTGTCTATTTAATAAAGTATAACTCCCTGAGCTAATTAATTTCTAAATTAAGTAAAATTACTTCCAATTAGCGTTCATCATATAACGAGTTTAGAACCATCGACATTTATCTCAGTAAGGAGAGGAGGGAATTCTAATTCGAAATTTCTGTGTTACACAGGGAAGGTACCTGAGAATCAGCAAGTCAAAGAGGACAGCGTGAAAAAAAATAAAGATGGGATTGAATAGGATAAGAGTGGTCAGGATCAACTTAACAAATAGACCTTATTCGTGCAAATAAATGGTTTATTTAAAAAAGCTACTTTATCTTATTCAATGTGCATAACAATTACCAAAAAAAATATTCAAAGAAACTTAATAAAATCAATCGTAAAGGGAAATTTATCATTAGCCCTTCTATCAATTTTCAAGTATTCCTATATATTTTGGATCTTTCCACCAGTATTCTCATAAAGGGTTGGATAGTTACATTTGGAGGAAGGATTACCATTAGCCCTTCTATCAATTTTCAAGATATTTCTATATATTTCGGATCTTTCCCAGTATTCTCATAAAGGATTGGTTATTTACCTTTAGAGGAAGGATAACTATTAGCCCTTCTATTTATTTTCAAGATATTTCTATATATTTCGGATCTTTCCCAGTATTCTCATAAAGGATTGGTTATTTACCTTTAGAGGAAGGATAACTATTAGCCCTTCCATCAATTTTCAAGATATTACTGTATGTATTTCGGATCTTTTGACCAGTATTCTCATAAAGGATTGGTTAGTTACCTTTAGAGTTAGGGTTACCATTAGCACTTCTATCAATTCCCAAGATATTCCTATATATTTTGGATCTTTCCACCAATATACTCATAAAGGGATGGTTAGTTACCTTTAGAGTTAGGGTTACCATTAGCACTTCTATCAATTCCTAAGATATTCCTATTTATTTTGGATATTTTGACCAGTATTCTCATAAAGGGTTGGTTATTTCCCTTCAGAGGAAAGGACACAATTAGTCCTTCTATCAATTTTCAAGTATTCCTGTATATATTTTGGATCTTTCGACCAGCATTCTCATAATATACTTCACAATTCTACCGACAGAAAATTTCCTACAGCTATTTGAAATTTGAAATTTTTATTTGCCATAACATTTTACAATCAGTACTTACATTAAAAATATGATAGATACTATAAATAATATTATAAATAAGTAAATTTATATAAAAGACACTACCGGCATAAGTGGAACTTGTTCGCCAGCAGTGAGTGCAATTGAAAATTACAAATATTATAACATTAATCAAGACTAAAAGTGGATATATACTATAATACCCATAGTAAAGAATCAAGAAAAACGTACTATAACAGACGTATTATACACGTGAAAACTATTAAACTATTAAACTATACACGTATTAAACTATTAAACAAGTGAGGAGGAGTACATTAAGCAAGCAAGTTACAAACTATATCCGAAACAATACTAATGTTATTGAAATGTGATTCCTAAGTGAATTAATGAATAATAAGTAATTATTCTCGGATAGTGGCCATCTAATTAAACACTAGCTAATCAAGATGTGCATCTTATTGCATAACAAATATGCAAACTAGTTCGAGGCAATCGGATGACACACAACTTAATGAACTATAACACTATAATACCATAGAGAAACGTAAGTAGATATCCCATGGTATAGGGCATGTATGTCGCAACTATTACTGTTATCTCAAGCCGATTACTGTCGATTATTGTCAATTTTTACTGTTTTGTTGGGGTGATAGTGTATGAACGGCACAATTTGAGAGACTACCAGCGTCACAAAGCTGCATAGGAAAGAACTACGTGAACTATCGGCTTGGGATAACAGTAAAAGTTGCGACATAAACGCCCTGTACCATGGGATATCTACTTACGCTATTGTTTCTCTATGATGATACTATGAATTACTATGATTAATACATTATAATACTATGAATTAATTTATTTCTCTCAAAAAAGTAAATAGTTGAGATTACGATAAATTATTACAATTAATTTCGACAAATGCTTGTTCCATGTCAAATATGAGAGTGTCTCTCTGTTTGGCCCAGGTGCGTGGAACAATGGACTCGTCTTCCAAAATTGTATGGTACGGGGCACTGTTCAGGGATAGAGGAGAGGGGTGCATATACGTCACAAGCGCACCGATTAAACTTGCAAGCACACTGTATGTGAGTGTGAGGAGAGAGGACTGGTTAGTACTTAGCAACTAATTAACAATCCCTAGTGCACCCTCTGCCCTTCCTCCATCACACTCTCTCTCTCTGTTCCTTATCAATTCCTCTCTCACTCTCTCTCTCTCTCGGATACAAGGGTTGTGTGGCAGAGAGGACCAGGAGTCCTAACTCCGCCCTAATAAAGGCAAATGATCAATCTCTCTCTCACTCTCTCTCATTCTCTCCTCTTTTTGTATCCCGAACAGCATCCTGCTCCCCACAGATACAAATCACAATAATAATTTATTAATATCTCCGATCCACTTCCTCCCTCTCTCTCTCCACAACCAAGCTGCATGATAAAAGGGAAACGAGGAGAGACCGTGAGCTGAGCATTCAATGCATCAATAATTAGCACTTCAGACAAATGACAGTATTCAGTCACACAACAGTGAACTTCAAAGCTGACAGCTTATTAAAAACATATTATTGACACTGGCACTAAATTACTTGTTTCTTATCCCAGAAAGAAAAGTTAGTGTAAAAGTGTAGTAAGCTCTCTCGGGATCAATTTATTTATTCATACAAAACTCGTATTCTTGGATTGAAAAGACTATGTTCTTGGATAAAAAAAACGAATCTTGAATTCAAAAGACTTGGTTGAAAACGAATTTTTCGCCTAGAAACCAATTTAGTACAATCAGTACTTGCTGGATTACAAGCATTTCATATGCTAGGTATACCATTTTACTTAGACCTTTGTCTTTGAGTAAGCTCAAATTATAAAATTTGTGGATCATAAATTTCATTTTGCTACACATAGCAAAGCTCAAGAATCGTTAATAATCACGGTCCTTGATCAAAGAAAATGCCTTCCTCACACGCCCGTACACTTGAGCTAGGAAAACAAAATTTTGTTATTTTTATAGTTAGCACTCGAAAGAACACAGACAAGCGAATTACCCTCAATAAGGCTCTTATGTAGCAAAAACAGGGTTTCGTGGGCAGTTCGTGAAGATGGGAACAGACCCAAATATTCTTATTCTAGGGTACCTCAGGATATCCAAAACACTTGATGCGCTACTGGGGGTCGCGCCCCCAAAACTTGATTTGGGGGTCGCGACTGGGCCACGTAATGGCCGATTCAAAATGGCGGATCCAGCGTTCATTAAAACGGTCATGATAACGAATGGTTACCTTCGATGATAGAGACCTCTACTAAACGCGAATCGAATCACAATGAACTATTCTACAAAGTGTCATCACACATTCCCACCTAAAACATGATTTTAACCGACAAAAATGCACTTTTTATTCATTTATCACATTGTGTACAAATACTTAACATGAGGAAAGGCACAACAGGCTCATGCCCAAAACTGTCCCATTTCCAATTTATACTATACTGTACAAATCAAAATGTTGGTTATGTCACTTTCACTTTTCAAAATACAATTTACGCTCAAAAACATTTCATTTTTCAAGAGTATTTTTCCTGAATAACTACTTTTAATGAAGATTTTGGATATAAAGTGCCAAACAAAAGTTTTTTGACATAGAATTTACTAAGTTCTCAGATTTTCCACGACTATGAAAAAAACGTCAAGTATTGGTCCAAGTATTGTTCTTGAATATGACCCTTATAATGGTTCATCAAGTTTCAAAGATCCAGCTTCTTGAAAACAGGCTAACTGCATCAGATTTATAACTATGCAAATAAACATAATAATATACAATAAGATGAATGCATTTTTATTTGTACTTTCTATTTATAATGCCTTGAATGTTTCAAGATGAAAGATTTGGATGAAGGTGCAATCAATATATTTTTGACAATTACTTTTCTTGAAGAACATGTAATAAAGAATTTTGACTATTTTGACTATACTAGTAGTTCTGTGAACAGTAGACCTTGCGCAGTTATAACGACATCCCAAACCATAAGCAAAACCATAAGCACACTGATACACTAACTATTTATTTGATCAGATCATGCTTACACAAGATTTAATTATCATATAACGCTTTTAGGAATTTAGCGCGAGAAAACCAGACGACATCTAGGCGCCCAGACGAGCTGTTATAAGTTCTTTGCATCCTATTTAACAGTGCATGAAAATTGCATGCAATGAGGCATGCAATTTATAGTCTACACAGCTGCTATTTTTTTACCAAGTTACATTGAGATATTGAATTGCATGCGTCATGGCATGCAATTTATAGTCAACTCGACAGCTGATTTATAATAAATAATTCTATAGTCTGATTTTCACTCTAAAGGTGCGTACAGATATACGCGCCGCGAACATGAGCAATTCACTTTTAATCAGCTGATTATATCTGTATTTTTCCAGAAACGGTAAGATACAGATATAAAAAGCTTGGCATTAGCTGATTAAAAGTGAATTGCTCATGTTCGCGGCGCGTAAATCTTTACGCACATTAATATTGACGTATGAAGGAGGCTCTTTTTTCCTTTTATATTATCCTTGAAATGCAAAATTTCCAAAAACGTTGTATATACGTCGACGCGCAATTTAAAAAGGAACATACCTGTCAAATTTCATGAAAATCTATTACCGCGTTTCGCCGTAAATGCGCAACATACGATAAACATATAAACATTTAAACAATTAAAGAGAAATGCCAAACCGTCGACTTGAATCTTAAACCTCACTTCGCTCGGTCAATTACGTGAAATAACTCGATTACGAATACGAACATGAATAACAGGCAATAGAGTTATACTGTACTTCCATTTATGACTTATTATCCTGTTAGCATGAGCGTTGGAATGCTACGCTTAGGTACAGCATTCCTGGTTTAAGAGCAAGTGTTGGTTAAAACTAATTGGCAGGTTCTAAGAGCAGAAGATTAAACTAAAGAATGTCAGCTGTGCTACCTAGCTAATGTTAGAGAAAATTGTGAGAATTCAACAAATTTCAGTACAAGTTTAGCGGTTATTGAATTTTTGATGAGAGATTTCATTAGGATTGAGGCAGATACAGCAATATCATAGCTGGATATTAGAATAGTTTCATTTCAAAGAAGATAGTATGAATTTGAAAAGTTTTGCAGGTATTGAATTTTTGAGGAGGAATATTCACTGTGATTGGGGTAGGCACTGCAATATCATAGCTGGATATTACAATAGTTTCATTTTGATGAAAACCGCAATGCCGCAATACGGTTGTGGTAGAGTTTGATATAGTGAGGTCCACGTTATAATTGCAGTGGAGAAAGATAGATGAACAGCATTGCCGATTCTCTGCCTTGCCACTGCCTTCTATGGAGGATAGCTGATACCGGTATATCTGACGTATTATTAACTGTTCAATATTGTTTAAAATAATGATATGGAGGATAGATGATACCTGGTGTAATATTAACTGTTCAGTATTGTTGAAAATAATCAATGACATTTTATTCGTAAAAAAATATTTTTCAATGATTAAATGATAAATTTTCATAATAGATTGAATATTTTGTTCATTAATTAAATTTCTGCACTGTCAAAACAGGATCTAGCAACGTTGCGAAGCTAGAAGAGAATAGCGCCATCTACTTTGTCGAATGATAGACAAGGATAGGTACTGCCATTATAACGTGGACCTCACTATGGAGAAAGAGCGTCGATTTGGACAGTGACCGGGTCAAGGGCGATTCTGCCTGCAACCACTTTCAACTCTATTCAAATGGAAAAGGTTTAATCAAGCAGCAAGGCTCTGTAGTCATGATGCGAAAAATTCATCATCTAAAAATTTTCAAATTAACATCTACGCATAGATATTAATACAAATCAAGAATTCAATTTTCAACAGATAAGATTAAATACCATAGCAGGGAGAAAAGATAATAGTTATTTGTGCAACTAGTGTGCAAAGTGACAGTTTGTTGCACCGAAAGAAACGTTTACGCACGAGCCGTTGGCGAGGGCAAAATGGTTTCTTAAGTGCAGCAGAGGAACTTTCCTCACTTTTTTCACATTTAATTTTTCCTACAGTTACCATTGAATATGAGAAGTGGTTGATTATGGGAAAAATTATGGCACAAATCCATCAAATGTTTGTCTGTATAATTTTGTTATTAATAACAACTTTAATTCATTTTAAACTTGATAATCCAATTGAAAATTAATAATAGTTAATTAAAAAAATAATTGATCCAATTAATTAGTAAATTTGAATAATTTTGAGCAAATCTTAATTCCTAAATAATTTTTCAACCAATCAATTCATGTATGGAAAAAATATTATTTGAGATAATGAATAATAATTGATAATATTCAAAATGTATAATTTAATTAGTTCTCATTTTTATTTAGCCTATTTGAAAATCAGAAAAAATATAGATAGAACAAATTCGCATTAAAAATACATGCCAACAATTTCAACATCTGATTGGGATGGCTGCAAGATAATACGCAAAGTATTAAGAGTACGCAAAGTAATACTTTGCGCACTAGAGCGGAAAAGTGATACTTTGCGTTCTGTAATCAGTGCAGGAATGGTCACGTTTCAAGGTAACTGTAGGAAAATAGTTATTTGTGCAACTAGTGCGCAAAGTGACAGTTTGCTGCACCGAAAGAAACGTTTACGCCCGAGCCATAGGCGAGGGCGGAATGGTTTCTTGAGTGCAGCAGAGGAACTTTGCGCACGTATTTCACATTAAGTTTTTCCTACAGTTACCATTGAATATGAAAAGTGGGTAATTATGGGTAAAATTGCCTGAAATGCATCAAATGCTTTTCTGTGTAATTTTATTATTGATAAAAACCTTAATCCTAAAATCCTAAAGTCCTCGTTGTCCTTGGCTATAATATATAATGTAATAATTAGCGCGTTGTGCTTCGTTGCACGTCTGCTCACTATAGCAGCCCAGTCACTGTTACCAACTTCATTTTGATTTTGCTGCACTGTTGCTCCATATAACCTACTAAGTCTTTTGCGTTGCCATGTTGCAAATCTGGAGTGCAGAAAAATTTTTTCGCCCCACTTGGATGTAATGAGCTGGTTTACCTGCGTCATATGGAGGCCGAAAGTGATTGTTTTCTGACCAGGCCGGTAAAATTTTTACGGCCCTAGGGCTGTAAAATAACCTTGAAGTCAGCTGATTCTGATTTGATTAGTTTATGAAACGGAATCAGTTTATGCTTCTAGAATTGAATAAAGTTTTTGCAATAAGATACTATCATTTTATTTGGATGAATGAAATACAAATGAGATATTATAAACTATTCAAATTCAATTTTCAGAGTATAATAGAATCTAACCTCAAACCTCCTAGTAAAGCGTTTATCACGGAACATGGTGGATAAACGGAATCATTTTATGCTTCTAGAATTCAATAAAGTATTCTGTAATAATATACTATCATTTTTTTTAAGTGAATTAATACAGATAAATATAAACTATTCAAATAATTCGATTTCCAGAGAAGGATAGAACTTCTAACCTAAACTTCCATTGACATTCAGATCACATCAGATTGGCCAAATTTCAAGTGTGCTAAAACAGCTGATCAAAAACTTTTTCAAGTGTGATAAACCAGCTGATCAAAAACTTTTCATTATTTGTGTTTATCATTCAATAATTAAAACATTTATAATAATATCATCTTATTGTCATTTGGAAGAATAAAATGTATAAACTCAACCTCTTACATAATAGAACATAATCTTGTAGGTTATTTAGACAAATCAGAATAAAAAATAAAAATATTTGGACAATTTCTTGATATTCAAATTACCTCAGATTTGCTAGAGCTATGACCTTCCACTTTTGCTTTCGGAAGTGCTTATAATAGACAATGAGAATAATTATTATTCTCATATATATATTGTTTATTTTTCTGTGTGGCGAAAAATAACGTTCTCACCATGGGCAAAAATGTTTTTCCGGCTCTCAATCTTTTCTAGTCCTCGGCCTACGGCCTCGGACTTGAAAACCGATTTCGAGCCAGAAAAGTCTCATTTTCGGCCCTAGGTGCGAAATATACTATTCCCGCACTAGAGCGGAAAAGTGATTCTTTGCGTTCTGTAATCAGTGCAGCAATGGCCACTTTTCAACGTAACTGTAGGAAAAATATATTCTCATATATAAAGGCCAAAACTAGTTGTTTCAAACGTTTCAAATGAAAGGGTACTTCATGTTTTTATAGTGTTTTTAATAATTTTTAAATATATTCTCTTATATATTTTTATAATTTATTGTATTTTATATCATATTCCCTTATATTCTCCCACAATACGAGATTCACTTCAGGATTCCTTATCAACTCTTACAAATGCATAGCATTTGAAGTTTGAATTTAACCTCACTGTACTGAGAAATACAGAAAAACGTGTCAAATGAGGAAAAGAAGCAATTTTCAGACGATGAAAGTTCTCAGAAAGAGTATTTTTTGTATAGTTCAGAGATAACAAAACTGAATTGTTATTTTGGAAAAATGCTCTAAATTCGAATAATTTTTTCACAATATAAAACAATCCCATTCGAACAATCATGTTATTTGCAGTGAATCTCACTGTGGTATGAAATAGAGAAAAAAACGGCTAAGCTAAGGAAAACAAGCAATTTTCAAAATATGAAATATTCTCAAATTGTGAATTTTTCGGTAGAGAACAGAGATAACAAAACTGAATTGTCAGTTTAAAAAATTCGAATATTTTAATAACGACATATTCGATAAAAAAAAAGAGTTGAAATTGTAATAATTTATTTGCCAAATAATTTTACAGACATAAAATCTACAATCACAAAATAATTATTCTCATATTCAATGGGCCATATGAATAAAGTTGAGCATTTGCTCATACTTCTAAAATATGGAGCATTTGCTTCATTTTCTATGAATAAACGTGAGCAAAACCTTTTGCTCATGCTCATCAAAAAAATAGTTTGAGCATTTGCTCAAAAGTAAAAGCTTTTGCTCAAAATTGTATGAATAAACTAGAGCATTTGCTCAACTTTTGAAGCAAATGCTTCAAAAAAGGTGAGTCTAGTCTAGAGCAGCTTATCACCGTTTGCTCATAGTAAAATGGCTCAACTAAATCGTATGAGGAAGAGGAAACTATACCAGATACGATCACAACCAATAGTTGAGAACTATAAAACTCTATTTAGATTCAACCATGATATATATCACCATTATCCCTACAAAAGAATAAATACAAAAGAGAGCTGTACCTGTTATAAAGATATCCATTACTAAATAGGAAATAGGCATTTAAGAAGATGAGAGTGTAGACAATTATAAGAAGGCTATTGATATTATAAGAATATTCTGAAGATTATTATAGATATGATATTTTTTCACGCTATTATTTCAAAATTCTAAACTCAACTAACCTAAAACGGTATTCATAAAATAGAAAACAGAGCAGACGACGCAAACGGTGCCCCCTGTTTGCATATTTAGCGCTTCCGTGAGCTATAAATACAAATTAAAGCTACAAAAGCGAATCAGCTGATGAAAAATCTTTAAAATACGTGAGCATTTGCTCCAGAGTTCAGGAGCATAAGGTAAGAGTATAAGGTAAAGCTTATATTCATATAAAAATTCAAATGCTTTTGCTTCTACCTTTTGCTCATGAGCAAAACCTTATGCTCAATGCTTTTGCTCATGAGCATTTGCTCTGGTTTTATTCATATGGGCCAATAAGTTATTCTCAAATTTAACGGAAAAGTATTGATCTGTTTATCATAGACTTATTTCATTTGCTTTGTACTATACTAGTGAGTTCCATGTTATATTGGCAGTATTTGATCAACATTGGTGTTGTCATCCTTGTCTATCATTCAACAAAGCAGTTAGCGCAGACAGCGCTATCCTTTTCAAGCTCTGCAACGTTGCCGGATCGTTTTTAACAATGTAGAGATATACGGTAATTAATTAACAAAACATTGAATCTCAATATTATGGAAATGCATTATTTAGTCATTGAAAAATATATTTTCTTGACAAATACAATATAATTGATTATTGCAAACAAAAATGAACAGATAACTTTACATCGGATAAGCTATCCTCTAGAGCAGTGGTCGACAAACAGTCGATCGCGAGCTACCGGTAGCTCGTGGGGTAGTTTTCGGTAGCTCACAGAAATGCTTGGGTTGTCAACAATGCATTGGGAAACATGGCTACAATTTTTTTCATTTCTCACAGATATAACTGAGAAGTTGAATGATTTAAATTTGCAGTTTCAAGGGGAAGATAAGGACATCGGTGGAATGATTTGAACTGTATAATCGTTTTCCAAGGAGCTTGAGATGTGGGAAAAGAATGTCGTCCAGTTTGAATATAAACACTTTTCCAGTCTGAAGAAAATCAATGACGAGAAAAATCCTCCACGACACTTCAGAATACATTACAATTCAGACTTGAGTCAACAGTTTGATCAACGATTTCAAGATTTTAAAAGCATATCGAATATGGTACAATTCGTCAACTCTCCTTTTGTAGAGATCGATGCAGAAGATTTTGCAGCATGTGTTGTAAAACATTTTGGTGGATATCAGGCTTCAGTTGAAATGGAATTTGTGGATTTTTTAAATGATCTTGTCTCTCAGATCACTTTCTACAACTGGAAATATTTGGCCTCAAGTCCCCAAAGAAGAATATCCAATTATTATTGAAGTTGCATTGAGTTTGAAAGCTATGCTCAGCTCTACCTACTTGTGTGAATCATCTTTTTCAAGTATGTAATTCATAAAAAATCGATATAGGAACAATTTTTGGACAACTGCATCAGAATGGCGGCTACAACGTTCACTCCAAACATCAAGAAAATACTTGATGGCCAAAAAGAGTTCCACTACCCTCATTGAAATGTAACTTTCAATTTCAACTTTTGTTAAACTTTTTGCTATGAGATAAGTAGATTTCAACACTAGAAATGTATCTTTATAGGCCATAGAAGATACTTTTTTTATTCTAATATTCCTCGATAGATACTTTAGAAGATACTTTAGAAGATTCCTTGAAGATACTTTCTTTATTCTAATATTCCTTGATAGCTCACTAGAAGATTTATAAATGCTATTCTAGCTCACAGGCTCATCAGTTTGACGACCACTGCTCTAGAGAAAGCAGTGACAAGGCAGAGAATCGGCAAGGTTGTTCTGCTATCTTCCCGCCATTAAAAGTGCACTTAACTATAGCGTAGAATAAGCATACATAAATGTATATATGTAGCATACATATTACTTCATATCACTTGAAAATGGCATCAATGTTGAAACATGTTGTGATTAAATAATTCAAAAAGGGTACTGAGATTTTTATTTTTATTTCTATTTATATTACAAGTAGCCCTATACAGAAAAGATATGAATTAATGTATGATCATGATTACATAATTAATGTATGTGTATGATTTCTCCATGGTACTAGTGAGAAGGGTTGCCAACAGATTAATCGCCCAATTTTGAAAGTACACAGTGAATTGTATTTGCTTAGTGGAACGTCAAACATTACACGTTCCCGAAAGAATTCGGAGTTGTTCACAGAGTACAGTATTTTCTTTGGGCTTTCTACGAGCAGAGGAAATTGAACATAAACTATTCACCAAGTTAGATCAACAAAACCAAGTTACTTTGCTGATTACGTTTGTTGCAGTGCAGTGATTGGTTCGTGCTTCAGTTTCACGCGACGGTAACAATTCATTCTATCTTTCTCCTAGCCAATCACAGGTCTTCAATCATTTCTCATCTATTCCATCAGATTTAGTAAGAGTACTACATTTAAATTTTAAAACCGTTATGTAATCCCAAGTCACGAAGCATTTCCATCTTTTCAGAGATGACAAAACGATTTCGAAGCAACAAAAATGATTTCTAAAATTTTGCACGGGTTAAAAATTTTCCCGCTCCGTTGTCGACATGCGAATCGCAGTGGTGTACCACTACCTCCGTATACAAACACAAAGTTTACGGAGGTAGTGGGTGTACCCACGGATTTATATAGTGAGGTGCACGTTATAATAGCAGCATTTGATTAAATTGGTGTTACTGGGAGTTCTGTGAACAGTGAACCTCACGCAGTTTTCTCAACCACAACTATCTGATGTCACCTGTTCTAGTTGATTCGGGTGAATCACAATTTACAGTTGAATCATAATTTTCTCTTAAAAACTGTTATTTGTTTTCTCCAAGATCAAAAACTCACTGTTTATAAACTCAGTTCACGTTTGAATTTGATTGCCATAAATATGATGATTTACCTAGTTTCGTGATAATCTTTCCATCTGATAAAAATATTTCTCAACTATTTTTAAATTAATTTTTTTCGATCAAGTATATTATAATTTCTTCGGCATTATTCAGTTCATTTCATAATTTTTTATTTCATTTTCAATCACCTATTAAATTTGGCTTTCAAATTTGAGAATATTGATTCTGATGGGCACGCTTCATAAAAAATATTGAAACTCTACCTTATAGAAATAGATACCAGACATCTGTGTAATGCATGCTATGAATAATAATACTTGTCAGCAGATTGATTATGGATAATTCTATAGTCTGATTGATCCTATTTTCAAAGTAGATGATATTATAATATTATTATTATAGTGATATCAGAGTATGGAGGAATTCCTTTTCTTTTCATATTATCCTCAGAATGCAAAATTTCAAAAAAACCTTGTGTACACATCGACGCGCAGTTGAAAAAGGAATATTTCTGTCAAATCTCATCGAATTCTATCAACGCGTTTGGCCGTAATCGCGTTACATACAGACAGACAAAAGAAAATCCGAGTTGAAACATAGACCTCACTACGTTCGGTCAACTATCCTCGTCTATCATCCTTGAATCATCTTCGTATCATTCTTATATCATATCATCTTCCTATAGTGAGGCGCATGTTATAATGGCAGATTTCATTAACAGTGATGAGTCTATCCTTGTCTATCATTTGACAAAGCAGATAGCGCTATCCTTTTCAAGCTCTGCAACGTTGTCAGATTGTTTTATTAATGTAGGGATATGATTAATTAACAAAATATTTAATCTCAATTATGAAAATAGTGTTATGGATGAGGCCTTTAGAGGGATAGCAGAGGCATAGCAGAGGTATCTGGAAGCTTCTGGTAACAATATGTTATTTATCATTGAAAAATATTTTTTTCCTGACGAAGATGATATATAATTGATTGTTTTTGTTTTTACAAGAACCAGCAGTTGATATTACATCAGATAGCGGTAGTACCTCTATAGAAGGCAGTGGAAAGGCACAGAATCGGCAGCGCTGTTCTCCTATCTTTCTCTACAGGCATTATAACGTGGACGGACTTCACTAAAGTGTCTTCTTAACCCTTAATCGAATAAAATCCGAGAATAAGTAAATATATTGTATAAATAATTGTATATTTAAATAAATAAATTGAAATTCTTAATTTTTCTCAAAAAATGCGAATTCACAGTTTTTTTTTCTCAAGGGTTAAAGGAGATTTGTTTGAAGCATACTGACATTTAAGAAAATGGGCGGAAGATTATTCTAGTTTGGAAGTTGAAATTCAATTAGTTTTGCATGATTATCCAAATGCATTACATAAAACGCGATGAAAACTAGATTTTTACACGTCGAAGTTCTTTCTAATCAAGCTGGAAGCATATAATTTATGATATTTATTGATTTTTTAATATATTTTCACCGGTAAAACCAGTTTGAGCACTGAAGTTACGTGATCCTAGTTAAGTTTTCCTGGAAGAACTTCGACACTATTCACTGGCTGGTTTTAAACCTTCAACAATAAGAACACAATAATCAAAATATTTTGACGAAATAAATTCCAAAAAGCGTTTGTATTCCAAAATATGCTCAGTAAATTCTGCTTCGGTGGCTCAAATAATATTATATATTATTCGAATAAGAATATAATATCGGGGCACCAAGCTTCGCTCGTTATTTTTATTTTTATGATAAACAGAACTCAATTCTCTTATAAATGATCGTGTTTATATTTCACAGCTGGCTATATGTCATGTTATGAATTTCGGGGATGCGATATTTTTATTTTTCACATACTCGCTCACTCACTTTTCTACTATCACAGCTGTTTCAGCCAATGATGAATTATCATTTTAATGTCGTTCAGCGAGTTTTACCAAGGATGAGACCTAGTGCAATCAAATGTTTATATCATAAACCTACTATGTTCCAAATTTCGTGAAAATCGTTAGAGCCGTTTTCGAGATCCGCTGAACATAAATAACCAGATTTAAATAAATATAAGTGAATAACCAGATAGAAAAATACAGAAATTGCTCGCTTAATATATTAGGATTCTCTTGACGAATAAAATAATATACTTGATCATTTTAAACAAGAATGAACAGTTGATATCACATCAGAAATACCGGTTTCAACTATTTTGAAGTCGGTGGCAAGGCAGAGAATCGGCAACGTTTTTCTCCCATCTTTCTCCACTGCCATTTTAAACGTGGACCTCACTATATCCTGCATCAAACTACGGAAAAGATGTCACATGTGTGTAATGTGGAAAAGAAAAAGATAAAGATAAAGATGGCAGACGATCGATGATTTGGTTATTAGGTTCAAGGGTCAGTCATGTGCACGATAAAGTGATATTGGCAGGGAATGGGATGAGTGACTGGGTCAACCTCTTCCTCCCCATTTATCAATAGTCTGTAGTGATTGACCTGGCTCACTGGTTAATTACATTGGCAGATGCAGACTGAGGTAGCTGGCCTCTTCACTATAGTAAAGTCCACGTTATATAATGTCAGTGGAGAAATATCACTTACTAGCCGTCAGGCTCGCTTCGCTCGCCATATCCGTCTAGCCAGGGGGCTCCGCCCCCTGGACCCCCGACTGGATCGTCCAAGAATGAGATCAGAAGGCTCGCTTCGCTCGCCTGCATTTTTCATTTGTAGGACGATCATATTATGTTAGGACGATCCAGTCGGGGGCCCAGACTAAACGTCTGGCTAAAGGGATATGGCGAGCGAAGCGAGCCTGACAGCTAGTAATATAATATTACCAGGAATAGCTCTGATTGAAGTAGCAGTGCCCAATCAATTATTCCGCGATAAATGCATTTCAATCTTCAACTTGGTGCCAACCTAACAGAGTCAACTCAACTTAATGCCAACCTGACAATATTATTAATTTAGTTACCAACTGTTTCGAAGAGGTACTCTCTGTAGATTATAGTTCTATATTAACATATGGTATGGACATCTTTCAATTATAATTAAGAGAATAAGAAGAATATACATGCCAAAAGACGAACTTTAAACAACCACCCTTAGAGTTAAAATATTGCCAAAAGATTTCTTAGTGCGCCTCTAAAGGGCCAACTGAACATACCTACCAAATTTGAACGTTTTTGGTCCGGTAGATTTTTAGTTCTGCGAGTGAGTGAGTGAGTGAGTGAGTCAGTCAGTCAGTCAGTGAGTGAGTGCCATTTCGATTTTATATGATATATAGAATACATTCACGAATGACACATAACGTCTGAACTACTGGACTGATTAACTTGAAATTTTGCATATCGATTCTTAATTTACCGAAGATGGTAATAGGTCTATTTTCAATTCTTCAAGATTTAATTACATAAAGTTTTCAGTTTTTCAAGATTATAATCATACCCTTGCGGAGCACGGGCTACCTGCTAGTTTTAAATAATTTTCCAAAAAAGAGATGCTCTATAATAGTGAGGTCCACGTTATATAATGTCAGTGGAGAAAGATCGGAGAAAAACGTTGCCGAACCTCTGTCTTGCCAATGCCTTCTATAGACGGTAGCTGATTTAGGTTTATTGATGTAATATTAACTGTTCATTCTCGTTTAAAATAATCAATTATATTTTATTGAGTAATAAATTAATTATATTTTTAAATAATTTCATAATGTATTTTCATAACTAAGATGAAATATTTTGTTAATTAATTCTACATTGTTAAAAGACGATCTGGCAAGAAATTATATTTTTCAATTATTTTATAATTAAGAAGAGATATTTTGTTACTTATCAAATCTTCATTGTTAAAATACGATCTGGCAACAGAGCAAAGCAAGAAAGAGATAGCGCTATCCGCTTTGTTGAATGATAGACAAGGATAGCAATACCATTGCTGATCAAACACTGCCATTATAATAGATAGTTCATCACTTTCAAAGCTTCATCAAAATCATTGTTTCATAAGAATCTTAGTAGACTCCACTTTTAGTCCAGTCAAATGGTCATTTTTCAGGAAACAGCCCCGAAATAATTTTTCTGGACGGTTCTATATGTATTTTGGGACGCTGAATTCGAATCTGAAATTTGCTGACACGCCAGAGGGCGGCTTCATCCCTAAAACCCCCAAAATTCCCAAATTCTGGACTTTTCCGATATTTGAATTTTATCTCGAAAACCCCGGATTTTTCTAAAAAGCACTCTCTATAGAATTATAGGACATAGTATCTCCAATAAATTGAGTGGAAGCGCAGGATTCTACGATTTCTGGTTTTGGAGCTATAGATTTTCAAAAAGGGATATTTTCAATTTTCTCCAAAATCCTATAATCCTACCACTTCTTTCCCATAAAACTTGGAGTCTTATCAAGTAGTAATGATGGAAAATCACATATCATGTAAGAGTAAAATCAATTCTGTACAAAAATCCTCAGGAATTTTCAAATTTAGAGTAGGGGATGGGGGAATATACGCAAAAATAGAAAACCATGTCCTACAAACTACAAATTTTTCATTGTAATACCTTTTCACGGTCTTACTAACCAAACAATACAATATTTCGGTTAATATTATTTTACGATGGTTATGTAATTATCAGAATCACCCGTTAGATGCAAGTATTTCCTAGTTGAGAGGCGACCTAAGGAGACCTTAAAACTACAAACACTTATAACTTTTGACAAAATGATCAGATCTCCTTGTATTACAGCTCATTCTTTTCAGCTAGTCAAGGAGGTATAAAATCAAGTGTCATATGTAAAACTATTAAATATTTAAATAATCTTCTACATACATAAAAGCGAAATGGCACTCACTCACTCACTGACTGACTGACTGACTGACTGACTGACTGACTCACTCACTCACTCGCATAACTAAAAATCTACCGGACCAAAAACGTTCAAATTTGGTAGGTATGTTCAGTTGGCCCTTTAGAGGCGCACTAAGAAATCTTTTGGCAATATTTCAACTCTAAGGGTTGTTTTTAAGGGTTTAAAGTTCGTCTTTTAGCATGTATATTCTTCTTCTCCCAATCTCTTAATTATAATTGAAATTTCCATATCATATGTTACTATAGAACTATAATCTAGATAGAGTACCTCTTCGAAACAGTTGTTAACTGGTAACTAAATTAATAATTTTGTCAGGTTGGCATTAAGTTGAGTTGACTTTGTTAGGTTGGCACCAAGTTGAAGATTTAAATGCATTTATCGCGGAAAAATTGATTGGGCACTGCTACTTCAATCCTGGGAATATTATATTACTAGCCGTCAGGCTCGCTTCGCTCGCCATATCCGTTTAGCCAGACGTTTAGTCTGGACCCCCGACTGGATTGTCCTAACATGATAAAAATGCAGGCTAGCGAAGCGAGCCTGCTAATCCCATTCTTGGACGATCCAGTCGGGGGTCCAGACGGCTAGACGGATATGGCGAGGGAAGCGAGCCTGACGGCTAGTAAGATAATAAAGATATTGTCAAGTTTCACTGAAAATTTATTAAGAACTTTAAAACAGTACCATGGTTTCACGTTTACCAATGCATCATCAGCTGTACTCTATTTATATATGTCTCTCTTTAAATATTTAAAATTCCTTCTTGAGTGTACTTGAACCCATATTTCCTAACACGAAAAGTGACCAATTCCTTTTTCTGATTTCATATTTTAGCACTGTTAAATGCCCCAAGCAGATTACAAGCAAACTCTCAACTTCCACAGAAACTTCGATAAACTAACAATAGTCCCATAGTTTCCATTTACTTCTTTATTATAGATTTAGATACTTCAACTGTAGCCTATTTCAAACAATATCCAACAGAAGCAGATTGCAGACGCAGCGACGATATTCCGAAAGACACAAATCCCATGTAACAGGCAGTAAACTAGATGAAAATAAGTCGGCTTATGGCAAATACATTGTCGTATCATGTATAAAATATGTTGTGGAAGGAGTTTTCTGAGCCACATACGATAATAATGTATGAAGATAAGGGAATGGAGGGGTGGGGTTGGTGGAGAGTGAGGAGGGAGGTGAGTGGAAGAGGAGGAGAAGGGGGACTCTTAACGGTGTTCGTCCAAGCGTTTCCTTCGAGGATTCCAAGTGGAAGTAAAAGGAGAGTCAAGTGGGAGAGAGAGAGAGAGGAAAATACAGAAAAATAGTGAGACTGTGAGAGAGAGAGAGAGAGAGAGAGAGAGAGAGAGAGAGAGAGAGAGAGAGAGAGAGAGAGAGAGAGAGAGAGAGAGAGAGAGAGGAAAAATATACAAATAGAGAGGAAAAAAGACAAATAGTGAGAGAGATTGATTGATTGATTGATTGATTGATTTATTTGTTACATGCTAGGTCTTTAAAAACCTATTGCATTTATACATTACAATAATTATTATACAATGCGAAATTGAAAAATAATAATAAATTAAAAGTATTATTCCAAATATATACAAAAGAAGAAAAATAATAAGTAAACTCAGTTAAAGATAATTGAAAAATATAAAACTAAGACAAACAAAATGTATAACCTCATTACAATTGAAAAATATTACGATATGATGAAGAAGGAAGAACATTATTGTAACTAATTAATGAAGGATAATGACTATTAAAAAAAAGTGAAAGAGAGAGAGAGTGAAAAAAGAGAGAGAAAGTGATAGAGTGTGAGAGAGACAGAGAGGAAGAGAGAAGAAAGAATTAATGGAAGGGATTGAGAGATATTGAGAGAGACAAGTGAGAGATAAAAATTAATTGATTTTATGCCTTTATTAGGGCGAGTTAGGACTCCAGGTACTTTCTGCGACACAACCCTTAAAGAGAGACAGAGAGAAAAGAGACTGGAAGATAAAGAGACAGAGAGAGAAAGAGAGATGCAAAGTGAGTTGAAGGAAGAGAGGAAGAGTGAGATAAATAGATGAGAGTTAGAGGGAGAGACAGTTTAAGGGAATGAAAGAGAAAGAGAGAAGAAGGGGATTGAGAGTGAGAGAGGGAGAGCAACGTTGAAGGGTGTGGGAGGGAGGAGAGAGTGAGAGAGAGAAAGGGTGTGAGTAGAGGAGAGAGAGTTGAAGGGAGAGTAAAAGGAGATGAGAGGGAGTTAAAGAGTGAGTTAGAGGAAGAGAGGAGAGAGTTATGGTAGAGAGACAGTTGAATGGAAAGGGATTAGATAGATTAGATTAGATTTCTTTATTTATGTATGTTACAATATTTACTGGCTTATACACTAATTTACATTGTATGACGGTAATGCTAATTATTCAACGAATTTTACAAAGTATAGATAATTGATCAATGAGAATAAAGATTAAATGCAATTAGAATAACGTTAATATAAAATTGTAATGTAGCTTCATAAATCGGCTCGATTCTTTAAGAAGGATATAAAATAATATCCTTCCCATCAACACACGACCGGGTTCTCTCGTAGGAGAGAGTGTGTGAGAGAAAGGGTGAGAGGAGAGGAGAGAGAGAGTTGATGGAAGATTAAAAGGAGAGGAAAGGAGAGAGTTAGAGGAAGAGAGGAGAGAGTTGAGGTAGAGAGACAGTTGAATGTAAAGGGAGAGAGAGAGATTGATTGATTATATGCCTTTATTAGGGCGGAGTTAGGACTCCTGGTCCTCTCTGCCACACAACTCTAATCTAACCTAAACACAACTCTAATGAGAGGATTTAGATTCAGATTCCTTTATTCATGTGTTTAACAAAGCATAATTTAACTTACTCTCTAGCGTTAAAAATAAATACCAGTAGCGGTAAAATAACATGGTGAATCATATTGAACTAATGAGTTCTACAATAATATTGAGCAAGAAAAATGATGAAATATGCAAAAGTTAAGGTACTTCTGTAATTTTTTACATGAAACGGTGAAGTCTGGACCTTAAGGCTGTGCAAAGGCGAAACATAAACTTTCTACTCGTAATATTTTTGAATAATTTTATCAATTTTTAAGATAGTTATTCAAATTACTAAAAATAACCAAAAATAACTTTTAGTTGAGTTATTTTTGGTAAATTGAATAATTATCTTCAAAATTGATTTTTTCAGAAAATTTTTGTTTTACTAGATCAACAATACCATGAAGAATCTATCCTCTAAATCTCATGGATTTATCTCTTACCGAATTTGAAATGTTCTGTCCCAAAAATTTAAATTTTGGGCGCTCATATCTCAAAATGTAATGATCAGAAAAAAAAAATGTTTCCCTGAGAAAACTTTTTCATCTTGATAGCTTGATGATATACAAATCGAAAAACTTTGAAAAGAAGTCCATTCTCAGAGAGGGTATCAAGGATACCCTCCCCTTCAGCACTTGACCGTAGAGGAGAGAGAGAGAGAGAGAGAGAGAGAGAGAGAGAGAGAGAGAGAGAGAGAGAGAGAGAGAGAGAGAGAGAGAGATATAGAAAGAGAGAAGAGGAGCAAAGAAGTGAAAAAAATGAGAAGAGTGAAGAAGTTAAAGAGTGAGAGAGGGAGGAAAGAGAGAGTTGAGGTGGAGAGAGAGATTGATTGATTGAGTACTTTATTTATGTAGATTACAATATATACTGGCTTATACACTTATATACAATAGCTTACAATACAGCAAAATTATAGATGAATTTACATAATATAGACTAAGAAAATAATTATTGAACTGTATATGATATGAAAAAGCAGTTTGTAATATAATAACTCTAGATAATAATCATATTGTTATGCATCTACATAAATTGGCGGAGCTTTGGACATATCAATGTCCATTCTTCGGAAAGAATATTAAAAATATCCTCCCCACTAACTCTCTACCAAAAGGGAGAGAGAGAGAGTGAGAGAGAAGTAAGGAGAAACAAAAAGAGTGTAAAGGAAAGAGACAGAGAAAGAGAGAGATAGAACGTTACCTTGAAGAGGTGTTGGGATAGATAGGGGTGAGGAGCAGCAACTCTCAACGTAGTATAATGGTGGTCGAACGAGAAAATGGGGCAAGAACGAGGACATGAAGGGATGAGGGGGTTGACAATGTGCCCGAGCAGGGAGCTCAGGTCTGGAGTGCCCTGTTCCCTGTTCCCTGTGCCCTGTTTCCACCCTCTGTTTTCATCCCTTCCAATATCTACTAATCAAAATCTCACGCCGCCTTTTGGCAGATAATCGATTGATCGATCGCCCCACATCATTCACCAATAGCTCGTCAAATATTTAATATATGTACACACAAATTCGAACGGTAACATGAACCATTGAACAATATTACAACTACCTGTCTAAGGCTAGGCGTAGGCACACGCCAGTTAGTCAAGACATGATCAGACACGTTTAGTCACAATACATATGAATTTTAACATGAGTATAATTTGTGGATTTAAGTGAAATTTTTAATATTTTTTGTGATTGTGAAGGAAGATTTTGGTTTGTAGTCCAGTCAATATACACATAAAAATTGGGATGTGCTTGCAATTTATATTGTAGTTCTTATTTTTTAATATATTATTTGGGTACATAAGAGAAGTCCAGAACCAATTTCTTCATGCAAAATTTCCTTGTGCTAAGATACAGAGTGGCCCAAAAAACTCGTATTTTCGGCTCATTTTCCAGTTTTCAGCTATTTCTGCCAAATCTCGTAATCGGACAGAAAAATTTGCTCTGGCCTTTTTTTAGATTAAAAACTTCTGAATGAAATGAGATCATTTGGAACTCTATCTCCAATGAGTACTGAGTTATGATTTTTCAAAAATGAGTGAAATTTGAAGGAAAAATCAATTTTGATGAATTTCAGTTTTTGATCAACAATATCTTCCGATTGTTAACATTGAGATGTATAATTCAAAATCCCTCTGGGCGTATTCTTGTGCTCTACAATCTGAGATCAGGGAGAGCGCTCTATCTCAAATAGATTCCCAGGTACACCTGACAACAATGCTCCTTGTATTGTAAAAAACACCTAATTTTCAGCTTCAACCATCATCACCAACTACATTGTTCTCACATTGATATTTCGCACAATGACATAACTTCATGAGATCTTGTTTTATGGAAATCACCCGTTAGATGCACTTCATTTCAGTATTTCCTAGTGGAGAGGCGCGCTTGAGGACACCTCAAGGATAAAAATTTCAAACACTTATAACTTTTGACACAATGCTCAAATTTCATCGTACTGCACTTCATTCTTCTCGGCTCGTCAAGGCGGTCCAAAATCATGCATCATAAGTCAAATTCGGTCGAAAAATGAAAAATTTATTGTCGAGTGTACTTAAGTCCATATTCTAATATACAAAAAATGGCCAATTTCTATATTCAAAGCTATGTTATCAAAGCTATCGAAAGTTATCATTTACATAACCTCTAGACTGTGTATTCCAAATATTGAGGTTTAGAGCAGTTTTGGGCGAATGCCTGTTGTTTTTAGCTGCATTGTATCTATTGTCTATGAATAAATAAATATAAATATATATATACTTCACATTGTTGCTTATGACGCAACTCACACTGATTAGTCATTGCAATTAGACATGTTTTTCATAAGCAACTATGTGAAGTATTGTGACTGTACGTGTCTGATCATGTCTTGGGTTGTCTTGACTAACTGCAGTTCGCCTAGCCTGAGTTTTTGAAATTTAGACCTACTAAAAATGTATCATCCCCCATTCATACATTTAACCAGCTGCATTTAATAAACAAAAAAAAATGCTGATGACGGGGAAAGTCAATTTTTTCAAGGACATTTTTCTTTTGTTCAAGGTTGTAGAGTATCATGGGGCTTGGTACGAATTACTTTTTCAATACAACTTGTATGTGATCTATGATGTAATCCAAATTCAATAGAAACCAATGTAAAAACTTTTTCGTAATCAATTTAAAAATACTGCCCTATCAAAAACCATTTACCTCATACCCCTTCCAAATTTACTTTACTCGGAGCATCATTTTTTGAATACTCATTAAAAACTAGCAGTTAACCCGTGCTCCGCAAGGGTATGATTAAAAACTTGACAAACTGAAAACTTGACGAAATGAAATCTTGAAGATTTGAAAATAGGCCTATTACCAGCCTCGGTAAAGAATCTATATGCAAAATTCCAAGTTAATCAGTCCAGTAGTTCAGACGTGATGATGCGTCGTCATTCGTGAATTTCCTATCCCATTCGTGTATAAGCTAATTCTTTCCATTATTATATTATACTGAAGAAGATATGATATTATAATATTAGATAACTGAAGAAAACATAATAGGCTACTTGAAAACCTCACAGTATCATATTGTTTTTTTCAATACATAAATTTCAGTATCGATTAGATCCTCCTCAATTTGAATCAGGCAGCCTTTAGTTTCCCCAATTCCAAACAGAATACCTACAATATTCGTTTCACTCCGAATTTGTGTCTCTTAGTACATTATAACTGAAGAATATAAATTATTACTAATTTTATTGTGATCTCTTCATGTTTCTCTTATGAATTCCAATGATAAAGCATGAAACCTATGTCCATTTCATCTGTACTGGTTGCAAAACTTTACATTAAATAATTATTTGATGAAATCCAAGTTCAATCGTAATGAAAACAACTTCCTTCAAAAAATAATTTATAATAATAGGTTTTCTTTATTATATTTATAGAAGATATAGTACATTTTTTACAAGAGCCCGATGATTGAACTGTTCTAGACTTGCGGAAAGTTGCGTGATAATATTTATGAGAGCCTGAACATGCAATAAATTTAGATTTTTTGCTACCAGATAACAATAAAGACATGGGAGGCTCATAAAGAACTGAGAAGCACTTGGAAATCAGAGACACAACTGCTTAGCTCTTTCGTAACTGAGCTGAAAATCCTCTTATCACAGCAACATACAAGCAAAACAAGCTGAGTGGGGAATTTTCGGCAGGCTGACCAAACCATATCTATTTAGGACACAGATTATAAGCCAGGAAATTCTTCGAATAACAAGTTATACTGTACTTCCTATCAGAGCATCCACAGATTGAATTATTATGAAGCAGTCATGAGGCCTGGCCCCTGTTTCATAAAAACTTAGAAGTCCTGTAATACAGGAACATCTGATTTTATCGGCTATATCAAGCATGTAATTGGAATGGTGATTCTCCTGTATTAAGTGACTTAAGTTTTATGAAACAGGGCGCTGTTTCATAAAATTAAAAATCAATCATTTAAAATTCAATCCACATTTTTTGACTGATATCATGGTTCTAGCTAATTTACAGTAAGAAGACTGTTATTGGCCCTGAATTGGTATGAATTCACAACAGATACTCTGCATGGCAACTTAATCACGATAAGTGGTTGTGAGAGAGTGGCACTCTGACAATGCACAGAGGTGAATGATATTGCATTTGATTGGCTCGAAGCCCACAATAGAATGCAAACTAGTCCAATTGGCGACACTGCTTTCAAAATCTCAATCTGTATTCTATCTCACTTGAAGCTGCTGGCATAGAAATCGCTTCTTATTTTCCTTTATTGTAACGCCCGCCTTGTGGACACTAGAGTGAGTTAAAGGCCTGGGTTGTTGACTATTTTTCAAAACATTACTCATCCAAACATGAGGGACATGTAGGAGAGAGCTATTCTCTGTAGAAAAACATTTTAGGTTTATTACATTTGCATTACATGTATTGCGAACACGCTTTCTACCAAATTCTCCATTGTGGAACACTATTTTAATTTTTAGATTCAAAATTGTAGTAGATACATTTTTTGGACTCAAAATTGTGTACAAATTATCATTTAAGTTACGTAAGTAGCATAACCTTTAGACTGTGTATTCCAAATTAAGGTTTGAAGCAGTTTTGGGCAAATGCCTGTTGTTTTTACCTGAATTGTATTTGCATATGAATAAATAAATAAGTTAAATAAATAAACATGTCTTGGACAATTTTCACGGGATATTGAATCTTGCGTTTGGAAAATACCATACCCGAACTATATTTCACTGATTTCGATGCCCACGTGGGTTTTAGGCTAGGAACACACCAGTTAGACAAGACAAGACAAGATCAGACACGTTCAGTCACAATACTTCACATAGTTGCTTATGACGCAACACACATTGATTAGTCATTGCAATTAGACATGACTATGTGAAGTATTGTGACTGAACGTGATCATGTCTTGTCTTGACTAACTATTGTTTGCCTAGCTTTAGGCCTTAGGCTAGGAACACACCAGTTAGTCAAGACAAGACAAGACATGATCAGACACACCACTTCACATAGTTGCTTATGAAGACATGTCTAATTGCAATGACTAATCAGTGTGAGTTGCGTCATAAGCAGCTATGTGGAGTATTGTGACTGAACGTGTCTGATCATGTCTTGTCTTGACTAACTGGTGTGCGCCTAGCCTAAGACCCACAGTTTCCTTCAATTCTAGTCAAGTAAGAATAGTATACAATTAAAATTAAGGTAGTTTTAAAGTAGCCAAAAAAGTAAAGACAACAATGATTTGCAAAAATATCATAAATCGGAGAAATCTCTTCATGGATCGAGAGAGCACAAAAGGAGAATTGAATGACCTGGTTGTTCGTTCATTCATGAATTGCATGGTTGAAATTGGAAAAGTGTCGATCAGAAGTGGTGGAGTCAGAGTGCAACGAAACTCAGAAAAAATAAATGGAGAAGATGGATCTATCAGAGAGACGACCACTGAGAAGAGGATATCAGGCAAAAGTCGTTACCAAGGTAAACTACAAATTAACATTCCTCGAAAACATGACATTTAAAAGATTCAACACAAGAAAAAATTACGCCATTCAACAAACTTCCAAACATGGAATCTAATAACCAAATTCAATAATACACGTAGTATATTATGGTTCTAACAATAGACTAAACGATAACACAAATCCTAAAGAAAGCTCAACAATGAATCAATTAGAAATGAAGGTGCAGATTGAGTCATTGATAACAAACACCAGTTTCCAAGGTAAATAAATCATTAACAAACAGTTGAGTCAACATTGGCATTTCACAACGTGGAAATGCACTGTCAAATTTATTCGTGTAAAGAGTCTGAGGCCCGGTTGCACAATAGCCGGTTAAATTTTAATCGTAAATAATTTAACGTGAACCAATCAAAGAAGCTTTCTTCTTCGGTTAAAATTTAACCGACTTTTGTGCAACCGGCACTGAGCATCTACGAAGCTAAGCTGATGTTTTGTTTACTCGAAAGAGCTTAGCTCGGAATAATTGAAGAAAATCTACATAGAAAATTAGAGCTTCCTTATTACGATTATTGGTCGCCACCTTATTATTGTACAAAAACAGTCAATAAGATTGAATTTTTCCACTGGAGATAAATATGTACCTCAATGTAAAAATAAATTGAATTGTTATCTCACTCTGATTGAAAACTCGTGTCAGTCAAAAACCTCATTCAAGATTCTGCGACATTAATGTGTTTATCAACTTAAATAAAATTAGTTTATGTACGATTGTTTGAAATAGCAACACTCTATAAAATCACTTCGCTTATACATGGGCTACTTGATTAAATTAAAAACTTTTAGTACCCTTTTATTAGAGATTTAAAAATATTTTTCAACACTATACTATAGTGACGTCCACGTTATAATTACAGTGAAGAAAGATGAGAGAACAGCATTACCGATTTTCTGCTTAGCCACTGCCTTCTATATAAGACTGCTGATACCGGTACATGTGATGTAATGTTAATTGTTCATAAATAAAAATAGAAATGCAAGTACCCTTTTTAAAATTGTTTACTCACAACATGTTTCGGCTATATGATGCCATTATCAAGTGATTGGGAAATAAATAAAATTGCATTTACTAAATTAATGTCAGAGAAATAATGTTGAGAAATTTTGTTATCAATTCGGATCTTAATCTTTCTAAATTCAAAATTAATAATTTTTTCAAGTGTTTGTGTTTTGTTTAAATGTGGAAATTAGTGAGAATTGGAAAGTCGCACATAAAACCTTTATTTGGACAATTTATTTTATGAAATTGGGATGAAAAGGAGTTTTGGACTGTAGTCTGTTTCTTTGTCCTTGATTGTAAATGATAAATAAATAAATACAAACTTCTTAGTTTTGATCTTATGTTTGTACATTCATATGATTTTATAAACTAGGACTGTATTATTAACTGTTCATTCTTGTTTAAAATAATCAATTATATTTTATTCACCAAGAAAACATATTTTCAATGTTTTGATAGTAAATTTTCATGAAATATTTCGTTAATTATATATTTTCTACATTGTTAAAAAAAACGATCTGACAACGTTACAGGGCTAGAAAAGGAAAGGATGGCGAATGATAGAAAAGGATAACAACAGCATGTTAATCAAATACTATCATTATTTTGGACCTTACTATACAAGCTAACTACAAAATAGGTTTAATTCGTGTGGACGCAGTCTACCATTTGAATTGAAAATGGTGATTAGAATAAAAAACGTACTTTCAAACATCATTCACCATACTGATTCATTTCCAAAAACGTAAAATGTAATCATTCCCGATAAAAAAACTAGATTAGATTTAAATGAATGAAAAATAATTAACATGAGAAGCATATCTCTAATGCCCAGAGAGGAAAGATTCTACCAAAATAACAATAGGAGGATAACAGAGTAAAAGTAGAATGCTCCGACAAAAAAATAGCTATGCGACCACAAAATGACATTATTGTAGCGTTGCTATACCCTGTGTATGTATTATATTCTATAATCTGTTGAATTGTTCTATGGAGTGCTCTGACAAAAAAAAAGTTATGCGACCACAAGATAGCATTATTGTAGCGTTGCTATACCCTGTGTATGTATTTAATTCTATAATCTGTTGAATTGTTCTAT
Source organism: Nilaparvata lugens (assembly GCF_014356525.2). Classification (NCBI taxonomy): domain Eukaryota; kingdom Metazoa; phylum Arthropoda; class Insecta; order Hemiptera; family Delphacidae; genus Nilaparvata; species Nilaparvata lugens. The sequence goes on from NC_052505.1 coordinate 19,204,612, forward strand.
AGAAATAAATTCAATTGAATATCAGATTCCGAGCCAGCTTCATTGACCAGCCAGGTTGGATGAGAGTGCGCCTTGGGGACTGGAGTGGACTGGACTGGCCAACACGAACGTATCACAAGGGGAGTCCACTATCAGCATTCAGCACCACTGCTCTATATGCCTGCTCTACTCAACTAGCTCAGGCTCAGAGAATTCTCCCATCTGCAGTCACTTGGGTTCATAAATGCAGCAATGCACTACATTGCGAACAACTACTCAATGCATCGATTTGAAATTTTCACTGATCTGGTTCCGATAGTGAAAACATATTTGTTCAACGGCAACGATTCCTTAGAAACTCACTTACTTCAGTGGCAAACGTTTTTCACTTTTTTTGAACGAGTGGTGTTTCATGTTGAATGGTGATTTATTATAGATCTGTAAAGTTCCTTCCTATAGATCAGTTTACAGCTTTGAAATTGAAGATGAAGAGCGAACTGTCGCTGAATGTATACTAAACTATAAATATCATTGATAGGCAACAACTATAGCATAGAGAAACAATTGCTTGAGTAGATATCCCATGGTATAGGGCTTTTATGTCGCAACTTTTACTGTTAGCTCAAGCCTATTATTGTTGATTACTGTCGATTATTTTAGATTTTTACTGTTTTCTTGGGGTGAGAGTGTATGAACGGCACAATATGAGAGACTACCAGAGTCACACAGCTTCACGGAAAAGAACTACGTGGACTATCACTTTGAGATAACAGTAAAAGTTGCGACATAAACGCCTTATACCATGGGATATCTACTTATGCTATTGTTTCTCTATGACTATAGCCAACTGGCGGATAGCTATACCCATATATAAGCCATACCCATATATAAGCTATACCCATATATAGTCTGCGTACAGACTTCAAATATCATTGATAACATGAATATCAACGGTGCATACAGACTCACGCCCTGCGTATCACACAATCGGAACGAGAGAAGTACGCAAGATGATCGCCGGTCGCGCGATTCCGGTTCGCGTGCAAAGAACTGGCCAAGCTCCCGCCGACAACAATGGAGCACGTGGCAAGCTCGCGCCTGATATCGATCACCGTACTTAGCAAATCCTTGTTTGCGAAACGCGCGTTTGTAGCGCAGCGCGTACGTCTGTCTGTACGCACCTTAAGAAAGGAAATATTTCGAAACTTCTTCAAAGCATCTTTTCTAGAACTATTTATATGAAGATTTGGTAGAGGGGCAGTTTTGGGCTGAGCCTGTTGACTCTTACCCAATCATTTATACGAGTTTTTATTATTCCATGATCGAATTATCAAATAGAATGATTTTATATTTTATCTATTATGAAATGTTAACATGTGTATCAATTTTGGCAATAAAAATTATTATTATTCAATGTGAAAATAAATAAAACATTTCTATGGTAGAGCTGTGACTTTACTACAGGAAAAGTGCCGAAAGGTGTTTTTCTGATGATACCAAATCAGTCCCCTGGTTTGTGTTTTAGTAGATATATAAACAGGATTATACATATAGATACACATATGTTATTTAATTTTGATTACTTTCAAGTTAATTGAAAATGCTCTTATAAATGAAATTCTTACAAGTTAAACTACCCACTGAACCAAATTTCACAAGTATACTTCTGTAGTTAGTAATGAGGAGAACAGTGAACTATAGTTGAACTGAAAGAACTTCAGACTTGGAGGGATATGCGGATCAGACAGATGGAGGTAGATGGGGAACCCGTTCAGCCAAATAGTGTATTGAATAGAGTCATAGAAACAAGCGTTGATGCCAAGTTGACAAAACAGGCTCAGTCTATGCAGTGCTTTCAGAGAGAAACCTACATATGAGTAGTATCATGAGGCATATATATATATATATATATATATATAATATATATATATATATATATATATATATATAATATATATATATATATATATATATATATATAAAAATATGTGTATATATATATGCAATCATAGGCCAACAAAAAATAGAAAAATTCAAAAAACAAGAATGAATAACTTTTTGGTCTATGTTGCCGGGAGACATTGCTGTGTCCGGACTGCAAAATCTGAGCTTCAAATTAAAAATTTAAAATCCAACGTTGCCAAATCAAATGATTATAAATAAAAGTACATTCATATTTCATATTTAAACCTGATGAATTGTTAACGTCGTTTGGTGGTGTTTTGGTGGGGGGGGAGGGGGTGTTGAGGAGGCACTCTGCTGTTTCATCCTCAACAGGACTATTTTTATGAAATCTACTCTAGTGAATACTTTTTAATTTTCACACTATAACACTGTATTTTGGTGGGGGAGGGAGGGGGTGTTGAGGAGGCACTCTGCTGTTTCATCATCAACTGGACTATTTTTATGAAATCTACTCTAGTGAATACTTCATAATTTTCACACTATAACACTGTATAACGTGCACTTTTTATTCCCAACAATGACCGTTTTTAGCAATTAGCAGTTGGTCTGAATTCACCCAAAAGAAGTTAGCGCCAAATCATGAGTCTCATAAATTAAATCACTATCCTGAAATATACCTTTTTTGTTCCAACTCTATCATTAGTGATTGTATTGACAACTTAGTAATACTCTAATTACGATCAAAAATACCACATACCACTTTATAAGAAGTGAAAAGGATAAAAACATGGATTTGGCGATTTTTCGCGAAGTTGGAAAAAATTAACAATTTCACAACGAGCTATAACTCGCTTCCTATTGGAGATAGAAAAGCATTTAGGGGGTGAAAATTGTAGATAATTTAATTCTCTTCAAAAAAGAATAGAACAAAAATATGGATTGAACAATCGGTTTTGGAGATATCGTGAAAAAAATGAAAAAAGTACCAAAATCTCTTGGTTTTCAGGCTGCCAAAAGTTATGCCTTCAGAAATTTTGGTGGGAAACCATAGATTACTCTTACTAATACCCAAATGGATTGATTAAAACAATAAAATCAATTACCTTAATTTTTGTTTGGTCGGGCCGCATTATAATGACTAATTGACTGGGCTACAAGTCGGAAAATGTTTTAATTACATTATAGTAAGTGATGAGAACAGTGAATTAGTAATGAGTTGTAGGGGTACTCACCCAGAAGAAATGACAAAGCATGTCGGCTCCGTAGTCGAGGAAGTCCTTGTGTGCGAATCGGGGACCGGCTCGGTCCGCAGGAAAGGTCATCGACAAACCACGTGGTCGGCCAGTTGGGGCTGTTGGCAGCGCGACTCGTCACACCGCTGCGACTGTGACATCACTGTGCAGTCACACCACTACACACACCATGAGTGTGTCACCTGTTAGTAGCCTATCAACACCCAACACACAGAAACTCAGCCTCAGTCAAAGTGAGACTGCGAGATCCAAAGATGATCAATACCCAACACACAGAACCTCAGCCTCAGTCAAAGTGAGACTGCAAGATCCTACAATGATCAATACCCAACACACAAAACCTTAGCCCGAGTTATCGTTATCAGAGTGAGCTGCCTTCACTACAACACCCTCCGATGATCAACACTTAACACACAAAACCTTAACCCGAGTGATTAATATCAATTTGAATGAAGTGAACAGTGATCCTCCACTCAACACTCAGAACCTCAGTCCGAGAGATTAATATCGATCTAAATAGTGTCCGCTGATGATGAAAACTCAACACACAACCACACAAACCCTCAGCAGCCCGAGTGATTGTTGTTAATAAAGTGAGCCACCGTTCACTGTGTGAGTGAGAGAGAGCCAACTCACCGAGCCGTTCCTAATTCGATCAAGTGCACTCGCTCACTGACAGGCATTTGTTTCACGCGCTCCAGTCCATGCCGTGCTCAAACTGCAACAAAACAAACTCTAGTTTATCGGTTTGTCGTAATAACTTTGATAAAGTGGTACACAATATATTAGATAACATTTGTTGAATTGATATTGTGGATTTTTTCTGTAATCGAAAAACACATTTTTATTTTGTCACATCAATGTCTAATAAATGTGGATGTGACAAAATAAAACTGGGTTTTTTCAATATGAGTTTATTTATTTAATCATTCAGAATTACACAACTTACAGAAAAGTACCACAGGCTAACTTACGCCCAAAACGGTTCCGATTCTAATTTATACAACAGTCCAAATGTAGCTAGGTTATGCGGTCACTTAACATTCATCAATCACACACTCAATTTACAATTCTAAACAGACAAAAATCAATTTTAACTCATATTGAGTTATGTAACACAATGATGATTACGATTCAATCCAACAAAAGTATCATAACAATCTTTCAGTAAAGGTCATTATTTATTATACACTCAGCTATTTTATAAGAATTTCCAAACATTAAATTGATTTGATGAATCATAACCACGAAAATACACGAGTTTGGCAGACTGACAAACGATGATAGCGTAGGCTATGCCTTGAAAATTTATTTCATTTCATTATTGAATGAGAACTGAACTCATAATTTTACTTACAATTAGAAAAGAACATTAAAACTTGAAGGGATATGTAGTTGAATATTTTTATTAAAATACTGTGCAATTCCTTCTTATACCTTGAATGTATTCTATAGTATTTAGGATTACTTAAGTGGATATTTAATTTTTAGATTGTAGCACATTACTGATATAATGACCTATTTAAAACCTCAATTAAAAATCCTGGAAAAACCATTGATTCTATTAGATTCATAGAATTAATCAATTGTACATTCTGTTCTTTCATGACAATTTTATGTTGCTATAGGTCACTATAAGTTACTTATCAATTACAGTAGGGTGTAGAGATTTAGACTACAAAGCACAATAAATTAACTTGATTACAGAAAACAAAAAAGGGAGAATTTGTGAGTTTTAAAAACTGCAGTTGGTTAAAACTATAAAACTTATAGACATTATAAGAAGTTTCCATAAAGATTTAGTAAGAGAAGTGACTACAGAAAAGAATGCAAGCAGATGAGAGTGGGTATTCTAATAACAATTTTATTATGTCAGCAAACAGAAGAGTTTTTTTTGTAATGTCATAAAAACCGTTATTGGTACACTGCGTGAATTGCCTGGGTTAACAAGGTCAAACAGCATAATTATATGTAACATAAATGTTGATTGGCGTGTATTATGTCACTTGTTTGCTCGAGACATTGATTTAAAGGTTTGAAATGTGATTTCAGCAGATGCAACATAGTTAATAAATCCGGATTTTCTAAAACTGTATTCAGTGACATTCTATTTATTTTATTAAAAACCATTTATGTTTACTGAGCACATTATAGATGAACATGAATACTACCGTACTTGATAAGTGTATTAATCGATTGTGCATATCACAATATTTTAACTCATATTTGGGCAAAAATTAGCTAGGAAGCCTTAAATTTAGAAGATTACTAAACGTAATAAAATAATAGCCTACTATTATCTATGCCTGTTCTCCGTACGGTGAGTGGATATAAAACTTGCAGTCTAAATTGATAATTGGTACATCATGCACTCTAAACTAATTTCAACAGATTTTTACTCAAATATGGACTGGACTCTTGTATCCTGTAAAGATACGGTACTTGTATCTTTAAACTTATCTAAGTCTATAAAATGTTCTTTGGATATAAATAAAAATTGAAATCTAAGTACCCTTTTTAAATTATTTAAAAAGGGTCTACTTGGATTTCTAATTTGATCTATACTCAAAAGTAGTCCTAGAGAAGAAGATAATGTTCTATGGATTTTGTGATGTCACTTTTGGTGCACACATGCCTAGCTAGCTGTAATCGGTAGAGCAAATGAGATCCAAGAATTTTTACGTTCAAAATAAAAATTACGCTGAAATAAAAATACCACAAAATTCTTACCAGCTCTTCAAAGAGCTTATATAAAATTCTGCTATCAATCGCTGCAAACTGCTGCTGGTTTATCAGTCTGCAGTTCATCTACTCTCCTTGAAGAGCTGGTAAGAACCTTGTGGTATTTTTATTTCAGCAGGAGTGAACGTAAAAATTCTTGGATCTCATTTGCTCTACCGATTACAGCTAGCTAGGCATGTGTGCACTAAAAGTGACATCACAATTTGTATGAGTTTTTTAGTATTATCATAGACCAACTGATAAGCTTGTTGAATTTCTGAGCGGAGGTGTTAGAGTTCGGTAGCTCAAGACTGAAAGGTGTTGAACATGGGAGTACCACAGGGCTCAGTTTTGGGCCCCCTGTTGTACATATTGTTCATGAATGACTTCTCAAGCAGTCAGGGGGCAGTGCTCTTTGCAGTTCACACCACCTTGATTGCCTGAGGTGTCGCTGTGGAACAGGCAAAGGAGGAATCCACCAGACTTATAGAAGAAGCTAAGTTGTGGTTTCTAGCCAACAAACTCAAACTAAATGAGAAGAAAAAACATCTTGGTTTGCTCATTGAAAAGACATCCAGTTGCGTCATATCCAGTAAAACTGTTAGAATTCTAGATGGATGAGAGATTGAGCTGGAATCACCATGTGAACCAACTATGTAGGAAATTGCCCACAGTACTGTAACACCTCCATAAGCTGAAAGATGTGATAGATCAAAGCAGTCTTATCATGGCCTATCATTTGCTGTTTCACAGCCATACTCTCTATGGCCTGCTCCTGTGGGGTCAAGCACCAGCTGTTTACGATGTGCTGCTACTGCAAAAAGAAAGCTCTTGCCAATAGGCAAGACATAGTGGAGACAAGCAAGGATAGTGACATTTTCTAACTTCAGGAATCACTGATACTCATTTAGGGATCTCGGGATACTCACAGTGCACAGACAAAAAGTATTGTTCTAGCTGATGTATATCAAGAGGAATCTTGGGCAGTTACAAGAAAGGTGTGATATACACGACATGCCACTAGACTGAAAATGCCGCGAAGCCGACTGGCGGGGAACTACAATAGCTTTCCTTCCCAGGCAATAAAATTTTTAACAGCCTTCCTAGACAATTTTAGGAAACACGGGATTATTGGTTCCAAACTATGGTGAAGAATAAACTCCTGGAAAAGCTACTCTACTCACTGCAGGGTTTTTACGAGGGACCTCTTTTTGGGAGTCTAGCATCTCCTCAGCATGAATGACCATGCAGGTCGTTTTACTGTGATCAGAGAATTCAGACACAGCCTATCTGGAAACTCCAGTCTTTGGCAACGACCTCAAGTATGGTATCAAATAAGAAAGCTCCTATAAAAATAAATGGAATTTAGGATACGGTAGTTGTGAATAAATTTAAAGTTATATACCGTAACTTAAAAACTATTAACCTATAAAAGTAAATCAGCAAGACCAACATATCATAATTCTATACAGTATATGATAAGAAAATTACTAGAACTAGACTACGGTATGTAGGTACAGAAAATGAAAGAAATCCCTTCTACTTTGTAAACTAGCCTGTATAGGTTTGATCACAAAATTTTAAATGTTAGTCTTCCACAACTAAACATTAAACTCAGGTAAAAGAATAAATAAAGAATTTGACATTTTAGAAGACCTACTAAAAATATTTATAGGAAGATGAACGTAACGTGAATTATTTTTATAACCTAAAAAATAAATTGGCGGATAGTTCATTATCATATCTCAACAATATGGGTAAAATACTCTGCTAAAAGTAAAAGTAAATAATGCTAATATTGTCATGTATTAGTTACAGTATATTAAAAATAAACCACTATTGAGGGTTTAAAACTGACTTCAACCTGCAAGAAATTTAAAACTAACTTTACAAAGTAAAAATCTGGTTCATTTGAATGAACTCTGTTTACATTCTAGGATGTTACTAGATACATGAATGTATAAGTTTATTATTTATATTGATAACTTAATGCAATAAGTTCCTTAAAAATTATATTTTACTACTTGAACTTACTAAAAAATACTATGAAAACTGGTAAAGTAATGGAATAACCTGGTTTGATGTGATTGACACACATCAGTCTAAATTGCTAAAGTAAATATTACAAAAATAATACCTTGTAAGCATGAGATTTTGGCAACAGCCTATTCTAAAACAGCACAATACACAAAGAATTAAATTCAAATTTATAGCACGATTGCAATTTAATTTCGTACCGACTGAAATAAGATTAAACTTTACAATAAATTGACGACGAATGCACAAGCTCGCACCGAATGTGACCGTCCACTGTGCACTGTTTTCTGTTTATCTATTCTGCTTGCTCCGTGAACTGATGTTGACCAGTTTGACAACATGGCCGCCAAATGGAAACAGCGCTTCGCGCGAAATTTGAATTTGATTTACAAACTGCGCAGAAAGTGAGCTATCCGCGCGTGCATATAAACTAACTAGCCGTCAGGCTCGCTTCGCTCGCCGTATCCGTCTAGCCAGGGGCGCCGACTGGATTGTCCAAGAATGAGATTAGCAGGCTCGCTTCGCTCGCCTGCATTTTTATCATGTTAGGACAATCCAGTCGGGGGTCCAGACTAAACGTCTGGCTAAACGGATATGGCGAGCGAAGCGAGCCTGACGGCTAGTAATGTAATATTCCCAGGATTGAAGTAGCAGTGCCCAATCAATTTTTCCTCGATAAATGCATTTAAATCTTCAACTTGGTGCCAACCTAACAAAGTCAACTCAACTTAATGCCAACCTGACAAAATTATTAATTTAGTTGCCAGTTAACAACTGTTTCGAAGAGGTACTCTATCTAGATTATAGTTCTATAGTAACATAAATATAAAGAAAATAATTGAAAATCTCAGTACCCTTTTTTAAAAATATTTTATCACGACATGTTTCGGTCAATTATGCCATTTTCAAGAAAATGCTGTTTCCATTTTATGCTTGAAAATGGCATAATTGACCGAAACATGTCGTGATAAAATATTTTTAAAAAAGGGTACTGAGATTTTCAATTATTTTACCGTATTTTCAAATTCCATGGAAATTGAAATTATGTATTTGAAGCATGGTAGTACATATAGGTACTGTAAATTTCATGTTACATAGTGAGGTCCACGTTATAATGACAGTGGATAAAGATATGAGAACAGCTTTGCCGATTCTCTGTCTTGATTAATTTTATTTCTTCATTGTCAAAAATAGATTTGGCATCGTTGCCGAGCTAAAAATGGATAGTACTAACTGCTTTGTGGAATGATAGACAAATATAGCAACATCAAAGTTAATCAAATACTGTCATTATAACGTGGACCTCACGATACAAAGTCTGCTTATTCGAATGTCGTATACTATAGTAGGGTCAACGTTATAATGACAGTGGATAAAGATAGAAAAATAGCGATGCCGATTCTCTGAATTAATTAATTATATTTCTACACTGTCAAAAACATAATTGGCATCGTTGTGGACCTAGAAATGGATAGTACCACCGGCTTTGTCGAATGATAGACAAGGATATCAAAACCAAAGTTGATCAAATACTGTCATTATAACGTGGACCTCACTATAGCATCTATTTATACAAAGTTCCGCTCTTTTCCACTTCAAAGTTATAAATGAATCTTCATTCAATGACAAGTACGTTACAGAATAACAATAATCAATTATTGAATTCTATAATTTATAGTTATAATAATTATTACAATATTAAATAATTGAATATTGAATTATTCAACCAGTGAAAAACATATTTAAGAAGTTATAAAATTTTCATGATTATGATTCTTTAAATTATTGATGAAATGCTAGGATCAAGAGTAAAGGAATTGAATAAATTAATTTAGTACGGTACCTATGTCATTCTATACCATACTTTCAAATTTTAATACTGTGCACTGGTTTTTTCATGAGAAAAAAACTTGTAAGATAGAATTCAAAAACCTGTAATAATGTGTTTATTGAATTCAACTTGAAAGATTCTTTATTAGACATTTCAAATTATTTTTTCTATTAGATCCTCAATCTTATAAATATTTTGAAAACATGAGACATATAATATCTGGTCTCTCATGAATATGTGACGGTTTGATTGAGTAATACATGTTTCACTTAGATATCTACAAACAACAGCTCAGCAGACAGTATCATTCTGAAAATGCCACTTCTGAGATTAGATATTCTGAAGAGGTAGTTCTTGAAATAAGTGGAATTACTAACTTATTTCAAACATTTTCAGATAAGTGATCATTTTTGTATTGCAATCTGCTAGTGTATCTTCAACTAGAAGGTAAGATAATATAAACTCAGGCTTTTATATTTTCCATAGATCTGGTTGACTTGAACTGAGATTCAAAGTATTTCCGTATGAATGAGATTCAAAGAATCTCAAAGAGATTCAAAGTATTTTATAATATGAATGACAATAATTTATACTTGGTACATATATTATACTTCATAAGTTTCATCTGGGTGCTTGAAAGTAAATTATATTCAAAAGTAAATTATATTAGGGATCTTAAAAACACTTCACTTACATGGGTTACTTTTGAACAAATTAATAAAAACAATATAAAAATCTTGTAGTACCCTTTATTTGAAAAAGAACTGTAAAATAGTTCAACGACTAGTTTCGACCCTAACATAGGTCATTTTCAATTACATGCAGCAATATTAATAACAAAATGAAACTTGACTATTTATCTGAATAGTGAAAAATTGAAAAGAGTGAAAAAAACTGAATAGAAAAATACTAAAACTGAATAGTGAGTTGTGTTTTTTCTGGCTCTAAATTTTGTCAAATTACGCAAAAATGTTCCAATTAATGGTGATTTGAGTGTGATATTTTTTGTTTTTATCCTGTTTTTAAAATTTAAAATTACTAGTTTTCGTTGTTTTTTTAGTGAAAATGGACTAAATTTCAGGAAAGTGAAACCATAACCCTATTTCGGACATTTAAATGTTATCTAAATTTGGGAGAAAAATGGTACAAGGAGTATCCTAGTTTTTCTCTCCCAATCAGTGCTACTTTGTAAAAATTATAAAAAAATTGATGTAGAAAATAAATAAACAAGTTGATACTTTAATTAATTCAACTTGAAAATGACCCAAGTTATATGAACATATTATATAGTAACAACTTGATTATCTATTTTCTACATTAGTTCAACTTGAAAATGACCTAAGTTAGGGGCGAAACTAGTCGTTGAACTATTTTAAAGTTTCTTAAAAATAAAGGGTACTTCAGGATTTTTATATTGTTTTTATTAATTAGGGATCTTGTACACTAAAATTTTGATAACTGTTATAATCTTCAATCTCAAATATTTTGCAGGATGAAAGTGCCTCTCATTTTAGTCATTTTTCTCATTCCACTTGTTTATGGCAATGTGGTTCATAAGAAAAGCTTCACCAATTGGGAGAAGATAATTGAAGAAGTCAACTCAGCACAAAGTACATGGAAGGTGGGCATCACATCATGTTTCCATCAATGTTAAGACATAGATAGTATGTACCTTAGATAACATATAACAGATTTATTCAAGAATATCATGGCACCGAGCTTCGCTCGTTATAATTTTATTTATTGACTTTTGATAAACCGAACACAGTTCTTTAAAATGATTGGGGAAGTACTAACAGGCACAGCCCAAAACTGTTTTTTCCCCGAATTTTGATTTATACACTATAAATAGTCCAGAAGTAGGTTATGTTCCACACACTTGAATTCAGGTTCAATTTTCTGTTCAAACAGTTGAAAACAAAAAAATTATAATTTAGATTATATAAAAACCAAATTGAATATCAAAATAGCACTCACTAATCACTTAAAATTGTCAAATAATGATCAACTTTGAAAATTGTGATATACCATGGCTTACTCTATCTATAGTAGGCTATGGATATACTCTAGTTTAGGAGGATTATCATGTCATGTCAACAAATCAGATTATGTTGATCAAGTCGATTAAATTGTCTAGCTAGATAAAATTTCTCGCTAATAATAATAATAATATCGAGTGACCTGGCTGGCTCAGGTCTGGTGTCAGAGTTTTCAGGTCGCAACTGATCAATTTCAGGGCCTCTGACATGACCTAACGACTGCTTTTTAGGCAGCCGGGACCGACGGCTTAACGTGTCCATCCGAAACACGGGAGTGGCCCGAGATAAATATCTTGGCCCGGGCCGGGATTTGAACCCGGGCCTCTGAATCATAAAGCCAGCATCTGATCCACTCGACTACGGCCACTCCTATCTCGCTGATTGATTATGATTACACAGCTGGAAATAATTCTGTCTCTCTCCCACACAGGCAAACGCATCTTCTGTTATCGAAAGACGACGAAATTATCATCTGTTTTCCAAGGATGGATTATCCTTTTAATGTTGTTCAGCGAGTTTTTTAAAGAATGAGACCTAGTGCAATCGAATCTTTATATCATAAACCTACTATTTTCTAAATTTCGTGAAAATCGTTAGAGCAGTTTTCGAGATCCGTAAAACATAAATAACCAGATATAAAAATAACCAGATATACAGAAATTGCTCGCTTAATATAATAGAGGATATCAGATACTGTTTTCAGTGAGACGTTGTGATATTCATCCCTAATAAAACACTTGAATATTGTCTAATAATATCACGAATTAATTGAAAAGTTACATACCGTATATGTTTCAACACCTATGGTGTCATAATCAGTGTGATGACTAATCTACAGTGAATATGACACCATAGCTGTTGAAACATATACGGTATGTAACTTTTCAATTAATTCGTGATATTATTAGACAATATTCTACTGTTACGCTATTCAAGATATCATTTCATAAAATAATTTTCCAACTCTTTAGTAGCAGGCCTTCATCATAAGATAACTCTTTCATTTTTTACAAATAAAAAACTTACTGATGAAAATAATTTTCCAACTCTTTAGTAGCAGGCCTTCATCATAAGATAACTCTTTCATTTTTTACAAATAAAAAACTTACTGATGATTGATGTTCAAGGATGTATTGAAATCAAGCTTTGATAAGTACCATACCGTATGTTATAATACACATCATTAACAACGATCTATATATACTAAAAGGCTGAAAAGGCGCCGGACCGTTTCTCGGCTGGCAAAGCCTACTCTGTTCGCTATCCAATTAGTATAATTATATAGATTGTTGATTATTAATACACTTTCCACTATGTATAAATATTTGACTGCATGTCGTGTGGAATACATAGTAAAAAGTGTGTTAATACATCGCAGCTCGGAATGGATAAAGAAACCATCACATTATTATTGTTTATAAAATAGAATATTATAGTACCCTTTTTGAAATTAATAAAATAATAGATTAAAAATACAAATTATAACAACTAGTTTCAGTGATCTACACCATCTTCAGGTTTTAACAAATAAATTTTAAATAAACGTTTTACTAATAGTAAATATAGTAGCCTAATCGTTTAAAGGTTTATTTAAAATTTATTTGTTGAAACCTGAAGATGGTATGGATCTCTGAAACTAGTTGTTATAATTTGTATTTTTAATCTATTATTTTATTAATTTCCAAAAAGTTACTATAATTCTTTTTTATAAATAAATATAAGTAGCCCTGAATTCATAAATTTTAAGAACATTATTACACCTTGATCCCTATTTCTACCATATAATTAGAAATCTGAAAGTCTGTAAGCGTACAGCTATTAGATAAAAATAATTTATTGCGGTAGGTACAGTATTTTCGTGATACTGATATTTTATCTTTCTGGAACTTTTCAGTCAATTGAATGATCATATATGGAAAGTTCTGAAATGCTATCATATTCCACTATTTAGGGTCATAAATTTTCATAAATGCTTCATTTTGTGATATCTTTCTCATGATAAAGTTCAATGAGGGTGCTATGCGACTCTTGCTGATATCAAATATAAATAAATTAATTCATTTCAATTTAGAATAAATGGAATAAACAATTTTTCTCTGTGACCTAATTAAAATTTGATGATTATATATAGATTACATTCCGTAGCAGTCAGTAAATGAATTCAATCATTCATTTTTTTAGAGTTACTAACTTTAGCCCAATCACTAAATGGGGAGTGAACGTAGAACTGTGCCAAGATTATTATCATTAGCGTATGGCTTTGAATGGTGGGGAGACCCAAGGGTAGTTCCACCTCGCCGTATATAATCCAGAGTTCCCTTAATGGGAAACCGGACACTAAGGTTATAGTGAGCACAATACTTTAAATTCGCACTTTTCACTTCCAAATAAAGTTCTTTCTGATGTTAAAAAGTCCAAACATATACAAAACCGAAACAAAACACAAAACCACTAAGCTAAATTTAGAAAATATTAAATTTAGACAGTAAATTTAGAGCCGAAAATTTATAGCACATTACAATTTTGCCATGGCAACCAGTGCCAAGATAAACCTGATTCATAGAATCTTCAATTAAGGAATATTATTTTAAGGAAAATATAGTGGTTTAATTTACAGTACCTATATTAAGTTTTACTTTACATACTTAAAATATTGATATAGACGCAATATCTATAATATAAAATAAATTATAGTACCTACCCTTTGAAATTGATAAAATAGGTTAAGAATATAAATTATAATTTGTTATAATATTTATAGGTAGTTATAATTTGCATTCTTAATCTTTTATTTTATTGATTTCAAAGAGTACTATATACCTTTGCAATTCTTTTTTATAAATAAAAGAAAGTAGCCTTAAATTCATACATTTTAAGAGGACGCAATATCACTTAATTTTTCAGGCTAGGAGAAATTTTAGTCCTCAAATTTCTGAAGAAGCAATACAGAAACTATTGGGTGCAACACTGGATGACTTTTCGAATGCACCATTCAAGAAATTCGAAACCAAGGCAAACATACCGAAAAGTTTCGATGCAAGAAAAGTGTGGAAAAGCTGTCGATCAATCGGACATATTCGAGATCAAGGCTATTGTGGATCATGTTGGGTATGTATGATCAGAAATAAATAATCATGAATAGTGATAATATCTTGTGATAGCCACTCACCGTATGTGAAAACCCCCACTTTTCACAGACATGTTTAACCTGATGTGCGCCACATAATAAACGCATTGTAATATTTTTGACCCGAGCTTAGCAAGGGTCTGTTTCAAACACAAATAGATTGGATTTAGTTTTGTTGTTATATTATGTATGATATGAAAGTATTAACAACTGTAATATTTTAAAATAGAAAAATAATTTGATTTGGTTTTTTCGTATGTAAAATTTGTATCAAAAATTGAATTTGAATAAATTATTAAAATTATAATATTGATTGATTGCAATGAAAATAGGCTGTAACCATCCTCGGTAGTATGAGAATCTTTATGTAAAATTTTAAGTCAAGGCTGTGCAAAGGCTAAAAATAAACTTTCTAATGGTGATATTTTTCAAAGTTTCTATTTGAATATCATCAAGCTATCAAAATGAAAAATTTTTCTCAGGAAAATGTATTTTTCCGATCATTATTTTTGAGATATAAGTATAATTTTTGGGACAGAACATTTCAAGTTTGGTAAGAGATTAATAAATGTGATTTAGAGGATAAATTCTTCATGGTGTTGGTGATTGATTAAAATGAAATTTTTTCGGAAATATCAATTTTTGAGAAAGTTATTCAATTTACCAAAAAATACCGAAAATAACTCAACTAAAAGTTATTTTTGGTCAGTTTTAGTAAATTGAATAACTTTCTCAAAAATTGATATATCCGATTTTTTTTGCTTTATTCAATCAAAAATACCATCGAGAATTTATTCTCTAAATCTCATTGATTAATCTCTTACCGAATTTGAAATGTTCTGTCCTAAAATTTAAACTTTAGACGCTCATATCTCAAAAAGTAATGATCGGAAAAAAAATGTTTTCCTGAGAAAACTTTTTCATTTTAATAGCTTGATGATATACAAATCGAAAAACTTTGAAAAATATCACCAGTAGAAGGTTAATTTTTAGCCTTTGCACAGCCTTAATCAGTTCAGTAGTTTAGACGCGATGATGCATCATTCTTGAGTTTTCCATCCCCTACATGTACAAGCCGATTCTTCCCTTTATTATATTATATATTTCCTTTATTATAGTATAGACTAGTAGGTAGCCCATGCTCCGCAAAGATCTAATTAAAAACTTGATCTATTGAGATCTTGAAGAATTAAAAATAGGCCTTTTTTAAATAATGGATGAACATACAAAATTGAAACTTTGCACAACCATTATTTATAACAACTAGACAAAGCTAGAAAAAATTATTATAATTTTTCAAATTCATAAAACAAAATGGCGGCCATTTAAAATTTTGTTTCTTAAATAACTCAGAAACCGTTGGTTTTACAAAAACTTTACAAGAATAACTTTTTTTAGTAAATTCAATTACCTATCGATTGGTATCCCAAATTTTTTTAAGTTTGGACCAATATTAACTGAGATATGGCAGCTTTAGTGGTTGGTGACACACCTTTAGAGGGTTATGTAACGTTATTTTATTATTTGAAATGACCTAAAATCGCTTACAATTAACATGCAATGCTAATAGAGATTGTTGCATCATTGAGGCGACTCTATCAGCATGCCTTGGTTTGCACTGCAACAAACTTTCAGTGGTCACCCATCACTAAGGCTGCCTTATCTCAGTTAATATTGGTCCAAACTTAAAAAATCTGGTACCAATCGATAGGCAAATAAATGTACTAAAAAAAGTTATTTTTGTAAAACCAACGCTTTCTGAGTTATTCAGGAAACAACATTTTAAATGGCCGCCATTTTGTTTTATGGATTTGAAAAATTATAATATTTTTTTTCTAGCTTTGTCTAGTTCCTATACATTTAATATACACACTCGGTAGGTGATGTTATTGGCCATTCCAGGCGGTCGCTGCAGCCGAGGCAGTCACTGATAGGTATTGCATCGCTTCTGGAGGCAAATTCAAGCAGCACCTCTCCATGGAAGACTTGCTGAGTTGTTGCATGGAATGTGGCAAGGGCTGTGATGGAGGCAGTCCACTCTATGCCTGGTACCACATATGGAGACATGGCATCACATCTGGAGGAGACTATGATTCCAACGACGTAAGTTGCTACATTGGACTAGTTAGTACTATTACTACTATCTCATAATAATTGTTCAAATATAAATGTTATCAAAACCAAGGCGCTACATATAACCTCATCCTACATGAAAATACTTAGGTAACCCAAAATTAGGCACCATTGCTGTGATGAATGTTTCCAACTGCAGGAGCAAGAAATTTTCATATGTACAAGAGATTGTCAGTTCATATCGAATTGTATACATTATAAGTATTTAGGAGTAACAGTTGACAGTCATTTTCGTTGGGATATTCATATGAAAAATGTTTGTAATAGACTGAAACAGGTATTGGCCAAAATGTATTATATTAAAAATTTAATACCCAATAAAGTGAAGAGGATGACGTATATAGCCTTGGGAGAGTCTGTTATGAGATATGGATTACTTCGAATAATTTAGCCAGAAACACCTTAATCTACATTGTACCAAGAACTTTCAATGATTTACCCGATAATTGTGCTGAGTTTGTTAATATGCGCCTGTTGAAAAGAAATTTAAAGATTTGGTTGAATAATTACACTCTAGATGTAACATAATGTAATTCATTATTAATGTATTGTATTGTTGTAATTCATTCTGTTCTATTTTTTGTATGTAAGTTCAGGTTGACTATATTATATTATAACACTTTTGAGAGCTGATTAACCTAATTAAAATCATGATAGTAATTTCAACTGTCAAGTAAATTCTGTAAGTAATTTTAGCAGTGTAATAAACTGATAAGTAAATGCAACTGTTAAGTAAAAATAAAGTTTACTGATATATGTATATTTATATTTGAATTTACATGTTTTATATAGTACCATAGAGAAACAATAGCATAAGTAGATATCCCATGGTATGGGGCGTTTATGTCGCAACTTTTACTGTTATCTCAAGCTGATAGTCCACGTAGTTCTTTCCTGTGAAACTTTATGACGCTGGTAGTCTCTCATATTGTGCCGTTCATACACTCTTACCCGGTCAAAACAGTAAAAATTGGCAATAATCGACAGTAATCGGCTTGAGATAACAGTAAAAGTTGCGACATAAACGCCCTATACCATGGGATATCTACTCAAGCTATTATTTCTCTAAGACTATATATTATAACACTTGAGATTTTTGAGAGCTGAGCCAACAACCTAATTAATATAATGATAATAATTTCAACTGTTAAGTAAATTCTGTAAGTAATTTTAACAGTGTAATAAACTGATAAGTAAATGTAACTGTTAAGTAAAAATAAAGTTTACTGATATATGTATATTTATATTTGAATTTACATGTTTTATATAGTACCATAGAGAAACAATAGCATAAGTAGATATCCCATGGTATGGGGCGTTTAAGTCGCAACTTTTACTGTTATCTCAAGCTGATAGTCCACGTAGTTCTTTCCTGTGAAACTTTATGACGCTGGTAGTCTCTCATATTGTGCCGTTCATACACTCTTACCCGGTCAAAACAGTAAAAATTTGCAATAATCGACAGTAATCGGCTTGAGATAACAGTAAAAGTTGCGACATAAACGCCCTATACCATGGGATATCTACTTACGCTATATTTTCTCTATGATTGTACCTTGTCAAGCAGCCTCTTTGAGGTTCGCTTAAGGTAGCTTATTTATTCAATAAACGTTTTTTTCTATTCTATTCTAGGTATAGTTTATTACTACTATCAGGTATAGTTTCAGCTATAATTTAGCTTGAGCTTGAGCTACAATCAGACTATGATACCAATGAGGTAAAGGTCGTCACACACCCAGCTACAGCTAGTAATACCGTACGTCTTTGGAAGACTTAGTCCCGGTTGCACAACAGCCGGTTAAATTTTAACCGTGATTAATTTCACGAGAACCAATCAGAGAAGGCCTTTTTGATAAGATGGCTTCTCTGATTGGTTCTCGTAGAATTAATCACGGTTAAAATTTAACCGGCTGTTGTGCAACCGGCAATTAGCCGTCCCATCTACTAATATTTAAAGCTACGCTACACTGGTGTGTACGGGACAGATGCATAGCTTGGTTTCAATTTTTTTTATCTATCAATTTATACAATAACTACCTACATTATCAATGATACGGAGAGGAAAAATAATGTAACCTTGTGGGCTATTTCTCTCCCAAATTTAGATAACACATAGTCCGAAATAGGTTAAGTCTTGTAGTTCTTCAATTCACAAAATTTTCAGTCAAGTATTTTCACAAAGTGGATTTTCAAATTTAGATGCTTCAAAACTAAACATAGAAGAAATATAGCCTATTGGGAGATTGGACGGCTATCTAAATAATACATTGTACATTCAAATGAATATTATTAATGTAGTATTTGAAAAATCCAATTGACTTACAGTTTACTTAGGTACTGTATTATTTTTAAGACTCAGTAATGTAATTTTGTATGTACAGTTGCTGTAAAATTTGATTTTATCTTTTGTCTTACTGTAATCTATATTTGACTTTGCCTATTGTTCTAAGAATTTAACGGCAATAAAATCATATTTATTTATTTATTTATTTATCATACGACTTTCGAAGACGTATTTATAGCTAAACGTAGCTGAGTTTGAGTTGATTTTAAGTCATGTTTATAACTGCTAGAATCTTGATAATGCTCTTTTGAAATTGCCTGTGGGTGAATACCTACCTAACACTAAAGTGAGGTCCACATTATAATGGCAGTAGAGAACGATAAATGTGAACTGCTTTGCCGAGTCTCTGCCTTGCCACAACCTCTATAGCTGATACCGGTGTATCAGATGTACCAATATCAACTGTTCATTCTTGTTTAGAATGATCAATTATATTTTTTCGCCAAGAAAATATAATTGTCAATGATTTAATAATAATTTTTCATAATTTAGATTAAATATTTTGTTAATTAATTATACTTCTACATTGTTAAAAAACGATCTGGCAACGTTTTTGAGCTGGAAAAGGATATCTACTTTGTCGACTGATAGACAAGGATAGTAACACCAGTGTTAATCAAATACTGCCCTTTCAACATGGACCTCACTATAGTACTATTTTTCATTGAAAGATTCTTCATGAACTAATCTGACGTTAGAAATCTAATCAAATAGGAATTTTAGTTACTTTAGTTTAGAACAATGATTTGAAATAAAAGTAGGTTACATTTGTCTTAAAATATCTAATATGCAGATACTCCTAATAAACTTTCTCATCTACCTTTAAAACTCGTTCAATAAATTAATATCTCAGAAATTTGCTTCTTGTATTCTATAAATAATTGATCTTTCAAATTCTTTCATTAACTTGCAAAACACTTTCTGACTAAGTGTGTAAGCTTCATCTTACTATAAATTCATTGGGGACAGAAAAAATATTTCGTCAACTTACAATATGCCAATAAATAGAAATAGGTAGAGGTGCAGGAGCATTTATGAATAATTGAGTTGATTTCAGGGATGCAAACCTTATTCTTTTGCGCCATGCGAACATCATATGGAAGGATCAAGACCACAGTGCGACTCTTTCGGGGATCTGCCCACACCTGGCTGCAGCTTCAAGTGTCACAACCCTAGCTATGCTCGTGGATACTGGAGTGATCACCATCGAGGTAGGCCTACTTTATCAAGCAATGCTCTTCATCAAATGCATAATGATCTATAAGTTTCATAATAAGATCTCTTCAAGAAGTATAATTGGAAATTACTGAGATATTACAATTATTCAAATGCTAATCTATATAATAAGAGAGAGTAGGGTTGTGTTTGTTCGTGTGTTCGCATCAAAACATGTCAACTTGTGGATTGCATACCAGAAAAACGGGAATGATTTAGATCTCCAAATTTTGCACATAGATTCTAAAAATATCAATCTCGTACAGCTGGAAGCCCAAATTTCAATTTTCCTTCTAGATTTTTCAGAATTAATGTTCAAATCTATGCTACCGTACATGAAGTTCCATAGGCTACATTATTGCAGCTCAGAAGTGTGTGTTTTTTTATGAGGAGGTTATAATGCTGTTACAAGAGTAATATTTTCGAACGGTGGTGTAGCGTAACGGTAAAACGCTAACTTACGGAACGATGGATCCTCGGTTCGGACCCCGATTCTTCCCAATTTTTTGTTCTTAATTTTTTCCCTCGAAACGTATTATTATCAATTATTTTTTGAAGGAATTTGTTTTCATTACAATTGAACTTGGATTTTATCAAATTATTATTTTCAATTTAAAATTTTGCCACCAGTACAAATGAAATGGACATAGTCTTCATGCTGTAGGCCTATCATTGAATTTCATAAGAAAAACATGAATAGATCACAATAAAATAAGTAATAATTTATATTCTTCAGTTATAATGTACTATTAGACACGAATTCGCAGTGAAACGAGTATTTTAGGTATTTTGTTTGGAATTGGGAAAACAAAAGGCTGCCTGATTCAAATTGAGGAGGATCTAATCGATACCAAAATTTATTGATGTATTGGAAAAATCGATATGATTCTGTGAGGTTTTCAAGTATTATGTCTTCTTCAGTTTTCTATACTATAAATGAAGGAAAGAACTGGCTTATACACGTAAGGAATAGGGAATTATGTTTGACGAATCATCACGTCTGAAATATACTCAACTGATTAATTTGAAATTTTGCATATAGATTCTTAACTAACCGAGGATGGTTATTTATGCCTATTTTCAGTCCTTCAAGATTTCATTACGTCAAGTTTTCAATTTGTCATGCTTCCAGTTGTTGTATAGAAGCAGCTGAACATTTCTTTTAAAAGGGACATTAGATGATAGGTATGATTGGGGATCCTATTCGAATAAAAATAACTGATTTTCTTTCGCATCAAAACCGCACCGATTTCTCAAACCGTTCAAAAGTTATTCTCATTCAAAGATACTGATAAATCATGCATCTATCCATCATCTTTACTATAATAATGGAAAGAGCTGGTTCATACACGTACGTGATGTAGGAAAATTATGCTTGACACAATATCACGTCTGAACTACTGGACTGATTGATTTGAAATTTTTCATAAAGATTCTTCATTAACCGAGGATGGTTATAGGCCTATTTTAAAATTTCGAATTTTTTATTACGTCAAGTTTTCATTTTGCAAAGTTTCAAAATAGACCCTTGTGAAGTACGGGTTACCTACTAGTGTACTAATAAAAATCATCGAATTTCCATCTAGCTGTTTACCCTGTTGTCAATATTTGCAGAAGGAATTCGGGGTGATTTACAGCATTTAATTTGGATTTTTGTTTAATAAGAAGTATAATTCTTATTCAATAGTAAATTCAAATAATGCAAGAATGAATTAATTTGAGAAATGACTCTATTCTTAAGCGATCTAATCAATTTTGAATCTTTAAGGCTGGCCGCTATGGCTTCGTATGAAATGGGCGCTGCTATCCAGAGATTGTCAGTTTGGTGTAAGGGTAAGCATTCCTAACCGGCAATTAGAAGGTACCGGGTTCGATTCCTGGGCTGACAAATAATTTTTGAATAGGAGCGCTCATCGAATTTCCATCTAGCGGTTTACCCTGTTGTCAATATTTGCAGTAGCAGAAGTCTTCGGGATGATTTACAGCATTTAATTTGGATTTTCGTTTAGTAAGAAGTATAATTCTTATTCAATAGTCAATTTAAAAAATAAAGTAAGAATAAATTCATCTAAGAAATGACTCTCTGAAGCGATCTAATCAGCTTTGAATCTTTATTGCAGTAACCGACTTCTACGTTCTGAACTCTACTGAGAAAATTCAACAAGAAATTATGGAACATGGTCCAGTTGAAGCATCATTTGTAGTGTATGAGGATTTTCTAGCATACAAATCGGGTAAGTAGCTGTTTATTTACCATTAAGAAATTATCCTCTGATTTCTCATGAATTTATCTCTTACCGATTTTTATGGGCCGGTTTCCGAGCTCGGGATTTAGCTAAGTTCTAGACTTTAAACAGCTGGAGTCAGAAAATTGGCTTTCCGAAATGGGGCGTAGTCGCAGTCATAGACAAAGTCACGTTTAAATTAAATTTCGAAAAACTAGAGAATCAAACACAACATAAAATAAAGAGAAAATAGTGTAAAGTTTCAGCTATTTTGAATTATTTAGGAATGCTTCATTTCGTCAAGGAAAAACATTTCCAATTATAGAAATGAGAAAATAAATATCTATTTTGCTGCAACTATTTACTGCGACTACCTCCCGTTTTGAAAAGCCAATTTTCTGACTCCAGCTGTTTAAAGTCTAGAGCTTACCTAAATCCCGAGCTCGGAAACCGGCCCTAAATGTTCTGTAACAAAAAATTTAAACTTTAGGCGCTCATATCTCAAAAAGTAATGTTTTCCCGAGAAAACTTTTTCATTTTGATAGCTTGATGATAATATACAAATAGAAAAACTTTGAAAAATATCACCAGTAGAAAGTTTATTTTTAGCCTTTGCACAGCCTTAATTCAACTCAATAGTTTCTAAATTCAATTTCCATTGAATTCATAGGCAAAATTAAAAAAGGTGCCGTTAGTTTTTCAAGTATAATAATTGTAACTTGACGATTTTCAGGAGTTTACCAGCATTTGATAGGCGAGAAAAAAGGCGGCCATGCAGTGAAGATTATTGGATGGGGTGAGGAAGGAGGAACTCCTTACTGGCTAGTGGTCAACTCATGGAACTCTGATTGGGGCGAAAAAGGAACATTCAGGATTCTGAGGGGCCGAAACGAGTGCAATATTGAGAGTTTCATAGTGGCTGGCACTCCAGATATTAGTTATCTATGAATTTAATTGATTAGCGGATTTCATCAGATAATACTAAGAAACTGTAGATCATATATTACAATAAAAACTTTATAGTAATAAAGTTTTAATATTTATAAAACTTTATAACCATTACTATAAAAACTTTTGTAATAAATGCTTAACTCAAACAAATGTCTTAATAATACTTTAGATAGCATTACTATAAAAAACTACTGTAATAAATGCTCAACTCAAACAAATGTATGTTGTTCAATCAATATGTTGTTAAATTCATCTTGGAATACAGGATGCTTGGGAAACTAAGAAACCTAATATTAAGGTGCGTACAGACTTATGCGCCACGAACACTTGCATTCAAGTTTTCATCAGCTGATGTTATGCTTGGTATATCCGTATTTGTACAGAAGCAGTAAGATACAGTTATAATAAATAGCATATAAGGTTATAATAAGCTTATATATAGGGTAATTGACCGAGCGAAGTGAGGTCTAAGATTCAAGTCGACGGTTTGGCATTTCTCTTAATGTTTAAATGTTTATATGTTGCGCATTTACGGCAAAACGCGGTAATAGATTTTCATGAAATTTGACAGGTATGTTCCTTTTTTAATTGCGCGTCGACGTATATTCAAGGTTTTTGGAAATTTTGCATTTCAAGGATAATATGAAAGGAAAAAGGAGCCTCCTTCATACGCCAATATTAAAGTGAAAATCAGACTATAGAATTATTCATCATAAATCAGCTGACAAGTGATTACACAGATGTGTGGAGAAGCCAGTCTATTGCTGTATTTCTATAAGGTCTATAGTTTCAATCAGGTACTTGTGGATGAGAATACTGCGTGAGGTCTACTGTTCACAGAACTACTAGTAAGGTTATAATAAGCATATCGTCAGCTGATGAAAAGTGAAATGCGCGTGTTCGTGGCGCATAAGTCTGTACGCACCTTTAGGCTAGGCGCACACCAGTTAATCAAGACGAGACAAGACAAGACATGATCAGACACGTTCAGTCACAATACTTCACATAGTTGCTTATGGAGACATGT
This sequence comes from Nilaparvata lugens, assembly GCF_014356525.2. Classification (NCBI taxonomy): domain Eukaryota; kingdom Metazoa; phylum Arthropoda; class Insecta; order Hemiptera; family Delphacidae; genus Nilaparvata; species Nilaparvata lugens. The sequence goes on from NC_052505.1 coordinate 19,229,399, forward strand.
CTAATTGCCTAGCCTTAGGCTGGTCACACACCGATTAGTCAAGACAAGACTAGTCACGTTTAGTCACAATACTTCACATTGCTGCTTATGTCGCAGCACACACTGATTAGTCATTGCAATTAGACATGACTCCATAAGCAGCTATGTGAAGTATTGTGACTAAACGTGACTAGTCTTGTCTTGACTAATCGGTGTGTGACCAGCCTTTAGGTGTGTTATTTATTATTATTTTAATTATTTACGCGCCGCGAACACGAGCAATTCACTTTTCATCAGCTGATTATAACTGTATTTGTACAGAAGCAGTAAGATACAGATATAATAAGCATATCGTCAGCGGTTGTAAAGTGATATGCTTATTATATCTGTATCTCACTGCTTCTGTACAAATACATATATAATCAGCTAATGAATAGTGAATTGCTCGTGTTCGCGGCGCGTAAATCTGTACGCACCTATAGAAGCATAAAAGCTATAGTACAGTACGCGTCCCGTAGCTTTGGCTCCGTGACTTTGAAACGGCATATAGGCAAGGTATGGTTTGCGGGGTAATATTCACGGCTTGACAAAACATCATGCTTCAGAGACCCTAGATCACTAGATGGAGGAAGCTCCCTACCTACACACAGAGATTCTTCATGAATGAGAGAGTTGCAACGTATCACCAAAAATGGACAGAGCATGTTAAACGAATGTCAGCTGATAGGCTGTGTTGGGCTAAAAGGACGTAACGGGTCCGTATCACAGAGACAAGTTCTCACAGAGACAAGTAGTGTTTTTGAACGATATTAGTGTCACAGAGACAAGTTTCATAGGAACAAGTATTTCTATAAATGGCAGTCTTACCGGAACAAGAACTGAATAGAATGTGTTATTGAAGAATTAATACGTCTATTGATAAACACAAAACATTTATTGAAATTTGCCATACTGTATTGTTTCAGGCAGAATGCAATTCTTGCGTAATTTTAATAAAATAGACAAATATATAAAATATTGTAGATAGGCTACAATCTGCAAAATTAAAATAGTTTGAAAGTCATAAAATTGAGATAAATTATCAATTAACACAAAACATGACAATACATAAATAAGTCCCATTTGACTTGTACGTACTTGACTAGATAATTTATCACATTATATCACTAGGACGGACGGATGTATTGTATTCTATGAACAATATCTTAAATATTTATTTCTGTTAAAAATAGTATAGGCTCACATAAGCTCGACGAAAGCGTAATTTTTCAGCTTGTCCTACTTCCAGTATATTCCATTTATCTTCGAGCGCCAACCTCCGTTCATGCTTTCGTTCACGGACACATGATTCTTACCTGCAACGGAAATAATTTTTTGAAAATTGGCAAAATTCACTGAATCTGCAATGTGTCAGTATTTAAGCCATACTTTTTCAATTCAATTCAATTTATTTGCCATATATACAAGATTTATACAATTACAAATTCACATAATAATTTGGGTACATCATACAGAAATTCAGAATATACTCTACTCTAGAAATAATAAAAATAAATTAGATATAACATAACTGAAATCCCAGTTGTACTCATTTTACCAGCAATAATTGCTAGCAGAGACACGTTTCTGATCGCTAGCAATGAGTTCAGTTCAAAACATTGCAAGATTTTTTTTTGACTGAAACACAAAAAAGAAAATTGTTGAAATTCACAAAATCACAATTTTATTTTAGGTATTCACCAAATCAATCTATTATGTGTAATTTTATGATTAAAAGTCTATTTTAAAAAATATTCTAGTTTTTACCCATTCATCAATATCTTTTGTAAGTTTTTTGTTTATTTTATGGGTGAATAAGTTTAAGGGAATCATATTAATCAGCATACTGCAGAGTTGTGTTCATACTGTCTTCTACTTACTGAAAGTCTGGAGAATCTGACCATGAATTTCATATATATATATATATATAATATATATATATATATATAATATATATATATATATATATATATATAATACTATATTTTCAATGTATAGAGTATAGAGTTCTGATCTCAGAAAACTAAATTATTTGTTTCAAAGAATTCCTACACAATTATAGAGTTCTTCCATATAATCATTTAGTGTCACGTGGAGAAAATATAGCATAAGAGGATATAACATAGTATAGGGATGGATGTATTCTATGTATTTCGGACGGAAATATTATTCTATGAACAATATCTCGAATATTTATTTCTGTTAAAAATAGTATAGGCTCACATAAGCTCGACGAAAGAGTAATTTTTCAGCGTGTGATACATAGTATAGGGTGTTTATGTTCCAAATTTCACAGTTAACTGAAGCCGATAGACTTAGTGCTGGTTGCACAAAAGCCGGTTAAATTTTAATCCTGATTAATTCCAGTAGAACCAATCAGATAAGCCATCTTTTTGAAATGGTCTTCTCTGATTTGGTTCACGTGAAATTAATCAGGGTTAAAATTTAACCGGCTTTTGTGCAACCGGGCCTCAGTAGTTATTTTTCGGGAAGCTATGTGACGCTGGCAGTTTCTCATTCTGTACCATTCTTACACTCTCACCCGGCCAAAACATTAATAATAGACATCAGTCGACAGTGAGTAATCGGCTTGAGATTTGGAACATAAACCACCAATATCATGGGGTATCTTCTTATGGTATATTTTCTCTATGCTTAAATTCACCAGCACTCAAAATTTTTCAAGTGTGCAAATAATGGCCACTTATCCAGCTCAAGTTGTTCTTTGCCATATTGAAATTGAATATTTATTTTATTAATTTGTATGTAATTAATTTCATGGCAAATGAAAGAATTAGAATTATCAATCAAAGCTATGCAAGGATTAAGACAAATTTAAATAATAAGTTCTTCATTAAACAAGAGGTTGTCTATTTAAAACCGAATATCGGGGCACCAAGCTTCGCTCGTTATTTTTATTTACTGATAAACAAAGCACAATTCTCCAAAATGATCGTGTTTATATTTTACAGCTGGCTATAAATCAGCTTATGAATTTCGGGGATACGATATTTTGATTTTCCACAGAATCACTCGCTCACTTTTTACTATCCACAGACGACGATAATCTCAGCTGTTTCAGCCAAGGATGAATATTATCCTTTTAATGTCGTTCAGCGAGTTTTCCCAAGGATGAGACCTAGTGCAATCGAATTTTTATATCATGAACCTACTATGTTCCGAATTTCGTGAAATTGTTGGAGCCGTTTTCGAGATCCGTTGAACATAAATAACCAGATATAAAAATATAAACAGACATACAGAAATTGATCGCTTAATATAATAGGATATTACATTAAATAATATTAAAATAATGGCTTACCATAATTATTATTATTGTTGGGCGAGATCTGATTCTGTAGCCACTGGTGGGCCAACTCCATGCGAACAGCTAGATTCTCTTTGGCTTCCAATTTATCCAGCGGTTGCAGGCAATGCATGTTCTGTAACTGGTTATTCAAGAAACGTTTTAGTTCATTCACTTTCCAAAAAAGTCAAACATTTTTTTTTACATTATCATAAAAAGAAATTTATAGAACGTAATTGCATCATCTTTGGATAATAATTAATAATCAGAGTATTTTAATGCTACTTGAATTGTTTAATTTTTATAGAAATTACTAGTTCCTCTTTATAGTTTTTGACACTTGAAAATGGCATGAAAATGAGTGCTCGAAACTAGTTGTGCTCATAAAGAAGATTACAAAGAGGGTATTTGTAATTTCTATGATAATTAATAATCAGAGATATTTCTCCTTTCCACATCAATAAATCTTTATGAAACGTTTTCACGGTTTACAGCTACTTAGTTTCATGAGTCATGAGAGATTATGTAAGGACTACATAATATAGGAATTATCAAATTATAGAAGAACTAGATTTAAAAAATCCTGATACAGTTTCTAGTGAGATGTGTTATTTAAAACATCATGAAGCACTGATAGAGTACAAAAGATTGTGAACTACAGGGAGATTTACATGATAATGGCAGTGGAAAAAGATAGAAGAACAGCGTAGCCGATTCTCTGCCTTGCCACTGCCTTCTATATTATAGCTGATACCGGTATATCTGATGTAATATTATCTGTTCATTCTTGTATAAAATGATCAATAATATTTCATCTGCCAAGAAAATATGTTTTTCAATTAACAAATTATAAATTTTCACGATTGAGATGAAATATTTTGTTAATTGACCGAGCGAAGTGAGGTCTAAGATTCAAGTCGACGGTTTGGCATTTCTCTTAATGTTTAAATGTTTGAATGTTTATATGTTGCGCATTTACGGCGAAACGCGGTAATAGATTTTCATGAAATTTGACAGGTATGTTCCTTTTTTAATTGCGCGTCGACGTATATACAAGGTTTTTGGAAATTTTGCAATTCAAGGATAATATAAAAGGAAAAAGGAGCCTCCTTCATACGCCAATATCAGAGTAAAAATCAGACTATAGAATTATTCATCATAAATCAGCTGACAAGTGATTACACAGATGTGTGGAGAAGCCAGTCTATTGCTGTATTTCCATAAGGTCTATAGTTTCAATCAGATACTTGTGGATGAGAATACTGCGTGAGGTCTACTGTTCACAGAACTACTAGTAAATTATATTTCTACATTGTTATATTTCTACATTGTTATATTTCTACATTGTTATATTTCTACAAGGACGATCTGGAAACGGTGCATGGGTAGAAAAGGATAGTGCTATCTGCTTTGTCGAATGATAGACAATAATAGTAACACCAATGCACAGCCATTATAACATGGACCACAGTATATCACATTGATAATGTTCTAGTTCTTTTACCAGATGCTTTGATTGCCAACAATGCCCCGACTCTTAAAAAAATGAGTTTTAGAATGTCTTACACTGGAATATCTACCTTATTTGGTAATGAAGTATTTGGTCTGGCGTCAAGGTCACTGGGTTCATTCTGTTGCAATGCTGACGATGACCGTTTGGCAAAGGCACTAGAGATCTGCAATAGAATGAAAGGTAAACAATAAGATAGCTTTAGAAACTGTCAGATTCACATATTTTATTTCCTAGAAAACCCAGACAAGAGTGAAATGTTTGAAATGAAAGAGAAGCATTATGATACTGGAAGTCTAGAATATGAGATGAAGTGTTTTCTTACTGATATAAGAATAAACAAGTCAGTTCATAGCCATTAATAAAGATAAAATTTTCAACTTTTCAAATAGATATTGCAAATTTAAAATTTAAGTTCTATAGTGTATTAGGGATTTTTAATGTAGTCGACTGTCATAATTGACCGAACTGTTTTATACACTTAAAACGCTATAAAAGACATTGGTTTGACTTAACAAAAGTTTTTCTTATTGAACGAGAAAAATAGTTCACAACAAGAAATGTATTTACGTTTACGTATTACTTCCTGAAGACCCCAATATTTTCTTACTACTACAGACAACATTAAATTTGTTAATAAATAAGTTAAAAATATTTGAAAGAATATATTTGTGTAGCCTATAAAAATTTGTTAATAAATCTTAGGGATTGAGTTGAGTGAAATTTGTAGACAATGATCAGGACTAGACTGACAAAAATCACTTCAAATGTATGTTTGGACCACAAATACTACATGATATAGAAACAGTAATGAAACACTGGAATATGGTCTATCATTAATTTTAAGACAATATTCCCTTGTTTCATTATGGATAAATATCACTATATCTCACCAAAAACAGTATCATATAAAAACAGTTTGACAATGTATGATAACTAACTATTTTGAATCATTTTACATTACAGACAGTAATGTATTATAAGGAAACTAAGGAAGGGATAAAGCAATACACAAATTCACCTTGATACTGTTTTCCTTGAAGGCAATTGGAGGGAGGACCCCATGGCGAGTCCAATTGCTCAATGGAGAGGTCTTCCTTCCCACAATGGCGTCTGATCTGAAATTCCAATAGAAAAAGAGTTGAACCAATTCCAATACTTGAAAAGATTGAAAAATGTCATTTCACTGGTTTACAATATTTTAGGTTTTACAATTGAAATACACGTAGAACCATGGATAATAGATAGCTTATGAAGATATCCCATGGCACAGGGCGTTTATGTTCCAAATTTTACTGTTAACTAAGCCGATCAGTCTAGTAGTTGTTTTTCATGTGACGCTGGTAGTCTCTCATACTGTGCCGTTCTTACACTCTTTGGCTCAACTCACACTACCTCAAGATCGTACGACGCCAGTCGAGGATACTCCAGTCACTCGATCTTACGACTTCCTTGCTCATTGTCACTACTTCATACTTCAGTTCCATGCCACTCCATTTCTAACCTCACATTATTGAAAATATGAGATTCAATTCGTCACTTCTGCACAAGTAACAAATTTTATCATAAATATTAAAATATATTATTTGTGAATATATTATTGGGTAAAAAAGGCTCTTCATTGTATTGTCTGTGAGCCTTTATGTATATGTATATCAATAAATAAATAAATATTGTCTTATCTAATTCGTATTATCGTCTTATCTAAAATGATGAAACATCACTTTCATAAAAAATAACCTCACTTTCATTAAAAATGCATGATACTATGCAACTCAAGTTGAAGCTCGACCAACATGTCTTGTCGACGCTCGACTCAGTCTCACAGTCGTGAGGTCGCGGATACTAGTGTTGCTATCCTTGTCTATCATGCAACAAAGCAGATAGCGCTATCACGCTATCTCTCTGTAGCTTTATATTTATTTTCAATAGTTAATAGTTAGCTAATATTTTATTTTCACTTTTGATAGCAACTGTACAAATGTAAACAAAAAATCCTCAACCGCCATTTTTTTCTTCATTCTACCAAACTACTACAGTACAGAAGTCGTATAATTGATTCAAAAATGTACTTTTGAGTAAATGAAATATTGGAATAGAATACCAACCGAATAACTTAATTTCTGTTGTTTGAAGTTCATCATCATCATCATCATTATTGGCACTACAGCCCATGTAGAGCCTTAGCCTTCACAACCACATCCTTCCACCCCTCTCGACATTCTGCTGTTCTTCTCCATCTTCTTACACCCAGTCTGCGCAAATCCTCTTCCACATCGTCAACCCACCGCTTTCTTGGTCTTCCTTGTAATCTTCTTCCTCCGGGTTTGCCTTCCAGCACCATTCTTGGCACCCTCCCTTCCGGCATTCTGCACACATGACCAGCCCATCTCAGCCTCATACTTTTCACAACAGATAAAATACTGGTCTCTTCGAACAATCTTCCTAGTTCCTCGTTTGTTCTCATCCTCCATATTTCATTTTCCTTGGTTGCTCCAAAAATTCTTCTTAAAATCTTTCTTTCCCATCTCTGAAGCAGACCTTCTTCTCGTGTAGTCAATGTCCAAGCTTCGGCCCCATATGTCACTATTGGTCTTAAAACTGTTGTGTAAATTTTTATTTTGCCTTTTTTTGACACATTTTTGGACTTCAGGATATTCTGCAGGGCGAAATACACCCTATTTCCGGACATTATCCTGGCATCCACTTCTTCTGCTACATTATTCTTTTCCGTTATTAGGGTGCCCAAATACTTGAATGATTTCACTTTCTCAAAGGTTCTACCTGATAACTGTATCTGTGTTCCATCATTCACTGGCCTCCTGGACATAACCATCACTTTAGTTTTCTGCATATTAATTTCCAGGCCTACTTCTCTTGCCTCATGTTCCAGCTTTTCATAGATCTCTGTCAGTTCCCTCCTGTTTCTTGTTAGTATGGTCACGTCATCTGCATAAGCCATTATTTGGCACATCCGGTTGAAGAGTGTGCCCCCGGGGTTGTTGGTGGTTACCTTTCTGATAATATTTTCCAGCACTGCATTGAATAACATGGTTGACAGCACATCTCCTTGCCTCAGTCCCCTTCTTACCTCAAAATCATCTGTAACACTTCCATCAATCTTGACCACAGCTCTGCTTCCTTTCATCGTCATACTTATGAGACGGATCAGCTTTGTGGGGACATTTAACTCTCTAAGTGCCTCATACACTTTCACCCTACTGATAGTGTCATATGCCTGTTGGAAATCAATATATATCTGTTGCACGTTGACATCAAACTCATAGCATTTTTCCAGAATTTGCCTGATTGTGAAGATATGGTCGACTGTTGATCTTCCTGGCCGGTAACCACATTGATACTCTCCAATATTACATTCTATCAATGGCGTCATCCTTTTTGCTAGAATTTTGGCAAAGACTTTGTACAGAATACTCAGTAGGGTGATTCCTCTGTAGTTTCGGCACTCCATTTTGTCCCCCTTTTTATGAACTGGACAAATTATACCAATGCTCCATTCTTCTGGCATTTTTTCTTCTAACCATATTTCATTGATTAGAGCATGCATCCTCTGTACAAACATGTCCCCTCCTTTTTTAACAAGTTCTGCCGATATTAGATCTAACCCAGGGGCCTTATTGTTTGCAAGATCTTTGATAGCCTCTTTCACCTCATTAAGCATCGGTCTACCCACTTCCTCTTGTACCGTTCTCACATCATCATAAGCAGTTTCAGTTTCTTGTTGGCCATGGTTCAAGACTTCATCAAAGTGTTCTTTCCATCTCCTCTTTATTCCTTGTTCATCTCCTATCATATTTCCTAATTTATCCTTGCAGTACACTGCCCTGGGTTGAAACCCCTTCTTATCTTCTCTTATTTTTTTGTAAAACTTTCTCATCTCTCCTCTGCCATAATGCTCTTCTATACTCTCCAACTGCTGCTTCTCATGTGCTCTTTTCTTTCTTCTACATAACTTATCCGCTATCCTCCTTTCTGATCTATAATCTTCCACAGTTCCCCGTGTTTTTCTCTGGATCATTTTCATTCTGGCCCTATTTCGTCTTTCAATTGCAGTTATGCATTCTTCATCAAACCAGCGAGCCTGAATTTCCTTCTTTCTAGAGCCAACAACTTCCCTTGCAGCTCCAATCACACTTTCCTTCAGAATACTCCATTTCCCTTCTACTCCCTCAGTGTTCCATGCATCCTCTTTCTGTTCCAGATAGTTCTTCAAGCATTCCTCATATCTGTGTGACACCGCCTCTTCTTTCAGTTTTGCCACATCAAAACGAGCTTGCGTTTTTGCTCTCTTATTGTTTGTCACTGCGATACGCTGTCTACAACCAATCCTGACCATATAGTGGTCTGAGTTTATATCAGCCCCTCTACAGCTTTCCACATTTGTTATATCAGTACAGTGTCTTTTATCGATCAAAATATGATCTATTTGATTTGATGTGACCCCGTCCGGTGAACACCAGGTAGCTTTTTTGATGTTTTTTCGCTGTTTCTGGGTGCTACTTATAATCATATCCTTTCTTACAGCAAGATCTATCACTCGCCTCCCGTTATCATTACTTTCACTGTGTAAGCTCTCTTTCCCTATCACACTCTGTTTGAAGTTCAGATTGGTGTAACACAGCTTTTTAAATAAGCCGCCATTTCAGGTTTGTATGAAAATGAAAATCTGATATCAGTTTATGAAAGCAAAGTTTTAATCAAATTAAGAAAAAAATAATATTTTATTCATGAATTTAATTAATTTGACATGGAATTGATTATTTTATAAAGAAAATGAAAACTAATATTAGATCAAATTTAATGGGATGAATTGAGTAACAGCTGTGTACAATCAGTGGCAAAATGGAGTCAATTTAAGAGACACTTGGCAACGTTGTTCTGCTATCTTTCTTCACTGCCATTATAACGTGAACCTCAATATAGGGAAAAATACTAAAATACTCAACTCCTTATCCATAGGACATCTCTCCTACCGTCGCAAATACACTTTGTGACAAAACCATGGATCTTACTAGTGTCATTCACCTACAATATCACCTGTATTAACAAGAAGGGAATAAGAATGAGATAAACGCAGGTGAGTATATGGCAATGAATGATGGATAGTTACCTGGTATCAGTTCGGGCGCAGAATCGAGCCCTGTTTGGCTCATCCTGGTGGTGATGGAGAGGCAGCCGCCTCCCGGTCTTGGCCGACACCCGTCTCGGCTGACCAATCGGCGACAACAGCTTCTCAGCAGCCGCAGGAAACACAAGTTTGACGGCCGACTGCCGAGCCGACATGCCGCGGTGAAGGTGCACGTCGTCCAGTAAGTTAGCGGTGATGTGCGAGATGGTGCTCATACGCGGCCTACGGGCCGACGGCACCCGCACCGAGAGGTGCTCTGAACTAGTCTCGAACCCCGCATCCCAGCTCGAGCATGCGCTACTGTCCGCCTGTGTTGAAATAGTCAGCGCCGGAACCTGCGGCGTCTTTATCGTCACCTGATTTCGTTCCAACAGCTTCTTGAAAACTGGCTCTACTTTTTTCACAACATCTGGCCAAATTACAGAGAATATCTTCTCAGAGACAGCCTTCTTCACCTGCAACTTGAACTCGGGCAAATCGTCCACTGCTACTAATCTACTATCATGACAACTGACAGCTGGTTCGATAGAACCATGACATGCGAACACCTCCTCTCCATCACATTTTTCATTATCATCTTCCCCCAACTCCTCTACTCCATCTTCAAACTTTTCTTTACATTTTTCGTTATCATCAACTCCACATATGATAACACTTTCTCCATCTACCTCGGTCGAACTTCCGCCCGAGTTGTTGAGCCTGAGATTGGAACCAATGATCCTGTTAAAGCAAAAAGTACAAGTTAGATAGTAGAAGATACCCAATTCTCAAACTGGATAACAATCTAGCAGACAATTATCTAGGAATCTATATGCTGGGAATAGCAAGCCTGAGATTGGTACCAATGATCCTGTAAAAGCGATAAGTATATGTTAGATAGAAAACAATACTCAATAAGCAAACTGGATAAACAAGTTTACAATCTAGCACACAATTATCTAGAAGATTTAATTGCTAAAAATAGCTAGCTGAGATTGATAGCAATGATTCCTTAGAAGCAATAAGTACTAGTCAGATAGAAGAAGGACACTGTAACCATGAGAATGGGTGGAATCTCTTTAACAAATACAAAATACCGGGTGATTCGAAAAGGACTTTACAACTTTGAAAATTCATATAAATCTTATTAAACTAGTAGTTCTGTGAACAGTAGACCTCACGCAGTATTCTCATCCACAAGTACCTGATTGAAACTATAGACCTTATAGAAATACAGCAATAGACTGGCTTCTCCACACATCTGTGTAATAACTTGTCAGCTGATTTATGATGAATAATTCTATAGTATGATTTTTACTCTAATATTGGCATATGAAGGAGGCTCCTTTTTCCTTTTATATTATCCTTGAAATGCAAAATTTCCAAAAACCTTGTATATACGTCGACGCGCAATTAAAAAAGGAACATACCTGTCAAATTTCATGAAAATCTATTACCGCGTTTCACCGTAAATGCGCAACATATAAACATTTAAACATTAAGAGAAATGCCAAACCGTCGACTTGAACCGTAGACCTCACTTCGCTTGGTCAACAAGGTAGGCTACAGAGCTGGTTTTGGTTTTGTTTTAACGGAAAACACTCCAAGTTTTGACTCCCGTAGACTGCTAGTGCCTGGTCGCGCTGCACAAGCGCTAGCGGCAGTTACGTCAAAGATGGCTGCCTTCACTGGACCCGAGCGTGCTAGCTGTGTGTTTTGGTTTGAAAAACGGCATAGTGTACCTTGATATGTTGCAAAAAGTTTTGATACCACAGATCAATGAGAATGATCAAGAACGAAATGTTTTCTTTACGCAAGATGGCGCACGACTACACTATCTGACTGACGTCCGGGATATTCTTAATGACCACTTTCCAAATCAGTGGATTGGATTGGCCGTAATGCCCCATTGCATGATTTCCTCTTTACTCAGACCTAACACAGCTGGATTTTTTCTTGTGGGGTTTCATAAAAGATATGGTGTACGTACCTCCTTTGCCAGCAACTCAACCTGAACTTGAAGCAAGGATTTGCGCTGCTGTTGAGCAAGTTACATCTGGAATACTAGTTCGAGTCTGGGAAGAAATCAACTATCAACGGGTTGTCTGCAGAATAACCAACGGAAGTCACATGGAAGATCTTCAGTTTAAGGTAGAAAAACTTGGAGTTTTTCCTTTAGAACGACACCGAAACCAGCTCTGTAGCATGTTTAATGAGATTTATATGAAATTTCAAAGTTGTAAAGTTCTTTTTGAATCACCCGGTATTATAACGACAAGAGTATAAACCAATACATTGAGTTTTCTGCTTTTTTGTGAGATATGGAGAATTTCAAGATTGGTGGCGATGTCGGTGTATGTGTGGTCTGTTGATATAATATGGTCAGCAAAGTTTGAATGGCTATGTGGTTTATTAATGGCTCAACACTATCAAATTCATTGCCCAACAAAATGGATACTCATCCACTCTAGTCGACAACCTGCTCCACAAAATAAGAACAAATCATCAACCAAAAATAATATGGAAAATGACCAAAAATTCATCACACTCACATACTACAAAGAAAAAATCACAGAAAGTAGCATCATCTTTTGAGAAACTCAAATACACAAATGCCTTTGAAAACACAAATTCACTGAGGAAACATTTTCAAAATTAACAAACAAACAGAAATTTGAGCAACCAGGCATCTACAAATTGAAATGTAATGATTGTAGTAAACTGTATATCGGACAGACTGGACGTGACTTTCAGACAAGATACAAAGAGCACATCAGAGCCATTAATAAACCACATAGCCACTCAAACTTTGTTGACCATATTATATCAAAAGACCACACATACACCGACATTGCAACCAATCTTGAAATTCTCCATATCTCACAAAAAAGCAGAAAACACAATGTAATGGAACAATACGAAATTTACAACCACACAAAACAGTTTCCCAACAGTCTCCTGAATGATCAAATAAATTTCTCTTCCCACACACTCTTTGACAAAATAATCCACAGTTCAAAATTGCCAACTACCTAAGTATCCACAAACCCAACCCCCACCACAACCTAATCCACCACCTTCATCCCTTACCACACATAGCCTTGTCATCTGAATAAATTCCCACAGTCTGATGATGACCAACAACAGGTCGAAACGATCGTCACTACAAAAGTAAGTGCATTTTCACTTCAAAAGTATTTTTTAAAATCAAGTTAAACACATTGAATTTGAATGGGGCAGTCACATACAATAAATGCAATATGCCTAATCACAAACCATTTAAGGACACTGTAACAGCACTAATGAGTGGAATGCCTTCAACTACTACCAAATATGATGACAAGAGTATAAAACAATACATATTCCAACTACTATGTTGATGAAGCCATCCAATCAGTAACACATTGAATTTGAATGGGGCAGTCACATACAATAAATGCAATATCCCAAATCACAAACCATTTAAGGACACTGTAACAGTGCGAATGAGTGGAATGCCTTCAACTACTACCAAATATGATGACAAGAGTATAAAACAATACATATTCCAACTACTTTGTTGGTGAAGCCATCCAATAAGTAACACATTGAATTTGAGTGAGACTGTCACATACAATAAATGCAATATCCCTAATCACAAACCATTTTAGGACACTGTAACAGTGAGTGTGGGTAGAATCCCTTCAACCACTACCTAACATTATGTCTAGGGTACGAAACAATTGATTTTCCAGATACTTTGGTCACTAACCCTTACAATAGGTAATACACTGAATTTCAGACGTGCAGCTGATTGCAAAAAAATGCAATATCTCTTATCACAGACTATTGAAGGACACTGTAAGGGTGAGAATGCATGGAATGCTTTCAACTACTACCAAATATTATGACCAGTGTATGAAACAATACATTTTTCTGATACTTTGATCACGAACCCTTTCAATAGGTAATACATTCAATTTTAAATATGCAGCTGATAGCAAAAAATACAATATCTCTTATGACAGACTATTGAAGTACAATGTAACCGTGAGAATGCCTACCTAATCTTATGAAAAGAGTATAAAATTAATGATAAAAGCTCTCTAGATTGGTTTGCAGAAATAAAAAGATTTTACTAAATAGTTTTCTCGGCTTTTCTTGTCAATTCAATTTTTATATGAATCATCATTTTTAGTCCAATCAAGGAAAGGTTATAGAGGGAAAAGTTCAGAAGACAATTTTTGACCCAGCAGTTCTTCTTAAGGTAGTAATGAGATAAACATATCAAAAGTCCCCACCCCTAGCCCCTGTTCTAAGGGTGGGGACTTTTGAAGTTTACCTTATTACTACCCTAAACAGAACTGCGGGGTCAAAAATTGTCTTCTCAACTTTTCCCTCTATAACCTTTCCTAGCCCCTGTTCTAAGGGAGTGGGGGTGGTTTAAAGGTACCATTTTTTGGTTTCTACATTTTCCGCAAAAATGGAGATTTCACACTCAACACAAAAGCTGTTGCAAAAGGTGTAGGGAAATTCGTAACTGAGTGAAATTATACATCAAATTAAAGAGAATTGGATGCCTTATAAGCTCATGATCAGCATGGATTTTTCCCGTCGATTTTTTAAAAGTTATAAGAGCAAACATGGACAAAAATTGGTGGCAAACGTGTTTTTTTTTCAAAAATGTCACACCTTCAAGAGCGGATATATCGAAAACTAGATAGTCCAGTCAATATAGACATAAAAAAGGGGGTGTGCTTGCAATTTATATTGTAGTTCTGATTTCTTTATTTATTATTTGGGTACATAAGAGAAGTCCAGAACCAATTTCTTCATGCAAAATTTTCTTGTGCTAGATACAGGGTGGCCCAAAAACCTCGTATTTTCGGCTCATTTTCCAGTTTTCAGCTATTTCTGCCAAATCTCGTGATCGGACTGGACTAAGAAGAGATATAAACAAAGTTGTAGAATGAATATTGTAGGAATTTATGTGAGCTACAATTTGTTATATGACAGTCAAGTCCTTAAGATTCATAGTTTTTGAGTTTTATGCGAGAAACCAAAAAATGGTACCTTTAAACCACCCCCACCCCCTTAGAACAGGGTGTAGGGGTGGGGACTTTTGATATGTTTACCTCCTTACTCCCCTTAACAGAACTGCGAAGTCAAAAATTGTCTTCCAAACATTTCCTTCTATACCCTTTTTTGAGCATTCATTGCATGGACTATTTTCCTAATAAAATATTTGTTTTTTCTATTTGATTGTATGTTATGAGATGTTGCTGTATTTCTCCATAATTGAAAGGATAAGACGTTGATGGTGTCAAGACCACTTGTGACGTCTTATCATAGAGAAACAATAGCGTAAGTAGATATCCCATGGTATAGGGAATTTATGTCGCAACTTTTTCTGTTATCCCAAGCCGATTACTGTCGATTATTGTCAGTTTTTACTGTTTTGTTGGGGTAAGAGTGTATGAACGGCACAATTTGAGAGACTACCAGCGTCACACAGCTGCATAGGGAAAGACCTACGTGAACTATCGGCTTGAGATAACAGTAAAAGTTGCTACATAAGCGCCCTATACCATGAGATATCTACTTACGCTATTGTTTCTCTATGGTCTTATTCTTCCAATTATGAATTATTTGTTGATGATGCCTGCTCTGACCTTAGATGAGGAAAGCTTTGCTTCCATTGTTGGCACTCAGAGGCCAGACTGCTGTTAGAGAGGCCGAGATCATTGCTGTCACCGTACAGAGAGCACTCTAGCTGATCGAACTGCTCACTCAATTTGCGCGTTGACTCTGATTCAAGTTCCTAACAACAAACAACAAATAAATTATCAATCCCAAAAATTATTGGTCAACAAATTGAAATGCTCAAAATTTTTACACAAAAAATTTAGATTGTCTTAATACAAGCAAGAAAACAAGATTCTATTCAGTAATAAAGTGTGATTTATATGAAACAAGCAGGTGTTATTCATGCTCCACAAGTGTCTGTTGAAATCACGAATAGATTGATTTTTACTTTCCTTGCCCTATTACCATAGGTAAGGAAAGTATTGCGTTCCGAAAAAAATTAAGGTACCCCAATTTCTAAATTTCTATACGTTTCAAAGTCCCCATGAGTCCAAAAAAGTGGTTTTTGGGTATTGGTCTGTATGTGTGTGTGTGTGTGTGTGTGTGTGTGTGTGTGTGTGTGTGTGTGTGTGTGTGTGTGTATGTGTGTGTGTGTGTGGTGTGTGTGTGTGTGTATGAGTGTATGTGCGTCTGTGTACACGATATGTCATCTCCCAATTAACGGAATGACTTGAAATTTGGAACTTAAAGTCCTTCCCCTATAAGGATCCGACACGAACAATTTCGAACAAATTCAATTCAAGATGGCGGCTAAAATAGCAAAAATATTGTCAAAAACAGGGTTTTTCGCGATTTTCTCGAAAACGGCTCCAACGATTTCGATCAAATTTATGCCTAAAATAGTCATTGATAAGTTCTATCAACTGCCACAAGTCCCATATCTGTAAAAATTTCAGGAGCTCCGCCCCATCAATGCAAAGTGTGAATTTAGATTCCCAATTATCAGGCTTCAGATACAATTTAAACAAAAACATTCAAGTGGAAAAGATTGAGCATAAAAATCTCTACAATTAATGTTCAGTGACATTTTCACCTAAAATTGGAAATAAGCTCGAAATTCGAGAAAATGTGTTTATTCAATAATGCAAACTGTTGATTCTATTAAATCATTCACTATGAAGAGATAGCAGACTTTGTGTCTCCAGCGTTATTGTCCTGTCACCAGCTGGCAGATGTTTGAATAGGAGACTTGAGATACAGGTGTACACTAGCGTCAGGTGATAAAGTTTCATAACGGCAAGGAAAGTTGTGTGAGTGCGCCACACCAGATTTTTTTTTTATTTCCATGCTGATACAGCCCACTGATATTAGAAGTATCAATAACTGTTATAATTTACAATAAGTAACTATTCGATTGGAATTTTATCTTTGTATCACAATTTAAAAAAAAAAATGTTTTGGATTATTTTAACTGTGATTGATTCATAAATATAAAATATAGGTCTATAACTCGGTAAATCAAGATTATTTATGCAAAATTTCAAGTTAATCAGTTCCGTAATTCAGACGTGATGATACGTCAAACATTTATTTTGTATCCACTACTTGTATGAGCTAATTCTTTCTTTTATAATAGAACTAGCCGTCAGGCTCGCTTCGCTCGCCGTATCCGTCTAGGGGGCTCCGCCCCCTGGACCACCGTCTGGATCGTTCAGGAATGAGAACAGCAGGCTCGCTTCGCTCGCCTGCATTTTTCATTTGAGCATTTTTATCATATGTTAGGAGAATCCAGTCGGGGGTCCAGACTAAACGTCTTGCTAAACGGATATGGCGAGCGAAGGGAGCCTGACGGCTAGTAATATAATATTCCCAGGATTGAAGTAGCAGTGCCCAATAAATTTTTCCCCGATAAATGCATTTAAATCTTCAACTTGGTGCCAACCTAACAAAGTCAACTCAACTTAATGCCAACCTGACAAAATTATTAATTTAGTTGCCAGTTAACAACTGTTTAGAAGAGGTACTCTATCTAGATTATAGTTCTATAGTAACATATGATATGGAAATTCCAATTATAATTAAGAGATTGGGAGAAGAAGAATATACATGCTAAAAGACGAACTTTAAACCCTTAAAAACAACCCTTAGAGTTAAAATATTGCCAAAAGATTTCTTAGTGCGCCTCTAAAGGGCCAACTGAACATACCTACCAAATTTAAACGTTTTTGGTCCGGTAGATTTTTAGTTATGCGAGTGAGTGAGTGAGTGAGTGAGTGAGTCAGTCAGTCAGTGAGTGAGTGCCATTTCGCTTTTATATAAATAGATAGAGGATGAGAAAACAACTACTGTATCTTACTAACTATAGCGAGGTCCACGTTATAATAGCAGTGTTTGATAAGCAATGGTATTGATATCCTTGTCTAACATTAAACAAAGCGAATAGCGCTATCTCTTTCTCGCTTTGCTGTTGCCAGATCGTCTTTTAACAATGTAGGATTAATAATTAATTAAGAAAATATTTCATATTAATTATGAAATTATTAAAAAATATAAATTATTGCTCAATAAAATATGATTGATTATTCTAAACGAGAATGAACAGTTAATATTACATCAATAAATCTGTATAAGCTACCGTCTTTAGAAGGCATTGACAAGACCGAGGATCGGCATTTCTTCTATATTTCTCCACTTCCATTATAAAATGGACCTCACTATATGCAATGTACAAGCCTCAGGCTCGGGTAAATAACTCCAATTGGAATTTGATGATGAAACTAATGAGCTGCATGTAAAAACCAAGCTACAAGTGTAACTGTGGGGAGAAGCCTCCACCAAATATGTGACGGGGGGTGGGGAAAGAAACTATATGCAATTACGATAAAGAAAGACTGAAACTATAACCAACAGATTGGGTGGGTGTAAAGATAAAATCAAAGGTGAACAGTCACTATAAAATTGGTAGAATCATTATCGATATAATATTATTCACATATAGAATTTCGGTTTTGAATTAACAATCAAAATCACTGATTACAAGAAAAGAATATTAAGGCTACTCGTTTTGCTGCATTGAATCAATTTTTGTGGTAAAATAAATAAATAAAAGAAAATTCAACTAAAGAAAACACCTACCTTTTCGAAGATGGTTTCCTGCTTGGCAATCACTGATAATTATTCGCAACGTCAATTATCATTTAAAAATTAAAATAACTGAACTAGTGAAATTGGTTCAGATCCTGTCTCATTTAATAATAAATTCTCTTTAAACTGCTCGAACTGCGACAGGAAAACTGTATTATAAAACAAGAGCAATATCTATCCTTTTCACCAGAACAGCCGGACTTTTACTGTCAGTCCTATCAAAACGATCACTGCCCCAAAAAGATAATTTTGGGGTATAAATAAACTATCAGTCAATGCCAAACATGAAAGTCACCTCGAGTACATGATAATATTTTTCTATCTATCGCACAAGCACACGTTTGTTATTAAAATCAGAGAGAAGCTACAGTAAATATCATGCAACAACAGACAAACAATCTTTATGTTAATGACAGATGACTGTTCAATGAGTTTAAATTTATAACTCTCAAATCCTGATCAATATGAGATAAATAAATATTATTATTTAGATGTTTCATATGACCAGGTGACACAAGCTCATTTTTCAGACGAGTCAGCAGGGTAGGAATTTCTCCGATTGGTAAGTTCCCGAATGCCAATCCAATCAGCCAATCAGCGAACTTTCTGCACAGCGACTCGTCTGAAAAACGCCTCATGTGGCTTGGCCCTAAAGATTACAAACTATATATAATTTATAACGATGAAGTCTGATTTAAGATTCTAAATTAGTGTTTCAGAGTATGAAGATAAATAAGTAACAGTGTGATCACATTTGATGCGTATATGTGCAAGTGCACACTTGGTCTTGCACATGACAGACAAAATATGGGAAGAGCAATAGAAAAAACACTCACACTGAAAGCTTGCACTTGCTAGTTGCGTACAGTGTGAGCAGCTTCATGCAAGTCACAACGTGTTTCAATTTAATTTCAATTTATTAAAAACACACAAAACAAGACAAAACAAAATAACAAAGAATTACAAAACAAATAAAATACAATAAAATGTTACAAATCTAAAAAACAATGGGCTTTGTGGTTGGGTGTGTTGGAGAAGAGAAAAAAAGAGAGGAAGATACCTAGCCAACTATGGTTTCCCATGTAATAGGCAGGCAAAGAAGAGAAGAGAGAAGTGATGAGGAAAAATCTGGTGTGGCGCACTCACACAACTTTCCTTGCCGTTATGAAAATTGATCACCTGACGCTAGTGTTTCCGCGCATCTAAAGTCTACTATTCTAAGATCTGAGCTAGCTGGTGACAGGACTATAACGCTGGAGACACACGAGGTCTGCTATCTCTTCATAGTGAATGATTTAATAGAATCAACAGTTGCCAACAGTTTGCATTATTGAATAAACACATTTTCTCGAATTTCTAGCTTATTTCCATTTTCATGTGAAAATGTTACTTAACATTATTGTAGAGATTTTCATGCTCAATCCTTTCCACTTGAATTTTTTTGTTTAAATTGTATCTGAAGTCTGATAATTGGGAATCTAAAATCAAACTTTGCATAGATGAAGTGGAGCTCCAGAAATTTTTACAGATATGAGACTTATGGCAGTTGATAGAGCATATCAATGACTATTTTAGGTATAAATTTGATCAAAATCGTTGGAGCCGTTTTCGAGAAAATCGCGGAATACCCTGTTTTTGACAACATTTTCGTCATTTTAGCTGCCATCTTGAATTGCATTTGATTGAAATTGTTCGTGTCGGATACTCATAGTGTAAGGACCTTAAGTTCCAAATGTCAAGTCATTCCGTTAATTGGGAGATGTGATATCGTGTACACAGACGCACATACACTCATACACACACACTCACACACACACACACACACACACACACCACACACACACACACACACACACACACACACACACAGACCAATACCCAAAAATCACTTTTTTAGACTCAGGGGACCTTGAAACGTATAGAAATTGGGGTACCTTAATTTTTTTCGGAAAGCAATACTCTCCTTACCTATAGTAATAGGGCAAGGAACGTAAAGAAGGGAAGGGAGAAATGGGGGGAAGGAAGAAAACAGAGGAATATGTACTCAAAAAATTAAGGTAAGCGAGTCCACTGAAAAAAGAAAAAAACTAATGAAAAAACAATGGCACTTTCCAGATTTTGTTTTTTCGGTTCATTCATGATTCGACATGCACTTGCACATCACGCATTCAATGTGATTACACCCTAAATTAATTGAACCATTAATAGCAACTTATAATTCTCATTCATAAGCTTTTTAGAAATTCCATAGTTATTCATTTCAAGAAAATATTTGATTCTCTTTTAAAGAATATTTCAAAGTAGAGCGTGCACTAGGTCAGTGGAGCGGCGCGACGGGGAGAATTTCCGACCTGGAATAAAATACATGTGATCAAATGTACCTTCATGCACTATCTAGGTCTGGATCGCGGCGCGACGCGGAAACGCGAATAATTTTCGACCTGACCTCCGTGCACTGGGAGCGAAGCGCGACACAGTTCCGACCCCGAAAAGTCCAGAGACTTTTTGAAATCCGCGTCGCGCCGCGCTTCTAGTGCACGGAGGTCAGGTCGGAAATTTTTCGCGCTCGGGTAACTTCGTGAGGGCTCGGCTGTTGTCGGCTCTGCTTTAGTAAACAGCCTGCTGTTCTGTCGTCTTCCCGTTCACATTCTAATCAATTACCTACGATTACGGTAAGTTAATGGGATGTACCAACATTTTCTCTTTTTTCATTGATAGTTCGTCTTTCTCTGCTTCATCCACAACTGCCAAAAATAACATCTCTTCATCTGAGTCATTCATCACTCACGTCTGCCACTTTATCACAACCTCAAATTAGAACTGACTTCAATTAGAACTCATACTTCATCAACTATGTCTTAATTCAAATCGCAAAATTGGCAAGTCTACGTCACGAACAACTAGTCCAAAACGGCTCAGCGCCGCGCTCGCAGTGCACGGACCTTCCATTTTCCGCTCTCCTGCGCGCCGCTCCACCGACCTAGTGCACGCTCACCTTTAGAAAAAGAATAACTTTGAAGTGAATGAGTGAACAATTATTGGATGGATATGAAATGGAGCTCTTCTACTCTAAGTAGTCTCTGCAAAATGTTGATCTCTGTAAACATTGAATAAAACTTGAATTTTAAAAACACTTATGAAGTGACAATGCACTTACTATTATTGAATAAAAACACACATATGTTGTCAAATTCTTGGTCACAAAACCATGGTCGTGTACCGAATAAAACTGTGTAGAATTTGACAACATATGTGTGTTTTTATTCAATTATGGAACGGTTCTACAATATTGACAATTACTCAGTCGAGCACTTACTATTGGTAGTGACCATCGTTTCGAGCTGATGTGGGTCACCATTAGACTGTAGGAACTTACTCTAATATCAAGGTTATGTATGAAATAATTGTTTCATAGAATACAATTTTTTACTTACATCTGACCACGACGTAGAGCTAGCAACACTTTGGCTAGGCCAGTCTGACGAATTTGTGTCAGCAAATAGTTTCCATTCTCCCGACCACAGACTGTCACTTCTATAACAAAGGTCAAATTTATCATTTCAACCTCTTAAGAAACTAAATTTAAATAGTGTAGTTATAGGGATAGTAGTTATAGTGTAGTAATAGGGAGGAAATTTTTCTGGTGACAGTAGTTCTTTCTTGATGTTAAAATGCTTAAAAATAAATTGATATTAACGAGCCAGATGCTTGCAAGTGATTGATAATGAAAATGAAAGGTGGAAAAACAGTGGAGCGTGAAATTGCTAGTGGTGTTCACAATGAGCAGCGACAAGCAAGTTGAATGAAAAAGACTGAGAAATTGTCAAAAACCACTGATTTATTGATAATTAGAAAGACCGGTTTCGGTTATTACACCATTACTGATAAGTTTCACAGAGATTGACAATGGTGTAATAACCGAAACCGGTCTTTCTAATTATCAATAAATCAGTGGTTTTTCACAATTTCTCAGTCTTTTTCATTCAATATGAATAATTACCACAATATCAACTTCTCAACTACAGAAAAAGTCTCAACGTGCTTCTATGGCTCTTCCCAGATTTGTTTTCTAATATGCACGCCACTCCTCTCTAGAGCAGAATTTAACAGAGATAGGTTTAGTAAAAACCAACTCCGTGCTCATGAAATCTGACGTCATCTCAAGCACAGGGCTGTGAGCAACAACTTTGGCGATTGTGCAGAGGCCTGTTCCAGACAGGCCTTCTCTCCATAAGGAGCTAGAAAACAGGATAGCTGATGCAAAACCTACAGTCCGAGAAGACATCTTGCGAATGAATTTGGCTACCGTCTAGATGTCGTCCGAGCATCTAAAGGAGGGCACAAAGTACACTTATAATATTACACTTTTCATCATCATAAACTTGATACTCCTGTGAGTAATCTGATGTAGAATTGATTTGTGTGAACCATTTAAAAAAATAAAAATAACTGTTAAATTTGGGTCGTTCTTTTTGAAACTCCCGTATATTTATTTCTATTTCTATCTCTATCTATCTATTTATCAGACTTCTATCTATCGAAAATTCAAACTTAGGGAACAATAAATAGTTTGGTCTAGCAATAGATGACTTACAAGGGTTCTGTGGTATTGTATACCAGAGGAGAGGTGGGCAGTTTAGATGCAGGGAAGGATGTGTCAACAAGCACTGGAGTCGATACATGCTGCCACGTGTGCCCTAGTAGAGGTGACCGTATCCTAGAGCTTCCTCTTCTACTACTAGCCATAAGATTGCCTTACATCCTGCAAAATTAAACAACAACAAAATCAACAACACATATGAATGTTAAACCATCAATTTGAATATAAACCGTATTTTGTGAAACTGATAACAAGACCTACTAACTCACAGTTCTACGCGAATCGCCGCTAGGTTAACAGTAGGATATTGAAGATGTATGATTATAGTGAGGTCCACGTTATAATGGCAGTGTTTGAATGGCAATGGTATTGCTATCCTTGTCTATCATTCAACAAAGCGGATAGCACTGTCTCTTTCTAGCTTTGCTCTGTTCCAGATCGTCTTTTAACAATGTAGAGTTAATAATTAACCTTCCGGCAGTCGCGCTGTTGTAAAAAGTACAACAGTGTCAGTTTTTTTGCTGCGCAAAACTATTGAATGGGGTGGTGTCAGTGAATGATTCACCTATGCATTCCCCCATCACTCCACTGAGTTGCAGTATCAACCGAGCAATGGTTCAGTCTTTAGGTGCCATTTAGTCGCGACAGTGCATAAGTCGCACTGTGCATAAGATAGGGAAAGACTGTATACGGGGACTGTAAACGAACCAATAACACAGAATTTATGGCTTTGCTTGATGTACCTTATTGGGCTTTATAATGGTAATCATCCAAATGTTCATAGGCGTAAAATAATCCAAGAAGATGGAAAAAATTATACAATTAATTAATATGTTTTGACAATAAACAGAGTACATAAGACTTGAAAAATTGGATGTTGTACAAAATACAACAAAAGATTAACAAAATATTTAATTTTAATTGAAAATGAACTCACAGCTAGCGCACAAGTTCGCTTTGCTAGCTGTGCCAATTCTATTTATTCAATCGAAATGGTGTATTTAATTTCGTTTATTATGGATCTACTGTATATTTCAGTTATTATTGTAATTATGAAAATTCATTATGAAATTATTGAATATAATTTCTTGCTCGATAAAATATAATTAATTCAAACGAGAATGAACCGTTAATATTACATCAATAAACCTAAATCAGCTACCGTCTATAGAAGGCATTCACAAGACAGAGGATCGGCAACGTTTTTCTCCTATATTTCTCCACTGCCATTATAACGTGGACCTCACTATAGTGTATTAGTTATTAATGAAGTTAGGTTAGTCTAATCATAGATAAACAATAGCGTAAACAATATGCTATTGTTTCTCTATGGTCTAATTGAAGACTATTACGTCTCCCGCAACATATTGCTGGAAGAGATGGAGAGATATGACATTGGTGGAATGCCCTTGAGGACTATGAAGGATTACCTGATTACCTTTTCAACAGAAGTCAAGTTACATCATGGTGCAGACTCACAGGCTATAGTGAGGTCCACGTTATAATGGCAGTGGATAAAGATAGAAGAATAGCGATGCCGATTCTCTGCATTGATTATATTTCTACACTGTCAAAAACATAATTGACATCGTTGTGGACCTAGAAAAGGATAGTACCACCGGATTTGTCAAATGATAGACAAGGATAGCAAAACCAAAGTTGATCAAATACTGTCATTATAATGTGGACCTCACTATAGGGACGTACCTAATCAACGGAGTACCGCACGGATCGATTCTTGGACCCTTGCTCTTACTTATCTACTTCAATGACCTTGGTGTGGAAGGTCATAGCTGGTGTGAGGTTCACACCTCATAACAAAGTGAGGTTCACAGTTTCCAGGAGAGAGGCCAGGTGCACACACACACATAATTTACACAAAACTATAGTAAAGTTCAAATGGCTGTGGAGAAATATAGGAGAGAAAAACGTTCCCGAACCTCTGTCTTATCAATGCCTTCTATAGACGGTAGAAGAAACAGGTTTATTGATGCAATATTAACTGTTCATTCTCGTTTAAAATAATCAATTATATTCTATTAAGCAATAACTTAAATTATTTAATGAATTTAGATAATTAAGATGAATTTTTTTTGTTAATTATTAATTCTACATTGTTAAAAGACGATCTAGCAACAGAGCAAAGGGAGAAACATATAGAGCTATTTGCTTTGTTGAATCATAGACAATAATAGCAATAGCATTGCTACTCAAAAACTGCCATTATAACCTGGACCTCACTATAGTGATAATGATCTTAGTTTAAATATAGTTAGTTAAAATATAGCAAAAACTACTGCAGTGTCATTTTCTTTGACCTCAGCAGGTCAGCCAGATAACCAGGGGAGTTTGGCTTTTCATGAAACTGGATGCGATGATAATAATTGTCTATGTCCTATAATAATATTTAAGAACAGCACCAAATACTTGGGAATAATCATTGATAAGCATTTGAAATGGAGAGACCATATTTCATATTTATGTTCTAGGTTGAGGAAGACGCTGTATAAGTTTGTTCAACTGAGAAATATTTTTATAGTTGAGCAAATTAAAATGGTTTTCTTTGCGCTTGTGCAGTCAGTTGTGCAATATGGTATAATTGGCTGGGGTGGTTGTGGTGTTACCGTTCTTAAGCTTCTTATAGTACTGTATAAGAAAATTATTAAAATATGCTTGAAAAAACCGGTTAGATATCCAACAAATTTGCTGTATAAAGAATTTAATGTTCTCAGTATTGAGCACTTGTATGATCTTGACCTAGCTAGTTTTGTCTATTCGTGGCCCAATAGATTCCCTATAGCCCCTCATGACGGCTATGTTACTCGTAGACAATCTGAGAGATTTTTGCTAGAACCACCTTGTAGAACAGCGGCTGCCAGTGCTCATGCAGCGTATTATGGTCCTAGACTTTTAAACCGTCTGTTGCTTGAAGTTTCTGGAGCATCCCAATGTATACCAATTTGGTATTATTCTTTCACTTTCAAAACTTTTAGACAGTATCTTCGACACTACTTATTAGGGAGACAAAATGAAGACTAATTTTGATTTACTTCTCAAATCTGTTTGTAAATCTCAATTCTATTCTTAAAATACATATCTTACTTAGTATAACAGAGCAGAACAGAATTTGTTGTTTTATTTTTAAATATTGGTGATCTTTATCTTTTATGTAGAACATATAGTTGAATCTCAATTAGGCCTATACTGATTACAAGAGCAACATTTGTATGAAAATAGCATAAGAGAATGGAATTTTCTTTTTTCTTGATATTGTAATGTAAAATTATAAAATCTAATTATGTTATTAATATTACGATGTATATTAGTATCTTATGCTATCCAACATTCTAGAGATACACCATCCCTCATCACAAGCTTTGCTTAAAGAGGGATGCAACAATATTATTTAGAATATGATATTTTATGTAAATATTCATTATTTTATAAAGAATTTGTATTTTATGTTTGTAAGTATGAATTGTATATTAATTTTTTGTTGACATTAGTAAATTGAATTGAATTGAATTGAATCTGCCCCACGCCAGACTGTCAAGGTCCTATGATTGCTACCCCATGAGGACTCTGAAGCAATTTTTGAACGAAATACCACAGAGCGTTGGTGAGTTGGAGATTGCTGGGGGTTTCCGTCGGCTTCTTCTCTGGGGAAACTACTCAACTTCCCCCTCTATTCTCTAAAAGAGGACGACCTCTTGGAAGAATTTTAAGATGTAGTGAAACTGAAAGTGATAGTTGAGCCGCAGAGCCACACAAAAAGTACTATCTAAGGCCATGTAAGTTGGGATTCAATAGATTTCTGTACACATTTATTGTTCTAAATCAATAATCTAATAAGCACCGAAAAAAACAAATACTTTAGGATTAACTTCTGTAGGAAGTACAATTATCTAAATTAAACTAGATTTTATTCAAAAATGAAATAATGTGACCGTAGTAAGTTAACTTACTATAAGTATTGTAATTTAAAAATAGTAAGTTGTCTCCTACCTTATTAATGATATTTTAACACATAATATTTCTATTAGTTTTGTACGATGTTTCTTTTCCTACAATAACAATAAATGAGGAGAAGGCAAATCTATTTATTTCAATATTATAGTCTTATAATTAACGATTCACGTAGATTGTTGATGGAAAAATGTCAATAAAGTTTTCAGTTTCTACTTCCACACTCCACAGTAGCTGTCAGACGTCAGAGAGTAAATGAATCATAGATGAGCGAGACTATTGGAGTACCTAATAGCGATATGTGTCGACGCGGAGTCACCGGAATTTCGGCACCCTCTAAAAGTAGCACATCTATAAGATCTGGTGGCCGAAAAATTTTGCCGTCGGAAACTTTGACAGCTTTACTACTTACTCGAAGAAAATAGTGGAACGGGATTGAATAAAATGTAATTTTTATTACATATTACATGAACAATTAATTCAAAAGGCTAACATTTATTTCATCTCGGATTACAGTTTATTTGAACTCAACGTTTTTGTCTTTGGTGTTCATTATCATAAATTACCAAAACATTTGGAATAATATCAACATTATATTACCATTAAGTTCCGTTTGCACAGTGCCAGTTTAATGTTGAACGAAATTTTATGTTAAACTGAATTAAATCCATATCAAATTTTCAGTCATAACATTCTGGTGGCCGCCTGGTGTCTCACTTAGTCACCAGCCCAGACACCAATTTTTATGCATCACTGCTGATGTGGTAGTGCTCTTTATAGCCTACAGATGCTCTCTGACAAATCGACAAATCACTGGTGAACAAATTGTCAATATCAGCCCTATTTCTATGTCTAACAAGGCCTATGTCATACCTTGATATCTTCTTCTTCATCCTTAAAATTAAAAAAATACACACACACTAGTGGGATCGATTACACCATAATACAAAACATTATTCAACACATGATTACAATCATGATGGCAGTGTGTGGGTCCCAACCAATGTCTTTGAATCCCTGCCTGACAATCCAAAATAGACGTCGTCGTCCAGAAACTCTGTAATAGGCCTTCAAGCATTTGGTTACCACTTTCTAAAATGCACCCATTCCAACTACTTCACTCATGCTGGAGCTTGTTGGAGAAGCATATTGTTGAGTTCCAGTATCATACTTGTGATCTCTGTAGGCACACCCTGGGAATGTCAATTAGCTCTTAATGCCTGGTGTTGTGGTGATGCTCACTTTCAGTCATTATCCCTGGGCAACCCGTTTTTGCAGCTTCAGTACATCCACAACCTTAGCTGAATGACCCCCCCCCTCCACAAGAGTAGACCATAGTTAATATGATAGTGGAAGAGGGTGTGATACATCAGGACCAAGTAAGCCTTTATCACAAGTCCCTGCAGCTTCAGTAACAGGAAACAAACACTGGACAGTCTCTCAGTCACCTGCTGAATGTGGTCAGCCCAGCTTAGTCTTGTGTCCAAGACGAGCAACTTCACAGGATCTTGATCACCAGGCAGGCTTTGTGACAGACTGCAAATAATATGCTGTGCCTTATTTTCATTAAGCTGGAAGTGGTGATCTGGAACCAAAGGGTTGACAACTGCAGATGTTCTACTGAAATATCCAACACCTGATGACAGGAAGGATGTATCATCTGCAAACAAGAGTCAAACCATTGCTGTCAAAGTCATTATTATGAAGAGGATTGGTCCTAGTATTGAACCTTGAGGCACTCCAAAATTCACAGGGAGTGGAGAGGAAGCTGCCCCACCAAAAGACACCACCTGTGCCCTCCCAGTCAGGTGAGAGTTCAAGATGAATAGAGAAGAGTCCACAACACCATAGTATTAGAGTTTAATGATCAGAATGTTGAGATCAATACAATCAGAGGCTCTGCTCAGGTCACACAGAGTTAGTGACAAAGACTCACCATTCTCAAACACAGATTCCATCTGCTCAGCTACTTGGCATACAGCATCAACAGTGAACCTCCCCCTTTAAAATCCAAACTGCATGCTGGAAAAGAAATCATGACCCCAAGAAGTCCTCAAGTTGAGGCTTGATAACGATTTTTTTTTTGTTTCCAAGAATTGGTGTTATTGATATTGGTCTGAAGCTATCTAGACTCTGGATGTAGACCGAAGTCTACAGAAAACGTCTTGAAAGACTTGAAATCTTTCAGAAAAAATCTGGGAAGATGCCAGTTTTCAGGCAGTCATTAACTGCTGCAGAGACGAATTTGCAATGGCATCTATCACCTCTTGAAGCATGTAAGCAGACATGTCATACACATAAGGACTCTTTGAGGGCTTGAAAAATCATATTATCCCCCTGAGGGCTGACAGAGTGGTAGGCCGGAAGAAAGAGAGATGTGCAAGGGTAGAACACGTGCAGTCACCAGCTCAACATGATCACCAACAACTAGTAGTTTGCTCACAATGTCCTTCACTGACTCAATGAAGAAACGATTGAACACATCAGGTCTTGCAAAATTTAGCTGCCTTCTTGACAGGGATCTATTCGAGTTAATCACCTCCCATGCTGCCTTACAGCAATTTGGTGCATTATCAATTTTTGCTGCGGTTGCAACCTTCCTGCTCTGCTCTATCTCTTTGTTGTGGATAGACTTTGCACGTCGATATCTTTCCATGTCATCCTCACCTCCACCATCACACCTGCTCTTCAGAACAAGCATGAGTCTCTTCAGTCTGGTGCAATCATTGGTATACCACTCCTGATTACTACTCATGTGGCTTGGTCCCCCATGGGGTCACTGAGAGTGATGTGGCTTGGATATCTCTGGAAAAAAATGTTAAATTTCTTATGAAAGTAGGTTAAATAGTTCCTAATCAAACCAGTGTCACTCGAATTTTGCAGCACAGGATCCCAGGGGGTATCTACCTTAGCATCTCCAAAGTCAATCAAGGTTTCGTGCACATGTTGTGATTGGATATTGTAGTTGGCATGCCAAGAAGGTGATGTGTGGGCATACCAAGATGCATCAGTTGCAAAGTCTGGTAGCAAAATTTTCAGAGGACTGTCAACATTGCCACAAAGCAAAGCAAGCATAAATTTGATTATAAATGAAAATATTTCATATCATTGAGATTAAAGATTATGAATATGGTAATACTTACTTACTTATTGGTACTTATTCTAGGGTTTTGACTGGGTAGATCCAGATAGACTGTGTCAGTGAAAATTTCATCTCCGTTGTTGCCTGGTAGACCGCTGGCAGGAAAACCTGGCTCATCCTCCAACTCTGAACAGAGCATAGGTAGGTCGCTCTAACAGTTTCCTCCTCATCAATGACCTGGAGCTGGTGATATTTTCACTTCTGATGCAATCAGGCAAAGTGGTGGACTGAGTTTTTTCAATATTGGAAGCATGGTTTGACATTCTCAATAATACCAGTAATATGATTCAATTGCTTATGCAATAATCCACTAGATAAAAAAGTCAGGGCTCACTCCCACCCCTCCCTGGGGGTGAGATTAATAGCGCTTCCAAAACTTGCTGGTGATAATAAATATCAATGTTAATTATTGATCATTATCATGCTCCCTTTTGATACTATGATTACATCACTTGGTGGCTCCTACATTATGGAGCCACAATAGTGGGCGAGTAACCATATCTCTTCATAGCTTACAGAAAATTCAGCAACAATAGTTGGTGGAAAAATATAGAGCTATCCACTTTGTATACATGGTATATATGGTAGTTAGTTACAGATACTGTAAGGATAGTAAACTTGGTGCTGAATATTAGAGATCTATGTAGCTATAACTTCGCAATCAATTACCCTTGGTAAACTTTTACGGCGAGTAATTGACTTTACAAAAAGTATTTTGTTTATTCAGTACGCTCTCAGAAAGACTGATATCCCGTTGGCATTGGATACAGACAGACGGATAAAATAATAGAGTGACTAAAAACAGACGGAAAGAAAGAGCAAAGAGAAGAGAGACAGACAATCGGCTTCGGTTCTTGAAGTGAGTTGGATTTGGATTTCGTAATTATTATCATAAAGAGATTAGAAATATACCAACAATCAGTGAGATAATTGGTAAGTTTGGTTGCAAATATTTTAATTTTTTTCTGGTTAAAACATTCATAGGCCTACCAGTGTTGTCCTGTTATATTTTTCCACAATATTCACCTTCAGGTTTTAATTTAGGTTAACGTTTGACATTTTTGTATGTTAATGCAAGTTAAAATTGGAGATCTATGACAAAATCTCGTGTAAGTTTTTAGTTTTAATTTAAGATCTTTTTTTACATGTATTATTAATAAGTGTTAAGATTTTAATCTAGTCATCAAAATAAAACATAACACACTCTATAGGTACCGTGGGCCGCCTATCTCTTGAACAGGGTGGCTCATCTTGGTATTCAAACTTTTTTTGGATATAACATTTTATTGACCTCTTCCCATAGTGAGGTCTTCGTTATAATAGCAGTTAAGAAAGATGGGAAAATAGCGTTGCCGATTCTCTACCTTGCTACTGCCTTCTTTAGAGGATAGCTGATACCGGTATTTCTCATGTAATTAACTGTTCATGCTTGTTTGAAATGATTGATATTTTATCCGTAAAGGAAATTTATTTCTCAATGAATAAATGATGAATTTTTATAATCTTGATTAGCCTAAATATTTGTTAATTACAGTAATTATATTCTTATTTATATTCAAAAATAGCCATAAAGAAAAAAAATACATGTCAAAACCAATACCGTATTTATCCAATGCAGCCATTTAATGTGGAGGTCACTATAACATAATCGTGGCAAAGGGTCATTACCCTAAGGTTTTAATTTGATAAGAAAGACCTATTATCACATTAGACTATTATAGATATTTCCGTTTTTGATAAGATATGACACTTTGTGCGTAGTTGTCCTACTAAGTAAGCAAACCTTTTAGTTTTTGTTTGAATTGATAAATGTCTAACTAAACTTACTAAAGAATTTGTTTTTTAATTAAAATACTCATTTAACTATCTATTACTATTATGTTTTTATATATTACTTTAAATCAAGTTAAATAGCTTACTCCGATACTGTAAAAAAGTACTAAATCTTAGTTAGATTTCAACTTGAAATTCTAGCATAGAGGACATATTTAAATAGGTCCTAATCTTATTGATTATTTTTCTGATATTTAATTTTTTTTCTAGGTGATAGACAAAATGTCACAATTTGGATCTGGTGGGGTAAAAAATCCACCTTGGGCTAGGCAAGGTGAGTGATCTGATACATTATTTTCAGTACCGACAGCCATCTTGATCATAGTACTGTGTTAAGTTGCCATCATGTGTTAAGTAGTGTTTTGTCTTATGACGCCATTGATCCCAGAACTGTGGTTAAAGGTTGTAGAAGAAGGTATAAATTACGGTAGGCTACCTATCATGAAGACGTGCCAAACTGTTAAAAATACTAATGAAAGAAATCAAATCAGAGGTGGCTAGTAAATTTCACCCTAATTTTCATAAGTAAATATTGAAGCTTGACTCTGTCTTTATAACCTGATTAGTAATAATATTATGAAAAATTGTATTATAATAGCAGAAACTGATGTTGACTAAAGAATCAAGAATGTTATTGGCTATAAAACAAATTACAAAAATTTAAGAAATAGGCTTTGTCAATAATAGACCTATATCATCTCATGTACATGAATAGATCACATCTTACTATAGAATTAAAGTAATCACAGTACACCACATAGCAATCACTTAGAAATATTATAGAATCAATAGATCACATCTTAATATATAAATAAACATTAACAAATTTAGGTACTCGTTGATAGAATAAATATCTTCATACAAGCCAATTACCAACAGCAATACAGGAAGTTCTTAAGGGTAACTGCTTGACATTCTCTGGTAAATTAAACATACATATTTGTATGGACTAAATGCGAAGACTGAAGAATGCTAATAGCTCATATCAGGCTAAAGCCAGGCTCACATTTTTTTAGAATTAATATTGGATCTACATATTATGTAGAGATATCAAGTAAGTAGGCTACCATTAGTGGCGGCTCGTGTAGCCTAAATATAGTTTGAGGTTGCAGATATCAATCCCAACTTTCATAGTAAATAAGAAAGCAATAAATTGGGAAATGAATAAATGATGAATTTTTATAATCTTGATTAGCCTAAATATTTGTTAATTACAGTTATTATATTCTTATTTATATTCAAAAATAGCCATAAAGAAAAAAAATACATGTCAAAACCAATACCGTATTTATCCAATGCAGCCATTTAATGTGGAGGTCACTATAACATAATCGTGGCAAAGGGTCATTACCCTAAGGTTTTAATTTGATAAGAAAGACCTATTATCACATTAGACTATTATAGATATTTCCGTTTTTGATAAGATATGACACTTTGTGCGTAGTTGTCCTACTAAGTAAGCAAACCTTTTAGTTTTTGTTTGAATTGATAAATGTCTAACTAAACTTACTAAAGAATTTGTTTTTTAATTAAAATACTCATTTAACTATCTATTACTATTATGTTTTTATATATTACTTTAAATCAAGTTAAATAGCTTACTCCGATACTGTAAAAAAGTACTAAATCTTAGTTAGATTTCAACTTGAAATTCTAGCATAGAGGACATATTTAAATAGGTCCTAATCTTATTGATTATTTTTCTGATATTTAATTTTTTTTCTAGGTGATAGACAAAATGTCACAATTTGGATCTGGTGGGGTAAAAAATCCACCTTGGGCTAGGCAAGGTGAGTGATCTGATACATTATTTTCAGTACCGACAGCCATCTTGATCATAGTACTGTGTTAAGTTGCCATCATGTGTTAAGTAGTGTTTTGTCTTATGACGCCATTGATCCCAGAACTGTGGTTAAAGGTTGTAGAAGAAGGTATAAATTACGGTAGGCTACCTATCATGAAGACGTGCCAAACTGTTAAAAATACTAATGAAAGAAATCAAATCAGAGGTGGCTAGTAAATTTCACCCTAATTTTCATAAGTAAATATTGAAGCTTGACTCTGTCTTTATAACCTGATTAGTAATAATATTATGAAAAATTGTATTATAATAGCAGAAACTGATGTTGACTAAAGAATCAAGAATGTTATTGGCTATAAAACAAATTACAAAAATTTAAGAAATAGGCTTTGTCAATAATAGACCTATATCATCTCATGTACATGAATAGATCACATCTTACTATAGAATTAAAGTAATCACAGTACACCACATAGCAATCACTTAGAAATATTATAGAATCAATAGATCACATCTTAATATATAAATAAACATTAACAAATTTAGGTACTCGTTGATAGAATAAATATCTTCATACAAGCCAATTACCAACAGCAATACAGGAAGTTCTTAAGGGTAACTGCTTGACATTCTCTGGTAAATTAAACATACATATTTGTATGGACTAAATGCGAAGACTGAAAAATGCTAATTGCTCATATCAGGATCACATTTTTTTAGAATTAATATTGGATCTACATATGTAGAGATATCAAGTAAGTAGGCTACCATTAGTGGCGGCTCGTGTAGCCTAAATATAGTTTGAGGTTGCAGATATCAATCCCAACTTTCATAGTAAATAAGAAAGCAATAAATTGGGAAATGAATAAGTTGAATTTTTACTGCCACTTGTACTCACGCGCTAACGCAAACCCAATTTTTCAGCTTGCGTGGAATTCTCAAGATTTGGAGGTATTCCAAAATTCCCAAGTTCAATTTCATAGTCAACTGCTATCAAACTAAATAAATCATAAAATTAATTTTCAATAGAATAAAAATATAGCCTTCGTTTATTACACAATCATTAACATAATATCCTCGAATCAAAACTTTTCAATGCGGTATGTTGTCTGTAGTGTGATACTATCGACTATCGATAAGAAGGCAGTCTTCATAGATCGATATTGTTAGTTTCTATACAATGACTAGTTGTAGGAGCAACCATGAGATCCTCAAAACGCCTTCCGTTGTCATAGCAACCAACTGGTTTGCAAGCATTTCATAACTTCCAATGTTACTCTCCCATATAAGTATTGCGTCATAAGGGGTTGCAAATTCAAAATTTTAAACTGTCTGTTCTGCCTTTTTGCTGTATGAATTTTTTCGGAATCGAGTAAATATTTTTTAATAATTTGACCACATCAATTTAAGGTGTTATTAAGACGTTTTAAAAAAGGAAATTCTCTTTTTATTGCCTGATTTGTTGGGGGTTGTGCAACCTTGAGAGGAGCCGCCACTGAGTACCATTGTTTTCGACAGATCTTGATTAATTTTTATCAAACTCGTATGAATAATTGACCAAGCGAGGTCTAAGATTCAAGTCGACGGTTTGGCATTTCTCTTAATGTTTATATGTTGCACATTTACGGCGAAACGAGGCAATAGATTTTCATGAAATTTGACAGGTATGTTCCTTTTTTAATTGCGCGTCGACGTAAATACAAGGTTTTTGGAAATTGTGCATTTCAAGGATAATATAAAAGGTAAAAGGAGCCTCCTTCATACGCCAATATTAGAGTAAAAATCAGACTATAG
This sequence comes from Nilaparvata lugens, assembly GCF_014356525.2. Lineage (NCBI taxonomy): Eukaryota > Metazoa > Arthropoda > Insecta > Hemiptera > Delphacidae > Nilaparvata > Nilaparvata lugens. The sequence continues at coordinate 19,265,207 of NC_052505.1, forward strand.
AATTATTCATCATAAATCAGCTGACAAGTGATTACACAGATGTGTGGAGAAGCCAGTCTATTGCTGTATTTCCATAAGGTCTATAGATTCAATCAGATACTTGTGGATGAGAATACTGCGTGAGGTCTACTGTTCATAGAACTAATAGTAATTAGCCCATATTTGTATTCACGACCAACGTCATAATTCTCTCTTATACCTTAAACCATAATATATATGTCTTCTTCTTCAAGCACACTTGTAGGATCGATGGCGTCATGTCACTAATAAAATACAAATACGAAACTAAAAATACTAAGGCCGGTTAAATTTTAATTGTGAATTATTTTACGAGAACCAATCAGAAAAGGCTTTTTCGAAGAAATGGTCTTTCTAATTGGTTCTCATGAAATCAACCACGGTTGAAATTTAACAGGCTTTTGTGCAACTCTAATTGATCAAGATGGCAGTGATCAGTTTTGGGCTTATAAGCCTGTGGTACTTTTCTGTAAGTTATGTAATTCTGAATGATTAAATAAATCAGTTTCAAATCAAAATTCAATTATCATTCAAGGCCCAGCTCTTGTACTTGATGGCTCATTAGTCAGATAACAGTCTTGCCATGGATTTGGGAAGTTGTAGGTCTAGTGATTCGTATAGCGTTGTGAATCTTTAGTCATCCAGTTTGCATTGTTTTCAGGCCAGCAAAACCAATCGATGTTGGGCCAAAACACCAATAATAGTATGCAACAGCAGGGCGGGCAAATGCAGCAAACACCAATGGCGGGGCAGGCCTCTCTGCTCCAGTATCCGCCACAACAGATCTTCCAACAGAATCAGATGCAGCAGGTGATATCACTAATCTTTATTTTTAGACATTGGTCAATTTTGTTGAACAATACTTCAAGGGTAGAAATAACGTTTGCACCAATAACGTTTAAACCTTAAACGTTTACTTGTAGATATGGTTGAATTTATCATAACGTGTTTTATACGGGATTTAAACGGACAGCTTATATGATTTAACTTATTTATATGATTTGTTATTGTATCCATGTATAAATAAATAAATAAATATATAGCCTACTATTCTCCGTTTAAACCTAGTATCTGCTCAAGGCCCGTTTACAGATACTCGGTTTAAACGTAGAAATGTCAGCTGTTGGTTTAAACCCCGTATGAAACACATAATGATGAATGCGACCATTCATCATAGTAAACGTGGTTTAGCGTTAAACGTAGTGTTAATAGGCTATAAGTTTGATTAACGTTTGTACAAGCAACCAAATTTTACTCATCTCTGGTCCGAATTGAACTTTTCCGAATTGGCCTATTCTTTGTTAGTCCATTATTATGGCTCAATTCTATGGTGAGGTCCATGTTATAATAGCAGTGGAGAAAGATAGGAAAACAGCGTTGTCAATTCTCTCTGCCTTGCCACTGCCTCCTATAGAGAATATCTGACACCTGTATATCTGTAACTGTTCATTCTTGTTGAAATAATCAATTATATTTCATACGTACTGAAAAAATATTTTTTAACGATATAATGACAAATTTTCGTGATTAAATATTTTTTAATTAATTATATTTCTACATTGTTAAAAACGATTTGGCAAAATTGCAGAGCTAGGTAAGGATAGCGTTATCTGCGTTGTCGAATGTTAGACAAGGGTAGCAATTCCAATGTTAATCAGATACTGCCATTATAACGTTGACCTCACTATAATTTGAAGCTATTCACTATAATTATACTGTCCAGTGCTTGCTCAGTAACGCATATCATGACTCATATCACAATCCACTGCCCCTCCTGAATCTGAAGCTGAATCATTTCACTGGAATAAATAAAATGTCTAGTGGCTCAGATCTGGTGTCACAGTCATCTGATCAATTTTACGGGGTCTTACCTGACCTGAAATAGAAACTGACAAAAATCATTAGTACTATTATAGATATTTCCGTTTTTGATAAGATATGACACTTTGTGCGTAGTTGTCCTACTAAGTAAGCAAACCTTTTAGTTTTTGTTTGAATTGATAATGTCTAACTAAACTTACTAAAGAATTTGTTTTTTAATTAAAATACTCATTTAACTATCTATTACTATTATGTTTTTATATATTACTTAAATCAAGTTAAATAGCTTACTCCGATACTGTAAAAAAGTACTAAATCTTAGTTAGATTTCAACTTGAAATTCTAGCATAGAGGACATATTTAAATAGGTCCTAATCTTATTGATTATTTTTCTGATATTTAATTTTTTTTCTAGGTGATAGACAAAATGTCACAATTTGGATCTGGTGGGGTAAAAAATCCACCTTGGGCTAGGCAAGGTGAGTGATCTGATACATTATTTTCAGTACCGACAGCCATCTTGATCATAGTACTGTGTTAAGTTGCCATCATGTGTTAAGTAGTGTTTTGTCTTATGACGCCATTGATCCCAGAACTGTGGTTAAGGTTGTAGAAGAAGGTATAAATTACGGTAGGCTACCTATCATGAAGACGTGCCAAACTGTTAAAAATACTAATGAAAGAAATCAAATCAGAGGTGGCTAGTAAATTTCACCCTAATTTTCATAAGTAAATATTGAAGCTTGACTCTGTCTTTATAACCTGATTAGTAATAATATTATGAAAAATTGTATTATAATAGCAGAAACTGATGTTGACTAAAGAATCAAGAATGTTATTGGCTATAAAACAAATTACAAAAATTTAAGAAATAGGCTTTGTCAATAATAGACCTATATCATCTCATGTACATGAATAGATCACATCTTACTATAGAATTAAAGTAATCACAGTACACCACATAGCAATCACTTAGAAATATTATAGAATCAATAGATCACATCTTAATATATAAATAAACATTAACAAATTTAGGTACTCGTTGATAGAATAAATATCTTCATACAAGCCAATTACCAACAGCAATACAGGAAGTTCTTAAGGGTAACTGCTTGACATTCTCTGGTAAATTAAACATACATATTTGTATGGACTAAATGCGAAGACTGAAGAATGCTAATAGCTCATATCAGGCTAAAGCCAGGCTCACATTTTTTTAGAATTAATATTGGATCTACATATTATGTAGAGATATCAAGTAAGTAGGCTACCATTAGTGGCGGCTCGTGTAGCCTAAATATAGTTTGAGGTTGCAGATATCAATCCCAACTTTCATAGTAAATAAGAAAGCAATAAATTGGGAAATGAATAAGTTGAATTTTTACTGCCACTTGTACTCACGCGCTGACGCAAACCAAATTTTTCAGCTTGCGTGGAATTCTCAAGATTTGGAGGTATTCCAAAATTCCCAAGTTCAATTTCATAGTCAACTGCTATCAAACTAAATAAATCATAAAATTAATTTTCAATAGAATAAAAATATAGCCTTCGTTTATTACACAATCATTAACATAATATCCTCGAATCAAAACTTTTCAATGCGGTATGTTGTCTGTAGTGTGATACTATCGACTATCGATAAGAAGGCAGTCTTCATAGATCGATATTGTTAGTTTCTATACAATGACTAGTTGTAGGAGTAACCATGCGATCCTCAAAACGCCTTCCGTTGTCATAGCAACCAACTGGTTTGCAAGCATTTCATAACTTCCAATGTTACTCTCCCATATAAGTATTGCGTCATAAGGGGTTACAAATTCAAAATTTTAAACTGTCTGTTCTGCCTTTTTGCTGTATGATTTTTTTCGGAATCGAGTAAATATTTTTTAATAATTTGACCACATCAATTTAAGGTGTTATTAAGACGTTTTAAAAAAGGAAATTCTCTTTTTATTGCCTGATTTGTTGGGGGTTGTGCAACCTTGAGAGGAGCCGCCACTGAGTACCATTGTTTTCGACAGATCTTGATTAATTTTTATCAAACTCGTATGAATAATTGACCAAGCGAAGTGAGGTCTAAGATTCAAGTCGACGGTTTGGCATTTCTCTTAATGTTTATATGTTGCACATTTACGGCGAAACGAGGCAATAGATTTTCATGAAATTTGACAGGTATGTTCCTTTTTTAATTGCGCGTCGACGTAAATACAAGGTTTTTGGAAATTGTGCATTTCAAGGATAATATAAAAGGTAAAAGGAGCCTCCTTCATACGCCAATATTAGAGTAAAAATCAGACTATAGAATTATTCATCATAAATCAGCTGACAAGTGATTACACAGATGTGTGGAGAAGCCAGTCTATTGCTGTATTTCCATAAGGTCTATAGATTCAATCAGATACTTGTGGATGAGAATACTGCGTGAGGTTTACTGTTCACAGAACTACTAGTAATTAGCCCATATTTGTATTCACGACCAACGTCATAATTCTCTCTTATACCTTGAACCATAATATATATGTCTTCTTCTTCAACCACACTTGTAGGATCTATGGCGTCATGTCACTAATAAAATACAAATACGAAACTAAAAATACTAAGGCCGGTTAAATTTTAATTGTGAATTATTTTACGAGAACCAATCAGAAAAGGCTTTTTCGAAGAAATGGTCTTTCTAATTGGTTCTCATGAAATCAACCACGGTTGAAATTTAACAGGCTTTTGTGCAACTCCAATTGATCAAGATGGCAGTGATCAGTTTTGGGCTTATAAGCCTGTGGTCCTTTTCTGTAAGTTATGTAATTCTGAATGATTAAATAAATCAGTTTCAAATCAAAATTCAATTATCATTCAAGGCCCAGCTCTTGTAATTGATGGCTCATTAGCCAGATAACATTCTTGCCATGGATTTGGGAAGTTATAGGTCTAGTGATTAGTGTAGGGTTGTGAATCTTTTTAGTCATCCAGTTTGCATTGTTTTCAGGCCAGCAAAACCAATCGATGTTGGGCCAAAACACCAATAATAGTATGCAACAGCAGGGCGGGCAAATGCAGCAAACACCAATGGCGGGGCAGGCCTCTCTGCTCCAGTATCCGCCACAACAGATCTTCCAACAGAATCAGATGCAGCAGGTGATATCACTAATCTTTATTTTTAGACATTGGTCAATTTTGTTGAACAATACTTCAAGGGTAGAAATAACGTTTGCACCAATAACGTTTAAACCTTAAACGTTTACTTGTAGATATGGTTGAATTTATCATAACGTGTTTTATACGGGATTTAAACGGACAGCTTATATGATTTAACTTATTTATATGATTTGTTATTGTATCCATGTATAAATAAATAAATAAATATATAGCCTACTATTCTCCGTTTAAACCTAGTATCTGCTCAAGGCCCGTTTACAGATACTCGGTTTAAACGTAGAAATGTCAGCTGTTGGTTTAAACCCCGTATGAAACACATAATGATGAATGCGACCATTCATCATAGTAAACGTGGTTTAGCGTTAAACGTAGTGTTAATAGGCTATAAGTTGATTAACGTTTGTACAAGCAACCAAATTTTACTCATCTCTGGTCCGAATTGAACTTTTCCGAATTGGCCTATTCTTTGTTAGTCCATTATTATGGCTCAATTCTATGGTGAGGTCCATGTTATAATAGCAGTGGAGAAAGATAGGAAAACAGCGTTGTCAATTCTCTCTGCCTTGCCACTGCCTCCTATAGAGAATATCTGACACCTGTATATCTGTAACTGTTCATTCTTGTTGAAATAATCAATTATATTTCATACGTACTGAAAAAATATTTTTTAACGATATAATGACAAATTTTCGTGATTAAATATTTTTTAATTAATTATATTTCTACATTGTTAAAAACGATTTGGCAAAATTGCAGAGCTAGGTAAGGATAGCGTTATCTGCGTTGTCGAATGTTAGACAAGGGTAGCAATTCCAATGTTAATCAGATACTGCCATTATAACGTTGACCTCACTATAATTTGAAGCTATTCACTATAATTATACTGTCCAGTGCTTGCTCAGTAACGCATATCATGACTCATATCACAATCCACTGCCCCTCCTGAATCTGAAGCTGAATCATTTCACTGGAATAAATAAAATGTCTAGTGGCTCAGATCTGGTGTCACAGTCATCTGATCAATTTTACGGGGTCTTACCTGACCTGAAATAGAAACTGACAAAAATCATTAGTACTCTTATCGAAATTTCCATTGCTTTTCCAAGTTCCTACATTCATTCACTCTACACTCTTTCTACAAATTCTTATTGTAAAGTCAGCAATCTCAGAAAAGTAAAAACGTTTTTTACCATGCAATTCAATGTCTGCTTAAAGAAGTTTTATTGATACTAATCAAGTCAAAGATTCCGATGTGACGCGTTTCTCTTCGTGATCTGATAAAGGTAGGGTATTTCATTGATTATAAATGTGATATTCAATTTTGTGCTTCAATGTATATTATGGGTACTTTCATGTTTTGCGCATGTGGAAATGAATGTTGTAATCATCATGAAGTTTATCTAGGTATTTAAGTAACGTGGCCGGGAAGTGGTTGTTTTCAGGGCGAGCATGATGTTTCCAGTTTACTGGAATTTCATGCGAGCTCTGCGCAAGTGACATTCACGGCGATATTTTCTGCTACACAATCAGCAAATGATATGTAAATGGGTAAACAAAAACGAATTACTGAACACTTAGGCTCAACTCACACTACCTCGACTCCAGTCTCTCGACCTTACGACTTTTTCGCTTATTTTCACTACTTCAGTTCCATGCTACTCTATTTTCTAACCATACTTTATTAAAAATATAAGATCTAATTCTTCACTAATTTGCAAGTAACAAATTTTATAATAATTATTATGAATGTATTGTCTTATATAATTCGTATTATTGTTTTATCTAAAATTATAAAACATCACTTTCTTGAAACATAACCTGACTTTCATTAAAAATGCACGGTACTATGCAACTCAAGTTGAGGCTCGACCAACATGTCGAGTCGACGCTCGACTCAGTCTAACAGTCGTGAGGTCGCGGAGACTAGAGTCGACTGGTCTGGGTGTAGCCAATTTAAAACACATGCTGTGACGAGAAGAGACTAGAGTCGCAGTCTCTAGAGACTCTAGTCTCTTCTCGACTTGAGTTGCGTAAGTGTGAGTTGAGTCTTACTGAAACATAGTCCATATTGTCAAAAGAGTTGTTAATAGAAACAGCTGATCAGATATCTCCTTGATTGCCAGTGCTATCTGTAGGTAGCGCACGACGAGAAAACTGTAAGGATCAGGGTCCCTCTCGTCCACAATTAATACTCCAATTTAAAATAGAAGTGATCGGGACCTTTTACCTTCAAAACCTAATTGAACAGAACCTTTCTTGTTATGTTCATACACTAGGCAAATTGAAACTCGTAAAACGGTATCTTTTCAACACAGAAAATGTCCGAGAATTTTTTTTGTGCAGTGTAGTGAAAATATTGTCTTAATAGTGCCAATAGCTTGAAATAAATGTCGTTAGTTGATTCATCGGTTTGATGTTGCCCAAGAATATTGATGTTGTGAAGAATTTGACATTTGATAGTGTCAAGAACTTGAAACAAGTGTCGGTAATTGATTCATTGGTTTGATGAATTAATGTTGTGAAGAAGTTGGCAGTTGTGAAATGATGCATTATTGATGCAGGCCATGTCAATGGGCCACGGTGTGATGGGTGCATCGCCCGCAGCTGCTATGCCAACCAATGCAGTTCAAATGCAGCCGCATATGCAGCAAACCCAGCCGGTACTTGACTGTCATAACTTTATTGCGAGCTGGTTTATGAATAGAATTTTCTTCCACAAGCACGTAGAATACTTCTAATTACTAGCTTGTAAAAAGAAGTACTCCAAGTGTAGTTAGCCTCAACTCACACTTACGCGACTCAGGTCGAGAAGAGACTCGACTCTATTGTAACACAGCTAATCTTAAGAACTGCTCCCACACACGGACGTTATAGTCTATGTGGGTTCTAATATTCATTGTATAATTGTAATTGTGTTGTTAATATTGTACGATACGTGAATAAAAATAAAATTGAATTGAATTGACTCTAGTCGAGAACATGTGTTTTCAAATGGTGACAGTCGCGGAGATTGGAATCGACTGGTCTGAGTGTCTTCATTTGGAAACACTTGCTCTCGACTAGAATCGAGTCTCTTCTCGATCTGAGTCGCGTAAGTGTGAGTTGAGCCTTACACAGACGTCGATTTTTGGACGTATGATTTTCTGCCGTCGTTATGAGTTCTATTAGATAAAACACATTGTACCCAGAATACATTGTATTCTAGATACCTTGGATAAAACATAACTTGGCAAACAGATGATGTGTTCATGTTTTAAGGTAGGCGCACACAGATCGTCATCGGACAGACGGCACGCATCGGACGGATCAGATGATTAGATTTGATGCATTGTTTTCAATTTGAGTGCACATACCTATACGGATGCGGATAGGTGTGCGCACTCCAATTGAAAACAATGCATCAAATCTAATAATCCGATCCGTCCGATGCGTGCCGTCCGTCCGATGACGATCTGTGTGCGTCTACCTTTAGGGTGTGCAAAGGCTAAAAATAAGCTTTCTACTGGTGATATTTTTCAAAGTTTTTCGATTTGTATATCATCAAGCTATCAAAATGAAAAAGTTTTCTCAGGAAAACATTTTTTCCGATCATTACTTTTTGAGATAATATGAGCGCGTAAAGATTAAAATTTTGGGACAGAACATTTCAAATTCGGTAAGAGATAAATCCATGAGATTTAGAGGATGGATACTTCATGGTATTGTTGATTTAGTTGAACAAAAATTTTCCAAAAATATCAATTTTTAAAAAAGTTATTCAATTTAACAAAAGAACTCAACTGCAAATTATTTTTAGTAAATTGAATAACTATCTTAAAAATTGAAATTTTCAGAAAATTTTTGTTGTACTAGATCAACAATACCATGAAGACTCTATCCTCTAAATCTCATGGATTTATCTCTTACCGAATTTGAAATGTTCTGACCCAAAAATTTAAACTTTAGACGCTCATATCTCAAAAAGTAATGATCGGAAAAAAATGTTTTCCTGAGAAAACGTTTTCATTTTGATAGCTTGATGATAGACAAATCGCAAAACTTTGAAAAATATCACCAGTAGAAAGTTTATTTTTAGCATTTGCACAGCCTTAATCTGGTAGATTTCATAAGGATGCAAAAAATCAAACGTCCAAAAATCGATATGGCTGGCTTAATAGTAAACATTCTAAGAACAATAATTATTCACCTGTAAATTGATGTGAATCATTCAGAATTTACCTTTTTTCGTAAACTCTTTCTTGTAAGTTAAGTTACTCTCCACCTTTTTAAGTTACTTTTACTTCTGAATAACTATTGCATGGATTACTTGAGTGTAGCTTCTTATAATGTCCTGTAGTGAGGTACACGTTCTAATGGCAGTGGAGAAAGATAGGAAAACAGTGTTGTGCCGTTTCTCTGCCTTGCTACTGTCTTCTATAGAGGATAGTTGTTGATACCAATTAATAAAAACAATATAAAAATCTTGAAGTACCCTTTATTTTTTAAAACTTTAAAATAGTTCAACAACTAGTTTCGACCCTAACTTAGGTCATTTTCAAGTTTAAAGTTTTTAAAAAATTAAAGGGTACTTCAAGATTTTTATTAATTTTAAAAGTAGCTCATGTGAGTGAAGTTTTTTTTGTTGATACCAGTAAATATGTAGGCAAGCCCTACATGGATACTAATCATGTGAACCCGGTTGCCAAGGTGACTGTTTTAGAAACGAACGTTTACAAGTAAATAACTAGTTGGAGTTTTATGAGAGATTTTAAAAGATGTTGTTCTATTTCTATTTTTATCTTGTTCAATGTAAACTTTTAATGAATAAAGTGTTAATTAGGTACAAAAGCACATTTACAACATTGTTTTTATTAATTGGTATCAACAACTATCCTCTATAGAAGACAGTGAAAATGACTTGAAAATGACCGGTCAACTTGAAAAATCAACTTGAAAATGACCTAAGTTAGGGTCGAAACTAGTTATTGAACTATCTTAAAGTTTTTAAAAAATAAAGGGTACTTCAAGATTTTTATTAATTTTAAAAGTAGCTCATGTGAGTGAAGTTTTTTTTGTTGATACCAGTATATCTGATGTTATATCTACTATTCATTCTTGTTAAAATAATCAATTATATTTTATTCGTCAAGAAAACATACTTTTCAAAGATTAAATAATATATTTTTATTAGTAAGGAGATTGAATATTTTGTAAATTAATTATATTTCCACATCGTTGAAACACAATCTTTTAACGTTGCGGAGCTAAAAAAGAATAGCGCTATCTGCTTTGTCGAATGATAGTCAAGTATAGCAACACCAATTCAAATTCAATTTCCAAATTTATATTAAAATTTAATTTTAAAAGTTTTATTCACAATACAAACAATTGAGGGTCCTGCCAAACCCAAAGGTTTTTCGGCGGGTGCCCAGTTACAGGAAAAAACGAGTTACAAAAGATAAATAAACTTAGACAAAATAAATATTACACTTTAAAGATTTTAAGTATAAAATGAAAGAAAACTAATACAAAATTCAAAAAATAAAATAAGAAATATACATCCGATTTTGATATAGAATTAATAAAAAAAGGTTATTTATTATTAACACCAATGTTAATCAAATACTACCAATTATATCATTTTTGATGAATAAACTTTGATTCGATTTGATAACGTGGACCTAATTATAGCTTGTAAAAAGATTCAATTCAATTCAATTCAATTTATTTTTTCCTTCTGAATAGAATTCAAAGCAGTTACATAGAATCTTGAGCAATAAAGTTTATACAATTCAAGAAACGATATAATATACTTACTAAAAATATAGAACTATACTAAACAATAAAACTCTTGAGCTATCACAATTTTATTCTTGTATAAAATTCTTGTATCAGATAGGACTCCAATAGATTCACTCCAATAGAAAACATTCGAGAAACAATAATAATTATTCACCTGTAAGTTCATCTGAATGATTCAGACTACCTTTTTCCGTAGAATCCTTTAAACTCTTTTGTGTAAGTGAAGTTTACCTAAGCCCCAGCTGCGCAAACGTCTATTAAATTCTAATTGTTATTAAATGACTGTTAAATGCCACGATAACCAATCAGAGAAGACATTTTTAATTAGCACTTGATCATAGTTGAAATTTAACAGGCTTTTGTGCAACCCGGCCCTAGAATTGATTTGCGAGTGTGTTAGTGTGTGTACTTACTAATTAATCTAATGTTTGTTTGATCTAAAGGTGCGAACATGAGCAATTCACTTTTAATCAGCTGATGCCAAGCTTTTTATATCTGTATCTCACCGTTTCTGTAAAAATACAGATAATAGTCAGCTGATTAAAAGTGAATTGCTCATGTTCGCGGCGCGTATATCTGTACGCACCTTTAGTTGGTTGGAGTGGCCTTAAGAACCAACTGTTATTTCTACTTCCATTCCTCCTTTCTGTTATCTAATGATACTGCATGAAGACGTGTGCTTGAATAATAGGTGTGTTTGGTTTTATGATTGATATTTAACAAATGGTTGTTGGATGAATACTTTCCCATTGCAGACGTTTGAGGGTATTAGATTCACAGTATCGTGTAAACAGAAATTGCATTTTTAATTGACATGAATCACATGAGGTATAAAGTCTAATTGTTTGTTGATATCTTTCTGATAACCAATTTATATTTTTCAAATTTGGATTTATAGATAGGCCTACTGGAAAAAAGCTCACAAATAATTTTACCTATTTGAGCCGGATTTGAAATGTTTTATCTATTTATTTATTTATTCATCATTTACAATCAACTTAAGGACAAAGAAACAGACTTCAGTCCAAAACTTCTATTCATCCCAATTTCATAAAATAAATTTTTATATTGTCTAAACAGCTGATACTCTCACTCAGCGGTCAGGGTTTTGCCCTTGCTGGGTGGTGCCATCCATGTAATTTTAATTTATTTGTAAAATAGCATAATATTATAATCTAGAATATTTCTTTTGTAAGTTTTTTTATTTTGTTTTTTGTTTTTATGGGCAATAAAGATGTTGAAAAAAAAATTGTCCAAATAAAGGTTATGTGTGACTAATCTTCCCAATTCTTCACTAACTTCCACATTGAAACAAAACACAAACACTTGAAATAATTAATTTTGAATTTAGAAAGATTAAGATCCGTATTGGTAACAAAATTCCTTCCACTTAGCACTCAAAACTGTAAAATGTTTCAAAGTAATGTGCCACTCACGCTCCTCTTTAACTTGAAATCCTTTTAAATGGTTTAATTATTTATTCATACATTCATTAATATGGTTTTAATGTTCTTTAATTTGCTTGCAGAAATGTTAAGGATCGATCATATAGTAGAAGATGATCCTAAACCTTTCTATATCTTCCTTGGCTTAGTCGATAACTTATCATTCATTTGTTTCTTTGAGCAGCATTGATATTTTGCATGGCCGATTTGATTTGATGTATTTGTACAAATGCTACATGCTTCGATACCGGGAAGGATTGTATCCACAATCCTAGGATCGGTTTCGGTCTAAGATTTATGTGTTATGAATAATTATGCATATTCTATAAAACTATTACCAAAACTTCATAAGGTTATAATTACTAAATATCGGGGCACCGAACTTTGCTCCTTAATTATTTATTGACTTTTGATAAACCGAACACAATTCTTTAAAATGATTGGGCAAGTACTAACAGGCACAGCCCAAAACTGTTTATTTCCCGAATTTTAATTTATACACTAAATAGTCCAGAAAGTAGGTTATGTTCCATACACTTGAATTCTGGTTCAATTTTCTGTTCAAAAATTTGAAAACAAAAAATTTATAATTTAGATTATGTACAAACCAAATTGATTAACAAAATAACACTCACTAATCACTTGAAATTGTCAAATTATGATCAATTTTGAAAATTATGATGTACTCTAGTTTAGGAGGATTATCATGTCGTGTCAACAAATCAGATTATTTTGATCAAGTCGATTACAATTTCAAGATAATAGGCCTATATCTCGCTGATTGATTACACAGCTGGAAATAATTCTGTTTTTCTTCCGCACACGCATTTTCTGTTTCGACAGACAACGAAATTATCTTCTGTTTTTCCAAGGGTGAATAATTATTATCCTTTTCATGTCCTTCAGCGAGTTTTCCCAGGGATGAGACCTAGTGCAATCGAATTTTTATATCATAAACCTACTATGTTCCAAATTTCGTGAAAATCGTTAGAGCCGTTTTCGAGATCCGTTGAACATCAATAACCAGATTAAAATATAAATAACCAAATATAAAATTATAAACATACAGAAATTGCTCGCTTTATATAATAGGATAGGATGATGAATATTCTTTAAAACTATTACCAAAACTTTTTAAACCCTTTCAAGGTCATTAATTACTAGAAAAAAATAATCTTGTTCCATTCTCAATTGTCTCTTCTCTGGAACACGAAGTTCAACTATAATATTAATAACCTCATATAAGTTGATAAATTCATTGATATTATGAACGATTGAATGATCTCAACTTGGAATATTGTTCAAGCAAATCAAGCTCTATCAGAAGAATAATGTGGACTGATCGGGTGCATCAATTACAATCCACTGAATATGCATGAGACGAAATAATATTTTCATGAAGTAAATTGGATCAGAAGATTTGCGTAGTCTTAGTTATTCAACGGCTTGTCTTATTTAATAGGTATGATACTCTTGGAAAACGACCTAGAGAAATGATGATTGATTATAATACAACAATAAACTAATTTATTATTAAACGATGAAAAACGATGACAACGTTGCGAAGCTAGAAAAGGATAGCACTATCTACTTTGTCGAATGATAAGCAAGGATAGCAACACCAATGGTAATCAAGTACTGCTGTTACTAGTAGTTCTGTGAACAGTAGATCTCGCGCTTATTGAGTTACATTGACCTGTTGTTATGTTTTCTCAAAAATTAATAAATAATTTATCAATTAAAAATGTCTAGAAAAATCCTAAATAAACATAGAGCTTTCTGTCCTATATCGTACCGTGACGTGTCGTCCCGGAATGTGAGTGTGAGCGCTTTTATCAGGTCTGGCTGCAACTGTCTACAACGTTGATGGAAAGATTCAATTTTCAAGATGTTCGATGTTTTTGAACGGGTAGTATTATAGTCAACTGTCTACTAACGTTAATGGAAAGATACATTTTCCATATGTTCGATGTTTTTGAACGGGTAGTATTATAGTCCACTAGACAGCTGATTTATGATGAATAATTCTATAGTCAGATTTTTACGGTAATATTGGCGTATGAAGGAGGCTCCTTTTTCCTTTTATATTATCCTTGAAATGCAAAATTTCCAAAAACCTTGTATATACGTCGACGCGCAATTTAAAAAGGAACATACCTGTCAAATTTCATGAGAATTACCGCGTTTCGCCGTAAATGCGCAACATAAAAACATTTAAACATTAAGAGAAATGCCAAACCGTCGACTTGAATCTTAGACCTCACTTCGCTCGGTCAATAACGTGGACCTTAAAAGTGAATGGGCGACTTTCGTCTATCGCTTTATATTTTTTCTGCAATAATCTGAAGGGAGTTTGCTGGCCCAATGAGCATGCAAATTCATCATTTTCCAGGTTCTAAACCCATCATGACCCTTCCTTCATGAGGGTAGTTCCATACACCCTACACACCCACTTGTATCGGAGGGGTGTTTCCTCTCTTCTGTAGGTCTAATATTCAAGGAAATTATTCTGTCGCATTCAGAGAGCCGAGACTTGTTGACCATTACATTTTTGATCGTTACGCGTCCGGGTCTCAAATCGAACTCCTTTCCATTGAAAATTATTCTCGGGTTTAAGCCCGGTATCTCAGTTGTTCAATAAACAACGCTATAGCTATTGATTCACTAACTTTATCAATTCAATAAATTTTTATTGGTTCCTTAAACATATTTATAGAATCTATAGCTATGAAACGATTTATCTGTTCAATGAATCTGGCATCATGATGATTCCCAACCTGGCCACTTTCGTAAAAAAATGTTATATTATGGTAGCCATGGTAACCAACCAAATCTGGTTGTTTATTCCTTGCTGCTTGTTGTGAAGTTTAAGTTGAAGGTTATTTCCTACGGTACTGGCATTGTTCATAAGTTATTATTTATTAATATCGGGGGACCGAGCTCATTTTATCAGTCGTACAATTATTTTTACAGTTATATGAGGAGACACAACAGGTGTATGCCCAAAACTGTCCCTTTTCAAATTTATTCTACAGTCCAAATCAAAATCTAGGTTAAGCTACTATCACTCATCAAAATAACAATTTTATTCAAACTTCAAAAAACTAACACATCATCAATTACAAATAGATATACTATGCATTAGATTTAGAATGATATACTATGTTTGCTAAAATATATGTTAATATACGATGTAACAGCAACTAGGTACTATAGGTAATATAGTGCAACTTTGGTTCGGTTTTGTTTTTAAAATACTGTTGATCTACACTAATTTCAATTTTATTATTGTAACTTAATTTTTTTGATTGCAACAAAAAATTTGACAAATTTATCCATTCCATAACTATTTATAGGCTGGATTTTGGCACTATAGTTTATCGAGAGATTTATGGATTCAATAAGTTTATGGAGCGTTCTAGAAACGCATTTCTCATGTTTATCGATTCAATAAAGTTATTGAATGGATAAACAGTTTATGGAACGACTGAGAAACCGTGCATATGATTTATCGAGAGATTTAAGGATTCAATAAGTTTATGGAGCCTTCTAGAAACGAATTTCTCATGTTTATCGATTCAATAAAGTTATTGAATAGATTAACAGTTTATGGAACGACTGAGAAACCGGGCATCAATGTTTTAATGTTTACCAACAGTAGTTGTTTGTTTGTTGTGCAGAACATGTTCAATCAGATGGGCGCGATCAGCTACCCGACCCGGCAGCAGCTGAATACTGCCGCCTTCTCTCCGGCCGCTACCCTCGCCGCCTCCAGGCAACAGCTGATTGCTGCTCCCAACACCCAGCAGCCGCCCCCGAACCACCACCAACATCAACAGCAGCAACAACAGCATCAGCAGCAACAACAGCCGATGGTCAACTCTAACAACAACGCGTCGATGAACACCCCGCAAAAGCAGCGCGTCTTCACCGGAGTTGTCACCAAAATTATGCCCGATTTCGGGTTTGTCGATGACGATGTTTTCTTCCTATTAAGGTAAAATGCAATCCACTATCCATTTGCCACAATTTTATCAAAAAATGGGGTTTTAATGCTATAGTGAGATCCACGTTATAATGGCAGTGAATAAAGATAGAAGAATAGCGATGCCGATTCTCTGCATTAAGTAATTATATTTCTACACTGTCAAAAACATAATTGGCATCGTTGTGGACCTAGAAAAGGATAGTACCACCGGCTATGTCGAATGATAGACAAGGATAGCAGAACCAAAGTTGATCAAATACTGTCATTATAAGGTGGACCTCACTATAGACTGAATAAACGATAGATTAAACGATTGAATAAACGATTTCATAACATATACAGGGTGTTTCAGAGAAACGGGAAATTTTGAAAGTTGAATAATTTAAAGAAAAAACAAATCTTTTAATAAAGTTTTTCATATCATTCAATAGTAAAAATAATGCCATTTTAGAATAAATAATAACCGTAACATTTATATTTTGAAGATGACATCTTGCAGGTGTATTCCTTTTCTACGCAAACATTCCTGTAGTCTCTTCATCACATTGTCCATGGTTTGACGTAACATTACAACTGGAATTTGAAATCTCTTCTCGAATCTTGGCTTCCAATTATTAAACAACGGAAGAACTGAAAGCCAAGATTCAAGAAGCGATTTCAAATTCCAGTTGTAATGTTACGTCAAACCATGGACAATGTGATGAAGAGACTACAGGAATGTTTGCGTAGGAAAGGAACATACCTGCAAGATGACATCTTCAAAAATAAATGCTATGGTATTATTTATTCTAAAACGGCTCTATTGAATGATATGGAAAACTTCATTCAAAGACTTGTTTTACTTGAAATTATTTAACTTTCTAAATTTCCCGTTTCTCTGAAACACTCTGTACAAAGTGTCACTATGCGAGCACCCTTAAATTTATTTATTTACATCAATAAAAAATTACAGCTTATAGAGGCTTACCGTATTATGCCAAAACAAGCCTCATTGAAAATCGATTGTTTACACAAACAGTAACTAAATTATTAAGAAACAGATAAATGAGAAAAGTAATAATAAAATAGTTTGGAACAAACCTTATAAATAGAAAATAACACAAGACAAGAAACAAGATAGACTATCTAAAAAAAGAGAGTAGGTAGCAAGCCTTCTTTCATCTCTAAGGATTAAAATTTATTTTGCATGTATTGTATTCCTAAAGAATAAGTTTAGTGCATTCTGTGATAATAATTTAAGTTTATAATATATTTGTTATCGTAATAATATGACTTATCTGTAAATTGACCTAGCCTAATGTACTGGATGTATTTTTTTGGCTGAAATAAATCATTGAATCATACTTTGAGAAAAAGAAAAGAAATTAAAAAATATTATTAAATTAAATAACACCAGCAAAATGAATGTGACCGCTTGCTCAATCTGCTTAAAGAATTGAAAGCAATAAATATCATTTTTTTCAACCTCCGACCACATGTAATAAAACACATACAAGCGGTAGGGGAAAGATTTCCAAAGAGCTGAACAGCTTGTCATCCCCAACAAATTCTCTGTAATCGGTGTTGCCAAATCGTGAATTGTTGTCGAGTTATAGACTTCGAAACATGGCCACCTCATTCGTGTCAAGTGCTAGTCGTGTAGCATTATTCGTTTTTGCAAGCAAAAGGCAATAGTTAAGCATAAATCTAACGGAGAATTATTCAGGTTTACGCATAAAACATTATGAGTGATGACATTGTTCGTGAATGGTGTTGGAAAATTGAAGAGGTCAGTTGAAATGACTTCCGGAATCGTTGTGAACCATTAAAACTTGGCCACACAGTGCTGGTTCAACCAAACGGCTTCTCCAGCAAATCAAATGGGATAATTTCGGACACCCACCATTCATACCTGACTTGACCACTAGCAAAATCACTTTCCCTTCCTTTCCAAAATCACTTTCCACTAGCAAAATAGCTTTCCCGCTGGGATAATTTCGAAAACCCACCATACAAACCTGTCTTGGCCACTAGTAACTTGAACCTTTTCCCCAAACTCAAGACATTAATTTGAGTGCTGAGCTTCCAAACTAACGAGGAGCACCAAAACAACGTCATACCACTCAAACGCATTTGGAGGCAGCATTTTATGGATAGGGTTTTGTTAGGCTCCTCCAAATTTTAGAAAAAGTTCATGGCTAGGGTATTGTCTGAGCCTCTCCCAAGGCTGCCTTGAGGTTACCCTTTAGAATGACATTTATAATTGAAGTTTGGTTGATTGACAAATAATCAGAAATGTATGTTTTTGACAAATAAATACATTCATTCATTCACTGACGGACATAGACTCGTAACTTGTAGAAAAAGTTGGTGACCAGGGTATTGTCTGTGCACTCCCAAGGCTGCCTTGAGGATACCCTTTTGAATGACATTTATAATTGAAGTCTGTTTAACAAATAAACCAGAATGTATTTTTTTGTTTTTGGGAAATGAATACATTCATTCATCCATGCGGTTATAATTAAGTGTAATTTCCCACTATAATTTGGTGTTTTAATCCTACTAAATACAAAATTTTCAGCTCATATGTGTTTTTGGACGAAAATTGAACTTCAACTTTTAACCGTAAAAACAAAGAAATAGGGTTTCTTTGGACATGTTATTCATTATCAAAATTTGGGAATAGAGCAGTTTTGGGCAAATACTGTTGTTCTTTTATAGTTATATTCGTATGATTTTCAATTATTGTATCCAAAAATAAATAAGTGAATGAATAAATAAATGTTGACAGTGTGGTGAAAGGGCCAGAAGTGACTGTGGGCGACCGTGTGCTGGTGACGGCCGTATTCAACGCCTACATGCAGCACAAGTGGAACGCACTCTGCATAGAACTCCTTGACCGCACCCGTCCGCAGCCGTTCAGCAACTACAACGCTGTGCCGCCGCCCAGTAAGCACTATTACCTTGGTGAAAAGATAGCATTAGTGTTTTGAATTTTGAATTGGGTAACCGTCCACTGGAACCGTATTCAACCGATCCGTTCGGCCGTTGGATCGGTCGAATCTGCCGGTCGTCAACTCGGCCGAACTCGGTCGTCCATTGGAATCGTTTTCGTCAGTCCAGTTCAGTAGTTGGCTGGTTGCCAGAAAGTGAAGTGGCAAGCTATTTAGTAAGGAAAATTATTATTCTTCGTGTGTTTACAAAGTCTGTAAGATTATGCTACTTGAAAGTACCTATTATCAATTATTTATTTATTCATTTATTTATTACATTCTACAATCACAATTGCAACATAATTATTATAACACAGTAGAATTTTCTACATTTTTCCACTTGAATTCACTTTTTTTCTCTTAGTTTTTTGTTGTTAGAAGCAGAATAGAATGTTAGAATAGATTAACTTATAATTCCCCGAACACATTAAAATAACTGTTTAAATTCACAGGTATTTATTCATTCATTCATATCATCATACAAAAAAACATTATAAAATATTTATTTATTAACTAAATATCAACAAAAGTAGAAGTATTTTATCTTAAAAACTTGAAATGATTTTGTTTGATGACTTTGTAGGGTTATTTGAGGATGAACGCTATGTCACAGTTATAGAGTATGATGATGTGTTGAATTTTCAGCCCTCATTTAAATAAAACAATGCTTTATGCTAAAACATCTTTATGACACAGAACAACTTTAAAAACAAAAACAAAACAAGACTGTGGAACAATTTTAGGTTAAGAACCCTAATAGTTGTCTCAGCTCGACTAGTTCGGCCGTATAGAGCCGGAAAATCCCATTCAATTCGGATCGAAAAATTGATCGGCCGGAGACGGCCGTATGAACCTGTTGCAATGGACGAGCATCTATTCCTTTCTTTGTTGGGGGATCGTTCGGACGAGTTCGTTTGTTTTCGGCCGATGCTAGTTCGGACGAAATCGGTTCCAGTGGACGGCCCACCTAACAAGATATTCCATGTTATGCGTTTATGTTCAAAATTTCGCTGTTTCAACTAAAGTATTTAGTCCTAGTGGTCCTTTTTCGTGAAGCTATGTAACGCTAGTAGTCTCATGGTATTCCATTGTATAGGGCGTTTATGTTACAAATTTCACTGATAACTAAAGCCGATAGTCCTAGTGGTTGTTTTTCGTGAAGCTATGTGTTGTTGGTAGTCTTTTCATAGTAAGACGTAGTCTTTTGTTGTTGTGCCGTTCTTACACTCTCACGCCAACAAAACAGTAATAATAATAGACAGTTGTTGACAGTAATCGGTATGAGCTAACAAATTATCGGCATGAAATTTGAAACAGAAACATCTATACCATGTGATATCTTATCATGCTATATTTTCTCAATGAAACCACTCAAATACTTTAAATCATAAACTGGAAATGAAAGAGTGAAATATTTTCAAAATGAAAGAAATAAAGCTGTTAAATTGTTATCGATATTGCAAAACTATTTCACGAAAGCCCGGCTTCTAGGACACTTATCAAATCCAATAAACCAATCAAATTTTAGTTTAATGATCCATTAGATTTAATCGATTAAATAAAAACTAAAATCAAGTAGCTAGCAGCTAGCCAGCTAACTAGTAGTGCAAAAATTCAGTTGAATGATTATGTACTAGTACTATAGTAAGGTAGTAAACAATTGTTCATTCTTTCAAAAGTATGGAGTAATACTAAAATATTCCTCCCCATGCAATCAAATCATATCATAATCCTATAATTCAACTGTTGTTTCCTTAAAAGTCTCATTAGAATAGTTGAAAACAGCAACGTTGCAGAGCTAGAAAGGGATACCTGTACGTGTTTTGTCAAATGATTGACAAGGATAGCAACACCAATGTTTATCAAATACTGCCATTACACATAGACGTCACTATAGAAAGTTGATACAAAGATTATAGAGGAGATGATACAAGGATAGCAACACCAATGTTTATCAAATGCTGCCATTATAACCTCACCATAGAGCATAGATCTATGAGGATTTATTGCAGTTGATTCATTTATATATGAATTTTTATCATCTCTAGATTAATTTTTAATAGTAAGTACATTTCACTCCTGTACATTTCACTGCATCCCGAACGAGCTCATCGGTGAACCTATTAAGTTTGTTTCAATAAATATTAAAAACTGGATACTTCACAACTATTAAAAACACTTCATTCACATGGGCTACTTTTTAAATTAATAAAAACAATTTAAAAATCTTAAAGTACCCTTTATTTTTTAAAAAACTTTAAATTAGTTCAATCAACTAGTTTCGGTGATCACACCATCGTCAGGATATAAAATGCGTTTGGGCTGTTATGCCTGTTGCACTCCTAGATTTTTGTAAGAATAAATAAATAGAATAAAATAAATTTCAATAAATGTTTACTAATGTTTAAAATAAAATGTTTACTAATAAATGTTTACATATAAATGTTTAACATTTATTTTTTAATAAATGTTTACTTTAACTTCATTAAATGTTTACTAATACTTTTTTTTATTAATTCACAACTATTACTTCCATCTTAATATTTAATAAGTTCAAAATTTTTTCAGCTTCTAAAACTATTCATTATTGTCAGGATTAATTCACAATTGATAGCATTTATTTTAAATATAGCCTACTTTCCACTGTTTGCATGAAAAGATTCCATTTTAAATTATTAGCTTGAGATTTAGAAACTGTTGAGTCTCTACTCCTACTGGCGAACAAGTGGTTCTCTTATGCCAGTAGTTCTTCGCCTCCAACCGTATTTTACAGGTAGTTGATATAGATATTTAGAATATTGTTTTTTTCTGATTGTCACATCTTTGTACTGTTTTCTGTGTTTTGGTGAAATAAATTGAATTGAAAAAAAATTGAACTCCTTATAATAGCTTTGAATGAATATTTCATTTGGATGGTTTTATAATGATGAGACATGACAGAGTAAAAAGTGAAGGACATGTATTAAACACAACAGAACAGTTTAAAATTTATAAAGCCACCATCCGTGATAAAAAAAAATATTCAAAGAAAAATTTATTTCTTGCAGTTGACAACTGTGGCAACTCGGGGAACAATGACATGGGCCGACGCCAGCGTCGCCGTGAGGAGGCGAGGAGTAGGAGGGATGACGACGTCCTAGTCGATCGCAAGAAGCGGAGGGAGGACCGCAGGTAATTGAACGAGCGTTAGCGAGTTCTTACTTTTTACTCAAGGACAAAACATTGTCCGTCTGTGTGTATACTCTGCAATATCTTTCGAAAGATTTGATCAATCAGCTCCATATTTTGAACACATATTCTTCTAACCTTTTCAGGTTCGTTGGACAAAAAAATTTACCGATTCCATAGTCCTTTTTCAGACAAAGCATAGGCCCGGTCGCACAAATCTGGTTAAATTTTAAGCGTAATTAATCGTAATTAATTTCACAAATCAAATCAATTTATTGCCATTCTTTTTTTACAAACAAGTGAAAAAAAACATTCTTATAATGTTATAACTAATTATAATCTAAACTAATTTAAAAACATATTCAACGAATGTTTTCTTTTATTTTATTATTGAAATAACGGCCTCTCCCAGAAAAGCTAATGCTTGAGCTCTGGAAGAGAGTTCAAAAATGTTAAATGGATGTCTAAGACAATTTAATTAGTACCAGAAGAAACAATATGCAATATTAACACTAGAATATAATCAGAGAAGGTCTTTCCGGTTTTGACGGATTCTCTGATTGGTTCTCGTTGAATTAATCACGCTTAAAATTTAACCAGCTTTTGTGCAACCGGCACTCAGATTTTCAATATAACCATTCATTGTGTATGCTCAATAATCACGAGAAGAAAAATCATACATAAGTCATATGGTACCCTGGACCGAAAATTATGTGTGATTTCATAACCTAACAATACTATCGACAACATTAATTTTCTATCAAAATTTTGGAAATAAATGGTACAGGCTCAGCATAGTCTTTCCTCCATAAAACCTGTACAAAACCTGTAATCATAACATAATAATTATGATATATAGGCCTATTCATAATTATTATGTTATGTTTACAGGTTTTGTACAATAAATGATAATTTTTAATGTACTAATTAAATTATTCCTAACCTAACCTAACTAGGACCTCACTTCAGAAACATGATTGTGTTATTACTCAGCAATCTTCTTCCAGAAATAAGTAATCTCCTATCACGTCTACTTTTCGAAAATCCAAAAAGTTAGCATGCTCTGATCAAAGATCACTTTGCCGGCACCAGAGAATCGACTTCAACTCTAACGATTTGTTAATTTGTTAAATTAGGAAACTGAATTTCAGTGAAAAATTGACAAATCCTTAAACCCCTTTCACAGGAGGTCACAGGATGAAATAAACTAAACTAAAACCTGGTTGAAAGAGTAGAGTTGGAACATTGGAATTGCGTTCTTGTATGGAGCATGGATGTTGTTTGATTCATTTATCTATTTATTACATTGTATTCATAATTTTGTGTTTAGGGAGAGAGACGACAAAGATAAAGACAAGGAGAGAGCACGCAGTCCATCGACATCGGTTCGCAAGCGCAGTAAGAGTCCGCGCCGGCGAAAAGTGCGCGCCATTCCGCGTTACATGGTCTTCATTCCGCAAATAACGCTAGATGTGTGAGTAGTCATTCAGGTTTACTAGTGGATCATATTATATATCATCTGTAACACATTGAATCATATTATCAAATTTAATCTTTATTTGCATCAAAAACATAATGTAAATGACAATGGTTATTTAAGTGAATTATTATAATACATTAAAAAATAAAATACCATTGAATAAAGTTGAAAGATATACTTTCTTATTTTTCTTATTCATCATATGGAACTGCAACAAGGAAGAAGCGCTCATGCACTATATGACCCGTCAAAGTTTTATAATTTGAAGGTGCATCAGATTTTTGCTCTACGAACAAAAGCATTCCTTTCTTCATCAGCTGATGCTATGCTTATTGACAGACAAAAGATATTTATTTCCAAAAAAATGCAATTCACAAAGTAAAAATCTAATATGTACTCATTTTCAATATAAAACAACAACAAAGAATAAAAACAACCTCATGAATACACTAAGCCAAATAAATCTTATAGAAAATGGTCTGCATTGGCAAAAATGTCTGTGCGTAAACCAGAGTTGCATATTACAATATTATATCTGTACCTTACTGTTCCTGTACAATTCTGTACACATCTCACTGTTTCTGTACAAATACAAATATAATAAACACATCATCAGCTGATGAAAAGTGAAATGTGCGTATTCGGGGCGCTGAAGTCTGTACACAGCTTAATATTATGAATAATAATACTCCATCTACACAAACGCAACGGACAAGATAACACAACAAACTTCACATAATATGAATGACGTAAAACTAATCTTTTAAAGAAGTCCGCTAATTTGTATATACATAATTAATTAGGACATTCTCCAAGTGTTCTTTTGAACTCCTTCAAGCCCTCAATTTGTCTAATGTGAGTGCATGAATATTTTCATTCCCATATAAAACCAGTATAATAAAATTTGACTCAAGGCTCAAGTTGACATTGGCTCTCCAGTAGCCAATTTCTATGAGGTGGGTATACAAAACCTCTAATTAAACCTTGTACTATGGGGATGATTATGGATAATGAATAATAATAATAAATATTATCTCCATTAATGTACAAATAAGCCATCTAATCAATAAAATGTACATAATATTCAAGAAAACAATATATGAAATTTACTACAAATATAAATAAATTGTATTTTTTTGGAAATTAACCTACTCAACTATGGGAAACCCATGTTCTAGAGCAGATGTAGAAGTGATACAATTAAATCTAGAGTGGGGGTGCAAATCCATTGGGTAAGTGATCTTGTTCGAAATTATTATGTTTTTCATATTATGTCTTCCAGTTGTTGTGATCCAGTTTTTAATGGCGCATTTAAATTTTCTTGACTTTTCTTGATGTGTACAAGAAGTAATTGTGGAGATTGGTGCTAGGTGGTTGAAGTGTCGTTGGTATGTTGCCTTCCTAGCCACGTTCGTGATAAGAAGGCTTAACTATTTCTTGTATTGTGACAGTGGTTTCTGTTTTGAAAGCTTTCTGGGTTTTTGTGCAGTCTGCAAATAATTTCCAGGGAGTAGAGTTGTCTTGCGTCCATCACACCAAACTCATTGTAGAGCTGGTCTGACGGATAACGAGGTGGCTTCTGCTTGATGATTTTAATTATTAGTTTTTGCACTTTTTATAAGGGGGTCGAGGTGACCAATCATGTGTAATTCTGTATTCTTGTACAGTATTATTTGACGCTATTCAACTATATGGTTTATTTTATTGCGTTGAAACAATTAGAGTTCCTCTTCCATTTTTACTTCCCTTGCCCTATTACCATAGGTAAGGAAAGTATTGCTTTCCAAAAAAATTTAAGGTACCCTAATTTCATGTTTTCTATACGTTTCAAGGTCCCCTGAGTCCAAAAACATGATTTTTGGGTGTTGGTGTGTGTGTGTGTGTGTGTGTGTGTGTGTGTGTGTGTGTGTGTGTGTGTGTGTGTGTGTGTGTGTCTGTGAACACGATAACTCCATTCCTAATTAACCGATTGACTTGAAATTTTAAACTTAAGGTCCTTATACCATGAGGATCTGACAATAAGGAATACAATAAAATTCAATTCAAAATGGCGGATAATGACTAAAAAACCATGTTTTTCACGGTTTTCTCGAAAACGGCTCTAACGATTTTCTTCAAATTTATACCCTAGATAGCTATTTATAAGCCCTATCAACTGACATGAGTCTCATTTCTGGGAAAATTGCAGGAGCTCCGTAATATTCCTAAGAAAGATGAATTTTGTTAAATTTCTATCACGATTTTCTCAATAATGACTTGACCGATTTTTTTCAAATTCGTGCTCTGTATAGTTATATATCAGCTCTATTAACTGGCATGAGTCTCCTCCCTGAGAAACTAACAGGGGGTCCACCCCATCCCTGAGAAATTTACTTTGTAACCTCCTTCTCGAGCGTGAGGTAGGTAGGTAGAGCAGTTTTATTCAAAAGAACACATATGTCGATATTTTATTTGTAGAACAGCTGTTTCGACAACTTTTAAAAAATCCTCAAATTTAATAATTCAAAGGAAAATGTACTCTGAAAACAATAACAATAGTATAATCGTAGTTTCAATTATTTAACCGCCAATAGGCATAATGTTATTCCCCTAAATTATCCTCGTTTAAGAATGAGGCTTATAGATCAATGAGCAAGGAAAGTTGTGTGAGTGTACCACACCAGATTTTTGATATATGACATGTGGTTGTAAGTTCGATGTAGTAAATATTATAACATGTTGGAACCCCCTCATTCATTTTGAAACACCCGGTATTATAAATATACAATTGAATTACAATTATTTGCAATTTAACTTGTTTGCAGCCGAGAAGCCAACGTGATGGAGCTGAAGAAGCGCTACACGAGCATGTATGTGCCATCGGACTTCTTCACGAGTCTGATTCCCCGAGTAGATGTGTTCCCCGCGCACCGCAGTCTCAGTCTTGACAAGCCGTGTGCCTTCCACATCATGCACAAGGATGTGTCGCCGCCCCCTCTGCTCGCCGCCGCCCCTCAGGATCCGCACGATGCTGACTACCTCTTCTCCGCAAAGGTATGCACTAGACTAATTCAGAAATTAAAATATGCGATTTAAGGCTGGCCACTAACGGTAGGACATGCATGGACTATTTCTATCCAAATTTGGGAAAGGAACAGTTTTGGGTTTTAAGCCTGTTGTTCCTTCCCCAATCATTTATAGTTGTGAATGATATTGTATCTATCTATCTATATGCATGTTTATCATGCATACACTCATGTTCATCATGCATGTTATTGTCATCAGCGAGAGGCTTCTATCATAAAGTAAACATGATACTGTTGTGAAACCATGGTACTGTTTTAAAGGTTTTAATAAATTTCTAGTGAAATTTGACAATATCTTTGTTTTCTTATTATGGAGAGATTTCACAACATCACCATCAATTCTACTAATTTTAATAAAGTAAACAATTAATAAAAATAAACAAACCACTGGAAAAGGAAAATTACAAATTTTAATGGTACAAAAAATAATTTAAATTCAAACAAGGAAGAAAAAATAAACAACAAAAAATCAGAGTTACAAAAACCGTTACCTCAAAAAATTGTTCTCGAAGCCAATCGCTTCTGTGATAACACAACAATGTATGACATTTTGTTTACACATGTTCAACACAACTGTCCTGTCGTTAGTGGCCACCCTAATGCAGCATCCACACTATCGTCTCAAGGTGGGTACAGAGATATACGCGCCTCGAACACGCTCCGCACTCGCTCCGATCATGAACGTTACGCGAGATGTTATGCAAGTGTTCGCTTGAGGTTCGAAATATGTTCGAAGGATGATCGCTCCGCTCTTTTCTTATTGTTGACTTCGCTACAACCTAACCTTACAAATGTGAAACGTTCAATCCAGCTGTTTTATTTATTAATTATAAATGTTGATAATTTTATATGCTAACACAGAGATCATAACACAGAGACCAACAAAAACGTTAACAACGCATGCGCAACTATTGGTTAGTTCGACCTAGGAACTTGCCAAGCTCGAGCTCTGTTACATGCTCTTCTCGCGTTCCACTCTTGCTCCCCGGTCGATCATCAATCGATCTGCTCGAGTGACGTTCGATTGCGGAGCAGAGCGAAAGTCTGTACGCACCTTAATGCGTACAAATGGCGACGAGTGCCAGAGTGTGGATGGGTGGTTTGCCAGATCTGTCTTTCATTGGCCTTCGTTGGCCATCGCTCCGATTTTTGTCGAGTGAAGGCTAACGACTAAGTCTTAGACTAAGTCTTAACTTATCTTGTCTATCGCTGGCCTTGATGGGGCACTGTTCACATTTCAGTGTGGATGCAAGACCATTGCGGCCAAGCTAACCAGCATGGCCAGCGACTGGACCTTTGGACCTTTGGACCCTGGACCTGAAATTAAAAGGGGGACAAACTGCATATTATTAGCAGATGCAACTTGTGGAATAGGCATAAGAAGCTACACTCAAGTCGTACTGCAATCCATGCAAAAAACTGATCAAAGTCCCTCAAATGTTGCAATAAATTGATGAATAGGCTTCCTTTTGAGGTAGGTAATTAATCACAGGAGGTTCAAACAGACTTGAGAAACATTCCTCTTGAATAACCCCTTCCAGTAGAAGAGTTTATAGACAGGAAAATGAATGTAGACGATTTCAATATCTATAATTTATTATTATTACTGTTCTATTAATAGGATTAATGTACAGTATATATGCTTTGTATAGTAAATTTGGCCACTTTGTATTGACTTTGTATTGACTGAGTGTTACTAGCCTATATGTCAAATTGTGACATTCTGTTTCTTGGGCTAATAAAATTTATTCTTATTCTAATAGTTTTTTCAGAAATGGTGAACAGTGAGTGAATGAGCCTGTCATGAATGATTTGATTGTAGGTGATGATTTTGAATGACCTTATGAATGATTTGGTTGTATAGGATGTCTAATAAGTCACTCCTTATTTTTATACAGCTATAATTTCGTTATTTATGAACCAATTTTGTTAGAACTTCATTTGTTAGATAGAGCACTCCTTGATGTTGTGTTCACCAATTTTCATTTTTTTCAGTTTAAAAATGCCCCCTCTCTTGACTGTGGAAGAACGAGCCAAAATAGCAGCTAGTTATGAGGTCTGGGGATCTGTGGTGCGAGTACAAAGGTGGTGAATGGCTCAACGAGGGATCCATGCAACACTGGATGCAAAAACTGTTAAAAATTGCCATTCCAAATGACTAACAACAGTGAGTGTCGCAGATGCAAGACGATCAGGAAGACCATCAACGTCAAGGACAGCAGATAATGTTAACAGAGTTAGTGAAATGTTCATGAGGAGCCCTAAGAAATCAATGCGTCAAGGATCTCGTGAAAGTGGTATTTCACATTACTCTGTTGCAACAATTCTTGAGAAAGATCTCAGTGTTTTTGCATCCAGTGTTGCATGGATCCCTCGTTCAGCCATCCACCACCTTTGTACTCGCACCACAGATCCCCAGACCTCATAATGAGCTGCTATTTTGGCTCGTTCTTCCAGTCAAGAGAGGGGGTATTTTTAAACTAAAACAATTGAAAATTGGTGTTAAACACAACCTCAAGGAGTGCTCTATCTAACAAATGTAGTTATAACAGTAATAATGGTTTTATAAAAGTAATGGGGATAATTCCCACTATTATGTATTGCTTTATTTAATTAATTAATTGAATTTTTGTTGTTGCTATACCCTGTGTATGTATTATATTCTATAATATGTTGTATTATTCTATGGAAATAAATAAATTCAATAAAAAAAATGGTTCATAGATAATGAAATTATATATATATATATATATATATATATATATATAATATATATATATATAAAAGCGAAATGGCACTCACTCACTGACTGACTGACTGACTGACTGACTGATTCACTCACTCACTCGCAGAACTAAAAATCTACCGGACCAAAAAAGTTCAAATTTGGTAGGTATGTTCAGTTGGCCCTTTAGAGGCGCACTAAGAAATCTTTTGGCAATATTTTAACTCTAAGGGTGGTTTTTAAGGGTTTAAATTTCGTCTTTTAGCATGTATATTCTTCTTATTCTCTTAATTATAATTGAGAAATGTCCATACCATGTATTTATATAGAACTATAATCTAGAGAGAGTACCTCTTCGAAACAGTTGTTAACTGGTAACTAAATTAATAATTTTGTCAGGTTGGCATAAAGTTGAGTTGACTTTGATAGGTTGGCACCAAGTTGAAGATTGAAATGCATTCACCGCGGAAAAATTGATTGGGCACTGCTACTTCAATCAGAGTTATTCCTGGGAATATTATATTACTCGCTTCGCTCGCCATATCCGTTTAGTCTACAAATGAAAGTTTAGTCTACGTTTAGTCAATGTTTAGTCTACATATGATCGTCCTACAAATGAAAAATGCAGGCGAGCGAAGCGAGCCTGCTGATCTCACTCCAGGACGATCCAGTCGGGGGTCCAGGGGGCGGAGCCTCCTGGATAGACGGATATGGCGTGCGAAGCGAGCCTGACGGCTAGTAGCTGTATAAAAATAGGGAGTGACTTATCAGACACTCTGTAGGTGATGCTGTTGAATGAACTTATAGTAATGAATCTCATGAATGAATGATCTTATTTGATTGTAGGTGATATTGTTGAATGACATGAATGAACTTATATTATTGAATCTTGTGAATGAATGATCTTATTTGGTTGTAGGTTATGCTGTTGGGTATGCCGCCACTGGCCGACATCTACAAGCGGGCGTGTTTGCTGGCGGAGGACGCGGACTTGGAAGGGGGTGGAAGCATCACTGGCAGCAGCGAGTGTGTCCACGTGACCCGGCTCATCCAGCTGCTGGTCGGCGTGCGTGGCAAGAACGAGAACATGGCCATCGGCGGCCCGTGGAGTCCGTCGCTGGACGGCGCCGATCCGGCCACTGATCCGTCGGTGCTCATCAAAACGGCCATCCGTAACTGCCGCGCGCTCACCGGCATTGACCTCTCCAAGTGTACTCAGTGGTAAGCTTTAGTGATTAGCAGGTGTAACACTAATAGATTGGAGATTTAGTTTTGAAGATCCATGCTGATAATTACGTACAGTCCGGGTTCTGTGGTCCTATAGGCGGAGGGCCACTAAGTTATAGTGAGGTCCACGTTGTAATGGCAGTAGAGAAAGATAGGAGAACAACGTTGCCGGTCCTCTGTCTTGTCAATGCCTTCTATAGACTATTAAATAAAAATACAATGGTGTAACAACTGAAACCGGTCTTTCTAAGTATCAATAAATCTGTGTTTTTTTGACAATTTCTTAGTATTTTTATTTAATATGAATAATTACCACAATATCATGATACAGGTCTTATTGATGTAATATTAACTGTTCATTCTTTTTTAAAATAATCAATAATATTTTATCAAGCAAGAAATAAATTATATTTTCCTACAGTTACCTTGAAAAGTGACCATTCCAGCACTGATTACAGAACGCAAAGAATAACTTTTCTGCTCTAGTGCGCAAAGTATTACTTTGCGTATTCCTAATACTTTGCGTATTATCTTGCAGAAATCCCAATCAGCTGTTGACATTGTTTGCGTGTATTTTGTAAGCGAATTTGTTCTATCTATATTTTTCTGATTTTCAAATAAATAAAAATCAGAACTCATTAAATTATACATTTTGAATATTATTAATTAATCATTATTTCGAATAATATTTTTTTCATTCATAAATTGATTGGTTGAAAAGTTATTTAGAAATTAAGATTTACTCAAATTTTTTCAAATTAATTGGATTAATTTAATTTTTAATTTTAATAAATTATCGATCATCAATTTTCAATTGGCTTATCAAGTTTAAAATGAAATAAAGTTGTTATTAATAACAAAATTATACAGACAAACATTTGATGGATTTCAGCCATCATTTTACCCAAAATCAACCACTTTTCATATTCAATGGTAACTGTAGGAAAAATTTTACGTGAAATACGTGCGCAAAGTTCCTCTGCTGCACTCAAAAAACCATTCCGCCCTCGCCTACGGCTCGTGCGTAAACGTTTCTTTCAGTGTAGCAAACTGTCACTTTGCGCACTAGTTGCACAAATAACTATTTTCAATGATTTAATAATGAATTTTCATAATCAAGGTTAAATATTTTGTTAGTTAATTATATTTCTACATTGTTGAAAAGCGATCTGGCAATAGAGCAAAGCGAGAAAGAGATAGCGCTATCCGCTTTGTTGAATGATAGACAAGGATAGCAATACGATTGCTAATCAAACACTGCCATTGTAATGTGAACCTCACTATAGACTACAATACTACTTGTTCAAAAACATCGAACATTTTTGAAAATGTATCTTTCCTTAAGCAGCAGATGCTCTTTTGTATCTTCTCAAAAACAACTTGTTGCATCCGAAAAGATACACAATCAGCTTTTTGGAGTTACGTCCTTTTAGCACAACACAACCTATCAGTTATGCTTGTTATGCTCTTAGCATACAAGACTAGTTAAGATTGTAACTTTGGAACTTTGATATTATTTTACTATAGTCTATGTTATGCTCTTAGCATACAAGACTAGTTAAGATTGTAACTTTGGAACTTTGATATTATTTTACTATAGACTATAGTAAAATAATATCAAAGTTCCAAAGTTACAATCTTAACTAGTCTTGTATGCTAAGAGCATAACAAGCATAACTGATAGGTTGTGTTGTGCAAAAACATTCATCTTTTTTGAAAATTTATTTTTTCATAAGCAACAGATGCTTTCTTGTATCTTCTTAAAGGTAACGTGTTGCATCCGATAAGTTACACAATGAGCTTTTATGTATGATTCCTCAAGCATCAGATGCTCTTTTGTATCTTCTCAAAAACAACGTGTTGCATCCGAAAAGATACACAAGGAGCGTTAATGTATCTTTCCATAAGCAACAGATGCTTTCTTGTATCTTCTCAAAAGATTGATTAATGAAAATAGGGTTATAACCAACCACGATAAATTCCGAATCTTAATGTAAAATTACAAGTGAATCAGCTCATTATTTCATGAGTGATGATGCGTCAATCGTATATTTTCCATCCCGTACATGTATAAGCCAATACTGTACTTTTCCCTCTTGTTCATTGCTTTAAATCTTGGAATCAAATGAGAGTTTCGAGATGAATCTGAGGGCCAGAAATACGATTTAGATATGAGGGCTTATTTAAGTCCTAAACTCTGTAAGTCCAGAACTTATTGATCCAAAGCTTGGAAATCGGCCCCATTCATTTTGCTTCTTCAATATTGCAATGAAGATGACAAATTTATTTCTCTAGATTGAGACCCGGTTGCACAAAAGCCGGCTGAATTTTAATCGTGATTAATTTCAACATGACAAGAATCAATCAGAGAAAGCTTTTTCGAA
Organism: Nilaparvata lugens; assembly: GCF_014356525.2. NCBI lineage: Eukaryota > Metazoa > Arthropoda > Insecta > Hemiptera > Delphacidae > Nilaparvata > Nilaparvata lugens. Next base: position 19,298,434 of record NC_052505.1, read on the forward strand.
ATTAATCACGATTAAAATTTAACCCGCACTAAATAAACCATCACCGGTAGTTTCTGAGGTCATAATTATGTTTAAAAATAAATAAAAACGTATTATTGTTATTTTATCGATGTCACATTTCTCTATTATTTCAGGTTTGCTCAGACGATAAATTTTATTCTAAAGTAACTTACTTGATAAATTACATGAAGATCACTCACTAATTGTTTGATATTATTACTAAATGAATACCTGTTGTGGTGTGTGTTGAATGGATTGTGCGGAACATTGTCTTTTTAGTGCAAAATTGCGTTGGGACGTTTTTATCTATTTCTTCTTCATATTATTCTTTCTCGATCCAGATTTCGTTGTCTGCATAATATCCTTATTTCCAAATTCAATGTATAATCTCTTTACAACTGCATCCTTCTACACTATCAAATGTTGTCTTATTTTGTGGATTTTATTGTTAACCGCTTTACGCTTGATAGAATACTTTCATTCCAGCTTTCTTAGTCTCATCACTATTCTATCAAATAAAAATTGGGTGCTTTACTTCACGCCTTCAATTCCGAGTAGAATTTTGAAGTTGAATGTAGTTTTAATTTGTATTTGTAATCCCCTAGTTTGTCTGGAAAACTCATAATTTACCGATAGGTTACGACATGTTGGTTGCAAATACTTTCTGAAACAGTGTTTTGCCGTTAATTGAGGTCTTCGATATCAATTTGAGACTTCAGTATCAATTACACCATTAATCTTGAAAATTTTAAACCACCTGAATTCTTCCACAGTTAACAATGAACTCAGTTATGCCACAAATGTAAAGGTGCGTACAGATATACGCGCCGCGAACATGAGTAATTCACTTTTAATCAGCTGATGCCAAGCTTTTTATATCTGTATCTTACCGTTTCTGTAAAAATACAGATATAGTCAGCTGATCAAAAGTGAATCGCTCATGTTCGCGGCGCGTATATCTGTACGCACCTTTAGATTGTAATCAACTTTTAAAGTAATGTTTTTTGAAGTGAGCAACTACAAGACTTGACCTATTTCGGACTATGTGTAATCTCATCTAAATTTGGGAGAGGAATAGCACAAGGTTACCTTATTATTTCTCTCCCCATAATTTTCATGATGTATGAATCAATAAAAAAATCATATATTTAATAATAATAAAAGCCTGTTGTTCTATCCCAATCATATGATCTGTAATTATTTTCACGAATAAATAAATTTATACAATTTGAATTATATGGTTTAGTTTGTGTCAACGCAGATAAAGAAGACTGTAGCTTGGGCTAGCTATTGAAAAAATAAGTACACCAATGAAGTCAGGTTTCCAAGTTCCTTTTCCATTTGAAAATCTTGATGAACTTGTAGAAAATTCTAGATTTTAGACAATTCTTCTCAATTTTCTAAATATTTCCCATGTCAAGTTTTCAAAATGATTATTGTTTATACTTTTACAGTACTGTAATTCTATAATTTCCTGTACCCCATGAAATAATTAATTGTTCTACACCTAATTTCTGTCACCTCACTGCACTATCACTTGTATCAGCTTTATTGTTTTTCTATTTAATAATAAATTCACTTTTGATAATATTTCTTTGAATACTTCTTGTTTCAACTATTATCCTCACAATTTCACCGCCATCATAGCTTTTCCATAGAGTGAAGATATCCAGATTATTTGTCTATGGTTTTACCAACCTCCAACAATCTCCTATTCTTTAACATTAGGGATCTGTTGAAAATGGTTCACTAAACAAGACATGTTCTGAAGTCTGTCCAAATTGAAAACTGTAATTTCTCCTCAAGGAATCCATCTAAATATACTTGAAATCTTCTTCTCTAGGTGCTTCACATCTCAACCCCTCTGCTGTTTTTATTGATAATTCAGTATTTTTACAGTTCTGTGCCCCGAATAGAATTATCTGGTTTTATCACAACTGTTTCACACAACAAACATTTTTCCAGTTACTGTTACTTTCACGATTTGGCATAGTATCATATTCGTGACTCGTTATTGTAGTGCCTTTCTTTATAACTCTTCATTCGTTCTTATTCGATTCCACTTGTCACTTTAGTGTGATACCACACTTTAGCTGATCAATCGTTTAGCTAATCGGCTTTAGATAACAGTAAAAATTGCTACATAAACGTCCTGTACCATGGGATATTTACTTATGCTATTGTTTCTATATGTTAATATATTCAGGTGAGGTGGAACTTACGTCAGGGACTCCCCACCCGTAAAAGTCATACGAATATTATTATTATATTATATGTATAAATTATAAATGATTCCTTTTTATTTATAATTGCTAGATGTTTAGTGACATTGTGGCATCGACTCGTTCTGTTTGCACCTTTGCCTCAGAATGGTCCACGTGAATTTGAGTGGTGTTGGTTGATTAGTGTTGTGTAGTGTTGATAAAGATTGGCTTTCATTTTTCAGCGTTGGCGACTTTGTAATAAGTGATTTGCACAAGAGCAATCTATGTTGTGGCGACACCGGGGCTGGGAAGTGGTGGGGGGGAGCCTTGGTGAATGTATCTGATGATGTTGGTGTTGTGTCTTCTCCAGGTTCCGCTTTCTGGAGATTTACTATCGGCGCGCCGAATCGACGCACAAGGGCAAGCTGGTGCCGGCCCGTGTCGAGACGGTCGTCATATTTGTGCCGGACGTGTGGAGCTGCACCCCGACGCAGCTGGAGTGGGACTCGCTGCAAGCCGCCTACAAGCAGGCGCTCGCTCGCAAACTGCATGCTGGCGACGACGAGCCTGAACCCGCTGCAGATGTCGACCCGACAGACACAGACGACGAAGAACAACTTGTAGCCGATGTTGAGACGCCGTCTGTCGACACCGACGCGGATACGTCTGTCGACGCGGCTGCAGATCCGTCGGAAGCGGCAGACGAAAAGGCAACGCCTCTACTTTGAATCTCACACTGTACTTTCATTATCCTAGGCTAGACTACCAACTAGGCTATGCATGCATGTGCTGAATGGTTTTCGGATGAATGGTGTGTGAAAGTCGATCAATCAACCTCTCTCTCTCTTCTAGCTACAACATACAACCGTGCGACTATAATCTCTTTCCTTACTCAATTACAATCTACATTTTCCTGATCAATATTTACACTATCTTCTATCATTTTCAATATCACCCTGAATCTTCATAGCTCTTCAATGTACTTGATGAAAATATTCATCCTCCTCATATCAGTATTTATGCTTACAGGAAACTGAGGAAACTGAAGGTGGGGAGAAAAAGAAGCCGACACATCATTCGCAACTTGATGTCAAGACTATGAAGGTGAGTTGTTGATTCATCGATATTCAATATTTATTTTTATTTATTCTTACAATAATTATTGCATCATCAAAATGACAGGAAGAGGTAACCTTGGGCTTTTCCTCTCCCAAATTTAGATGAGGTTACACATAGTCCGAAATTGAATTATTTTCTACATTATTTATCTATATTCTTAAATAATTACAAAATGATAGGGAGTGGAAAAATCAGGTAACCTTCTGCTATTACTCTCCCAAATTTGGATAAGGTTACACATAATCTGAAATAGGTTGAGTCTTGTAGTTCTTCTCAAAATGTTAATTTACATCATTTGAACATTACAAACCAAATATAGAAGAATCCACATAATCACTAAAATATGGAATATTAACATATTAGAGAAATGAAAGAAAAGTGAAATATTATGAAGGAAAAATGGAATATTATTGAAGGAACCGAAAAAACAAACTCAATTTGAAAGTACTCTGGAAAATCTAATGTAAGTTGTCCAGTCTTGTAAGACTTGAAGAGCATCTAAAGTATTATTATTATTATTATCATTATTATTATCTTTCATGTATTAATTGCTCCAAAGTTGTGATAACATTGTTTATATTAAAAGCATATTTCATTGTATTGCTCGAAGGTTTGATAACGTTGATCCATCACCACAGAACGTGTTGCCTTAGTTCAAGGCTATTTTTGCTAATGAATTATAAGTGTAACTAGTGTTACTTGGTGTTAAAACTTCTTGTTTCTTTAGTAACTTGGTGTTACTGGAGTTACTTTATGTAAAGTGGAGGCTATCACTAATATAAATCTGTATAAAGCTTAGGACGCACTTTGCTAATTATTCACATATTGGGTTTCTTAGTATATACTGTGTATTTTTTCTTTGAAACACTCTGAGGCGTAATATTCTAATTATTATCTATAAACAGTATTTATTATTAAAAAAAGTTACTGGAATAATGAGGATACTTCGAGTGTCTAAAGCTGCGTGCAAACGTCAGCACCACGAACACGCGCATTTCACTTTTCATCAGCTGATTATATCTCTATTTGTACAGAAACAGAAAGGTACAGATATAATAAGCGTTGCATCTGCTAATGAAAAGTGAAATGCGCTTGTCTGTACTCACCTTAGTATATCATCTATTTCATCTGAGTATGGAGTGTCGCTGTATATATCCAATCTACATGACGTTGCGAACTTGAAACATAAAATAAATTATTGACCGAGCGAAGTGAGGTCTAAGATTCAAGTCGACGGTTTTGCATTTATCTTTATGTTTATATGTTTTTATGTTTATATTTAACTTCGCATTTACAGCGAAACGCGGCAATAGATTTTAAGGAAATTTGACAAGTATGTTCCTTTTTGAATTTCGCGTCGGCATATTTATAAGGTTTTTGGAAATTTTCCATTTCAAGGATAATATAAAAGGAAAAGAAGCCTCCTTCATACGCCAATATTAGAGTAAAAATCAGACTATAAAATTATTCATCATAAATCAGCTGTCGAGTGGATTATAAATTGCATTCAATGACGCATGCGATTCAATATTTCAATGTAACTTGGTAAAAATCAGCTGCTGAGTGGACTATTAATTGCATGCGATTTTTATGCACTATTAAATGAACTATTGATTGCATGCAATTAATAACTAAAATAACATAGTATTGTCTCTCGACCTTTCTCTGCTTTGAACTCGGGCTGTCCTGTTGCCAGTATGTCTTGAAGGAGATTAGCTTTTGATGTTAGCATTTTTGATACACCAACCCCAACACCCATTAGCCGTTTTCACACCGATATCTCGCCGACATGACATACAGACAGGATTTACTCTGATGCACAGTATAAGAGGAGGCTGTGGTTTATAACTGCGCGAGGTCTACTGTTCACTGAACTACTAGTTTACTTTACATTACTTTACTATACTTATTCATCATATGGAACTGTATCGAGGAAACAACGCTCCCGCAGTGTATGACACGTCAAAGTGTAGTCTGATATATTCGTAAATCAAACGGTAAGCACATATCTGATTTTTTCTTTCTGTTTCGATGATTGGAATATTGTTATAAATACCTGTTTTGTTCAGGTGACTTCACTGAGAGACGAGCTGGAAGCCAGAGGACTTTCTCCGAAGGGAATCAAATCGCTGTTGACGGCCAGGCTCACCAAGGCACTCAAATCGGAGCAGGATACTTCCGAAGCAGATGAAAAGTCCGATTCGAAATCGGAAACGCCCACTTCTAGGTCACCTTCTCATAAAGACACTGATAAGGAAGAAAAGAGAGAGGAGAAGGACAAGAAGGAGAAAAAAAAGAAAGAGGTATGCTCTTTATATACTTGGGGAATTGCTCAACTACACCTTTTTCCAATTGTCTTTGAGAAAGTATCAATTGTGATTCAGAATAGTAATTTGTGTTTCAGAAAATGTGAGATGTAAATGAGAACTGTTGATTGTATTTGAAAAGTTGAACTTGTAATTGAAAATATTGTATTGTATTTGAGAAAGTATAATTTGTAATTGAGAAGATATCAGTTGTAATTGAGAAATTAAATAACCAAGCTGATCTTGTACACAACTTGAAATATAGAATATAGGATCACTTTCTGCTAAGATAAATTCTGATGATAAAGTAGAGCAAGTGGTTAGTTGTCTCATTTTCATTTGATAACTACTTCTCATTTACATTTGTCTGTTTCTCAATTGAAGATCACTTTTCTCAATTGCATGTGATTATTTCTCAAATAAAATTGTCTGTTCTCATTGACATTTAATGTTTTCTCAATTATTATAAAATATCGGGGCACCGAGCTTCGCTCGTTATTTTTATTTATTGATAAACAGAACACAATTCTCTAAAATGATCGTGTTTATATTTCACAGTTGGCTATATGTCATCTTATGAATTTCGGGGATGCGATATTTTGATTTTTCACATACTCACTCGCTCACTCACTTTTTTACTATCCACAGCTGTTTCATCCAAGGATAAATTATCCTTTTGTCGTTCAGCGAGTTCTCCCAAGGATGAGACCTAGTGCAATCGAATTTTTATATCATAAACCTACTATGTTCCAAATTTCGTGATAACCGTTAGAGCCGTTTTCGAGATCCGTTGAACATAAATAACCAGATATAAATATAATTATAAAAATACATAAATTGCTCGCTTAATATGATAGGATTACTATTCTGAAATACAATTAATGTCTTCTGAAATTGAATTTATACTTTATCAATTACAGCTGTAAAAGGCGTATTGGATCCTGTGAAGGCGTACTGGACCTTGAGTTTATAGTTCTTTCCTACACTAGAATCAAAAGAATGAGGAATATATTCGTTACATAACTTGCAATCATAACAATGCGAAATTGACTCTAAAAAATTTATCCCTTTTTCTTCACACTTCTTTTTCTTTGATTGGTATCAGAAACTCAATATTCTACCTATCACGTGATAACTTGGGCTTACAAGGGCTTCTAAGTGATGAGCTGTTACAATATTTATTTATTTATTGACATTACAATATGAGGGCACCATATTGATTATTCATATTATCAATATGCAATGGAATATATTTATTATTGGTATTCCCATATGTTGTAGGAGGGTCATTTCTTATCAACCTCGTATTGGCCTTAAATAAAAGATGAATGTATATAAAAGAATAGTTTTTTCTCTAGTTACTTTCCTTGCCCTATTACCATAGGTAAGGAAAGTATTGCTTTCCGAAAAAAATTAAGGTACCCCAATTTGTAAATTTCTATACGTTTCAAGGTCCCCTAAGTCCAAAAAAGTTGTTTTTGGGTATTGGTCTGTATGTGTGTGTGTGTGTGTGTGTGTGTGTGTGTGTGTGTGTGTGTGTGTGTGTGTGTGTGTGTGTGTGTGTATGAGTGTATGTGCGTCTGTGTACACGATATCTCATCTCCCAATTAACGGAATGACTTGAAATTTGGAACGTAAGCTCCTTACAATAGAAGGATCAGACACGAACAATTTCGATCAAATGCGATTCAAGATGGCGGCTAAAATGGTGAAAATGTTGTCAGAAACAGGGTTTTTCGCGATTTTCTCGAAAACGGCTTCAATGATTTTGATTAAAGTTATACCTAGAATAGTCATCGATAAGCTCTATCAACTGCCACAAGTCCCATATCTGTAAAAATTTCAGGAGCCCCGCCCCATCTATGCAAAGTTTGATTTTAGATTCTCAATTATCAGGCTTCAGATACAATTTAAACAAAAAATTTCGAGTGGAAAAGATTAAGCATAAGCATCTCTACAATTAATGTGCAGTAACATAACCTAAAATTAAAAATAAGCTCAAAATTCGAGAAAATGTGATTATCCAATTATTGCAAACTGTTGGCAACTGTTGATTCTATTAAATGATTCACTATGAAGAGATAGCAGACCTCGTATGTCTCCAACGTTATTGTCCTGTCACCAGCTGGTTTGGATCTTTGTTTATAAGTAGACTTGATATGCGCGAGAACACTAGCGTCAGGTGATCAAATCATAACGACAAGGAAAGTTGTGTGAGTGCGCCACACCAGATTTTTTCAATTACAATTATAATTATACTTCAACGTAATCACTGTGAAGGTTGCAAGATGAATGTATATAAAAGAATAGTTTTTTCTCTAGTTTTAATTACAATTATGATTATTCTTCAACGTAATCACCGTGAAGGTTGCGACATTGGTCATACGAGTGGATCAGCCTACCAGAACCCTTGCAATCTTCATAGAATGCTTGCCAAGCATCACAACGATTCCTGAAGTCATTTAAACTGATGTCTTGAATTTTTCGACACCATTCACACACAACCTCATCACTCATAAAGTTTCCTGTAAAACTTTAAAGTTTTCTTAAAACTTTGTAGAACTTCAATCATTCTTTAGTAGATTTATGCTGAAGTATCGCCTTTTGCTTGCAAAAACGAATAAAGCTAAGTAACTAGCACTTAGCGTGAGACTCAAGTGACGCGGCCATGTTTGTTTGTCTATAACTCGACAATTGATGATCTGGCCGCATCGATCACAGTGCGTTTAGTGATGATGACAAGTTGTTCAACTCTGTGAAAGTCGCCCTCTGCCGCTTGTCTGTGTCTTATGAGATGTGATCGGAGGTTGATAAAAAAAATTGCATGGTTGCCTGTTAAGTCGGTATACGGGCGAAAGTTTTATGTGACAACGACTTTGAGTGGTAAAATAATTTTAATGTGAATATTCATTCATATAGTAGGAAGAAGGATGAAATAATAACTCACAATGAGAGTGAGTGAGAGGCACGCGTCCCTTCCACTCGGGCATGGTTAGCCCGCGCCCACCTAAGAGCGAGAGAGACAACCATTGACTTGACATTTTGAATTAGTGGCGCAGTCGCAGGAGATTGCTTGCGGCGCCTGCGCAGGTTGACTGCTCCGTTTCACTCTCTCCAGGTGAATGCTTCTGGTTGCTGGGCTTGCTGCTGCGAGCGTTGCTCGCCACTGCTCCTATTCGTGCTCTTTCCAGACGACCGTGAACCGAAACGAACGCTCTCACTCGCTCTCATTGTGAGCGCATAACGTGGGAACGTAACGCAGTTTCTTGAAGTGTCTCCCGGCAAACCAATTTATAAGACGTTGTCACGTCAAAAATGACCCTCGTATTATTATGTTTGAATGCATGTAGTGAAATGAAGGAATACTGGGCCATATGAATAAAGTTGAGCATTTGCTTATACTTCTAAAATATAGAGCATTTGCTTCATTTTCTATGAATAAACGTGAGCAAAACCTTTTGCTCATGCTCATAAAAAATAGTTTGAGCATTTGCTCAAAAGTAAAAGCTTTTGCTCAAAATTGTATGAATAAACTAGAGCATTTGCTCAACTTTTGAAGCAAATGCTTCAAAAAAGGTGAGTCTAGTCTAGAGCAGCTTATCACCTTTTGCTCATAGTACAATGGCTCAACTAATTCGTATGAGGAAGAGGAAACTATACCAGATACGATCACAACCAATAGTTGAGAACTATAAAACTCTTTTTAGATTCAACCATGATATATATCAACATTATCCCTACAAAATAATGAATACAAAAGATATAAAGAATATTCAAAAAAGAATATTCAAAATTCAAAAGTAAGTAATATTCAAAATTCAAAATTTATTCAAGTAAGTTACAATAAATTCTGGTTCATACACGAATCTACAATAAATTACAGTACAACAGCCAATTATGCAGCAAATTTCACATATTATGAAAACTTATTAATTACAATGAAGATTGGATGCAACATTAGAATATCGATAATATAGTATTGTAATATAACTACATAAATCAGCGGTGTTTCAACAATGAATAAATGATAATTTCAATGAATAAATATACACCCCACTATATATTATATGTGTTGGGGTATAAGTAATTAGTTGCTTATTGCGTGTAATAATTACTATTTACAAACTTCATTCACTGATATGGGATTAAAGTTTTTTATAATAAAAATTAGTAAAAATGTATAATACAAACAAACAAAATTATGGAATTAGTAAATAAATATTAATGTTCTATTAAGGATAATAATAAGAAAGGTTATTTTTAGAAAAATGAAAAACAGTAAAGAGTGGAATGAAGAATAAATAGTTTCAATATTTACAGTCTAACTAAATTTTCACAATTTTCCACTCCAATATCAACCAACCAGGAAAATAAACTTTTCTTGAACCTGTGTCTATTGAATTCTTCCCTAATGTAACTTGGTATTGAATTATAAATTTTTGGTCCCAAATATGTGTAGTTTCTTTGCCCAAATGTAGTGTTCATCCTTGGTACTATTGAATACGTGTTTCTCTGCCTTGTTTGATGGTTATGATCTGCCAGTCTTATGTGTTCGTTGTTTCTCCTCATTCGCGTGATGATAGCCTGGATGTAGAGTTGTCTTACACTCAGTACTTTACTGTCCTTGAAAAGAATGTTCGTGGGGAATTGATTCTCCTTGAAGCCTATTATTTTTAGTATTCGTTTTTGAAGTTTATAGAGAGGTTCAACATGTGTAAAATTCGTAGCTCCCCAGATAATTATGACGTATCTTAAAATTGATTGCACTAAAGAAAAATAAACAGTTTTTAATGTCTCATAGTTGAGGATTTTACGGAGTTGATAGAATTTGTAGAGAAGCTTCCTGATCCGGGTAATTGATAGATTAATGTGCTTGTCCCATTTGAATTTGTTGTCCACTATTGTTCCTAAATATTTTATTTCATTGACTTGTTGAATTGAAGGGCAATCACACGGGTTGTTGGTGCTTCCACAGTGATGCAGGATTATTGAAGAATCCGGTGGTCTCGTCCGTTCTGTCAGAGAAAAGGCTAAAAATTTCGTTTTTGTTGCATTTACTGTAAGCAAATTTTCTCTTAACCATTTATCGACTTTGATCAATTCTTCCTGTGCCAGATTAAAAACTTCCTCCCAGGTGTTTCCTTCAAATAGTATACACGTATCATCAGCAAAAGCTATTACTCTTCCTCTTATCTTAATTGAACATAGCTCATTTGCATATGCCAAATACAGAATTGGCCCAAGAACTGTTCCTTGGGGAATCCCAAACTTCATCGTTTCCTCTGAACTGAGATGTTCTTCAACTTTGACTTTTTGACGCCGGTCACAGAGGTATGATCTAAACCATGCTAGAGGAACTCCTCTAATTCCCATGGCTTCTAATTTCTTCAGCAGCAAACTGTGATTAACAGTGTCAAAAGCTTTTGCTAGGTCCAGGAACACTGCTGCACATTTTTTGTTATTTTCTAGCTTATCTGTGACAAAATTTGACAATTCTAATACCGCATCTTCTGTACTCCTCCCCTCACGAAAACCAAATTGATTCCTAGATAGTAAGTTGTTTTTTTCCATGTAATTCACAAGACGTTTCTTTACCAGTTTTTCCAAAATCTTAGAAATATTGCTTATAAGTGAAATAGGCCTGTAATTGGTGGCATTTGTTTTGTCGCCTCCTTTATGTAATGGTCTAACACATGTCTCTTTCATAGCTTTTGGAAAAATTCCTTTTGACAGACTTAAATTAAATATGTGAATTAATGGTTTTACAATTACATTTTTTATCGACTTCAATGTTCTATTATTGATTCCATCAAGTCCTGGAGCACTGTCATTTCGCAAACTACTAATAGCTTCAAGAAGCTCATCTTCAGTTACTGGGTGAAAGTAGATGGAGTGTAGAGTTCTTGTAACAGGTTTATATTGGGATATGATTTGGTCTAGTGGTTTTCTTAAGGAATCTATTATTGTCTCCGCCATTTCTTCACCTACATTTGTGAAAAAGTTATTCATGTGGTTGAGCACAGTTTCTGGATTTTCCTTTAGATTGAAAATCCTATCATCTATTTTAATAGCATTCAATTTCATTTTTGTTTTTGATTTAGAGTCAGTAGCATCTTTGATTACTTTCCACATTTTTTTATTATCCTTTCCAGCTTCATACAATTTCTCTCTATAGTATTGGTCCTTTGTTTCATGAATTAAAGCTGTGAGTGTATTCCTATACCGACGATAGAAGTTGGTTAAGTTAATGTTGTTTGGGTCTTCCTTTCTTCTTTTGTTGAGTAGATTTCTGGTTCTTATTGCTGCTACTATACCTCTGGTGATCCATGGTTTGATGGGTTTGTACTTCTTCTGCCGCCGATGCTGCTTGATATTATTTTGTATATGTTGTCTCAGAGTTGATAAGAAGGTGTCATAAGATGTATCTGGATTATTATCTTCTAAAACATGAATCCACTCCTCATTCAGTAGTTCATTCTTCAAGCTATTAATGTCTATTTTCTCGTTTATTTCATGTGTTCCAGTTTCATTTGCACTATTTCTCGAAATATGTTGCACTCCTAGAATTGTGGTGAAGTGGTCAGTTATTGTTGATTCATAAATGATTGGAAAAAGATTATCTCTGGAGTTGGTAGCAATGTGATCTATGCAAGAAGCAGTTTCTGTTGTAGTTCTGGTTGCTTGTTTAATGCAGAGTCTGAGCCCATGCTCGCTTAGAAGATCGCAGTAGTCATTCAATTGATGATGTGGACGAATTTGAAGGGTGTTAATATTCATGTCTCCGGCACATATGACTTGTTGCCCTCTTAATTCATTCAGGATCGATTCCAAGTCACTCAGGAAATCTGTAATATCATTGAAGGACGGTGATCTGTATATTGCAAGGATGTTCCACTTTTTGTCTGCTGCATCCAACCGAATATGTAGGACATTTGCCTGGTTAATATGTAGCTCAACACATTGTACATTTATACTATCTTTAACATAAACAACTACACCATCATTTTGTAATGGGTTGTTTATGGTGGAAAATACATCATATCCTCGAATGGACTGGAGTACAAATTCAGTCCTAATCCAGCATTCGGTTAGAATAATAACATCAAAAGAAAAATTAATGTCGCACAATTGAATCATCAGCTCATCAAAATTTCTTCTGATACTCCTTATATTGAGACAGAAGATGCTCAAATCACAAGAACTCAATGCTGCACAAAGTTGTTGACTGTTGTTGATCACTTCATCGTTTATTTCTTCAAAATAATCAAGATCCTCGAAGCTGAGCAAATTTGATAAGTTGTTGTTACTCATTATTTAAACTCTCATTAATCCCTTCCATGTTCTTTCATTCCAGCTTAAGAGAAACTCTTCACTAACATCCTTTAGTTTTCGAATTAGGGTCAGCACTAAATCTTCTTGCCCTGTTGTGATATATCTGAAGGTTTGTGTGTGTCTGCTCATTGCTACTATTACATGTTGTGTGCTGTTATATATTCCAAGTTGTTTTTTATTGTTCCTTATCAGAACTACATTCTTGTGAGTTAAGCCCTGTGCTTCATGAATTGTATGGACTTTAACTGAAGGGTGAAGTTTTGATTGCAGCTCTTCTAGCACTGTTTTCTTCTCGAGCTGAGTGAATGTAAGAATCAGAGTGTTAGGTTCAAGTGGTCCAAGTTCTCCATTTGTTATTGGAGGTCTGACGGATAACAGGACCTCATTTTTCGTACTAATGTCCTGGTAGTAGCTGGAAAGGATGTAGCAGACGTCTATTGGACACCTTCTAGTTACTGTTTGATGGATTCTCTTCTCACAGAGAGATGAAATGTGTGACCATTCAGCTGTTAATTTACTTCTCTCTATGTAAGGTATTTGGTTTGAATCTCCTAGCAGAATAATCTCAGAAGCACCAGCGAGAGATGAGACAAATCCCACGAAACCTGCATGCATTAATACTGCTTCATCTATGAAAACACGTTTGTACTGCTTTTTTGATCCGTTTATTATAAAAGATGAAACTGTTCTATAATCCTGTTTAATTATTCTTTCATATTTATTTTTGTGAATTCTATTCACCTCTTGCCTAATTTCATTTATTCCAGCTCTTGTCTGACACAAAATGAGATCTTTACCTGGTGTATGTTGCTGAAGGATAAAGTGAGTTTTACCACACCCTGGAACTCCATCCATCCAAGTTATTTTTGGCATCTTACAATTTGTGATGTCAACTTTTAGAATATTCTTCAGCAGCTCAGCATTCAGCATGATTTGGGTGTCTCTACTGACTAGAATATACTTTTCCTTAGTTAAGAATGACTTTGTTGTTTCATTGTAGGGTACGTATTTTCCTTCATTTTCTAAACAGAAGCCCATTCGATATGTAGTGGATGTCGGCCACAGGAAAGTCTTAAGTCGATTGTCGTAGATGTTCATCTCGTTTCGCCTTATCTCTTGAATACATGCTGCTGAAGAAGAGATATTACTATTCAGTGATGATAGTACTCCCCTATATAAATCCGCATTCAGAACATCATACTGTTGAATAAAGTTCCTGAGTTCTATCATACTGTTCAAATAAGCATAAAGAATAGAATCATACGGTAGGTATCCTTTTGGACAATCTTCAGAGCCATCGTTTTCATGTGGTATATCCAAGAACTTTAGATTGTTTATTCCTCTGTAATAGAATACATAATTCAGGTTTTTAGTTTTAATTACTAAACTTAAAATGTCCAAGCATGTAAACTCGGAGTCAATATCAAAAGAATCTATTCCAATCGTAATGTTGTATTTATTTATCGATGCATATTCGTCTATTACCAGTAAGAGGTCACGGATACCTAATTGAGCCTCATTGTTATTATTTTGCGCTAATATCAATGTCAATGAATTTTTAACAAGATGAAAACGAATTGAGCTATTATTTACGTTCCGTAAATAAACAGTAGGTAAGCTATTGTATTCATCTTGACTCAGCGTTTTCTTCTTGATTGAATGTGCAACGCCTTCTGAAATACGTAAACAATTTTTATTCCAGCGAGCTAATGATAAATTAAAATCTGTATATTGACCAAAGCTGAAAATCAAAGACGTCCTACTTTTCGCTGACTGTTTTATTAATTCTGTTTTTTTAATAGATGATAGGAAATCTTGAATATCTATTTTTATATTTGATGCTGTGAATTTATTTGATGATTTTGAGCTGGAAATTCTATTTTTAATCTTTTTAAGCACTTCCATAATTTGTTCGATCAATTGATTGTTGCAATGCTTTCACATAGCTGGGACACTTTAGATAGTTTACTTTGTGGTCTGAGGGTTTATCAGCTCTTTTGCAGTTAAAACATACTGGAGGTTTATCGATTGAAGGGCAGGTTTTGATGTTGTGCCCTGTGATGGAGCAATGACCACAGATATCTTCTTCCTTTTTACAATGTTTTGTGATGTGCCCATAGACTTGACATTTATAGCACCTTTGCACTGCATGATAATCATTAACTCTACATGATGTCATATCTATAAATATTTTTTTCTTATTAATTATTGCTTTCCTAATTTCGGGTTCACATTCTACTACCCAATGCACGGAATCCTTGTTTTTCGGCCCTAATTTGAATGATGGCTTGCAACCTTCTTCAAATTTTTGTTTTTCTATTCCTGAATTGACAAAATTTTTGTTATATATTTCTTCAGTTACCTCTTTGTTAGTGAGATCAGATGGAACATCATAAACAATTATCCTGGGTTTTTTATTTTGGGGCTCAGTTATCTTGATTTGATCATTATTCACAGCTTTATTCTTCAATAATTTCTTTTTGTCCTCTAGAGAATCCAGAACAATGAGTAAACCTCCTCCTCTAACGGGTACTGTCTTTTTTATTTTAATGTTATCCTTTCTCGCGATGTTGGTTTTCAGTGTTCCTTTTATTTTTTCACTGTCTTGTTTCTCATTACCGGTGGAATTTGAGGGTTTAATTAAGACTACCTGTTCTTTTGGAAGGATTTTCCTGACTTGATTATTGGACTGGGGATCGCTTGAAGTAGCTTTTTTCGGTAGTTGTATCATGTCTGCGTAAGTAATAGGCCTGTCTTTATTTTTAATTTCCTGAACAGATTTGCTTATGTCCTGTAATGAGTCATGAATTTTCGGATGCCCTAAAGTATCACTTATTTGGCTAATAGTAACTGCTCTCGTTTCTACTTTCACGATTACCAATGCTAATTTTTGAACTAATTCTAAGAAATTATCATATTCGGCTCTGGAAACCTTGTTTTTTTTAAATTCTGACGAAGCCCATTCCTTGAATTCCGAAGAGATACTCTTCATGTTCATTATGTCTGTGTTGAATTCACTCAGCAATAATTGTTCAACAGTTTCCATTTTACCTGGTTGTTCTCGTACTTTGAGTCCTTGGTTCCCTGGAAAGTTATCCTCTTCTTCCTCCTCCTCGAATTGCGGGATCAGTCCATCCGGTGGTTTGGTTGGTGACCTCATCTATCCGACGACGATGACGTATGAAGATAGCTGCTGTATGGTTATGTTCCAGTGACCCACTTATTGATGAACGATGATTGTTTTGAAAACTATCACTACGGTGAAACTAAACTACTAAGATGTTTACTCTACGAGCGCTAAGGTAAGAGTATAAGGTAAAGCTTATTCATATAAAAATGAGCAAATGCTTTTGCTTCTACCTTTTTCTCATGAGCAAAACATTATGCTCCATGCTCTTGCTCTTGAGCATTTGCTCTGGTTTTATTCATATGGGCCATTGTGTTTGACAGGATGAGAGTGTGACCCCGAAGAAGAAGAAGCCGATCGATGAGAAGGAGCGACATCTGCTTGAGAAGCGCTACACTCTGCCTGAGTCGCCCTCTGTGGTGGTGCACCCCTCTCTCACCGCCAAGTCCGGAAAGTTTGATTGCTCGCTCATGTCGCTTTCTGTCCTGCTCGACTACCGTGAGGCCGATACTAAGGTAAGCGTCACTGCCGGTCTCCTTAATAATGGGTCACGCAAATAATGGATCTGGTAGTTTTGAAATAATTGTCAAACTGTCAGTTTTAAAGGTATTAGATTGAAATAAGGTGCAAGACGTGTAGTTACAATGGAAGTTTATTAACAGAAAATTAATCAATTTAGTTTTATTTAAAATTATTTCCAACAATTTCACTCCTTTTTGAGCGACACATTCTTAGGGCCGCGTAGACTATTAACAGCTGGCGTCAGAAAATTGGCTTTCCGAAACTGGGCGTAGTCGCATTCCACGTTTAAATTAAATTCTGATAGACTAGAAAATTGAACACAAATAAAATAAAGAGAAAATAGAATAAAGTTTCATCAATTTTGAATTATTTATGAATGTTTCATTTTGTCAAGGAAAAACGTTTCCATTTATAGAAATGAGAAAATAAAGATTATCATAAAAACTGCGACTACGCCCCGTTTCGGAAAGCCAATTTTCGGACTCCAGCTGTTTAAAGTCTAGAACTTAGCTAAATCCCGAGCTCGGAAACCGGCCCTCAGAGTCTTGAACCGCCCGTTCAAGAATATCACCAGGAATTTATGTGATTCCGTTGCCTTCAACTCCTGAATTGTCTGGGGTTTGGTAAAGTAGACCCTTGTGTTTGAATAACCCCATAACTCCATAAGAAATAGTTCTTTACGTAACAAGTCCGGTAACGATAATTTACCGCATAAGTATGATTGTTTCTGCCCGAAACGTAGTTGACGGCAGAATTATCATACCAATGCGGTAAATACGTTACCGTACAATAATTTACGTACAATATTTTTTGTCATACTTATCTGAGAAAGAATAATATTGCTGAGGTAGAGAAACAATTACCTGCTGCTGCTCGAGTTACTGCATTCTATAAACATGACCTAGCCCGTAGCGCCTAGTTCATAACAGACAGACCCTTCGAACTCAAATAAAATAATAAAGGCCTAAATTATAAGATTTCAGATGAGTTCTCATAACTTGGAACTCCTTAAATGAGTTCTTCAATTATTTGGGTTATTATATTAATTAATCAGATGTTATTAGGATTCAGTAGAGTCCTAACATACTCGACTGTAAAGATAACATAATGATCTCTTTACAGTATAGTATGCTGTAATGAAAATCACATGTTTTCTTGTTCTGCAAACAGCTGTTTACCGGCTTGATTTAATGCATGGAAAAAAGCTGCTATTGAGTAAGTATGACAAAAAAATATGATACCGTTGAGGTCCGGTGAGTGAAGGAGCCAATGGAAATATCCATTACACAAGATCAAACGGCAAGGGAACAGAGCGCCTACAGCTTGCATTGATATCCTAGCGGTATTTACAGTTGCCTCGACTTGTTGTAACAACATTTTTGTCATAGTCATTCAATCTCAGCTGTTTTCCATGCATGAAATCAAGCCGGTAAACAGCTGTTTGTAGAATAAATAAACATATGATTCTCATTACTGCATACTCTACTGTAATGAAACCATATGTTTTCTTTACAGTCGAGTATGTTTCCTAGTTCCGAAATAGGAACAGCAAAACTGCTACAAAAAAGCTACCTTCAGCGCTCCAGGTGGAAGTTTTGTCAACTTCCACATAATTCCTGATTCGGAATTTGTAAACTAGGTTATGTTTATAGAATGCATGTAGTAGCTTTAGCACAAGCAGGTAATGTTTTCTTATTCTCAATTATTCCTCTTTAGATTATTATGACAAAAAATAGTGTACGTTACTTGGACGCGAATGTCTTTTGCAGTGCTTGAGTGATGTTTCTAGTATCGGCTAACGCCTCGACTAGAAACATCATTCTCGCCTGCATAAGGCCCCTTCCCCTCCTTGTGACGTAAGATACTATTTATTGTCCATGTGATGTAAAAGTTTATTATTAATTAAGCTTTTAACTTATATATTTTTATTTCAGGAACACTTTTTTGAAGTATCACTTTTTGCGGAATTGTTCAATGAGATGCTGATGCGTGACTTTGCGTTTCGCATTTATCGTGCTCTTCTGGAGGCGCCCGAGAAACCCAAGGAGGAGAAAGATGACAAGGTGAGACACGTCTTTTTATTTATTCATTTATCAAAAATACATAACATGAAAATGATAATACAACTGAAAGAGGTTAACTGCTAAACTTCATAGGCTATAGACCTACTATTTATTTATTTACATACAAAAGCTCACAAAATAAATGCACGAAGAGCCTTATTGACATCAACTAGCTTAGATACTTAATATTTGATGCAAAATAAAAATGAAAAAATAAAATAAAATAGTAAACACAATTTTTGAATACTAATATGATAAGAAGAGGCGAAATGAGGCCAAAAGAAAAAATAATAAACTTATGATAATAGAAAAATGAAGAAGAATCAAATAAAAATAAAATAAAGTTAATAGAGAATAGAGGAAAAATAGGACTTTAGAAGAGAAAAAAAAGAAATGAGGAATAATTAAATAAGAGGAATGAAATAATTATTTATCAATCATGAGTCAGTTATAGAGCGATATGCTAGTTCACAGGATTTCTTAAAGGTTTGGAAACGGTCAGCAAACGGATCAATACAGTGGCTTATTCTATTGTACAAACGTAAAGTTCTGTATATGTAAGAATTGTAATGATGAGTCGTTCTGATGAATGGCATGTGAAACAGAATATTTGGTCTTGGTCTATTAAACGGGACATGAAATTGCAATATATTTTTATAAATTCTGGCATGAATACTTGATTGTTTAGGATATTATATAATAGCAAGAGGGAACCGACAGATCTCCTTTCTTCCAATCTTTGAACATTGAATATCAACCTTAGATTGTCTGTTGGAAAAGCTATCGGACAGAATGCGTTGAACTTTTTAAAATAAAGATACCTTAAAAATGTATTCTGAATTTTCTCCAAATCAAGAATAGCGCTGCTGTGAAATGGAGCCCAAACTAAAGCAGCATATTCAAGTTTACTCCTCACTGTAGCATAGTACAATTTCAAAACATGCTGTAAAAGGCCTACAATTCCAAAATAAAAGCCTTAGCCACCTATTAGCACCATTCATAACATGTGTTAGGTGTTCCTTATTCGCTCTCCAATTAATTTCACTTTCATTTGAGTATAACTGATTATTATTGGCATTGAGAAAAAACTGCCTGACAAATTCTATCGCTTTGGATTGTTCATCTTTCATTGATACAGAAGATATTATATTACATGTGATTTCTTCTTTATCAATTGAATTTGGAGAATAATTATCAAATGGAAATTCAGCGCTTTGTTTTTCAAATCCGGATCCCAAGTTCATATCCGATTCGTCTAGGCTCGGGATCCTGTATTCGAGTTTTTTGATAAGAAAAAACAATCGTCTTTCCAGTGATTATTCCTCTTACAGTATGTACAGAATCTAGTCCTATTAGGGTTGATTGGTGTCCTGTAATTGACTGATGTTGATTGTGTGTAATTATTGTTTGTATAAGGTTGTCTTTGGAAATTGTTCTGATTTGTTTCGTGTGGGAAGACGTTTCCGCTCCTATTTCCAAACTGTCTATTAGGATTAGGATTATGTGATTGTGTGTTTCTGTCGCGATCATTGTAATTATTATTGTTTGAATAAGGTTGTCTTTGGAAGTTGTTCTGATTTGTTTCGTGTGGGGAAAAGTTTCCGTTCCTATTTCCAAACTGTCTATTAGGATTGGGATTTTGTGATTGACCTACATTTCTACTCAAATTTTTCACCACAATACTCAGATCGTTCAATTTCTTCTCTAAAGTATCTACTACATTTATTTTTTGGACAGGCTGTTCGATTGAAGCATTATGCATTCCTAACTTTTTGTCTAGAAGGAAGCGAGATCTTTCATATTTGGCGAGATTTTTCTCTAAATCTTCAACTGATGCATTGTCCATGAAAGCAACATGTTGCAATGCTCCTACGTCTAAGCCTCTCAAAACATATCCTACTATTCTTTTCTCTGACATTTGAGGCTCAAGAATGTGACAAAGTTTTATTATATCTGCTGTGTATTCTGTGTATGTTTCTGTTGGTAATTTGTTTCTGTTTTCGAGTTTTTGTCTGGTTGTCTCTTCATGAACAGGGTCTACAAGTTTACTTTTTAAGTGGCCTACTGCATCAAGAAATGTCGCGTTTTCATTTTTATCCGAAAATATGTCGAAAATTGCCAATGCTGTTTTCTTGAGGTAGAGGGGTAAATACAAGATTTTATCATCCTCATCCCACTTATTTATTTTTGCTGCCCTATTGAAGGTTTTCAACCACTCGTTGAAGTCTTCACTCTTTGTACCCCCATAGCTTTCGGGTTTCGCAAAGGGTCTTTTATCATTCCCTGCCATATTATTTTCTGGAATTAGGATATTTGCTAAGTTATCGGGAGCTACTGTGTCGTAGATGTGTTCTTGATTTCTGCCTAGCTTGCCTACTATTCGCTCGTAATCGGCTAACATAGGGAAGATAATACGATCGCGTTGAGACAGGGACCCTAACTTAAGTAATCGACTTAGAGCATCTCTAGCTCCTGAATCGTGGTCCACATAAATACAAACTTTTTTTGCCAAGTCAACAGCGAATCTCAAGTATTCAATATTAACAGATTGAGGGATGTGAATACCTAACTGTTTGCCTAGCTCTAATAATTCTGATTTATCCAGAGATTTTACTTTTAAATCAATAGGTAAACGTAATAATGAAACCTCGAATTCACTAGGTGATTGTTCAGAGTCACTAGAACAAGAGCTACTCATCTCAATGTAACAATAATAACAATTATCATATTTACCCTGTACGTTGAGAGAATAGAGGACATAATTATACGAGATCAAACACAGAATATAATAATTATGATAATGACCTGAAATGAAAATGTCAATAGATAATTTGAAGGCTAATCTTGTCAATTAATAAACTCTTTCTCATGAGAACGACGCCCAACACCATGTAATGGGGTATTTTTAATTGTAATATATTGGGGTTATATTATGTATGGTATTGTGATGGTATTATAAGGTTGTGAGAACAACCCTAGACATTATGGTAACAATTTATAATAGGGGAATCGCTTGGCTTGCGAGAGGTTAAATTGATGTAACTCTATAACTCATGAGAAAGGAACTATATTTTAAAATAATAAACAAAACAGTTATATTTTGGAGAACTAAGTAATCGATTTAATCAAATTGTAACTCAAAATGAAACTGGAAACTTAAATAAAAATAATATTGAGAAAACTTTTTAAACAAACAATAGAATAATTACAGGATTTGCCTTCAATAAAAAGATGAATAATATATAATAATAAAATTGATAATATTAGCTCACTGAACTCACTGAACCAGGAAAATGGTGTCTCGGAAAAGAAGGGTAGAGCCGGGCCCGATTATCTGCAGTAGATAGCTCCAGGTCCCGTCCTCGTAACCGACTGACTAGAGCATCTCATTTTTTCCATAATTTTACTTGTCATGAATTTTCACCGTCGTCAACAATTTATCTATTCATTGTGAAAATTCATGACAAATAATAAAAATTATGTAGTTCTATTACAGGGTAAAATGAATAAAAGAATCTAGGTCCTCGGGTCTAAAAAGCCAGTGTCTAACCCACTCGACTACGGCAACTCTAATTGTATAAAGTTAAACCATTCCTTTATTCTTCTTAAATCTTTATTCCTTTCTCTGTAATATTCCATCCTCTACTGTCTACTCCATTTTCAGATGGTGATACCCACATGAATTCTAGGCTTGTGCGTGGGTAATGAGGCGGATAATATGTTTTATCATAATAAAAATTATGACAAAATTTTACTGTTTTTACAGAATATATTATGTATCTGTCATCGTGTAATACCTTTGTAACGTTGATCATACCTTATTGTTTAATTCCAGTTCATTTCAGAAAGTATGGATCATTCCTTTGTGGAAGTTTTTGAGAAAACTTTGCTTGAATGTTTGTTGGTTCACAGACTAGAGCTATTTGTGGAACGATATATAGTCTTTCATTAATTAAGTTGATTCTTCTAATATATTTTTAAAAAAATAATAATTTATCATTTGGTTTACGGAGTGGCTGTATTCGAATGGATTACATAATTCAGAGAACCGGGTTCAGATCCCGGACCGGGCAAGATATTTTTCTCGGTCTACTCTCCCGTGTTTCGGATGGACACGTTAAACCGTCGGTCCCGGCTGCCTAATAACAGTGTTTAGGTCATATCAGAGGCCCTGGAATTGACCAGGTGCGACCTGAAAACTCTGACACGAGAACTGGGCCATTATTATTATTATTTGGGTATCTATGTAGTTTTCTCGTTAAAAATGAATTTAGCATCCGTTTTAGTGATTTGTTGAGCTCCAACCTTTGTTTAATGCTCAAGTATAGAAATTAACATTGTAATATTCAATTTCTATCTAATTTTGGGAAGGAACAGTTTTGGGCTTTAAGCCGCCTGTTCTCAATCATTCATAGTTGAGAATTATATTGTATGTAGCAATGTATGAATAAATATGATGAAAATTTGTACTATTTTTATGTAATATGCATGCTTTTGCAACGGCAATTTTATTATTTAAAATTCGTGTTTCAGGATAAGAAGGATCGCGATAAGAAAGATAAGAAAGATGACAAGGACAGGAAAGATGACAAGGACAGGAAAGATAAAGATAAGGAAAAGGATAAACGTGAAAAGGATGAGAAGAAAGACTCGAAAAGAAACGAAGAAGAGGAAGATGAGGATGATGACGAAGATGAAGATGTAAGAATTTCAAATATTTAATCTCGTTGATAATATTCATCCTTTATTTTTAACAGTCGAAAATGTGATTTTTAACCACAACTTATGATGAAGAAATATTTTTGTAGTACTTTCCCTAGCTGAGTTTTATTTGTAAAATTGTTTCAAATTCGCCGTTATATGTTTGGTTCTAATATTGTTCCACCTCAGTTTCTTTCAAACCATATTTTATTTGTTTTATTAAGATCGAAGAGGAAATATTTTTGGAGAAATTTTCCTAACTGGGTTTTACTTGTAAAATTGTTTCGAAATCGCTGTTTTATGTCAGGCTCTAATTGTTCCACCTCAGTTTCTTTCAAATCATATTCTCTTTGTTTTATTATTATTCTCTTATTATTATTATCACGTACACCCTGAGTAGCTTCAGAGGTGGGTGATTGATACCCAGGTGTTGCTCCTGGATGACTTCGCTCAGTCGTAATGTGGGCGGGGTAAGGAGGCAAGTCGAAGTTCATCTTCCTTCTTCTTTGTGCCTCAGCTGGCGTGAACAGCACCTCCTGGTGCTTCTGACGGCGTGAAGGTCGCTCTCTTCTCTGATGACACCACTTTGATGTAATTTTGTATCGGCCTTACGGCCTCGGTTCCGCTCCAGTGGAGAAGGAAAAGGAAGGACAGACAGGATAGGGACGGCAGACAACGGTCCGCTGTGCCCTGGGGAAAAGGAAGAATAGGGACGGCAGACAACGGTCCGCTGTGCCCTGGGGGGAATGGAAGGTCAGGGACGGCAGACAACGGTCCGCTGTGCCCTGGGGAAAAGGGAGAATAGGGACGGCAGACAACGGTCCGCTGTGCCCTGGGGAGAAGGAAGAATAGGGACGGCAGACAACGGTCCGCTGTGCCCTGGGGAAATGGGAGGACAGGGACGGCAGACAACGGTCCGCTGTGCCCTAGGAGATGGGAGGACAGGGACGGCAGACAACGGTCCGCTGTGCCCTGGGGGAATGGAAGGTCAGGGACGGCAGACAACGGTCCGCTGTGCCCTGGGGAAATGGGAGGACAGGGACGGCAGACAACGGTCCACTGTGCCCTGGGGAAATGGGAGGACAGGGACGGCAGACAACGGTCCGCTGTGCCCTAGGGAGATGGGAGGTCAGGGACGGCAGACAACGGTCCGCTGTGCCCTAGGGTGATGGGAGGTCAGGGACGGCAGACAACGGTCCGCTGTGCCCTAGGGAGATGGGAGGTCAGGGACGGCAGACAACGGTCCGCTGTGCCCTGGGGAAATGGGAGGACAGGGACGGCAGACAACGGTCCGCTGTGCCCTAGGGAGATGGGAGGTCAGGGACGGCAGACAACGGTCCGCTGAGCCCTAGGGAGATGGGAGGACAGGGACGGCAGACAACGGTCCGCTGTGCACTAGGGAGATGGAAGGTTAGGGACTTACGGCAGCCAAGGGGCCGCTGTACCAGGACAGGAGGTCGGGGACGTACGGCAGCCAACGGGCCGCTGTACCAGGAGCAGGAAGGTTGTGAGCGGAATGCTGTGATCTGGGGCTCGTCCGGCCTTTAAATACTCCCCCAAAGTGGAGGGGATGGAGTTGTGCCGCCGCCAGAGGCGGTGGAAATCGTCTCGATGCGCGGAAGATGGTGCGCCATCGGTACCTTCCTTATCTCCGCGGTCGGCTAGCGTTGCTGATAGCCGAGCGTCTTTCTTCAATATTATTAATTATCTAGCAATATTTTCCGTCACAATTTTACTTTGTGACATTATTAACACACTAGTTTTGCAACTTCTAATAACGGGAGAACAGCTTTCTATATACGGGTAAATAATGATTCCAAGATTGCTTTTTATGGAGCTATTCCATTTTTATCAATGTATAAATCATCATCTTCAAATTTGATAAATTTATGGAATTAAAAATGAATAAATATAATTCCAAATAACGAATTTATTTTACTCATATAACAAATTGTACATTTCAATATACGAGTAGATAATACTCATATAACAAATTGTACATTTGAATGTACGAGTAGATAATATACTGTATTATGATTTTAAGATTGCTTTCTATGGAGAAATTCAATTTATTAATGTATTTGATAATTCACGGAATCACGGTCCAAGGTGTAAGGTGGATAAATATGATTCTAAATAATGAATTGATCTCACTCATATAAAACAAATTACACATTACAAATTTTGTAAATAAGATTGAAAACTATATAATTGCAAAAACACCGGCAAAAGGAAGATTCCTTGTGCGCCAGTGTGTAATTATTGGTAAAGTCAAGAAACAATCGAAAATTCAACTAACAAGGCTGATACCGTCAGAAAATTTTATTTATTTGTCTATTCCATTGACAATCACAAATCATTATTACCATATAATATTATTGGGAGGAGACAACAGGCATAGCCCAAAACTGTCTTCTCCCAAATTTTGATGAATGAAAGTTTCGAAAAAAGAATGGGGAATGTTATGATTTCTCTTATCACTTCAAAGTCTAATTTTCACTTCAAATCTCGCAATATTTCTCATAAGATACTCTCAAATTTATTTATATTTTTGAACAATAATCTTGAATGTACATAAGTATCTCAAATACCAATGAACCTTTGTTTAGATAAATGCATGTTATCCAAATTTTCAGAAACATACCGACAATTATTTAATCCCCCTCAGCACAAGCATTATGCTTAAAGAGGGATGAACCATTAATGCTTCTTCAGGAGCACTTACCTTTCATTATTTTTATCATTCATTATTATATCCTATTTTATTTTATTTTCTTTAATATTGTATCATTTGTATTTATTTTATCTACACCACGGTATATAGAAGAAGACGGTAGGTGTCACGCGCATGTTTGTGCTAAATTTCCGGTGTAGCTGACGTCATTTTATATCCAATCATCTGTTTTTAACAAATAAGTTTCATAAATATTGCCAATAGATGTTGAAAACCTCGGTTGGTGGCGATGACGCAATCTAGCTGGCTGGCCACTGCGCACACATTTCATGGCCTCTACCGTTTTCATCTAAATACCGTGATCTACACATAGGGTTCTGTTTATTTATTATTTTATCATCGAATGTTTAATGATTATGAAATGCGTTTTGTGTTTTTGACTGTAATTGTAATGTAATTTATTTTCATTGGTTGAATCTTAGACCAGTTATAGAATAGACACGCTGGGAAGTCTAGCCTCTGAAGCCAACATTACTGCCATATCTCCAAATCGTGACGTCATCATCGGATAGAAAACTTTCAGATTGTGTTTATTTCAGGAGGATGTAAATTATTATTCAATGGCAAACTCCAGCTGCGCTCCCGCTGAAATAGACACAATCTTCTATGGAAAACACTGTAAACAAACTCTACAGAAAAGTTTTCTATCTGATGCTGACGTCACGATTTGGAGATATGGCAGTAGATGTTGGCTTCATCGACTTTCAGAGTGAATATACAATAGGCTGTGTCTATTCTATAACTGGTCTAAGGGTTGAATAAAGCATTTATTTATTTAATTAGAACCTTTTTTCTAGTCATAGTAATGAGCGATTGTAGTTTCAATTATCCAGATCACTATATTTATATTACCAAGTTCATTTGAAATGCCGGTTTTCAAATATGAATTTTGTTGGTTGATCTTTTTAAACAGGTTGATAGTGAAATTGATCTCTTAAAACAGATGATCAAAGAAAGGAAGGATAAAAGCAAGAAGAAACGGGAAAAAGTGAAAATGGTAACTGAAGACCCTTTTCTGCTGCTGGCGTTCGTCTACTTTGACCAAAGTCAATGTGGCTATATTCTTGACAAGGACCTGGAAAGCATTCTGCTCACGTTGAATCTAAATCTGTCGCGGTCACAGGTCAGTATTTCCAATTCCTTATTTTCGTTATAAAAGTATAATAATTAGTCTTGTAGTTTCAATAGTAATAAATATTATAAACAGTGTTTCCTTCGACACATATTAATATTATCAGTTACATTAGTAACCTTGTAAAGCTGAAAAGAAATGAAGATTCAGAGTTATTTACCTACTAAGGAGACTAAAATGTTGTGTCAGTAGGGAGGTACTTACTATGGTTTGTTTAATTCCCATCTCATTTATGGGCTCCGTCTTTGGGGTAACTCAAGTGAAATAAAGAAGGCATTTATTTGGCAAAAAAACAATTCGCTGTATTGTTGGTCTAAGGAGTGTTGTTAGCTGTAATAGTATATTTCGCACCTAGGGCCGAAAATGAGACTTTTCCGGCTCGAAATCGGTTTTCAAGCCGGAGATTAAGAGCCGGAGATTAAGAGAAAAGATTAAGAGCCGGAAAAACATTTTTGCCCATGGTGAGAACGTTATTTTTCGCCACACAGAAAAATAAACAATATAAAAAAATATGAGAATAATTGTTTATTAGGCACTTCCGAAAGCAAAACAGGAAGGTCATAGCTCTAGCAAATCTGAGGTAACTGAATATTAGGAAATTGTCCAAGTATTTTTATATTATATTTGTATATGTATACATATGTGTACATGTTTAATGTTATGTATATATGTGTTAGCGGTACGGTATATTGTTAGTATATGCAAAGCTTTGTATTATCTTTACGTGACGTTTGTTTATAACATTTGTAATGACAAGAATAAAGATTATTGATTATTGAAGAGAAAGCAGTTATTTATTTATTTATTGGATACAGCAAACAATACAATAGTCGGAAAAGAAAAAACAGGCTATTGCCCAAACCTTCTTCAATTTTCTAATTTTGTCTTGAATTGTCCAAATATTTTGTAAATATTATCTGATGGGTTGATAATATATATTATATCAACCGACAACAATGCCCGTCGTGGTGGACGTCGGTATTTCACGCACAAACCAAAACCCACAAAAAAATAAATGTTGAGAAGGGAGAATATTTGAAATCTATACTATAATATATCAATTAATAATAATTTACAATTGTTATTATTTTGTGTATTGTATTATGAATTTTTCTGATAAATAAAATCGTTATTTCATTTCATATAATAAAGTGAAGAATCGTCTTATACATGTACGGGATAGGAAATTCACGAATGACGCATCATCGCGTCTGAACTACTGTACTGAATAACTTGAAATCTTGCATATTAATTCTTAATTTATCAAGGATGGTTATAGGTCTGCTTTAAGTTCTTCAAGATTTCTTTATGTAAAGTTTTTAATTAGACCCTTGCGGAGCACGGGTTAAATGTTACCTGCTAGTAATTAATGAAATCATAATTGTATGAACAATTTGTGATGAATTTTTTTAATAAAAATGTGAATATTTGCTAATACAGGGGTACTTTTCCATTTTCTGGTAAGGTTTTAAAGAAAGAACGATGACACGATCAATTGAATTGAAATTATCCCCAATTGTTCTTTAATTCATGATTCGATCATATAGAAAATATCGCATATTGCTATCTTTTTTGTAAGATTCGATACTGACGACTCGCCTGTAACTCTAATCTAATAAACATACATTTTACATGTTTAATAAATTTGTAGGACTCTCAAATCATTCTTGTAGTTTGTTTTCATATACTAGGACCGGGCCCTCTTGCATGAGAAAATACAAGCTAATATTTTATTAATTTTCCATTCTAATAACCATCTAACTACTAATGTTATTAGTTTCTATTTTGACAAGCAATAGACCCCTGATCGTTTCAAGTTTCGATCAGAGTGTCTTTATGTATGGATTGGTCTTGTGGGGTTGTGCCCCAGACGTGCAAAGAGTGTTTTTAGTACAGAAAAATGCTATAATATTTGCGTATTTTGAGCATTGCAAGCTTATAAAAGAAAAAGTTGTGACAGCTTACAGTATGGTAGCTTTCAAACTCCTACTTCAAGTAAAGAAGGATATAGGATCATATAGATGCAGAGTTGACATCCACATCCATAATACACGAAATACGACAAACATAGATGTACCTTACACAAGACTGAAAAAGTATTAACCAGTCCCAATCATGTATCCTTGAAACTTTTTAATATTATGTCTGAATCAGCCAGAAACTTGCCTTTAACAGTATTCCGACAAAAACTTGAAAACCTTTTCTTACAGTACCCACTATACTCACTTTCTGATTTCCTCCAGCTGCCAGTAGAGAATCAATTTTTTGGAAACCATACGTAATATTACTTGGTAGTCTCTAACTATCAGTGTATATTTATATTTTTTATGTGTTGTAAATGATGTATTATGTACGTTGTATTTATTGTACTCTTGATATTATTGTTATATATTATTGACATATATGGAGGAAACCTTAGAGGTTTCCAATAGCATTGTTTGTATGCACTGAAGGAATAAAACTTTTATTCTATAAGAATGTATTTATAATTTTAATATTTTCCATAAGACAATGTTAATCAATATCTTAATGAAATGACTGATGTATTTTTCTTTTGTAGATCAAGAAATTGGTTCAAAAGGTCGTCACCGGGACTTCTCTGCATTATCGTACTCTCACCGATAAACCAAAAGTTGATGACAAAGATAAAGAGACTGAGAAGGATGGTGACTCGAAATTGAATGGAGACCAGAAAAAAATCGACATTGAAAGTGCAGCCGCAGGTAGGTATTCAACTCATTTTATTCATGAAAACATGGAAGCAAACAGGAATTCTCCTATAAATTGCTCCCATAACGCAATAATTGACCGAGCGAAGTGAGGTCTAAGATTCAAGTCGACGGCTTGGCATTTCTCTTGATGTTTAAATGCTTATATGTTGCGCATTTACAGCGAAACGCGGTAATAGATTTTGATGAAATTTTATTTAGTTGAATGAAAAAGCTACATACTCGATGCATAATTATTGCGAAAATTAAGCATAAGATAGCATAAGAAGATCATCCCATGGTTTAGGTCGTTCATGTTCCAAATTTCAAGCCGATTTTTGTCGACTACTGTTTTGGCTGGATGAGAGTGTAAGAACGACACAATATGAGAGACTACCAGCGTCACATAGCTTCACGTAAAAGAACTACTAGGACTATCGGCTTGAGTTAACAGTGAAATTTGGAACATAAATTGTAACCAGGATGCCTCCTCCAATTATGTAAGGAAATGGTGTGACACTTCCACTAAATATGTAAACTATCGAGGGAAAGAAAACTGTGTAATTACGATAAAGAAAGACTGAAACTATAACCATCAGATTGGGTGGGTGTGAAGATAAAATCAAAGGTGAACAGTTACTATAAAATTTAATGTAACTTTATCATGTATTTACATTTAAAACAATCAAGATTACTTTATTAGAAGAAAACAATATTAAAGGGCTACTCGCTTTGCTGCATTGAATCGATTTTTGTGGTAATGAAAAATATAAAAGAAAACTCAACAAAAGATAACACCTACGTTTTCGAAGATGGGTTCCTGCTTGACAATCACTGATGTCGCGACGTTAATTTATTATTTAAATATCAAAATAACTGATCTAGTGAAATTGGTTCAGATCCCGTCTTATTCAATAATACAATTCTCTTTAAACTGCTACAGGAAAACTTTATTATAATACAAGAACAAAATCTATCCTTTTCACCAGAACAGCCGGACTTTACTGTCAGTCCTATCAAAACGAACTCTGCCCCAAAATATAATTTTGGGGTATAAATTAACTATCAGTCAATGCCAAACATGAACGTCACCTCGAATACATGATAATATTCTTCTATCTATCGCACAAGCACACGTTTGATATTAAAAACAGAGAGAAGCTACCGTAAATATCACGCAGCAACAAATAAACAATCTTTCTGACCATTAAAGATGACTGTTGACTGTTTACAGTCGACTGTTGACTGACCATTAAATATGACTGTTTACAAATGAATTTCACTTTATTACTCTAAAATCCTGATCAATATGAGATAAATATATGATTAATATACCGGGTGATCAAAAAGTCTTTCCGCTGTAGCTGCTTAGTGGCATATTGTGTTCTGTTTAGACACAAAGTAGGAGATTCCTCTTCTCTGTGGTTTAGAAACCCCTTTGACAATTTACTACCGCTTTACTCCACCTAATCAAGGAAGGTACTTTCAACATCTACTGTAATGAATATGCAAGTAAGTTCAATAAATTGAAACACTATTGTTATAAATACTTGTTTCTGAGTGATTGAGTATTTATTTATATATTTCACTGCGGAGGGACTTTTTGATCACTCTGTATATGTCCTATATGACCATATGACCAGGTGACAAAATGCCCTACACCATGGGATACATTTTTATTCTATCATTTCTCTATGGCATTACTGATGATGAGCATACAATTCAAACTTAATATTATTGGAATCACTAATTCTATTTATTGAAGACAGAATTTTTTATCTATCCATGTCTTACTTATTCTGTATTTGTCAGGTAACAAGAGCTTGCTGCCCATTTTCCGTTTCGAAACGGACTCGGGTTCTTCATCGAAAATGACTTCCAGCGATGACACAAATGATAAGCCATCTTCAAAAGGTAGGTTAAACTTATAAAGTAGTTACAACACTACAGGTAATGAAAATGAGAATTAAAAATTCTTAATTAGGTGGAGCTAGGACTAACAGACTTGGAAGTTAACAGACTTCAAAGTCCCAACTCCGCCCAATAAAGATTTTTTTCATTCTCATTTCCATTACCTGTAGCGTTGTAAAATTCGAGTAAATCTCATTTTTTCTCCAAAACAAGTAATTCGGTGAACTCTCAATCTTCATTTCGTATATATCTTGCTTTATAAATTTGTATTTGATCAAAATGCTATTTTCAATTGTATTTTAAAAGTTTAAATTGGTTGTAATTGTTTAAAGATATGAAATTGGAATTCAACAATGAATGAGATCAGAATGAAATGAATAGAATAGAATAGAAAAAACGTTTATTGAATAAATAAGCTACCTTAAGCGAACCTCAAAGAGGCTGCTTGACAAGGTACTATTATACAAAACATGTAAATTCAAATATAAATATACATATATCAGTGAACTTTATTTTTACTTAACAATTAAATTTACTTATCAGTTTATTACACTGTTAAATTTACTACAGAATTTACTTAACAGTTAAAATTATCATGATATTAATTAATTGTTGGCTCAGCTCTCAAAAATCTAAAGAGTGTTATAATATATAGTCAACCTGAACTTACATACAAAAAATAGAACAGAATGAATTACAACAATACAATACATTAATAATGAGTTACATTATGTTACATCTAAAGTGTAATTATTCAAGCAGATCTTTAAATTTCTTTTCATCAGGCGCATATTAACAAACTCAGCACAATTATCGGGTAAATCATTGAAAATTCTTGTTACAATGTAGATTAAGGTGTTTCTGGCTAAATTATTCGAAGTAAATGGTACAACATACCTCTCATTCCTTAAATCATATCGATTAACTTCCATAACTAAATATTTTTTGCAGAAGTAATTTTCTAAAATCAAAGTAAACAGAAATATACCTTTTATATTCGAAATGTTCTCATATGAAATATCTCCCTGAGAATTGCTGACCAAACGTAAAATCTTCCTCTGTACCGAAGATATTCTCCTAAGATAAACATTACTAGCAAATCCCCAACCTTGCAATCCATATCCCATAATAGACTCTCCCAAGGCTATATACATCATCCTCTTCACTTTATGAAAATAACAGTACAGTAGTTTTATAAATGAGCAATTAGAAGAATGTTCAAACTTTTCAAAACAGGCTGTCTTATCGTTTTAGGTTATGTCTGAATTTATTATTATTTTTCAGGGAGAATTCTGTATAAAGGAGCTGTCATTGACATAGAACAACTGTTGAATCAGTTGAATAGAAGTGAGACGGCTAGAACAGAAACTGAGAAGCACCTTTTCAAACTGAGGAGTGATTATGGTAAGCTACAACTACCAGATTTACTACTATAGTGAGGTCCACGTTATAATGACAGTATTTGATCAACTTCGGTTTTGCTATCCTTGTCTATCTTTCGACAAAACCGGTGGTACTATCCTTTTCTAGGTCCACAACGATAACAAATATGTTTTTGACGGTGTAAAAATATAATTAATGCAGAGAATTGGCATCGCTATTCTTCTATCTTTATCCACTGCCATTATAATGTGGACCACACTATAGATACAAGCTTACAAGAACTCTATTTTTTCGCAAAATTCATTACAAAACAAGGCCTAAATAAATTCTTCAATGTTCAATCCCAAATGTATTCTTACGAATTTCAAACTTGTCTTTGGAAGGATTCTATCATTTTGATTTCTGAGAGGTTTTATCTTATTGTCATCTTCAACTGCATCTTATTAAGTGATTATGCATCTTCAATTTATCATAGGTGAATATTATTTTTGATTTCTATTGTTCTATACTATAAATAGATTACACGTTTATGTTTATTGTAATGAGATCGAGCCCGCACAGTATTACTCTGGGAAGATACTATTTGATTTTTATTTTATTCCTTGTAATGTTGTGATTATTTTGTTTGAACGGGAAAATAGTTTATCTATTCATTCCTTGAATTATACAAAGCATTTTTGAAGCCTGTGGTGTCGGTTTCAACGTTTATTTATATTATAATGAGATCGAACCCGCACAATAGGCCTATTACTCTGGGAAGATACTATTTGATTTTATTTAATTCCTTGTAATATTTTGATTATTTTGTTTGAACGGAAAAATAGTTTATCTATTCATTCCTTGAATTATACAAAGCATTGGTGAAGCCTGCGGATCGGAAACATGGGTGCTTACTGCTGGAGATATGCAAAGACTGAAAGTTTTTGAAAGAAAGGTGGTGAGAAGAATCTGGGGCCCTGTTTTTGAGAATGGTCTCTGGAGAGGAAGAAAAAATTTTGAAATAGAGGAATTCTTAAACATTGAAGACATTGTGCGGTCGATAAAAGCTTGCAGAATAAGAAGGATGGGGCATATGTTGAGCATTAATTGATTGATTAGCTGCCTTTTTTAAAAACCTAGGAGGGCGAGGTTAGGGCGCAGCCGGCCCTCTCTTACACTTAACCCTCCAATACTAAGTTAGACTCTAAGTAAACCCTCTAAGTAAAACTAAAACACTGTACAACAATGATTATAAGATTTTAAAAAACTAATTTTACAAAAAAAATAAAAAACTTCCAAATAGCGAATGAAAGAAAGAAAAAAAAAACAAAATTTCTTTCCAATTTAAATCAGTGAAAAGAATACAATGAGAGAATGGGAGATGGAAGAGTGGTGAAATGTATATGGAAGGAGAAAATATATAACAGAAGAAGAAAATGTCGACCAAGAAATAGATGGACGAATGATGTGGAACGCGATCTGAGGACGCTTGGAGTTTGTAACTGGAGGAGGCAGGCCGAGGATCGAGACAGATGGAGAGGCTATGTGAGGAAGGCCAAGGTTTGTAAAGACCTGTAGAGCTGAGGAGTAAGTATTCATTTCTTGATGCATGATAAGGTGCTCTATAGGATTGACAGAGGAAATTTTTTCTGTATCTTCACATAAGAAAGGGAGGGGGGTTTAGGAAATGATTAAATTATTATTGTAAATATAATATTATTATTATATTGTAAATATAATTAAACTCCAAATTATTCCAGTTCTGTGACAATTCGTGACCATGAGTAATCGAACAACTCTTGAACGTTTTCTAACTTTTCATTTTTCTTTTAAATGTCAAATAATGTGAGCAAGTGCTATGTTCTAAGCGTCACTTCTTATGCCGCACCTTCATGTTGGCCTAATGACGACCAGCGTCAGTGTGGATGGGTGGTTTGCCAACGCTGGCTACCGCCGGCCTTGATTGGCACTGGTCACATTACAGGCTGGGCCAGCTTACTGGGTCAACATGTGGATTAGGCATTAGATAAGCTCAAATTTGATAACATTTCTTGAATAAGAATTGATATTGTGGAATTTCTCCATAATGGAAAATCACAGTTTTCTTCAATTAAGCTCAAATTTTCCTTTTCCTGATATTTTGATTAAATGTTTTTTCAGCATCTTTGAAAGAATACTCCAGCAGGTGTGAAGTGAACTTGAAGGACATCAAAGCTGAACTGAAAGGAGTGAAGGAGAAACTATCCAATAACGAAACTGGATACTCCAAAATGGAGGTATATTTTATTTATTTATTTATACATTTGAATAAATCATTTATTCATCAATGACATCCTATTATATTAAGCAAGTAATTTCTGTATATATTTTTATATTTGGTTATTTATATTTATTTATGGTTATGTATGTCCAACGGATCACGAAAACAGCTCTTAACGATTTTCACAATTTTTGGAACATAGTAGGTTTATGATATAAAAATTCGATTGCACTAGGTATGATCCCTGGGAAAACTCGCTGAACGACATAAAAAGGATAATTCATCCCTGGAAAAACAGCTGAATTTTCGTCGTCTGTGAATAATAAAAAGTGAGTGAGCGAGCGCTCTGTGGAAAATCAAAATATCTTATCTCCGAAATTCATAAGCTGACGTATAGCCAGCTGTAAAATATAAACACGATCATTTTAAAGAATTGTGTTCTGTTTTTCAATAAATAAAAATAACGAGCGAAGCTCGGTGCCCCGATATTAAATACTAAATTGTAGAATCGTTAGAAATTAATTTCATCCATTTCATCCAATCCAACTCTTTGATTAAGCAATCATTGGTATCAATAATCTATATTATAATAAAGGAAAGAACTGGGTTTCACAAGTACGGGATGGAAATTCACGAATGACTCATCGTCACGTCTGAACTACTGGACTGATTAACTTGAAATTTTGCATATCGATTCTCAAGTTACCGAGGATGGTTATACTCCTATTTTAAATTTAACAAGATCTTAGTAGGTCCAGTTTGCCAAGTTCTCAATTAAACCCTTGCGGAGCACGGGTTACCTGCTGGTCATAAATATTTTACAGCTCATACACTCCCAAGCTATACTGTGACTCATCAACTATCTTATTCCTAACTGAATAAATAGACACTTTATTGTCAATTCATTAATATTAAACTATCGAATTTAGATGCATTAGATTTAATCTAGATTAGATTTGATGATAGTTTCATGATCTCAGCAGGGAAAAGAATAAGATAATACCAATCAATCAATCTTCAATAGGTGACATCATGGGAAAAAATAGCATGAGGAGATATCTCATGGTATAGGTCGTTTATGTTCCAAATTTCAAGCCGATTACTGTCTATTATTACTGTGTTGTTGTGGTGAGAATGTTAGAACGGCACACAATGAGGGACTACCAGCGTCAAATAGCTTCACGAAAAAACCTACGTGGACTATCGGCTTGAGTTAACAGTGACATTTGGAACATGAACGCCCCATACCATGGGATATCTTCTTATACTTTATTTTCTCTATGGTGACATCTTTTAAACACTAAATCAATTATTGGGTGGCTCGTTGGAGTAAGTGATAACGCCCGGGCTAATAATCAAGAGAACCCGAGTTCGAATCTCGACCGGGGCCAAAAGTTTATGATCACAGCACGATCACATACGGCCACCCCGTCTTTCGGAGGAGACGATAAGCCGTCGGTCACGACTACCTAAAAAGTAGTCTTCATCTCTCATCATCATCCCTCTCACTCATTACCCACGCACAAGCCTAAGAAGAGCTTATGTGGGCATCACCCTCCGTATTATTATTATTATATTTTGTTTGATTGCATGATATATCTTATTTACATTGTTAGAATTTCTCATTAATTCTGTTTTCAGTATTATGAATACTATGGAATGTCTATAGCTTAAGTAGATATCTCATGGTATAGGGCGTTTATGACGTAACTTTTACTGTTATCTCAAGCCGATAGTTCACGTATTTCTTTCCCAAAAAGCTGTGTGACGCTGGTAACCTTTCATATTGTGCCGTTCATACACTCTCACCCCAACAAAACAGTAAAAATCTACAATAATCGATAGTAATCGACTTGAGATAACAGTAAAAGCTGCGACATAAATGCCCTATACCATGGGATATCTACTTACGCTATTGTTTCTCTATGGTCTTAGTCAGAGAGGGTGAGTATTTCATATTTTTCACAATTATATAGTCTGCAAGTCGTCATCTTAGTGTTGAAACTTGATTTAATTATTCTCTGATAACTATTTTCTGAAATTATTGAAATTTCCAGGCTTCTGTTGAAACTTCTCTATTCTTTTTCAGGCGAAAGCTAATCAGTACCTTGAAACGATGGTTGATATTAATAAGAAGATATTGCCTTTCATCCAAAAAGAATTGAAAGAAGAAATGGCCAGCACAGAAACTGCGAAGATAAAAACTGAGAAGGTTGAAACATGAGATGGATATCATCAAGACTGATCTTCGCCAAGGCTAAGTGTTCAGCCAAAGTTTCAACTCTGTTTCAACTATTTATATTTTTGCTATTTGAGATAGTTGCAGAGGAAATCTTAGTTTATTGATAGACTGGATGTAATCAATTACATATTGCAGAGACCGTTTTAATACTCATTAAATTCATTTAGGTTAGGCCTTTCCAAAGCAATAATAGTAGAAATAGAATACAGTAAAAGTGTTTCTAATTTATGTGTTTAATTCCAAGTGATTGAACTACAGTTGCCACAGACGATGCTAATGGAAACCACAGTTCTTTTCTCTCCCTTTGTCTCAAACTGTTTGATTTTTTGTTTCAAATAAAATTTAGTAAGTTTACAAACAGGTACTAAATACGTTTGTTTTTGTATTCATTAAATATATTTGTTTTTCAACTCTTCAATTATAAATTACTGTATGATATTCAGTTTTGGTAAGCACATGAAACATGAGCTTATTGTAAAAAATTTGGTATTATTTAAAATTGAATACTTTTTGAAGCAGTTATTTAATTTTGATTAAACATACATTTTGTTGGCTTTATCTATCTTGATAATTGTTATAAATTGCATAATTTTTTAGTAGATCAGTGCTTATTAGAGTAAGTACCTAGATTGCTAGCTTGTTTTATGCTGAAAACTGTGTTTTCCAAAATTGAAGATTCTAAGAAAACTTTTTAAGGAATATTGATAATGTATTATTATTTAAAATAATTAAATTGATAATTAATTATTCATTTAATTAAATTAACTAAATTATTATTAAATTATCACATTATTATAAGATAGTTTTCTAGCTTGTTTTATTATGATGAAAGCTGTGTTCTCCAAAATTTGAGATTCTAAGAAAACTTTTCAAGTAATATTGATAAAATTTATTATTTACCAACTATTATTGTCTTTGGAGTATGAATTTAATTTTGTTATAATTTTTTTCACCAACTACTGTTTAATGCTGTGTTGATAAATATTTTTCAATAGAGCCTATTGACTAAACTTTTATTTGAATTGGACTAGTCGATAAAGCATTTTACCTTAGATTTAATAGAGTTGATCGCAGTATATTTTTTCTACTTTATTATCAATGTTGAAAAATACTACAACATTCTACAAACTACTCTAATTCATTGACAGGTTTGCAATAAATTTGTTTAGAGGAAGTGCTAAAAACTGTCTTAATTTTTCCACTCTCCTACCCAATAAAACATAATATCCTTCACTGAATAACTTGTTCCAGTATAATATGATATTCAAATATTTTACTTATTTGATGTTTGTCGTTTGCGTCTAAGTAGTTAGAAATTTCGCAACAGGATATTTTCTCCAAGTCTCAACTTATTTCATACAAACTATGCTTCCAACTTTGAGATTTAGGGCCGGTTTCCGAGCTCAGGATTTAGCTAAGTTCTAGACTTTTGAGCAGCTGGAGTCAGAAAATTGGCTTTACAAAACGATGCGTAGTTGTAGTCCACGATTAAATTAAAGCTAGAAAATTGAACACAAAATAAAATAAAGAGAAAATAGTGCAGTTTCAGCTATTTTGAATTAGTTATGAATTTTTAATTTCGCCAAGAAAAAACGTTTCCAATTATATAAATGAGAAAATGAAGATTACCATAAAAACTACAATATAATTATACGCCCCGTTTCGGAAAGCCAATTTTCTGACTCCAGCTGCTCAAAAGTCTAGAACTTAGCTAAATCCCGAGCTCGGAAACCATCCCTTAGTACTCAAAAGTTCTGAAGTGTACCTCTTTTTAAAGTTAATCCTTTTATAACGTAAACAGCAGGAAAACTCAGTAAACTTGGTACATTTCATTACATTTGTAGGTAACAGGCTGAAGATTTTTTCAAAAGATTGTTCAGTATTCAAGACTTTGGATTATGATAGGAGCAAATAACACACAGTATTGTAATCATGATAAATAAATATTTATTTCAACGTTTCGTATTAACCGCGTAGTATAAAAATGCAAAATATCGTTAACAAGTTGGAATCATTGATATAATTTGAGATAACATTTTTACTAATGAAAATTATTAAAACTAGGCGCCCATAATTGGCTGCTTCCTAATATCTACTACAAATAGCATATCATAGGAAAGCTGCGGTTAAATAAGATTAATACAATTATATTTACCAACAAGAAGGCACTGTTTTATAAAAATTAAAATACATCAAATTAGGATATCACCGTGCATCACTAAATGCTATTTCATAAATTATAAATCTATTGAGTATATTCAATAACGTAGTGATGATTCGTTGTGAGAAACTCATTTTAAAATAAATATATATTATTAATAGAATAAATAAATATAGTCCAATATCTAAAAATTATTTTATAGATTAAAATCATAATTTGAAATTGAAGTACAGTTACAACTATGAATACTACTCACATAGGGTATAGATTATCATGTTAAGTTGAACTTTTATTTTCCAACTCAATAGTGAGACTGTGTGCAATTGAATTGATGCCACAATATTGGAAATATAATATTAAACCGTAGCAGTACAGTAGATTGCGTTATTTGGTATTGTGAATATTTATAGGGTGAACGTGTACTGTACGGTAATTTAAATATAGTTTCTGCCAATATTTTTACAATTATTTTTGAAAACAGGATGAGCGTAAAATAGTTACAGTGTACATTTCACAATCAAAAATATTTGCATCTATACAGAAATAAAATACATAAATTGTGTTTTAGCTTGTATTTCAGAACTTGTTTTAGAGTCATAATTGGAATGGTGAACTCAATGTTCGTTTTTTGATCGAAGAATAGAAATGTCAGCTTTATGGATAGCATTACAGTATATTATACCAGTTGAGATAAAAATATAAGAATATTGATTGTTGGAATAAAAATTAACAGGTTCATTCTGTTCAACTTAATCGATCTCAAACGATTTTTTGAAAATTTCTTTGGTACATTAGCTAAGGCATGCACATACAGTGCTTTAAATAAGGGAATTTCGATATCAGAAATACTTTGACAAAAAATAAACATCATACAACATGAACTAACCTACAATACCTAAAACATAAATTTCCTTTCTTTATAAATATAAGTTAAGTGTGTTTGAAAACTGTGTAGGCCTATTGTTTTTCTTTATTATGTACAACATTTTCTACGGGTCTTATCAAACAATATTTTCAATTAGAATTCAGAATGGATTCAAACGGTACCGGTAGGCTACTTAAATATAATTATATAGTCGGTCAATGATTTAATAAAATGCAGGGTGAAATTATTGGATTATTTATGAACGCAGATTAATATTGGAATATTGGTAGAGTAGGCATTATTGATATTCCAATTAACAGATTTTCCAAGTCAAAAAATAATTATAATCGTTGTTGGACATCATGTCATTTAATAGACTGCCACAAGCTTGGGCGGAAGCTCCGTTCCACTTGTTCAGAAATTTTTTTTGTATATTGTGGGCTCATTTTGAGTTTAAGCCACCAGCTGATTCAATTCAGTTTTAGCTTTTACTGTGCAAACGGGCCCAAGCACTCCGTAGACAAAGCCATAGTGGATTCTGGTGACGTCAGCACAGGTAGGGCTCCTACACCAATAACAATTTGTTGAAATCAGCTGATCTATATCAGCTAGTGATTTTATTGGTGTAGGAGCCCTACCTGTGCTGACGTCATCATCAACCACCTGTCTTGCACTATGGTTTTGTTTAGGGTGGTAGTGGCCCAAGTAAGTCTGAGAACTATGTATAAGCTATTCGTCAATTTATTAATTTTTCAACTATTTGGTTTTTGTAGATGAATTACAGTAGATATCATGGTTTAGCATTAAACGAAGATGGTGTATATGGCTCTTAAGTTTGTCTGAGAGCTAAGTTAAAGCTATCAGTTTCAGATACTGTTGCTGGTGAAATGTTGAGATATCTATCCATAATGAAAACTTTGGGTTGTTGTCAAAAATATCACTTCTATAAGTAAAAATATAAATCTCAGCACCCTTTTAAATTATTTTGTCACAACATTTTTCGGACATTAATGCTATTTTCATGTCGAAATATGTTGTGACAAAATAATTTAAAAGGGTTCTGAGATTTATATTAAAAGTAGCCCTAAAGAAAAGACATTTCTATAAGCTATCAGTTTGTTTATCAATTTTATAGGCATCTAGTATTTTTCTTGTGGAAAATGCAGAAGGCTGTATAGATAAAAATTTCAATTCGTTAATTTATCGATTTTATAGGCATCTAGTATTTTTCTTGCACAAAATGCAGAAGGCAGTAATAGTTGTTTCAATTCGTTAATCTATTAATTTTAAAGGCATCTAGTATTTTTCTTGTAGAAAATGCAGAAGGCAGTAATAGTTGTTTCAATTCGTTTATCTATCAATTTTAAAGGCATCTACCATTTTTTTTTTTTTGTAGAAAAGGCAGTAGATAGTTGTTGGGTGTTTAAAAATTTATTAGTGTGGTGATGCTGGTGTTTTTAGTGGCAGTTTCTAATACTCGTCGCCATCCTCGACCTCTCCCTCGGTCGAGTCGACCCCGACCTCCTCGTAGTCCTTCTCGAGGGCGGCCAAGTCCTCGCGAGCCTCGCTGAACTCGCCCTCCTCCATACCCTCGCCGACGTACCAGTGGACGAATGCGCGCTTCGCGTACATCAGGTCGAACTTGTGGTCCAGTCTGGCCCACGCCTCAGCGATCGCCGTCGTGTTGGACAGCATGCAGACAGCGCGTTGCACCTATTTCAACAATTAAATCATCACAATCTTCAATCAGTTATTCA
The DNA here is from genome assembly GCF_014356525.2 of Nilaparvata lugens. Classification (NCBI taxonomy): domain Eukaryota; kingdom Metazoa; phylum Arthropoda; class Insecta; order Hemiptera; family Delphacidae; genus Nilaparvata; species Nilaparvata lugens. Next base: position 19,340,940 of record NC_052505.1, read on the forward strand.
ATTCAATTTATTCCAAAATACAAAATAAGTGAGATATTAATTTAGTATGATTATTACGTAACAACAGCTAGGTATCTTATTCCTATACGGCTGGAGGTGAAGACTTCTGGCATATTCAACAGTAAGTCTAGGCGCACACCAGTTAGTCAAAGACAAGACATGACCAGACACGTTTAGTCACAATACTTCACATTGCTGCTTATGACGCATCACCCACTGATTAGTCATCGCAATTAGACATGTCTTCATAAGCAGCTATGTGAAGTATTGTGACTGAACGTGTCTGATCATGTCTTGTCTTGACTAACTGATGTGCGCCTAGCCTTAGATGACAAATAAAGATATTGCCATTTCAGATTCAAGTTTCATTTTCAAGGCTCTCAAACACGGCTTTAAGCCACGTCCACACTTATCATGCAGCGTTTCACGGATGAAAACAATAATAATAGACAGTAGTCGGATTCAGGTGAAAAAAATTGGCTTGGAATTTGGAACATAAACTACCTATACAATCGGATATCCACCAATGCTATCTTTTCTCATGGTGCTACTCAAATCCATGGTACTATCTATACCATAGATATCTTTTTAGGCTATCTTTTCTCATGCTACTATACTCAAATCCTTGGTACTATCTATACCATGGATATCTTTTTAGGCTATATTTTCTCATGGTACTACACTCAAAACGACGTATACCATGGGATATCTCCTTATATGCTATCTTTCCTCATGGTAGTTGACTAAAACTACCGAAAACGACCTACCTATACCTTGGCGGATATCTTTTTATTTTCTCTATGGTACTACTCAACCACCTTATATTGTTTTATTTGTGACATTTACATGAATAAGTGGTGGATGAGTTCTTACCTTGGCGAGGTCACCACCGGGCACCACGGTGGGCGGCTGGTAGTTGATGCCCACCTTGAAGCCGGTTGGACACCAGTCGACGAACTGGATGGTGCGCTTGGTCTTGATTGTCGCAATCGCCGCGTTCACGTCCTTAGGCACCACGTCACCTCTGCAATCCACCACCGAATTTTTATTTAATTATTTAATTCATTATTATTATTAAATGAAAATCCCAATTAAATTCGAAATTAAGTTTAATTTTTAAATTGAGTTTGTCATTTGCTTGTAATTTTGTTACTTTGTCTTATAGTTTGTAAGTATTGAGAAGTGACCTGGTTTCCGTAATTTTATTTATTTTAGTGGTTTGAATTAGCTCTATTTTCTTTCTATTGACATGTCTGCTGTACGTAGTTGTTCGAACTCATTGACGGCGCACAAGTTTTTCTTTGCCGGTAGTGCCAATTTGTAAGTTAGAATATTTATTTTATCAATCTGTACTATTTTATGGCAAAATAAATGAATTTGTATTTGAAAATGCTGTAAATCACCCCAAAGACTTCTGCTACTGCAAATATTGACAGCAGGGTGAACAGCTCGATGGAAATTCGATGAGCGCTACTATACAAAAGTTATTTGTCATTCCCGGGCTGACAAATAATTTTTGTATAGTAGAGTTCATCGAATTTCCATCAGATATACCTGTATCAGCTATCCTCTATAGAAGGCAGTGGCAAGGCAGAGAATTGGCAACGTTGTTTTCCTATCTCTTTTCACTTCCATTAAAACGTGGATCTCATTATATCACTATATGGTACAGTACAATAATTGAACACCATGCTGTCAATATTTGCAGTAGCAGATGTCTTCGGGGTGATTTACAGCATTTAATTGGGATCTTCGTTTAATAATAATTATTCATTAATTAACATTTGAACAAATGCAACTTCCAATTTATTTCCATCTGTACACTTCACATTCATTCAATTCATAAAATTCAAATTTTAAATTTATTCGAAAACGCACAATAATCGAATTTTGTTTCATGCATGATCTGACTTTCACTTGCACATATACGCATCCAATGTGATCATCCCCTTATTTTGAACTTCCCTTGATAGAGACACCCTCTGTCTGGGTTTGAAAGATCATATCTGCTGCCTGCATAGAAGTGTACCCCTATTGCACGGTAGGCCTATAATTCTATGGCAAAAAAGGTAATGAATGTTATTGCAGTTTGTTATCGGACTACCGACCTGTAAAGCATGCAGCAAGCCATGTACTTTCCAAGCCGAGGATCGCATTTGACCATCTGATTGGCCGGCTCGAAGCAAGCGTTTGTGATCTCGGCCACAGTCATCTGCTCATGGTAGGCTTTCTCCGCCGAAATGACCGGTGCATAGGTTGCTAACGGAAAATGAATTCGAGGGTAAGGCACCAAGTTCGTCTGTAATTGAAAAAAAAACATTGTTAATTTATAGAGGTAGCAAATTTTTAGTTTCTCAGGCCAGCTTGGATACTATAGTACAGTAGCCTACGCGGCCCGTAGCTTTGCCTCCGTGACTTGTAAACGGTGTACAGGTATGGTTCGCGGGGTGATATTCGCTTAGCAAAAACATCAAGCTTCAGAGACCAAGATGGAAGAAGAGATTCTTCATGAATGAGAGAGTTGCAACGTATCACCAACAAAGGAAAGAGCATGTTGAACGAATGCCAGCTGATAGGCTGTGTTGTGCCAGAGAAAACTTCTATACTAGATTGTTTATTCTCTGATTGATGTAAAAGGACTTTACTCCAAAAACCTTCTTGTGTATCTTTTCGGATGCAACACGTTGCTTTTGAGAAGATTCAAAAGAGCATCTGTTGCTTATGGAAAGATACAATTTCGAGAATGTTTTGAACGGGTAGTATTGTAGTCGAGTGGCCCTCCGCAGATAGGCAAAGCCACAAGACAAGACCCGGACTGTTATTACTGTTGGTTCACTTCATATTATATTAGTTTATTTTATGAACATGAGGATATGTTGATGCCCACAGGGTGTGCCCTGCAGGGGTGCCCACACTCTCCCCCAAATTTAGAAAAATTCAGCAGGTTCCCCCTCATAAATTGGGAACCCCGAAAAAAGTCATCTGTAATCACTGCTGACTACCAAGGTACCAAGATTTGTTGTTTTTGAGATCTGCCCAAGAATCGCAATTATGCAATCTGCGTCAAAACCCCTCGGCTGTGGGCACCCCTGAGATAAGAGAGGGATGGAATACTTTAATTGGGTTTTCTACTTGCGAGTTACATATTACCAGTTATAAGTTTATAATTTTGAGTCGTATATATTGGCAATTGTAATAACGAAGTCTAATGAATGAATATATAAGTTGAATTATCGTTATTTGAAGCGTATAGGCTATTTCATGAAATATGAGGAATGAGAACATGTTTGTCAGAAACTTTTTTTTTGAGATTTACTAGAAGTTGAAGAAAATTAGACTAGTGCGCCCCCGGACTGGAGAATTTGTTTTGTCTCTGATAGAAGATAATGGGAATGATAGAGAATGCCAAAATCATGGCTCTATAAGAATAACGGACCAATGGCTGAAAGCCATGCTCCCAGCTCCCAATACTCTCTTCTGATTGGTGGATTGGAACGCCCACTGGTGTAGTCCTCTATTCTGGCGGTAGGTAGCACCAGCTACTGGGTCGTACCTGCACACTTCATAACATTTCTGAGGCAAACTCCATATTGCACGTGTAATATCTTTTTTTAATCTTGATTAAACTATTGAGCCCCCTTGGCTGGAGAACTCGCTCATGAACTATAGTAGGCCTACTGATTTCTAATTATGCAACTTGTAATATGTAAATCAATAGAACATCATATGTCACTCCGTATGAGTTAAGTCAGAATCAAAATTCAAGACAGTTCTGAAATCAATAACAAGCAATTCTTAAATAAAGTTTCGGTACAAAAAGGAATTCGGCCAACAGCTTGATTGATTATATGCCTTTATTAGGGCGGAGTTAGGACTCCAGGTCCTCTCTGCCACACACACAGTTCATCATCTAATTGTTTTTTTAGGGCTACTTTTAGTAGCCGAAACATGTCGTGATGAAATAATCTAAATAGCGGGTACTCGGATTTATATTTATATTTTTATTTATATAGCAGTTCATGATGGATAGAGAAATTCAAGACTTTAAAGATTTCTATTCTATACTAGACGGTTGTCGAGCCTACCTGGAACTCCGTCAAGTCGACGTTGAGAGCGCCGTCGAAGCGGAGGGAGGCGGTGATGGAGGACACGATCTGCCCGATGAGGCGGTTGAGGTTGGTGTAGGTTGGTCGCTCGATGTCCAGGTTGCGTCGGCAGATGTCGTAGATCGCCTCGTTGTCCACCATGAAGGCGCAGTCTGAGTGCTCCAGGGTCGTGTGTGTGGTCAGGATAGAGTTGTATGGCTCCACTACAGCTGTCGACACCTAAACGACAACCATCACAATTTATATTATACTAGTAGGCAGGAATAGCATGAGCTGTGAGATGCGCGAGAGGAGAGATAATGGAGTGAGAGTGGGGAGGCCGCTCGAAACTAAGAGAGGGGAGGTGGCTGGAGCTTGTTGAGACGGAAAGGCTCACTGTCGCCTTTCCTACTGCTTATGCTATTAGGCCTATGCAAACCGGAGCGATGTGCACCGTACGGAGGTCAAGTTGAGACTGAGTCAAATGCTTCCCCCACCACTAAAATTCTCTCTCGGGCTACGGCGCATCTTGAACTTAGAGCTCATGCTATTCCTGACGGGCTGTACAAACAAGAAACTGGTCTATACAGAGTGTTCTGAAAAAAGGTGCCAATAAGTCAGGGCGTGTTTCCTCTCATCAAAAGAAAAAAAATCCAATTAACATAGGTCCGAGAATGCTTGGTTACCAAGTTATACAGGGTGAAAGATTTCGTCTGAAGTAAAGTTCCCCTGCCGAAACTAAGTCCTACGGGTCTTTGTTGGCTGTTAATTAAGATGTACAATTTAGCGTACTTTATGTAAAGTGAACTGAGAAATTGAATAAAGCCGCTTCCAGACCTAAATATAAATATATTATATTAGTTGAAGATTTCGTCTGAATTTCTGTGCCCCTGCCGAAACGAATTCCCTACGGGTATTTGTTGGTTGTTAATTAAGATGTACAATAATTTAGCGTACATCATGTAAAATAAACTGAGAAATTGAATAAAACCGTTTCCAGACCTTTAGCTACAGTAATTTTTAAGATATGTGACGAAATTTGCGAAACTTGGTCCCGAAAAACAAGTTTATTTAAGGTTTGAAGCAGATTTACTATGTTAAATGTACAATAAACACAAAATATTTTTACAGAACTTGTAGAAAATTTAATTTCGAAGTGAAATATATGTAGAATAAGTCTATAATAGACAAACGCAACTTTAAAAAGAATAATCCTTAATTACATACAAAACGCATGAAAAATAGAGAGCTTAACAGATATTTTCTTTCGACCAGGTTTCGCGTATTTCGTCACATATCTTGAAGATTACTGTAGCTAAAGGTCTGGAAACGGTTTTATTCAATTTCTCAGTTCATTTTACATAATGTACGCTAAATTTTACATCTTAATTAACAGCCAAAAAATACCCGTAGGGCTTCGTTTCAGCAGGGGCACAGAAATTCAGACGAAATCTTCCACTCTGTATAACATTTAAATTATCTACTCATCACCTGCAGCACCCTTAGCAGTAACTTGATCTTAATAAGGTATCATAATTTCTATATATTTACTCGTATAAAAAAGATGATAGATAACTATTAGCCCGAAACGTATTTCTTATAAAACAGAGTCATCTGTATGTATAACAGTCATCTTAGTATAATAACAAAGCATTTTCGGACCTATGTTAATGAGAACTTATTTTCTTCTTTTGATTTAAGGAATCACGCCCTGACTTATGGGCATCCCTTTTTTCAGAACACTCTGTATAGTGAGATTATCACAATACAGAACTTACATCTCTTATATCTAAATATCTTCATATCACCACTACGAATTCAATTTAGATAATCATCTGAATGAAATCAGGAGCTTCAAATAATTTCAATATCAACTTGGTGAAATTGGTAGGTAGTTTGCAGACGCCAATTTACCTAACTTTGCAATACATTTTCAAACAAAATTCCGATAAAATTCAATAATTCAAATATTACTAAAGCACTTATCAGGGAAATAAATGTATGGGTTGAGCAGAATATAAATGCTTCAATACCTAAATTTTAATAGATAAATTGATGTTTCGTTTGAGTTTGAAATGTATTTCAATCTTTTATATGATTTTTGAAAATTTATTACAAGCACTTGGATGTTAGTAAGCACTAAATTGTAGAAAAGTTTCATGTCATTCGTTTTATTACTCAGAAAGATGACATGTCATTCTTTTCAACTAATTCATTCTATATATTTTCTTTATTCATTTTCATTTAGAAGAGTGATTGTATTTGATTTGTTTTTGGTTATCACCTAGAGGACATAATGTTAACACGAAATTACTTCATATTTTTTCTTCATCATTGTATTATTTATTAGAATTACTATTTAGAGGCCTATTTAGTTAATTAGTAATGCTAATTTTAACTACTATTTAGTAGGCTACTTTTTATTTCCATTTATCTTATCTTTTTGTTGTTTTTTTCATTATTTTGCTTTCTGCTGTTCTACGATAACTCAGCTAGCGCACGTCTAGCGCAAAGTCTGACTTTGCTGACTGTGCCAAAGATTTATTATAATTTACATGTTGTCTTATGTATCTTGTATTTTGGCGAAATAAATATTTTATTCTATTCTATTAAATATTCTCTATCTCTCAAAAAATGTCTTCCAAACGTTTAATTCTATATACCTTACCAGAGAAAACTCCTATAATTTGTAATACTGTGACCTTACTTAGAGCATTAATTGTTGCTTGGACTATAAACGAATTATTGCAGTTTCATATTCTATAATACTCTTTTCAGCACTGCCACGGCAGCATTCACATCAAACTAGTCTAAATGAAGATTAATACTGTAAAGTGATTACAGTGTCGACTGTGCGACATGGTATCCCATTCTGGTTGAGTGGCCGAGGATTCAGAACGTCGCGGTGGTCCCAATCATTTATTCCTCAGCTGTCTTTTTTCTCTAATTGTAATTATTCGAATGAAGCGCCGCAGTCAAGTGCAACAACCACAACAACAAGTAGCAACAACAACATCAGCAATAGCAGCAAGCAGCAACAACAGCAGACTGCAGTCAACCGATCGAAAAATACAACCCCAAGCAATTATTATTACAGACAGTATTCCACCATACAAGACTGCCTATAGTGAGTTCCACGTTATAATGACAGTGGAGAAACATAGCGTGGAGATAACTGTCCAGCGTACAGAGAGACTGTCTAGAGTGAGGTCCACGCTATAATGACAGTGGAGAAAGATAAGAGAACAGCAATGCCGATTCTCTGCCATGTCACTGCTTTCTATAAAGGATAGGTGATACCGATATATCTTATGTACCTATAAATAGCAATAAAAATCTCAGTGACAGTTATTATTCAATCATAAATATTTTTTCTTGTGAATAAAATATAATCAAGTAGGCCTACTTTTGGTACGTAAATACTGGTTCTTTAAATTTAAATATTTCAAACTACAAGTTTGAAATGCTCTGAAGTGGACTGTATAAAACGAATCTAATCATTGAGTTGAATAATATATCCATTCAGGAAAACTACATACAAAGAACATAGAAAATCAGAAAATGTTCTCACCAAATCCCAAATCCAACATGTCGCGAATTGAATTGTTTCCCTTTTTTTTATTATTTCTAATTATCAATAAATCAGTGGTTTTTTGACAATTTCTTAGTCTTTTTCATTCAATTGTTCCCCTACTTATATTTGAGGTAAAAGGTGGACAGTTGGATATAGATGAGAGGAAAAGATAGGTGAAATTATGCAACCGAAAGTGCGACTATTAAAGTTGGTTCCTTGCTGTTTTCCCGTTCTGAGATGAAGTTTACTGTCTGGATCTATAACACTATGACTTGACTATTGATAAAAACAAAACTAAAAATTTAGTTCTGGCATTCACTTTTCACTAATTAATACGAAACGTGGGTAACTTTTCACGTAAAACGAAAATGCAATTTATGTATACGAATAAATGTATAGGCCGAATTTCCTATAATATTAAACAACACGAATATTTAGGCAGATTCAGGACGAATTTCCTGAATATTGAAGCCTCGAGAGCGAGTAGATAGCTGTACGAAAGCTAAATTCACACTGACTGGCAACTATCCAGTGCCTGGAACGATAAATTGATGAGTAATAGATAAATAAAATTATAGAAACTCTCCTGCCATCTGGCAGTAAATGAGCGAATGAATACAATTTCAAATGGCTTCAACAACTTTAAACAAACAAGAATGGACAGTTAATATAAGGTACATCAGTACATCAGTTCTTGTAATATAAATAGAAATAAAAATCTCAGTACACTTTCTTTGAATTATATTATCTCAACATGTTTCGACATTCATGCCATTTTCAAGAACGCACTTGCGCGTCTGATGTTTACTCTATCCCCACACAAAGAGTGTCGGCAAATGAAAATCGCCAGCTTTGGCTCTCTTGAATTGGACGCTGTTGACTTGAAAATGTCATGAATGTTGAGATAAAATAATTTGAAGAAAGGGTACTGAGATTTTTATTTCTATTTATATTACAAGTAATACAGAAAACAGACTGATGTACCTATTATATTAACTGTCCATTCTTGCTTGTTTTCAGTACTTGATTATATTTTATTCACAAGAAAAAATATTCTTCCATGATCGAATAATAAATTGTCATAATTGAGATTGAATATTTTGTTAATTAATTATATTTCTACATTGTGAAAAACGATCTGGCAACGTTGCTGAGCTAGAGAAGGATAGCGCTATCTGCTTTGTTGAATGATAGACATGAATAGCAGTACAATAGCTAATCAAATACTGTCATTATAACGTGGACCTGGCTATATACCGGTACACACTCTTTCTGGTACTTTGCTCTGGTTTTAATTATCATTGTGTTGCACGCAAAGACTCCAACTCCAACGCTGGCCAATTAGTCAACTTGACCACATCGTTGATCGTTGGTAGACTGAAAAATGATTTTCCGAGTGTGGCTGGCATGCTCTGCTGGACTTCAGTTATGTTCCGGAAATAAAAATCCAGCTGAAGATATTCCTCAGTAATTGTAATGTGATAATTTTGGGTTGTAGGGTAGAATTGATTAAATCATAGTATATATTATATTGGATATTAACATTCACAGATAGGATTCAGATATTTCCTGATTTACTCTATCAATATTGAACCGTCTCAATTCTAACCCATGAAAGGAAGAAGAAGAAGACAATAATATATAGGTGGTCCTCATCTGTCCTTATTCACTTTATCAATCTCCAGAATAATAATAATCAATGATTAACTTTTCTCAAGTGAAGTTCATACAGAGAGTATATGAAGTTCCTATAGAGATTTTCCTTTATATATTTTCACAGTAATATTGGACTATGAAGGAAATTCCTTTTTCTTATAGGTTATCCATGAAATGCAAAATTTCGAAAAACCATATGTATACGTCGACGCGGAATTCAAACGGTGCGTACAGATAATTATACACAATATTCATTTTTAATCAGCTGATGCCAAGCTTTTTATATTTCTGTATCTTACCGTTTCTGTACAAATACAGATATAATTAGCTAATGGAAAGTGAATTATTGTTCTTGTTCGCGGCGGGTAAACCTGTACGCACCTAAAAGTCAACATACCTGTCAAATTTTATGAAAATCTATTGGCGCGTTCCACCGTAAATGCGGAACATATAAACATACATGAAAACATAAATATAAGCATAAATACATAAAAAGAAATGCAAAACCGTCGACTTGAATCTTAGACCTCACTTCTCTCAGCTGTGAGAATCAGCTTAAAAGAATCAGGCAAAAAATAACAATAGATGATGAGTCCCTGCAATATTATTGACTATAGGATCATAAAAATGAATCTTGCCTGGGGCGCCGGGTAGATGGAGAACTCGAGTTTGCTCTTCTTGCCATAATCGACCGACAGCCTCTCCATGAGCAGCGACGTGAACCCAGATCCGGTGCCTCCCCCGAACGAGTGAAAGACCAGGAACCCCTGCAGACCCGTGCATTGGTCACTCAGTTTCCTGATGCGATCTAGCACGATGTCGACGATCTCCTTGCCAATGGTGTAGTGGCCCCTCGCATAGTTGTTGGCTGCATCTTCCTTGCCTGTAATCAGCTGTTCCGGGTGGAACAGTTGTCTGTAGGTGCCAGTACGCACTTCATCTACATGAAAAAACATAAACAATAATATTATTGATGAATAAAAAAAGACAAAACATTGAAATTTACGTGTTTCATCATCATCATCTTACGTACAAGGATTAGGCTATTGCATGTTCCGACTTACAATTAGCTCATACCACAGATAAAATAAGTCCTATATACTTACTTACCTATATACTTACCTGCTCATACTTACTTTACTTTATCTGGCTCTACAGTCCTGGGTGGACCTTGGCCTCCTCCACATGACGCCTCCATACATCCCGCTCTTGTGCTCCCTGCCGCCAGTTTGTCACATCTAGCACCCTGAGATCTTCCACCACATCGCTGATACATCTTCTTCTTGGCCTTCCTCTTTTTCGAGTGCCCATCATCCTTTCATCAAGCAGCTTTTGTGGTACTCTTTCATCACTCATTCTTATCACGTGACCCAGCCATTCTATTCTTTTTGCTTTGATACACCTTAAAATATTTCTTTCGCCAATCGCTTCATCAATCTCATTGTTAAATCTGGCTCTCCAGTTTCCTTCAACGCAGACCGGTTCGACCTACAATTAGCTCAAGCAGTAGTTATTTAAATTTACGTGGGTAAGTCAATTATTATCCCCAACATTTGTGTTTTTGTGAGCAGTACTGTTGATTTGAGTTAGTGTGGCATTCTCTGCTTATTCCTGCTCATATCAGTACAAGTAGTTCCAAACTGCTATTCCAATTCCATCATCACTGGTATGCTGTTAACCCTTCTACTACCAAGCGGGGTAATTGGACTACCCCAACCCACATTTCGTCTATTTTTTTGTAGTTAATGTTGATGTATTCCATTGAAACGTTGAGTACTAGTTAAAAACATATCACTTTAGTTATTTTTCCTTATAGAATCAATCCATTTCTATTATTTTTGAAATTATTGGCAGATTTATCCTTGGGGTAACTCTATTACCCCACTTGGTATCCCATGTCATGAAATTTTCTGGTATATTTCATTCTTCATTGGAATACATAAGAAATAAATTTAATGTTAAACTTTTATTTTTTAGCCAAACCTGATTCATAATGATCACTTAATCTTTTGTATCATATGTGACATCGAATAAGGATGCATGTCTGTCCTTGAAAGCTTGAAACTGAAAACATAGACTGTTTTACCCTCGTAAATATTATTCAATGAATATCAGATTATTCAAAAAGAAAGCCAGGAGGCTTCGTCTATAATTTCAGTCTCTCTCTAAGCTGGACAGTGTCTATCTCTACGCAATTTATCTCTATACGCTAGACAGACATTATTAAAACAGAGAGTAAAGAGATCTTTTGTATAATATGTGACATCGAATTAGGATGCATGTCTGTCCTTGAAAGCTTGAAACTGAAAACATAGAATGTTGTTACATTGAGTGCGGTGGACAATACAGTATAGATCACCAGACACGGGTCATCTAAATCACAATACATTTTGTGGTCATATTGAAATTTGCAGTGCGGTCTGACACACAAAATAATTGTTGGTTTTTCTCGAAGGAAGAATGGAAGACAGACAATCTTAGAAGAGTCATTGAGCTGGAAAGAGAAGGGGACCGTGAAAAACGGAGTTGACCCCGATCCTCGACTCTTTGTTTGGATCTCTAGACAGAGTACTTTTCTTCTAGTCTTGATTCTTTATTATAGTACGTTAAGAAGCCTTGATGGATAAGGAATACCATCATACACTTTACAGAATGTTCCTCGAAAGGTGGGATATACTTTTCTTTCATTCCAGACATTTTATCAATGCATGAGGCATAATATTCTAAATACCTATTTATCATTAAGTAAAAGCTTGTGGGATAATTAGGATACTGTAAGTGTATAATATAGGGTGTCCCATGAAAGGTGTAACAGCCGAAGACCATTATAGATTCTACATGTAATTTGCAACAAAAAATGTCCAGTAAAATAATTTTCCTATATCGACCTTAGTTTTCGAGATCTATCAGTTTGCCAATATTTTTGAAAAAACATCCATAACTAGAAAAATATCAGTTTAAATCTATTTCTGAAGATTTGGTTGGAGAGAGGAAGAAATTTTAAATTTTTTTCTTTTTTATAACGTTTTTGAACTCCTAATGAGAGTTCAAACTGTTTAAAATTTGGTTTCTAACTCAACGAATGTAACTTACTTTATCAACTTTGAGCGCTCATAAAAAGTTCAAAAACGTCAAAGAAACAAGTGAGGCCTTTATATAATAAACCCCATAATACCAATAATAAACCCTATTGAAAACTTCGACTTTCCAACCATATCTTAGAAATAAGATTTTGACTGATAGTTTTCCAGTTATGGAAATATTACTTGTTAATAATGAAGTTGTTGATTCAACTTGATGTAATTTTTGAAAAAGAAACTTTAGAAAGATATCAATACATTCAAGACTTACTCATTTTTACAAATACCTACTACTGAAAATTCAATAAATAAATTACATCGACTGTAAATATACTGAAACATGAGTTCAATTTTCTAATTTGCTCATTATTCCTTCTTTGAAAAATGTTTCTCGTAGACATTATTGTAGCCAACGATATTAATAAGTCATAAAACGACAGTACTTTTGACATTGAAATGTGCATTAGACCGCGCTGATGTCTACTTTATTTTATTGCTCTGGCTTGCCACAAATATCAGACAGGCTATTTTCTAAATTACTCGGGCAGGGCTCGTTTTTCAAGGTGTAGCAGCTCGGTGATTGTCGAAGGGTGGGGTCTGGTTATAGCAGTTATTGTAAATTGATGGAAATATCAGCCGCCGGAAGAAATTAGATAATAACCGCTCTACTGATCAGTGACTGGAATATCATAATGCTGTAGTATCTAGCTTGTTAGAATCGAACATCAATGAATTTCTCCCCCATCTCTATCTGACTAGATCAGAGATAGCTTATATGTTTGAAGATTGTTTCATTCTATGATTAGAGGTAATAGAATATCTAGGAGTGATCCGTGGTCTAGTGGATAGAGTGCCTGCGTAGCAGCATAGAGATCCCGGGTTCAAACCCTCCCAATACCAAAAGTTTTTTAACCAGATCACTCCCGTGTTATCGGATGGGCACGTTAAACTGTCGGTCCCGGCTGAAGTATGACAGTCGTATAAGGCCCATTGACGGCTTAAATTATATATTCAGGCGGTGGGACCTTCCCGCAAGGGACTCCCCACCAACAAAAGCCATACGAATTTACTTTTTACTATAGAATATCTATTGAATTCAACTGAACTACAGAAAAGAATAATATAATGATTGATTGATACCATCTAATGATGTGAAATCTTCTTTAATGGATAAAGTTATTTTCTTAGAGTACTTGAGTAAACATTTCTATTTTATAGCTACTCCACGGTTGTTCTACAGTAAACGGAAATCATTGAGAAAAGCTTGTCCATTCTATTTTGAATCCTTGATAGTTCAATTCATGACAGTGTTCATCTCTTCCAACATTTATCCATTCAACATTTACTCTACATATTTCTTTTACAAATCAATTTCTGCAACAATATGAAAAAGTCCTCCTAATTGAATCCAAGTTTGGTGCTATTAAGTAATATCATAGAGAAACAAAAGTGTAAGTAGATATCCCATGGTATAGGGAATTTATGTCGCAACTTTTACTGTTATCTCAAGCCGATTACTGTCGATTATTGTCAATTTTTACTGTTTTGTTGGGGTGATAGTGTATGAACGGCACAATTTGAGAGACTACAAGCATCACACAGCTGCATAGGAAAGAACTACGTGGACTATTGGCTTGGGATAACAGTTTAAGTTGCGACAAACGCCCTATACCATGGGATATCTACTTATGCTATCCTTTCTCTATGGTAATATTGATATTACTTAACATCGAAGGATAGCTTGAACCCCAAAGATTATTTCATAAATAGTTTTGAACCAGTAGTATTAGCTTAGTAGACCATAGTATTCCTTAGTAGCTTAGTAGTGTTGTATCACTAGAAGAGCTGCAGTAGTGTCAAGTTCTTCGTAGCAAAACATGGCTTGGAAATATTGAAGAAATTTAAATTAGTGGTTGCTGATATTATGCAGTAGCTTGAAGGATAACTATACCAGTAAATGTTACCTTTTATATGACAAATTTAAATGGGTATAGTATAGGGAAACATGGACATTCATTGGTAGGACTGTACCACAGAAGAAGGAACCTTTCTTCTAAAAAATATGTTCTTAACTCCGTGGCTTCCTATCACGACATTTACCTTCATTCTATCTGATATTTGATACTTCCTTTTGTCACCTGGTCATATGGGACATATATATGAATCATATATTTATCTCATATTGATCAGAATTTTAGAGTTTTTTAATTAAAAGTTCAATGAACAGTGTTTTTGTCTTTGAAAAATCTTTGTCATCGACAGAAAGATTTTTTATTTTATTTGTTGTCAATATTAACGTAGCTTCTCTTTGTTTCTAATAACAAACGTGCCGCCTGTGCGACAGATAAAAATATGTACTTGAAATGGCTTTCATGTTTGGCATTGACTGAGTTTATATTATATAAGTATATGAGTATTATATATGAGTTTATATTATATTAATATCCAAAATTTAGCTTTTAGGGCAGATCTCGTTCGTTAGGACTGACAGTAAAGTCCTGCTGTTCTGGTGAAAAGGATAGATTTTGCTCTTGTTTTTTAATACAGTTTTCCTGTCGCAGTTCGGGCAGTTTAAAGAGAATTGTATTATTGAATAAGACGGGATCTGAACCCATTTCACTAGATCAGTTATTTTGATATTTAACTAATAATTAACGTCGCGTTTCAACCAGTAAATGCCAAAGGGGGAAGCTATCTTCAAAAGGTATGTGTTATCCTTTTTGAGTTTTTCTTTGCTAATTAATCATAATCACAAAGATTGTATCTTTATCAGCAGCGAGTAGCTTTCCCCATTAATTTCATATCAATATTGATTTTTGTAATAAAATTAATCTTGTTCTGTTTAAATGTAAAATATTTTAAAGACTCATTAAAGTTCTAGTTATTCTGTTCTCTTTTGTTATCATAGCTCTTTCCCGCCTTACACTTTTTTCATCAACTTGACGTCTGGATAATTATGTGCACCAGTTTTCATCATAAAAATACAGGAGGCGTTCCTCATTACACATTGCCTGAGATATTACCTACACTCCACCTTGATTAATCGTTGTGGGAAGAGTAGCCCACTATTAGCAAATTCGACAACAAATAGCTTCAGTCACTGGCAAGTACTTATAGAATTTCACCGACGAAAGAAAGCGGGCAAAATAGGGCTTCTGTGCCTGGATCAATGGAGCGAGAGAGTGACTGTCTGTGAATCGGTCTTTGTTATCGGTGACCATTCTTTGGAGAGGTCGAAGACCTACACCAGACCGAAGTCATCCTGATACATGCCGATACCATTGTCATCGGATCGCTTACTGTCAATCAATTGTAGAGAGAGTGTGATAGATGAGAGTCTCTGTCATCACCCTATCTATTGAATAGTTTTATGATACAGTAGGGCACAAATTGTTCACTTTCGATTATGCTCAATTAAAAAAGGCTTCACATGAAATATTGGAGTAATAGAATAGAATGACTTCTTTATCTGTTGAAGTGGCGAAGTTTGGACAGTAATGTCCACTCTACCACTTGAACACGTCGTTAGCAGAAAATACAAATACAATACAAAATATATACAGAGATAATAAAAAAGATAGCTGTCAAGCACTTTTATTCTCCTTACATCACACCTGGGACAATAGAATATTCTTATCATACCAACAGCAGACCTCCCTCTGGCTACTTTCACACGATAGGAGACGTGCAACTTGAACACTGAACAGTGTTCACGTTTTTTTGTCGAAGTACATTGAGTCAAATCGTGTCTTTCACATGGTGACTCCTAGCACAGAGGAAAGAAACACACTTGTATGCTTATTCCGTGCTCCTAGCCAGGAACCTCCTTTTGTCACGTCTTTTCCCCTCGAGGCAAGCAGAAACCGGCTTGGATCGAGATACTAGCGGACAAATCGTCACTTTCACATGGTGATTCTACGTCTCTGTGATAAGTAAAATAGGCCTTGCAGCTGGTGTAGAGAGGTAGGTTGCCTACCTTTTCAAAGTACAATTAATGATGGAACCTCCTCTTATAGAATCGCTACCTTACGGCAACCTTTGTCTTGACATAATATACAGCTTCTAGAGCCAGCTATTGACCCAATATTACGGTCTCAATCACTGTAAGCTGTAATAAATCATTATCTCTGCTATTAGACTTTTTGCTCTTCCAACACTGAATATTTTTCGAACCTTTAATCTATATCCATGTAGACTAGATTTAAGTTTTAGTTCTAATAGGTAACATACAGAGTGGTATTGACAATTTTATAAAGCTTTAACTTTTATTATATTACCTATCATCAAAAAAATCTGGTGTCATCAAAAAACTCACACAACTTTCCTTCCCGTTATGAAAATTGATCACCTGACGCCAGTGTTCTCGCGCATCTCAAGTCTACTCATAAACAAAGATCTTAGCCAGCTGGTGACAGGACAATAACGCTGGAGACATACGAGGTCTGCTATCTCTTCATAGTGAATCATTTGATAGAATCAACAGTCTCCAAGAGTTTGCAATTGGACATTTTCTTGAATTTCGAGCTTATTTTCAATTTTAGGTGAAAATGTTACTGAACATTAATTGTAGAGATTTTCATGCTCAATCTTTTACACTAAATTTCTTTTGTTTAAATTGTGTCCGAAGCCTGATAATCGTGAATCTAGAATCAAACTTTGCATAGATGGGGCAGAGCTCCTGAAATTTTCACAGATATGGGACTTGTGGCAGTTGATAGAGCTTATCAATGACCATTTTAGGTATAAATTTGATTGAAATCGTTGGAGACGTTTTCGAGAAAATCGCGAAAAACCCTGTTTTTGACAACATTTTCGCCATTTTAGCCGCCATCTTGAATTACATTTGATCGAAATTGTTCGTGTCGGATCCTTATATTGTAAGGACCTTAAGTTCCAAATTTCAAGTCGTTCCGTTAATTGGAAGATGAGATATAGTGTACACAGACGCACATACACTCATATATACACACACACACACACATACAGACCAATACCCAAAAACCACTTTCTTGGACTCAGGGGACCTAGAAACGTATAGAAATTTAGAAATTTGAGTACCTTAATTTTTTTCGGAAAGCAATACTTTCCTTACCTATGGTAATAGGGCAAGGAAAGTAATGAAACTTACAGAAAACATGAAATTAGGGTACCTTAAATTTTTTTGGAAAGCAATACTTTCCTCACCTTTGGTAATAGGGCAAGGAAAGTAATGAAACTTACAGAAAACATGAAATTAGGGTACCTTAAATTTTTTTGGAAAGCAATACTTTCCTCACCTTTGGTAATAGGGCAAGGAAAGTAAAAAGAGCATGGAACATTAGGACTTTGGGAGATAGCTGTGAAGCACTTTTATTCTTATTTTTATCACACCAACAACAGACAGAGAGTCCCTCTGTGATAAGCAAAATATACTTTGCAGCAGGTGTAGAGAGCTAGTTTGCCTACCTTTTCAAAGTACAAATTAATTATGGAACCTCCTCATATTTACAGAGTCGCTACCGGTAACCTCTATCTTGACATATACCATTTCTACAGCCAGCTATTGGCTCAATACTACTGTCTCAATTACTGTAATAAGGTCTGCTATTCGTTTTTGTTCTTCTAAAACTAAATATTTTTTGAACCTCATAACCATGTAGCTAGATTTGAGTTGTTCAGTAGGTAACATACAGGATGGTATTGACAATTTGATAGCGTATATTATTATATCCTATCATCAAAAGATATTTGTTTATGATGGAACATTAGCATGACTTCTCATGTCATTAACTTGTTGAAAGTGCAGTCATGAAAACTGTCTCTTATTAGTTTAAACTTGGTACATATAAGATGCTAGTTTAAACGCTAGTATTAGTTACACTCCTAATTGAACATTGCATGCTCAATTCCATCAAAAAGTCTGACACCAATAATACCAAAGCTGAAGCTCTCTCTGGCTTAGAATTCATGGTTCAATGACAATTAAGAGAATTATTACTTCTTGAAGCTATCGAATTGAAGAGGATTCTATATATAACTCTGAAGAGGAGAGTTCCTGAAATACAGAATACTTGGCTCCCAGCTTTTGATAATATCTCAAGATTGTGTTAGTAACATTATATATGATGTTTTAATAATCTTTGCAATGTAATAATATTATTTCCACTTAAATTATAATATGATTCGCATGTGTTTAATAGTATTTTTAATACTATCATTGACACATAAATATACATGTACAGTTTTATATTACCATACATCACAGTTTTGCAGTTCAACAGAGTGTTTCTTTGAATCTTTCTAGTAGGAATCTTGACTGGATTGATTTGTAATAGAATTGAACTTGAAAAACAGCGAATGAAACCCTATCAACAAGAATGTTAGCAAATAATATGTACTGTATCAAAAAATGAGATACAAAAGAGTGGTACTGATAACGCGTAAGGGCCTGGACACATTGATCTGCGATCAGAGCGGTCTTAGGAGGATATATATATATATATATATATATATATATATATATATATATGTAGGTATAGATATAGATTATCATTTCTATAGATAAATATATATAGATATAGATACTTAAGACAGCTCTGATGGCATATCACCATATCACCACACTATCTGTGTGTTCATGGCATATTTTTTTTTAGTAAAAAAGCAATTGAAACATGTTTATTTAGTAGCTTCCTTGGAGGGCTTCAGAGATTAAATTTAGTACAAGATGGGCCATATTTTGGCTGCTTGCCATACACATAATAGCAATGGTAGTAGAGTTGTGACTGACCGACAACAGTGGGCTCGAGATCGACGAAGACGGCACGCGGCACATGCTTGCCGGATCCGGTCTCGCTGAAGAACGTGTTGAAGCTGTCGTCGCCGCCTCCGATGGTTTTGTCGGACGGCATCTGTCCGTCCGGCTGGATGCCGTGCTCCAGACAGTACAACTCCCAGCAGGCATTGCCGATCTGCACGCCTGCCTGACCGATGTGGACCGAAATGCATTCCCTCTGCACACAACACACAAAACAAATAAACTGATTGCTAAAAACACAAAACACATAAACTACCGTAATTGCAAAAGACACAAAAAACAAATAAACTAATTGCTAAAGACACAAAACACATAAACTAATTGCTTAACTAAAAGAGACTTCACTCACATGGGCTACTTTTAATAAATTAATAAAAACAATATAAAATCTTGAAATACCCTCTATTTTTAAAAACTTTTAAATAGTTCAACAACTAGTTCCGACACTTAAGTCATTTTCAAATTTTCAAACTAGTTGTTGAACTATTTTAAAGTTTTTAAAAATAAAGAGATTGACAATGGTGTAATAACCGAAACCGGTCTTTCTAATTATCAATAAATCAGTGGTTTTTTGACAATTTCTTAGTCTTTTTCATTCAATATGAATAATTACCACAATATCAACTTCTCAACTACACAACAAATAAAGGGTACTTCAAGATTTTTATATTGTTCTTATTAAACTAATTGCTTTATTTCAAGGGTAGTAATTAGTTTGTGATGAAAGTATTATTTTACTTTCACGTGATGTGATTTTCACGTATTCAAGTGATAGTGGAGTGCAGAATATTGCCTTAGAGAAAAGATTGCATAAAAATATATCTTATTGAAAAAAATTAGTGTTTTATATATTTATTGAGCATTATTTTATGACTATAGAGATTGAGAGAATAAGACGTTGATGTTGTCAATACCACTTTAAAGTGGTATTGACAACATCAACGTCTTATTATGGAGAAATACAAATACATCTCATACCATAAAATCAAATTATGACTATAGAAATGTTTATATTATAAAGACTTAGTCATCACCAGGCACCAGATCTAGCAATCATTGCAATTAAACCAAAATCGTTAAAATTTGGCAAGCAAGTTCCGTTAATTGAAACTCCTGCCGTGTATTAGGAACATACTCGTATGAATACGCTTGAAATTGGTGTTTATTTGTTGACTTTCTTTACAATTTTATTATTTCATGGTATAGGGTGCTCACGTTCCAAAATAATTCACTGTAATGTTATTCTGACCCTGCTCCGCAAAGGTCTGTTAAAAGCACAAATTAATAGATTACCGTGAATGTAGTTTTATAGTTCTATGCTGATATATATTAATAGTACTGACAAATAATGTGATAATTTATGGAAAAACTATTCCATTGGGCTTCTATCTTACGTGAACTTTGTATCACAAATTGAATGAATTTGTTTCAATTATAAAAAGATTAATTAATTGATTAATAAAAATAAAAATAGGCCGATAACTATCCTCTATAAATTGAGAAACTTCAAGTAAAATTTCAAATTATCAGTTCTGTAGTTTAGACATGATGATACGTCAAACGTGTATTTTGTATCCTCAACGTGTGAGCCAATTCCTTGATTTATAAATTTTAGTATAGATTTCTATAGACTATTGTCGATTATTACTGTCTTGGCCGGGTGAGAGTGTATGTGCGACTACACGTCATAATGAGAGACTACCAGCAGAGAGGGAAGAATACAGCTCTTGTATATTCTTGTTGTATTCCTTCCTCTCTGCTACCTACTATACCAGCCATACAGCTTCACGAAAAATAACTATACTTGGACTATCGGTTAGGCGTAACAGTGAAATTTGGAACATAAGCGCCTCACCATGAGACATATTCTTATGATATTTTTTCTCTATGATAGGCCTGCCTATTTTTGCCATGTCAATGAATAAATAATGTTACTCCCACATATCAATATCAGTGGAAGGGTCCCGTAGGCTACAGTGAGAATACTAGTGACCCCCCCCCCGGTCTGGAGAGCTCGAACATTAACAATATTGTATACTTATTTTGAAATCAGCAAATTGTAATTATATTTATGTAGATCAAAATAACGTTATAGGTTGATCTATGTATGGTTAATGGGTATGTGCCCCATCTTTGAAAATGATTATCAAAAATATCCTTCCCATTAGCACTCTCAGAGAATGAGAGAGTGGGTGTGTGAGAAAGAGAGAGCTTGAGAGAGCGAGAGTGTGTAGAAGAGAGAGGGAATGGTAGAGAATGACGAAATCACGGCGTAAGGATAATGGACCAATGGCAGACCACAGCAAACCACGCCTCCCAGCTCCCCATTCCTCCTCTGATTGGTGGATTGGAATGCCTACTGGTATAGTTTTCAATTCTGCCGGTAGGTGGCTCCAGTTACTGGGTCATAATATATTTTTGTGTCTAACTCCCAATTTTCGCATAATCACAATTTTCACCTTGATGATGATTGCCTGAGAGTAGCCTTATCTTGAAGAAATGTTCGCCTCAAAAAGAGGAAAATTTCTGCATTCTATTAGCTGCTATAATTTATGAGAATTATATTACTTTTTGACTGAGAAAATCTCGCTTAATTTTTTAAATGCCATTGCAAAATTTATTGTAGAACTTACAGACAGACAACGATTTTGGCCTTAAGTGAAAAGTAGAAACTCGCTAACGTTCGTTCAATTATTCCCAAAAGTTCTAATTGGACTATTCATACTACTCGCACGGTCGTGCTGAGTGAGAACAGTCTAATTGTCTTAATAATATGAATATTGTGAAAATTATGTATGTGTTTTGTCAATAAGCTCCTCTGGTTGCAATTAATTGGCAATCAGAGAAATTATTATTATTATCATTATAGATGGACCTCATATTAATTATATTTCACCGAATCTGATACTGATAAGTCGGAATTCAATATTTCTAAAATAATTCTATTCATTAAATAATATTGTCAGAGTCAAAATACAATCAAATAAATCTAAAGATCCGCGATCAGAGGGGAGGTGATAGAAAAGTAGCAGGTGAAAGTTAGTGGAAAATTATGAGCTGCAGTAGTGAAAATGAATAATAAAGCAAGATAAATTCCGCAGTAATAATCAATGTAATCACTTCACTCAGACGTTGATGGAGCTGCAAACTACAAGGCAATAGGGAAAGCATTCTTTTAGCGAAAATCATATAGGCCTACAGACAGATATACCTTTTTCTACTATCTTACCATGTAGCCCAATATATTTTTCATTTTTGGGGGAAAATCATGGACATCTCATGATAATAAGAGTGATAGAAGAATAGGAAAAAATCCTGGAATTAAAAAATGCTGTAGTCTGTAAATCCAATCAAAATAAACTATATATTATTATCAGTTGCATTTATGAATATGCATGCAGGTAGCGGGTGAACGTTCAAAAAGCCTATGAAGTGAATCTCAGGGAACAATATCAATCTGTAATTTCAAGTAGAACGCGGTAGAGATCGCAATGTTTATAGTTTTGAAGTTCGTTTACAATCATCCGACAATGATAGCTTACAGGACTAAAACTTGATCTAGGAGAACCTCTGTAATAAAACTTCTGAACTAAATGAGCAAATTATACGTCTTTGTAATGAGAAAATGATTGAGAGAATGTAGTATCGTATCGCACTGCTTCATGGAAATCAATCATCCCTTCAGAATAATATCAATCTTAAATATTATGGTACCGTAGACCAGGGGTCTCCAACCTTTTCCATCCAAGGGCCACATTGTTAATTCTAGGGAGGCTTAAAGGGCCAATAAAAAGGATGTACGTGGAATTTGACTTGTGGGCCACAGACCACGAGGGATTTAGGGGGTGTAAAATTATTATATTTCCATTAAGATAATATGAAGAGTTTTAAGTAGGTTTAATTAAAACACAGGAAGGAACAAACCAATTCATTTCATTTCAATACAAAGTCGAATTTATTGAGTGTAAAAAGGTCATAAGAAAACTTGATAATGCATGAGCTTAGAAAGTTAAACAAAATATGATTACTTTTTTTCAATAGTAATAAGACAACTTGTGGTTTCCGTGCTGGTCGATCATGCATCGATAACCTATTCTATATCAAACATCTGATGGAGAAAAAATTACAGAGAGGAAGAGAGCTTCATGTTTGGTTTTGGATCTGAAAAAAGATAGTGTTCCAGTGAATAAGATATGGGAAGCTCTCAAAAAAGCGAGAATTAGTACTCCCCTCATCAATGCCATAAAAACTCTTTACAAGGATAGCAGTAGCAGGATAAAGATTGGAAACCAGCTGTCAGAAGAGTTTACTGTAAATAAAGGCCTTAGACAGGGTTGCCCTATCTCACCGACGCTTTTCAAGATATACGTAAGCCAAGCCTTGGAGGGGTGGTCACGCAAGTGTAGAAGTATGGGTGTACTACTAAATGAAGAAAATATATATACTCTACTATTTGCAGATGACCAGGTCCTCCTAGCTGAAGATGAAGAGGATATGTCATATATGACAAGGCAACTCATAGAGGAGTATAAAAAATGGGGCCTGGAAATCAGTGACGAGAAATCGCAATATATGGTGGTTGGAGGAGAAGGAAATTCATTGAACATTGACGACACCACGGAAATTGCAAATGTCAAAGAATGCCGGTACTTAGGTATGACAATAAAAGATGATGGACGGGATGAGAGAGAGAGATTGGATACAGGATTGCAAAGGAGAGAGTTTTAACCAGGAAGCTACATTCAATACTTTGGACGGATGATATATCTGAAAGAGTAAAGAAACAGGTTTTCAAAACAATTGTGATGAGCTGTGTAACTTATGGGGCGGAAGTATGGGCATTAACCAAGAGACTAAAACAAAGATTATTGGCTATGGAGATGAATTACTGGAGGAGATGTTGCCAGCTGACCTTGAGAGATAGGGTGAGAAATGAGGTTATAAGGAAGAAAATGGAATTGGACAGGTCAGTGGTGGATGAGGTGGAGGAGAAACAACTGCAGTGGTACGGACATCTCAGAAGAATGAGCCCCAGTCGCATACCAAGGAAGGTATATGAGTGGATTCCGGCTGAGAGGAGGAAACGAGGACGACCACGAACGGTTTGGCAGCAAAACATAGAAGAGGCCATGGAGAGCAGGGGCATCCAACAAGACGTATGGAGACATAGAGGCAGATGGCGTGTTGAGTGCGGGAAACGGCCGGGAAGGCTGTAAAAACCCGCGTATTAGGTATTAGGATAAGACAACTTGACAATACTCGAATTTACAAAAAGTTACCATGCTAAAAGAGAATACTTATTTTTAGTGAGAAGATTGCATTCGTTTTCCACTCAAAATGTCCGCCAATTTAGGAACTTTGTGGTTCCAAACATTAAAATTTATTTCAAATGTTCATCTGATAAGGAAGATTTGTATTTGGATTTAACAAACTTCATTTTTGAAAATGTCTGCTCACAATAAATTGTAGGGAGATCCAAAAAGAGAAAACATAGCTTCAGCATGGTTTTTATGTTTTTGAAGTCTTTTTCTGTGAGAGAACTGTAAAATGGAAGTAGGTTACCTTCTTTGTGTAAATATATATTTTAAAAAATCTGTTGCAATAACTCTTGGCGGGCCGGACAAAATGCCCGCGGGCCGTAGGTTGGAGAGCCCTGCCGTAGACTTCTGAGTTTTAATTTTTGAGAATAGTCATGATTACAATTTTGTTAAAAGAACTGACATAGAATTATTTATAGCGATGTTTAGAAATAGTATGTACCATTTTTTCACTTCGACAATGACAATAATTAATCAATCTTTTCATCAACTCTATCCACGATTTTATCGACAACTCCACTTGTTTGGAAATCACGTCTAGTTGGTTTGAAGCTCGCCTAAATTTGGCCCATCAATGACTACTATCATCTTCCCACCCATTCAAAAGCCTAAAGCATCAAACGCAACAAATATGAATCATGATGTTTGAAGTTTGTATGAATTGTAGAAAAATTAACTGAAGGTAAATAATAAAATTAAGATCGTGTGACCTGGCTGGCTCAGGTCTGGTGTGAAAGTTTTCAGGTCGTAACTGATCAATAATTTCAGGGCCGCTGACATGACCTAGCGATTGCTTTATAGGCAGCCGGGACCGCCGATAACGTGTCCATCCGAAACACGGGAGTGGCCCGAGATAAAATTAACACCTTTAAGTAGAGGGAGCAATGGAAGTCAATTTCAAGTGAATTCATTCCTAATTAATAATCATAGTAGGTACCGGTACCGGAAATATGTAGCGAATGGATTGGAAAAAAATACCTATTTGGAGAATTTCATCAGGGTCTGTTACTACGTTATAGCCTACCAAAAAATGTCCTATGTAACTACTCATACAACGATTTTTAGTGTTAGTTTCTATTCGTTTTCAGTGCAAGCTCTGTATGTGGTCTAATTTTAATAAAATAGTGTTTTAAAAAACACTAAAGTGTAGTAAAAAATTTAGTGTTTTCAGTTAAGTGTCAGTATAGTTCTCTATGTTAGATACACTAGATGGCGAATTTTTATTAACGTTCATCAACTCACCCCTTGCTCTTTCTTCTGTGGTTTATAAGCAAAATAGAAGCGGATTGTAGGTTTCCACGTCCAAGTTGAAACAAAAAGAATATTTCAATGAGAAGAAAATTTATTGATTCATTCAAATTTTGACGGCAGGGCGATTGATAATTGAATATTCAATCTATAATTAGTTAATAATATTCGGGCTTCAGAATGTTAGTAGTGATCTCTCCAACTCAACAACCTGTCATTCTGAAAACTAAATTTTTGAAGACAAAGTTTAAGTCTAAATTCCTTGGTCAATCATCGAAAGTTAATAGTTCTTGAGTATAATTATATTGTGGTTCAATTCACGTAGTTGTTTCAAAAGGATCTACTAATTGTAACAGAGCTTGAAAATATATATTAGATACGGTAATACCAACTTTTCATGGAACTAATTCATGACCATGTCATCACGCAACCAGATTGGGTAAAGTTGGGATTTTGAATCTCATAATTGAGTTTGAGTTTGAGTTTAAAAGTTTAGAATTGATTTTTTTCTGCTTCAGTACTTTTGAGCTGATTATCTGGAATTTTTAATCGCCCTGCCGTATACTCTTGATATTTTTTCTACTAATCTGATGATACATAATATCATATCATTCAAGTTATTAGTTATTTATTATCAAATGTCATTTTTATACATCTACCAAGTCCATTACAAACATTAGAGACTTTTAATATATTTGGTGGAGTGAGTGAAATTTACAGTTCAGTGATCAATTCTTTCCACATTGAGACGATCTAAAAATCAATATCTTGAAATATTTTCCAAACAAATTACATGAGAGGAAATATTGAATTCAAAATTAGGGTGTCAAAACACACTTGGTAGATGACAGACATAATAAAAATTAGAAGCTCATGTGAGTATATTTTCCTACAAAAAATGACAATGTATCATATGCACGCTTTTCAAAAAAATATTATTGAATGTGCACTTTTTCGTGCAATTAACAAGGTGTTTTAAATTGTGAACTACAATGCTTTTAAAAATTATGAGAGGTAATTTATTTATTTCAGTGACTTTACAAGATTTGATCGCGATAACTTGTGTTAATTTTTAGAGTGTCAGATGCTGTTAAGACTCAGGAACTATATTGTATAAGTTAGTTCAAGACATTGTTATTCCGCTGTATTAAATTTAAGAACATTCAGAAATTATATATCATATGAAATACTGAGATTTTTCAATATCAAATCTAATGATATTCTTGGCTGAATTTTAGAGATGGAAGTATTGCAAATTGCGTAATCTTCTCATAATGCCCTAAATTATATACGAAATAAGATGCGATACTTTTAATAACTTTTGAAGAGGTTTACAAATTAATATTTTACAGATAGAAATGTTTTTTGTTCTACAATTTCAATTATAGAGTGCTATAAATTAGGATTGTTATTGTTACAGTGATCATTCTCTTCACACTGGAGTGTAATAGTGTTTTTACAGTGGATTATCAAAGACATAATTTTTTCAATAATTCTCAAATTACGAAAATAGAAGC
Source organism: Nilaparvata lugens (assembly GCF_014356525.2). Lineage (NCBI taxonomy): Eukaryota > Metazoa > Arthropoda > Insecta > Hemiptera > Delphacidae > Nilaparvata > Nilaparvata lugens. Next base: position 19,368,214 of record NC_052505.1, read on the forward strand.
TTAAGTTTGAACATGAGAATTATAGAGCTTATATACACTTTCGACTGAAAATTGACCGGAGTTCGGAGTTCTTGAATGATCTAAGGAGAATTAGAAAGATTATTTGAGAGAGAAATAGTACAAGGTATCCTTAGTTTTCTCTCCCGATCTGTGTTTCATTGAAAAAAATAATAAATAAATAATTCAATTTTTAATATTTGAAAAGCTTCAACAATCCAGCGAGGTACGGTACTTTTTAAGTGTTATTCATCAATTTCATTCTTATTCCACCATTTCGTATTTGTAAATTATGAATTTTGTAGCTGTACAGGGTATGAATTTTGAAATAATAGTTTCATACCATTGTTAACGAGATTTCCAAGCGTTAGCACGGGCTGTATTACATTACCTTATCAAGGTTTCTTTATATATTATTTTTCATATCATTTCAAGAGTAGCTCATTATTATAACTAGTATTCTACTGATATCTGATAACCAAGGTAATCTATCTCAAATTGGCCCACATTTGGTAATGAAAAGTAGCCTACACAGGGACAATAAAGTCACTTCAAACGTTGAGTATTAGTTCATCTAATGTGTTTTTGATATTTGTGTGCGAACTCAGTTTTAGTTGCTGTGATATTTATATAATTCCAATGAAAGCTCCTGTACATTATTTGTTTAATTGTTTATTTGTGTTGTTTGTGTAATTTGTAGCCTATTATTTATGTTCCTTTGTAATTTTTCAGCTACTGACGTTGTTATAACATTGTTCAATGTTTTCGGCAATAAAGATTTTGATTTGATTTGATCTACCTACTCATAACTTCTGGTGTTAGTCTCGGTATGATTAAAAAAATAATTTTTATGACCTTATTATATCAATTTCTGATGTGAACAGGGCAGATGTTCACCCTTTTTGGCAAAAACATGGCTTCCGTTAGGGTATCATTTGAGAAAAGGGTGTCATATTCCAGGATATGCATTTCACCGTCATATTATTTAGTAATTCTTCAGTTGATACTTATTAGAAATCTTTGAATCTAAAATTTTAAGTGTTAATCATCGTAGATTCGACTCCAGGGGTCGTCTTTAAACCAGAGAATATGAGCATTTATTTTATTATATTTTTATTTTATTTGTCCATTCATTGTAAATAACACTATAATTACAATATAGTTATGAAATAGCATGTAAGAACACTTAATTCATCTGTGAAATTTTCAGTTCAATATTATCATCAAAATTTTTATAGTTCTTGCTTTTTAAATGTGATTTTATGTTTGAAAATAGTTTTCTTGATTTTAAAATTCATAAAATAGGAACTCATGAAGTGAAAGTGCAAATTTTTAGTGAGAAAAATGAAGAACCCAAGACATAACCTATAAACTTGAGTGTTGATAGGAAATGACATTGGGTAATACGGCAAGGCAGAACATCCGAAAGGATCTCTCTGCCGATAAAAGCCATAAGAGTAAATAAATAAATGTAAGAACATTATATTCTTGCATACTCTCTGCTGTAAACCAGCGTTCATTAATATGTACGTGGATAAAAACATGTAATCTAATCTGATATCCTCAGTCTTTCTCTCAAACATGCTCTCTCTCTCGCGCGCTCTCTTTCTTTCGCAGAGCAAGATGATTTTACAAATTGATATACGTGTGAATATGATTCACGAAATTGATACTTGTGTTACTGCTTACGAGTGAATTAATACTGGAATATCGATGCCGCCGTATATCACAATAGAGGGATCTACTGACTTATTGGAGGAACGGTTTATCATTTTGAAAATCCTTGCTTATCGTAAAAGAGGATACAAATTTGAATATCATATTATATTCTATTTCATTATGATATCGAGAACCAAGTACTTCTCTGGATGCAAAGGTCGAGCCAGCATCAATCACAATGAGATAGAAGAGAGAGACAGAGGGGTCGATTGCCAAAAAATTCTCATATCAACTGAATACTAAATTTACAAATCCCATTGATTAGTTGGGGAAGTTCACTAGTTATAAGATCAAACATCAAACTGGAATAATAATACAGTATGAAAAATATCCTATACTATTAAATGAGCAACTTCTGTTTATATGTTTGGGTGTTTAGATGTTTGTATTTCACCGGATCTCGAAAACGGCTCTAACGATTCTCACGAAATTCAGAACATAGGTTTATAATATAAAGATTCGATTGCACTAGGTCTCATCCATGGGAAAACTGGCTGAAGGACATTAAAATGATAATTATTATTCATCCTTGGGAAAACAGCTGATAATAATTATTTCGTTGTCTGTTGGTGATGGAAGTGAGTGAGCGAGTGTGGAACTGTGTCAAAATTATGACTCAGCTGTTGAACTTTTGTAATCATTCAATCAGGTACTTAGTGCCAGTTGCAAAAAAGCAGAGTTATTTTCAATCCTGATTAATTCCAGTAGATCCATCTTTTTTAAATGGTCTTCTCTGATTTGGTTCACGTGAAGTTAAGGATTAAAGTTTAACCGGCTTTTGTGCAACTGGTCCTTTGTGAGGGAAATTTATGCATTCCTCTGGGAATGAATCTCAATTTACTGTGATTAGATACAAGATTTCTGTATGAATGTTATTATAATTTCCTCTTTCGTAATAAATTTTTTATGCTATTGTAATCCAGAGCGAAGCTCGGTCCCCGATATTTGAACTTATAAGGAGAACAAAAAATCCAAAAATTTTCATTGGTGAAGCACTTTTTGCGCAATTTTAGTAAACTTTTTGACTTATGAATTCTAGACGACTTCTAGACTTTTTTAAATTAACAAAATATTCAATCTCAATTATAAAAATGTATTATTCAATCATTGAAAAATATTATTTCTTGACAGATAAAATATAATTGTTTATTTTAAACAAGAATAACCAGTGCCAACATCACATCAGATAATATACCAGTATCAACACAATCCTCTATGGAAGGCAATGGCAAGGCAGAGAATCGGCAACGCTGTTCTCCTATCTTTTTCCACTGCCATTATAACGTGGACCTCAATATATATTTATTTCCTATCCTAGATTGTTGAGAAGCTCAATTATCCTGTATGGAAGGCTAATTCCATACAATACCAGTATCAACACTATCCTCTATGGAAGGCAATGGCAAGGCAGAGAATCGGCAACTCTGTTCTCCTATCTTTTTCCACTGCCATTATAACGTGGACCTCACTATATTTTTATTTCCTATCCTAGACGGTTGAGAAGGTCCAAGAACGTAACGGGAAATAGGAGCTGATGTCACAGACGCTTTGTCGTGGCGACACGCTTGCTTGCCGTCCTCTCAGACTAGACTTCATCAAATTGTTTTGGCCAATTCGTCACGCGGCTGCTATGCATCGATTGGAGATGGCTTTCCGACAAACAACCAACAGCCACGCAACCGCTCGAAAATATTCACCTCTGTCTTCGGATAAAAAGTGCTTCTCCACTGATGGAAATAAATTGGAAATTGCATTTACAATTTACAGCATTTAATTTGGTGTATACTACTAATTTATAAATACTTTAAATGTGTAAATGAATTTCATGAATTTGTATTATGTTTTGTGAATAAAAAGCTATTTGATTTGATTTGAATTGGGATTTTCGTTTAATAATAATTATTGCTTCAGCTTCTCTACTGTTATCGGAAACTATATGTTCAGCTATGCATATTCATGAACAACAATGAAGCAAATTATTGCAAATTTATAGCAAATCAAACTGATAAAGGCATTATTCTTATTTTATTATAATAAAACTTCTATCAAACCATTATTTTATTGTCAGTGAGTGTAGATCAGAAGAAAAGGATTATTCTTGAATATCTCGTTTTATAATGATCTAGCCTTGAAGTTGAGATGATGATTATGATAATAATCATCTATTGACACAGAATTTTCAATTAGGTCTACTTTTCTGTTGCGTGTTGTTCCTACATAGTATAGCCTATAGTGAGGTCCACGTTATAATGGCAGTGGAGAAAGGTAGGAGAACAACGTTGCCGATTCTCTGCCTTGCCATTGCCTTCCATAGAGGATAGTATTGATACTGGTATTTTATGGAATTAGCCTTCCATACAGAATAATTGACCTTCTGAACTATCTAGGACAGGAAAGTGAGGTCCACGTTATAATGGCAGTGGAGAAAGGTAGGAGAACAACGTTACCGATCCTCCGTCTTGTCAATGCCTTCTATAGACGGTAGCTGATACAGGTTTATTGATGTAATATTAATTGTTCATTCTCGTTTAAAATCATCAATTATATTCTCCAATGTTGTTTTCCATCACGAACTGCTTATTATTAAATCCCTTTTTGCTATTAAAAAGAACGACTAGAAGTCAGATTGTTACAATACATGAATCAATCACTCACTGTGACAACGAGATCTTTCGGCAGGTCCGCCATCTTCATGGTTTGAAATAATCAATTATATTTTATTAAGCAAGAAACTATATTTATCAATAATTTCATAATGAATTTTCATAATTGAGATGAAATATTTTGTTAATTGATTCTTAATTCTAGATTGTTAAAAGAAGATCTGGCAACAAAGAAAAGAGATAACGCTATCGGCTTTGTTGAATGATAGACAATGATAGCAATACCATTGCTAATCAAACACTGCCATTATAACGTGGACTTCACTATAGGGTAAATGCTTGAGTATGGGTAATGGGAAAAATTATGATGAGAGGTGAGTCGACCTACAGCTTTAGGTGGGTTCCAAACCATCGGCTATTCAAATCTCTTGAAGCTCTATTGTTTACTCTGACCAATTCCGAAAAACATGGTCTACTACAGAACTTTGAAATTTGTTGAATGCTTTAGCCTGTGCTCTTAATGATACCTGGTTCTATTTCGGATAAGAAACTTTATTATAATCAGCAAACCGTCATTCCATTGTTTAAACTTGATTAAACGCATAGCAATTCGTAATGAATGAAAAAATTGAAGACTTAAACTTTGAGGTTTCGAAAAATAAACGAAATTAAGTTACTGTAGTGTTGATCTAAACACAGAAATTAGTAAAAAGTAAAGTAAATTCGTATGGCTTTTGTGGGGAATCCCTTGCGGGAAGGTCCCACCGCCCAATTTCACAGAAATTAGTGAACTCACTGAATAAATTTTTAATGAATGACACTGATGATGCCAAATAGAAATTTTCATACGAATAAATTGATTGAGATAAAGGGAAATTTCAGGATTTATTTTCTTATCAAATTCGATAATTGAATAGGGTAATTTTCTACGTAAAACTTGAAATCAGCCATTTGGAAAATCATCAACCTGATTTAAAAATCATAAACCAGATAGACTTTTAGTCAAAGAGTTCTCACTCTCAACAAATATTTATTTATTTCCATCGTTTTTCAACAAGAAGGTAAGTTATCTAATATCTATCAGGAGCCTTAAGAAAATTGTACATCAACTTGCATGATATGCTCACTCTCAACAAATTAATTCTTATTTTAACTATCTTTCAACAAGAATTTATCTAATATCTATCAGAAGCCTTCTGAAAATTGTACATCAACTTGCATGATATGCTCACTCTCAACAAATATTTTTTTATTTCCATCATCTTTCAACAAGAAGTTATCTAATATCTATCAGAAGCCTTCTGAAAATTGTTCATCAACTTGCATGATATGCTCACTCTCAACAAATATTTTTTTTCTATTTCCACCATCTTTCAACAAGAAGTTATCTAATATCATTCTATCAGAAGCCTTCCGAGAATTATAATAATAATTTGTTTCATCTTTCTGATCAACCGAGATACAAAATTTTTAGTATAATGTATATTTGGACTGTAAATTTTTGTGATCTTTATAAAAGTGTTTTCATAACCTCATTTGGACTATTTTTATCAAAATTAGGGAGAGGAACAGTTTTGGGTTTATCCTGTTGATTCTCTCCCAATCATTAATTTGATGTTGTGATTAAGGAATGTAATAAATAATGTAATGTAATTACTCATCAACTTGCATGATATGCTCACTCTCAACAAATCATTTCTTTATTTCAACCATCTTTCAACAAGAAGCTATCTAATATCTATCAGAAGCCTTCCGAGAATTGTTCATCAACTCGCTTGACGTGACACAGGGTGGATGTATACTACATATATTTACTACAACCTAGTTGCCTGTGAACTAAAATTCCCGCAAGTTGGAATGTTCCCCCTGACCCACTAGATGGAAATCGAGCAATCGTTTCATGGGAAGCAGCAAATCATGTCACGAATTGCACAGAGGTGTTATTTCTATCCATTGCGGCCATTTTCCGTGCATTTTAAACTTGAAATGACCCAAATGCGTGCAGTCAGCTGAGACTGGGAGCTACAGCTAAGCCGGGATTTTGACAGTGTCTTCCTTGAAACTACACTCAATTGATCTGAATCTAGATAAAGCAATAATGAGCGTGCCCTCAAAACCTATTCACGAGACTATACTAGAACTGTCAGTATTGAAGGAATGGGAAGCATACATGTTGTTGATGGGGAAAACTGTCAGTTTAAAGTGAATCTCACTACAGCTCTATAGCCAGTGCATGGGGCGGTTCCTGAGTCATGAATTATAAGACCATCAGTGTCCACCCAATAAGCTATTGTATCAACGTCTTTAATCAGCACAGGAGAAAACTTTCAACAAACGATTTTTTGTGTGCATGAAACAAACTTATTTTCTTAACCATATTGGTCTCTAGTACCATCACCCATTTTTCCCTAGGCTTTGTTAATGAATTAACTTTGCAATAACTTTTAGGACCGGTTTCCGAGCTCGGGATTTAGCTACGTTCTAGACTTTAAACAACTGGAGTCAGAAAATTGGCTTTCCGAAACGGGACGTAATCGTAGTCTTCAATTTTTTCGAACGAAAAATTTTTTTTGACGAAATGAAACATTCCTAAATAATTCAAAATAGCTAAAACTTCATACTATTTTCTCTTTTATTCTATTTTGTGTTCAATTTTCTAGATTTTCGAAGTTAAATTTAAACGTGACTTTGATTATGACTAGTCATGTTTAAATTGTTTTTCAAAGTCACGTTTAAATTTAACTTCGAAAATCTAAAAAATTGAACACAAAATAGAATAAAGAGAAAATAGTATAAAGTTTTAGCTATTTTGAATTATTTAGGAATGTTTCATTTAGTCAAGTAAAAACGTTTCCAATTATAGAAATGAGAAAATAAAGATCTATTTTGCTGCAACTATTTACTGCGACTACGCCCCGTTTTGGAAAGCCAATTTTCTGACTCCAGCTGTTTAAAGTCTAGAATTTACCTAATCCCGAGCTATAGGAAACCGGCCCTTGAATTGGTTTTCGAGAACCCATATACTGTAGCTACAAGGAATACCAGTTTTTCCACATGGTGGTTTGACCTGATATTTTTCGATTTTGAAATTGTGTTCGTCCGCAGAATACCTTTGCTCTTCTTAGTGAACTCCCCCTTTTATAGTGAGGTCCACGTTATAATAATATTGCAATGGAGAAAGATAGGAGAACAGCGTTGCCAATTCTCTCTGCCTTGCCACTGCCTTCTATAGAATATAGCTGATACCGATATATCTGATGGAATATCAACTGTTCATTCTTGTTAAAAATGATCAATTAATTTTATTTGTCAAGAAATCTTAATATTTTTCAATGATTCAATAATGAATTTTCATAATTGAGATTGAATATTTTGTTGACCAACTATATTTCTATATTGTGAAAAACGATCTGGAAACGTTGCAGAGCTAAAAAAGGATGGTGCTATCTGCTTTGTCGAATGATAATCGAGGATGGCAACACCAATGTTAATCAAATACTGTCATCATAACACTTAATCTTGGTCCGATCCTCACTGTCACTATACAACAAAAGTCAAATGAGTTGGATAAAATTTCATGAACTCAAACTTGCTCTAATCTAATCAAACTTTCATCGGGATCTAAACTCCATAATTTTATTTTGGAATTTGAATAGAAAAAAATAGAATTGCTAATAGAATTGAAATAGAATATAGTTAATAAAATTGATCTGTTACTGATTTATGACTTTTTATATTTGGAAGCATTAACACTACTTCTAACATTTTTTATTCTATAGGAAACATTGTATACTTTTCATGATGAGGGATCTTTCGATTTGAATAAGCTATATCCGTTCATCAGGTCTAGCCTTTCAATGATTAGGGCAATGAACCTTTTCAAGAATAAACATGGATCAAGTCAAGTGGTATTCTGTTAGTCTCTTCTTTCGTCTGTTCAACGTCACTACTGGGCTTCAAGAGTCTGCATTGTGTGTTGTGAGTCTCATGCTTGAATGAATAAATTTGATCAAGAAGAGAATTTCTATTCATTGTTGTAATTAATATTCCCTCTATTGTTTATTGTTGTTGAAACTGATATATATCCACCTGATATAAATGGGATTGATTGATTGATTGAGTACTTTATTTATGTAGATTACAATATATAATGTCTTATACACTTATATACAATAGCTTACAATACAGCAAAATTATAGATGAATTTACATGATATAGACTAAGAAAATAATTATTGAACTGTATATGATATGAAAAGCAATTTGTAATATAATAACTATAGATAATAATTATATTGTTATGCATCTACATAAATTGGCGGAGCTTTGGACATATCAATGTCCATTCTTCGGAAAGAATATTAAAAATATCCTCCCCACTAACTCTACCAAAAACGGAGGGAGAATTCTTCATGTGAGGAGAGAGGCCATTTTTCAGCTTGGATCATGAGGTGTTCATTAAAGTTTAAAATGCTCCGACACAGTATACATACAGTATGGAAACTCTGCTAGTACGCTGGTGCAAAAATCCGCCATCTTGTTAGGAAGAGCCCCATTGTAATAAAGTAGTATTAATGGGAGGTTCGGATCACTTTGTTGATCCGGATCAATTGATCTCGTTCACTCCCGCGAGCCAATCAGAAGACCAGGATTGGAACTTCCTAAGGTCACGTGACGTGTCTAGTATTTGTGCCATGTAAAAAGCATTGGTTAGATAGGCGTTTTATTGACAGTTTCCATTCTGTACCTATTCTGTGGCTCCGATTCGAGCTTCCACCGAGCGAACAATTCCCTGGATAGACCCAACTACCTCATCTTACTAAAAATATAGAAATAATTAATATTTTTTAGGCACACTCTTGAATAATTGATAAGTAAAATTATAAAAATTTTGATTGATACCTAAACTCCAAATTATGAAAAATGATAAAGTCGAAGAAATGAGAATTCACAGGAAATGAAATAGAGTTTGCTTTCTATATATGGGAGATTCATGCATAATGAGATTTGTTAGTGGTAGCATTCTTCAGTTCTGACATGTCGTAATTCATATTTCAATAACTTGGATGAGAGATGAAAATATTTTACTTTCTCCTTCCATCTAGCAGCCTGCAAACTAAATTGAAATCTATTGGTAGCTCACTTTGATTGATAAAAAATATAATATTGAGATTCACAGGAAAATATAACATTTATTAGTCAAGAGCATAATTCAACATTCAACTCAAATTAGTATAGAATGTATGAATTTATTTTGAAATAAAATATGTAAATCTATATAATAAGAGAGAGTAGGGTTGTGTTTGTTCGTGTGTTCGTTTGTTCGTTTGTTCGCATCAAAACATGTCAACTTGTGGATTGCATACCGGAAAAACGGGAATGATTTAGATCTCCAAATTTTGAACATAGATACTAAAAATATCAATCTCGTGCACCTGGAAGCCCAAATTTCAATTTTCCTTCTAGATTTTTCAGAATTAATGTTCAAATTCATCTATGCTACCGTAGGCTACCTAAAGTTTCATAGCCCAAAGTGTGTCTATTTATGAGCAGGTTATAAGACTATCATTTACGAACGTCTATGTAGCGCAGCGGTAAAAGGCCTGCTAACGGAGCGATGGTTCCTCCCTCGGTTCGAATCCCCCCGAGGCTTCCCATTTTTTTGTTCTTAATTTTTTCCCTCGAAACGTATTATTATCAATTATTTTTTGAAGGAATTTGTTTTCATTACTATTGAACTTGAATTTTATCAAATAATGATTTTTAATGTAAAATTTTGCCACCAGTTCAAATGAATTGTACATAGTCTTCATGCTGTAGGCCTGTAATTGAATTTCATAAGAAAAACATGAATAGATCACAATAAAATAAGAAATAATTTATATTCTTCAGTTATAATGTACTAACAGACACGAATTCCCAGTGAAACGAGTATTTTAGGTATTTTGTTTGGAATTGGGAAAACAAAAGGCTGCCTGATTCAAATTGAGGAGGATCCTAATCGAACTAAAATTTATTGATGTATTGGAAAAATCAATATGATTCTGTGAGGTTTCCAAGTATCATGTATTCTTCAGTTTTCTATACTATAATAAAGGAAAGAACTGGCTTATACACGTAAGGAATAGGGAATTATGTTTGACGCTTCATCACGTCTGAAATATACTAAACTGATTAATTTGAAATTTTGCATATAGACTCTTCATTAACCGAGGATGGTTATAGGTCTATTTTCAAATTTCGATTTTTTATTACGTCAAGTTTTCATGTTGCAGTTTTAAAATAGACCCTTGCGAAGGACGGGTTACCTACTAGTAATATTATAATAGCGTAACAATGGCTCAGTCTCCCGACTTGGCATACACAACAGGATAAAGTAAGGGCTTGGCTCAAGACAGTGTATCTTTTGTTTGTTTGTGATCTCTTCAGTAATAATTGTTGGCGTCAGAGCTTGATTGTATAGTATTACGGCCCACTGAATGCCTGAATAGCCTTTACAAAACCTCCAAAACATGATACTCAAAAACCCATCAGCCGAAAGTCATGTCATAAATCAATTAACTGCTAATAAAAATTATTGTTGCGTTCATGAAGTTCAACGTTCAAGTTTTATACTAGTCAAGACAATGTTTTTTAAACTCAATCAAGCTGGAACTTCAACCTCCAGTGTTTAAAAGGAAGGAAGAATCATTCCAGAAGGTAGGCTAACCCAATTTTAAAGTAATAGACTAGCGGAAATGTAACTTCGTTAAATTTACTTTATGCATGTACCAAGATGAGAATTTCGACGAGTTTTTATTCATTTCTGAATTAATTATAACTTTACTTTGTTGTAGTTTTGACACTGTGAAATCACTTCGCTTATAAGGGCTACTTGATTCAAATAAGAACGATATAAAATCTTTTAGTACCCTTTTATTAAAAACGTTAAAATATTTAACGTTAAAATAGTTGAAATATTTAAAATGTTTAAACGTCTAGTTTCGACCATTGGTCATTTTCAAGTGATTTTCCGGTTGAATTTCGTTTTACTTGGAAAACTAGTCGTTTAAGTATTTTAAAGTTTTTAATAAAAGGGTAGGCCTACTAAAAGTTTTTATATTGTTTTTATTTTTTTGACACTGTGTATCTTTGTGAAAACACTTCCTTTTTAAGATGAAATACTACAAAACAAAGTTATTATATAGTTTATCTCTTTCCTGTATAGGGCTACTTGTAATATAAATATAAAGAAAATAAATTATAATTATTTCTTATTTATTTAATTTATTTTCTTTATATTTATTATATAGTGTTTCGTCATGGAAAACAACATCAATTTTATAACATGATTGGAGATAAATCAACGATTCCGCGTCATTTTCAACTTCGAAGAAATAGAAATACACAAATCTTGACTTGAATGGAGAGAATGGGGTCAATGGAAGTGATTATTTATTCACCCAGGTCACTTCCAGAAATTATTCACGAGGAAATGAACGATTTATTTATTGAATCTTCAATTAATTTCTTCCTCGACCAAAAATGTGGACAGTGGGAGGTTTATTTAGCATACGCCATACGCCTCTGACAATTTGTTTACTCTAATTCTTATCAGTGGAAGCTCAGTGATAATAGCCTTCCTGTAGGCCTGTGTGTAGGGATTTTTCTACAGTCTACATGCAACACATAAATCCGTTATTGGTGTTGTTGACACATATTGTGGTAAAAATTTCAAAGTGGAATTTGAGTCACTCTTCATCCTACAATATTTCAAATATTACTTGTTTTGCCAAATTGAACAACACTTTTCTATAAAAATCTTACAGTACTTCACACTCATATCATAGAGAGAAAACAACATAGGGAAAAGACAACATAAAATGATATCCCATGGTATAGGGAATTTATGTTCCAAATTTCACTATTAACTCAATCCGATATTCCTAATTTTGTTAAGCTATGTCTCTCATACTATGCCGTTCTTACACCCTCACCCGGCCAAACCAGTAATAATAGATAGAAGTCGACAGTAATCGACTTGTGTTAACGAAAAATTGGCTTGAAATTTGGAACATAATTTACCTATAGATACTATGGGAATCCTTCTACTAAAAAGTATTATAAAATACCTTCTTCTATGGTTCTACTGAGCTACGATTTCGTTCAAAAAACTTACTATATAATCATATAATCATAAAATCACTAGCACATTCAAGTAATATCACTATTCAAAGTTATTCAAAACAATTTTTTAAGAAGTTTTTTAAAGAATTCAAATTTTACTTGTTTTCAATGATCAAAGTTATACTAATCACGTTCAAAAATAATCTCATTTTCAAACTATTAAATTCACCCCAATAATGATAAAAATTCAATCTTTTACTAATTTAAAACTCATAGTGCCGGTTGTACAAAAACTTGTTAAATCTTAATCATGATTAATTGCCATGAGAACCAATCAGAGCAGGTTTTTCTAAGGAGAAGGCATCACTGATTGGTTATCGTTGGATTCAATAGGGATTGAAAGTTAACAGACTTTTGTGCAACCGAGTGATAGATTTGTAATATGCTAATCACGTTTGTGAGGAGTGGTCACGAAATAGAAGGATTAGTACTCCACCCACTATGAATGCCTTAGAAGATCCGAAATACGTGTAGTCATTGTCTACATTCGGATACTACATTATAGTTTCATGGCGCCATCTCCCAAATCGTAAACAATAGTATTATACTATGTGTATTAGAAACAATGCCTTTATAAACTACCATAGAGAAACAATAGCGTAAGTAGATATCCCATGGTATAGGGAATTTATGTTCCAAATTTCACTATTAACTCAATCCGATATTCCTAATTTTGTTAAGCTATGTCTCTCATACTATGCCGTTCTTACACCCTCACCCGGCCAAACCAGTAATAATAGATAGAAGTCGACAGTAATCGACTTGTGTTAACGAAAAATTGGCTTGAAATTTGGAACATAATTTACCTATAGATACTATGGGAATCCTTCTACTAAAAAGTATTATAAAATACCTTCTTCTATGGTTCTACTGAGCTACGATTTCGTTCAAAAAACTTACTATATAATCATATAATCATAAAATCACTAGCACATTCAAGTAATATCACTATTCAAAGTTATTCAAAACAATTTTTTAAGAAGTTTTTTAAAGAATTCAAATTTTACTTGTTTTCAATGATCAAAGTTATACTAATCACGTTCAAAAATAATCTCATTTTCAAACTATTAAATTCACCCCAATAATGATAAAAATTCAATCTTTTACTAATTTAAAACTCATAGTGCCGGTTGTACAAAAACTTGTTAAATCTTAATCATGATTAATTGCCATGAGAACCAATCAGAGCAGGTTTTTCTAAGGAGAAGGCATCACTGATTGGTTATCGTTGGATTCAATAGGGATTGAAAGTTAACAGACTTTTGTGCAACCGAGTGATAGATTTGTAATATGCTAATCACGTTTGTGAGGAGTGGTCACGAAATAGAAGGATTAGTACTCCACCCACTATGAATGCCTTAGAAGATCCGAAATACGTGTAGTCATTGTCTACATTCGGATACTACATTATAGTTTCATGGCGCCATCTCCCAAATCGTAAACAATAGTATTATACTATGTGTATTAGAAACAATGCCTTTATAAACTACCATAGAGAAACAATAGCGTAAGTAGATATCCCATGGTATAGGGCGTTTATGTCACAAGTTTTACAGTTATCCCAAGCCGATAGTTCACATAGTTCTTTCCTATGCAGCTGTGTGACGCTGGTAGTCTCTTAAATTGTGCCGTTCTTACACTATCACCCCAACAAAGCAGTAAAAATTGACAATAATCGACAGTAATCGGCTTGAGATAACAGTAAAAGTTGCGACATAAATTCCCTATACCATGGGATATCTACTTACGCTATTGTTTCTCTATGAAACTACCTATACTATTAAAAACACTGCGACTCAGTAACGACACTACCGTTAGTTGAAGATCTTCTGTGAGAAATGTGTGAATTTCAACATGGCAGTAATATCTTCATTTCTTGAACTTTCGATAGTCAATCTCCTACAGATTTATTGCTCAAAGAGGCTGCTCCACAGGCAATGATTTATTCTGTGATTGTTTGACAGATTATACTGAGTATCCTATTCCTTGAAGTGTTGAAATGATTCTATTGTCTGATTATGTTTTTGATACTGAGCCCAAAAACCTATTAAATTTTAATCGTGATTTAATGGCACGAGAACCGATCAGAGAAGACTTCTTTAGGAAAAACCTTCTCTTATGTATTCTCGTGGCATTTGATCACGATTGAAATTGATCAAGCTTGTATTGATCATTTGATCAAGCTATTGTGCAACTGGGCTTAAGTTGGTCACCACCAGTATGTTACATTAATAACATTTATTTCTGTTACATTTTTTTGTGGAAACATTTATAATTTTTTTCAAGCTGAAATGTCAAATTTGCATCATTTCAAATATGAGACTACCATAGGTGAGCAACTATGTTTGTATACTTGAAGATAAGCTCTTGAAGTTTTAAAGTACCGTGAGTCATCACAGTTGAAATTCGAGTTAGCGTTAGCATCCCTTGAATCACAGCTGGCCTGACTTGACTTGTAAACAAATTGAAGAGGCATGACAAGCCTTTCTTTGTCTCTTGGATTATTTGTAGTGAGATTAATTTCTGTTTTTTGTTTTAATCTCTCCAAGAAAGACTTGTAGAGACATGCGTACATCGACCCTCTCAACAATAATTAATTCATTGTGCGAGAGAATTTGAGTAAGCACGCATTCATCTAAGTCTTTGGAGAGAGGAGCATTAAGGACTCATGATGCCGAGAGATAAGCAAAGGTCTTCAATTCACGAAGGTTTGGAAACTTGATAAGAAAATATATTTGTATTGTTCAATGAAATTATTGGATTGAACCAAACCGCGAGTGATTGGGGATAATACAGCTTTCTATAGTGAGGTCCACTTTATAATGACAGTGGAAAGAGAGAGAGAGAGAGAGAGAGAGAGATTGATTGATTGATTGAGTACTTTATTTATGTAGATTACAATATATACTGGCTTATGCACTTATATACATTTATACAATAGCTTACAATACAGCAAAATTATAGATGAATTTACATAATATAGACTAAGAAAATAATTATTGAACTGTATATGATATGAGAAAGCAATTTGTTAGATAATAATTATATTGTTATGCATCAACATAAATTGGCGGAGCTTTGGACATATCAATGTCCATTCTTCGGAAAGAATATTAAAAATATCCTCCCCACTAACTCTCTACCAAAAGCCTCTCTACCAGAGAGAGAGAGAGAGAGAGAGAGAGAGAGAGAGAGAGAGAGAGAGAGAGAGAGAGAGAGAGAGAGCGAGAGAGAGCGAGACAGAGTGAGATTGATTGATTGATTATATGTCTTTATTAGGGCGGAGTTAGGACTCCTGGACCTCTCTGCCACACAACCCTTTACAGAAGAAGAAAAATTTACATAAGTATACAGAAATAATAGATTACTTATTATGTAATAAGATTACATAAGATTAATATAAATAAATAAAATCTTAATCAAAATACAATTACAGAGAGAGAGAAGAGAGAGAGAGAGAGAGAGAGAGAGAGAGAGAGAGAGAGAGAGAGAGAGAGAGAGAGAGAGAGAGAGAGAGAGAGAGAGTGAGAGAGAGAGAGAGATAGAGAGAGAGAGGAGAGAGAGAGAGAGAGAGAGAGGAGAGAGAGAGAGGAGAGAGAGAGAGAGAGAGAGAGAGAGAGAGAGAGAGAGAGGAGAGAACAGCGTTGCCACTGCCTTCTATGGAAGACAACTGATACCGGTATATTCAATGTAATATCAACTGTTCATTCTTGTTAGGAATAATCAATTATATTTCCATATTGTTAAAAACGATCTGACAAAGTTGCGAGGCTAGAAAAAGATAGCGCTATCTGCTTTGCCGAATGACAGACAAGGATAGCAAAACTAATCAGATACTGCCATTATAATGTGGGGCTCAGTGTAGTATTGACTTGAGCCTTAGAGGACAATGCATCCTTATGATCATAAAAATATGACCAAGTATGCGGGGCTAGAAAAAGATAGCGCTATCTGCTTTGCCGAATGACAGACAAGGATAGCAAAACTAATGTTAATCAGATACCGCCATTATAATGTAGAGTTCAGTGTAGTATTGACTTGAGCCTTAGAGGCCAATGCATCCTTATGCTCATAAGAATATGACCAAGTATGCTTACCAAGTATACCAATTATACCAACTAGCCAAGTATGTACTTGATCAATGTCTTTGTCTCATGATGCAAAAGAAATTTATTTTTTCGAGATAGAAACGTATTTCAGTACGCTGAGTTGAAATCGTGCAAATAGCCTAATATCTATGTTTTATAAAAGTATAAATAAAATAAATCTAGATCATTGAGTGGAATACAAGTTTCAAAACATTATTGAATGATAATCCTCGAGATTATCATAATCTATAATGATTATAGTAATAATTAATAATGATTATATCCTAATCTATAATGATTATCATAATCTATTATCGATTACCAATAATCTATAATCATTATCAATAATGATTATCATTATTGATAATCAATTATCATTATTGACAATATAAAATCCACAACGGATTTATAATCCACAACGGATGATAATCATTATTGATAATCCTCGAGAATAAAGCCCTCCGTTGTGAATTTTATATTGGAGTTTCATTCCAGCTACGAAATACCTACAACACATTGAAACTAAAAGCTAGCTTTTCATGAGAGCATTGCCGGATATCCCTTCAATTAAAATTGCATCGATAATTACTGATTCACTCTCCAACTGAATCCGTACACGGTCTTCAACTTACGTGGAATGTAAAGTAAAGTTAATCATCCTTTCTGGAAGCAAGTGAACCGCGAAATGAATTGCATTTGAAACGAGCATGTCGGATGAAGATGCTTGTAAGCCGAGCACCGAATAACGGTTTTGTAGACAGCGATTGGTTTTTAGCCACTAATTCCATTGCGAATAGAGGTTATTTTAGAGTTATTAGTCGTAAAGTTGAAAGTATTTTCACAATATTCTGTATGAAATCGCTGTACTGTATTATATATATTTAGTATTAACTTAACTGCTTCATTATTGAAGGTTAATACTTAATAGACTATAGGAAGGTCCACGTTATAATGACAGTATTTGATCAAAATGGTTTTAATTCTTAGGAAAACGTTACCAGGAGAAATTTTATACGGGTTTAATAGTCCTTATATCATTTTTTCCTTGTTCGAAGATACAAGAAGATGCTTGGAGGAGAAGAAGACAATGTAGTGAGATCCACACGTTATAATGGCAGTATTTGATTTACATTGGTGTTGCTATCCTTGTCTATCATTCGACAAAGCTGATAGCGCTATCCTTTTCTAGATTGGCAAAGTTCCAGTTCTTTTTTTCACAATGTAGAAATAAGATTAATTAACAAAATATTCAATCTCAATTATAAGCATTTATTATTATTTCATTGGAAAATATATTTTATTGGCGAATAAAATATAATAGTTCTCTGAACAGTAGACCTCACGCAGTTTATTCATCCACAATTATCTGATGTCACCTGTTCTAGTTGATTCAGTAGAATCATAATTTAATCTTAAAAACTGTTATTGGTTCAATTTATTGACAGTATTGGTTCAATTGACAATTGACAATTGGTTCAATTTATTGAACCAATAACTGTTATTGGTTAATCTTAAAAACTGTTATTCTCCTAGATCAAATACTCACTTAATATGTTAATAAACTCAGTTCACGTTTGAATTTGTATCCCATATATATGATGATTTATCCAGTTTCGTGATAATCTTTCCATCTGATAAAAATATTTCTCAACTATTTTCAAATTATTTTTTCTCAATCAAGAATATTATAATTTTTTCGGCATCATTCAGTTCATTTAATCATTTTTTTATTTTATTTTCAATCACCTATTAAATTTGTTTTTCAAATGTGAGAATATTGATACTGATGGGCACGCATCATAAAAAATATTGAAACCCTACCTTATAGAAAAAGACACGGCCAGACATCTGTGTAATGCATGCAATGAATAATCCACTTGTCAGCTGATTGATTATGAGTAATTCTATAGTCTGATTGTTCCTATCTTCAAAGTAGATGATATATATATAGTGATATCAGAGTATGGAGGAATTCCTTTTCTATTCATATTATCCTTAAAATGCAAAATTTCAAAAAACCTTGTGTATACATCGACGCGAAGTTGATTCCAGCCAAATCTCATAGAATTCTATCAACGCGTTTGGCCGTAATCGCGTTACATACAGACAGACAAACGCAAATCGAGTTGAAACATAGACCTCACTACGTTTGGTCGATTATTTTTAACAAGTACAAACAGTTAATATTACATAAGATATACCGGTATCAGAAATTCTCTATAGAAGGCAGAAGGCAGTGGGAAGGTAGAGTATCGGCAACGCTGTTTTTCCATCTTTCTTCAGTGCCATTATAATGTGAACCTCACTAAAGGATTGTGGCTTTCACGTATCGTTGAGCACAAAACATAATCGCAAAAGCTGCATCAGTATGCTAGCATCCCTTTGTCACGTAATGCAAATTCGGAAATTTAAAATCTCTTTCTCTCTGGTAGTGAGAATTTTACGCTTGGTCCAACCAATAATTACGTAACTGTACCTCTAAAACCCCTCCTTATTCTTGGTTTTCAATCTATGGTCATTGCCATTTCGTCTGCAATTGGCTGAACTTATTCTTCTCACTTCGGACATGAGAATCTCTTGATTCTTGCAAAGGGGCGTTCCCATTGCTTGCTAAGATCTGACAATTCGAATGCTGCCACCTGGCAGGAAAAGTCTGCAATGGAAATTGCATACAATCAAATGCTATTCTTCACTAAACAACCGGTATAAACAGCATATATTATGCTCAATCCATGTGAAAAGATAAAAATTGCAGCTTAAACTTGGCATTACAGCAGCTTCCACTCTTTTCCATTCAATCAAAGAAAGAAACACAGTCATTCAACAAAATATATACCACATACTCTGAAACAGCCTGTCAGACGTTCCAGATGAACGTGCAATTAATTTGATCCTCTCTACCTAATTTATAGCCTGTTGTTGTCTCTCTCACACATATTTGTCTGTAATGTTTGGTTCTCACAAAACAAGTACTCACTCAACTCGGAATATGCTTCTTTTGTGGAAGTATAATAAGTGTAACATCTTATCCATTTTCCTGTTCTCTAATGCAACATTTTTGATAATCAATCCTCTCATCTATACTATAATGAAGGAAAGAGCTGGCTCATATCTGTACGGGATATGAAATTCAAGAATGACGACGCAACATCACGTCTGAACTACTGGACTGGTTAACTTGGAATTTTGCATATAGATTTTTAATTTACCAATCATGGCTATATGCCTATTTCAAATTCTTCAAGATTCTAGTTGGTCAAGTTCTCAGTGTGTGGAGTTTTTAATTCGACTGATTGAAAAAGACTAAGAAATTGTCAAAAAACCACAGGTTTATTGATACTTAGAAAGACCGGTTTCGGTTATTACACCATTGTCAATCTCTGATAAACTATGTTCAGTTTATCATAGATTGACAATTGTGTAATAAACTGAACATAGTTTATCAGAGATTGACAATGGTGTAATAACCGAAACCGGTCTTTCTAAGTATCAATAAATCTGTGGTTTTTTGACAATTTCTAAGTCTTCTTCATTCAATATGAATAATTAACACAATATCAGCTTCTCAACTACACAAAAAGTTATAATTAGACCCTTGCGGAGCACGGGTTACCTGCTAATAATTAATAAGGAAAATGGTCCAATACTTTGAGGAAACTAATAGTTGTTGCAGAAACTATCTTCATAGAGAAGAGATACCGTTAGATACGAACGAGGATGCAAAGATACAAACGAAGATACAAAGAAAGATACAAACATTATTCGTCTTTGCTACGTTAAGGTGCGTACAGATTTACGCGCTGCGAACATGAGCAATTCACTTTTAATCAGCTGATGCCAAGCTTTTTATATCTGTATCTTACCGTTTCTGTAAAAATATAGATATAATCAGCTGATTAAGAGTGAATTGCTCATGTTCGCGGCGCGTATATCTGTACGCACCTTAAGACTATCGCAATTCTTGAAGAATAATGAGTTATTTGGTTTTGTTAACGGGATAACTAGCGAGTTTTAATATATCTTATTTAATCTCTCACTATCATCCATCTCATCACTCACGCACAAGCCTAGGACTCATGTGGCCATCACCCTCAGCAAAAAAAATTGTAAATGGGATCTTTTCAAGCCCGTACCGAAATAGGAGTGATCTACTAGTGTTATCATGAGCAACAATTTCTAAACAGAGATAGATTTTTGTAAAGTGTAGGCCTATGTTGATATGGATTGCATTAATGTTTGAATACCAGGATTTCAGGCATCCACAACACATATATTGATCAAGCACGTCTGTGTGTAGTATAGTTCACATTTTAAAGATGTTCAAGTGAATAGCTCAATAGCTTCTATATTGGTCAGACTTCAAGTAGTTCGTCTAAAAATAGATCAATCGTATTAATCAATATTTAACCAAATGTTGTCTGGGCCGAGTTCAAACTCCTATCCATTCGATTCCTTTTTCTTTTTAACCAATAGGGTATGCACCGTTATTCACAAGTAGTAATCACTCCTTCATCCAGTTTTGAAAAGTTAACAGAATTTGGAAGAAAATCAAAATAATTCCCATCACTTGACTGAGAGATTACTTAACTTCGGTGAAGTGATGCTAAGAATTTATTTATGAAAGAGGGATACAATGATCAATGAAATATAATTTAAAAATATCAACTAAGAAAACAAAAATTATGGCATTCAGAGGCTATTATCCGGTCAGATCGAAAATTGTTATTGATAATACAGTGTTGGAACAAGTTTCTCAATATACATATCTAGGAAGTGACATTAGTTACAAAGATGAATTAGATATTGAGAAGAAAATAGGAAAGTTCCAAACGATATGTGGGAATATCAGCAGGACTTTGGGTAAAAAAGCTAGAACAGATACAATTATGAAATTCGATAAGGTAATGGCCGCTCCAGTCCTCCTCTATGGTAGTGAATCATGGGTTACTACGAAGCCACTTGAAAGTAGAGTGCAGACAGCCGAGATGAGATTTCTCCGACGAACCAAGGGATGTGACAGAAGAGATCATTTCAGGAATGGAGATATAAGGAAAGAATTGAAAATCTGCAGCATGAATGAAAGAGTTACGGAGAATCGGCATCAATGGAGGGAGCATGTTCAAAGAATGTCAGCTGAAAGAATACCATTTAAAGTTTATAATTATCAGCCAGTAGGCAAAAGAGATGTTGGCAGACCACGCAAGCGGTGGCAATAATAGGTTTTTTTATGTTTATTTGAATAATTATTGGCTAGATGTGAGTCGGAACAGGTTAAAGCCTAATCCTTGTTTGTAAGAAGAAGAGGAGGAGTTGAACAAGAGAGTTGATAAAAGGATGAAACAAAATAAGAGAGAGAGATACAAGAGAGTTGATAAAAGGATGAAGCAAAATAACAGAGAGAGAGAGAGAGAGTGATACAAGAGAGTTGATGGCAAACATTCTCCATTCCCCTCGATGCAAGTTTGTAACTAATTATTAGATTCAAAACCAATTCAGGAAGATCTGCAGCTTTGTTGATAATGAGCCTTTCATTTCCCCTCACTTCCAATCATTTTCCATCTTTAATGTTTGTAGTGCGTTTTTTCCTATTAATGTGTAAAATACAAATAAAACATTAAAAAATGACTTCCACCTTTCATCAATTCATTAACAGATCGTTTTTACCACTCATTATCCGTATTACAGGTGGATGTGAAAGCATTTTACTGCACCAACTCAATTTATATGACTCGTTTTTCGACTTTTATGACTCTAACGAATCACATTCACTGTATTTCTTAAAGACAGTAGATTTGAACAAGATAGGCTACCTACCATAGATCGAACGCTCAATGCGGAATCCCACTAGGCTACTATAGCATGAAACAATCTTTTAGTATAAGTTTTCTCTGTTATAATATAATAATTTCTCTGGTCGAGGGTACAACACGACCAGAGGAGTATATTCAAAATATAGACATGATTACAAAAAGCATATAGGCTACAATTATTTACAAAGTATTATGACAATTTAATAGAAAAAATAAATAAATAATTTATTTTAATAAATACATAGATAAATAAATTGGTTAATTATTTGCTGATCTAAGAAAATGTGGGCCCTACTATATATGAATATGTGTCGGAATGCCACTAATTTTGCTATTGTTTGAGATTTTATGCCAAGGTAAAAAATACTGATAAAGATACATCTTGCTGGTTTAGAAGTTCATGAAAACCATATTTATAAATTTAAAATTTAAAAAAAGAAAATTGATAACCTATGATGTAGAAATTTGAATAAATTTAAAATAGAAAACATTTATATTACTTCTGGGAAAAACATTAACATTAAGAAAATAAGAATGAAACACTATGGAAATTTTTCATAGAACTAATTGTTCTCCATGATTGATTCTATTATCCAGGAGGTTATATATAGTCTAGATGAGAATGTTATCCGTATTTTACAACTTATTTGATCATGGACTCATTTTGATTCTAATGATTTTTATTCAATGTTCGTTTCACAGCTTTCAGTCTTAAAGTACTGTAATTGTGAGCTACGATTGAAGGTTTGTAACTTGAAGAATTATACACGACTGGATATATCTACAAATATATCCATTATTATTCAACAAAGTAGTTTCCTTGAATGAAAGTTAAATGCGCATTCATAGAAAAAGGCAAAATGTAGGACAAATCAATGGCTCAAGGGCTGTTTACGAGTCTCTCCTTGCAGAATTTATTGAGAGAGCGGGATGAATAATTCAGTATTTTATGAATGCAATATTTTCTTTCAAGTCCACCACCAACAAGCAAGGTCATTGAGGTCAACGATAACTACAAATTTTATTCATTTTCTCAATAGCCAGATTTCAATGAAACCCATCCAAGCTAAGCGACCGGCATTTTTGGCTAGGAATGATTGAGTCCAACACTTGTGATAATACAAGTTTGTAGAACTGTCATGTGTCTGACCGTCCGTGATTATATAAGCATATTATATCAGGCAATCTGGCTAATCATTGGAATATTTTTTCAATTTCAATTTTATTGATGTCATGCATTGTTTTTTTTACATTTGTAAAATTGAAACAAAAAAATAAACATTTTACATTTAAAAAAATAAAACAATGCATTGTTTTTTAAACAATATTGACACAAGTCAAATACAATGGTAAAGTCACAATGGTAAATTACATTGAAAAAATATAAAGATATTTAAATAACAAAAAATAATTCAATTTGCTGCCAAGATGACAAGAATCACATCATTTTAAAAATTTCTCAATTCAAAAAATTCCAATATACTGTAAAAGGATTTTTCGATCAGCCAATCCTTCAACTAAATCTTTAACAAAACTTCAGAGTCAATCTCAGATATAACAGGTGGGAGAGAGTTCAATATTTTCCTGCTCATGTGATCAGGACTACCCTGGAAAAAAGACGTTCTATAAGCATCTAGTCTCAGAGCATTCCTAGACCTCGTGTTGTACCCGTGTATATCTGATCCTCTAACCCAGGAAGCTCTATGTTTGAGTCCATGTAGTGCAGTCTGGAGTATGTATAGACAGGGAAGCTGTCTCTTGTCAGAGTCTTATCAGAGTGTGTGTCTTATCAGTTTGTGGCTAATATCATGAGATTATGTTGGCAGGCTAAATATCTCCTCATTCAGATTGATCAATTTGGCACAAGCATAATACACAAGCATTCATCAATTTGACTGAAGATTGATGAAAGGAAAAATAAATTGTGATGATGTGCTGCTATTTAAATGGCGTTAGCCTGATGAAGTGCCACTTTATCACGCTTTCTCGTTCATAGCTGTAATGTGCGATTCTTCAATGGGTTAATTCAGTAAGATAGTCTCGCAGTTAGACAAATTGAATGATCATTATCTGGCTGAATTCTCTATTTCAATCGCATAATTTTCTTGATTTACTACTGAGACCTCAAAAGGATGTCGGATGACAGAGAGGGATGGAGAGTTGTTGCCAACCAGCCCAACGGCTGTTAACCAAAGAGAGAGAGAGAGAGAGAAAATGTGCTTGATATGAACACCAACATATTCATACTTAGCTTGATTCTGGTTTTGATTTGTGCGTCATGTGGAAGATATGCTGAAATTCTGATATCAATATTTCAAGATGAAAAAATCTGGTGTGGTACACTCACACAACTTTCCTTGCTCATTTAACTGAAAGCCTCATTCTTGAACGAGAATAATTTAGAGGAATAACATAATTGGCGGCAACATATTTGCAACTACGATCAGACTACTGTATATGTGTATATATATAATTGTTTTCAGAGTACTTTTTCCTTTGTGTAAATTGTGAAATTCGATGATTCTTCAAAAGTCGTCAAAACAGCTGTTCTACAGATGAAATATCTCGACTATGTGTTCTTTTTAAAAACTGCTCTACCTACCTACCTCATGCACGAGAAGGAGTTTACAAAGTCTATTTCTCAAGGATGGGATGAACCCCATAAGTTTCCCAGGAAAAAGACTCATGCCAGTTGATAGAGCTGATAAATAAGTATAGAGGGTATGAATTTGAAATAAATCGGTCGAGTCATTTTTGAGAAAATCGTGAAAAACATTGTTTTTTAGTAATTATCCGCCATTTTTTCCGCCATCTTGAATTGAATTTTATTGAATTTCTTATTGTCTAGTCCTCATAGTATAAGGACCTTAAGTTTAAAATTTCAAGTCAATCGGTTAATTAGAAATGGAGTTATCGTGTCCACAGACATACACACATACACACACACACATACACACACACAGACCAACACCCAAAAATCATGTTTTTGGACTCAGGGGACCTTGAAACGTATAGAAAACTTGAAATTGGGGTACCTTAATTTTTTTTGGAAAGCAATACTTTCCTTACCTATGGTAGTAGGGCAAGGAAAGTAAAAATGAGTCTAGTCTAGATGAAACGGTAAAGGAAACTGTGAAACAGAGAAACGTGGATATACGAAAGGCCAATTGTCAAGTTGAGGCACGTTCATAGATGCAGATAGACCTATTGATTATTCATTTCCTATTTGGTTGTTTTCATGATGCGCAAAAATTACTATTCTAAACTACTTTATACACATTCTAAGACAATTTTCTGGTTCCTAGAACCATAACTTTCAGGCACTGTATACTATACTACCTATGTAATAGAGTATAGAGTATATAGATCACAGAGAAAATAAAGCATAAGAAGATATCCCAAGGTATGGGTTGTTTATGTTCCAAATTTAAAACCGATTTTTTGTTAACTTGAGACGATTACTGTCTACTAAGACATTCAGAGTAAAAGGTGGGCGCACACAGATCGTCATCGGACGGACGGCACGCATCGTACGGATCGGATGATTAGATTTGATGCATTATTTTGAATTGGAGTGCGCATACCCATCCGCATCCGTATAGGTATGCGCACTTCAATTGAAAACAATGCATCAAATATAATAATCCGATCCGTCCGATGCGTGCCGTCCGTCCGATGACGATCTGTGTGCGCCTACCTTAAAGGTGCATTTTCGTTTGTGCGTAAACTTCCGCAGTCGACAACGAATATTTGTTAAATATTGTTGACATTCATATTGTCCAAATTTCAAGTGTGTTGAAACAGCTGATCGAATAACTTTTCATTATTTGTGTTTATTATTCAAGAATCAAAACATTTCCAATAATATCAACATATTTTAATTTAAAAGTATAAAATGTATTAACTCAACCTCCCCCATTAAAACATAATTGGACATAATCTTTTAGGTTATTTAGACAAATTGAAATCTACCCAATCTGAGATCCTCTCATAGAAACTATCAGATCGTCAGATATTGTAGCTTTTCGATAAAGAATTACCAGGACTATCGGCTCGAGTTAACATTGAAAATTAGATCATGAACGCCCTATACCATGGGATGGATAGATTTGGATAGATATCCATCTTTTTCCTATTGTAGAATATTTGTTCAATATTGTTGACATTCATATTGTTCAAATTTCAAGTGTGTTAAAACAGCTGATCAAATAACTTTTCATTATTTATGTTTATTATTCAAGAATCAAAACATTTCTAATAATATCAACATATTGTCATTTAAAAGTATTTTAGCTGAGCTAACAGTGAAGTTGTGTTTCTTTTCTGGCTCAAAATTTTACAAAATTACTCAAAAATTTCCAATTTGTAGAGATTTGAGTGAAATATTTTTGTTTTTAATCATTTTCTAAATATCAAAATTCAAATTTTTTAGTTTAGTCATTGGTTTTGAAGTGGAAATTGGACTTTTTGAAGTGAAAGTGAAATCTTAACCTTATTTTTTTTTGAAACTTTTGTTTGAAAAAATTTGGGCTATGCCTGTTGTCTTTTCCCAATCATATTATATTTATTATAATTATGATTTGTAATTATCATTGAAATAAATAAATAAATAAAATGTATACTTCTTAATTCTTCCAGTAGCACTGCGTTTAGGTAATTTATCCAACCTGCAGTGAGAGAATAAGTAATCAAGAATAAGTTTGAGTAATCAAGAAGCCATTAAAACAAGAATAATCTCCTAGCTACTCGAATGATAATTTGCCGGGAGAGACATTCAAGCTGGAAGAATTACAATAATGATGGTAATAAATACTTGCCATTTGAAAGTACTTGGCTGACATGTTTAGAGAATACGGTGTGAATGTTACAATTAAGACCGTTAAGGAGGCGACAATAGTAGAAGACATCAATGGTTGTAGCCGGCCATGAAGGAATTAAAGCTGACTGATTGTAACGAATCAGTAGAACCAGTCCAAGGTCCTCTTCAAGAAAACTTGGAGAAGTGTCGGATTTTCAGGCGTCTCTTGACCATACGACATGAACACTATTCAAGTTTCCATTCGAACCGATAGGAAATCAGATGAATCAGATAAGATAAGAAATCATATCTGTATAACCTATTATCAGTTTTTCATATACATTATCAGTATTCAAAGTAATATTATCTGTATATACAGACTTTATTGGTTTATTGTTCAGCATATTATAGTGCAAATGATAAAAGAATACTAATATCCATGGTTGATATAGAAGTTAGTTTTAGAGTCATGTTAATCTATAGTATAATAAAAGGTAAGGATTGGCTTATACAAGTACATGATTGGGAGTTCACGAGTCACGTCTGAACTACGAACGCACTCACGAACGCATCATCACGTCTGAACTACTGGACTGATAAACTTGAAATTTTGAATATCGATTCTCAATTCACCAAGGATGGTCAAAGGCCTATTTCAAATTCTTCAAGATTTTAGTAGGTCAAGTTTAGTTTTTCAAGTTTTTAATTAGACCCTTACGGAGCACGGGTTACCTGCTAGTTACAAAAAACAACAGCTGTTGTAGCTATGGTGAAAGTGATATTTTCGAGTTCAAAATTTAATTGATTTTATTCTATATTTTGTGAATATTCAAAGTTTGGTTTTTGTTTTAACGGAAGTTTCATTATCAATCTATCTAAATTTGAAATTCTTTGTTTTATTCTGATTCATAGTTTCAGATTGAAGATTTGGTGTTGAAATTGAAGTGAACATAACCTACATAATATTTGGACGATTTGTGACAAAATCAGGAAATTGAAGAAGTTTTGGGCAATAGCCTGTTTTTTCTTTTCCGACTATTGTATTGTTAGCTCTATCTAATAAATAAATAAATAAATAAATATTTGGAAGAGAACCTCTGTTTCAGAGCTTATTATTCTCCCCTGATCTTTGTATGATTTACAATAAATAACCAATTGAATCACCTAGTTTTAATAAAAAATATTAGTCTATTTTTCGAGATTATTGGAAAATGTTTGGAGATTGTCTGAAGATTGATATTTTGGAGATGAATCGTTTTACAACATTGGATTAGTAGCGTTTGAAGACTGTTTTATTGGTCACGCGATTTTCTCATTGTAAATTCTGCTCTCCAGTTTGAAATTGGTTTATTGACCGGAGCTGATGAAAATTCATGTCGGCTCTGTAAAACCAGTGTTGTGAAGTTCAATCATATCTACCTCCATGTTAAGAATATTCTATGTATTATTGTTGAAAATTAGTTTATTCTGGTGATGTTCAGTAAAAAAATAATGAAAATTGACTCCTCCAGATTGAGAATATATCAAGAAGGGAACTGTATGGGGATTTGATTACGTTCAAACTCAATAATGGGGGCAAGGCTAAAAACAAACTTTCTACTGGTGATATTTATCAAAGTTTTTCGATTTGTACATCATCAAGCTATCAAAATGAAGACGTTTTCTCAGGAAAACATTTTTTCCGATCATTACTTTTTGAGATATGAGCGCCTGAAGTTTAAATTTTGGGACAGAACATTTCAAATTCGGTGAGAGCTAAATCCATGAGATTAAGAGGATGAATTCTTCATGGTATTGTTGATTGAATAGAGCAAATAGTTTCTGTGAATATAAATTTTTGAGAAAGTTATATTCAATTTACTAAAAATGACCAAAAATAACTCAACTAAAAGTTATTCAATTTACTAAAAATGACCAAAAATAACTCAACTAAAAGTTATTTTTGGTAAATTGGATAACTTTCTTAAAAAATGATATTTCCAAAATATTTTTGTTTCATTCAATCAACAATGCCATGAAGAATTTATCCTTCGAATCTTATGGATTTATCTCTTACCGGATTTAAAATGATCTGTCCCAAAAATTTAAACATTAGGCGGTCATATATCAAAAAGTAATGATCGGAAAATAAATGTTTTCCTGATAAAACTTTTTCAATTTGATAGCTTGATGAAATAAAAATCGAAAAACTTTAAAAAATATCACTAGTAGAAAGTTTATTTTTAGCCTTTGCAAAGCCGAAGACCCATTTCTAGCTAAACGTAGCTGGGAGTGTGTGATGACCTTTAGATTGTAATACAGTATATTCTAGTAACAATAATATATCATCAATGTTTTTAAGGTCTTGATGTTCCAATCAAAATTGATTTTTCAGCTGCTCCTATGACTCAATTTCCTCAAACCATCCAAAATCATGCCATTTTATACTTTAGATACTTTTCAGCTACGGCTTGAGTTGTTGAGTAAGCTCTTCACCATCGAAAAATCCACCTCATAAATTGAGCTACTGCCTAGTAGGTTGAAACAACGTTTTAGCTTGTCTAGTAGGTTTAAACTACGTTTTTTACCACAAGAGCCAAAGTTAAAACTCGTTAAGATTTATTTTTTCCTCTTCCATCCGGTCACATCATTATGACAAAGAGCAAGGAACGCATCGACAAAGACGGTACTACTTGTAGTTAATGTTAGTATAGTGACTACTTTGTCACGTTTTGTCACGGCTCTTGTCTAGGCTTTAATAAGGCTAGTTACTATTTGGAAACAAGGAGCAAGATTAGACTATCCTCCAATTGCTCATTGCCAGTTTTCAATTGCATGTGAATGTACATGCCTGGTCCGTTTAAAAAGCTCTCCAGCCACGAAATAGATTTCCTCTTTTTTCTTCCTCTCACACAGAACGCAATTTCTCACTCCTCCGTCTTAGCTCTACTCTTTTCCTTGATGTTATGTGAGGTTATTACCGTTTTTGTGAGCCACTCAACCGACTACAATCAAAGTGGTCAGAGTGGCTATGTACAGTGTAGACTACTGTAGAGTGTATAGTAAGGTACCCAACAAAATTCTCTGTATTCATGTCTCCACGAACGATTTATGCGACGATATCTCTTCTTGGCATAGTCTCTGTAGTGTTCGAGATTTAAATAAAATTCGTCAATATATTTCCAGAATCTTAATAGTTTGATCATTTACTAGAATCTTTTGGGTCACTTATTATTCATATCATAGACTGAATAAACATGGGCTTGAATCTGTGGTCATATTATGTGGTCTATTTTATGATAAATAAATAAATATTTATTGCGTCCTCTTTGTACATTAAATACAGATTGAGATTACCAAGGAAATTCCGAATTCGGGATTTCCTTGGTGATCTGGTAACATTATCTTCCTTCACTCGGAGGGAGATCATCCACGCAGGGAGTATATTCATCATAATATTATAGTTACACTATTATTCTGTAAATATGCTATTTCATGAATTATCTGGTTCCTTGATTTCTGGTTATCACATTATCTGGTCCATAGATTATCAAATCTCATTCGAAGAATGATACCTTCTAGCTAGTTAAATTCTTTGTTGTAAGAAATAGATCAATATATTCAATGTGGATGTTATTATCCTGGAGCAGAATTCTAGGCTTGTATTGTACTTACTAGATAAAACTATCTAGTACCTATGATTTGGTACTAGTGGATACTAGTGGATACTAGTGGATACTTCCACTAGTGGACACTGTTGGTATCCTTTTTTGATTCTAGTACCTATGTATGGTGTACTAGTCAAAGCTTGTTTCTTTCTTTTAATTTGTCCTAGTTTCTCCCACTTCTTTCCTCTATTTATCAAACGATTATTCTCTATTTCGATTTCATTCTCTATTTTCATTAAAAGTCTACGATTATTACAATTCTTCCAGTTGCTCTATTGGATCTTCTTCTCCTATTTTGACTCTCTCCTAAATAAAGAACTCTAATCTAATTCTAATCCGACTGAGTCACAGCCGATGTTTTAGAACCGTTCCATAATGAAATAAAAACACTCATATATCGTCAAATTCTACAGTTTGAATTAATAAACTATAGAATTTGACCATATATGTGTGTTTTTATTTCACTAATATTCTAATCCTCAACTTTATACTGCGGTTTCTTCTTACGTCCAAATACTCTACCACATTCCTCAAAATTCTTCCTTCTAATTTTCTAGCATTCTCTAACATCTACAAACTACCTATGATTGATACAGATAACAAATAATGATTACTTATCCACGATTGCCAGCAGTAGCTTGGAAGACTATTTTCCTTCACATTCAGCGCACTCTGAAGAGTAGGCTACTAGTGTATTATCTTTCCTCCTCCCTCACATTCAGCGCAGTAGCTCTGAAGAGTACTACATTATATATCTCTCCTTCTCCTCAACGTTCAGCAGGCAAGTACGGTAGGTGTCGGGTGTTGAAGGAACTATATAATTTGTCCAGGTCATGCAACCGGTACGGACATTTGTAATTGAAGCAGTTGCAGCTCACTGTCTGGAGAGTGACCCAGTACATTAGCAACAATAGAACAGGGTGCTACTTTAATGTATGTAATGTGCTTCTATAGAATATGTTGTCGTCTAGTTAAACAGAAGAGTTGGGGCGTTCAGAGTTAACATTACATATACAGTAGTACATGATCTACCAATAAGACTTAAGGCGTTTAGCGTTTAGAGTTAACAATATCGGGGGACCGAGCTTCGCTCTGCAGTGTGAAAGCATAGATAATTTGTAACGAAAGATTGAACTTATAGTTTATATTTATTGAACGAGCGAAATGAGGTCTTAAGGTGCGTACAGACTTTCGCTCTGCTCCGCAACCGAACGTCACTCCAGCAGAGCGATTGATGATCGACCGGGGAGCAACAGTGGTTCGACCGTGGAACGCGAGAAGATCTAACATCTTCCGTAACGTTCATAATGGGTGCGTGGGAGGAGCGACTGTGGTTCGATGGTGGTACGAGGGCGGTATGAGGGCGGTACGAGGGAGGAGCGTGCTCGGTGCGGGTTGGAAGCGCGAATATGTGTACGCAGCTTAAGATTCAAGTCGACGGTTTGGCATTTCTCTTAATTTTTAAATGTTTATATGTTGCGCATTTACGGCGAAACGCGGTAATATATTTTCATGAAATTTGACAGTTATGTTCCTTTTTTAATTGCGCGTCGACGTATATACAAGGTTTTTGGAGATTTTGCATCTCAAGGATAATATAAAAGGAAAAAGGAGCCTCCTTCATACGCCAATACTAGAGCAAAAATCAGACTATAGAATTATTCATCATAAATCAGCTGACAAGTGATTACACAGATGTGTGGAGAAGCCAGTCTATTGCTGTATTTCCATAAGGTCTATAGTTTCAATCAGGTACTTGTGGATGAGAAAACTACGTGAGGTCTACTGTTCACAGAACTACTAGTTTATTTATTCATTTTTCCAGCCGTACAATTAGTTTTACAGTTATATGAGGAGGCACAAAAGGCTTATGCCCAAAACTGTCCCTTTTCAAATGTATACTACAGTCCAAATCAAAATCTAGGTTAAGCTGTTATCACTCATAAAAATAAAAATGTATTCACACTTAAAAAAAACTCATCATCAATTGCAAATAGATATACTATGAATTCGATTTAGAATTATATACTATGTTTGATACAATATTTGTTAATATACTATGTACCATTCTACACTAACAGCATCTAGTTACTATTTTGGACTTTCTGATGTGAACATGTTTTCTAAAAAAAGAGAAATAAACAAAAATAAGTTTTTCTTGCCGGATTCTTCTCGTGAGGTCAGCTGGGGAATAAACCCCACACATGCACTCGCTCACTCACTTCCATTACGTTATTGACAGACGACAAAATTTCCAGCTGTTTTCCAAGGACGTATTTATCCTTTTAATGTCATTCAGCGAGTTATCCCAGGGTTGAGACCTAGTGCAATTGAATTTTCATATCATAAACCTACGTTGTTCCAAAATTCGTGAGAATCGTTAGAGCCGTTTTCGAGATCCGGTCACATACAGAAATATAAACATATAAACAGAAATTGCTCGTTTAATAGTGTAGGATTACTTATACAGTAGAACATGATCTGTCAGTGTCTATGCATGCTGAGGTGGTAATTGAAGCTCTTTGTTTATGCGCTCTCCCTCTTCACCTACAGTAGAGGTGATGTGGAAATAAATCATCATAGAATAGACTGTTCTCCAGTGTACAGTGTTTCCTTTCCATGCAGAGGAATACACAGTCACGCGTGATATGATTCCGATTGCATGTTGTTGATGATGATGATGATACGAACAGACAAGGACGCATGTCCCGATCAAGTAGACTTGACTAATGTAAACGCCCCTCAAATGTGTGCTTCGTTCAAGTCTGGAAAGAATCAAGCACGAGCCGGGCAAACAGTAGCCAAATAAGGGAGTCTATCGGATTTCCTCGTTAGACAAACGCAACTCATGTGTGGTATAATGAACAGAGACAACATTGTCCTTGAAATGACTAACACACCATCATGACAACCGGCATCATAATACGTAAAGCAGGTCAATTGATTGATGTTGTTTAAAGACTTACAAGACGTTCATTTGGGAAATGGTGTGCACATTTTCATAGACATGTGTTGATTCAATATCCTCCAACAGATGCTACAGTAAGGTCCACGTTGTAATGACAGTGGAGAAAGATAAGAGGTCAACGTTGCCGATCCTTTGTCTTGACAATGCCTTCTAAAGACGGTAGCTGATTGATGTAGTATTAACTGTTCATTCTCGTTTGAAATAATCAATTATACAAGCCGTTAGGCTCGCTTCGCTCGCCATATCCGTCTAGCCAGGGGTATCCGCCCCTTGGACCCCCGACTGGATCATCCAAAAATGAGAACAGCGGGCTCGCTTCGCTCGCCTGCATTTTTCATTTGAGAATGCTTCATTCCATCAGAAAGTCAAAGTACTTCCTCGCTCGACTCAATCACCGATTAATTTCAATTATTTAGTAAGAAAAACGCAGAAAATCTGCGCCCAAAATGGGCGTATCTTTGGCGTTATTTCAAATTGCTCATAACTCAATATTATTACCCTAGCTTAGCTTCTGTACTAAATTTGATCAGTCTCGAGTCAGTTCTCGATAAATCTGAGAAAAAGCAAAAAAAAAAAACGCTGGAAAAACGCTAATTTTGGGCGTATCTTTGGCGTTATTTCAAATTCTTTCTAACAAAACATTATTACACTCTAGCTGAGCTTCTGTACTGAATTTGAACATTTTCTGTTCATTTTTTCTCAATAAAACTGAGAAAACGTTAAAAAAACGCTGGAAAAACGCAGATTTTGGGCGTATCTTTGAAAATTTTTCTAAATCCGTTCTCAGTGCACCCCTAAAGGGCCAACTGAACATACCTACCAAATTTGAACGTTTTTGGCCCGGTAGATTTTTAGTTCTGCGAGTGAGTCAGTCAGTCAGTCAGTGAGTGCCATTTCGTTTTCATATACCGTATATATAGATTAAGCAAGAAACTATATTTTTCGAAAATTTCATAAAATATTTTGTTTATTAATTATAAATTCTACATTGTTAAAAGACGATCTCGCAACAGAGTAAAGCGAGAAAGAGATAGCGCTATCCGCTTTGTTGAATGATGGACAAGGATAGTAATACCATTGCTAATCAAACATTAAACACTCCCATTATAACGTGGACCTCACTATAGTGTGTTAACTTTATTTACTGAAGTAAATGTAAATCCTCCCTTCAACAAAGTTAATCTTTCTATCTCTTTTCTTTATAGGGCTACTTGTAATATAAATAGAAAGAAAAATGAAAATCTCAGTACCCTTTTTGAATTATTTAATCACTAAATAATAATTAATAATTTTATATATTATATTTTAAAAATTAATAATAATTTTCATTGTTCTTTCTATTTATAAATGTTTCTATTCTAGATTAAATAATATTAGCTTCAAGACTTGGAGATTATAGTTAGGTTGACGTACCACTTTTCAATGGCAGTGAAGAAAGACAGGGGAACAGTGTTGCCGATTCTCTACCTTGCCACTGATGCCTTCTTTAGAAGGCATTCACATTTTGCAGGCTGCTTCTCAAAGCCCGGTCTAGACGCTCAAGTTTAGCTTCAGTCTTTTTCTCAAGCAAAAGTCGGAGCATGTAAGTCGTTGCGTCTGGACGGTAAAACGGATGGGTCTTCAAGCTTAAGTCGTCAAACTTTAAATGTATCGGCCGGCAATCTTTTTCCATCAAACCGTCCGTCTTTTGCCTATCCACCAAAACCAAAATCGCGTAAAAATGGAGATAGAGAAATTGTGATTTCAGATTCGGATTCAGCGCCCTCAAATTAGTAAAATGCCTCGCGAGTACTTGAAAATAAGCAAGTTTTTTTATCGATTGTATAATTATAACGCCATTTAACCCTTTTTTCTTTCTCGATTCCCATGATACTCTCAGAATTTGATGATGGTATTATGATTTAGTATCATGATATATTAAGATGTACTATATTGTTGATAAGAATACTATCTACAAAATTTCAATCCATTTACAATCACTGTATCTCGAGATATGACATGTAAACAAAGCCATTTAGCGATTAACAGTAATATTTTTGTCATTATGTTTTTTACTTTCCTTGCCCTATTACCATAGGTAAGGAAAGTATTGCTTTCCGAAAAAAATTAAGGTACCCCAATTTCCAAATTTCTATACGTTTCAAGGTCACCTGAGTACAAAAAAGTGGTTTTTGGGTATTGGTCTGTATGTGTGTGTGTGTGTGTGTGTGGTGTGTGGTGTGTGTGTGTGTGTGTGGTGTGTGTGTGGTGTGTTGTGTGTGTGGTGTGTGTGTGGTGTGTGTGGTGTGTGGTGTGTGTGTGGTGTGTGTGTGTGTGTGTTGTGTGTGTGTGTGTGTGTATGAGTGTATGTGCGTCTGTGTACACGATATCTCATCTCCCAATTAACGGAATGACTTGAAATTTGGAACTTGAGGTCCTTTCACTATAAGGATCCGACACGAACAATTTCGATCAAATGCAATTCAAGATGACGGCTAAAATGGCGAAAATGTTGTCAAAAACAGGGTTTTTCGTGATTTTTTCGGAAACGGCTCCAACGATTTTGATCAAATTCATACCTAAAATAGTCATCGATAAGCTCTATCAACTGCCACAAGTCCCATACCTTAAAAAAATTTCAGGAGCTTCGCCCCATCAATGCAGATAGATTCCCAATTATCAGGCTTCAGATACAATTTGAACAAAAAAAATCAAGTGGAGTAGATTGAGCATGAAAATCTCTTCAATTAATGGTCAGCAACATTTTCACCTAAAATTGAAAATAAGCTTTAAATTCGAGAAAATGTGTTTATTCAATTGCTAATTATTGTTGATTCTATTAAATCATTCACTATGAAGAGATAGCAGACCTCATGTGTGTCTCCAGCGTTATTGCCCTGTCACCAGCTGGCTCAAATCTTTGAATAGTAGACTTGAGATGCGCGGGAACACTAGCGTCAGGTGATCAATTTTCATAACGGCAAGGAAAGTTGTGTGAGTGCGCCACACCAGATTTTTAAATATAGCATTATCCAGTTGAATCAGCGAAAAAATACAATATAATTATTACTCATCTACCGGATATATGTCAACCGTATACAATTCATACTCAATGAACCATATCAAGCCCATTTACCATCGGTCATTTACAGCTTGTGAGCACAAAAATAGGAAAACGGACGACATAAGACAGATGCGTGTGGACGCAATTTCACATCCGTCTTTTGCTTGAACCAAACGATCCGTCTTTTGCTTGAGCAAAAGACTGATGGTAAACTTGAGAGTCTGGACCGGGCTTAAGCCTTCAGTTCGATAGCGAACAAGATCTCATATTAAATTTCTTGAATAGCAATGCCCATCTCAGCAATTAATTACAACATTTATAGCATGATATTGTAATGATAATGACATGAAAATGTAAAATCTTCAAACTGTTGTTAACAACCGAAATTAATTTCCCGGGCTGACAAATAATTTTTGTATAGTAGTGCTCATCGAATTTCCATCTAGCTGTTTACCCTTTCGTCAATATTTGCAGTAGCAGAAGTATACGGGATGATTTACAGCATTTAATTGGGATTTTTGTTTAATAATAATTATAAATTAATTTCGATTGCATCGTCATTCAATTATGTTTTCGTTCGAATCTGAATTGTTTTGTTCGATGCGACAAGCAATCACATCAAGTTGAAGTCAAGTCTAGGCATCTAGACAATTGATTATGTCTGTATGACTCATCGGCTCATGATGTGATATTATTTGAGCAGCTCAACAATAGGCAAGTCCGCTAGACATTATACAGTGCTTATAAGGCACTCAGAATTACTGTCATCTCCTAAACAATGATCAGATTGGGGAAGATATGATTGGATGGCGTCTCTCACTCCATACTAGTAGAAGTCATAAATGGTTGAATAGTGTCAAGTTGGAATCTTTCCTAAACTGGAAAATGCAATAGGCATTTGCATTACTATAGAGCAATCTGTTACCGATCTGTTGGAATAGAACAAAGTGATTTTAATGTTTTCTGGTTGGGTGACAACTGTTATAGCTATAAATTTTATTCAAATCACTCATACAAGTGTTAGCGGACTATTGAGATAGACTTTCTTGAAGATCTTTCGTGAAGAAAGAAACAAAGCGATTTTATTATTGTATTCTGATGGAGGGACAATATTTAATGAATGAATGAATGAATGAATTATATTTGCCAAAAACAAAATACAAAAAAGCTTTACAAAAAATAAATATAAGTATATGCTACTGCACTTAAATCAAGATACATTCATTTATTTAATTGGATATAATAACGAAATGATATCCTTTACATTACAAACAATTTTATGTATATGAATTTTATTCAAATCACACTTTAATTATTTCATTTCAATTACAATTTTAATCATTTTAATTCATTCATTTTTCATGACTGAAATGTGAGGAAGATCTGGTAGAGACTATAGTGAGGTCCACGTTATATTGGCAGTGTCGAAAGATAGAAGAACAGTGTTGCCGATACTCTGCCTAGTTACTGCCTTCTATAGTTGACCGAGCGAAGTGAGGTCTAAGATTCAAGTCGACGGTTTGGGATTTTTTCTCTTAATGTTTAAATGTTTATATGTTTATATGTTGCGCATTTACGGCGAAACTCAGTAATAGATTTTAATGAAATTTGAGAGGTATGTTCCTTTTTTAATTGCGCGTCGACGTATATACAAGGTTTTTGGAAATTTTGCATTTCAAGGATAATATAAGAGGAAAAGGAGCCTCCTTCATACGCCAATATTAGAGTGAAAATCAGACTATAGAATCATTCATCATAAATCAGCTGACAAGTGATTCACACAGTCTCCACAAGTCTCCACACAGATGTGTGGAGAAGCCAGTCGATTGCTGTATTTCCATAAGGTCTATAGTTTCAATCAGGTACTTTTGGATGAGATACTGTGTGAGGTCTACTGTTCACAGAACTACTAGTAGATTGTTGATTTCGGTATATCTGATGCAGTATTAACTATTCATTCTTGTTTGAAATAATCAATTGAAATTTTATTCGTTAATTATTTAATCAAGAATAATTTGATATTACAATTATTTTTTTCAATGATGAAATTATGAATTTTTATAATGAGAATAAATTTTTACTTTCCTTGCCCTATTACCAAAGGTAAGGAAAGTATTGTTTTCCAAAAAATTTAAGGTTCCCTAATTTCATGTTTTCTATACGTTTCATTAGGTACTTTCCTTGCCCAATTACCATAGGTAAGGAAAGTATTGCTTTTCGAAAAAAAATAAGGTACCCCAATTTTTAAATTTCTATACGTTTCAAGGTCCCCTGAGTCTGAAAAAGTGGTTTTTGGGTATTGGTCTGTATATGTGTTTGTGTGTGTGTGTGAGTATGAGTACACGATATCTCATCTCCCAGTTAACGGGATGACTTGAAATTTGGAACGTTAAGTCCTTACACTATAAGGATCCGACACGAACAATTTCGTTCAAATGCAATCCAAGATGGCAGCTAAAATGGCGAAAATGTTGTCAAAACAGGGTTTTTCGTGATTTTCTCGAAAACGGCTCCAACGATTTTGATCAAATTTATACCTGGAATAGTCATTGATAAGCTCTATCAACTGCAACAAGTCCTATATCTGTAAAAATTTCTGGAGCTTTGCCCCATCTATAAAAAGTTTGATTTTAGGTTCTCAATTATCAGCCTTCATATTCAATTTAAACAAAAAATTTCAAGTGGAAAATATTGAGCATGAAAATCTCTGCAATTAATGTCCAGTAACATTTCCACCCATAATTGAAAATAAGCTTGAAATCCGAGAAAAAGTGATTATTGAATTGCAAACTGTTGGCAACTGTTGGTTCTATTGAATGATTCACTATGAAGAGGATAGCAAACCTCGTATGTCTCCAGCGTTATTGTCCTGTCACCAGCTGGCTCAGATATTTTTTTATAAGTAGACTTGAGATGCGCGTGAACACTAGCGTCAGGTGATCAATTATTCTCATAACAGCAAGGAAAGTTGTGTGAGTGCGCCACACCAGATTTTATTGTATTCTGATGGAGGGACAATATTTTTATCTCTATAAATTTTATTCAAATCACACTTTAATATTATTTTATTCAAATTACAATAATTTTAATCATATGAGTTCATTCATTTTTCATGACTGAAATGTGAGGAAGATCTGGTAGAGACTATAGTGAGGTCCACGTTATAATGGCAATGTCGAAAGATAGAAGAACAGCTTTGCCGATACTCTGCCTAGTTACTGCCTTCTATAGTGGATTGTTAATTTCGGTATATCTAATGCAGTATTAACTATTCATTCTTGTTTGATATAATCAATTATATTTTACTAGCCGTCAGGCTCGCTTCGCTCACCATATCCGCCTAGCCAGGGGGCCCCGCCCCCTGGACCCCCGACTGGATCGTCCAAAGATAAGATCAGCGGGCTCGCTTCGCTCGCCTGCATTTTTCATTTGAGCATGCTTCATTCCATCAGAAAGTCAAAGTACTGAGAAAACGCAGAAAAGCTGAGAAAAACGTTGGAAAAACGCTGATTTTGGGCGTAACTTTGATTAAATATTAAAGTCACCTCATCACAAAATTTTTAGACCCTAGCTAAACCTCTGTACCAAATTTGAGTGTTTTCTGTCGATTACTTGATGAAAGAACTGAAATGAAAAAACCGCTAATTTTGGGCGTATCTTTGGCGTTATTTCAAATTCCTTCTAACACAACATTATTACATTTCATCTGAGCTTCTGTAGTAGATTTTAACAATTTCTGTTCATTTGTTCTCGATTGAGCTGAGAAAGCGCAAAAAAACGCTGGATAAACACAGATTTTGGGTGTATCTTTGGCGTTATTTTGAATTCCTTCTAACACCACATTATTACATCCTAGCTAAGCTTCTGTACTAAATTTTGACAATTTCTGTTCATTTGTTCTCGATAAGTCTGAGAAAAAGCAAAAAACGCTGGAAAAACGCTAATTTTGGGCGTAGGCTATCTTTGACGTTACTGCAAATTCCTTCTAACACAACATAATTACACCCTAGCTGAGCTTCTGTAGTAAATTTGAACAATATCTGTTCATTTGTTCTCGATAAAGCTGAGAAACCGCTAAAAAAAAGCTGGAAAAACGCAGTTGGGCGTATCTTTCGAAAGTTTTCCAAATCCGTTCTTAGTGCGCCTCTGAAGGGCCAACTTAACATACCTACCAAATTTGAAGGTTTTTGGTCTGGTAGATTATCAGTTCTGCGAGTGAGTGAGTCAGTCACTCGGTCAGTCAGTCAGTCAGTGAGTGCCATTTCGCTTTTATAGATTCGCTTTTATAGCTAGATTCGTTAATACAATTTTTTTCAATGATGAAATTATGAATTTTTATAATTGAGAATAAATATTTTTAGAAGGTTTATTACATTTTTAAAAACGATCTGGCAACGTTGTGGAGCTAGTATGGGATAGCGAACAAGTAACTTGCTTTGTGAACAAGGATAGTAACACCAATGTTTATCAAATACTTCCAATCAAATAATATAAAGTGGACCTCACTTTAGTGGTGAGCAAGATAACAGTACTCACTTATACAGCCGTCAGGCTCGCTTCGCTCGCCGTATCCGTCTAGCCAGACTGGATCGTCCAATAATGAAATCCGCAGGCTCGCTTCGCTCGCCTGAATTTTTCATTTCAGCATTTTTATCATAATTATGTTAGGATGATCCAGTCGGGGGTCCAGACTAAACGTCTGGCTAAACGGATATGGCGAGCGAAGCTAGCCTGACGGCTAGTAATATAATATTCCCAGGAATAGCTCTGATTGAAGTAGCAGTGCCCAATCAATTTTTCCGCGATAAATGCATCTCATTCTTCAACTTGGTGCCAACCTAACAAAGTCAACTCAACTTAATGCCAACCTGACAAAATTATTAATTTAGTTACCAGTTAACAACTGTTTCGAAGAGGTACTCTCTCTAGATTATAGTTCTATATTAACATATGGTATGGAAATTTTTCAATTATAATTAAGAGAATAAGAAGAAGAATATACATGCTAAAAGATGAACTTTAAACCCTTAAAAACCACCCTTAGAGTTAAAATATTGCCAAAAGATTTCTTAGTGCGCCTCTAAAGGGCCAACTGAACATACCTACCAAATTTGATCTAAGTGAGTGAGTGCCATTTCGCTTATATATATATAGATAGCTTCAATGTTTGATCACTTTGTGAAAACGGAAATGTGAATAGTCGATTCAAATATTGTAGTATTGTCTAAAATTAAATTCTGAAGGTTTTCTGGTAACTTTTCCAGCTTCAAGGGAGACACTTTCCCTTGGTAGTACTTTTCACTTAGATCAGACACCACTGAATCTACACGTTTCACTCCAGAAACCCTTTTGCGGAGCACCAGTTGAAAGAAGAACATAATCATTAATGTTGTGAAGGTGAGACTGGAAATTAAAAATTGGCGTCTCAAGAATGAGCTTGAAGTGAAGGACCAGCACTCAAAGAAGTAATAGAGAGTACCATTAAACTCGCTCCATAATTTTTATGCTGCATCGGGTCATTAACCTTTCCTTTTTCAATTTTATCTGACCATACCTATTACTCCTCCAACATGCACCTCCACAACACTCATGCAATGAAAATGATAAGCTTTGTTTCTCAACCACTCTATACTTTCCAAAGCTGTATCACAAAGATGGAATTGAAATCTAAGAAGTCTGTAAGATGTGTGACTGAGTATTACAGTACCGTAATGATATTCTGCTATGTTTGCAGGATCACTATCATTCGTCTTCAACCTAAGTGCACAAGTTGATCAACGATAGATAAAAAAATGTAACAATTCTAGTAATTTATTTATTTATTCTGTTTATACAATTACAAATCATATGAATATGATCGGGATAGAACAACAGGCATAGCCCAAAACTATTCTGTTCCCAAATTTTGATGAATGATAAAATGTCCGAAAAAATAGGTTAAGCTCTTTCTGTAATGGTAACAGATGCCATTACAGTGCATGTATGAGACTTCTAAAAACCCTACTCTTTTTTTATTGTGAAGTTCATTTGTCTCAATTGAATAGTGGGCATTTTTGGGGCACCCCGTTATTATTTAAATAAGGCATAGAATAAAGAATCTTTGTATTCGTTTTCTCTGATTGAGGTTACGAACTGCTGATAGCAATAATCAATCGCAACCTCATTGAATCGATCATTCAACTTAAAAAGAAACTTTACCAAAGGTCCTCAAACTCAAATGAAAGGGACATTTGTATAAGGGGTTTCATAGTAATTGACTTCATGTTTCAAGGTACAATATCATGTTTGGAGAAGAAGAAATTACACTGAGATCCACGTTATAATAGCAGTATTTGATAAACATTTGTGTTGCTATCCTTGTCTATCATTTGACAAAGCAGATAGCATTATTAATATTCCATGTTTGAAGGTACAAAATCATGTTTGGAGAAGAAGACATTATACTGATATCTACGTTATAATAGCAGCATTTGATTAACATTGAAGCGAAGCTGCTATCCTTGTCGATTCGACAAAGCAGATTGCGCTATCCATTCCCAGCTCTGCAACGTTGCCAGATCGTTTTTCAACAATGTAGGAAACTAATAAATTAACAAAATATTTCATATAAATTATGAAAATGTATTATAAAGTTATTTAAAAATATTTTTTGTCAAAATAAAGTTGGTTATTTTAAACAAGAATGAACAGTTACTATCTCATGAGATATACAGGTATCAGTTATCTTCTCTAGAAGGCAGTGGCAAGGCAGCGAATCGGCAACGTTGTTCTCCTAGCTTTCTCCACTGCCATTAAAGCGTGTACCTCACTATATTATATGATTTCATTGCAACTTTGGGACATTCTCACTCTTTGGGAATTAATAGGACAATATTAATAACAGCCAACTATGAATGAATGAGTGAAAATTCTATAATAATTATCATCCTTCTCATTATTCACGTACAATGTGAGGTTTATCCTCTGTAAATAGCATGAATAAAAAGTTTATTTGAAGGTAATGCAATGTATTGCATATCATCGAATTTAGAATTACAAAATCCTGAGCACTTGCTATGAATGATTGCAAATTCGATATTATCCTCCTCGCTATATCCACGCACAATGTGGGGTTTATCCTCTGTACCTCTGTAAAATAAAATGGATGGATAGTTTTTTTTTAAAAGTAATGCAATGTATTGCATATCATCGAATTTAGAATTACAAAATCCTAGCACTTGCTATGAATGAGAGCAAATTCGATATCATATTATTCATCACAATGCGAGGTGAAATATCATAGAGTCAAATATCATATCAATATCATTACCTTCTGTAAAATTGAAAGATAGATAGATTGATGTCTTTCATTTGAACCTTATAACATTACAAATAATGTGGGTGAAATTGAGACAATAAGAGCCCCCCCTCTTCCACTTAACCAACTAACTAGGATAGAAAGCCTAATTTTATTGGAGGTAATGGAATTTATTGCACATAGCCGAATTTAGAATTACAGAAACTTCAGCACTTGCTATGAATGAGTACAGATTCCTGCACAATGTGAGGTTGATCCTCTATAGAAAAACATGGATAGTCCAATTGAAGGTGATGCAATATTCATTGCACATAACCGAATTTGGAATTATAGAAGCGTGAGCACTTGCTAATAAAAAGCTGTCTACTAAGAAACTGGTGAGTATTAAGGAAGGGCGTCAACTGGTTGGAGCGGA
This sequence comes from Nilaparvata lugens, assembly GCF_014356525.2. Taxonomy (NCBI): domain Eukaryota; kingdom Metazoa; phylum Arthropoda; class Insecta; order Hemiptera; family Delphacidae; genus Nilaparvata; species Nilaparvata lugens. The sequence goes on from NC_052505.1 coordinate 19,412,764, forward strand.
TGGGAGCGATTGTCTGTTCCACAGTCCACAGATCCACCCTGATCGAGAAGACGATTGCTGCGCTGTGATTGGAGACGACGCGACCGTAGAGAAAGGTCGATTTGTCTTCTTCTTCTTCCTCTTCTTCTTCTTCTTCTTCTTCTTCTTCATCATCTTCTTCTTCTTCTTCTTCTTTTCTTCTTCTTTTTCTTCTTCTTCTTCTTCTCCTTCTTCTTCTTCTTCCTTCTTGTTGTTAGACGAGGACGAGCATTGTTGTTGTTGCTGCTTCTGCTGTTGTTGATGGTAAATTTAAAGGGACATCCGAGCAGTCTGGCAGAGAAGAACTCTTGAAAAAAGATTATTGTGAAGTAAAAAATGTTGATGGATGTAGGAGAAGAAGAATAGGTAAAGGAATACGTAGGAGATGATAATGATGAAGTCATCGAAGCGTAACGCAACTCCAAAACGCGATCCACTCCCTTGTGGGGTGGGGGAGGGTACAGAGGGGGCTCCTGTAGGAGGGAGAGGGTACAGAGGGGGTTCCTGTAGGGGGGAGAGGGTACAGAGGGGCCCTGGAGCCTGTTGCTCTGTAGCAGACTGATCATCTCTTCCCAGGCTGTCACGAAGCTGATGTCTCCCAAGATCCCAGAAAGCATTATTACACCTGTTATGTTCCCCCCTCTCTCGTTCCGTTGTTTATTATTTTCCCATCAACGGATTCATGACGCCCAACCTCATCACTATTGTCATCATAATGCAAGGTCATCCACTGTGTAGGTCAGTTTTGGAATTGTCTAGCCAAACATGAATTTGAAATAAAATGAAATTGTAGTGAGTAGATAAATATTGGGAATACGAATGGAGATATATGTAGAATGGAGACATATATGATGGAGACAAACGATTTTGTACTCTTACAAGAAAACTTGGAGTGTTGAAATGCATTGAAAAACCAGATAAATTAACTCCATTTCTGGTGAATTTAGAAGAAAAAAATACTGATACTCATTCGCTTCTGAGCCTTGACCCTTTAGAGATGAACGTATGTGTTGATTTTGCACTCTTACAAGAAAACTTACAGTGTTGAAATGCATTGAAAAACTAGATAAATTAACTCCATTTCTGGTGAATTTAAAAACAACTGAAACTCATTTGTTTCTGAGCCTTAACCCTTTAGATGAATTTATGTATTGTTTACTTAAGTCTGAGTTTTACTGAATGAGTGTTGGTCAGGCTGATAGATTGTTGAGAAAATAAGGAGATGATCACACTGAATATCTCAGAGGAAGCATCTAATATTGCAACTTATTCTTATTTTCCCATTTTACTGTTGCGACTTCAACTCTGATAGAGGGGGTTGTTAAGAACTACTAAAAATTCACGAGATCATACAAGCCATCTATATCATTCCTAGGCTCAATTCCATCAGTCACTGACCAACATTCATTCAGTACAACTCAGACTTCAGAAAACAATACACATGTTTATCTGAAAGTGCGGAAGCGGACAAGTTTCAGAATAGTTTTGAAAATTCATCAAAAATTGAGTTTTCTAGTTTTTCAATGCATTTACAGCTATTCCATTAGCAAACTGATGAATAGGGAATGAATAAATGTAGTGCAGGCTACATTCAACGAGGAACTCAAGTATGTGTTTTGAGATGGTTTTGAAAATAGTCTCGTATCACTGTACGTCCAAAATCGCCGGTTTCAATACCGAGAACGACTTTGAATGTTCGAACTTAACATAATTATCCGGCCTTTGTTATTATAATTATACATGTGAGAGATGAAATTGAATTATATCAACAGAATTGTATTATTTGTACTGCTGTTATTAGATTGAAAAATGTAGGCTATTTCTTATTTTTAGAACTTGTGGCTCAAGGCTTCTTCTTCCAGTCACGCCAAAAACTATTGTAATTTAATGATTATTTTTATTTGTTAAAATATTTCTTGTATTTGGCAATAAATTCATTATTCATTATATCTTAGTATTAGGGTTGACCCTCCATCGCGATATTTTCTCCGTGAGAGCGGCAGGTAGATCCAGGAGGGGGCGCGATCGGTGTGGTACCCCACCCCCAAATCACAAAACTCATTTTTCCACCCCATACAGCATTCTAGAGATTTTAAAACACTAGAAAAGTTTACACTAAGATTTAGAAAAAAATTATTGAGTGAAACTGAGTTTGAGTTAATTAATGTGAACTTTCCACAGTAATCATCCTCAGACTCGATTTTTTTTCTGTGTTCTGTGAATAAAGTTCAAGATTGTCTGGGTTGAAAAGTTAGAATTTGATATACATGGGTTCAGATGAAGATTTTAGATAAGGGTAGAACATATATGTTTCAGAATTTTCATTAAACCTGGCGAAAATTATGCTTTTCTTTGGATTTCACACTGTCAAGAACATGTAATTCCAATTTTGTAATCGTTTACACAAGTGAGCTTCCCGATTCCTCAATTCATTGGTTTCAACGTCCAAGACTTTTTGTTTAGTTATCAAAATTGAGTGTCTGTCTCGTTCAAATTATTATCGACAATAGTGTTGAACTTCAACAACAGCTGTCAAGCTATTGAAGTTCTTCTCTTTTTTCCATCATTATACTGTTTTCCCTAATAATTGCATTGTAAAAACATTTGTAAAACATCTTGTGAATAAATTTCAATTTCAAATTTCAATTTTCAACGTCCAGGGGGATCGAGGAGGGGGAGTTCATAAAGCAGAGCAAAGATAGTCTGCTACGAACACAATACTAGTAGTTCTGTGAACAGTAGACCTCACGCAGTATTCTCATCCACAAGTACCTGTTTGAAACTATAGACCTTATGGAAATACAGCAATAGACTGGCTTCTCCACACATCTGTGTAATCACTTGTCAGCTGATTTATGATTAATCTATAATAATTCTATAGTCTGATTTTTACGTATGAAGGAGGCTCCTTTTCCTTTTATATTATCCTTGAAATGCAAAATTTCCAAAAACCTTGAATATACGTCGACGCGCAATTAAAAAAGGAACATACCTGTCAAATTTCATGAGAATCTATTACCTCGTTTCGCCGTAAGTGCGCAACATATAAACATTTAAACATTAAGAGAAATGCCAAACCGTCGACTTGAATCTTAGACCTCACTTCGCTCGGTCAATTAAAATTGAAAGATATATTGAGTTCAATGGGGAAGTGTGAACTACTGAGCTGATTAACTTGAAATTTTGCATATAGATACACAATTTACCAAAGATGGTTATGGGCCTATTTTAAATTCTTCAAGATTTCGATAGGTCAAGTTTTCAGTTTGTCCAAGTATTTAATTGGACCCTTGCGTAGCACGGGTTACCTGCTAGTATATAGAATAATAATCACAATGAATAATTGTGATTTATGATAAGTGATGTGATTTACATAATTGGCTCACTTCATATGAGTGTTTAATGTTTATTGACAAGTCATATAATTATTAGATCTACAGTGCTCAATAAATTACAATGCTCATTATTTTTGTGAAGCATTTGACAAAGCTGGTTCTTGGAGGAAAGTTATTTTACAATGGGGGCGATTGGTTGTTGTGAGGATGCAAATTTAGTAATGCTGGATTTGTTTGAGAGGTGGACTCACCATTTTGATGAAGTGTCGAGACGGATTCGTGGACGGCGCTGAAGGGCAACGTGACAAGCGACTGTGCACTCTGAGAAGCGACGCTTCAATCACTTCTCGGCCGACGCTCCTTCGGTTTTATAGGCAAAGCTGGAGCACTCTGGTGGCCAAACACCTCAACTAATCTCGGCGAGTGAAGGAAACTCATTTCCACGACATCCACCAAACCGGCAAATCCCAATGAGAAGAAAAGTCCGTTCTTGAAACTGTTGAAGCTACTACAACTACGGTTATACTAATTTTGTTAATTGTTACTGTACATATGTACTGGACTGTAGGGAATTTATCACGTAACCAGAAATCACTCTTGTATTTTGATACCTCCCTCAGCGAATATTCTAAATAATATCTCCAAAAAAACTAGAATTGAAGACTGAACTGAGTATACGACTGTGTTGAGTACTGACATAGGATATAGAAATGAAAAATGAGAAATTTCAGTACTTGTACAGTTCTTAGAACCATAGATAAAATGTAGCATAAGAAGAATCAAATCATGTTTTATTGTTCACATCGGTAAACATCAAATAATATTATAGGCTACATTGGAAAGCAGCGGAATACAAAATGAAAATATTCCAAAAACAAAAATGTATTACATTATAATTAATATAATTACTATTCAACAGCAATGAACTCAAAGGAACTTTTAATCTATAATGATACTCATTAAGATATCCGATGGTATAGAACATTCATGTTGCAAATTTCAAGCCGATTTTTCCTCAACTCAAGCCGATTACTGTCGACTAAAGCAGTCTATTATTACTGTTCTGATTGATTGAGAGTGTAAAAACGGAACAGTATGAGAGTATGAGAGACTGCCAGCTTTTTTTACGAAAAATAACTACTAGGACTATCGGCTTGGGTTAACAGTGAAATTTGGAACATAAACATATACTATTGCATTCGAATTGTATAGTAGGGTCAAGTGGGAGAGAGGGCCAGCTGCGCCCTAACTTCGCCCTCCAGGTTAAAATAAAGGCAGCCTATCTATCTACCTATCTATGGGATATTTACATAGTTATGCTACATTTTATCTACGGTACTGAAAACCGTACAAGTAATAAAATTCTCATTTCTATATTCTTATTATCCATTTCAATATCCTAATTATCTAGTTTTAGTGTTGGAAAACGAAGGAGCTGTCAAGCTAACACAATTTTTTCATCTTTCTCAGGGCCATATCATATTGAGTGTTTTTTCAAGCGTTACCAGAAAAAGTTTTTATAAAGTCGGCAGGGCAAGAAGCTCTCCGATTGGCTTATTGGGTTGGCGCCTGAAGAAACGTTTCAAAAAACGCTTGAAAAAAACGCTTAATATTGGGAATGGGATAGTAAGGGTTATAAGCCTTAATGAGAAATTAGAAATGCCTTTCACTCCTGAGAAGAGCTTTATCAGCCTCCTCCTCCTCCTCCTTCTCCTCCTCCTCCCCCTCCTCCTCCTCCTCCTTCTCCTCCTTTTCCTCCTCAAAAGTAAAATGTATTCCGTAAGAAGAGGAGAAGGCTGATGAAGCTCTCCTCAGAAGTGAAATGTATTCCTCATTTCTCATCAAAAAGTAAGTGTCTCTTTAAATATTTACGTAGACAAAATATTATCTAGACTACAACAAAGTTATTATAATTATAGTGTTTCATTAAGGGAAACAACATCAAGAAAATTCTTATTGTCCCGAAACTGCTTTAAAATATAAAAATAAATTATTATTATCAAACGAAAATCCAAATTAAATGCTCTAAATAACCCCGAAGACGATTTTTGCTACTGCAAATATTGACAACAGGGTAAACAGCTAGATGGAAATTCGATGAGCGCTACTATACAAAAATTATTTGTCAGCCCAGGAAAAACATTATTTGTCATGACTCCTGCTAGCATTGCAGGCGTTATGTTAGCAATTTCTTCCTTGATATTGTTCTTCAAATCTTATAGGGTCTTGGATGGTTCACATAAACAAAGGGATTTCAAAAAAAGTATTCAATTAGGATTTTCTTTCAATAATTATCATTCATTAATTAGCATTTGAACAAATGCAATTTCCAAATTATTTCCATCTGTAAAAATAAATTGTTCTCGAATGATTTTGAACATGTCTTCACAGGAATCTCAGTTCGGTTTACTAAGCAACTGAGCACAATTTTGCAAATGACTGTAAATGCGAAGGACACGCCTATGCACTTGCAGCAGACGTCTCCAGCCGACTGGAACTAAATGCAGACTAACAATTTTTTAATGCAAATTTTGTGAACACAGATTGAAATTGGGTGCGGTCGAGTCTCCGATAATTGGTGACTAAATGAACACATCCCCTCATCTTCCAAATGGAGACAAAAGTACAAAACGATCTTTTAAGATCCAACTAAGAGTAGTACTGGTTTATATTCATAAAAGTACCGTAACTCAACCTTTGAAGGGTATTGGGATAATGCTGATGTGTACGTTGACTCTTGATTCCGTAATATCATAGAGAAAGATAGCACAAGAAAATATCCCATGGTATAGGTCGTCTGTGTTCCAAATTTCTAACCGATCTTTTGTTAACTCAAGCCGATTACTGTATATTATTACATTTTTGGCCAGGTGAGAGTTTGAGAACGGCACAGTATTGATTGATTGATTGAGTACTTCATTTATGTAGACTACAATATATACTGGCTTATACACTTATATACAATAGCTTACAATACAGCAAAATTATAGATGAATTTACATAATATAGACTAAGAAAATAATTATTGAACTGTAGGCCTATATGATATGAAAAAGTAATTTGTAATATAATAACTATAGATAATTATATTGTTATGCATATAATTAAGAGTATAATTATGCAGTATAAGAGATTATCAGCGTCACAAAGCTTTACGAAGAAGAACTACTAGGACTATCGGCTTGAGTTGACAGTGAAATTTAGAACATAAACGCCCTATACCATGGGATATCTTATGATGATATTCATTTGAAAGCTGATAAAAATTGAGGCAAATTACTATCTACCATCTACCTTCATATAGTCTGAAAAGTGAATAAGCAATCATGGAGTAGATTCATTCGGAAAAAAATGTTGAGCATTTGAGGAAAGTTTTGATAAATTTTACAATGCAATGTCCCTTCTCACAATGAATCTGTTGATTTCAGGAAACCAACAAACTCTCGGTTATGAGAATTTTCCAGTTGTTAACATCTGCAATATTGAAGCTAAAGTTTGGATAGCTAAAAAACGAATACTCTATTAGAATACACTTTTTTATGTATTTAAACACGACATGCAGTCAATAATTGACTGTGTTAATACAAAAAAGATCGGAATGGATCAAGAAACCATCACCTTCAATTAGAATATTTTCTATCTCACTTCTATACCATTTCTAATGTCGGTAAAAACGATCTACCACTTTCCGAAGACATGAAAATACACACTGCATGAAGAATGTCGTAAACATATCGGAAACATGTCGATATCTGTCTGGGAATACCTCTTACTGAGTTTTCAAATTTAATAAAATTGTAATCTGGGATGGATCTAGTGCAATGGGTAATGAATGAATGTAATGAGGATGGATAAGAGAAAATCGTTTATTCTCCTTGCAATATCCTTATCTTTTGTGACACTATCAGTCATATTTGAAACTCCTAAGAGCTCAAATATATATTTTTATTGAATTTTTGTATAGTTATAAATGAATAGCTTCAATTGAATCCAATGAGCCACCAAATAATATTGCATGCATTCTCTTGAGTAAACTCATAATAATCCACCAGTTTATAGTTCTACGATATCGTGATAAATCTTCCAGCAAGAGAGGAAAATATAGGTATATTCATATGTATATATATATCAATAGGCCTAACTTTTGTAACTCACCATACATCAATAATTGTAATTACATCAATAATAACATCAAATACATCAATAATAATAAACATCGTAGTAAATAAAATCAAAAAGTAATAAATAATAAAATAGTAAATAAATAATAATAGTAGTAATAAAATAATATAATCAACCACTGTTATCCTTTTTCACATAATTTTTCAACAAAATGATGCATGTAGCGATTGACTATAGTGAGGTCCACGTTATAATGGCAGTGGATAAAGATAAAAGAATAGCGATGCTGATTCTCTGCATTAATTAATTATATCTCTACACTGCCAAAAACATAATTGGCATCGTTGTGGACCTAGAAAAGGATAGTATCACCGGCTTTGTCGAATGATAGACAAGGATAGCAGAACCAAAGTTGATCAAATACTGTCATTATAACGTGAGCCTCACTATACATGCAAACTAACTACATATTGTAGATTGAGTACTAAATCATTCAACATTTGCAATTTTCCACTATCATCAGCTTTTAACAAAGCGACATTCTATCCAGCAAGCAGCTAAACACGTGAGTGAATTAAAATTGGAGGGAATGTCATTTCGAGAATATTTTTTAGTGAGAACTTTCTTCACCCCTGTGGAGTAATGTGGTGCCTTTCACCGGAAATGAAAGCGGTAGACATCGATCTCCGACACCGACCATACACTGCAACAGTTGCACGAGACTCCCTGTCACATCACATGTCAAAAAAGCCTTCAAAACTTGGAGAGCAACACAAAACGAAAAGAGAATATACACGTGCCAGAATGAAACTAGGGTTCTAATTGATTCATGACAAGTATTTCTATTTCATTTTTTTCTGTTCGAACTCATAAATATATTGCATACTTTCAGGCAGTGGCGTAACGTTTCCAAACCGGGCCCCCCGCAAAAAAAATCCGGGCCCCTCTTCTAAAATCGTACCACCTTTCCCCAGCCACCTTCTCCCTTAATTCCAAGCATTAAACTCTAATGTGGACGTACATCTTTCATGAGTGAATTACATAGCTTAGTTCAAAAAATAAAATATAAACACGATTCGAGAGGAACTGAACCTCTGAATGCGAATGGGAATTGCAAATGAAATAATGAATTGAGTAAGCTATTATATAGTATTAATATTTACGGCGCCCCTGCCACACTTTATGGTATATATGTTCAAGAATTCAAAGGGAAAATAATTTATTTTCTCCAATGATTACTTAAAGATAGTAAAAATAAAGATAGCGATCTACTTAAGAACCATTCTGGCAATCTTTGTTTGAATCAGAGAGAAAAGAAGTAAATTTTATCTATAAGTAAGTGGTTTGAATAGTCTCAGTCTGGATTGTCTCACCGGATGTATAAATTTTAATGATTTGTAAACAAACAACATTCCTAATTTTTCAATAAGCTCACTACCAGCACACAATTTATTATTGAAGCTCTGTCAATGGAACTATTATTATTATTACGAGTAGATTTGAGCAATGATTGTTATTCTTTCTTGCCTTATTCATTATTTTCTACTTGTATTCTCTTGATATTAATTTATAACCAGACTGATAACATTGTTCTATTGCATATTTCTTTATACATAATGAATGAAACCTGTCATTTTAAACAATAAAACTTCTGCTTTTTTATCATAAGTTATTTCCATGATTATTTAATTTTCCTTTTTAAAGTATGCAATATATAATTATCATTTCGGGACCTAACCCGGCCCCCCTAGACCGAGTAATTTTATTATTTCAAAAAACTATCTGCTTTCTCAAATGATAAACAACGATAGCAACACAATAAATTATATTCCTACATTGTTAAAAAACAATCTGGCAACTTTTCAGAGTTAGATAAGGATATCACTATCTGCTTTGTGACAAGGATAGCAACACCAATGGAAATCAAATTCTGCTATTATAACGTATAATGAATAGCCGATTTTCGCCTATCGCTTTATAATAATTTTTCTGCAAAAAACTGAGGCAGCTTGCTGACCCAAAGAGCATGCAAATTTATAATTTTGCGGGTGCCCAATCCTTCATGACACTTCATGAGGTTAATTCCATACACCCTACACTCATTTGTATCCTCTGGATTCTGGGTCTTTAGGAGTTCTGTAGCTGACCTGTCAACTTCTGACAGATCCTGTCTGTCTTTACTCATAGATAAATAAATTTTAATCAACTGAATAATAAAAGCTGGTGACTGAGTGCCTGAATTTGGTAGGCGTGCTATTAATTAATTGGGAAGGGAAGGCAAAAGTTGGCTAGCCTTGTAAATATAAAACATATTTGTGAAGTACCCGCCAAAAACTCTATCTGAAATATTTTTCCATCTATAGTTTTGATGTCATTCATTCTGAATGTTTTTCAAATTCATAATAACTTATTAATTCAACACAAGTTGGAAACATGTTAAAAATAAAATTAGTCATGAATATCCTTTTGATCATGGAAATATATGTTTTACAAATAAAATATTATTGGTATTAATCTCTTTTGTTGAAAAGAGATTTGGAGTTGATTTTACCTCATTCAGCAAGCAATATTGACAAAAAATGTACACTTCTCGATGAACTAAATAACGGCTACACTCTGTTCGAGCAGACTCAAATTCTCAAAAAGATGCATTTACATTAAGTGCTTCCAGATAGACTCTTAAAATTGGAAGAGAAAGAAGTTGATCCAAGTTATTGAAGTAGATCCTAAGTCATTGATGATTTTTTAATTAATTGTAGATATTCATTTAAAAATCAAGTTGTCAATTGTCTGATGATTTTCAAAAATATAAATATTTTTACATCACTGATTGAACAGCTGAGCAGGCAGTCCTTCATTCCGTCTTCCCTCGCACACCGCGGTTTGCATCTTTCGTTTTCGTCAAAATTCGTTATTCCTTGCATGTGGTTGATGGCTTGGTAAAGTGTGTAAGCATAATTTCTGCGTTTATTTGACTTTATTTTTCAAATTTGTAAATTAATGGAACATTTTACTATCCCCATCATGGATTTGGACTAACGAAATACGTTTGAAGCTCTTTGGGGGCAGAACTGTGATAACCAATTCATCCTGCTTTTGACATAAACTAAAAATGCTTCTGCAAGTCAATGTATTGTGGTGTTTATTTTTTATATCTTCATTTAGCAATTGTGTACATTCTTCAAAACTCAATGTCCCTCGAGTTTTGTTACCATTGTTCAATGACTTTTCAACAAATTTCACGCTGGACGTCAGTGATGATGGCTGTTACAAATGGTACGGTATTTAGGCCTAAATAAATAAATTGTTCTACTTCTAATGCGTAATTAAATAAATTAAATATAAAAGGTGAATAGAACCTTTATTGGTGTTATTTCACTTAATTGTAGTGAGTGTATTCTACTCCGTTTAAATATGATCTTTTCTAATGCCGGCCACTGTCAACATAACCTAAAAATTAGAACGTATACACAAGTTTTAATATTTTGATCCAAGTAAAGTCAAAAACTGTAGTTCATATTTTAATAATAATAATTTTCTGCAAATATGATGGTCCGTCTTCAGTATAGGCTATCAATATCAATGGGTGTGTTCGGTTTTATTGGTTTCTGAAATCTAAACTTGTTAAAGGCAGTTTGATTTTAAAATATTCCAGTGTTACTCAGCTTGTAAATTCATTTATTTGAATTGAATAGACAATCTTCTGACTAAGTAGAACATGTTTAGGCTATCTAGTCTGAACCAGGGATGAAAGAAATAATAATATTTACTTTATGCCTGAACTGACTTCAGTTAATAAGTTAATTCATCTTAAGGTCTTAAATTATAAGCCCAACAAATTTATTTTCAGCTCAACTTTTTATAAAACTTTAAATGACTCTTGTTAAATTTAATTTATTTAAGTTGATTCATCAAATAATCTAGGTAATATTCCCGTCAAAATATGCCGGCAGTCGCGCTGTTGTAAAAATTACAACAGTGTCAGTTTTTTGCTGCACAAAATTATTGGATGGGAAGGTGTTAGTGATTGAATGAGTCCTAAACTTTCTCCTCATCACTCCACTGAGTTGCAGTAGGCCTATCAACCGAGCAATGGTTCAGTCTTTAGATGCCATGTAGTCGCAACAGTGCATAAGATAGGGAAAGACTCTATACGGGGACTGTAAACGAACCAATAACACAGAATTGATGCTTTTGCTTGGTGTACCCTATTGGGCTATGAAATGGTTCACAGGCGTAAAATAATCCAAGAAGATGGAAAAAGTAATTATAAAATTAATTCATATGTTTTGACAGTAGAGTACTTAACACTTGAAAAATTGGATGTTGTAAAAATTACAACACGCGACTGTTTGTGTGATTTACCAGAAGGTAAAGACTACAAAATTCTTAAATCACTCAGTATTAGCTCCTCAACATTAAATTTAATTTTTAATATTAATTCCATTCAAATTCTAATTTAGCTTTAAAAGTTTTGGATGTCTCAGTAAACTGATTGGCTAAATAAGATGTTCAAGTGTCTGATTGAATTGTACAAGATGTTCGAGTCTCAAAAGAACAAAATAGAAAGTTTTTATTAGATAAGAGTTCAAATAAGTTATAAGTTGAAATTGGATAAAATCTCAATTATAAACTGATGGTGTTTGTTTCAAAACAACTCTTGTGAATTCAATTCAGTTCAAAAAAATTTTATTTCATAAGTCGTACTTGTAAATTCAATTCAAAAAGTTATTTATTTCATACAAGTCGTACAAACCATTACAGTGGTACATCATAAAATAAGAATACAATTTACAATAAAAAAAGACAAATGTCAGCACCACAGAAATTACAGCAGATATACAAATATATATTAAGAAATATTTACGTTCGCAGAGGCATTACTGCCTGTGTGCGAGAAATAGAGATTAAGATTGCTCATGTCTATCAAATTATTTATAAGATATTGTGATTCTGAACTCAAAAATTGCATTCATTTTTGCAGGTCAACATCGAGACTCGATGTCATTCAGTTGATCCCTTTGGATACTGAATTAGGCTGCTCTCGAAGCGCTCTTATTTCAACCATATCAAAGGAAGCTTCCCGAAACACGGTGATTGTTTTCGCGGAAGAAATATCAACCGGTCAAGTGTTCCGGTGCGATGTCATAGTCAACGTTATAAGCTATTTGAACATTGTCGCACGTACCAAGGAGCTGTTCATGGAAGAGGCTCCTGAACAGTTCGAAGCGAGGGCTTATGATGACCAAGGTTAGTTATTTCAACCCTCATTCCTCTTTTAATCAAAGCCAAAGTTACCTACGTTCAATCTTAACGATATAATTCTTGTCTCACCCAACTGTAATACTCGGTGCACGAGACACTTTCTTTGATGAATTTATCGCAGAAAGGTTTTGTTGTAGTCTCCTTATTAGAATGTTTAATCCTAGTTTTAAAACCATATCATCCTTCAAATTAAAATTTATTTCTTCATAAATAACATATTCACAAAATAATAGTGTAACAATAATAAAAACACTTCACTTATACTTTTGTACAAATTATTAAAAACAATATGAAAACTTGTAGTATCCTTTATTATTAAAAACTTTGAAATATTTCAACGACTATTTTCGACCCTAACTTAGGTCATTTTCAAGTTAGAAAATATAACAATGTAGAAAATAAAACAACATCTACATTTTCCACATTTCAACTTGAAAATGAAGTAAGTTATAGTCGAAACTAGTCGTTGAAATATTTTAAAGTTTTTAATAATAAAGGGTACTACAAGTTTTCATATTGTGTTTTATAAATCTTCTTCTTCTTCTCTGTCTCTTCCCCGCATGCCGTCAAAGCGTTGGGGTAGCCTCGACCCATCTTCTCCACTCCCGTCGATCCGCCGCCAGTCTCCTCATCTCTGGAACACTCTTTCCCCTTCTCCTCCCTATTTCCTCTATTCTGTCCTCGTACGAATACCTTGGACGGCCCACTGTTCTTTTGCCCTGTACTCTGACATTTACATACTGTTTGGCCTTTCTATCATCCCCCATCCGCTGTATATGCCCAAACCATCCAAGCTGCCTCATTTCTATCCTCTCGCTCACATCTCTCATGCCAACTTCCTCTCTTATCCTGGTGTTTCGAATCCTATCTCTCCTGGTCTTTCCTACTGATTTCCTGTGACACTTCATTTCCACCGTCCTGATTTTATTCTCATGGCATGATTTAATGGGCCAGCTTTCACTCCCGTACAACATGATGGGTTCAATTACTGATCGATAGACGTGATTTTTAATTCTTTTTTCTATCTCTCTTTTCCCAAAAATGCAATCCTTGATTGCATAGTAGGCCGTAGATCCCTTTCTCACCCTATTCATCACTTCCAGATCTATTTTTCCGTCCTCAGTAAACATTGTACCAAGGTATTCGTACTTCCCTACCTGTTCGAGCAGTTCTTCACTCACCATAATTTGAATATTCTCTCTCCCTCCTCTTGAAACCACCATCACCTTACTTTTACTCACATTCATAATCATTCCTCTTCGTTTCAGCTCCTCAGCCCATTCTGTCACTGATTGTTGGAGTTTCTGCTGAGTATCAGCAATCAGCACTATATCGTCCGCATATAGGAGAGCTCTTGCCCCAATCGGTCGCATGTTCCAATACCCTACCATCATATTCTGGGTCCTTCTCTTGCACACCTTATGGATCTCATCCATCACTAATATGAAGAGTAGGGGACTCAGACTGTCACCCTGTTTTACCCCCATCTCCATACCAAATTCATGGGACATTCCTCCACATATTCGCACTTTCGCTCTCATTCCTACATTGACACTAATGATGGCCTTGATCAGCTTTTCAGGTACTCTCTTTCTTTTTAAGGCTTCCCATATCACCTGTCGTGGAACTGAGTCAAAAGCAGCCTTCAGGTCTAAGAAAGCTAAATAGACAGGCTTTCCCCTCTCTAAAAATTTTGAGCATATATTCCTCAGCGATGACACATGCTCCTGGGCCTGTCTACCCGGCCTAAACGCTGCCTGTTCCTCCTCCATCTCTTGCTCTACAACTTTGCGCAAACGTTTCTCCAGAATACCCGTGTATACTTTCATGCTCACTTGAGAGAGGCAAACCGCTCTATAATTTTCACAGTCTGTGGTGGGGCCCTTCTTGTGGATAGGGATGATAATATTCTTGGTCCATTGACTGGGAACTCTTTCTTGATGCCATATCAAGTTGATCAAACTTGTCATCTTCTCTATCAAGAGATCTCCTCCCCATTTTATTAGCTCTGGCACAATCCCATCCTCTCCCGCAGCCCTTCCTGTCCTCAGCCTTTTTATTGATTCTTCCACTTCATTTGTAGTGATCTCATTGGTTATGCCATCTATCAATTCATCCATCATTTGCTGATGCTCATCTTGGTCAAACCCTGTTTCATTCTCATTTCTTTGGAACTTATTTTCGTAGTACCTTCTCCATCTCTCCATCACTTCCTCCAACTGTGACACCAACCTTCCATTTTCATCCACTATTGATCTAGTCTGCTTTCCAAATTTTCCTCTCAGCTGTTTCACCGTTCTCCAGAAAGCTCGCCCATTTTCACGTCCATGCAAATTTTGTAGATCTCTGCCAAAATTTTCCCAGGATTCGATTTTTGCTAATTTGACAGTTCTCTTGGCAACATTCCGTTTTTCAACGTAGATTCTGTAATCCTCCTGTCTCTTAGAGCCTATAAATTTCTTGTATGCTTTCTTCTTCTCTCTAACTTTCATCTTGACTTCTTCTGACCACCATCTAGTTCTTCTCTTAAACCTTCCTACTACTTTCTGGCCACATACCTCCTCAGCAGCACCCATAATAACTTCTTTCAATTCACTCCAAATAAAATCAACATTATTTTGCATATCTTCAGCATTTTGCAAATTTTCAATCCGATTTGAGAGCTCTACTTTATATTTTTCTCTACTTTCAGCAAGTCTCAACTCTTCATGCTTTATTCTCCTGTATGCTTTCTGTCTGCAAACCTTTCTTTCTCTAAAACCTGTGTCCGCAACCAGAAGTTTGTGGTCAGTGTCCAGTTCTGCTCCCCTTATGACCTTCACATCCCTAAAAGCATATCTAAGCTCTCCTTGATAGAGAATGTAATCAATCATGCTTTCTGCCTCTCTGCCTTCTCCAACGAATGTAATCTTGTGGATTCTCTTATGAATGAACCAAGTGTTCCCTATGAGGAAATTGTGTTGAGATGCATATTCAATCAATCTTTGTCCATTGTTATTCTTAATCACCTCACATCCATACTTTCCCATACACCCATTCCCCACCTGCTCATCCATTCCGATTCTTCCATTGAAATCACCAATCACTACAAGTTTCCTTGATTCTTCAGCTTCAATGGTTTCTCTCTCTAGCTGCATCCAGAATTCATCTTTCTCGGCCACATTTGCATCTTCTGTTGGTCCATATACTTGGATTATGCTAATTTTCTCTTCCAGGTCTAGATTTACTCTTATTATTCTAGGGCTAATGGCTTTCCAACTTCTAACTCTGGTGTTGGTTTCTTCATCTATTACAATAGCCACTCCACCGCAAGCTCTCCTTCCATCAGCTACTCCTGAGTATCTCATTACATATCCCTCCTCAAGAACTCTCTCTCCTACACCCCTTCTTCTCGTTTCGCATATACCCAACACCTTGATCTTATACTTTTTCATCTCCTCTACCATCTCTACCTCTTTCCCAGTCAGTGTCCGAATGTTCCATGTCCCAAATCTGATAAAGTGGCTTGTCCGTTTATTCCGTAAATTCCGGTCCCGTCCGAGGCTAGTTGTAGTTCTTTGAATCAGCTTTAAACCAGCGTGTGGGTGATTAGCCCAACGACGCCTTCTTTGGAGTACTTCTTCGTCTGACTCCTACCCCTCGACCTGTCCGGCTTGGGAGGCCCTGCTGGTAGTTACACTACCGCCGGCATAGCTCTCGGGGTTATTGGAGTACACAAGCCCCTCCACCAACGACAAGGTGTTGTACTCCCTAGGAGGGGGTTTTATAAATTTGTAACAATAATACTTAATGAATATACTCCCCTGCAAGCATACTCCCCTGACTTATTACATTTCATGGAAATTTTGCGGCCCAGGCTACCGCTTATTGAAAAAGTAAGATTGTTCAAAGGACAATAATAAAAGTAAGATTGTCACAGAAAGTGCAGTAATAAAATGTGATTGAGAATCTTCAAATTGATACGTTCGACTGAACGGCGATGGCCGAGAAAGATCTTGGATAAGATAAAGCATATAAATGTATAAATAGATGAAACATATATTTCAGAGGCTTTTTGTAAGCAAGGGTTGTGATAATTGTTCGTCCAAGAATCGTTTTAAGGTTTAGAGGGATCTGAACAATAAATTTGTATTATGTAACTAATGGCTGTCTGATTTAATCCTGAAGTAAATCTTATCGACTCTTCCATGCTTACTTTGTAAGGGCTAGACCACCTAAGGCGTTTTTCCAATGGAAACCCCTATCAGTCAATCGGAGAGGCTCCTGCTCTGCCGACTCTGAGAACGTCGTCTGCAGGGTGGCCACCTACCGGGAAAACCGGGAGAACCTTGAATTCCTCATGGTTTTACTAACCGGGAAAAATAACGTGAATTTTTCCAATTAGGCTACCTGTGATTTTTTCATAAATTTCAATTAATTTAGTAAATAAGTGTACAGTAACATATTTAATTAGTAAACTTCCTATAATTTTAGGTTAGCCAGTGCTTTTTTAAATGGTTCTTAATGTACTGATAATAGTTCCACTGGTGCAATCATGAGGTTTTATGGTCTAAGGGTGTAACTGAAGACTGTTGACCTTGTAGATATCCCATTAATTTCTGGTTTCAATTGATTTGTTAGCTTATTTTGAGTATAAAACAGTGAAAAAAATTTGGCGCCCGCTTATCGTTTATTTTAAAATGATCATATTTTTAGTCATGATATAAATCAATTATATTTCAAAATCAAATATTTTGATGGCTTCATTCTCTTTGGAATGAGATTTTTTTCAAGGTTTGAAGAGTCATCAACAGTCGGAATCGGCTATGGCACTGTACAGTACATAAATATACAGAGTGAGTCATATCATAGAGAAACAATAGCATAAGTAGATATCCCATGGTATAGGGCGTTTATTTCGCAACGTTTACTGTTATCTCAAGCCGCTAGTTCATGTAATTCTTTCCCGTGAAGCTGTGTGACACTGGTAGTCTCTCATATTGTGCCGTTCATACACTCTTACCCCAACAAAACAGTAAAATTCGACAGTAATCGACTCGAGATAACAGTAAAAGTTGCGACATAAACGCCCTATACCATGGGATATCTACTTACACTATTGTTTCTCTATGGTCATATGTTATTGAACCCTTCAATAAGCTGGAGACTGTTGTAGATATAATACTGTAACTTTCAGGCTAAGTTATTGGTCGAATACTCTAAATACCGGAACTGTACCTGGAAAATTTGAAATTTTACTCTGGAAAACCGGGAATTATTCATGATTTTTTTATTTCAAAATGGGTGGCCACCCTGGTCTGGAAACGCCTGAAATACGCTTAATATGGGTCTGGCCCTAATTGTGAAGGTCTCGAACCACTGAATTGTAATAAAATACATTTTCGCCACACTGCACAGAAAGCAGCTGTTTTCCAGTCCCTACGTAGATCTGAAAGACCTTGTTTGCAGACGACTTCAGAAAAGGGTTTCTTTTCCGGTCTAGGCCAGAAAGTTGTCTCTTTCCAGCCGCTCATGGAAGTAGTTAATAAGTCATCGGCTAGATCGGGCGAGTGTCCACTTTCATCATCAGCTGAAGTCGCCATGATTTCAGTTCCAGTCTCGAATCAAACTAATTCGCTTCTCAACCAGTTTTATTTAATTATTTATTGTTGATTAGTGCATTCCGAATTTTCAAAAATGCTTGAAGATGACTGTGGTATTCCAAGTGAAATTTTAAAAGAATCAGAAATCCTGACTGCAAATCTTCTACCACTAAAATCAAGAGATAGGTACGATAGCTTAACGAGTATTCTTTATTTATTTTGTCAGCAATACCTGTAGTGTGGCGAAAAATATCGTTCGCACCACGGGCAAAAATGTTTTTCCAGCTCTCAATATTTTCTAGTTCTCAATATTTTCTATCTCATTTTCTGCTCTAGGTGCGAAATATACTAATTCACAGCTCATTTTCATTCACCTAAGCGCATTCGGGTTCAGTAATTTAATTTCAAAGTTTAGTAAATCACGTTTACTGATTTGTTATCACAGATCGAGTTTACCACGCTCACTAATTTAAAAAAAAACTCCATTAAATCACGATTACTAATCCATTGATCTGATGTGTCAGGTAACGAGTTTACGACATTGGAAGGAGTGGAGTTCCACTGGACTATTAGCAACTGGAACGAGCAGATCAAAACCGGTCTTGGCAACAGTGTTCTGCGATTCATCACCTTTCGAGATTCTCCCTATGAAACGCCTCGCACCATAGCCAGATTTGATGCTCTCGGGCTGCGGGGACACATTGTGCTTTTGGAAGGCATCAAAACAGGATCGGCCAAGGTGAAACAGCTCACTGTATTTCCATTATTATCATCAGTTGATATATTTATCATTAATTTCATCACAGAAATACTTGGTGACTTCTCATCCAGTGAATTGGATAGGGCTTTATCCATGACACAGGTGCCATATAGTCTTGGCACAATGTTACAGCCTTAAACAGATTTGTCTAAAGGTGCGTACAGATATACGCGCCTCGAACACGCTAAGCACTCTCTCCAATCATGAACTTTACGCGAGATGTTACGCAAGGGTTCGCTTGAGGTTTGAAATATGTTCGAAGGATGATCGCTCCGCTCTTTTCTTATTGTTGACTTCGCTACAACCTAACCTCACAAATGTGAACGTCCAATCCAGCTGATCGGGTGACAAAACTAAATAAAATATTCTTACCAGGGGATTGCAGGGTAGCCTAATAATACATTATGTTTATATAATAAATTTATAATAAATATTATGATTATTCCATTTATTTTTAAAGGTAATGTCTGTCAATGTTTCGAAAGGTGAAAGGCTTGGGAGTTCGGCTTCTTTCTTCTAAATGCTAATATGCCGGTTCCCATTATTATAAATGCTTTTATAACTTTATATTATTCAATTTAATAGTTGATTATTAAATTTTGATAATTTTATTTGCTAACACAAAGATAGTAACTATTAACAAAAATTACAAACAAAAACGTTGACTGCGCATGCGCAACAGTCGGTTAGTTCGACCTAGGAACTTGCGAAGCTCGAGCTCTGTTACACGCTCCTCTCGCGTTCCACTCTTGCTCCACCTGCGATCATCAATCGATCTGCTCGAGTGACGTTCGATTGCGGAGCAGAGCGAAAGTCTGTACGCACCTTTACATTACAATATCTATATACTCTTGGCACAATGTTCCAGCCTTAAGAAGCTGTGTCTTTAAAATATACCACACTATATGAAAAAAGTGCACTATAGTCATTCAATATGAATGTATGATTTGTAATTGATACAACTGAAGTAAGGAAGAAATACATTAACGTTATTCCATAACTACAAAAGCCTAGCAGCATTTTATCTATGCTTAGTATTCCAAAAAAGTTCTTCAAAACGTCTTCGATATCCATATCTTTGATATCCTTCAAAACCCGTTGATATAATTTGGTAATTATTTGTTATATAGGTGACATGGACAATAATTCACGTATCTACTGTGGGTGGAACACAATTTAAATTAGACTGAAGAGTTGAAACTAGTTTTGTAATAATAAAATAACGGTTAATTGATAAGTTTTATTAAGTTTCAATAATCATTAGCTCTAAAAGATAAGTGATTAACCTACTGTTGGTGGAGTACGGAAATAGGTAATAATTATGCTCCTATATTGCAACTCCAATAATCAATCCTACAGCATTGAATCGGTAGAGAAAGAACCACCTTCAAATTCAAATTTCTTCCCTTTCTAATTTTGATGAATAGTGGAAATAATTCACTCATCTATTTTTTGTGTAGTTGAGAAGTTGATATTGTGGTAATTATTCATATGAATGAAAAAGACTAAGAAATTGTCAAAAAACCACTGATTTATTGATAATTAGAGATTGACAATGGTGTAACAACCGAAACCGGTCTTTCTAATCAATAAATCAGTGGTTTTTTGACAATTTCTTAGTCTTTTTCATTCACTCATCTATTCATAGTGGAAATAATGTTTTCCATCAATACGTTTTCAATTATTATTATATTTGTTGATTTTTATTTAATATTACTAGTTATAATTATTCATCATAAAGTATTGTAATAGTGCTATTTGAATATCTAATTATTATAGAAAACTACTACTAAAGTCAAAATTTTATGAGTCACAAAAAATGAGTGCTTGAAACCAGTTGTGTTCAAATAAAAAAATAATAAAGAGGGTACTGGTAATCAATTTACATTGTTTCCCTTTCTAATTGAAGTTGAAATAATGTTTCTTTATTCTTAGGAATCCAATACTTACCATCCTAATCTATTGTTTTTTTTCACTCAGGTCTCAGTTCAGCTTCCACATAAGGAATACAAGCACGTTGCCCCTATAGAAGTTCAATTGAATGTGGTGGCCAACCTCATTATCGATCCTCCCGATGCATATATACTTCAAGGCGACACTCTACGATACAGGATTGCACAGGTAAAATTTCTTCCAATCACTAGAGTGTGTTGAGCACCTCATAATTATGATGCTTGTTGCGTTTTACAATTGAACATCTTCGTTATTATAGCGCATACTGCTGTGGCACTCACATTAAGATAACGATAGTTTGTAATTAGTTTAAATAGAATGAGTTGAGACTGCAGCTTGATATTGGCGGCACCAGATTGTGTGAAATTGATACTTTCTCATTGCTGGCCAGGATAGCCGAGTCGACTAAGGCGTTACTCCCTTCAGTCTGCTAGTGCTACTTGGTCACGGGTTCGAATCCCGCCGAATCCCATCGAATAGGCATGGACGTTTGATTATCTCATAAATCACTACTCACGCACAAGCAAAAACCTCATGTGGGTATCATCCGCAAAAAAATTCTATTGAATATGTTCAATGTGAAAAAAATCGCTGTTTGGTGCATTTTTATTACATTGGGTAAGTATATTACCACTAGCTTACCCGCATCTTTGAGGAGTGTGGAGAGGCGGACACTGTTCGGCGCGGAGGTCTTGGCGTGGCTGAGGGAGGGCGATCGGGGCATAGGATGAGGAGGTGTATATGCGTGGTGTGTTTGCTTGTGTGAAAGGTGTGTGTTTGCGTGAAATTTTCTTGTTTCTTGCTTAAAAATAAAAAAAAATTCCTATAACTCTATTTTCTAACTTTTTTTTTATTTTCTTTCAGTCTAAAATATATTCTACTAAATTGAATGAAATTGTTTTTGTTTTTTTTTCAATTATTGATTTATTATATATACATATATTTTCTATCATATTACTTATTATTATATTTAAGAGATTATTTCCTTATGCTTTAATGTAGATGCATTAGAATTGTATAGGAGGGTTAAGTGGGAGAGAGGACCCTAACTTCGCCCTCCAGGTTAAAATAAAGGCAGCCTATCTATCTATCTATATTCAGTCACATGAGCTTGCATTAGAAAGTTTCAATTTCACACAATGTGGCAATGTCAATATTTTAACTGATAGCTCAAGTGTCAACTATTCAGAGTCTTGTTAATTTTTAATTCATATTACCTTTAAATTTGCACAAAAATTACAAGAGATACTGACTATTAGTTTTGTTAATTTATTGTTATTTTATATTTATTTCTTCAGCGCTACTTGATATTTTTATAAAATAGAATTATTAGGTCAAAAATAAAAGGGTACAGTACTAACATTATATCTAAACCAACTAATTGTAATAATGTGAATATTGAGTGGGTATTATTGTAGTTGTTTTTGTGTATCTTATATTATTTTTCAGGTTTTTGAACTGAAATGAACCTTGATTTTTACTGTATGTTGAACCCTGCGTTTTAGTCTGAGAATTGACTCTGTCTTGTTTGAATTTGCTAACTTGTTGCTTAGTTGTCGAAATTAAAGCAATTTTCGTGCATTTTTCAAATGCAGTTTCAATTTCTTGTCGAAAAAGCTACTGTTTGGGAATTGTACGACCATTGACCTTTTTGCAGCTTTGGCTTTTCCACTGGAAGTTATGCTCAACGCTCGTGGAGGGGGGATAATTTTCAGTGAAAAGGCCTCAGTTCTAATTGAGACGCGAACGAAAAATCATGTAACGGTGCGCGAGCCTCGGTCCTCTGATTGGACCCATTTCCCATTCAGAGGGACAAATGGTTAAGTTTCCAGTTATCAGTAATTTTTATCTAGTTGAATAGGAAACCAAACTTTATAGAGTTAGTAGGAGTAGAATCAGGAAATTATTTGTGCGTGTGAGTTCAAGTATAGTGAGTTTTATTAAAGCGTATGTGAGTGTTTCTGAAGAGTCCAAGTTTGAATATTGTTAAAATGGTGAGTGCCGAACTTTTGTTGTTCTTCTTATTAAGCTCATAATTTAATTTCATAGAATGACCGAGGCCCAAATTTAAATGCAGCAAGTTAGCAGGTTCCCAAAATGTATAGATTAAAAATTGAGTATGTCTTCTTGACCTGAATCGATGGCTGAATAACTTTGTTCTGTTTGAAAATTTGACATGTTACCTGACTTTTATTAGTTTGTTCTATTTATTTAAAGTTCAATAAACCTGAAGTTGAATTTTATTAGTATTTTTCATTGAAGTTCCTGACTCGTAGTTGCTAGTTGCTAAAATAGGTGACAATTAGTTAATGATGATAATCTGTGCATGTGAATGAACGAATCCACTAAAAGCTCCCAACCAATCAATGATTCAAATACCGGTAGATGATTTGATAGCAGTAAACTTTAGCCAATATTACAGAAAAGAAGAAACAACCCCCCTCCGTCTACATTGGTGGCCAGCGGTGGTATGGTCTGCAAGAATAACTATCGAACCACATGTATTCTTATATATTTTGGAAGATTAACTCAATAGAGACCAATATGTCACCGGTTACAGAAATGATGTCAGGTGTGGTGTAGGGTTAATAATACCTCCATCGGTTACATAATCATAAATCTACATTATTATAATAATTGTTATTTATTTATTGAATGAAGCAAGCTAATACAAAATTTAGAAAAGCGTGTACTGTGATAACAGCTTTTACATTCTACGATGGTCATTCTTTTAACTTCTCATTGGCCATAATTAATAGAAGAATATATAAATAAATAGTTTTCCACTAAACTTACTTACACTTATGATTATTCTTAATCATAATAGCCGTGAAGGTTCATGGATTTGTCATACCAATGATCCAGCCTTCCAAAATTCTCTTCATAAAATTATGCCACCAAATGATTTAAAGTAGGCTATGCCGTTGTTTTGGAGCTTCTCGTTAGTTTGAGCTCTGTCCTCAAAGTCATGTCTTGAGTTTATGGAGAAGGTTCAAGTAGATAGTGGCCAAGTCTGGTTTGTATGGTGGATGTTCGAATTTAACCCATTTGATTTGCTGGAGAAGGCGTTTGGTTGCACCAGCACTGTGAGGCCGAGTTGTCATGGAATTTCAACTGGCGTCTTTAATTTTCCTACACCATTCTTAGTTAAATTTATGTAATTTATTAAATTTATGATTGCAAAAAGGAATAATGCTACGCAACTAGCTCTTGGCTGGAGCCTCAATTGAGGCTGTCATGTTTCGGGATCTATAAATCTACAACAATTTACGAACTGACCGCACTGATCACAGGACGTCTGGTGGGGATAACAAGCTGTGAAATCATTCTCCTACCCATTGTCTTTGTCTTATCCTATTATATTAAACGAGCAATTTCTGTATTTTTATATTTATTCATATCTGGTTATTTATGTTCAACGGATCTCGAAAACGGCTCTAACGATTTTCACGAAATTTGGAACAAAGTAGGTTTATGCTATAAAAATTCTATTGCACTAGGTCTCATCTTTGGGAAAACTCGCTGAACGACATGAAAAGGATAATTCATCCTTGGCTGAAACAGCTGTGGATAGTAAAAAAGTGAGTGAGCGAGTGAAAAATCAAAATATCGCATCCCCGAAATTCATAAGATGACATATAGCCAGCTGTGAAATATAAACTCGATCATTTTAGAGAATTGTGTTCTGTTTATCAATAAATAAAAATAACGAGCGAAGCTCGGTGCCCCGATATTGATATGTGATCGGAGGATGATAATAAATGTTCCTTGTACTTTCAAAATTCGTAACAAAAATGAATACCGGTTCTGGTTGTTCGTTTCAGGTGCAAGCTGGAAAACTGGAAGAGATCACATTACCGTCGCAACAGTACTACCTGGAGGTAGAGGACAGTGGCGTGGCCACCCTGGAGCGGTCGTCGCACGCGGTGGTGGTGGCCGCGGCTACGGGGCGCACGCGGGTCGTGCTGCGGGACCGCAATGCGGATGCGGATGACGAAGCGGCACCGCGACTGCCGTCGGCTAGTCTCACGGTCGCCGCTTCCGCATATCTTGTCCTCAACCTGTTGCCGCATCGCAACTGGCATGTACAGGTCGACCAGCGGTGTACGATTGCTGTCGACATCTTCGACAGGTATGAGGTCCACGTTATAATGGCAGTGTTTGATTAACATTGGTGTTGCTATCTTTGTCTAGCATTCAACAAAGCAGATAATGTTATCCTTTCCCAGTTCTGCACCATTGCCGTAGACCTCTTTGGCAAGTATGCTCTAGACAAGTGAGGTCCAATTTAATAGTGAGGTACACGTTTATAGTAAGGTTCCGAGTCTTGTTAATTTGTAACTCATACTTTCTTTAAATTTACACTACAATTACAAGAAATACTGACTCCATAGTGAGGCATTATAATTGCAGTGGAAAAAGATAGAAGAGTGTAGCCGATTCTCTGTCTTCTATAGAAGATAGCTGATACCGGTATATCTGATGTAACCTTTCATTCTTGGAGGTCAATAGACTATAGGGTGTCTGATAAGTCACTCCCTATTTTTAAACAGCTATAATTTATTTATTTATGAACCAATTTTGTTAGAACTACATTTGTTAAGGTGCGTACAGACTTTCGCTCTGCTTCGCAATCGAACGTTACTCGAACAGAGCGATTGATGATCGAAGGGGGAGCCAGAGTGGAACGCGTGAAGAGCGTGTAACGGAGGTCGAGCTTGGCTAGCTCCTAGGTCGAACGTCAAACTGACCAATAGTTGCGCATGCCTGGTCATCGTTTTCGTTTGTAATGTTTGTTAATAGCTACGATCTTGTTAGCAAATAAAATTACCAAAATTAATAATTAACTATTAAATTAAATAATATAAAGTTATATAAGCATTTATTATAATAGGTACTGGCATATTAGCATTTAGAAAAAGAAAGAAGCAGAACTCCCAACCAAGCCTTTCATCTTTCGAAACATTGACAGAAATTAACTTCTATAATAAAACATTAAAATAAATGCAATAATCATAATATTCATTATCAATTTATTATATAAACATAATGTATTATTAGGCTACCCAGCAATCCCCTGGTCAGAATATTTTATTAAGTTTTGTCACCCGATCAGCTGGATTGAACGTTTCACATTTGTGAGGTTAGGTTGTAGCGAAGTCAACAATAAGAAAAGAGTGGAGCGATCATCCTTCGAACCTCTATCGAACCCTTACGTAACATCTCGCGTAACGTTCATGATCGGAGCGAGTGCGGAGCGTTTTGGAGGCGCGTATATCTGTACGTACCTTTGGAGAGCACTCCTTGAGGTTGTGTTCAACACCATTTTTCATTTGTTTCAGTTTAAAAATGCCCTTTCTCTTGACTGTGGAAGAACGATCCAAAATAGCAGCTTGTTATGAGGTCTGGGGATCTGTGGTGCGAGTACAAAGGTGGTGGAGGTCTGATCGAGGGTTCCATGCAACACTGGATTGAAAAACTGTTAAAAATTGCGATTCCAAATTTCTAAAAACAGGGAGTGTTGCAGATGCAAGACGATCAGGAAGACCATCAACGTCAAGGACAGCAGAGAATGTTGACAGAGTTCGTGAAATGTTCATGAGGAGCCCTAAGAAATCAATGCGTCAAGGATCTCGTGAAAGTGGTCTTTCACATTACTCTGTTGCAGCAATTCTTAAGAAAGATCTCAGTGTTTTTGCATCCAGTGCTGCATGGATCCACCCTCCACCACCTATGTACTCGCACCACAGATCTCCAGACCTCATAACGAGCTGCTATTTTGGTTCTTTCTTCCACAGTCAAGAGAGGGGTCATTTTTAAACTGAAACAAATGAAAATTGGTGTTAAACACAACCTCAAGAAGTGCTCTATCTAACACATGAAGTTCTAACAAAATTGGTTCATGGATGAAGAAATTATAGCTATATAAAAATAGGGAGTGACTTATCAGACATTCTGTATAGTGGGGTCCACGTTATAGTGGCAGTGGAGAAAGATAGGAGAACAGCGTTGCCGATTATCTGCCTTGCCACTGCTTTCTATAGAGGATAGCTCATTCCGGTATATCTGATGTAATATTAACTCTTCATTCTTGCAGGTGAGATTCACGTTATAGTGGCAGTGGGCATAGATGAACAGCGTTGCCTATTCTCTACCTTGTCACTGCATTTTATAGAAGATAGCTCATTCCGGTATAACAGATGTATATTAAGGCTGTAGTTTTTCGATTTGTATATCATCAAGCTATCAAAATGAAAAAGTTTTCTCAGGAAAACATTTTTTTCCGATCATTACTTTTCGAGATATGAGCGACTAAAGTTTGAATTTTCGGGAGAGATCATTTCAAATTCGGTACGATATAAATCCATGAGATTTAGAGGATGGATTCTTCATGGTATTGTTGATCTAGTAAAACAAAAATTTTCTGAAAATATCAATTTTTGGAAAAGTTATTCAATTTACCAAAAATAACTCAACTAAAAGTTATTTTTGGTTATTTTTAGTAAATTGAATAACTATCTTAAAAATTGATATTTTCAGAAAATTTTTGTTTTACTAGATCAACAATACCATGACGAATCTATCCTCTAAATCTCATGGATTTATCTCTTACCGAATTTGAAACGTTCTGTCCGAAAAAGTTGAACTTTAGGCGCTCATATAGGCTCACAAAAAGTAATGATCAGAAAAAAAAATTTCCCGAGAAAACTTGTTCATTTTGATAGCTTTATTGTGTACAAATCAAAAAACTTTTAAAAATATCACGAGTAAAAAGTTTATTTTTAGCCTCTGCACAGCCTTAACTCTTCATTCTTGACCTCCAAGAATAAACTAACTGTTATTTCAAAAATGTCTCCCTTGCTTGAGCGGATATCTTGAAAACTGCGGTGGAGATATCAGAAAACTACAGTGAAGTTCACGTTATAATGGCAGTATTTGATTAACATTAGTGTTGCTATCCTTGTCTGTCATTCGACAAACCAGACAGCGACATCCTTTCCTATATTGAGGTTCATGTTTCAGTTGCAGTATATGATTAACACAGGTGTTACTTACTTTATTTTATGTGGCTCTACAGTCCATGATGAACTTTGGCCTCCTCAACATGACGCCTCACGTCTCTCTATCTTGTGCTCTCTGCTGCCAGTTTGTCACTCCCAGCACACGTAGATCACCCATAACGTCACCAATCCATCTTCTCCTTGGCCTTCCTCTTCTCGTCTCAATCACTATATCATCCATTATTCTAACCGGTCCTCTTCAACCATTATCACTACATGACCCAGCCATTAGATTCTTCTTGCTTTTATGGTGCGTATAATAACACTGGTGTGAAAATTACTAATACATTGGAAGGAATCCTGTTTACAAACAAATTGAACTGATACTTGAACTGACTCTTACGTACATTTAAACTGGTAAAATCGATGACGTTCAAATTTATCTAGAAACGTAAATATGCAGTGTACATTATATTGCGATGATTTTAATAAATTTTCATTATTGTAGGACGGTTTCATGATAGTTTGCAGTTTGTAAACATGGTTTTTTTCGTATTTTGCAGTGACAACCACAGAATGCACATTGGAGAGGGAGTGAAAGTGATCACTTCATGGCCAGATGATATGCTGGAGGTGAGAGAGATGACCAAGAATGGGACCCACATTTGTGGCATAGCACGGCAGCCTGGCACAGCCACCATAGTCAGCCGACTGGAATCTGTTCGCTCGAAAGATGGCAGTGTATTTCACTTCAAGCCCTACATCTCAACGCAAGCTGAACTCGTCATTTTCCCCAGACTTGCTCTCAGACCGGCCGAGGTTGTTCTGCCCTGGGACCCTCATAAGATATTGAAGTGAGTACTCCAAACAGATTCTTATTTTTCAACTCATTTAATAAAACTCCTAAAAAATTCTGGACTATTTATGTGACCGTTACATTTCACGTTATTATGTCACATTCATTTCATTTCATTGACGTTATTTTGTCACATTCATTTCATTTCATAGAGAAAAGTTAGCATTAGAAGATATCCCATGGTATAGACGCCCTGTTTATGTTCCAAATTTAACTGTTAACTCAAGCCGATAGTCCTATTAGAGCCTCTTCTTCGTGAAGCTATGTGACACTGGTAGTTTCTCATCCTGCTTCATTCTCACACTCTTACCTGGCCAATACAGTAATAATAGACAGTAATCGGCTTGAGTTACAAAAACCGGCTTGAAATTTGGAACATAAACGACCTATACCATGGGATATCTTCTTATGCTATCTTTTCTCCACGATTAAGTCATCATTCATTTTATTTGTAGTTTTCTCGGTGTAGAAATGTTTTGTTAACATCTCGGTTTCCAATCAATAATTTATAATCACTTTCGAATACTTAAATTACGACATGGCAGTCCGATTTTTATGATTGAAAGCTATTAGCTCCTACTCACGTTTGTGGAGTGCTTTCGGACGCTGGACCCTTTTTCAACACTCAGAAGCTAATAGCTTTTAATCATAAAAATCAGACTGCTATGTCGTAATTTAATTATTCAAAAGTGATCATTAACAAGCAGTTCGTAATGGAAAGAATAAATTATAGAGAGAATAAATTATACTTGACTTTACTTTACAAAAATAATTGGTCTATTTTTTAAAGAAACGCTGATACCTAATGCAATCTTATTTATTATGTCGCTCACATTAAAAAAACGTCATATACACAATTACGATACGAAATGACAAATTATTGAATATAGATAATAACAATATTTGTGATAGGATATGTTGATATGATGGGTTAATATATTTCTCATCATTTATCGTTAATTTTTTAGGCCTGAAGCAAAATTGAGAGCAAGTGGAGGAGATGGAACATACATTTGGAACAGCGTGAACCAGTCAGTTGCCATTGTAACACAAACGGGTGTCGTGAAAGCAGTCAACCAAGGAGAGACCGACGTGTTTGTAGCCATGTCACGGAATCATCATAACCGAGAATCTTCAAGGGTGTATGTCTTGCCGCCAAGTCACATTGAGATCGTAGAGTACATGTTGGAAGCTGAAGTGGACTCACCCATCTTCATTCATGTAGCAATGCATGCTGAAAGATTTGTGTTTGGCAAGAAGATGCGTGTTCCATTCACCAATTGTCAAGACTTGCCTTTCCAAGTGAAACTGTGGGAGGATAACTTCTTCTATAATGCGAGTGCTAAAAGTGAGCCGGTTGGAATAGCATGTGCGACCCTGGCAGTGGTTGGTACATCGGTTGGAAGCACAAAGTTGAGTGTTGTTTATGAACAGGGGTCTACTCATTTGGAAGCAAACGCTGTAGTAGCTGCCTATCAACCTCTACAAGTGATCCATCCGTCCTCAGGTGAGAGTGTACTGGCTGTTGGATCTTCACGGCATATAGTGTGGAGCGGCGGGCCAAAGCCTTGGATGGGAAGAAACTTCGAACATCGACACAGCATCAGCTCTGATCAAAGTATTGTCGAAACTGTCGAGTTGTCAGTCGGCCACCAAGGGACATACGTATTCAGTGTTCTTTGCCGCGCTCTTGGAGAAGCTGACGTCACGCTGACTGTCACCAACCACCCAACTCTCGCCGGCTGCAAGAGTGTCCAATCATCTTCTGTGGTGAAAGTGTTCTGCTCCAGACCGCGTTATCTCTCACTAGCTATCCAGCCGCTCTCCTCATCCTGCCCTGCCAACATGAACTCCGATCGAGCTGTGGCGCCAACCTACCACGACATCAAACTGTTGATGACTTTCAAAGATGACCAAGGTAGAAATTTCGATAATGCTACTTCTATTCAGGTAGATTGGAATTTGTCTAAGAAGAATCTTGTTTCAATTCCCAATTCGAAAGGGATCATGTTGGAGCACAAAACTGAGAATGGTTACATCTTACCTCTAGATCACTATCAAATGCTTGTACCGAAAAATCGAACTGGCCTATTGAGAGTTACAGCTACCGCTGTTGGATACAATGAACGTATGATTTATGAACTAGGGATCACACCGGAAGAACCACCTTTCGGAATCCTCAATGAAGCCGGATACTTTGTCACTCCAAACATCCAAGCATCTCTAGTCATTGCTTTAGTTAACGATACAATCATCACACCGAATCGTACAGCCATATTCAACCATCCCACCAACAAAGTTAGTCTCGCCGTCTCTGAGGGATCTGGTCATTATAGCATTGTTCTAAGCTCGCCTGACATAGCTACTGTGACCTATGTGGAAGGTTCCAATGCATTAGAAATCATTCCGAAAGTTGATGGCTTGTTGAGGATAGCATTGTTCGACCTGTGTCTGCCCTCAAAGCCGGCTGTTGTTGAGTTGCAGGTGCTGCGAGTTGGTAGTATCAAAGTAGATGTGGTCGACCGAATCGAGAAAGGACGTTGCGTCACAGCCATTGTTCATTTGTACGACTCCTTAGACCATCCTTTGAGCATCATTGATACCGAATTACTAGAACTGCGTCCATTCATTGAATCTGACATAATAACTATTAAACCGATCGGTGAGAGTCAAGATAGGAAGGAGGTGCTTTACAGCATTACAGGGTTGCATCTGGGAGAAACAAAACTGACATTCAGCTCTGGTCATGGAGCTCGTGAAGTGCAGAGTGCGCCAGTGTCCATCCAGGTGTTTCCCCCACTACGCCTCCTGCCTCGCAACGTCACCATCACCATTGGAGCCGCCTTCCAGTTGAGCTATGTGGGCGGGCCACAGCCAGACTCCACCCTCGAATTCTCATCCACTGAATCAACCATTGCCAAAGTTTCAAATATTGGATTGATTGAAGGCAATAAGTTTGGTGATATATCAGTCTACGGCATGGCTGTAGGTTTGAATAAGATGACTGGCAGTCAGATAATATACTCGAGAGATTCAGTAGATGTCCATGTGATACCATTGGAAGGCATAAAAATCCAGACACCATTGACAAAGTTGAAAGTTGGTTCAAGAATGCCAGTGTGGGTGGTGGGGATACCCGACCAACTGACGCCTCTAGTCCTGGGCTCCATAACACCACCATTGCTCTTCAAATGGCATGTGTCATCGCCCGACATAGTTGAGCTGAGAGATATATTCTTCAGCACTGGAATCGAACTGATGGATAAAGATAAAGTGTCAATGCGAGTAAAAGCTCTAAAACCGGGCAGAGCCACTTTACATCTGAATGTTACTGTTCAAGGAAGTATCACTAAATGCCCCGAAAAAGCCACTGTTGTATTTAGTAACTCAATTGAACTGGAAGTTTTCGAAGAGCTCACTCTAGTCAAACCGAACATTTCTCCATCATTGTACAAACCTATACTACTGGCTCATGAGACTGATATGCAACTGCAGACGAACAAAGATGGTGTGAATAAAATCTTGTACAGTGTTTTACATTTTCCAAATGCAATCAGTGGCTCAGGTGGGACTGTGTCCAGCTCCACTGCCCTGTCTAAGAAAGGACCGGTCCTCACAGTCGACAACAATGGACTGGTTTCTACGAGCAGCACATCAGGCAAGGCGCTTGTCCTGATTCAAAGTTTGGAAGGCTATGGAGTGGAGCAGTTCATCGGCGTCAATGCAGAAGTCAAGCCAATTCACTACTTGATGATCAATATCAATGCAAAATTGCATGTGGACCCAGAACAACAAATCTCGGCTCTACCCAGAGGGCTCGATCTGGAATTGGTGATCAGTTATCACGATAATACAGGAGCGGAATTCACGGCCGCCAGAACAGACATTAAGATGCGTCCAAGTCGTTTCGATAAAATGCATTTGAAAAGGGGACTTGTCAATGGAACTCTTTCTGCTAGCTTAGTGGGCTCTGGAAATACTGTGCTGAAAGTGTGGGACGATACAATTCCCCATCACTCGAAGGATTATGTCAAGTTTCCAGTTGAACATTTGATGTACCCCGACAAGAATGTATTGACTGTGGGTGACATTGTGTGCTTTTCAATGCCGTTACTGTCGGAGAGTGGCGAGTCTGGGAAATGGAGTTGTGCTGACCCAGACATCCTGGCGATCGAGAGTGATGACGGCATCGGTCGGGCCACAGGCAAGACTGGCACTGCTCACGTGACCTACCATCTCTCCAATGCCATCACCGCAACCACCCCCATGCAAGTGCTACCTATATCGTCGATTGCCTTCCTGCAGCTGGAAGGACGCAACGTGTCCAACACTGAAGGCCACACCTTCCTCGCCTCTCTAGTCCTACTCAACGGGCAATCTCCTGACAAACAGAAGAACATACTTGCCAATGATGGTAACCCATGTCGGCAGAAAGACTTCACCGTTTCCCATTATCCGTTCACATGCGAGGCGCGCTTCAATAGCATTATGACCTCAATCGATATCAATGAGATATTCATCATTCGACCACACTTTTCCATGAAAACTGGGATGTATTCGTGCGCTTTCAAGACTGCCGGATATCCCTCAATGAACATCAGCACCCTCCAGTCAAACATCACTCTGCGAGCGGTCAGTGGAAAGGCGGTTTCGGACCCGTTAGTGATACCATTCCTACCAGCTATATTCGTCCACACAACTGAAATCCAGCTCAGTGACAAACAACCGTCCGGCTACTTCAAGATATCGGGCATTGAACTTGTGCTAGCGCAGATCGAGGTGGTTGCCAAGGAGACTAATTTCTTGACAATTGGATCGAGGGAACGGTCGTCGCCTGACTCAGTGATCTACGTACTGAAAGTGAAGCCGAATCTGTGGGGAGCAATGTCCAGCAATGAACAGCAGTTACATGTTTCGGTTGTTTCGCCAATCACGTCGCAGCAGATCTCGATCGCTGTGGTAGTCCGCATCAAAGGGGACAACTGGCTGCATGCCCCCTGTCTGGCTGCCAACACGGACATCTTCTCTTCCGACTTCACGTGGTCGCCTTCCTTCCTCAGAATGTTGACCATTGGCATATCTGTCGTTGTGCTGATAGTCATACTGTTCTTGAGCTACAACCTAATCATGAATTCCAG
Organism: Nilaparvata lugens; assembly: GCF_014356525.2. NCBI lineage: Eukaryota > Metazoa > Arthropoda > Insecta > Hemiptera > Delphacidae > Nilaparvata > Nilaparvata lugens. The sequence continues at coordinate 19,446,794 of NC_052505.1, forward strand.
AGTGGAGACATCACAAAACATATACTGCGGATCAACTCCTCGAGGTAGGCTCAATCAACTATCGCATTTTATTCTTTATTCATTGTTAATAGCATCTCTCATGAATAGTTTCATATAATTATATTCATAATAGATATCCGATGTTTCTATTGAATAGTGAAGTCCACGTTATAATGGCAGTGGAGAAAGATAGGAGAACAACGTTGCCGATCCTCCGTCTCGCCAATGCCTTCTATAGACGGTAGCTGATACAAGTTTATTTATTAATAAAAACAATATAAAAACTTGTAGTACCCTTTATTATTTAAAAATTTAAAATATTTCAACGACTAGTTTCGACCATAACTTAGGTCATTTTCAAGTTGAAATGTAGAAAAATGATCTAAGTTATGGTAGAAACTAGTCGTTGAAATATTTTAAAAATTTTAAAGTTTTTAATAATTAAGGGTACTACAAGTTTTATATTGTTTTTATTAATTTGTACAAATGTAGCCCGTATAAGTGAAGTGTTTTTAGGTTTACTGATGTAATATAAACTGTTCATTCCAGTTTGAAATTATCAATTATATTCTATCAAGAAATAATATTTTTCAATAATTTCATAATGAATTTTCATAAATAAGATGGAATATTTTGTTAATTATTAATTTTACATTGTTAAAAGACGATCTGGTAACAGAGCAAATCGAGAAAGAGATAGCGCTATCCGCTTTGTTGACAAGGATAGCAATACCATTGCTAATCAAACAATGCCATTATAACGTGAACCACACTATAGCACAGCTACGTCTTGAAATTAATATGATTTCTGTTTACTGTACGGTCAAGCAAACAGGCCGGACATTGTAAAATCAGTTGCTTATCATTTTTTGATGATACTTTTGATTTAAGTATCAGTTGTATCAGCAAAATACAGAGTTTTATGAACAAGATAAGATTATTACTGTAATCCAATTCAATTTCAGTCCACCCCAATATAAAGTTTCAACACCCAAATTCCTTGTATCGGTATAATCTCAAAAGCTGGTTAACTTTTACATTGATCAGCCTGCCAGGTTGGTCTATATCAAATCAAAATCATTTATTGTCATTACAAAACACATAACAAAGTGGCAAAACTTTAGTCTGCTAGCTCTGCCTGGTCATGGGTTCGAATCCCGCCGGCAGGCGGAACATTTGATCATCTTTTCAATCACCCACGCACTTCCATTACAGGCAAAATTCATATGTGGGCATCATCCGCCATAAAAAAAAACACATTAAGTGCTATGAACGAAAACGTTAATGTATATAATTCATATCACAAATTTGAAGTAGATACGGTGTAACGTTGAACAAATTTATCGATGACTTTCTGCATCATTATCATTTAAAGCTGCTTCGTGCAGTAAATGTAATGCCATAACCTAATTTGCAAGTTTTAAACCTTAATTTGACTACAAAATACCATAATAAGTTATATTGCCTTCCAAAGATATGAAACTTTTATATACAGTTCCAAGCTTAGAGAAAGTTTTTTAGTAATTATTTTGAAATGAACTTGAATTAATTTTTTTCTTCTAGCTTCCTACCAAAACGAATCACTGAGATGCAGAAGATATGCATGTAGATCACGCAATGATTCGAACGATTTTTTTTACACGTTGGTATTCTTTCATTGTTCCAATTGATCCTACATTTTATTCATATTTGTGGTATTTAAAATATATTATTCATTAGCCTACATATTCTTTACATTATGATCAGTATTCTATCTAAAATGTAATAGTTCAACATAAAATCTCGCCGTTACACCAACCCTTTATGTTTTAAGAAATGAGTTTTGCATTTTAAGCATTAAGCATTTTCAAGTTTTGGGCCCATCTTCAGCGTATTTTAATCTTTATTTTATGCCAATCAAGTCTTTATCGTACGAACGAATATTTCTAATTTTGATAATGAAATGTCTAAATGTTTAATCTGAATAATAATAATAATAAATTTTTATTTCCATCAATATACAAACAAGCAATCAAGCAATAATAAACATAAAATACTTTTCCTACTATAGTTTGACATTAATAATATGTGGAAATATTCAACCATGCAAGTGATAAAATCACGTCCGCATGATGGAGTACATTCATTTATGCCTTTATTTTTGAACGTTCACAAGATATGGAAGTTATGATTAGAGAAAAAACTAAGGCCTGTACTCAAAACAAGTTCAAAAGTTTGATTTCCGATGGTACGGAAATCACCTACAACTGTAGGTCCACTCATCTCTTATTATCATCCGCCTCATTACCCACGCACAAGCCTAGAGCTGCTCATGGGCATGACCCTCATCAAAAATAGTTACAGCTGAGTCATAACGAATAGATATTCCAGTTCAAGTTGACTTACTGAAGTTCTTACTTAAATAAGTTCGAACTTGAAATCGTTTAGAATACGGGCCTAAGAGCTTGTTCACATGACAGCGATTTACGCTCGGTTGTCGCTCGATTGGCAAATCGCTCGGTTTGCCAGCCTCGTACACATGACAGCGATTCATAAGCGGTTTGCGCTCGGCTATGATAAATAATTACTACAACATCTATGTACTCAATTTCTATCACTATATTACTCTATGGGGAAGATTGATTTTATACATTTTTCTTTTTGTGTAGTTGAGAAGTTGTGGTAATTATTCATATTGAATGAAAAAGACTAAGAAATTGTCAAAAAACCACTGATTTATAAACTCTGTTTATCAGAGATTGACAATGGTGTAATAACCGAAACCGGTCTTTCTAATTATAAATCAGTAGTTTTTTGACAATTTCTTAGTCTTTTTCATTCAATTATACGTTTTTATACTTTTAAATGTCAATATGTTTATATTATTAGTAATGTTTTGATTCTTGAATAATAAACACAAATTAATAATGAAAATCAGTATTTATACTATTAAGTTTTATAATGAAATGTAAATTCAAAAATCTGATGTGGCGCACTCACACAACTTTCCTTGCCTTATGAAAATTGATCACCTGACGCTAGTGTTCCCGCGCATCAAAAGTCTAACACTATTCAAATTTCAAAGATCTGAGCCAGCTGGTGTTAGGACAATAACGATGGAAACACACAAGGTCTGCTATCTCTTCATAGTGAATGATTTAATAGAATCAACAGTTGCCAAGAGTTTGCAATTGAAATAATCACATTTTCTCGAATTTCGAGCTCATTTTCAATTTTAGGTGAAAATGTAACTAAACATTAATTGTAGAGATTTTTATTCTCAATCTTTCCCACTTGAAATTTTTCGTTTGAATTGTATCTGAAGCCCGATAGTAGGGAATCTAAAATCAAACTTTGCATAGATGGGGCGGAGCTCTTGAAATTTTTACAGATATAGGACTTGTGGCAGTTGATAGAGCTTATCAATGACTATTCTAGGTATAAATTTGATCAAAATCGTTGGAGCCGTTTTCGAGAAAATCGCGAAAACCCCTGTTTTTGACAACATTTTTGCCATTTTAGCCGCCATCTTTAATTGAATTTGATCGAAATTGTTCGTGTCGGATCCTTATATTGTAATGACCTTAAGTTCAAAATTTCAAGTCATTCCGTTAATTGGGAGATGAGATATCGTGTACACAGACGCACATACACTCATACACACACACACACACACACACACACACACACACACACACACACACACACACACACACACACACACACACACACACACACACACACACACACACACACACACACACACACACACACATACACACATACAGACCAATACCCAAAAACCACTTTTTTGGACTCAGGGGACCTTGAAACGTATAGAAATTTACAAATTGGGGTACCTTAATTTTTTTCGGAAAGCAATACTTTCCTTACCTATGGTAATAGGGCAAGGAAAGTAAAAATGTTTTTGATAAATTAACAAAGATAACGAATTGCTTATTTTTAATTCAATGTCCCAACCTGGGCAAGGGATGTTTTAAACGGATCTTACTAACTGAACTGAAAATGTCAATAGAATAAATTTTAATTAAACTGAAATTGTAATAGAATGTGCACTATGTAAACTGCTCTGCTCGAAACCGCTCGGCTGACTGAAGACATGTGTACGCTCTCATGCCTGCTCTAGTATATCGAGCCGCCCGGCAACCGAGCGGTTGGACGGGAGACTACAACCGCCGCGATTCGCCGGCAACTACTAAAACCGAGCGATGCATTTGTACGGCACCATGTGTTTCCCTATGCCTGGCAACCGCGCTACAACCGAGCGTAAATCGCTGTCATGTGAACAGGCTCTAAGGCCCGCCGCAAAGTAGACCCACGCTAATCCACAAAAAGCAACCCACGCCGTGGGATGCTTTGTAAACCATTGCTAGGCTTCTCTAGACATCTGTGTAATACATGCAATGAATAATCCACTTGTCAGCTGATTGATAATGGATAATTCTGAAGAAATGGTTTTCCACGGCGTGGGTTGCTTTTCGTGGATTAACGTGGGTCTACTTTGCGGCGGGCCTATTGTCTTATCAGTGCTTATAGTTTGGTATTTCACGCTTCCATTTCTAATAATAAATCATCAATAATCATTATTGTGGCCTCTATTTTAATTATCTTGTTTAATCAAGTATTGTAGTACCCCTTTAAATAGAAACCCCTTAAGATACCCCTTTCAAATAGAAACAGAATTTCTATTTAATTTCTGTGATCGATTTGTCGACTTTCTGAAGTTTTTACTTGACTAAGTTCGAATTTGAAATCGTTTAGGCCTAATTGTCTTATCAGTGCTTATAATTTAGAATTCAATGCCTCCATTTCTTATAATAAATTATCAATCATCATATTTTAGTGAGTGAGTTTTTTCTTTGGATTTATGTGGTCACTATTTGAATTATCTTGATTAATCAAGTATTGTATTACCCCTTTAAGATACCCCTTTTAAATACAAACTGAATTTCTATTTAAGATGGAATATTCTATTAGAAACTGCCGTTCAACCAACTGCTGGAATATTATTATTATTTCCTTCTGCTATTTAGTTCTTTGGTCAATATTTGCAGTAGCAGAAGTCCTCAGTTCCATTGTTATAGCGTTTGGATATTCGAAATGATTATTATATAGTACAGTAATAATATATGTGATGATTTTGTTTGCAGCGATGAGCCCACGTATCCTGAACTGCGCTACTAGTCCCGCGTCGACTGAGAGGAGCAGCTCTCCGCGACAGGTCTTCTCCGACACGGAGCCCATCTACGGCGACCCCTCTCTGTCGTGTCTCTCTCCGGACCTCAAGCTACGCACCAGACGACTCGTCACATGATAACTGCCTCCGAACATCGACTTTGTGCCTTATCTTTCATTAGATTATAATTCTGACGATTGAACCTTGAACCCTGTGTAACCTCAAATAATAATTTCCTTTAGATATGGTTGTTGGTGAGATGTTGTGATAAAATATCCATGATGAAAACACTGGGGTATTATCAGAAATATCACTAAGGGCCGTTTGCACAGTATAGATTGCTAAACTCGATTAAGTTAATCTAGTTTAAGTTAATCTGAAAGTTTAAACTTGAATCGGTTTTCTCAGTGCATTTACTAATCCAGTTTAAGTTAAACTAGTTTAGCGTTAAGTTGGTAATAGAATGTCATCGTTTATAATATCAGGAAGGCTGATTTTTACAGGAAATTTGCTATATGTTTACAAACCATCAGTAAATTGAGGTTATGTAGCTACTATTTCCTTGTTCAAAATCCACAGAGCAGTAAGCTGTATAAGAATAAAAGTGAGAAACGATCAAAAAATGATGAATCCTTTATTACTATTAGATACAAACTTATATTTAGTAGGCACCAAAAAATATATCTTAGAATGTTTTTAAAAAAGCGATTTTGTTACGCTTAAATCTACTAAGGTCTTCCTCGTTTATTAGAAATCTCTTGAAAGCAAAATATCTCAGTTATCGGTTATGTGTTATTAAAAATATGTTTCCTAATCAAAGACCACTGTTTGAAAATTGTCTTATTTTCTATCAAGTGGTTTATTTAATCAAGTACGGGATTGGCAGTTGCTTTACTCAAGCAAAACCGTTAAGAAAATTCTCTATTATCCCAGAAATTTGAATAATTCGTTTTTGCCCAATTTTTCTCAGTTTTAAAATTTCTTTGCAGTCATCTTTATCAATCGCATTAAAAACTTCTATAAATTCCTCCATTATAATTATTTTTACATTCAAATAATGATTCACTATAACCTAAATTAATAATAAATCGTCTACAGAAGCATTAAAAACAACTGTCGAAAAATAATTTACTATCAGCTGTTTCCCCATCAAATCTTCACAGATGTCAAGTTAATCCAAAATATCTGGTTTAAACCTCCTGCTTTGGAGGTTTAAACTTTTCCGGAGTTTAAACAAAGAAAAATTCAGATTTGATTTAAGCTTTAGCTTAAACTTACACTGTGCAAACGGCCCTAAATGAATTAAAAATGAAAATGAAAAAAAATCTTTATTAGGCGGAGTTAGGACTTTCAAGTCCTCTCTACCACTCAACCTAGAAATTAGTGGTATTTCTGACAACATACCAGTGTTTTCATTAATAATTTACATTAAAACCATTTCATTTGTATTGGGGCTGTGATGAATCAGATTATCCGGGGCTTATGCTATAAGAATCGTATGTAAATGCTCTGTTTAAACTGCGTTCAGCCCATCAATGGTTTTAACCAGGGATCCGTATGCCGATTCCATCTGAAGCCAGTAAACGCCATTTAGGCCCGCCGCAAAGTAGACCCACGAAAAGCAACCCACGCCGTGGGATGTTCTGTAAACCATTGCTAGGCTTCTCCAGACATCTGTTTAATACATGCAATGAATAATCCACTTGTCAGCTGATTGATTATGAATAATTCTGGAGTGGCCGTAGTCGAGTGGATCAGATGCTGGCTTCATGATTCAGAGGCCCGGGTTCAAATCCCGGCCCGAGCAAGATATTTATCTCGGGCCACTCCCGTGTTTCGGATGGACACGTTAAGCCGTCGGTCCCGGTTGCCTAAAAAGCAGTCGTTAGGTCATGTCAGAGGCCCTGAAATCGTTCAGTTGCGACCTGAAAACTCTGACACCAGACCTGAGCCAGCCAGGTCACTCGATATTATTATTATTATTATTATTATGAATAATTCTAAAGCAATGGTTTACAAAACATCCCACGACGTGGGTTGCTTTTCGTGGATTAGCGTGGGTCTACTTTGCGGCGGGCCTTAGTGCCGGTTTCCGAGCTCGGAATTCAGGTAAGTTCTAGACTTTAAACAGCTGGAGTCAGAAAATTGGCTTTCCAAAACAGGGCGTAGTCGCAGTAAATAGTTGCAGCAAAATAAATATTTATCTTCTCATTTCGATAATTGAAAACGTTTTTTCTTGCCGAAATGAAACATTCCTAAATAATTCAAAATAGCTGAAACTTTACAATATTTTCTCTTCAATTTTCTAGTTTTTCGAAATTTATTTTTTTTTAATGTGAACTGCGTGCGACTACGCTCCGTTTCGGAAAACCAATTTTCTGACTCCAGCTGTTTAAAGTCTAGAACTCAGCTAAATCCCGAGCTCAAACTAGCTCAAGTGTCAGTTTGGGAGGAATCCTGGCTTCTTACGTGTTTTCTTAAATAAAATCAAATTCGTTTCTGTTCAATATACGTGGTTATAGGACCGAATTCGCCAAAACAAAAACTTGGTTTGAGCGTAAAAATTTGATTGTAAATAAATAAAAAATCATATTACAAAATCATCTGACTTAGAACCAACTACCGCTTAAACTCAGTTTCCATTTTTGGTGAATTCGGGTCTAAGTATACGTGGTTTAAACAGCGTTCATGTTAAAAGTGGTTTCACGTGTCATCTGCATATGACCCTAAATGTATCACATGATAATTGCAACCATAGCTAAATTTAATCCACTAGCTGTACATATTAGCGTTAGACTCAGACTGTGTATAAGTCCTCAATATGTGTTCGAATTCAATGTGGATATGATTGCAAGATTACTAGTTTTTTCTTTATTCGTCTATAAACTCATAATCTGGAAAAATCTCTTGAGCGATGAGGGAGAAAGTGAAAACATACATTCGGTCTCATATTTTTCATAAACTGTGTAATGAGTGAGTGATAAATGTATGATGAGGCGTGATTAGTGTTTGACGTTTTTGTATGTAAATTTTGACGATTCTTTAATTTATTGAACCAGTTGAATTATGTTATTTTTGACGATTTTTCATGTAAAATATCTAGTTGCATAATCAAATTCCATGTTAAACTATGTATCACATATCTAATTCTGGAAGTGATGTTACAGTACGGTTTATTTGTTGGTGTCTAGTCGAAGTGTGAAGTTTTCGAACACACATCTTCCATTTATGACCACTTATTCTGTGGAAGGCCGTTGTAAATCCTCCCTCGGGATCTACGGAAATTTAATTTCAAATTGATCTTTATAAGCGTTATCGATGTTTTACTGTATATATTTTGTGTTCTAATATTGTAAAAGACTAGGGTGTAATTTTATTTTTTTATTTTCAAAACTGTAAATTATACAATTATCTTTTGTAGAGACGCTTTATGTTTAAGCTATGATTATCACTTAATGTGTTCTTTTCTAATTAGTTTTCAAATATTGTACGTACCATTATATTGTGATTGGATGATGGACTTAGAAAATACAGTACTTAGCATACTTTTGATACTGAATGAGACCGGTATGCCTTGACTCGTGTGTAGTTGGAATGAATGAAATATCAGTCTTATTTAATGGCCAATTTTGATTAAGTATAAATTGTACATCAAGCGATCTTTCGTCTCAACCAATTCATAATAATATCGTCTCATTCACGTTACTTTACCGAATGTAGTTGAGAAGCAATTTTTAGTCTTTGAAACTGTTTTACTTTGATTTACTTTATTGAATTTCACTAGAACAAAATTAACACTGTCCAATACCACTCCTTTATCAGCTTATCAACAATTTCAAATTCAGTTTTGAGTTTCAAAAACAGTTATATGCACAATCATTCAGTAAAATTCACACTTCACATAATGAGCAACAAATTTAATAAAATAGAGGCCTTGTGATAGTTGTGACCCCTGGCCTTTACTGCATATGTGATTTGTCACTGAAAACTTTGTGGCGAGGGCAAGGAACTATGCGCTCAGTAGTAGAAGTATCTCGCCTAGAAGATCGATGTCCCTATTGTATTCTTATTTCTGGACGGTGTTATTAATTATTTATCACGTGATCAAGGAAGACTACAGGCATTAAGCTCAAGTCAGTCTTCACTACTATTTACAATCAAATTGAGCTAGTAAATAAAATGACTGTGATCACGGTCATAGTGAAGGAATGAAAGCTATGTGCAAGAGAGAGAGAGAGAGTTGGTCATTCTCTTTTCCGCCCTAGGGCCATAAATGTTACTGTCCTCCAACTGATTTCGTCTAACGTATTCACCTCCATAGGACGGCTCACTTATTTCTAGTTTGGCGAAAAAGATAGTGATGAATAATTAATATGCCAGCGCCACACTCTCGCCAAGTCGCTGTCCGAATGGCCAAAACATTGCTGACATATAGGCAAGTGAGTGTGAGCACCGCATATAAGTCATCCACACTCTCCCGCTCATTGTAATTTGACGATAATGTGGTAGCGGCAATGCAATAATTATTATTATTATTCTCATAAAGTTGCCGGTCTGTGAAAATAAATATAGTTGTGGCTAATGCAATCTTAATTGCACATTGGGTATTATATTTTCGGTTGTATTTTTAATTTAGCATAAGTTCAATAACTATTCATAATATCTTACATTCTTCTATTTATTCAACTTAACAGCTTTTTGTAATGACATGATTGATGGTTGATTATACTGTACAGTGTTGTTTTAAATAAACAATTCAATAATGTTTTTGATTTATTTTTAGAAATTGATGTACATTCCTGGTTTTCAATATTATCCATTTATTTTTGGATTATCTAAACAGTACCATTAGATATGATTCTGACTGGTGGGACACTAAATTATAAATATAACATTTGAATAATATAAGGCGTTTCGATTATTAGTAATGATGATGCATGCAAGCCTATTACATTATTCTTTCACAGTATAATATAATTATTATAAAAAATATATGTTTCTGAAATTCAGCTTCTTGTAAATCTATTTCTGATGTCAGTGATATTGAAAGAGCAAAAATAGGTGAATTTTGTAAGAATAGAAGATTATGAGTTCGAACTAAGATTAAGTAGGTACCGGTATTACAAAGATAAAGGTCTTTCTAGAGAGGTCATGCAGTGCTGTTCGAATATAGGCAACAATAATTCACTAATCAATGCTAGTAATTCGAATTATTTCTATTTAATGTCAAATAGAATAGATGTCAGTTCCACATGATTCCGATTCCACATAATTGGAGCTGACAACATCTATTTTATTTCATCTTGATATAGAGATATTCCACATGATCTATGTTCATAGTGTAAATTTTATGTCTTATTACCGTATCTTTTTATTTTGTTGTTGCTCTATTGTAAACTCATAACTTAACTCAATGAAAACAACTCATACCTAAATCTAATTTAGTGTGTGGCTACCGTACCTAGAATTCAAGAACGAGTGTGTCCTATCTTACATGTGAAAGGTTTCTAGGACACATGAGCTCTTCTTATACAATTATTTATGTTTTTTTTTTTAATAATAAACTAGAATTTTACTATTTAATCTAAGCTTTACTTGCCTGAGAGCGCCATAAGCATCAACTAATTATACATTGAAATAATCGTACATTTCAATTTCATCGACGATCTTCCATGTAAACTTTCTTCAGCATTGGGAGATTCAACACTTCAGGTATTTCGATATCTTCAAGGCGGATGTTTGATGGATTGAATGGAAAATTGACTGGATGAGTTTTTTTATTTGTATTCATGAGAAGATGGAGGTCACGTGGTTCACCTCGTTCCTTCAGACACTGTTGTACTTTACGGATAAACGATTGTGATGGCACACTCTCTTCATTGTCGTCAGCAGGTGTTGCTTTCAGCAACGAAAGCAACTTTATGATCTGATTGGCCGACATTTCGTTGCACATATCACAGACGCTTTTTACATCATCATCAGTTTTACGAGCTTGCAGAAGTTGAGATGCTTGAATTAAGGGGGTGAGCATCTCGTGTAAACTCGAATGCTGGAGTTTTTGATCTCTGGCCCATTCCTCAAGGTGAGATATATTATATCCTATCTGCATTCCTTTGGACCAATGACACAAATCTTTCCGAAGGAGCAGGTTATTGAAACAGTTTGCACATATGAAGTAGAATAATTGCCTGAAGACTTGATTTCTAATGTCAGCATCCACATCGTGGAGCACAAGTGTTTTGTGAATCGTGGTCAGCTCGTGCAGTAGCATATCCAGTGACGTCATAGACCTATGTGATGCGTCATGCAGGAACATTGCTTCGTGCTGCAATATGCCGGAGATTGCCATCTGTTGTATTCTTTCTTCTACCAGCACTATGATTCTCTGATAGATCCAGACAGCTAGTTCAAAAATTAATCTTCTGAATTCAGAAAGATTGAAGTTTCTGGAGTACTGTTCACTCTGGGTGAGCGAATTCTCTCCGCTGGTCGCTGCGTCACCACTGTATTGCTTCATAACGTGCAGAAGGCGTACAGAATTTGAAAGCCACAAAACCATCTTTTCAAAATCGTTCTGCCGTTTGATAACAGATTTTACAGCTTCATAATAGTTCAGTAACAATTTCACCTCTTCGTCATCATTAATGAAATCATTATGCCTGATGCACATAAAAAGTATGTACGCCGGTAATCCTGGTAGAAGTGTGAGAGCAACATTTGGCTTCAAATTAGTCACCAGCCTACGTATGATGATAGGCTCATCTCCTCTTTTGAACTCAAACATGCCCAGATATTCTTTCTTTGAGTCCATTTTGTGAACTACAGGCACTATGCTTTTGAGATCATTTGCATTCGTTGTAGTTTCTCCTACCTCACCTGTCACCATCTTATTAATATTTTCAGAAACTCTTCTTTCCTTCAACATTTTTCTCGACCTGCGATTCTCCTCAGATAATCTCTTATTCTGTTCATGCATGTCTAGGTTCTCACTGGTAAGCCTATTGAGCTCCAATCGTAGGAAAATGTGATTGTGGGGTCCCTTTGAGGTTGGGTTAGCCGATAGAAGCTTCTGTTGCCAGTCATTGTCATCACTAAGCTCGTTGATTTTCATTTTCAAAATGTGTAACTCGTCTTCCAATTGTCTGATAATCTTCTTCTAAGCTTCATAAGCGAGAACAATTTCACCATCTTCGTTTATAAGAGACATATCAACATTGTTGTCAACATAGTTCGAACCTTCGAAGATGCAATATTTGATTTGGGCACTTTCCACTTCGGGGTTCGGGGTCGCAGAAAACCTACACAACCAAAAACAAATGTACATTTGAGCTGGGACGACGACAAACTAGGTCTTTTTTCGATTCAGCTTGTCGCTTACGCACACGAAAAGCTTGGTTTACTCGAGAAAATCCACCACCCCCGGCCGAAAAATTCTATTGACCAAACAATGACAACGTTTTCCAACTTATCAAAAGTAGCATCTTTCTAAAGAGCTGTAGATGATTATTTCGTCAATTAGTTCAGAATCATATTGTTGGTTGAATATTATGAAGGACAATATTATTAAGAATCATCAAATAAATATTGATCACACAAAAATGTTATTCATAAATTGTTTGTTATTTCTCAAAGACACAACATAATTATTATGGATATGTATATAACTTCTGTTATACCATAATTAATTCTGTTGGACAGTTTGCAAGAGTATAGGGATCTGGGAGTGATTATGGATGCTTATATGGATTTTTATAAGCACATTGAACACCTGTTATCAAAGTGCAATCAGATGATGGGCTTTGTTTTTAGAACATGTTCAAGCTTCGAGAGGTGGGAGCCAATTTTGTACTTGTTCAAGTCTTTGATTCGAAGCCAGCTTGTGTATGCAGCACCAGGTCTGGAGTCCTTATCAGATCACCCATGTAATAAAACTTGAGAGAATGCAAAATCAATTTCTAAGATTCCTCTTCTTCAAAAAATTTGGGCATTCCTATGAGAGGGGTTCTCCTACACGTCAATTAAGATCACTTTTCGAAATTGATGCTCTAAAGCTCAGGAGAGAGATTCAACTATTAATTTCGAGTAAAAGGTCAAGCAGTCAACGGTTTGGTCAATAGAATTTTTCAGTTGAGTAGAGCCAGGATGATGATCATTAATAATATCGGTACTAACCTATAAAATAGATAACCCAAATTCTCTGATCTGAGCATAATTTATTATTATATCTGAGCCTATAAATACCTCAGTTTCGTTTTCAATGCAGTCAGATACTAGAAGGAGATTTAAGAGAAAATTATACTAGTAGTTCTGTGAACAGTATAATATGTGAATCTGTGAACAAATAAAATATGATTGATTATTTTAAACAAGAATGAATAGTTAGTACTGCATCAGATATACCGAAATCAACTAGTAGTTTAGTGAACAGTAGACCTCACGCAGTATTCTCATCCAAAAATACCTGATTGAAACAATAGACCTTATGGAAATGGTCTAAATTATGCATTGTATTTTCAACACATCTGTGTAATCACTTGTCAGCTGATTTATGATGAATAATTCTATAGTCTGATTTTTACTCCAATATTGGCGTATGAAGGAGGCTCCTTTTTCCTTTTATATTATCCTCGAAATGCAAAATTTCTAAAAACCTTGTATATACGTCGACGCACAATTAAAAAAGGAACATACCTGTCAAATTTCATGAAAATCTATTACCGCGTTTCGCCATGAATAAACATATAAAGTATAAACATTTAAACATTAAGAGAAATGCCAAACCATCGACTTGAATCTTAGACCTCACTTCGCTCGGTTAATTGACATTATGTTTTCTTAAATTTGATACCCTGAATATGATGGAATTCCTCAATATAAGAATATTACTAAAACTAATAATAACTCCTATAATGAACACTTTTAATAGGCTTATTTACTTTTAAGCCTTTCTAATGTTACTACAAACTGAGAGGAATACAGGTTCAGTGCTGCCAAAAAATGATAGATGTAAAATAGGAATAGACCCAGTTTGTCTTTCACTATTCCACTTCAGTGCGTCCGTGAAAACTGCCCATTTTTTTGTGAGTGGTGGTTTTCAGCGCTGGCGGAGTTCTGGCAACCTAATCTCTTTGAAGGAGGTAGCACTGAATACATACAGAACGGAAACGCGGCTAGTATCCTCTCTCAAAAATCTGCCATCTTGTAAGAAAGTTCAGCATTGTATTATAGTGAAGTCCACTTTATAATGGCAGTGAAGATAGGAGAACAACGTTGCTGAACCTCCATCTTGTCAATGCATTCTATAGACGGTAGCTGATACAGGATTATTGATGTAATATTAACTGTTCATTCTCGTATAAAATAATCAATTATATTTTATGAAGCAAGAAGCTATATTTTTCAATGATTTCATAATAAATTTTCATAATTAGATGTAATTTTTTGATAGAAGACGATCTGGCAACAGAGGAAAGTGAGAAAGAGATAGTGCTATCTGCTTTGTTGAATGATAGACAAGGAAAGCAATACCATTGCTAATCAAACACTGCCATTATAATGTGGACCTCACTATAGATGAGAGGTTTGGATGACTTAACTGATCCGGAGCAAGGGAGCAACTATTGATCTTGATCCCTGCCGCACAGTCAATCATTTGACTAACAAGATGGCACAGTCACGTGACGTGTCTATAGTGAGGTCCACGTTATAACGGCAGTCTTTGATTTTCAATGGTGTTGCTATCCTTGTCTATTGTTCAACAAAGCAGATGACACTATATCTTTCACGCATTGCAATGTTGCCACATCATTTATCAACAATGTAGAAATTCAACTAATTGACAAAATATTTAATCTCAGTCATGAAAATTTATTATTACATCTTGAAAAAATATATTTTCTTGACAAATAAAATATGATTAACTATTTTCAACAATAATGAACAGTTAAATTCATCAGATATACCAGTATCAGCTTTTTGGGTGGCAAGGCTGAGATCTGTGGAAAGGCTGGTAACCCTTTTCTCCTATCTTCCTACACTGACATTATAACATGGACCTTGCTATAGCATTTGCGTAATGTAAAAAGCATTGGTTGGATAGGCGTTTGGTTGATAGTTTCCATTCTGTATTTATTCACACCAGTGATTTTTTCGTCAGCCATCACAGCCAATAGTTCGCAAAAATATGGAACATGTCAGTTCCATACATTCCTCTCTGGAACGATATAGTTCTCCTTATAAATCATTGAATTGTTACATTGGTTTATCAACAGCGACTTTGTCGAAAATATTTTCGGGAGTATTTATTAGAATAAACTTCTGAATAGAGCTTTAATCCGTTTTCAGTTTTGTGTTGGAAATTTCCAACTCCTGTAATTCTATAATATCTTGTGCTTTCCGTTCATCAGGAGTGACTTCACCAGCTTCAAGACGTTTGTGCGACATATTGGTTCATTTTCCAGTCTCTTATTTATGTTGTTTAAAGCTAGTATTAACATTGCATCAGAAAATTGTTCTTTTCGAGCCTTATTTTCAGATTTAGACGTTTGTACAAGAGTGGATTCACTCTTTACCCCCCTCTCATACATACCAGTTTGATGAATGATGTCTCTGAGGTTTTGTGTATATCTGGTATTGTACGAGTGGAACAACTCTCCTATGATGGCTTTTGGTGATTTTACAGATCTGTAGCCATAATCCTCCTCTTGAACAACAGCCGAACTAATCATGCTTTCTTTCATAACTGAAATTGTGCTAGCATCTGATGGACATCGATTATGCACAGAAGCAAACTTGTGACCGGGACGTTTAGAAATTTCAAGCACAAGGGCCTCATAGCAGGCTTTGAACTGATTTTTTTTTTGCCAGTAATTTCTGGTAAGCAATGCGCTCTTGATCCTGCTCACGTATCAAAATAAACCGCTCTTCTTCCAACTTTCTCTATATTTTCAACTTTGCCCGGAGGGGGGGCAACCAACAAATGCAGCATTTCAACTGCGCAGGCGCTTTGTATTCAATCATAGTTCCATTAAAGCCTCTGACAGCGACACCATTTGCCACAAGGCACAGAGAAGAAAGAACTTTTATTAAATGAAATGATGATAATATGTTGAATATTAAATCGAATTTAATGATAAATCATCATTGGATGATAATATCATCATCATGATGGAATGACGGCTCCATCATGCTCGGTAACCATTATCACAGAGAACGTTACATTCAAAGAACTGAGTGAATGGAACAGGGAAAAACCGTTACTAAAGCATGCGCGATACGGTGCTGTCTGAGACCGAGAGTGGCACAGAGAAGAAATTCCTTCTACTTTGTGCACATGGTCTATAAAATAAAAAAAAAATGCATGGTTGCCTGTAAAGTCGGTATACGGGCGAAAGTTTTACGTGACAACGACTTTGAGTGGTAATAGTATATTTCGCACCTAGGGCCGAAAATGAGATATTTCCGGCTCGAAATCGGTTTTTAAGTCCGAGGCCGTAGGCCGAGGACTAGAAAAGATTGAGAGCCGGAAATACATTTTTGCCCATGGTGCGAACGCTATTTTTCGCCACACCAAAAAAAAAACTTCCCAATATATAAGAAATTAAAAAATAAATAAAATTCAAACAGCCTATTTTGATAGTTTGAATCTTGGTTATGACAACTTTCACTGTCAATTAATTTCAATATTACTAATTAATAATTTACAATAGTGACAATATTTTTATACTATTAATATTTCGAATAATTGTTTGAATTTTTATAGCTAGCGCTTTGCGCCTGGTGCAATATCTCATGGATAGATGGATGAATAGAATTTTCATTACTATTTTGAAATAATGTGATTAAAAAATTAATATAATTGCATATTTCACAGTTTTGTCTCAAAATATATCTAAAAAATTGATTGAAATTTAAATTACAGTAACTAATATAAAAAATAGCTAATAAAAGTCGAAATTCATCGACAAAAAAAAATGTCACTGACCGAGGTTTGAACCTAGATCATGTTTGTAATTCACTGAGCTTTGAGCTTTTGAGTACACGCCTTTACACTCTCGGCCATTGCATTTTTAATCAAATTGGCCTGTAAGTCAGGTAACGTATGTAGGCTACTATAATATAGTGTAGCCTATAGCGGCAAACTTGAAGCGGTTTGCCGGCATTTTCACAACAAAATATTGCTCTGAAAATAGTTAAATCATAGAGAAAACATTCGAAGATTCAATCTTGAGTGGGCCTAATGTTTTCTCTATAATATGGTTTGATATTGAAGAAAAATTATCTAAAAGTTTTAATAATGAATTACGGAAAAATTACTAGGAATTTTTTAGTCAAGGCTGAGTTTCACCAGTAGGCTTAACATAACTCCAACTGCACCCTAGCCCCTTCTAGCATATTGCAATTTCAAAGCAAAAGCCTAACCCATCCTAATAACACTTTATTAAATATAACCTAAATTTAACCTAACCTCTAACCCTTTCACATTTAATACTTTGGATTTATTCATCATCTTTAGAGCAAAACATTAACATGTGGTTCATTTCATGAACATGTTCATAAACATGTGGTTCATTTCATGAACATGTTCACAAACATGTGGTTCATTTCATGAACATGTTCACAAACATGTGGCTCATTTCATGAACATGTTCACAAACATGTAGTTCATTATTCATGAACATGTTCACAAACATGTGGTTCATTTCATGAACATGTTCACAAACATGTGGTTCAAAGCAAAATCCTAACCCCCTAACCTATCCTTTTACCTTTGAAACATCAAAAAACATAACTCTACCTAGACCCTAGCCCCTTCTAGCATATTGCAATTTTAAAGCAAAAACCTAACCCATCCTAAAAAAACATTATTAAATAATAAAACGTAACCCCAATCTCTTTCACATTTGTTGAACGATAGACAAGGATAGCAACACCATTGCAAATCGAACACTACCATTATAACGTGGACCTCACTATAGATACTCAAAGAATACTTTTGAATAACTATGTTATAACTGTGACTGTTGCTGGCCGTTACTCTGTTTCTGAGACAAAGAGAAGCTGCTACTTATTCACCTAAGCAGGCGTAGTCGCAGGAGATTGCTTGCGGCGCCTGCGCAGGTTGACTGCTCCGTTTCACTCTCTCTCCAGGTGAATGGCTTTTGGTTGCTGCGGCGTTGCTCGCCACTGCTCATATTCGTGCTCTTTCCAGACGACCGTGAACCGAAACGAACGCTCTCACTCTCTCTCATTGTGAGCGCATAACGTGGGAACGTAACGCAGTTTCTTGAAGTGTCACCCGGCAAACCAATTTATAAGACGTTGTCACGTCAAAAGGTTTTTCTATAGACCTTGGTTTGGCAAAATGCAATTACAATAAGTTCATGTTCCCACTTTTTCGCTTCTAATTCCACCAGACATGGTGGCAAAGGCAGCTGGAGCTTTGACTCTCAGAGTGTGAGACCCATATTCAAATCTTGCTCCTACTAGATTGTTTTTGCAGATGATACTAATAATTGTTTCATCTTATTCGAATAATTTATCTTTATAAAATAAATTGTTATGATTAGATAGAATAATCAAATTGAATCATTTTATTATTATTACATTGATAATTAGAATAATCGGATAAATCATTTTAAAAAAATCTCTTATTGTATTGGAACCTAATATTGCAGTTGTAGAAAACATTTGTATGTAATTCGAGCAATAAAGTCACGTTTTACGGTCTTAATACATAAATAACTATTATTGTCTAAGTTACAGATAACTCAACTATTTTAGTTATAGACAATATTTAACATCATAAACGTTTATTTAATCTTCAACTTCTTTTATTCAGAATTATCAGTTATTTTTTAACTGAATTTTCAGTTTATCAATTACAATAATTGTTATTAGCCTATTCAAATTGTAAAAGACTCATTTATTCAAGAGAGAAAGCATGAAAATGCCCTACACACACATTAGTGCATCAGTTTAGGAATGCAGAATGAATGCAAAATTCTGAGGTGTATAGTGTGGTCCACGATATAATGGCAATGGATAAAGATAGAAGTATAGCGATGCCAATTCTCTGCATTAATTAATTATATTTCTACACCATCAAAAACATAATTGTCATCGTTGTGAACCTAGAAAAGGATAGTACCACCGGCTTTGTCGAATGATAGACAAGGATAGCAAAACCGAAGTTGATCAAATAATAACGTGGAACGCACTATAGTAGTCTCGCTCGAATTCGCGCTGTATCTATAAGACCATAAGACAGCTCATGAAAGAGACTATGAAGTACGATTGAATACAAAGCTCATGCGCCATTAAAACGGTTCATTCTTTTGTCGCTCTCCAGTGCCAAGTCTTTTTCAGCCCAGCGTAGCGTAGCTATATAAGCGTGAAGTGACCCTATAGTTTGTCGTGACTCCACTTTTGGCCGTCCGACTCTCAAAAAGTTTTGCTCAGAAGCGCATTCTTCTGTTAAGGTTCAATCACAGGTTCAGTAGTCTATTATTCTACTTCTTCTATAGCAAACAGCAAAGCAAAACGCAACACGAACGAAAAATTGTTGTGATTTGTGAGAAAAGTGAAGAAGTGAACAAATTGCCCAATAATAATAATGATAATATTGTCGTTTTATACCTGAGTGCATCACATAACTTATCTTTTGAAGTTTAAAGTTGTGAATTCACAGCTTTTTGTGAAGCTCTTGAAAATGGCACCTCGAAAAAAGCGAAAGGTTTGTATATTTTAAGCTGTAGTTTTGTACCTAGCTTCTAAACTTTGCCGGCAATGCTTTAGCATTATAATTATTATTATAGAGCATAGTTTCAGTTAAAAATACTTGTTCAAAAATGTAAAATTATAGCATTTAATATATCTTCAATAAATTCTAATCAGGTTGTACTAAAATTGGAAAAAGTGAATCTCAATTCTACTACCCCTAACCTCAATATCAGTGGCATGTGGCTCCATCATAAATATATATTATTAGCATTGTTATGAACCTAGTTATTTACGCTTTTACATTTATTTATTGTCAATTTGAAATCATATTCCGATGAATTATTGTCATTTATAAATGATGCAGCCACAAAATATTTCCGGGTGATAGTTATATGAATTGTATTGGCCTGAGTGTATAGGCTATAGTGAGTTCCACGTTATAGGCTAATGACAGTATTTGATCAACTTTGGTTCTGTTATCCTTATCTATCATTCGACAAAGCCGGTGGTACTATCCTTTTCTAGGTCCACAACGATGCCAATTATGTTTTTGACAGTGTAGAAATATAATTAATCAATGCAGAGAATCGGCATCGCTATTCTCCTATTTTTATCTACTGCCATTATAACGTGGACCTCACTATATACATGATGATAGCCTGGGGTCACTTTAATATATGGGACGATCACTAAAGTGTGTATTACTGATGTTGTCAGGAGTGGCGAAAATAGTTATTTGTGCAACTAGTGCGCATAGTAGCACTTTTCTGCACCGAATGAGAGGTTTAACACGATCCGTTGGCGAGTAGCCTACAGAATGTTTTCTTGAGTTCAGCAAAGGAACTTTGCGTGCTTTGGTAATACGTCCTATATCCCAAAGTTGAATCGAAGCTACGAATCTGTCCCGTTTACATCAGCGTAGCTTAGCTTTCAATACTTGTTTATTTTATTTCATAAACAATTACACCATAGGAGATGTATTGGGTAATAGGACGCCTAGCAATGTGTGAAGAGACCTTCAATAAGGTAAAAGTAAATTCTAATGGCTTTTGCTGGTGGGAAGTCCCACCTTGTCTGAATATAATTTCAATCCGTCAATGGGCCTTACGACTGTCAGGACCGACAGTGTTCATCAGTTAACATGGGAGTGATCTGGCCAAAAACATTTTGTAGTAAGCGGGTTTGAACCCGGGATCTCTAGGCTGCTACGCAAGCACTCTATCCACTAGACCAAGGATTACTCCCTCAATAAATATAACCTAACTGTATGATAATGATAATTTCTGTGGATGTTGGACGACACATCTAGAGGAGTTTATTCATAAATTCAGAATCATTACATATAATTTTTTCATACATTTTAAATAATATAACAGTCAAGGTTTACAAAATGATACCTCATTATATATTATTATGTCGAGGTTATCATCAAATAAATACAAATTTATGCTACAACAAATACAAAAATTACAAAAAAATCTAAAACTATATCTATTATCCTAAGCATTACCTAGCACAACGATACTAAACCGAGGTACTATTTTCTACCTTAAATTACCTTATTTAAAAAGAATACTACTTAAATTTAAATCCTACTCACTATTAGTTCCTCACTTCTTTGTATCCCAATACTGAATAACCAATGTCTAATTTTTCTTTTGAAGCTATTGAAATTTTTCTCTCCTTTGATTTCTAATGGTATTCTATTAGATACTGTAGGCCCTAAATATCCTAGTGATCTTTGCCCAAATGCTGTATTCATTCTTGGTACTTCTTGGTTGTAACGTTCTCTTATTCTAGTATTATGGCTATGATTTATGATATGGTTCCTATTTTGATGTTTTTTCATATACCCTAATAACAGCAATATATATAATTGCCCAACGCTGAGTACTCTATTTTCTATAAATAATTATACAGTTGGAAACCGCATTTCCTTGTTTCCCATTATTTTTAAAATGCGTTTTTGAGTTTTAAATAATGGATCTATAAAACTGAAGTTAGTTGCACCCGAAACTAACAGACCGTACCTTAAAAGAGATTCAACTAATGTTAAGTAGGTATACAGTTTTTAACATTTATTTGTCTATGATACGCCTTAATTGATAGAATTTGTATATAAGCTTCCTTTTTTTAGCAGTTATGTTATGTGCTTGTTCCATTTCAATGAATCGTCTACTATTTTATGATTTTTCTTGAGAAACTCAAGGTTCACGAGATAAAATGGGAAAATTGAAAAAAGTCAGAAATTTTGGGGGGTTTTGGGGGTGAAGCCGCCCTCTGGCGTGTCAGCAAATTTCAGATTCGAATTCAGCGCCCCAAAATACATATAGAACCGTTGAGAAAAATTATTTCGGGGCTGTTTCCTGAAAAATGACCATTTGACTGGACTAAAGCTCAGACTGAAATTATGAGTTAAAGGTTTAGAAATTACATCTTTTATTCCTTTCAAGGTCCTGTTATCCAATCCATCTAGGCCTGGTGCACTATTGCTGTGTAAAGAATCAATAATTGTGTTTATTATTTCCTTTTCATCTATGGGGAAAAGAAACATATTATTTGGTACATGCAATTCTGCTATAATTTTGTTAATATTGTCTATTCAGACTCTCAGATACTTTGTTAGCCATACTCTCTCTAATATTAACAAAGAAATTATTTACATGACTCAATAGTTCTCTAGGATTATCTTTCAGTGTGACTATGTCACCATTAATTTTCAAAGCATTCAGTGTTGTATATCCTTTTTCTGATTTGAATCTGTAGCATCCTTGATTATTTTCCATGTCTTCCTTACATTATTGTTCGCTTCATTTAGTTACATCTTGAAATAATTTTCTTTTGTAGTTTGGATGAGTGACGTCAGTGTATTTCTGTATCTTCGGTAGTAGTTAGCAAGTTCTCCGTTCTCTGGGTCCAGCTTCCTTCTTCTATTCAGAGAATACCTTGTTCTTATAGCTGAGATAAGTCCTCGTGCTATTCATGGTTTTATGCTCTTGATCATCTTCTTTTGTCTATAATGATGTGCATTGCTCTCCATATATACTTTAGTAGAATTTCTAGGAACTTTTCGTAAGCTGAGTCTGTGTTATTTGACTCAAAAACCTCCGTCCATTGTTCCACTCGCAGTCCTCTCCTCAAGCCGTTCAAGTTAACAGATTTACAGTTAGTTGAGAGTTGACAGTTAGTTGAGCTCTGTTCATCCCCATTTGTTCTGTCTAACTGATGTTCTTCCAGTCCAAGAATTATTGTAATGAAGTGGTCTGTGATACTCGAGTAATATACGATTGGATGGATTTTACTTTTACAGTTGGTCAACATATGATCCAAACAAGAAGATGTTCCCGCTGTTACCCTGGTAGCCTTTTTAATGAAGTTCTTCAAACCGTGTTCCCTCATTAAGTTGTAACAGTCATCAAGTGGATAATGGTGATGTGGCTGTAGCGTATTAATGTTGAAGTATCCTGCGCAAATAATAAGTTAACCTCTCAGTCTACCAAGCACTGTTTCAAAGTCCTCTAAAAACTCTGTTATGCTGGCGTAGGAAGGTGATCTGTACACTGCTAATATATTATATTTCTCCTTTGATGTTTGAAGTTGTAGATGAAGAACGTTGGCCTGTCTGATATTTAGTTCTACCGATTGTACGTTGAGATTTTCCTTTGCATATACAATTACTCCATCATTTTGAGTACGATTTTTCAAAGAGTGGAAAATATTGTAGTCCTTCAGTTGCTTCTGTTTATAATCTCTTTTGTTCCAGCATTCTGTTAGTATTATTATATCGAAATCATAGGACATATCCTGTAGTTGAATCATCAGGTCATCGAAGTTCTTCCTAATACTCGTGATATTGAGAGAAAATACAGTTATATTAGAGTGTTGAAGAGCAGCGTGGAGTTGTTGTTTCTCAATCACACTGGCCTCTATCTCATCCACGAAATCAAGTTCATTTGCCACATCCAGCACCTTATTATTACTCATCATCATGCTTATTCAGACGCACCCCTCCATGCTTGTTCTCCTCTATTTTTCTCTGCCATCTCATTATATATTTATCATCAAAGCTTAAGAGTGCTGGTCATCTACCACCATATTGGATTGAATGTCCCATAAGATCAATGTTATCTTTTGGAACGTTTAGCGTCGTTATTTATGGACGAAAATTTACGTATTATACATCATTGGAAACAGAATAAAATTCTTCAAAGCATGTATTTGTTACTTTTTTTATATTAAAACTACTTCCTATAATTAAATCAAAAATAAACTTTTCAGAGTTAAAAATTTTTTCTAGAGTTTTGAAAGGAATATTTGAAATTTGAAAACACACATGCCTTGCTCAATTAAATTCTTTATCCAATGCAATTTCAACCCCTAACGATTTCAACCCTCAGCAACCATTGAAAAAAATTATAAATTTTTATCTATTACCACTATCTACCATTCCAAAAAAAAATTGCCTCAAACAGAGAATTCCGAAAAAAAACTACCCTTATTTTGTTAACCACCCCCTAACCATTAATCATAAAATGAAAAAATCCTGTCAAAGAGTAGAATTGAATGACAAAAAGAATTTTTCTGATATCTAAACAACAAAGGATTTCATTTTTTCACCCCTAAATTTCAACCCCAAAAATGAGAAAAATCGTGAATAGTCCATTCCACTGTTTACAGCATCCTTTCTACTACAAAAATTAATAATAAAAAAAATACAAAAATTTTCCAAAACACTACCCCAAGATTTCGCGGTTTACTAAAAATAGGGGATGCTTTTCGTTTTTTCATATTGTCAGATGGTTTGGGGTATAATAAAATCTAACTCAAACCCTCACTAATCTTCCTAATCCCCTTCATCATAATATCTACTATGGAGCTGGGTATGCTTGGAGTTGTAAATACTGGCCAGCCTGCAAGAAATGTAGAAACTGTTTTGATGAGACAGAGGCTGAAATTTGGCAACACCGCGACAGCTGCTTCAATGTGGCAACATAGGATCTATTTCTAGATACGGCGATGGCTGAATGACCTCGAGTTGACGCTACTGTAGCGCCAGTTAGCGCGTGGTGGAAGGTTGGTGAACCCAGAGTAGCCAGCTAGCGCTAGAGCGGCGGTTGTTTGGTGAACTACCCCGGGCTGGTTTCAGATCCAATGACGTCATTTAATGGGCGGCGCACTTAATGTGTTATTTATAAGCAATGATATGAGATCATTCTCCGCTGCTGATAGATAGTTGAAACTATGAGTGTGCCTACTGAGTGCTACAATCACATGACTTTCACTGTTATAGATCTCTAGATCCTTTGAATTTGTCCTCACTAGAATAACATTTCTATAAGTAAGACCTTGTGCTTCGTGTGAATTTTTATTGTTTTATCAATCCTGTCACCTAGTAACTCTTGAATAATTGTTTTCTCATTCTGCGTGTATGTTAATACGAGTGTTTCTGGATCAAGCTGTGGAATACCGCCGTTAACCTAGCGCCGCAGTGCAGGATGGTTTCTCACAGCTTAGCGTTGTTGTCATTTGAGATGGGTGTCTGGCTTGGAAGTGTTTCGACCGCATTGCAGGATGACTGTTAACGGTTGCCGGAAGATCAACAGCTGGATTTTTTTCGTTATTTTTCGTGATAGAGAAATTCTGATTACAGATTCGTTCTCAGCGACCCCAAGTTTAGCCTGAAGGCTCAGAATGTCAACAATGTTTTTAAATAATTGAAAATCATCATGAAAAGTCATTAATATGGGAGTACACCACGTTTCTGGAAACTTTTTACTGGTGACTGGAGTTATTATTGATTATAGGTAGCACAAAAATCAAAATAATCGTGAGAAAGAAAACTGCTGATGAACGCGAATAAGACCGTCACACCATTGTTCTATTGTCTCGGCTGCTTGGCTGAGCCTGGCTGGAGGGATCAAATAACCGACTGGATTGATCTTTCGTCTGTCCACCAGGCGGAACTACGCCGACCATTGCTGGGTGGAAGATGTTACTGCGGCCGCTCGCATTCTCACCAACGCTGCTATTATTTGTTGTCTCAGCGCCGAGTCCGATTCAGCCAAGCATCCAGCCTGCACTGCGGAGCTAGGTTTAAAGATAGTCTTCCTAATTGAGCGAAGAGTTCCACTACTTGTTTCAATTTTACCATAGAATTTGGATAGTGCGCAGCATACATCGATCGGACATCTTCTAGTTAATGTCACTTTCCGTGTGGGCTCACAAAAAACTGAAGGATGAGACCATCTAACTTTTAGTCCACTTCTTTCTATGTAAGGAATCTGTTTAGTATCACCAAGTAAAAAAACTTCGGAGCATCCTGATAGTTTCGCAATGAAACCAATGTAGCCAGCATGCATCAGTACAGCCTCATCTATAAAAACACATCTATAAAGATTATATTCCCGATAAATTACCATTTTCTTATAGCCTCTATATTCAACCAAAAAAAAAAAAAAAATGATGTAGGCCTATTCCACTACTAGTTAGTTAAACAAAAACTTGCTTGTAGTTTGTAATTACAATATATATATTCTGCTGACAACACTATGTGATTTGAGTGCTATTGGAAGAAAATCTCCAATCAATTTCCTTGAACTATAATATTATTACAAAAGCTGCTTGGTACATTCTACTGAGTGTGTTTTACATACTTTAAATTTAAATGACTTCAACTGCATACATTTCTATGTATTTTTACCTGTTTTGACAATGCTTAAATGATGTAAAAATTGTACTTGTGTGAAATATTTCTAGCCTACTCTTAATCTGATGTTAGTTTCATTTTAATTTCATGCTATGTACTGTGATTCTGATAGTTTTATTTTAATTTCATGTTATGTACTGTAATTCTGATAGTTTTATTTCAATTTCATGTTATGTACTGTAATTCTGATTTCTGTTCCAGCCGTCTCAAGCCGAAAACATAAAAATACTTGAACAGTTGATAATTGATAAGGATAAAATAATAATTGATAAGGATGAATCTATCGCTAACCTAGATAGAAAGTTGAAGAAGAAGGACAGTCTAATATCTGACTACAAAAAACTATGCGTTCTTACCGAGTAAGTCAATTTTTTCTCTAAATCTACATTTGAATATTTCTTGTGGTATTGTTACTCACACACGACCGAGTGCTGATGATGTAAGCGCGAGGTGTACTAAAAAACTATTATAATAAGGTCCACGTTTAAATGGCAGTGACAGGTAAGGAGAACAGCGTTACCGATTCTCTGCATTGCCACTGCCTTCTATAGACGCATTCCCTCCGTCATCGCTCCTTATCTCCCGTCCTCCTCTCGCAAGCCTCTGCATTCCATCTCTTTTCGAACATTGTCCTTCCTTATTTTCCTTGGCCTACCTCTCTTTTGATGCTGGTTTGGAGTCCATTCAAAGACTTAATGGTATTCTCTGTGTATTCATTCGGCGTAGGTGGATGGATACACTTTTATCTGGTGCTTACCAATGCTACTTAGGCCCGGTTGCAGAAAAGCCGGTCAAATTTTAACCATGATTAATTTCACAAGAACAAATCTGAGAAAGCGTTTTTGAAAAGACGGCTTGAACAACAGCCGGTTGAATTTTAACATTTGATTAATTTCACGTGAACCAATCAGAGAAGGCGTTTTTGAAAAGACGGCTTCTCTGATTGGTGCTCGTGGAATTAATCATGGTTAAAATTTAACCGCTTGTTGTGCAACCGGCACATAGTTTATCTTCTTTTACATTCATCCGTTCTCTTATATATTTTCTATTGGTTGAATAATAAATTATCATAAGATTGAGATTAGATATTTTGTTAAAAATATTTCTATATTGTTTAAAACAATCTGGGAACGTTGCGGAGCTAGAAAGAGATAGCGCTATCCGCTTTGTTGAATGATAGACAAGGATAGCGATACCATTGCTAATCAAACACTGCCATTATAACGTGGACCTCACTATAGTTCACCCGTCCAAATATTAACCCTAGCAATAGTAATTAATTTCAGCCCAGTTAATTGGGATTTGAAAAGGGAGATTGTGCTACAATTTTATTGAAGTCCTTTATTCTTTATTATTTTTTACAATGAAGCACAGATCGGGAGAGAAAAACTAAGAATACTTTGTACTATTTCTCTCCCAAATTTAGGTAACAGGTTAAAAAACTCATGGTATTTTCATGAAACTCCTGTTTTCCATATAAAAGTTGTAAATTGAACTCATTGGATTTCCAAGTTGTATGAACGTTATGGCGGCAAATGAATTAGAAGTGTTGGCTACTACTATATTGTTTTTACGATTCATGTCTAATGAATCATTACATTTACATTTATTACATTCCTTAATCACAACATCAAATTAATGATTGGGAGAGAATCAACAGGATAAACCCAAAACTGTTCCTCTCCCTAATTTTGATAAAAATAGTTCAAATGAGGTTATGAGAACACTTTTATAAAGATCACAAAAATTTACAGTCCAAATATACATTATACTAAAAAAAATTGTATCTCGGTTGATCAGAAAGATGAAACAAATTATTATTACACTTGAAAATGCATTAATAAATTGAAAAATATTAAAAAACTTGATAAATTTGAAGCCAGAAAAATCACAAAAACATTCACTATCAGCATATGATAGCATATCATCGAATCTAATGAGTTTATATATTATGTGTTCAAGCCGCGGCGGCTCTACAGTGAGGTTCACGTTATAACGGCAGTGTTTGATTAGCAATGGTATTGCTATCCTTGTCTATCATTCAACAAAGCAAATAGCGCTACCTCTTTCTTGCTTTGCTCTGTTGCCAGATCGTCTATTAACAATGCAGAATTATTAATTAATGAACAAAATATGTCATCTTTGATTATGGAATTCCATTATTAAATTATTATTGAAATATATTTTTTCTTGCTCGATAAAATATAACTGAATATTTTAAACGAGAATTAACATTTAATATTACATCAATAAACCTGTATCAGCTTCCGTCTATAGAAGGCATTGACAAGACTGAGGATCGACAACGTTGTTTTCCTTTCTCCACTGCCATTATAACGTGGACCTCACTATAGAGTCGTCGCTAAGGAATTGCACCTTGTTATCTCCACGAATATTTTTCATGCGATAATCAAATTGCTAATGTTTATAGTTGAATTGAAAGAACCAGTTAAGCCAATCAGAGTAATGAATAGAATTATAAGAACAAGCGCGGTTGTCAAGTTGACAAAACAGGCTCTGTCGATGCAGTGATTTTAAAGAGGAAGATAGGTATGCGTATCAGGAGCTTCTGAACTCTCACTAAAGACTACAGAACGCTGTCCGCTCTACTGCGGCAACATGGCGGCCGCTATATCCCTACTTTTCTCTGCTCCGGATATCCCTCCAAGTCGGAGGATCTTTTAATTCAACTATAGCTCTTGGACATGCCGAAAAGCTTAAGGCCCGGTTTCACAAAAGCCGGTTAAATTTCAACCGTGATTAGTTTCTCGAGAACCAATCAGAGAAGCCAATGTATTAAAAAACCCTTCTCAGATTGGTATTAATCACGGTTAAAATTTAACCGGCTTTTGTGCAACCGGCACTAAACTTTTGCCCAACAGCGCTGTCGGCAGTGCCATGCTTGCTAGTCAACATTTTAGGTTATGTCAAGTAAGAAATTTGATTTCCAATATTTATAAATAATAATGTAGATGGAGGAAAAATGTTGTGTAAATCACAGGTAAAAACTGCTTTTTCTCCCTCGGGGAAATTGTTTTACTCGAGGCGAAACGTTTCCCCTCAGAAAAGCTGTATTTTTCAATCTTTAATTCAAAGTGTGTACTTCTCACTCTATAATTCATCGGAGAAAAAGCTGTATTTTTCACTCTAGATTTACAAATGACAGTTTTCAGGGTGACACAGAATAACGGGAACTTTTGAAAACGCTATAAAACATTAGTGGGAAGGGCAAAAATGATTTTATTCAAACTAATGTAAAGTTCAAGACTTGTCATTTGAGAACTATCAATAACATCTATCACTTTTTGACAATTACTTCTTTAAGATGGCTTCCTCCTGAACGATTACATTGTTCAAATGTGAGTTGTCGATTCCTCATTGAACGCTGCAAAATCTCATCTGGGATATTGCGGATTTCATTTTGAATTCTGTTTTAATTTTTGATTAATTCAAAATTATTGATGAAATTGTGCGCGAAATCCACTCTGCACGGCATTC
Source organism: Nilaparvata lugens (assembly GCF_014356525.2). Taxonomy (NCBI): domain Eukaryota; kingdom Metazoa; phylum Arthropoda; class Insecta; order Hemiptera; family Delphacidae; genus Nilaparvata; species Nilaparvata lugens. The sequence goes on from NC_052505.1 coordinate 19,476,895, forward strand.
AATGGCAACTGTGCGAGTGAGAATTGTTTAGTAACCGTGTAATCTCACGATTAGGTTGCGTTTCCTGGTCCCATGGATCTGTTCACCTGAGATTCTCTGTCTGTGGAGCTATCTCAGATCTAAAGTGTTCACAACATGACCAATAACTGTGGTTGAATTATAACAGACAATTCAGAATGAAATTAACAATATCCTAGCTGAAATGTTGCACCAATCGTTCAGGAATCTCAACACAGATTTCAAAAGTGTATTCGTGCAGGAGGAAGTCATCTTAACAAAGTAATTGTCAAAAAGTGATAGATGTTATCAATAATTCTCAAATGGCAAGTCTTGAACTTTACATTAGTTTGAATAAAATCATTTTTGCCCTTCCCACTAATGTTTTATGGCGTTTTTTAAAGTTCCCGTTACTCTGTGTCACTCTGTATTTGCATTCATCCAACTGGACATTTGTCTTTTATATCCACAATACAATATTGTAATATGGCTATTGAGACTATTTTCTATTGTTAATTTGAAAAATTGTCTTTCAACAGTTACAATTTAAATCGGTCTGTGTCGGACTTTGATGGGGCCCAGAGAATGGTAAATTTTGCACAGCATGTGACGTACTTGAAAAATACCCTGGAAGCTGTAAGTAAAATCCATCATTTATGCTAGTGAATTATGATAACCTTGTACCATGATATATTCATTTTCTATGTAATCAACTGGCTTGAAATGATCAATTAATCCAAATGTTTTTGGTTTTCACATAATTTTATGAGCCGATTTCCAGTTTCCAATTAAAGGACTTATTAATTCAATTATTATCCAAAATTTAGTTTTGTTCTGTATATGTTGCCTGTATTTATGATTATGTCAATGCATGTTTTAATTATTATTAAACGAAAATCCCAATTATTTATTATTATTAATTATTCATTAATTAGCATTTGAACAAATGCAACTTCCAATTTATTTTCATCTGTAGCATGTTTTAAACTGGTATGTTGGTTTGGATATTGCTGTCGAGTGGTAGCTTCATGGCAGCTTCGTTTTCAACCTAAGAGAATCATTCGTTTGTTGAAAATTATTTTAAAAAGACCGAAATTTCTGGGGGTTTTGGGGATGAAGCCGCCATCTGGCGTGTCAGCAAATTTCAGATTCGATTTCAGCACCCCAAAATTCATATAGAGCCGTCGAGAAAAATTCTTTCGGGGCTGTTTACTGAAAAACGACCATTTGACTGGACTATAATAAATAAATAAATAATTTTATTTCCATCATAAATTTCACTTGACATTCATTTTAAGTTTAGGAAATTATATGACCACTTTGACAAGTTGCGTGGTCATTGTTAGTAATGTATTTAGTTGTAATTACTAAATTGTTGAGACATAGATTATTTTTTTATTTTTGGAGTTCAGTTAATCACTTTACAGACATTTTAGCGCACGACGTCTGTAGCATCCTGTAAACTTAAATCTCTATTCCCAACAAGCCAAGATAACAAGCAAGAAGCAAAAAATCAAAATATAACAAGACAACATACATGAGTAGAACTCCGTACAGCACATTGATATACAAACATACAATTAACAAAATATCAAATACTTTTTGTCATAGTCATTCAACCTCAGCTGTTTTCCATGCATGAAATGAAGCCGGTAAACATCTGTTTGCACAACAAATAAACATATGATTCTCATTACAGCATACTCTACTGTAATGAAACCATATGTTTTCTTTACAGTCGAGTATGTTTTCTAGTTCCGAAATAGGAACAGCAAAACTGCTACAAAAAAAACACCTTCAGCGCTCCAGGTGGAAGTTTTGTCAACTTCCACAAAATTCATGATTCGTATTTGTAAACTAGGTTAATATGTTTATAGAATGCATGTAGTAAGTTCAGCTCAAGCAGGTAATGTTTTCTATTTCTCAATTATTCTTCTTTAGATTATTATGACAAAAAATAGTGTAAATTACTTGGACGTGAATGTCTTTTGCAGTGCTCGAATAAAATTCTAGTCGAGGCTAACGCCTCAACTAGAAAAATCATTCTTGCCTGCAAAAGGACCATTCCTGTCCTTGTGATGTAAGATATTATTACAGAATAGGAAAATGCCTCAAAGAAGTGATCTATTTCTTTGTTGAAATTTGGTCCCAGACAACACTTACCAGTCTTAAAAACGAATCACTGAACGTTGATCTTGTTTCGTTTTGAAAACAACTACCGTGATTAACACTAAAATTATCACATTAGTTTGTAAATTGCATAGACATAATTAGACCTAAAAATTAACAAAGCAATCGACTGTAAATATAACAGTAGATAAGTAAATACTATACTGTAAAATATAATATAAATAATACTAGAATGTAAAATATAACTAGATAAATAAGTGTCAAAATTATTTCTACTTTCATCTTCTACATATACCTTTTTATTTTCTGTTCAAATAATAACATATGTATTGATCTTTTGCATCGAGCATAGTAGGTATCGAATTCTCAATAAAATTAATATTCTTCTTTTTCAGAGATGTGATTCTTTGAATGAGAAGGTCAACGCGTTGGAGAGTGAACTCGCATACAAAGAACGCGTAATTGAAAAGTGTGAATTGGAAATCAAGCAGTATACTGCGATGAATGATGAATTCAAAATTACTGTGGAAGATCTGAAAAGTAAGTTGAAGAAACTACTATAACTTGAATCATAATTTTTATATCTTTTAACTCCTGATAAAAAAACTAGATTTTGTGCAGAGTGTTGCAGATATATCGGTGGTTTTGAAATACTTGTCAAACTGTCAATTATTTATTCAATATCGGGGTACTGAGCTTCGCTCGTTATTCATTTATTGATAAACAAAACACAATTCTTTGAAATGATTGGGGAAGGACTAATATGCAAAGCCCAAAACTGTTTCTTCCCCGAATTTTTATTTATACACTATAATTAGTTCAAGAAGTAGGTTATGTTCCATACACTTGAATTCAGGTCCAATTTCCAATCCAAAAATTTGAAAACAGAAAAGTTCCAATTTAGATTGTTTACAAACCAAATTGAATAAAAAATAACACTTATTTAATCACTTAAAACTGTAAAATAATGATCAATTTTGAAAATTCTGATGTACTTTAATTTAGAATGATATACCATGTTATGTTGTTCAGTTGATTCACCTTTCAAACCCTTAAGGTTTCTTCATCTTTCAGGTCATGTTTATATCTTACGTCAGTTTATGAATTTCGGGGATAAGATATTTTGATTTTCCACAGACGACGAAAATCTCAGCTTTTTTCCAAGGATGAATTATCCTTTTAAATTCCTTCAGCGAGTTTTCCCAGGGATGAGACCCAGTGCAATCGAATTTTTATATCATAAACCTACTATGTTCCAAATTTTGTGAAAATCGTTAGAGCCGTTTTCGAGATCCGTTGGACATAAATAACCATATAACCAAATAACCATATAAATAACCAATAAATTATATACAGAAATTGCTCGCTTAATATAATAGGACTTATTCACATTTTGTAATACACAAATAAAATATATAATCAGAAAAGGGCCAGCAGGCCTAGCCCAAATCTGGTCCCTTTCCGAATTGTGATTGAAGTATGAATTATAAAGGTATTGGATTGAAACGAAGCGCAAAATTTGTAGTTACAATGGAAGTTTAACAAAGGAAAATTATTCAAATTAGTTTTTTGAAAATTGCATTTATCCAATGCATCGGAATTGCATCTATTATCAGATAGAAATGCTTGAATTTGAGGAAAGCCACTCATTTTTGAAACGTTTTCAGAAACTACTTTCGGTTTTCACTCACTATCATTGGATAAAAATTCCTGAAATTGGGGAAAACTACTTATTTGTTGAAACATTTTTAAAATTAGTTTCGGTTTCTACTCACTGTCAATCTCAAGTAAACTATTTTTATTCAATGTTGATAGAGTCTGCTCAGCTCCAAAAATATACCAGTAATGATAGTTTTTTTTGCGTTTCCTCATATTTTCCAGGCTCTCTCGAGAACTTCTCAGTTGAAAAACTAGAGCGAATGTTTCGAACATTTACTATACTTCAAAACTTTCGCACTTGAAAAATACTTCTGAAATTTGTCAACTTGGAAGTGCTTGTTTCCAGTTGCTCAATACTAGGCCAAAAGTATGAATCTTTTTCACGAACTTTGATGAACCGTACATTTTTGGCCTTCTCAAGATAGGGAAGCTATCAGTAATAGTAGGTTATCAGCTCAAGAAAAGTAGATAGAAGAAATTAAGTATAAACGAAAAGGCAGGAAAGTTGATTTGTTTTGCAATTCTACAAATTAGTTTAATGGATTAAAATCTATGAATCATAATTTTGTTAAGATTTGAGATGAGTTGAGGTAGAGAAGACTTGAATGTAAGTCTTAACCTCACCTAGTCCTAATAAAAGAGTATTTCAATTTCTTTTCTTCAATTCACATTATTTTAATTTCAGATGATCAAATAAAGACAAAATCTGATTGTCAACGATTGGAGGAAAAGGTTCTGCAAGCCACTAAATGGGCCGCACGACTCGGAAAAGTTATAAAGGAACGTGAGTATCGTTTTCCATTCTATTGCGAATAAATTTTAGAATTGAAATAAAGTCCTTGTCATTTTGTTTGACTGAATATTGTGACAGATTGTTTATAGGCTATCCGAGTATTTTTGATGTTTCACTGAGAAGAAACATTCTCCCAATTCGGCCCGTCGCAGATTTTGATATTCAAAATATATAGACTTGACCTTTTGAAACTCAATGTATACTTTATTAAAACTTCAATTTCTAAATTATGTAGCACATTGACTTCGCATATTTAATACAATATTGGAGGACCGAGTACAAACTTTGACCTTTTGAAACTCAATGTATACTTTATTAAAACTTTAATTTCTAAATTTTGTAGTACATTGACTTCGCATATTTAATACAATATTTGGGGGCTCTGGAGTAGAAAAGCATCAAATATTTATTACGAAAAAGGAAATTATAATAGGCCTATATTTATAGTTCATACAGAAAGGTTTTATCTAATCACAGTGGATTGAGATTAATTCCCAGTGGAATGCAAAAATCTCTCTCACAAAGGCCTGGTCGCACAAAAGCCGGTTAAATTTTAATCCTGATTACTTTCACGTCAACCAAATCAGAGAAGACGGCTTCTCTGATTGGTTCTCCTGGAATTAATCAGGAATTTAACCGGCTTTTGTGCAACCTGCACCAAGTACCTTATTGAATGATTGCAATAGTTCAACAGCTGAGTCATAATTTTATCTCAGTCCCACACACATGCACTCGCTCACTCACTTCCATTATCGACAGACGACGAAATTATTAGCTGTTTTTCCAAGGATGAATAATTATCATTTTAATGTCCGTCAGCAAGTTTTCCCAGGGATGAGACCTAGTGCAATCGAAATTTTATATTATAAACCTACTATGCTCCAAATTTTGTGTGAATCGTTAGAGCCGTTTTCGACATCCGGTGACATATAAAAGTATAATATCGAGGAACCGATCTTCGCTCCGGAGTACAAAAGCAGAAAAGCATAGTTTATATTTATTCATTTATTGATACACAGAACACAATTCTTTCAATTGATTGGGAAGGACCAACAGGCACTGCCCACACAACTGTTTCTTCCCCGAATTTTGATGTATATACTATAAATACGGTAGACCAAAAAGTAGGATATGATCCATACACTTTTGAATTCTAATTTTCAGTCCAAAAATTTGAAAACAGAAAAGTTCGAATGTAGATTTTTCACAAACCAAATTAACACAATAACAAAATAACACTCACTAATCACTTAAAACTATAAAATAATTCTCAACTTTGAAAATTTTGATATCTAGGTACTTTAATTGAAATAAAAAAATAATGTATCTTGAATAAAATCATATCAACAAATCAGATAAGGTTGATCAAGTCGGTTTATTTATAATTGCCAGATAATACTTCTCATGAGATCCGCTGATTTATTGCAGCGATAGTTAAACAGCTTAACATTATTCTGTCTCTCTCCCACACAGGCACTCACACCTTCCGTTATCGATAGATGACGAAATTATCATCTGTTTCCTAGGATTAATAATTATTATCCTTTTTATGTCCTTCAGCGAGTTTTCCCAGGGGTGAGACCTAGTGCATTCAAATTTTTATATCATAAACCTACTAGGCCTATGTTCCAAATTTCGTGAAAATCGATATAGCCGATTTTGAGAACCGTTGGACATGAATAAATACCCAAATATATAAATATATACAGAAATTGCCCGCTTAATATAATAGGATATAAACAGAAATTTCTCGTTTAATAGTATAGGATATTGAAAAGAACATTTATAAAAATGTGTTATTTTTCAGGTGAGATTCCTCTCTGCAAGTCGGATGCTCGTCTCTTAGGTCAAATTCAAAAGCAGCTGAAACAGAAGGGTTCTGTTCTGAAGGAAAGTGACGGAGATCAATTACATGAATCAGAGATGTTGAAACACAGTGGTACTCAGACAGATGAGTCTGCTCTAAACTCCATGATTTACAAGAATTACAGAAAGGTTGCGGCCTACACAGATGGCTTAGGTAATGATATATACAATGTATATACATATGTATAGAAATTTTAGTAATTTTCATTACTAAAAAACCTCTATTGACCTCAAGACTCAGGTTCTAATACCTATCATCTTTTACTCAAGATCTTTCTATATTTCTAGAAAACTCCTCCATTAAAATTTAATTTTTCAGTTCGTTAAGGGTCGGTTTCCGAGCTCGGGATCTAGCTTAGTTCTAAACTTTAAACAGCTGGAGTCAGAAAATTGGCTTTCCGAAACTGAGCGTAGTCGTAGTTTTTATGATAAACTTCATTTTCTCATTTCTATAATTGGAAACGTTTTTCCTTGACAAAATGAAACATTTCTAAATAATTCAAAATAGCTGAAACATTGCACTATTCTCTCTTTATTTTATTTTGTGTTAGATTTTCTAGTTTTTCGAAATTTAATTTAAACGTGGACTGCGACTACGCCCCGTTTCGGAAAGCCAATTTTCTGAATCCAGCTGTTTAAAGTCTAGAACTTGGCTAAATCTCGAGCTCGGAAACCGGCCCTAATTTTATTTAGTAAATTTAAACTAGCACTACCGTAGGCTACATGCTGGGAATTTAGTTGATAGAAATCAATTTTTTCTAGTTGATAGAAGTCTGTTCATTTAACAACAAATCTATATTTACAGTAGAAGAAGACTTTAGAATAAATTGGTGGAATGACTTTTGAAGCAAATCAATCAATTTATCAATTTATTGAAATAAATGGATGATATAATATCTAAAAAAATAATATCTATGATTGTAATAAATTAAATGAACACAATGCGTTTAGATTCAATTCTCACAATCCATTACAATTGAATAAGATTTGAGAGAATTTATTTGCAAGCACATTTCATCACATGCCTTATATTGAACTACAGTAAAACCCATGAAAATCTCAAATAAGTTGTGATGCCTACAAACATTTTTGATTTAGTACTCCGCAAGGGTGTGATTTAAAACTTGACAAAACTGAAAAATTGTAATGAAGTTTGACAAACTGGAAACTTTACGTGACGTAAAACTTTGAAGAATTGAGAATAGGCCTATAACCATCCCCGGTTAATTAAGAATCTATTTATGCAAAATTTCAAGTTAATCAGTCCAGTAGTTCGGACGTGATGATGCGTAAAACATAATTTTCCTATTCCGTACGTGTATAAGCCAGTTCTTTTCTTTATTTTAGTATAGATTAGAAGGGTGGTACTTCTAACACTATAAATCGTAAATCCTTCTCCAACATGAAGCAATTCCCGTATTGGGTCTTATTGATGCTTAGTTTGAAATCCTGAAATTGGTTTGATTTATTAATATATAACATTGACAATCGCCATACATTACATACAATTCAATATACATAACAATTGAATAAGATATAAGTATATTATTATTATTATTATTATACAAATAATATTCATAATAATTTTAAAACATTAATTTAAAGATTAATCAGCCTTTAAACAGAGGCTGTGTTGACTAAATAGGCATCTCACCAGCAAACATTCTTTCACCCTAGTCCTGAATGACTCTAGTGACTAAAAATCCCTTATATTTTCAGGCAAGGCCTTGAAGATTTTTTCCAATATTAGGATTCAGCTCATAAAAGTTTGTCCTATGCTGTACGAATTTCATTTCTGAGCCTTTTGTAATGCTGGTGGATGTCAGCTCCTGTTAAGCTGCGTTTACATCAAAGTTATTAACTGTTAATAACTTAATCCTTATAGATTCTATTAGATTGAACATAACTTATCATACACATGATGAACATAATTTCGTTCAATCTAATAGAATCTATAAGGATTAAGATATTAACATTTTGTTAATAAATTTGGTGTAAACGCAGCTTTAGCCATTCGGTTTCCAATTTATATGATGCTTGTTTCAATTTACATCAATTTTATCAGTTTTTAGCAGTATGACGAACGTAGATTTACGTTGATGTACGCCATTTCTTGAATTTTCAATAGTAACGTAATTTGTTTGTTTTTGCTTTCAGGAGTACTTTCACCGTGCTTAACAGCTGATGAAGGCATAGGTCTTTCGCCTGGATTGTCTGAGATATCATTAGCAACTCCTTGTTCTAATTACAAAGACAACTTTCAAAGTTATGGACCGCTCCACAAAGAGCCAACGTCTGTTGATGATGGTTCTATTACTACGGAAATCATTGAGGACAGTCTCGATCATTCGCCAGCTACACCGGCCTTCTCTTTGTTCGATGTGCAAGTTGGCAGCACTAGAGCAACAATCTCCATCGGTCCACAACTTACAAATGATAACATCTTGAATGGCTCATCCGCAAATTGGCCCAGCATCGATACATTGAATTTGTCCAACTGCAGTGTGGAGTCTGTAAAGGATGACATCTTCACTGCCCATCTGAACGATAATGATGACATAGCCAAAAATGATAACCTAGTTACCATAGAAGAAGATCTAGATGTATCTGCCAAAAGCAAAAGTGATACCATAGTTACCATAGAAGAAGATGTTGATGAATCAGCCAAATGCAATGGTCTAGTGAGCAGTTATATTTTCCAAGAAGGTGACAAAACTTATAAAATGCTCAAATATAGAGACCATTGCAAAATTGTATTGCCTCATGAAGTTCCGAGATTGTTGGATGGACAGATTCAAAATTCTGATGGTAAAAGCGTGGAGATCTGTGATAGATTGAAGAACAATGTGGAAGCATTTAGTGGAGCAAATGGAAAATTTGAAGAATGCATAACGGGAAAAAATCTGAAGAAGACACTTGAAGAAGTGGTCCCAGTTTGTCAAGAATCCAACAAACTTGATAAAGTAACTGAGTTATTCTCACCAATGATTGATAAAAATTGGTACGTGGATCCAATTAGTGGAGAAGTGTCCCCAATTCGTGAAAAATCCGATAAACTTGTTGAATCACCACCAGTAACTGAAGTTTTCTCATCATCATCATCATTGCCATCATCACCTGCCAAACGCAATGGTTCAGTGAGCAGTTATATTTTCCAAGACGGTGACAATACTTATAAAATGCTTAAATATAAAGACCATTGCAAAATTGTATTAACTCATGAAGAGCCCCAAAATTCTGATGGGAAAAATGTCGAGATCTGTGATGGATTGAAGTTCAATGTGGAAGCATCAAATAGTACACATGAAGAATGCATAACGGAAAAAAATCGGAAGGAGACACTCGAAGAAGTTATTGATGAAGTTGCGCTAGCAACTGAAGTATTCTCAACAGCTTCACCAATGATTGATGAACATCTGAACGTAAATCCAGTGAGTGAAACAGTTGAAGAAGTGGTCCTAATTTGTGAAAAGTCCGACAAACTAGATGAAGTAATTGAAGTAATCTCTACAGAATCACCAATGATCGATAAAAAACTGGACGTAAATCCAATGAGTGAAACACTTGAAGAAGTGGTCCCAATTTGTCAAAAGTCCGACAAACTTGATGAAGTAATTGAAGTATTCTCTACAGATTCACCAATGATTGATGAAAATCTGGACGTGAATCCAGTGAGTGAAACGGTCGAAGTGGTCTCAATTTGTGAAAAGTCCAATAAACTAGATGAAGTAATTGAAGTATTCTCTCCAGAATCAGCAATGATTGATGAAAATTTGAACGTAAATCCAGTGAGTGAAACAGTCGAAGTGGTCTCAATTTGTGAAAAGTCCAACAAACTTGATGAAGCTCCACTAGTAACTGGAATGTTCTCTAATCAATCTCCAATGATTGATAAAAAACTGTACGTGAATCCAGTGAGTGGAATACTGGAAGAAGTGGCCCCAATTCGTGAAGAATCCGACAAAGTTGTTGAAGAATCACCAATGATTGATAAAAAACTGTACGTGAATCCAGTGAGTGGAATACTAGAAGAAGTGGTCCTAATTTGTGAAGAATCCGACAAACTTGATGAAGAATCACCAATGATTGATAAAAAACTGTACGTGAATCCAGTGAGTGGAATACTAGAAGAAGTTGTCCCAATTTGTGAAGAATCCGACAAACTTGATGAAATAACTGGAGAGTTCTCAGCCATGATTAAAGATAAGGTTGCAGTTAATCATGAAAATGACGAAGTTGAAGATTGTAATAAGAGAGTGGTATGTGAACAAGTGAATCTGTCGAACAATATCAATGACCATTTAGAGAATGACTGCAATGTTTCATTTATTGTAGAGGTAAATGACTCTTGCCTTGAAGAAATTAATGCACTTCAAAATGATTCGAGTATAGACAATAAATGTGCTGATCTTCAACCAGGGGATGGAGAAAATATAAGTGGAGACAATTTGATTACTGAAATGACAACAGGACTAGACAATAAATGTGCTGATCTTCAACCAGAGTATGAAGAAAATATAAGTGAACATGATTTAAAAACTGAAATGACAGTAGGAGAAGATGACATTTTTGAAGAAGGAAACAAAACTCTTCACACCATTGTCAGTTCTTATGATAAAGAACAATCATCACCATTACCTCCTCCATTAGAACATAAAGTTGGTGAAATTGCCGAAGAAGAAATTGAATCTATGTATTCAGAGGCAATGCAGCTTGAAAGCACAGAGCAATCTTCAGGTTCATCGTGTGCTTCTTTTGACCCTATTCATGATGAGGACAATGCTGCCATAGATCTTTCAATAAATGTGGAAAATGTAAATAATGCTCAAATAAACTCCGAAACACCAAAAATAGAAGAGAACCCCCTGACAAGTATTAGCTCAATTTCGATTGGTAACAACCTTCGCGAAAATGATGGATGTAAAACAAATTTTACGACTGAATCAAAAAGCATTGAAAACAATATGTCTTGTATGGAATCAAACCAAGACGCAGGTATGCCTTTGGATTTATCTTTGCGTCAAAGTAATCCTACGCTTCTTAAGACACCGACTCCGCCTCGTAAAAGTATCTTTGATAACTTGGAAAATGTTACCGATCTCAATAATCCACCTACGAATCTCAACATTCATCATAAGAGTCTCCACTTTGGAGACGAGCTCCAAGGTACGGAACAGCGCTCAATGATTTGTGGAACGAAACAATTCAAAATGCCATTGCCTGTGAAGCAAGTAGAAGACCTGGATAATGCATCAAAACATAAAGACTCTAATAGAAAAATTCCAGTTGTTGAAGATGAAGTACTGGATAAAATAATGAGGAGAATGCAAATGAAATCGATATTGAAAGGACCATTAATATCTCCAATTCCACCTTCTCCTCAAACTTTCAAACAAGGTAACAAACTGTATTTTATCTACATTCTAAACTGTTGAAGATTCTTATTTTAAATTTATCTTTTTGAAACAAAGGTTTTTGTTAACTGTACCTCTAAGGCTGGCCACTAACTACCGGACATGCATGATGTGTAGACATGTTCATCATGCATGTTTCGTCATCAGCGAAAGGCTTTGAACAAAAAAAAACAGCTGTTTGATAGCAGCTTCTAGCATGAAATAAACAAACAATAAATAAACCAATAGAAAATTATACATTATAATGATACTAAAATAATTTAACCTCAAATAGTGAAGTGAAGGAAAACTTAACAACAAAAATCGAAGATACAAAAACCTAACCTCAAAAAAGTTTGTTCGAAGCCTTTTGCTGTGATGACACAACAATACATGACTAACAACATGTGTGTATAATGTCTCCATATAAAATCTTTTATCAGTTCAATTGATTGGGAATACTGCATTTAATGAAACTTATTTTGTCAATGACGTAATCACTGTTAACAGTTTGAATAGAACATACTGAACTATTAACGCTCTTTGACTTGTCTTAGCATAGTTGCTCCAGTTACGTCTTCTATGTTAGGTTAAATAAAAAAGAAAACAAATTTAAGATAGGCTTTTTGATTTATTGAAAATCTGTTGAATTAATTTTCTGTTTGAAGTTAGTGCAATAATATTGATTACATGAAATGTATTAAAATAGGCATATTGGCGGCACTTTTCCTGTTGAACTGCGTTTGAAGTTGAAGAGACTTCTAATTATTTTGAAATTATATCTATTTATCCAATCAAAATAATATTTTATGTCCCGGCTCAAATTGAAGATTATCTAATTGTTTTTAAAATTCTGCTTTTCAGGACCAAGTATACAGATGGAACTTTCAATGCTATCATCCGCTGGAGAAAAGAGTTTTGCGGCTCCTGACCCTGTTGGAAGCTCATCTTATTCAATCCGTAAAGAAGAAATTTCAACTACAAAAAGTGACGTATCCAGAAATGCTCATCACACTAAACAGGAAACAATCATTACTCTTCCAAAATGTACTGAAGGAACTTCATTGCGCAATGTCAGTTCAAGTAATACTTCGAAATGCAACCTCAAGACAATAAGTAAACGTGATCATGTTGGAAACTCATCATATTCAATCCACAAAGAAGAAATGCCATCTACAAAAAGTGATGAATCCAGAAATGCCCATCACACCAAACAGGACAGGGAACCTGGCTTCAATGGAATTCCATCAAGAATTCGATCTCATAGGGAGGAGGAATCAAAATCATCAACTTCAGAGAAGACTGCTAATGAAGCTAGCTGTATTGATGCTGTAAGACTTGAAGATGTCAAACCCACACTGAAGTATTCATCCCCTAACGTTTCTAATGTGGCTGAGTTTGATATTGATAAATTACTTGCTGAAATTCGTAGAGACTTTGATGTGCCTGATTGCATCGACGACTTTTCAGATTCTGTTAGTATATCAGATATTCGAGATTTGGATTGTGAAGAAGTGAGTGATTTCGAGAATATGCTCGTTTCAAGTATATTGTCGGATGAACTTCCACCGGCGAATACTCAGTCTGAAATACAATTTCCTGATGTCATCATTGCAGAAAAGATACAAAGTCCGCCTTGTGAAATGGAAGAAGACATCTGTGAAGAACAGACCAGTGTCCTATCGACAACGTTAATCGATCAACATGCTAATAAATCGGAAGTAGATGAGGGTTTTTCAAAGGCAACTGAGAACGCCGCATCTTTGCTTGCTGATATTCCAAAAGCAACTGAGAACGCCGCATCTTTGCTTGCTGATATTCCAAAAGCAACTGAGAACGCCGAATCTTTGCTTGCTGATAATCCTACAGAAACATCTCCGGGATTCAGCAAGATTTGTACAAACGGAAACAAAATTCTGCCAGATTCTGCTCAATCCTGTAATGGAAGAGCACAATGCTCCGATTCAACCATCTTGTTCCAAGGAATTGAAAATCAGGAATCAAGATCATTAGAAAATAGTGATGGAAGTTTTGCAGTGCCAGACAAAGTTTCAAAGTCAGATGAATCTGATTTCAGAGGCTCACTTCCTAATGAGCCAATGATTTCTGATCCCATTTATACTGGCCATGAAGGAGAGCAAAATACAAATCAGTCAATCCTCGCCAATGAACAATCTACATTGAACTCATCCCGAGAAAATTGTGAATATTCTAAATTATCGGATGAATTAATTGGAATGGATACGGCTCAACATAGTTATGAAGGAGTATTGGGTACAAATAACGTCATCCCCGCTAATCGTCTTGAGGCTTGCTCATTGAAATCTTCAGAAACCAATTTTGAGTATCCTCCAGCTTCTAAAAATCTCTCAGAATCAGATGGATCTGATTTTAAAGGTTTTGCTACCGTGAACTCATCAGATAAACCAGTTGGAAATTCGACAGTTTCTGAAAATCTTGTAGATCCAGGTGAGTCTGTCATTGAAAATTGGACCAGCTCATCGAAATCGTTAGAAAATGCTTCAGTTCCTAAACTTCTTTCAGATCCAGATGAGTCTGACTTCAAAGGTTGGGCCAGCACATCAGACAAACGTATTGAAAATCCTCCAGTTTCAAAAAATCTCGCTGATTCAGATGAGTCCGACTTCAAAGGTTGGGCCTGTACATCAAACACATCAGACAAACGTATTGAAAATCCTCCAGTTTCAAAAAATCTCGCTGATTCAGATGAGTCCGACTTCAAAGGTTGGGCCTGTACATCAAACACATCAGACAAACGTATTGAAAATCCTCCAGTTTCAAAAAATCTCGCTGATTCAGATGAGTCCGACTTCAAAGGTTGGGCCTGTACATCAAACACATCAGACAAACGTATTGAAAATCCTCCAGTTTCTAAAATTCTCTCTGATTCAGATGAGTCTGACTTCAAAGGTTGGGACTGTACATCAAACACATCAGACAAACTTATTGAAAATCCTCCAGTTTCTAAAAATCTCTCTGATTCATATGAGTCTGACTTCAAAGGTTGGGACTGTACATCAAACACATCAGACAAACGTATTGAAAATCCTCCAGTTTCTAAAATTCTCTCTGATTCAGATGAGTCTGACTTCAAAGGTTGGGCCTGTACATCAAACACATCAGACAAACTTATTGAAAATCCTCCAGTTTCTAAAAATCTTTCAGATAAGTCCGACTTCAAAGGTTTTTCTCCACAAGTTGAAAAAATTGAAGCTGTCCAATTGGATTATGGGAGAACAACCCCTCCAGATCAGCATTGTAAGAAAGAGAAGACAACTATGATAAGTAGTAATTCTATCCTGATCCAGAAAACAAGAATTATTCAGTCTCCTACAAGAAGTTCTTTCAGACTGGAACAAATGGAAAAATGTAATAAGTTTGTATGCCGAACATGTAGTGTTGATGACAAATGTAACTTGTTAAATTATTCTAAAAAGAGAATTTGCGAGTCTCCGATCGCAGCAAATGAGCCACTTTCACCAGCCAAAGTTACGAAAACTAGAGAGACCAGTCTTACAAGACAGAACAAAACACCTTACATGAGAAGTAAAAGTGTTCCAAAAGATTTCAGTTACATGGTGACTAGAAGCGGAAAACGTATTTTGAGAGCTGGTAGTGAAGAAAAATCGTCTCCGAGTTATAAAAGAGAGATTCCAGAAGACAATCTTTCGTTAGAAAGGATACCAAATATTGATGAAGTTGATACTAATGGATATAAAAATGCTCTGAAGTCTAGAAATGTGAACCCTCGGGGAAGGCCTATTCACAGACGCAGCCATCCTTTCTACAACAGCAGAAGGACATCTTTGCAGTTTAATAACGATGAAGTGAATTCTTTAAGAGAGCACAAGGATGAAAGTGAACCACTGGTAGTGGAAAATCATAGAAATCTATCAAATTATTCAGAAAAGAGAATTTTCGAAACATCGATCGCAGAAAATGAGATACTTTCACCAGCCAAAGTAACAACAAGTAAAAAGGCCATTCTTCCAAGAAATGACGAAGCATGTTCACCTATTATCACAAGAAGTAAAAGTGTGCCAAAGGATTTCAGTTACATGCTGACTAGAAGCGGAAAACGTATTTTGAAACCTGGTAGTGGAGACGCTGATCAAATTGAAGCAAAATCGTCTCCGAGTAATAGGAAAGATGTTTCAGAAGACAATCTTGATGAAGTCGATACTATATCCAGTGAAAAGCGTGAATGTGAAGTGGCTAATGGATATAGAAACTCTTTGAAGTCGAGGAATGTGAACACTCGAGGAAGGCCTATTCGAAGAAGCAGCCATCCTTTCTACAACAGCAGAAGGAGATTTTCGCAGTTCGATGAAGTAAATACTTTGAGAGAGCACAATGATGAAAGTGAACCAATGATTGTGGAAAATGATAGAAATCTATCAGTCGGAAGGCTTCATGATGAGAATGCAGCATGTGAAAGGTCGTCAGTCATTAAAGAATGTGAGTCAGAGCATTTATCCTCTTGTTTTAGTACTGGGAAAACTAATGAAAGTGAAAAACGTCCGTGTTTGTTTGTCGATTGTGTGAATGATTCGTTACAAGACAGCCCGCTTAGTCCGATCGATGACGAGGATCTCAATGACTATGATCATTTCAAACAAAATAGTGAAGAGTTTTTGTCAACTGACTCTATTAATACGATGGAAACTAATATTACTGTCAACGTTAGTCATGATCATAGTAATTTTGGTGGTGCTTTACAAATCGACTGTCAAGAAAATGATGAAATCCCACACAAAAACTACTGCGAAGTAGAAAATGGAGGGGAATTTTCATCGAGTAATTGCTATGAAAATGATATTTCTAGTTTGAAAACATGTCAACGTCATATTCCTGTTATTAGCATTGAACATCGTAAAAGTCTAAGAAGGATTCCCAGAACAACATCCACCATTACTTCTCAAGCTCCTGCAACTGATACGGAGTCTAGTTTGGAAATAGATCTACCTGAAACATCGACCGCCCCTGAACCTTCCATCGGAAAAGTCATCACTTTCAATTTCTACTCTGAAGTCAGTGAGGCAACACAGAAGTCGTCCAACAAACGTAAGAGTGATGACTCTGAGTCGCTCAATCTTCAACCAAAAATTAGGAAAATAGAAGAAGATCTCTCATCACAGACGATATCATCACACCCAGTTGATGCGGAAAATCCAGATGCTCCAAAATGTGTTAAAGAGAAAATAAAAATGGTGAGATGTGAAAATGTGATAGTTACGGCATATGATTACCACAGAAAGGACTTATTCAAGGGCTACTCCAAACTTGATCAATCAAACCCCGAGGAAGGTGAGTCTCATAATTTCATTCAAATTAGCTTTGCCTTTGTGAATATTTGCTGCAATTTGAAAGTTACATAATACATTAACAATTTATCAGGAAGGAGTGCTTTCATTTTTATTAGATTTCAAGTCTGAAAAAACTGAAAGTTATAATTTAAAATGTATGAATTTACGGATACTTTCTTGTATTTATAAAATAGAATTATTATAGTACCCTTTGAAATTAATAAAATAATAAAACAAGAATACAAATTTTAATGTAACTACTAGTTTATTGAAAATTTATTTTTATAACCTGACGATGGTGTGATCACCAAAACTAGTAGTTACGTTACAATTTGTATTCTTGTTTTATTATTTTATTAATTTTAAAGGGTACTATAATATTCTATTTTATGAACTCAAAGATATTAATTAAGTTTGCAGCGTGAATATTAATGTTGTGGAACTTTTCCATAATATATTGAAATAAACTGGATTCTTTGACAAAAATTCAAGTATCTTCAAAGTTGTTAGTTTTTATTATTAATATAAAAAGAAAACACGTACCATTGTGAATTAATTCCTAATAAAATTTAAATGATTGGAAAGCTCTGTTGTAGAGAATTACCTAAACATCACTTCAAATATTTACAAATGTTCCGTATTTTTAATGCCTGGAAAAGTATGAACTGATTTTATTATGCTTTGTTGGTGAGTCAATGACCAGGGGATTCTTAATCTTTTGATGCGTATAAAGTGAATAATTATTTGTAATAGTCAATCAATCAATAATTTATTTCTTTCCATAACATACATGAAAAAGTCAAAAACTAAAAACTAACTAGAAGCTAAAGATAAATTAGTGACTTATAAAATTCATTTTTTTTATAGTAAACTCGTTTATACTGTAGCATGCTAAATCCATCAAATATGCTCTCAGCAATTCCTTAAATTTTAATCTATCAGGTTCATGTCTTATGCAACCTGGGAGACAACCAATACATTTTATTGGACTTGTTTATATTTTTCCTTATTGTGTTTCTTTATTGTAAAATTATTTTTATTTCTTGTGTTGTAATTATGTATATCTACTTGCCGTGGGAATCTAGATTCGTTATTTTTTATATATAATATTGTCCTATAAATGTACAGGCTGTAGTAGAATTAACTTGTTCACCGAAGTTATCTACTTATGGTGAAAATTTCCGCTGCCTTATCCATTACTTTATCTAGCTCTTCAGTCTAAACTATCCGACCATAAAGCTGCCACTTCTTGGCTAACATCCATTTTCACTTATTTACAATTTCTTACTCATTCAACTTATTGTTAAAATACAAATACAAAACTTTCTCATATTACCCTAACCTCTGTTTTGACTCAAACTGCATGCAAATTGTTGATTGTTGATCATTTTATTTTTGTTAATATTATGTAATTACATGTACAAATTTGTACAAAGAACTGATAAATTTAAATGTAGATTAAATAGAGTGAAGTAAAATTTAAAAAAATTGATCCAATATTGCCTCAAGACTATCATTAGTCTTTAAAGTTGCGTTTTCGTTTGTGCGTAAAATGCCGTCGTCGACCACGACAGGTCGAGTATCTCAGATTGAGAAGATTCAATTTGTCTAAATAACCTAAAATATTATTTCAAATTATGCTTTAATGAGGGAGGTTTATTTAGTTTATACTCGTTTATACTTTCAAATGACAATATACTATTAAAAATGTTTTGATTCTTAAATAATGAACTCAAATAATGAAAAGTTATTTGATCAGCTTTTTTAGCACACTTGAAATTTTGACAATATGAATGTCAACAATGCTTACCATTGTCGACTGCGGAAATTTACGCACAAACGAAAATGCACCTTTAGTTTAGTTTTTATTATCATAATTATTTCAATTCTAAATGGATAGACACTTTATCCACAATAATTATTGAAGAATCAACTATCCACATCTAGAATTTCTGTAGATTACTCCCTATAATTTATTAATTTTTCAGAATCTGAAGAGGATAGTGAGGTGGCTGAGTATGTATTTACAAGAGTGGCCAGGGCCGTGTTGGAAAATAACGTGGCCGATGAAACTGACACCTGTGATGACAGTGAAGACAGTGAAGAATGTGAACCCTGGACTGTTGAGGTCGTAACAGAATGTCTGGAACAACTAAGAGGGATACCAAACAACGTGATAGCAAAGTAAGTAGAACCATATTCACGATTTAAAACATAGGTCCGATTTAATAAGCATCCTAGAAGCCGGACCTTACAATAACGTAATTGATTAATTACAGTATTCGTGCATTCAATGATTTGAGCTTTTTCTTATATTAATAGTGTTATGGATATTTTTCTATTGGTGTTAGTTGAAATTATATGCTGCCGCAACGAATTGTTGGATATTTATTTATTTACTAGCTGGCCCGGCGAACTACGTACCGCCAAATAGTTCATGCATCTTATGACAAACTTTAGCTGGATTCACACCTGAGGAGGCGCGATGCAGCATTTTGCATCCAGGTGCTTCTTGTTTGTTGGTTTGAATGGAAGAACTCACACACACTGAATCGGGCATTATAACTTGGACCTCACTATATTCATATAAGCAGTATTACCACCTGTTATTAAATTGTTACTAACTCAATCCATCAAACGTATTTCATCGAACGAGTTTTGAAGGTTCTCAATGAGCCTTCATATCCTTCTCTCTCTATCTTATATTTTTTAAGCATTCTGTAGGTACTTCATTGGTGCTATTTCTTACAAAAATAAATACCAAATTATCATTTTTATTTCATTCATTGGGCTTTCTGCACTTGCAAGTTTGCATTCAAAGGTGCGTACAGATAAACGCGCCTCCAAAACGCTCCGCACTCGCTCTGTAATCGCTCCACGCACGCTCCAATCATGAACGTTACGGGAGATGTTAGCTCCTTTCGCGTTCCACTCTTGCTCCCCGGTCGATCATCAATCGATCTGCTCGAGTGACGTTCGATTGCGGAGCAGAGCGAAGGTTGTTCGCACGTTGTACGGAGGTTGTTCGCACGTTGTACGGAGGTTGTTCGCACGTTGTACGGAGGTTGTTCGCACGTTGTACGGAGGTTGTTCGCACGTTGTACGGAGGTTGTTCGCACGTTGTACGGAGGTTGTTCGCACGTTGTACGGAGGTTGTACAAGGTTGTACGGACGGTCTGTACGCACCTTTATGTAAACATATACAGTCGAACCTCTGTATAACGAATTCGATTATCCCGAAAAAAATTCGCTGCCGAGAGGTATTCGTTATTGAGAGGTTCTGTCAAGAAAACTGCCACGATCCTATGGATCTCATAATATCGTATCACGGCGGTAAATAAATGAACATGGTACATGAAACATATCATCGCGAACGTAGGTAGGGTACCTATTAGGCCAATATTAATATGGAAATTTGAAAATTCATGCTGTTGAAAAAAACATGTTTTTTTAATATTTGTAGAACGTAATAAGTAAGTAAACTCACCAATTTATTTCCAGAAAGCTTGATTTGTACTATTAGTGGAGTTTAATCAAAGTACATACTCTGTAGCAATATTTTTCAACTTTTTACACTACTATTAAGCTGCGTAGGCTACACATATACGCGCTTCCAACCCGCACCGAGCACGCTCCGCCCTCGTACCGCCCTCGTTCCTCCATCGTACCGCAGTCGCTCCGCCCCCGCTCTGCAGTCGCACCCATCATGAACGTTACGGAAGATGTTAGATCTTCTCGCGTTCCCCGGTCGAACCACTGTTGCTCCCCGGTCGATCATCAATCACTCTGCTGGAGTGACGTTCGGTTGCGGAGCAGAGCGAAAGTCTGTACGCACCTTTAGATGCAACGCAAAATACGGTTATTTTGTCAATAACTTCACTATAAATACTATAATAACTCAAAAAATTTCCCATTTTTACTTTCCTTGCCCTACTACCATAGGTAAGGAAAGTATTGCTTTCCAAAAAAAATTAAGGTACCCCAATTTCAAGTTTTCTATACGTTTCAAGGTCACCTGAGTCCAAAAACATGATTTTTGGGTATTGGTCTGTGTGTGTGTATGTGTGTATGTGTGTGTGTGTATGTGTGTGTGTGTATGTGTGTGTGTGTGTGTGTGTATGTCTGTGAACACGATAACTCCATTCCTAATTAACCGATCGACTTGAAATTTTAAACTTAAGGTCCCTATACCATGAGGACCCGACAATAAGAAATTCAATAAAATTCAATTCAAGATGGCGGAAAAAATGGCGGATAATTACTAAAAAACCATGTTTTTCACGGTTTTCTCGAAAACGGCTCCAACGATTTTCTTCAAATTTATACCATGGATAGCTATTTTTAAGCCCTATCAACTGGCATAAGTTTCATTTCTGGGAAAATTTCAGGAGCTCCGTAATATTCTTGAGAAAAATGGCGGATAGTGACTAAAAATCCATGTTTTCACAGTTTTCTCGAAAACTGCTCTAACGATTTACTTCAAATTCATACCATGGATAGATATTCATAAGCACTATCAACTGGCATGAGTCTCATTTCTGGGAAAATTCCATGAGCTCCGTAATATTCTTGAGAAAAATGGCGGATAATGACCAAAAACCAGGTTTTTCACGGTTTTCTCGAAAACGGCTCTAACGATTTTCTTCAAATTCAAGCCATGGGTAGCTATTCATAAGTCCTATCAAATGACATGAGTTTTTTCCTTGGAAAATTGCAGGAGCTCCGTAATATTCTTGAGAAAAATGGCGGATAATTACTAAAAAACCATGTTTTTCACGATTTTTTCAAAATAACTTGACCGATTTTTTTCAAATTCATACTCTGTATAGTTATTTATCAGCTCTATTAACTGGCATGAGTCTCCTTTCTGGGAAACTAATGGGGGGTCCACCCCATCCTTGAGAAATGGACTTTGTAACCTCCTTCTCGTGCATGAGGTAGGTAGGTAGAGCAGTTCATAAAAAGAACACATAGTCGAGATATTTCATCTGTAGAACAGCTGTTTTGACGACTTTAAAAAAATGACGACTAAAAAAATCATTGAATTTCACAATTTACACAAAGGAAAAAGTACTCTGAAAACAATTATATATACACATATACAAACGTCTGATCGTAGTTTCGAATATGAGCAAGGAAAGTTGTGTGAGTGTACCACACCAGATTTTTTTGGAAAGCAATACTTTCCTTACCTATGGTAGTAGGGCAAGGAAAGTAAAAATCAGCTATCGTGTGGATTATTAATCGCACGCCTCATTGAATGCAATTTTTATGCACTATTAGAATGAACTATTGATTGCATGCAATTAATAACTAAAACTAGTAGTTCTGCAAAAAGTAGACCTCGCGAAGTTAAAAACAAAAATCATAAAAAGATTACCGAGTTGAAAGCAGAGAAAAGTCGGGAGAAATTAAACAGCTACTTCGAGTAATCAGTATTGCATGCCTCATTGCTACTGTGAACAGTAGACCTCGCGCAGTTATAAACCACAGCCTCCTCTTATACTGTCCATCTGAGTAAATCCTGTCTGTATGTCGTGCCGGCGAGATATCGGTGTGAAAACGGATAATGGCCGTTTGGGGTTGGTGTATCAAAAATGCAAACATCAGAAGCTTATCTCCTTCAAGACATATTGACAATAGGTCAGCCCGAGTTCAAAGCAGAGAAAGGTCGAGAGACAATATTGTTGTTTTAGTTATTAATTATTGCATACGTTATTGAATGCAATCAATAGTTCATTTAATAGTGCATGAAAATTGCATTCAATGAGGCATACAATTAATAGTCCACACAGCAGCTGATTTTTCACCAAGTTACATTGCATGCGTCATGGCATGCAATCTATAATCCACTCGTCAGCTGATTTATGATGAATAATTATACAGTCTGATTTTTACTTTCCTTGCCCTATTACCATGGGTAAGGAGAGTATTGCTTTCCAAAAAAATTAAGGTACCCCAATTTCAAGTTTTCTATACGTTTCAAGGTCTCCTGAGTCCAAAAACATGATTTTTAGGTGTTGGTCTGTGTGTGTGTGTATGTCTGTGAACACGATAACTCCATTCCTGATTAACCGATTGACTTGAAATTTTAAACTTAAGGTCCTTATACCATGAGGAACCGACAATAAGAAATTCAATAAAATTCAATTCAAAATGGCGGATAATGACTGAAAAACCATGTTTTTCACGGTTTTCTCGAAAACGGCTTTAACTATTTTTTTCAAATTTATACACTAGATGGCTATTTATAAGCCCTATCAACTGACATGAGTCTCATTTCTGGGAAAATTGCAGGAGCTCCGTAATATTCCTGAGAAAAATGAATTTTTTTTAAATTTCTATCACGATTTTCTCAAAAATGACTTGACCGATTCTTTTCAAATTCATACCCTATATATATATATATATATATTATATATATATATATATATAATATATATATATATATATATATATATCAGTTCTATTAACTGGCATGAGTCTCCTCCCTGAGAAATTAACAGAGGGTCCACCCCATCCTTGAGAAATTTACTTTGTAACCTTCTCGTGCGTGAGGTAGGTGGGTAGAGCAGTTTATTCAAAAGAACTCACGTCGATATTTCATTTGTAGAACAGATGTTTTGACAACTTTTGAAAAGTCCACAAGTTTCATAATTCAAACAAAGGAAAATGTACTCTGAACACAATAACAATAGTATAATCGTAGTTTTAATTATTTCGCCGCCAATTGGCATAATGTTATTCCTCTAAATTATCCTCGTTAATAAGGCTTATAGATCAATGAGCAAGGAAAGTTGTGTGAGTGTACCACACCAGATTTTTTTGTTTTATATTTGAAAAAGTGAGTAATATCGGTTGAATTTTGCATTTGAATAAAACATCATGTTCGATAAACGACTCACATCTATTCAAATAGTCTGGTACACTATTTTTCAGTTTTAACCCTTGCCTGATAATTTTGAAAGCCTCTAGAACTTCTTGATCTGACGGATTCTTCTCCTCTGGTTCGTCACACTCATCATCATCATCATAGTCAGTTCAAAGAATTGAAATGTGTGTCAAAAGCAAGAATGGGAAAGTCCAGTCGTTCACCTGCCTGGTCTACAATAATGACAAGCTCTTGGAATTCAATTTCCAGTAACTTGCATTCAATTTCCGACATGTGTTTCACTCTCTATTGACTGTCAACCACTCTATCTTCTTCCTAACTGAATTGCCATTATTTTTAGTCCAATGACCTTTCTGCTGAAACTAAAGAATTCCTTGAAAATGACCGTCTGCTTCCTATACACACTACTACTTTGTATGTTGAAGTCAAGAGAAAACTTTGTTGTTGAGAGGTCCGAAATTCGTTAAATAGAGGTAAATAAGCAGCAAAAACTCTAAAATGTCATGGGACCAGGTAAAAATTGGTTGTGTATAGGATTTCGTTAAGTGGAGGTTCGTTATAGAGAGGTTCGACTGTAAATTGCCAAATCTATCATCTTTTCTCATCGGGCTTACTGCACTTGCCAGTTTGAAAATAATTTTTGTTGGAGATGTTTCTGATCATATTAATGCTTGCTTATGAATTGTATTCTACTCTGTTTTATAATCAATGCACTTTGTTGTTTACAGTTTGATAGTTGACACATTGTACAATGACGAAGGCGAGGTGGATTTGGATGGACCCGCTCCTCTCACCGATCTCCAGAAGAAAGTCTTGACAATATCGTGTAAATTGTGCGCAGACACTGTCAACCATCCACATTTTCTCCAATCTTTATTGTCAGAACTGAGAAGGTTTCTGCTCAACTATGAAGAATCTGAAACGGTAATTGATTTGTCTTTATCCAAGTATTAAATATTTTTATTAGAAATCGCTGTTAACCGACTGCTGGAATATTATTAATACTGGATAATAATTATTTCAAATATCCTATGAAAGCTTAGAAATGACGACTTCTGCTACTGCAAATATTCACCGAAGAACTATTTCCTATAGTTTTATTTATATAGCTTTCATTGGAATTTTTGTAATATAATAAAGGAAAGAACTGGCTATAGGAATAAACTGTTAACCAACTGCTGGAATATTATATAACTGGATAATAATTGTTTCCAATAAATATTCAATTAAAGTTATAGAAATAGAACTGAGGACTTCTGCTACTGCAAATATTCATCGAAGAACTTTTTCCTATAGTTTTATTTATATAGCTTTCATTGGAATTTTTGTAATATAATAAAGGAAAGAACTGGCGGGATAGGAAATTCACATCTGTCTACAGGACTGATTAACTTGAAATTTTGCATATAGATTCTGAATTTACTGAGGATGGTTATAGGCCTATTTTATATTCTTCAAGATTTCAGTTAGTCAATTTTTCAGTTTGTCAAGATTGTAATTAGACCCTTGCGAAGCACGGGTTATCTGCTAGTTTGAAATAATTATTATACAGTAATATCTCCAAGTAAATTGAAAGCTGATACTAACCATCCGTCAAGCGTTCTATAAAAATAACTCTTTTTTAACTGAATAATTGTATTATTATTAGCGTATGGCTTTGAATGGTGGGGAGACCCAAGGGTAGTTGCACCTCGCCGTATATAGTCCAAAGTTCCCTGATGGGAAACCGGACACTAAGGTTATATATAGTGCGCACAATACTTTAAATTTACACTTTTCATAATAATTGATAATAATTCTATTATAAAATATGTAAATGAGTCATCACGAATATAATCGTCCTATCATTGTTGTAAATTCTAAAGTAATTCATTTATTGTTTTATAACAATAATTAATATTGTTTAAATAATCATATTATTTTAAACTTTGTCCATTATTGGTGTTTGTAACGTTTCTTCTTATGAGTTTATGATTTTAATGTGAAATCGTGATCAATTTTCAACACTAAAAAGGTAGACCCCAACTTAAGCCCGGTCCAGACGCTCAAATTTAGCTTTAGTCTTTTGCTCAAGCAAAAGTCGGAGCATATAAGTCGTTGCGTCTGGACGGTAAAACGGATGGGTCTTCAAGCTTGAGTCGTCAAACTTGAAATGTATCGGCCGTGATTCTTTTTCCATCAAACCGTCCGTCTTTTGCCTATCCACCAAAACCTAAATCGCGTAAAAATCGAGTTAGAGAAATTGTGATTTCAGATTCGGATTCAGCGCTCTCAAATTAATAAAATGTCTTGCGAGTACTTAAAAATAAGCAAGTTTTTTTTAATCGATTGTATATTACGCCATTTAACCCTTTTTTATTTCTTGATTCTCATGATACTCTCAGAATTTGATGTTGATATTATGATTTACTATCATGATATATTAAGATGTACTATATTGTTGATAAGAATAATATCTACAAAATTTCAATCCATTTACAATCACTGAGTCTCGAGACATGACATGTAAACAAAGCCATTTAGCGATTATCAGTAATATTTCTATCATTATGTTGTTAAGTATAGCATTATCCAGTTGAATCAGCGAAAAAATACGATATAATTATTACTCATCCACCGGATATATGTCAACCGTATACATTTCCGACTCAATGAACCATATGAAGCCCAATTTCCATCGGTCATTGACAGAAGTCAAACATCATTGTCAAGGTGATGACAGGCATACTAACCATGAAATTATGAAAATCATTTCACTCAATGACGAACTGAGCTTGTGAGCACAAAAATAGGAAAACGGACGACATAAGACGGATGCGTGTGGACGCAATTTTACATCCGTCTTTTGCTTGAACCAAACGATCCGTCTTTTGCTTGAGCAACTTGAGCGTCTGGACCGGGCTTCATAGTGAAAATTCAAAAATACAAAAATACAAAATTCAAAAATTCAAATATGATGTGGATCAACATTCGGAATCCTCAAACAATAATGTCTATTCATGTCCGAAATAGTTCGTTATTCATTTTAGCAATTCATTGGCAACTCATTCGAAATATTCGAGAACTTGTGTGTTGGATCCTTTGCAAAAAATAATTCTAGTTATCAAATTACAATTATACACAAATTCATGACTTTCATTGATTCTTACAAAGTTTTCATTCATCATTGTAATGTTCTAATTTGCTTGTGAACAGTTTCTCCAATTACTTACTTTCTCCTCAGATCTTCAGGTCGCTACAACCCTTGGCCTCCTTCACAAAGCCATCTCTCCATCTCTCCCGATCCACTGCCTGCCTTTTCCAGTTTCGAACTCCAAACGTTCTCAAATCCTGCTCTACATCATCTGTCCATCTATTCCTTGGCCTTCCTTTTCTTCTTCTATTGTATATAGTTTCTCCAAGTACTCAGTTATTTTGTATTCTCTTCTAGTATTCTCTACTAATTCAGTTGTATTCATTGGTTGCAGGTGACACGCTACTGTCTGTATGTAAGATTTCTAACAATTCTGTGTAGAATACACAGCGAGGTAGAAGAAATGCGGTCATTCATCTATGATGCTTTGTATCGGAAAAAGATGGCAGGAATTCCTATGGTCTACACTGCTCTGATTATGTGGCCTCCTCTCCTGCCTTTTGCTCAGCCCTTAGAAACAGGTAACTAGAACTAATTCAATTTAATAAGTTGAGAGATACGGTAAGCTAATTGATTACACAGCTGATCTCCCACACAGGCACACGCATCTTATGTTATCGACAGACGACGAAACTATCATCTGTTTTTCCAAGGATGAATTATCCTTTTCATGTCGTTCAGCGAGTTTTCCCAGGGATGAGACCTAGTGCAATCGAATTTCTATATCATAAACCTACTATGTTCCAAATTTTGTGAAAATCGTTAGAGCCGTTTTTGAGATACGTTGAACATAAATATCCAGATAACCAGATATAAATATATGGGTATACAGAAATTGCTCGCTTAATATAATAGGATTAGTGATGAGCTAAGAGATAATTTAATTGAATCAGATGAAATAAATTGAATTCAACTGCTATCTGTATTTTCGGAGATAGTCGATAAGCAATCGAACCTCTTTTCAACAAGATCGTAGGTCAATTTTGTAAAAAATCAACTTCTCAGTTCAAGATAGAAAAATCTCCAAATGTTTTTGAAACTTGCCTTATTCAACTGCTGGTTGTGACCATTAATGGCAGGCCACTTTTAAGTTTTAGACTTTTTATATTATATTATTGGCATAATGTAATCCTCGAAGTATAAGAAGAACTACGTTTTATAGATGTTAATTCACTTTTCTCTCAGGAAAATTAGAAGCTACTATATAAAAGCTATAATCTTGACCTTAATATATCGACAATAGTGGATACATGCCACTGTGAATATTGTGTATTTTCAGGTCTAAAATTACAAATTCTACTACGTTCCGAAAGAATGAATTTCAAGAAAATGTATGAAAAAATGTCCTAATGAAACATAATTCAAGGACCCAAGTTGATGAAATTGCACTTGAAGGACCACACAGATCATATCAAATCATTTATTGCCACAGACAAACACTTTACAATTTGTATCGGCCACGTCAATATTACAAACTATATTAGAGATCATACAACAATAGCAATTACCTTAAAATCTAGATAGACTCCATGTTAACATTGAAATATTCATCTACACTATAAAAATATTTTTTTTTATAAAAAAATTCTTAATTCTTAGTTTAAATTCCCTGAGCGTCAAACCTCGAAAATTTGGTAAATGGTTATAAAACTATTGAAAAGGCCTTAAAACTCATATGGCTGGATTTGTAAGAGCAGTACTCATTCCTCAGATTCGATTTATTCCTTTTGTTATAATAATGAATGTTGTCATGAGTTGAGAATAAATGTAGATTTGACTTTACAAAAAGCAGACAATTAAACATGAAAATACAAGGTAAGCTCATGACTCCCAATCTAATGAACAACGGTTTACAGTGAGTTAAAGGAGGCACATTACAAATTGTTCTAATCTAGCTCTTTTTTTTAATACAAATAAAGATTTTGAATGGCTGCCATTCGCCCATAATATAGTGCCATAAAGAAGATGAGAATGAACATAACTATAATAAACATTTAATAATATTTTCAAAGATACTATTTCCTTCAGCTTTCTTAACATTAAAATACCTTTGGTAACTTTTGGAATAGTGTACTCTCTACATGATAATTCCTCTTCAAATTACTCATAATTTGATGAGAGACAGAAATGTATTATCATTAACTGTGTTTTCTACTACGGTAATAATAATTATTGTTTTCAGATTTCTAATTCACATGTGTATTGTTTTTACACTTTTTTATTGGTTGTAGTAACTATAATTTCACCTGTATTAATTATTTCACCGTGAATTATTATTCTATGTGATAACCAAGTGTAGAAAACTTTGTGCGGTTCAATTAAATGTTAATTTTCAGATCACCTCACTCAACTTGAAAAATTAAGAGAAAACTTTGTTTGTTTCAGCATCTCCCTTGTCTTTGGGCATCACTCAAGTTATTTTGAATCATATAATGAGAGACCATAATCAAGTGTATAAAATAAGGAAGATTGAACATATTCTACGCAAATATTACGGCTATTCAAGATTGGAACCAATTGAAGTATTCAAGCATTTAATGAGAAGAATTAATACCGAAGGTAAGTTAACTTTGAGGAGTTATATGATGCAGGAGTTACTGATTTACAATAATAGTATTTTTGAAGTTAATCTTGTATTGTCCTGATGGGAAATTATTGGGGACTGTTTTTGAATCTTCCTGTACTATAGTGAGGTCCATGTTGTAATGGCAGTGGAGGAAGATGGGAAAACAGCGTTGCCGATTCTCTGCCTTGCCTGTGCAGTCTGTAGACGATAGCTGATACCGGTATATTTGATGTAATAATGACCTATATGATTCTTGTTTAAAATAATCAATTTTATTATATTCGTCAAGAAAATATATTCATCCTTGTTTAAAGTAATAAATTATATTTTATTTGCCAAGAAAATATATTCTTCAATGATGACATGATAGATAAATATTTATAATTGAGATTATATATTTTGTTAATATGTTATATTTCTACATTGTTAAGAAACGATCTGGCAACTTTGCGGAGCTAGAGAAGGATAGTGTGCTATCTGCTTTGCCGAATGATAGACAATGATATCAACACCAATGTTAATCAAATATTGACTTTATAACGTGAACCTCACTATAGCTCTGGTTAGGCTCCACAGCATTGAGAGAGAAAGATATGCTCTAAGCTCCAAACTTATTCTATTTAGCGATAATTTTCTCTTTTGAGACCAATGTTGTTATTATTTGAAGATGCTTCAATTTTATTTTTTTCATAACTTGAAAAATCTCGCTATAATGATTCAAGAAAAAACATCAATATTAACACTGTTTCCTTAATAGTCCAGTAGTAGTTATGTGCTATGATTATCTAGCAAAACAGAAAATTACAATAGTTTTCCCTTTTGTGAATTTACATGTAAGGGAACTGTGTTCGAAACAGCAATTGATGAGGAAGAAAAATATCGAGAAAACTGATTAAAACAAACTAACAACCAAAAAGAAACTAATCAAACTAATTTAACTTGTCCGTTTTGATAAGAATATCTTCTAACTTCATTTGTTTGAGAGAACGTTTTATGTTTGAATTTTCTTATTTTTGTCTTGAGGAAGGTCAAGACAAATTCAATATGAAATGAGTGTTGAGAGGTGAGAGTATTGTACATAACGCTCTCAATCCAACTGAGACTAATCACAGATCCAATTTATTATGATAGAAGATTTGTAATCTCTTCTTTCAACCCTTATTTTTTCAAGTCTATACTTTGGTAACGCATTGACTTCATTATCATATTGTACATTTAAACCTCTCTATTAAGATCAAGACAATTTCAATCTGAAATGAGTGTTGAGAGGTCAGAGAATGGTGCATTCAACCTCTTCAATCATATATCTAACTGCAAATCATTACAGATCTAATTTATTATGATAGATTTGTACTCACTTCTTACAACCCTCATTTTTTTTTAATATATACTTTGGTAAGACATTGACTCATTATCATACTTATTCCATTATTGTTTGATTAATGTGTAATGTTATTGATTTTCCAATGTGAAGCTACTTATTTATTTAAGTAGTTATTGACTCACTTCTTTCAACCCTCATTTTTGAGGGATGAGGTATACACTAGCCAAAGTGTGACTTCATTATCATACTTATTCCATTATTGTTTGATTGTGTAATGTTATTGATTTTTGTTGTTTCCTTACAAAAATAGGAGCACTTGAAGCAGTCGCCCTACTCTGTAAAAAAATTGGACCGCATTGGACCGTGAAGTTTGTGGTTGAAGGCACATTGTTACCTATATTGAATGAATACAAGCTGAACAAGAATAACAGTGCAGCTGCTATCAATGCCATGAGAGTATCAAGTAAGTAATCCTATGATATTAAGCAAGCAATTTCTGTATATATTTTTATATCTGGTTATTTTATATCTAGTTATTTATGTTCAACGGATCTCGAAAACGGCTCTGAAGATTTTCACGAAATTTGGAGAACATAGTAGGTTTATGATATAAAAATTCGATTGCACTTGGTCTCATCCTTGGGAAAACTCGCTGAACGACATTAAAAGGATAATATTCATTATTGGCTGAAACAGCTGAGACTTTCGTCGTCTGTGGATAGTATAAAGTGAGCGAGTGATTCTGTGGAAAATCGAAATATCGCATCCCCGAAATTCATAAGCTGACAAATAGCCAGCTGTAAAATATAAACACGATCATTTTAGAGAATTGTGTTCTGTTTATCAACAAATAAAAATAACGAGCGAAGCTCGATGCCCCGATGTTGTTTACATATCTGCCGTGTTAGTTTTTCATTTTTTATATATAAGTTTACTAGCGCAGTTAGCGCTAGGAAATCATACATGTTTATGACTGTAAAATAGGCAGTCAAACCGGTATTTAATCTCGTAAAAATAATGGTCAGCTTTTATTCATGACCCGTGCTCCGCAAGGGTCTAATTAAAAACTTGACAAACTGAAATCGTGAAGAATCTGAAATGGATGATTAATCATCCTCTGTAAATTGAGAATCGATAGGCAAAATTTCAAGTTAATCGGTCCAGACGTGATAAAGCGTTATTCGTGTATTTTCTATCACGTACATGTATAAGCCAAATCTGTCCTTTATTAAATTATAGATAGATTAGATTTTGCAATTGAATTATTTATTGAAAACAACGATTCTGTACCTCATGTCCATAAACAGAAATCTTTTGATAAAGTTGACCTAATACTGAGGCTGACAACCTTGTAATTAGAATGATATAACGAAAATATCATTTCCTGACTGAAAATTTACTTAATGATGATGAGTTGACGATCAAAGGGCCCCATTAAAATTTTATAATTTAACTATTTAATTGAAATATAATTCTTGTGAAAATTGTAGGCTATCACTGTCTACTTGAATAGAATGACATTCCTTTTTGAGGGGCATTGAGAGATCTCAATCAAATTAAATACTAGTTCCTTTCACTATTCTGGCTAATATTGTGCTTTTCTGTCCATAATCGTTTTTTAACTATTTACAATTGATTTCTACATTCGACAAAAATGTGTTTCATTTTCTCTATTTGTGATATTTCACTTGAAGAATTTATTGATGCTATTGATAATTTCAATTAATACAAAACTAGTCTTTCATGACTACAAGCATAGCCATTTCTAATAAAAGAAAGACCCTGGCCTACGATATTGCAACGTCGCAGTGTAGGCCTAGAATCTAATATATGATTGCTGAAAAAGATTAGCTGGTATTTTTAAAAATATTTTTCAGCAATCATATATTAGATTCTAGGCCTACACTGCGACGTTGCAATATCACAGGCCAGGGCCTTGTATTAGAGGTGGTTATGCTATAAGTCGTGGTTAAGTGGAAGATTGAACTTTACTGTCCAAACTTCGCCAATTGAACAAATAAAAATGTCATTCTATTCTAAGTTGATAAGTTCCAAACTTCGCCAATTGAACAAATAAAAATGTCATTCTATTCTAAGTTGATGGAATTTTTTGAATTAGTCTCACTGTATTCATCCCTAACTGTATTTCCGTAAACTAATCTCTGGCGATGTTTGTTTTCAGGTTATGTTCTCCGTCCATTATTACAGGGTCGGTATACCGGCAAACTGAATTTAGTAATGGGAACTATTGGCACCTTACTCACTGATCCTGAAGGTGAGTCTCCCTTATAATATTGTTTCAAACTGTCTTTTCTTTCTAGTAAAATTTAGTCGGCTGAATTTTGATCTGAATTTTCAACTTCATGGTTGAAGATGAAAATTAATTTTCATGTTGGAAGTTATTCCAAGCCAAGACTATAGTTGAATCAAGAGCCAATAATTACGAGGGTAGTCTGATAAGTAATGGACATATTGTTGTAGTGCAAAAACCAAATAACCCTCAGAAGCGATCCTGGGGGCATGTGGAAGTGCTTTTTATCCTCTACACTGCTGCATGGTTTGAAGGCGTTACGTTCATCCAGTTTGGTTTGGTTAGTGAAAGAATGGCGTCGTGTTTTGGTGTTATGTAAACGCGAATTAAACAACGCGCTGTCAAATTTTCAACTGCTGAGAAAAAAGCTGTTTCATTATTTCACTAACCAAACCAAACTGGATGAACGCAACGCCTTCAAACTACGCAGCCCTGTAGAGGATAAATAGAACTTCCATATGTCACCAGGCTCGCTTCTGGGGGTTATTTTGTTTGTGCTCTATAAGCATTACTTATCAGCTTACCCTCGTAGATTATAAATACAGTGCACATTCAGTTCTCATTTCCACTTGACACGTAATCGATGTCTGTCGAAAGAGTTGAAGCATTAAAAATTAATTTGATTTAGCGAAGTTAAAAAGATTATAAGGCCTATCCGATTGAAAGGTAACTTAATACGGTAGAGACGATTTATTCCAAGATTCCCAGTATGGCTTCATCCCTTGATTTAGAAGCCTGTAAAACAAGGTTCAATATTTCAGAAGGATCAATACAATGGGCCATATGAATAAAGTTGAGCATTTGCTTATACTTCTAAAATATGAAGCATCTGCTTCATTTTCTATGAATAAACGTGAGCAAAATCTTTTGTTCATACTCATCAAAAAAAAAAAAAGTTTGAGCATTTGCTCAAAATTAAAAGCTTATACTCAAAATTGTATGAATAAACTAGAGCATTTGCTCAACTTTTAAAGCAAATGCTTCAAAAAAGGTGAGTCTAGTCTAGAGCAGCTTTTCACCTTTTGCTCATAGTAAAATGGCTGAAGTAATTCGTATGAGGAAGAGGAAACTATACAAGATACGATCACAACCAATAGTTGAGAACTATATAACTCTTTTTAGATTCAACCATAATATTTATCACCATTATTCCTACAAAATAATAAATACATAAGATAGCTATCTGATATAAAGATAGCCATCACAAAATAGGAAATAGGCATTTAAGAAGATGAGAGTGTAGACGATTATAAGAAGGCTATTGATATAATAAGATTATGCTGAAGATTATTATAGAGAGGACATTTTTTCACGCTTTTTATTTATTTTATTTCAAAAATTCTTAACTAACCTAAAACTTAATTCATAAATAGAAAACAGAGCAGACGAGGCAAACACAAGCGGTGTCTCTTACTTGCATATTTAGCACTTACTTGAGCTATAAAAACAAAGTAAGGCAACAAAGGCGAATCAGCTGATGAAAAATCTTAAAATTACGTGAGCATTTGCTCCAGAGTTCAGGTAAGAGTATAAGGTAAAGCTTATTCATAAAAAATGAGCAAATGCTTATGCTTCTACATAATGCTCATGTGCAAAACCGTATGCTCCATGCTTTGGTTTTATTCATATGGCCCATTGAGATTTTCACGTCGCAATTATTTACAAATTCATGAAATTTCTACATTGATCTCTTACAGAGTTTTCATTCATCATTTTGGTTTTCTAATTTGGATTTTACTTGAGTACCGTAAACTAATTGATTTATTCTTACATTTCTGAAAGAATTGTTGATACACCTTTCTTCTCCAATCACTGATTGATAATTTTTGTCTGATTCACAAGGCCTGATTACCTGGTTACAAACTGGTTATAATAATGAAGCTGAGGAAATTTTTTCCAGTCTTCCTTATTCTCCTGCCTGTATTCACTTGAATCCACATCACAATCTTAGTGATCTCTATAATCAACTGCCGAATTGGCCACCTTTTTCGGACCTTTTATTAGTTTTTTTTAGCTTATCCACTAATGACAAGACACGTGTGTTGAACATGTGGGTGTACACATTTCGTCACAC
Source organism: Nilaparvata lugens (assembly GCF_014356525.2). NCBI lineage: Eukaryota > Metazoa > Arthropoda > Insecta > Hemiptera > Delphacidae > Nilaparvata > Nilaparvata lugens. Next base: position 19,512,360 of record NC_052505.1, read on the forward strand.
ATTGCTCTTGCAGGGCTCGCATGAAATTCCAGTCTCGACTGGAAACATCATGCTTGGCCCTTCAATCAGTCACTTCCTGTCCTCGTGAAGTAAACAGCTATTTTGTCATAGTCATTCAATCTCAGCTGTTTTCCATGAAATCAAGCCGGTAAACAGCTGTTCGCAGAACAATTAAACATGTGACTCTCATTACAGCATACTCGACTGTAATGAAACCATATGTTATCTTTACAGTCGAGTATTTTTCCTAGTTCCGAAATAGGAACAGCAAAACTGCTACAAAAAACCACCTTCAGCGCTCCAGGTGGAAGTTTTGTCAACTTCCACAAAATTCTTGATTCGGAATTTGTAAACTAGATTATGCTTATAGAATGCATGTAGTAAGTTCAGCACAAGCAGGTAATGTTTTCTATTTCTCAATTATTCTTCTTTAGATTATTATTACAAAAAATAGTGTACGTTACTTGGACGTGAATGTCTTTTGTAGTGCTTGAATAAAATTCTACTAACGCCTCGACTAGAAACATCATTCTCGCCTGCAAAAGACCCCTTCCCGTCCTTGTGACGTAAGATACTATTACCTAATTTTAATGGAACTATTTTTTCATTTGTTGCAGCGGATGATATGATCGAGGCAGTAGCCGCTGAGAGTTTGTGCAGATTGAGCAGAGGAAACATGAAGCTATGCGCAGAACTGCTCATCAAGTGGAAGCCTCGAAATGGAAAGGTGTCATTGCAGCTGATTGAGCTGATGAAGGTTTTCATTGCACGACTAAAACCTGTCCGATGGCTCGAGTTGATGACGGAAAACAATCTAATCAAAGCTCAAGGTGAAGCATTTCAAAATTACACTAACACCTTTAATTGTACTGATTTCTACTCTCATACGATTTGAGACTTGCCATTCTATGTATTTTTCAAATTTTATATCAACTTATAGTACTTCAAGAACTTACGAGGCTAATTTATTTTTCTTTCAGTTACCTTGAAAAGTGACACCATTCCTGCACTGATTACAGAACGCAAAGAATCACTTTTCCGCTCTAGTGCGCAAAGTATTACTTTGCGTACTCTTAATACTTTGCGTATTATCTTGCAGCCATCCCAATCAACTGTTGACATTGTTTGCGTGTATTTAGAATGCGAATTTGTTCTGTATATATTTTTTCTGATTTTCAAATAAATAAAAATGAGAACTCATCAAATTATACATTTTGAATATTATTAATTATTCTTTATTTCAAATAATATTTTTTCATTCATAAATTGATTTGGTTGAAAAATTATTTAGAAATTGAGATCTACTCAAAATTATTAAAATTTTCAAATCAATTGGATTAATTTAATTTTTTAATTTGAATAAATTATTGATTATTAATTTCAATTGGACTATCAAGTTTAAAATAAATTAAAGTTGTTATTAATAACAAAATTATACAGACAAACATTTGATGGATTTCAGCCATCATTTTACCCATAATCAACCACTTCTCATATTCAATGGTAACTGTAGGAAAAATTTAATGTGAAATACGTGCGCAAAGTTCCTCTGCTGCACTCAAGAAACCATTCCGCCCTCGTCTACGACTCGTGCGTGAACGTTTCTTTCGGTGCAGCAAACTGTCACTTTACGCACTAGTTGCACAAATAACTATTTCAATCTCCTATTGGCCATAAATAAAAGAGGAATGTATATAAAAGAATAATTTTTCCTCTAGTTACTTAGTATGCGTCCTGTATCTTCGCCTTTGAAACGTCAAAATGTAGGCAAGAAATGGTTCGCGGGGTAATATTCCCGGCTTTCAATCAATCAATAATTTTATTCAAATCAATACAATAAAAGAAATAAAAGAAATCAAATCACAATCAAAAATAAATTTCTAATAAAGCTCTACTTGAAGGAAAGTTAAATTGCTCACATTTCTCGCTCCAATACGTTTAGCCTTTATAACATTCCTTTGAGTAGAGCTCAAAGAATTTTCAATAGTTGTTCGGAACACTTGGACATCTTCTTTTGATTTTCCCTTCCCAATTCCGAAGGACTTCATGTGATTTCGTCGAGTAGTATGTGGTCCAACATTTTGTAATTTGTGCTTGTAATTATCCCCATTATGTGGTAGTACATTACACAGACATTCCATTCTTTTTTCTTCAATTTACTAATTTACATCATTCTAATCTCTAGTATACTCATGCTTTCATGATGCCTTACAATAATTATTTAGAGTATTGTAAAATATTATATTCTACATAATTATATTGTTCAATAATTATTATACTCTAGGTATTATATTGTGCATTGATTTTTTAGTGTGCATCTTTCATAGTGAATTCAGTTACTGTATTTTTATTATTTTGATATATAACTGTATACTTCTTCTATTTATCATCTAGTTCATTTTCTATTATTTTATCATTAAAATAATAATTATTATCAAACGAAAGTTCAAATTAAATGCTGTAATTCACCCTGAAGACTTCTGCAACTGCAAATATTGACAACAGGGTAAACAGCTTGATGGAAATTCGATCCCAAGCTGACAAATAATTTTTGAATAGTAGCGCTCATCGAATTTCCATCTAGCAGTGTGTCACCCTGTTATCAATATTTGCAGTAGCAGAAGTCTTCGGGGTGAATTACAGCATTATTTAATTTGGATTTTCGTTTAATAATTATTAATCCATTAGCATTTGAATAATTGCAATATCTCAGTAATTTCCATCTGTAAAATAATATTATTATTTAATTTTCCAACATTTTATTTTTATTCAAATTTTCATAAGTTTCATCTTCTTCTTTTAATAGAAATTCGTATTAAGTTGAAAATTATTGTATTGTATGATGGAGGCATGATGGTACCTCCTTCTACCTGTTGTTTCATTAATAAAAAATACTTAAATTACTTGCTTGTAAAGTGTGACTTTTAATTTTTCAGGCCAAAAATCTCAGTGAAGTGACACGGAGACCACATTACTTGCCGCTATTTTGTGAACGCTAAGTTCCTCAGAAGTTCAACGTTTCGTTTTTCCTGTAAATATCTATAACTTTATTCGTAATTCAATATTTTTATTATTCTTTACGTATTGAACAGATTGTTGAAGTGTTTTCTGTTCATGAACAAGTTGGTGCAAGTGTGCTGTTATTACATTCGTACAATGTATATCCCACTACAAAGCGATCACATGATTGAAAAATCATTATGTTATAAGGTGATATTTTACTAGTTTTACATGAAGGATGATGATGATGATGAGTTTTGAATACTGCGAACAAGCTCTGTGGTAGCGACAGTTACGAATCAGTACTATAGTGTGGTCCACGTTATAATGGCAGTGGAGAAAGATGGGAGAACAGCGTTGCCGATTCTCTGCCTTGCCACTGCCTTCTATAAAATATAGCTGATATCGGTATTATCATAATATCAACTGTTCATTCCTGTTAAAAAAGTAATTGAGTTAATGATAAATTTTTATTATTGAGATTGAATACTTTGTTAATTAATTAAATTTTTACATTATTGATAAACGTTGTGGCAACGTTGCCGAGTAAGAAAATATTTTTATTTATTTATTGTTTAAAACACTATAATCATAATATAATTATGACATTGGAGGAAAAACTAGGCTGAGCCTGTACTATTTCTCTACAAAAATTTTGATAAAATTTTAATGTTGTTCAAATGTCAAGGTAAATAATAATAATAATATCGAGTGACCTGGCTGGCTCAGGTCTGGTGTCAGAGTTTTCAGGTCGCAACTGATCAATTTCAGGGCCTCTGACATGACCTAACGACTGCTTTTTAGGCAGCCGGGACCGACGGCTTAACGTGTCCATCCGAAACACGGGAGTGGCCCGCGATAAATATCTTGCCCGGGCAATATATTTAAATAAATGTCAAGGTTATGAATTCGCACACTGCTTTGTCACTTGATTTTCGGTCCAGGAATGTAAGCTTTGAATTTTGAAGGTTGACGTAATACTTCAAATGAATCACAAAGAAATATTCCATTTATTTGAAAAATTTGAATTTTTCATTTAAGTCTGTGCAAAGGCTAAAAATAAACTTTCTACTCGTGATATTTTTCTAAGTTTCTCGATTTGTATATCATCAAGCTATCAAAATGAAAAAGGTTTCTCAGGAAAACATTTTTTCTTATCATTACTTTTTGAGATAAGAGCGACTGAAGTTTGAATTTTTGGGACAGAACATTTCAAATTCGGTACGATATAAATCCATGAGATTTAGAGGTTGGATTCTTCGTGGTATTGTTGATCTAGTAAAACAAAAATTTTCTGAAAATATTAATTTTTGGAAAAGTTATTTACCAAAAATAACTCAACTAAAAGCTATTTTTGGTTATTTTTAGTAAATTGAATAACTATCTTAAAAATTAATATTTTCGGGAAGTTTTTGTTTTACTAGATCAACAATACCATGAAGAATCTATCCTCTAAATCTCATAGATTTATTTCTTACCGAATTTGGAATGTTCTGTCCCAAAAATTCAAACTTTAGGCGCTCATATCTCAAAAAGTAATGAACAGAAAAAAATGTTTTCCTAGAAAACTTTTTCATTTTGTTAGCTTGATGATATACAAATAAAAAAACTTTGAAAAATATCACGAGTAAAAAGTTAATTTTTAGCCTTTGCACAGCCTTAAAAAAAACAATGATGCAATACATGCGCTCCGCACCAATTGTAGTAGACTTGAGAAATAATCAGTGTTAAATTAATTACAACTGGTGCCACTGAGGAGCTGAGAAACATCGCCGTACATAGTCCAAGTTCCCTAATGGGGAAACCGGACACGTTTTGTCAATGATAATGAGTAAACATTCTGTAAAGTAGAGAGTTTCCCATAAGGACTTTCCCATCGTTTTATTTGGAGTTTAATTCATTACTATTAAACATTTTTGATTGTAATATAAGTCCTGTTGAAGCTCCAGAGGTTAATATGAGCGAAGAAGGCTTTCAAAGCAGACAACATTTTTCCTTTTTAGTTTCAAAAGAATACCTGAGCTGGGGGATTGTAGGCCGTGTGAAAAGCTAATCTAGTCAATACTGGAGATATTGTGAACAACATAAGATCACCTCACTAAGAAATTGAGGCATCTCCGTTAAAAGGGCTAATGCTAAGAGTCCGGCAACTGTGGGAAAACATTTATTTTCACTTGCCTGTTGGCTAGTACGATAGAGAAAAGATAGCATGTGAAGATATCCCATGGTATAGAGCGTGTTATATTCCAAATTCCTCTGTTATCTCAAGACGAAAAATATATCTTATTGAGAAATAAAATATTATTGATTATTTCAGAGAATCGGCAACGTTGTTCTTTTATCTTATTCCTCTGCCATCATAACGTGGACCTCACTATAGTGTTATTTCCTCCTAAAAATGTATGACTGACTTCCGTCATAGAGTACAAGAAGATATCCCAAGGTAAGGATATCCCAAGGGCGTTTATGTTCAAAATTTCACTGTTGTTTCAAGCCGATAGTCCTAGTAGTTCATTTTTCGTGAAGCTATGTGACGCTAGTAGTCTCTCGTACTGTGCCGTTCTTTCACTCTCACTCGGATAAAACAGTTACAATAGACAGTAGTTGACAGTAATCGGCTTGAAATTTGGAACATAAACAACCTCCATGAGCACAAACAACCATGGGATATCTTCTTATGATATATTTTCTCTATAGTGTGGTCCACCTTATAATGGCAGTGGATGAAGATAGAAGAATAGCAATGCTGATTCTCTGTATCAATTAATTATATTTCTACACTGTCAAAAACATAATTGAAATCGTTGTGGACCTAGAAATGGGTAGTACCACCGGCTTTGTCAAATGATGGACAAAGATAGCAAAACCAAAGTTGATCAAATACTGTCATTATAACGTGGACCTCACTGTATGAACAAACTCATTAAGAAGTATCAGTAAATTGTGCTGTAAATCATTTCTCCGTGTTACTAATAACCGCATTAAAAACATTGCCAGCTACTCTATTTCACTGCCACAAAATTTCGATCTCAATTATTTTGAAAATAATCTATTTGTAAAGCTGTTTCGTAGAGCTGTATATCTAACTGAATACAGCACTTATTGAAATTGCTGAGCTCCGTATAATCTCTTGTTTGAATAGCATACATTTGAATATTATTTCGAATTAAGAAGTGACGAAGGAACTAACGAGGGAAATGTTTTTATGTTGGTTATTAAAATCTTCTAAATCAAAATGATATATTTAATAAAATAAAGCAAGCAAACATGTAAATTTCGACAGCTAGAACCTTTTTGTTTTAAGAGATGAGTTTTCTTAAGGTGCATTTTCGTTTGTGCGTAAACTTCCGCAGTCGACGACGACAAGCATTGTTGACATTCATATTGTCCAAATTTCAAGTGTGCTAAAACAGCTGATCAAATAACTTTTCATTTATTTGTCTTTATTATTAAAGAATTAAACATTTCTAATAATATCAACATATTGACATTATTTAAAAGTATAAGCTCAACCTGCCCCACCGTCATGATAATTGAACATAATCTTTCAGGTTATGTAGACAAATCAAAATCTACCCAATCTGAGATTCTCTCTGTCAACGACGGCATTTACGCACAAACGAAAACTCAGCTTTACTTCTAGTTAAAAAGTGTACTATAGTGTCAGTGTGTAGTGTGTTTCTAATCTTCCATACCTCCCTGCCCACTGTGCATTAAAACTTATTCTATTCAAAGCGATATTTCAGTTTATTTGAAGTTTATTTTATGTTATTTGAATAATTTTTCATAATGAAACTAGTAAGATAAGCTACTAGTGATGTTTTTCTTTCCATTGAGTTATACTACATATGATATTAACTATTTTTGGCATCGGCATTTTATAAATAACTTGATTGATTCAATATGCAGTGATGAATAAGTGTTATATTTAAATATAGTTTGGTATTTTAATTCTTTTAAATTCAAAGTTTCTAACTTAGGCCTATTTATATTTTTGGATGAAAATTGATCTAGGACGTTTTACAATAGAAAAATAACCTATTTTTTGGAGATATTATATTATTATCAAAATTTGGGAATGGAATAGTTCAAGGCCCGCCGCGAAGTAGGCCCACGCTAATCTACGAAAAGCAACCCACGCTGTGGGATGTTTTGTAAACCATTGCTATAGAATTATTCATAATCAATCAGCTGACAAGTGCATTCATTGCATGTATTACACAGATGTCTGGAGAAGCCTAGCAATGGTTTAAGGGCAGGTCACACCGAGCTCGCGTCCGCGGCGGTAGCGAAGTCAAAAAACTCGTCTTCCATGTTATTAAGTTGTGCAGGTCACACCGAGCTCGCTACCGCGGAGGTAGTACCTCGGCGGTAGTTTCACTTCACGAGCCAGGCGAACTTTTGAAACGTCTCCTAGTGGGAGTACCGCTAGCGGTAGTGAGCTCGGCCTGACGTGGCCATTACAGAACATCCCACGGCGTGGGTTGCTTTTCGTTGATTAGCGTGGGTCTACTTTGTGGCGGTCCTTAGTTGTTCCTTCCTTATCATATTTTTATAATTTGAAATTATATCCATGAATAAATATTATAATTATAGTAGTCAAAACACCCTGCATCCAACTTGTTTGTAGAAATTTCTCTTGTTGATTTTTTTCAAATATGGACTTTATTTTATTTTTATTGCTTTGTAAAGGTCGACAGTTGGTTCTCGAAATGAACTATTAGGAAACATAGGCCTGATTGCACAAAAGCCGATTAAATTTTAATAGTAATTAATTTCACGAAAACCAATCAGAGAAGGCTTTTTTCGACAAGGAGGCTTCTCTGATTGGTTCTCGGGAAATGAATCACGATTCAACTGATTTCTGTGTAAACGGCACATAGAGAAGTATGATTGGTTGGAAATGTCTGATGAATAAGTAGGTTCAAAACATTGTCTTTTATTGGGTTGACTTAGCCAACTCGAACTGTGTAATGTATTTTTATAATGTAACTTTGGATTCTGTATTCGGATATAGCTGGTATTCAATGATATTTTCCAAATTAATTATTGAGTTTATTCTTTAGCATACATTCAAATCAAATAATGTTTGTTGTATATACACTTAAGGAACTGTCAACATTTAATTTTAAATTCACATAATTCATCTGAATGGATGGAACGTTGCCATTTTTTATTACATTTATTAATAATGAACATTATTGTGAGTACATTATAATAATTTTTGAAAGTGTGATATTCTGTGTAGTATTTAGTGGTACCTATGTAATAACAATAATTAAGATTATAATTAGTCGTAATTATTTGCTCGTTATCTTTTTGAGTTATTAGATTAGAATGTTGTAACTTTAATTTCTTCTCAAAGACCTTATTGTCTAATTGTGTCGTAGTTTTATCATAGAATTTCTCGTTCATTATTTCCAACCAAAATACTCTTTTACTGTCCACTTTTTAATGAAATGCATGCTATTTATTCCAATTTATTGGGAATAAGTAATTTATCTTTGGTTTTTGTTCAATCTTCAATATAAAAACACTGTCTTGTATTGAAAAGTGTATATTGTAAGTTGTATATTGTGTGTATATTGAGAGATATGAACGTAATCTATGGATGTTTCATTACTATTTCCACCGATCAGCTACCTAATAGCTACTTATAAAAAAAAACAAATCTTTAGATGTACTTTTTCATTTTCTGAAAAAATGCTATTTGTAATTAAAAAGATGTTCGAAAAACATTTCCTTGTATCCTTGTATTATTTGATTCAGTGTTCTAACCCCCTCCCCCCCAGACCTCTGAGTAATTGAGCCCACCCGAAGGTTTTGTTTGTTAAGTCGGCGCACGTGTGTAGCTTCACATTTTTTTCCACTTGCCGATAATATTTTATTCATGATGAAGAGAGAGCTCTCAAAAAATATTACTGCTTTTGATCTATTCTTTGTAAGTAATCCATGCTCTGACACGTGGTCATAAGCCATAAATGAGTGGAGATGCTAACTTCATAATTCATTTGAATCCCGGCCCAGGCAAGATATTTTTCTTGAACCTCTGCCATGGATGGACATGACAGGTCTTCGGTCCCGGCTGCCTAATAACTGCTGATAGATCATGTCAAAGGCCCTGATATTGAATCAGGTGTGACCTGAAAACTTTGGCACCATACCTATCAGCCAACTAAGTCACTTGATATTATTATCTATGCTCCACATCAATAATACTGATGGGCTTCTCATATTCATCAGACAAACCTAAACTCAATCTTAAGCCCGGTTGTACAACAGCCGGTTAAATTTTAACCGTGATCAATTTCACGAGAACCAATCAGAGAAGGCGTTTTTGAAAAGAACATGGAGTTAATCACGGTTAAAGTTTAATCGGCACTTAGCCTCACAAATCTAACCTTAAAATTGTTCACCTGCAGTTCTTTATCTCTAAATGTGAACATTCAGATATATTGCAAGACCGTAAAATTTTACAATGGAGAATTCAACGATTCTCTTCTATTGCATTGAGATAGGTTGCTCTGAAAAAGATTCTGATAGCTGTCTGTCAGCTATCTTTTTATTCAATCACAACACATATTTACTTCTATACAATATCATTTATCACAATGATCTTCATAATCATGGATATTTATGATCAGTATGAGTTTGAGAAGTTGAAAAGTATTATTATTTCTGAAGGGCGTTTCCAATTGTTCTGTTGGTAGACTTGAAAGTGTAGAGCAAGTTGTTGCAGTTGTCGCTTCCTTGCTTTGCTATTCCTATTGTTGCTTTGCGTTTGCCGATTGGCAGTTCTGTTCTTGTAGTGGTTTGTCGTTTCAAGTTGAGCTTTCTAGAATCCCAATCAATGTTTTGTGTTTAATTAATGAACTTTAGCTTCATTTTACATTGCTAATGATCTAAACAACGCAATAATGGCGGAAATAAGATACACAAGAAATCTCTTTTTGAGATGTATGAATATTATTTACCTATTCGCCTTTACATCGTTGTACGTGCAGATTCCCGGTAAGTGACTTTTTATGTACTTTTTAAGTTATTCCATAAATTAATTTAGGCTACTATACCTAGTTTGAATTTAGTTATTAAACAATTCTATTTTGAAGTATAACAGGTAAAAATAAAATATAAGTTATTTAATTTTATGTCAGCACCTTAATTGGTTTGTACAATGACCCATGTTTAATGCAGGAATCACAAATCAGTTCCTCCTGATAATTATTAACCTTTTTTTCAAAATTGATGAATGTAATTTTGGAAATGAATATTCCGATATGAAATTTTGTGTATACCAGGTAGATAAAAAGCAACCGCTAGCTATTGTTTTTACATCAATGAATCAACCTAACTACGCTCAAAACTTCGCTAACTTATTTATATTTTTAAATTTAATCTAAAAACTGCTTAGTAAGCAGTTGTTATCATCGTAACATAATAATTCAAATTAACTATAATTATGTTTGAATTTAATTCTAAACTTTTTTGGATTAATAATATACAAGCTTTAAATTTTAATTAGCAGGTGATGTGTCATCTATGTTGAGAAAGCGGCCCACCGGTCTCTGTGCCGGTTGCACAAAAGCCGGTTAAATTCTAATCGTGATTAGTTCCACGAAAACCAATCAATTACCATTTTTTGTGTTATTTAGGACTTTATGGAAATAACGGAATTCTGCCAGCTCGCACTCAGCTGCTGGCCAAAGATGGAACCACCCTTGCTGCCAAGATGCACACCAAACCAACATTACTGTGGCTGGCACCCTACATAGGACTCGACACTGAGTATATGATGGATGTGCTTTCTCTTGTTGGCATATTTTTGTCTTTCACTGGGTAAGTGAAATATTTAGATTCATATAAGAAATATTTAGTAAGTAGATTCATATTTGTCTCTTTCAATCCCATCTCTCATTTTTAGTAGTAGCTATCATTTTCACAGTAGAAACATTTAGATTCTGGAACATTTTCCAGAGTAATTTATTATAAATATAGGCTACAGGGTGTCCCACAAAAGCAGTTACAGCCGAAGACCATGAATTCTAGGCTACTTGAAAATTGAAAAAAATGTCAAGTAAAATTCTCTTGTATCAACCTTGATTTCCGAGATATATAGCCTAGATCTTTAGATATTTTTGAAAAACGTCAATAACTAGAAAATAATACTTTTTGTGTAGTTGAGAAGTTGATATTGTGGTAATTATTCATATTGAATGAAAAAGACTAAGAAATTGTCAAAAATCACAGATTTATTGATACTTAGACAGATCGGTTTCGGTTATTACACCATTGTCAATCTCTGATAACCATTGTTTATCTAGAAATAATAGTCAAAATCCAATTCTGAGAATATGGTTGGAAAGATGAGGGAGAAATTCACAATAAGATTAATATAGGTAATTTGCCTGTTTGACGTTGATCAGCGTTCAAACTGTTTGAAATTTGGCTTTGAACGGGACGTACGGTATGTACTTTTTTCATGAGCGCTCATAAAAAGTTCAAAAAAGTCGAACAAATTAAAAAATTATTATTAAGAATCCAATTCTGAAAATATGGTTGGGAAGAGGGCGAAATTTCCAATAAGATTCATTAAATTTGTCCATTTGTTTGACTTTTCTGAACTTTTTAAGAGCGCACATGAAAAAAGTAGCCTACATACGTCCAGTTCAAAGCCAAATTTCAAACAGTTTGAATGCTGATCAACGTCAAACAGGCAAATTACCTATATTAATCTTATTGTAAATTTCTCCCTCATCTTTCCAACCATATCGTGCTAATCGTGAATCTTATTGGAAATTTCTCCCTTTTTCCATCCATGTCCTTCGAATTGGATTTTGACTGATATTTTATCGTTATTGTTGTTTTCAAAAATATCTAAATCTCTCTATATATATCGAAAACTATAAGGTCGATATGAGAAAATTTTACTGGACATATTTTGTTGCAAATCGCATGTAGAATCTATAGTTTTCGGCTGTTACACGAGTTACACCTTTCGTGAGAAACACACTCTGTCTACATTTATAGAGGATTGCTCCTTACTTAATTTCCCGTTAAACTAATGACTAGAAATTGTTTTCCAACTCATCACAAAATTTTTCCGATCATCAATATTTCCCGTTAAACTAATGACTAGAAATTATTTTCCAACTCATCACAAAATTTTTCCGATCATCAATATTTCCCGTTAAACTAATGACTAGAAATTGTTTTACCAACTCATTCAACTCATCACAAAATTTTTCCGATCATCAATTTGTCTCTAAAACTTATTTTTTTATCATATTTTAATAGTTCCTCGCTGAAATTTCAGCCATTTTCGAGTAGTATTTATTCTATAGTAGTTTGAGTAAGTTAGTGTTGGGTGTTGCGTCTAACATCATACCAAAATTTGTTCAATTCCAACTCCTTACCTACAATTCACTGGCAACTCCTTACTATACACTGGGCTTTCAACCCTGCAGAGACAGTAATTGACCTTGATTGTTATTGTTTCTTTTTTTTGTTCTGCTTCTTTCTATCTTTCTAGTTTTATGTTTAAGAATTAGAAGTATTGTTTAATGCGATGACGCATTCATGAACAATATAATATACATTGTATGTCTTGAATAAAGAGATTGATTCAAGAATCAAGAATTCTTTATTGACCATAAAACAACATTACAAAAATGTAAGCTGTAGGCTTCGTCTTTTATAAGTAAAATATCACAAATTGGACTATAAAAACTATCAAATTTACACATACACATTAAAATATCCCAGGTACTCATTAACAGAATAGAAAGCTTTAGACTTGAGTCATTTATCAGCAGCAATACAAAACGTTTTCAATGGTAACTGCTCAACATTATCCTGGTAGTAAGTTAATTATGCGAATTTTTAGGTACTTTAAAGTTTTGACTAAAACTTTTCAGAGTTTTAGTAGCCTAAATCTAACTGAATCTGATTGATTGATCAATGTTATAAATTGGCGCAAAAACTCAAATTATTTGCGCTTGAACTGCATCAACGCAGTTGGAATTCAACAAGTCTTGGTCTAATAAATACGGACATTCAAAAATTAGCTATTAAAATATTACCAAAAAGATACATCAGATCTTGTTAACGAGAGTTATGATTATCATGGTTAGGTCGAAAACTTATCAAACTGCTTTCTATGTTTGAGACATTTTAAAACTTCTATTTTGTACGCATTTCTGATTTCTGAGGACAGTATTCCGAAAGATTAATTTATATGTTTACAGATAATTATTGTATTGCTTTGAAAAAACTCAACGTTCACAGTATTTATATTTCAAGTATGAATTTTGTATAGGAATCAAAAATAATCTATTTGGGATCGATGAGTAATTCAGTGGAAGGTTTGATTGTATGTCAATGCATTGAGTTGAGTCAGATGACGCATAGTAGTGATACATTGAATAAATGAATACACTTAATTGCCTAGACTCAGATAACATAAATAGTCTGCAGTTTGCCAGCAGAATAAAAGTGTAGGTAGAACTGTTTTCCATTCGGAGATCATTAGCATAAGTAGTGGGAAAAAAATTATGAGGACTATGTTCTATTGTTGAAAAACTATAACACATGGTAGCCTATCAAAAACACAAATTCTCAACTACACAAAAAGTGAATGTTAATTCTCTAAAAACATTAATGTAACGAATAAATGGGAGGATCCCTGGGTATAGATTGTATTCATTTGTATTGATTTATTGATATTAATTATTAAACTTACCTTACCAAATTTAAATCTTAATCTGAACTGAAAGATCATGTTTGAGGAAGTTTTCCGGTATCAGTAATTATATAATTTCAATAAGTTATGCTCTTTTATTTACTCATAGTTGAGAACTTATCAGACAGTAAGTAATCAATTCAGTTAGGGCAAAAGTTTATCTAGCCTTAAATTATAAATGATAATTTTTTCAACAAATTTAAATGTTTGTTGTTGCATTCCAATTCTTATAGCTCGTCACTTTTTTCTATCGTAGTATTTTATTTATATTATAACTGAACTTGTTACTTATTTATACAATAAAACTTGTACTGTATTGCATTGAATGTTTTAAAATGTATGAATTCAGGGCTACTTTCTTGTATTTATAAAATATAATTAATTATAGTACACTTTAAAAATAATAATACAAATTTTAACGTAACTACTAGTTTCGGTGATCACACCATCGTCAGGTTATAAATATTTACTAATAAACGTTATTTATGAAAATAACAAAACTATTAGTAAACATTTATAACCTGATGGTTGTGGGATCACCGGAATTAGTAGTTGCGTTACAATTTGTCTTATTGTTTTTCAAAATTTTATTAATATTCTAAAGGGTACTATAAATCTATTTTATAAATGCATTAAATTAATATACAGGGTGATTCTTAATTATGGTAAAATAATTATTTAATACGTGATATTAGAGGTCAAAATAAGAAAAAAAGTTCTTATAAACATATTATATCTATAAACGCTTCATTAGCGAGCTATACAGGGTGAAAGATTTCGCCCGGAATTCAGTTCCTCTGGTGAAATACACCGATGCTGAATTGTTTGGGGACTAGTTTTTGAAAAACTTGTGCTGGATTCATATGGAAAAATATCTGAAAAATTGAATAAAACTAGTCTGGAAGCTGTAGTGTGAGTAGTTTTTGAGAAAAAAGTTGAAATATGCAAAAATTTCAAGTAAAAAACACAGACTTCTACGTTTGATGCCCAATAACTTTCTTTAAGTTAAAATTATTTGTTTACTGGTCATTAAAGAAAGTTATTGGGCATCAAACGTAGAAGTCTGTGTTTTTTACTTGATTTTTTTGCATATTTCAACTTTTTTCTCAAAAACTACTTACACTACAGCTTCCAGACTAGTTTTATTCAATTTTTCCATATGAATCCAGCACAAGTTTTTCAAAAACTAGTCCCCAAACAATTCAGCATCGGTGTATTTCACCAGAGGAACTGAATTCCGGGCGAAATCGTCCACTCTGTATAGCTCGCTAATGAAGCGTCTATGGATATATGTTTATAAGAACTTTTTTCTTATTTTTACCTCTACTATCACGTATTAAATTATTTTATCGTAATTATGAATCACCCTGTATATAGATAAACGGGTATTTAAAACTTTACAATGAATCATTATAGGTTTCTCTTTATTCGGTTGATAGTTGTGAGTTATCGCAGTTAATTATTTGCTCACGTAGCGATTTTCAAGATTTAAAATACACAGCTTCAAGCTCCGGCCACTAACTAGAGGACAAGTTTGTCGAACGGACTTGTCTTTGAACGAAAAAGACATTCGCGCGAAAGGCTTTTAACAAAAAAAAAAATGGTTTGAAAGCAGCTTCTGAAATAAAATGAACCACTTGAAAATTACAAATATAATGCTGCAAAAATAATCTAACCACAGACCAGCGATGAAAAAATAAACTACAAAAAGTCGAAGATACAAAACCCCCAACCTCAAAAAATGTTGTTCGCTGATGACACAACATGTATGAAGAACATGTGTGTTCACACATGTTCAACACACTTGTCCTGTCGTTAGTGGCCACCCTTAGAGGAATCAAAAATTCCGTATGCGTTGTCTATCTGATATGAAAGAAACGATTGAAAAATTACTATAGATTCTAAAGGGTTATCCAGTAGAATTCACGGAACGATTCAAATGTTATTTCTGGAGTAATATACTTACATAGGTATCCTTTATTTAACTAAAATTCCTGAAAGTGCATATTGAAAATGTATTATTATTGAAAAATACAAAATTTTAATTTAATGAATTGTTTTACAGCTAAAACATTTTTGCTACTCTTGTTTCAAAATCCTTGATTTATCATTCTTATCAATTTTTGCAGGTTCATTTCTCAAAAGTTTTGTTGTAAACCAATATTTGCGGCTCTTTGGTCTCTTTATTACTCATTGTACCAAGTTGGGCAGACATTCATGTGGTTTCAATGGTAAGTCAGGCTTTAAACTGTTCTCATCTATTTTTCATTATCTGATAACTTAAATTTATGCATTAATTTTTACTATTAGCTATAGATTATTAGAATAAGAGGTTTATTGACTCAGTTGTTGTGACTGCGAGTCTCAAGAGTATACTAGTTCTTCTGAGTATTGAGTGAGTTCTCTAGAGTGTACTATAGTCATCCGCACGAGAATAGTCCGATGGAAATTAGAACAGATCAGTCCCCCTCACCCCTATAGACGTTGCCGATTCGTCAGGTGTATCATACAAATATTAATTAATTCTCATTAATATTTAGCTGTAGACAACGTTGATCAATTCTTGTTTGGCAACGTTGCACTTATGTGTTCCTATTTCCATCGGACTATTTTCGTGCGGTTGACTATAGTTCTCCTGTTTGAACTTGGTGTCAATTTTAAAGAGGGGCGCATCTGCATGAATAAGTGTTTTCTACTGATTATACAACTTAAATAAGCCACGTGTGTAGGTGACGACTTTCAGAACTATTTATGTTGCTATTTTTAATCTAATATCAAACGGAAAAAATTAGAATGGTAAGCTAGTTGTTCATTTTAATGCTTTCCATCTTCATGACGACTGAATATTGCAGATTATGTTTTTTCCAGTGAAAAATTTCACCAAATTTATTGAAAATTGAGATATATTGGTGATGTCAAGCTTCCCTGTCATGCGATGATACTAACTTGAATGACCTGAAATCTATAAATCTGAATTGAATAATTCCATCTACAATTTCAACGTTGAAACCACACGGAAAAAGTTATTATGAATTTCTAATCATTAACCCCAAAGAGACACACTGGGGTGTTTCACACGCCAGGGATTTTTTTCTCTTCTGCAGTTGACAATATCAAACAGATGGAAATTCATGCCCAGTCTAAATTAGGTTTGTAGTATTGTCAACTACTCTCCACCACTTCCAGTCAGTAATAGCATTCTACAAGGTCACCAGCTCATCTTGTTCTTCGTTTGGGGTGTCTAACACCCCAGAGTGTCTTTTACGTAGGACTTTCATAAAACACTTTTATTACAAAGATTTACTTGTATTGTCACTACGAATGTGGTATGGGATGATGGATCAGATTGGAATAAATGCTATGATTCTCTACAATTTGAGATTCAAAACAATAAAATGAAGAGAAGTGAGTTTTTGATGAAGTTGTCATTGGCAATGATCAAGCCATCCGTTCAAACCGGATTAGGAGCTCCAACACTTAGGCGGAACATACGTACTTCTAAAATTAGTATAAATATTGATAAGCAGTGCTCTACTTTTGATTCCTGTATGCACTTGGAACAAAAATAATTAAGAAATGATGAAGTATGGTCTAAGTACTTGTTTTTTTTCATATTTTTCAAAGAAAAAAGCAAAATTAAATTGGGGTGTTCAACACCCCAGTGTGTCTACCGTGTTAGCATAAAGTAAGTGTGTCTCTGTAGGGTTAATTACTGGTTATACTTTGACGTAGTATAACTTCAAGTGGTGAAACTATGTTCTGTATAGCTAATAATGAAAACGAATGATTCATTCTTGTGAAATTTATCAATTTCATGATTCAATTCTCTTGTATCATATTCTATCTTATACTTTCCAATTTTGTTAAATAGACAACATATATTTGGGCAAGTATAGCATTTCCAAGTGGAATGCGAGTAGAACCTGAAAATACATGCTCTGAATAACTTCACTGATGCGTCTTGCCGATGAATTAAAAGACCCTTCTATTTTCATATTTCATATAAATTTCACTATTTTCATATTTCATATAAATTTCACTATTTTCATATTTCATATAAATTTCAATCGCATACAAATTAAAAAGTTCAATAAACAAACTGTGTTATTGAGATGAAATATCTTGTGTTTATATTACAATATTATTCCATTGTGGTAAACCAAAACCACCGTTCAAGGTCGTATCACGTATACTATGGTAGAGTAGAGAGTTACTCTCATTTTAAGTTATCCAGTTCGGACTTGTCAGACGAGTAGGTTGATTAAGTTTTTCTTCATCTTTGACCACATAGAAACTTGCAAGCAGATCTTATTTCATCTGCTAAATACCTGCTCTAAACTTGAATTCCAGCTTTTAGATTGACAATTTTTGTATTCTATTTTTGTTTGCAGCTTTCACCTCAAAACCAAAAATGTATCTGTAAATAATATCAAATCTGTTTTATCAATTTCAATTACCTTGAAATATTGAAAAAAATGTCAAGTTGCCTGATTTTTTTTAACACTTATCATATTAACATTAATTAATATAATATTAATTATTAACTTAACATTATCTTATCATACCTCAGTCTATAGGGGGGATGACTCATTCTCATTAGAGTGAAAATCCATTTCTCATCTGGTTATCTTACATTAATCCTTCAATACAATACTCACGTACTAACATCACAAATAATAGGTACTAAATAAATAAAAAATTTGGTTTTCAACTTTCCTAAATTCTAAATTCCTAGTTTATAAATATTTTGGACTCAAAATTGGACAAAAAACGTGAAGTGTAAACATAACCTTGTTATGTGCACGGTACCAAATAGTCTACCTCAAAAATCAGTCAAGAATAAAATTTCAACAAAAAATGACGTAGTTCTTTGTACTGGCGAGGTCTCAGGGCTTAAAACAACAAATTTTGACAGATCTTCTCCAGTTGTAAGTAATAAAAATTTCATCTTTCTAACCAGAATTGATAAAAGTGAATCTAGTGTTTCAGTTAAAAAGTTCCTATCAGATAGACATATCAATACAGTTGAATGTACTGAACTGAAAACAAAGTATGATAACTATAAATCTTTTAAAATTGAGGTGTCTGCTGATGATGTAGATGGACTACTGAGTGCCAACTTTTGGCCTTCTGGTGCTCTTGTCCGCCGATTTTTCGAGTCAAAAAACCCTGTTATGAACTCTCGTGTTTTTTTAGGGAAACAAGCTCCCCAATATCATCGCCTGTGATAACTGACTGTGATAGTAAAAATAATGACTTTACTTTAGGACATTGGAATGCACAGAGTGTCAGATCCAAGCAGGGTCTTCTTTCTATGTTTATTGAAAATCATAAGCTTGATTTTTTATGTGTGTGTGAACATTTTTTGACTGAGTGTGAGTCTGATTTCTACTCTCACATTTCTGATCTCAAAATAGCATCAATATTTTGTAGAACTTTGACCAGGTGTGGTGGCGCTGCCATTTACATACGGAATGATATTGACTTCACTGAAATTGATGTTTCGTTATTTTGTAAAGAGCTTGACTTGGAGGTGGTTGCTGTGATGGTGCCCACCTACCATATAATTGTTGTTTCTCTGTACCACTCGCCTAGTGGTAATTTTGACAGCTTCTGTGATCTTTTTGAACGTTTGTTGTTATCATTGAATAGACACTCTAATAACTACAGTTTTGTGATAGCAGGTGATTTCAATGTGAATTTTATTTGTGATGATCAAAAATCAAGGTATGTCATAGAGCTTTTGAAATCTTTTGGCCTATACATCACTTGCAACGAGCCTACCAGAGGACCTTCCTGTTTGGACAATGTTGCAGTAAGTTTTCAACAGGATGTCTGTGAGACAAAGGTGATTGACCTACATGGTGATGACCACTCTGCACTGGTGTCAAATTTTTCAATGTCTGGCTCTTCCATGGTGAGTGCTGCAACACCTACTTGGCATGCTAATTATGTTTTCAGTTCAAGGCGTGTGCATGAAACTGCTTTGATTCACTTTAAAAATGACTTGGCGAGAACATCTTGGGATGCAGTATTTCAGAACCCAGGTGACTCTGGTTTACTTGGGAACTTCTTCAAATTCTTCCAGGAGAAATTTGATAAATTTTTTCCAGAAATTCTCAAGACATACAGCTCTCGGCGACCACAGAAGAGACAGGGCCGTATGAAGAGTCATCAGGAGTGGTATAATGATGATCTTGCTGCGATCAAGGAAGTTATGTTGGCTCTAAAAAATAGGTGTGAAGGTGGTGATGATGGTGACGGGAGGAGATATAGACGTGCTAAATCCATCTACAAGAAGCAAGTTGAGTTGGCTAGGAAGGTAGCAACAGCAGCCAAAATTGACAATGCTCCAAACCGCTGTAAGGCAGCCTGGGATGTTATAAATTCTCATCGTTCCTTGCCAGTGAGAAAATTGGAGTTTGCGAGTCCGGATGCATTCAATGATTTCTTCATTGAATCAGTGAATAGCATTGTAGGTGAACTGCCCACTGCTGCTGCAGACCCTGCTGAACTACTGGCTGCACGAGTTCCAGCAGTGCATGCACGCCTCTCATTCTTCCGCCCCATCACTTCATTGGCCCTGAGGAAGATTGTCAAATCATTCAAGCCATCGAAAAGTCCTGATGTGTATGGAATGTCTGCATTCATGCTTCGTGAGGTGATTGAGGAAATTGTTGATCCACTTGCTGTGGCAGTTAATGATTGCCTGAGGACTGCCATCTTTCCAGACTTCTTGAAAACATCTAGAACCACTCCGGTTTACAAGAAGGGTGACCACCAGAGCCTAAACAGCTACAGGCCTATATCCATCACTCCAATCTTTGGTAAGGTGGTTGAAGCGGTCATCAAGCCCCAACTTGAGGACTTCTTTGAGAGGAATAACCTTTTTTCAGACATGCAATTCGGTTTTCGCAGAGGGAGGTCTACTTTTGATGCGGTAAATCGGGTTGCTGAACGGATTGGTTCAGCATTTGAGGATGGTGAATCCCTGGCACTGACTCTTTGTGACCTAAGCAGAGCATTTGACTGCGTTGACCATGGAATTTTGTCTGATAAGCTCCATTACTATGGGATTGTGGACTCAGCTTTGTCTCTATTGAATTCCTACCTGACTGGGAGGGCACAAGTGGTGTCTCTTGGAGGAGCTTCTTCCAGCCCACTTCCTGTGAATTTTGGAGTGCCACAGGGTTCAATACTGGGACCAATCCTGTTTATCATAATGATAAATGACTTGGACAACAACGGCTCGACTCTGCTATTTGCTGATGATACGTCCTTATTGTCATCTGGAGTGGACCTACAGCATGTGCTAGAACTGTCAGCAGAGCATCTCCAATCTTCAACCTCATGGTTCCAGGCAAATCGCTTTCAGTTGAATGAGAACAAGACACAAAATATAATCTGCAGTTTGTCTCGCAGCCTGCCAGCTAAACAGGACCCTGTAAAGCTGTTAGGGTTTGTCTTGGACTCAAAACTGAACTGGGCTAGCCACATCCAACAAGTGACCAGGAGGCTGTCGCGAATTTGTTTCTTGTTGCTGAAGCTGAGGGGACATGTGACAGAGGCATATCTGGTAATGACTTACCATGCACTTTTCCACTGCCATATCTCCTATGGTCTGCTCATGTGGGGTCATTCAGCAAGGGTGGTGGAAGTACTTAAGCTGCAGAAACGGGCTGCACGGATTATAACTGCTAGCGAACATCGAGCACACTGCAAGCCCCTTTTTGTAAGACTGGGTATTATGACAGTTGTCAGCCACTTCCTTCTTCTCTGCCTGCTGCATGTCAAGAAGAGTCAGCATGGTCTGTTGACCCGGAATGATGTGCACCATCACAACACTAGGCATCGAGAGCTGCTTGACATCCCGAGGGTACGTCTTCAGAGGTCGCAGGTGTGTTATGGGAGTGCAGCTTTACGCTACTTCAATAGACTGCCTGCAGGAGTGAAGCAGTTGGATTTGCGTGATTTTGAGAGAGTGGTGACCGGATTCATGAGAGTCAGAGCCTACTATGAAGTGCGTGAATACATGAGTGATGATCTGACTCAAATTTTAACTACTTAGTCACTTTCTGCCATCTTGATCTTGACTTGAGTATGAAAGTGTTGTTTTTATTGTATAATGACGCCATCGATCCCACAGATGTGGGTAATGGATGAAGAAGGAGGTATATAAGGTATAACCTATTTTTGGACAATTTCTATCTAAATTTGGAAAAGGAACAGTTTTGGGCTTTAAGCCTGTTGTTCCTTCCCAATCATTCATAGTTGAGAATGATTGTATCTATTAATGTATAAATAAATAAATAATCATGATTAGTTGCAGGTTGAGTTCAATAGAATAGACAACTTTATTGTGTTTCAAAGGAAAATCAATTGATTTTTTTCATAAATTACCGTAAATGTTTTTGATATTTTGCAGGGATGTACTGCTGTTGGAAGCTGGTTTCCTGTCGATCCTGATATCGCCGCTCCGCTACAAGCCGGGCACGCGGAAACGACCGACGCCGGTGGCTGCCAGTGAAGAGGTCTCCTTCTGGCTTGTGCGGTGGCTCGTCTTCCGCGTCCTATTCTCATCCGGCATCATCAAACTCATCAGTGGATGTCCTTCCTGGTGGGGTCTCACAGGCAAGTTCAAAACTCCGGCTAACAACAATTTTATTCCACCCGTTCAAAAACATCGAAGATTTTTGAAAATGTATCTTTCCATAAGCAACAGATGCTCTTTTGTATCTTCTCAAAAGCAATCGAAAATATACACAATGGGCTTTTTGGAATTACGTCATTTTAGCACAATACAGTTTACAGTCCGGGTCCTGTTGCTATGTAGCTATATACTAAGCTATGGTATATATAGTATCTTATATATAAAGATACTATCTTTCTATATAAATCGAAAGATACTATATATCGGCTTATGTTTGAAAATTTCAGTGGAAGCCTATCAGGTGACATTCGTTCAACATGCTCTTTCCATTGTTGATGATACGTTGCAATTCTCTCATTCATGAAGAATCTGTGTGTGTAGGGAGCTTCCTCCATCTAGGATCTCTGAAACCTGATGTTTTTGCAAAGTCGTGAATATTACCCCGCAAACCATACCTTGCCTATGTGCCGTTTCATAGTCACGGAGGAAAAGCTACGGGATGCGTACTGTACTGACAGTTAAGAAAAGATAGCATAAGAAGATATCCCATGGAGTAGGGCTTATATGTTGCAAATTATACTGTTAACTCAAGCCGATAGTTCTAGTAGTTGTTTTTAGTGAAGCTATGTGATGCTGGTAGTCTCTCATACAGTGCTGCTCTTACAATCTTCACCGTAATTGAATGTCATATATTGCAGCAAAGAAAAAAGAACAACAAAAGATCGAACAAAACCTTACCTGAGAAAATTTTCGAAACCTTTCGCCAATGAAACAACTTGTCTGTCGAACAGGTGTGTTTGGACATGTTCGACACACTTGTCCTGTCGTTAGTAGTCGGCCTTGTATTTAAAAAGGCGAAATTCAATCAGAAAATTGAAGATTGCATGCTAAATCTATCTACAGTATTTGGAATTGTGAATTTCTGAGTTATTCAAGTATCTAAAAAAAGAGTTTATTAATTAATCTTGTCAATATTTATCAAACAAAAAGCTACAAGCGAACTACTGTATTAACTAATTAGGCTGTCGAAATTTGAAAAATATAGTAAAATATAACAAACAAAACCTGAAATGATCCTTAGTTGAGACACAATTAGCAAACTGGTCATTCAACAAGTTGGTTCAGCTTTGCTTGGTGACTTTAATGTATGTACCTTTTCAACCAACGTTTTCGGCAAACTATTGCCATAGACAAAAGATAGTATACGTAGTAAGATTATGGTATCTTTTATGTTCTAAATTTCAAGCCGATTTTTTATTAACTCAAGCCGATTACTCTCGACCAAGGTCTATAAATACAGGTCATGACACTCGTGTTCCTTATGGAGCGGCCTTTTTATGGGGTCTTTATGGCGGTACATTTCAAAATTCAATCCAATTCAATTTGCTCTTAACAAAATTTTGCATTATGTATTTTAAAAACAATATTCTAGTTCAGATAATATGTGAATTCAGGTTTTCGATCTTTTGATAATAAATGCTTCAATTATTCATTTATTTATTATTAAAAATTTTTCTTATTTTTGTAACCTAAGGATTATGATTCATAAGGCATTGGGACAAGACAGAAATATGCGAGGCAAACTGCAAAGTTCATGATTAATTAAATCTAAAAATCAACAATTCAGCTTCCAGTATTTTGGTAAATACTATGATTCTGTAGAAAGAATATTTTTTACAATTCCAATTACTAATAAAACGTCATATTAATGTTCAATCTACAATGATAACAGCTAAAAATAGATTTGAAATTAGTGAACTAAAACCCCACAAAATAAATGGCGTTTTGCGATGCATCACGGGATTGTGTTATGACCTGTATTTATAGACCTTGCTCTCGGCTACTGTCATAGCCACCTCTAATATATTAGAGGTGGCTATGCTACTGTCTATATTACTGTTTGGGTTGGATGAACGGCACAGGATGAGAAACTACCAGCGTCACATAGCTTCACGAAATATAACCACTGGGCTATCGGCTTGAGTTAACAGAGAAATTTGGAACATAAACGCCCTATACCATGGGTTTATGCTATCTTTTGTCAATGGTTCAGCTCTAAAATTATTCTAAGCATTTTTGTAATTGATGATTATTTTAAAGCCCCATATTATTATGAATTTACTATTAACAGTTGTAGTGACAGAATAATTTATTGTTACAGCCATGAATGTACACTTTGAATCGATGGTCCTGCCAAGTCCATTGGCCTACTATTGCCATTATCTGCCTACCTGGTTTTTGAAATTGAATGTGGTGTTCGCAAACTACGTGGAATTGTTCCTCACTCCCCTCTTCTTCTTCCCCCTGCAATCTGTGCGTACTGTCAACTTCTACATTCAGGTGAGCTGAACTGACATCTATTCATTCTTCAATAATTCTACAGTGTGGTCCACGTTATAATTGCGAATCGAAATTTATTACATATCACACAATCAATGGTTCGAACCCGACTTTTAAACTCGATCTATAGTGAGAAAGTTATAATGGCAGGGGAGAAAGATACCGATTCTCCGTCTTGCCACCGCCTTCTATAGATGATAGCTGATACCGGTATATCTGATGTAATGTAAATGATTCATTCTTGTTGAAGATTATAAATTATATTTTATTCACAACATAAATATATTCTGTAATTATTTTATAATAAATTATTATATCTCTACATCGTTGAAAAACGATGTGGCAATGCTGCGGAGCTATAAAAGGATAGCGCTTTGTTGAATGATAGACAAGGAAGGCAACATCAATGTTAATCAAATATATAATCCATTATCTCACTATAGTTATTCACACTTCCAATCTATTTAAGATATGATTATGGGATAAGAAAATTTATTAAAACGAGACAAGTGTCGGTTTATTCTATGAAGCAAACATAATTATACAGAAAACAATAAACCGACACTTGTCTCGTTTTAATATATTTTCTTATCCCATCTTCATATATCTTAAACATGTCGTGTCTAGCATAAGAGGACTAAAAGAGTTTTAGTTAATTCATTTTTTCATTTCTTTTGTTTATACAGACTGTAGTAAACTTATAATAGGCTGTTTTGGGCTTAATGCCTGTAGTTTTTCTTATTTTTGTGATTAATAAATAGATAATGAAATATATACAATCAGCAACAGAGAACTTTCAACTATGCCTCAACCCCTTGGACAAACAGCTTATATTATATTCTGTACAGCTTATACTCTGTAGCTATTTTATTTACTTTAATTGCATTACTGATGATTTGATTGTATGGTATGAGATGTTGTGGTATTTTTCCATAATTGAAAGAATAAGACTTTGATATTGTCAATACCACTCGAATAAATAAAAGTGGTATTGACAATATCAAAGTCTTATTCTTTCAATTGCATTACTGATGTTTTCAAACACGAAACCTCAATTTACTAAAATGTATTCTCCCGTATATCGTGAGTCTTTCTCAAATGAGTATTTCCTTAGAGAAACAATAGCGTAAGTAGATATCCCATGGTATAGAGCGTTTATGTCGCAACTTTTACTGTTACTCAAGCCGATTACTGTCGATTATTGCCGACTTTTACTGTTTTGACCGGGTAAGAGTGTATGAACGGCAGAATATGAGAGACTACCAGCGTTATAAAGCTTCACAGGAAAGAACTATGTGGACTATCAGCTTGAGATAACAATGAAAGTTGCGACATGAACGCCCTATACCATGGGATATCTACTTATGCTATTGTTTCTCTATGGTATTTCTCACATTGTGTGGTCAATAATCTTGAATTATTTGATAATAAACTGTGATTTCATTAATGTACTTCAATGCAAACATGAACCATATTTTGAAATGACTTTGTATTTTTCAGCTATTTCTACAAGTATGCATCATAATTACTGGAAATTTCAACTTTTTCAATTTCCTGATAATCGCGTTGCTACTTTCTTTGTTGGATGACGGATTCTTCAACAACAGTGAGTTATCAAGAATTCTTTAACGAAATATTTTTCTTCTACTTTCATTCAATTTTATGAGTCAATCTGACCAAGTAGTTGATGGCGTCAACCCAACCCAACCTATATCCACATAAGAAAGGAATGAATACATTCTTTATTTGGCGAAGTTAGGACTTTTTAGTTATCTCTACCACTCTTAAAAATGAACGTAAGAATGTATGTTGTGTTTGGACTCACTAGATAATTTTTGTCTTATGTAAAGAAACGTTGATGATTAGAGAAAATATTCTTCTATATGTTGAATTATTAAGTTTTCAAAACATGAACGTTCATTCATTTGAAGTGAGTCATAATTTAATATTTAATTAAACAGTAGAACATGAGAGTTGCTTATCTAACAACGCGCCATCTCAAGGTGAACTAATTTTGTTGTTGTTTGGACATTATGTCCTGTTTCAGTGTCTTATTTTCGAATTAAAATGTAGTCTTATCGCATTTGAAAACTAAATCAAATCAAGTTTTTTTAATGATATCACTAAAACTATAGTTATGAACTATTCATACCAGTTATGAACAATAATTAATAATAGAATGGACAATTCTTAATATCACATACAAATGTATTTCAATATATACAATTAAGCTATTTATTATTTACATACAATTCTTATCAACACTATTCAACATTAATTCAATAGATAATCAGAGAGTAGACTGCATCTCTGTGACTCTTGTTTCGTTCGTGCATTCCAAGTTATGAAGCCAGACACAACTACTGTTCATCCTTTCTTTTCAATATTCTTCTTTACTTTGTTATGTGGAATAAGTTGGAATTAATAAACACACTTCAACAATACGATCTTCTTTATTTACAACATATCATAAAGTTATAGTTTTTAACTGGTTCATAACTAAATTAAGCTTACATAGTTTTTTTGAACAGTCTCACTAAACGAATTTCCTTCTGCTCTTTAGTTTTTTGGACAATATTTACAGTAACCAGAAGTCTTCATATAGCTTTCATTGGATATTCGAATGTCCCTTATAACATTAAGAGCCGGTTTCCGAGCTCGGGATTTAGCTAAGTTCTAGACTTCAAACAGCTGGAGTCAGAAAATTAGCTTTCCCAAACGGGGCGTAGTCACAGCTTTTATGACAGTAGTCGCAGTTTTTATATTCTCGTTTCTATTATTGAAAACGTTTTTCCTTGACGAAATTAAACATTCCTAAATAATTCAAAATAGCTGAAACTTCACACTATTTTCTCATTATTTTATTTTGTGTACAATTTTCTAGTTTATTGAAATACAATTCAAAGTGACTATGACAATGACTACGACTAGGCCCCGTTTCGGAAAGCAAATTTTCTGACTCAAGGTGTTTGAAGTCTAGAATTTAGCCAAATTCCGAGCTCGGAAACCGGCCCTAAATTATTACATTGTTCAATCTTTCTGTTACGAAAACGATGCAAACATCAGAGGGACTTTTATAGAATTTTTGCATTTCAATGGTTACAATTTATTTATAGGGATAGATAATGTATATTTTAATGGATAAAATATATATATTTATGTTTTTAAAGGATTTTGAATAATCCACGTCTAGAATTTAGCCAAATCCCGAGCTCGGAAACCGGCCCTAAATTACATTGTTCAATCTTTCTGTTACGAAAACGATGCAAACAACGAGTAACTATTATAGAATTTTTGCATTTCAATGGTTACAATTGATTTATAGGGATAGATAATTTATATTTTAATAGATAATTAATATATTTATATTTTTAAAGGATATTGAATAATACATCTCATTTGTACGTAACTTTCCAGATGTCAAACCTGGCCCATCAAGGAATAGGAAAATTCTGAATTATATCATCACAATTGCTGTGTACGCAGCCGTGTCATACGTCACCACACAGCTGTACACACTCAAACTGCAACCTGGAGGAATCATCGACTCGAAAATCGGTGAGAGAAACTGCCATAACTTGTAAATGTGTGTCAATAGTTGTTATTTGTGCAACTAGTGCGCAAAGTGACAGTTTGCTGCACCGAAAGAAACGTTCACGCACGAGTCGTAGACGAGGGCGGAATGGTTTCTTAAGTGCAGCAGAGGAACTTTGCGCACGTATTTCACATTAAATTTTTCCTACAGTTACCATTGAATATTGGAAGTGAGTTATTATGGGAAAAATGTCATGAAATCCATCAAATGTTTGTCTGTGTTATTTTGTTATTAATAACAACCTTAGTAACACCTTTTGAATACCAAAGGTGCATCAAACATTCACTTTTCCAGTCAGATTCCTTAGTTAACTGTCAGCATTGATTAAACGGGAATCACTGAAACTATTTTGTGTTGCGATGTTGCAAATCTGGAGTAAGCAAAGTATTAATTTGCGCACTAGAGCGGAAAAGTGATTCTTTGCGGCCTGCAATCAGTGCAGAAATGGTCACTTTCCAAGGTACCTGTAGGAAAGTGTTGAAATGTATTGTGACTAGTGAGGGCGCATTTATAATTAATTTTTGGAAGCGTTGTTTGTCAAGTATATCTCTCTAAGAAAGCTTGAACGAAAAAACGTAAATATGCTCAAGCTTAATTTAAATCTGTGCTTGGTTAAGCAAAAAATATAGCTTACTTGTTTAGCATAGTTCAAAATATAAACTCACTTGATAATCTACAGATGGAAATAAATTTTAAGTTGCATTTGTTTAAATGCTAATAAATGAATAATTATTATTAAACGAAAATCCCAATTAAATGTTGTAAATGTCCCCGAAGAATTCTGCTACTGCAAATTTTGACAACAGGGTAAACATCTAGATGGAAATTTGATGAGCGCTACTATACAAAAATTATTTGTCAGCCGGGAACAAACAATTTTTGTATAGTAGCGCTCATCGAATTTCCATCTAGGTGTTTACCCTGTTGTCAATATTTGCAGTAGCAGAAGTCTTCGGGGGTGATTTACAGCTGTAGTGAATAGGACGTGGGAGTCGATGCACAAACGCTCTTCCAGAGAGTAGGCGTTTAGTGACGCGTTTTCCCAAGTTAACAATTCTCTTTGTAGAGGATTTGTAGATGATCATGTTGTGGTGTAACACTGGACTTCAAGGTAATAAACACGAACTTAATTATTGCTAAAAATGTGTCTTCCTTCTAACATTTCCGAGCCCTTAAGTTCCTCCGAAGCCTCCGAAACCTATGACCCGCTCGGGCCACTACACAGCATTTAATTGGGATTTTCGTTTAATAATAATTATTCACTTGATAATAATGTGTCAGTTTTGAAATGAGTTTGATGTGTATAAGATTCATATCCTATCTCTGCACCCTATTACGGTGCCATATATCAATCTATATAACTAAAACATGTTCTGATATCCAAGCTTTCCGCTTTTCAATTATCAAAACATTTTGAATGATAACAGTATAATTATTGCCAATCAAAAGTAAAAGCCTAACTCTCTTACCTACCTTTTACGTTTCAAATCTTCAAGGTTTCATTTCGTTCTTTTTCGTGTTTTCACGTATACAGTTTGGCATGTCAGTATATAATTTGCGAGTGTAAGATATTTTGATTTCCTTTCAAAGATGATTCTTTAGAAATCGGTGTGGAAACCACGTGGAATGATCTAACTTCTATCTACATTGAAGCATTGTCATGATCAAAACACAAATTTAAATTGTCAACAAATTTTTATTATTATAAAATATTATATTATACACAGAACCTGCTGGTTTTCTGGCTTTACCAGCCACATCTTCAGCTGTGGCTTTACCAGCTAGTAATAAAGAGTGGTTGACAATTTCAATTTGTGTTTTCATTATGGAAAAGTACCACAACATCACTCACAACACAACTGTAACATTGTCATGATTGTAAAAGCTGTTGCTTATAGGTTCAGTAGTCTATTACAATATCACAGTAGTTAGAAACACGATTTTTGAAATGATATGGCCCGGTTGCAAAAAAGCTAGTTGAATTTTACCCCGTGACTAACTTTAACCAATCAGAGAAGGTCTTTTTGAAAAGTCGGCTTCTCTGATTGGTTCTCATGGAATTAACCACGGTTAAAATTTCACCGGCACTCAATCTCTGAGAAAACTCTAATTAATATTAGTAGTAATGACAGAGTCATTTGCACTGTACCAGTTCAAATGGATTTTCTGAATGCCAGGTCAAATGGCGGCATAACTTTTCTCTATGCTTGACTACCTCACTACGCTTGAACTCCTCGATCAATTTAAACAAATACTTCTATTTTTCTCACTATTTTGGACCGTTTGGAGAGTGAAAGATTTAACTGAATTGAATCAGCTGGTGGTTCATATATAACCACATGACATAACCATAAATAACAAACGAGACTTAATATGGGTTTAATCCCGTTCAAACTGGCACTGTACAGACGGTATTTTGGCAGTACAGTTGATATAAATAAGATTCAGTAAAAGATTGAACAATTAATGACAATTTAACAAATAAGATTTTAACAATATTAGTTCTTGATAATTTAACAATAATTAAAGATTAAACAATGAACAGTAAGACTAGTAAAATTCAATTGATGTAACAGTTGAAGTTGACAAAATAACGTGTTGATTGTTGCAGCATTCAATAAGTAATTCAACAATAATTAAATATTAAACAATTAACAGTGAGACTAGTGAAATTCAACTGATCAATTGATGTAATAGTTGAAGTTGACAGAATAACGTGTTGATTGTTGCAGCGTAATAGTTGAAGTAATAGTAATACATAGTGAAATTCAACTGATCAATTGATGTAATAGTTGAAGTTGACAAAATAACGTGTTGATTGTTGCAGCATTCAATAAGTAATTTAACAATAATTAAATATTAAACAATTAACAGTGAGACTAGTGAAATTCAACTGATCAATTGATGCAATAGTTGAAGTTGACAAAATAACGTGTTGATTGTTGCAGCATTCAATAAGTAATTTAACAATAATTAAATATTAAACAATAAACAGTGAGACTAGTGAAATTCAACTGATCAATATTGATGTAATAGTTGAAGTTGACAGAATAACGTGTTGATTTTTGCAGCGTTCAATAAGAAGGAGTTTGACAGTGCGTTGGGCAAAGCATTCCCGATACTGGTGTCGCTGGGTCTGGTCTCACTGGCGGTGACGTCACTGAAGGCGATTTACACTGCCCTCACCACCCCCGCCGCCTCCATCGCCAAGCTGGGCTCTCTTGTCTCAACTATGTTCTACATCACTGCCGCTTTCTTCATATTCAGCGACAGTTTGGTATGTTCTTGAATCCACACATCTATTATGCTTGTTGCATTTCTGCAATGAGTCAAAAACAACACTAGAAAAAAATGAATTTATATTTATAAGATATGTAATGTGGATCATGTTCTACATCACTGCCGCCTTCTTCGTATTAAGCGATAGTTTGGTACGTACTTGAATCAAACACATTATACAGAGTGTCCCATGATAGGGTAACAACTGAAGACCATAGTTTCCTAATAAAATTTGAAACAAAAAATGTCTATAAAAATTTTCTTTAATCGACCATAGTTTTTGAGATAAATATATCGGTTTTTTCGGTAACGTCAATAACTAGAACACGATCAGTCAAAATCTAATTCCAAGGATATGGTTGGAAAAAGGAGGACATTTTCAATAAGATTCATATAAATTGTTCCTTTGTATGACGTTTTTGGACTTTTTCTGAGTGCTAAAACTGTTTGAAATTTCATCAGTTTTCAGATTTAAATGTCAAGGAA
Source organism: Nilaparvata lugens (assembly GCF_014356525.2). Classification (NCBI taxonomy): domain Eukaryota; kingdom Metazoa; phylum Arthropoda; class Insecta; order Hemiptera; family Delphacidae; genus Nilaparvata; species Nilaparvata lugens. Next base: position 19,544,448 of record NC_052505.1, read on the forward strand.
AATTATTCATTGAAATTCGGCTTTGAACTCGACGAATTTACTTTTTTCAACTTTTAGCGCTAAGAAAACATAATTTAACAGAAGCTTTAGGTTATTTAGACATTGAAATCTAGCTGATCTGAGATCGTGGTTGACGACGACATTCACGCACAAACCAAACTCTACCTTAAGGGTGACCAATTAGAGAGCCAAACCATAGAGAAACAATAGCGTAAGTAGATATACCATGGTATAGGGCGTTTATGCCGCAACTTTTACTGTTATCTCTGAAGTCGATTATTGTCGATTTTTACTGTTTTGACTGAGTAAGAGTGTATGAACGGCACAATATGAGAGACTACCAGCGTCATAAAGCTTCACATGAAAGAACTACGTGGACTATCAGCTTGAGATAACAGTAAACGTTGCGACATAAACGCCCTATACCATGGGATATCTACTTATGCTCTTGTTTCTCTATGACATAACTCCACTAAATACCATTTATGACTTGAAAAATCCATTCTTGGTGGTTCGGAACCCACCTAAAGCTGTAGTAGGTTCACTCATCTCTCATCATCATCATCATCATCATCATCATCATCATCATCTGTATCATTACCCTCGCACAAGCCTAGAGTTCATGTGGGTATCATCCTCAGCAGAAATAATTATGATTATAATACAAATACAATATACGCTGATAAAAATATTAGCTTCAAATTTATTCATTCTCATGTTTTGCGATGCTGTGAGAATGTACAACCTGAACGTGGTCCACTTTTTTCAGTTTGTTTGAAATGAACATTAAAAATGAACATTGAATTTTGAAAATCCAAATTTTGTAAAATTACTCAAAAATTTTCCAATTAATGGTGATCTAAGTGTGATATTTCTGTTTTTTATTCTGTTTTCAACCGTCAAAATTTAAAAATCTTAGTACCGGTTGCACAAAAGCCGGTTAAATTCCAACCGTGATTATTTCAACGGGAACCAATCAGAGAAGCCGTCTTTTCAAAAACGCCTTCTCTGATTGGTTCTCGTAAAGTTAATCACGGTTAAAATTCAACCGGCTTTTGTGCAACTGGGCCTTAGTTTTCGTTGGTTTTGAGTAAAAATGGACTAAATTTTAGTAAAGTGAAATCATAACCCTATTTTGGACTTATAAAATGTTATCTAAATTTGGGAAATAGTACAAGGAGTATCCTTAGTTTTTCTCTCCAAATCAGTGCTTCTTTGTGAAAAATATAAATAAATAAATAAAAAATAAAATTGAAATGAACAGATACATTTGAACTCGTAGATCTGAGGCACTACCTTCCTTGCGATGGTGTTATTTTGCAAAATTGCGTCAATTACAAGTTTGTGTTCGACTTTATCTGTTTCGAGGAATCATTTTAAACTCACCAGTGTGATAGCTTTTGTACCGTATCTACATGTTGGCCCAATAAGCTGGCCCAGCCTGCAATGTGACCAGTACCCAATGAAGGCCAGCGTTGGCAAACCACGCATCCACACATTGGCGCTGGTCGTCATTGGCCTTCATTGGGCCAACATGTGGATGCGGCATTAAATTTTTGTACTTTATTCAAATTCTTTATTAAAAAAAATAATAAACAATCAAATACATCACAAAAAGCAAATACAGTAGCCTACAATATTTTTTCCTAATTTGTGTTCCCTATAGGCTACCCTGTGTGGGGACTTTTGAATACTGTATATATAATGGAATATTAAATTATATAAATTTAAATATTATGTAATTAAGAACATAATAATTGAATATGATATTATATTGAAGTAAATCAATATGTCAATTTATAATCATTCTTGCACACATTCACACGCACACACATACACAAAACTTAAAATTACATACGGAGTGTTTGCTGTTTTTTTTTAGTTCAATTTAAATCATAGTTTAACGTTTCGTTTTTTTTTCTTAAGTACTGATGTATTTAGAGCATAAATGAATACGCGTTTTTGAAGAAAGAGACAGTGATTGATATTTATTTATTTATTTGTTGTTATAATTACAAATCATATGAATATGATGGGGATAGAACAACAGGCATAGCCCAAAACTATTCTCTTCCCCAATTTTGATAAATAATAAAATGTCCGAAAAAATAGGTTATGTTTTTACTGAGGAAAGTTGAAGTTCAAAGTTCTGTCTAAAAATATATATGAGCTAGAAATTTTGAATTTAGAATGATTAGAATACCAAATTATAGTCGAATATTGCACTTAATATCACCGCACTTTCAATGAATTAAGTTATTCCAGAAAATTTTGAAGCCAAAAAATATACACACAACTTTCCACTAGGCACAGCTGTTCTATTCAATACTGTCTTAATGTTTAGGCATACCGGACGGAATTTGTGAGTTCAATTATCTTTAATATTGTTGCAGCGTTCATGTAGAATTTATAGTAAATTTAGACCCTTATTAATTTAGTAAATATAATCGCGTTGTCTAATTGTAATATGAATTTCTTGATTTCTTTTCTGAATAACTGACGTGACGTTATTTTCCTTGTTACTGGAAGTGAATTGAATATTTTCATAGCTATGCATTTGAAGTGACGTCTGGAATGTTCTCATCTTGGTTTTGGGAGGTTAATGTCCTGTGCATTCCTAAGGTTTATTCTTTCTTTCATCTGTTGGATATCTATATTATTTTCAGCTAAATCCAGCATTGCTTTGAATAGAAAAGAATGTCTCACTGGTAATATTGATATTTCTCTGAAGAGCACCATTGAACTATATTGATTAGGTTTATTACAAATTATTTTTATGTTTCTGACCAGTAATCACAGTTTTAATATGAACATTGTACGCACTCCCATAGCAAATTATTCCATAATTTATTCTAGAACCAATAATTGCATGGTATAATATTGTAACAATACTTCTTTTGTACATAACTGTCTGAGGTAATAGAACTACTAACTAATGAGAAGTAGACTTGTGTCATAGTATATAAATGATGGAATCTGGTGTTGCAGGTTCCGTTTTCGTCGTTGCACCCGGCTGGCAATTCGACGGTTCTACCCCAGGTGCGCCAATTTCATTCCAAGCTGTCGCATCTCCAACTGACCAACGCCTACGGACTGTTCAGACGGATGACTGGCGTCGGCGGAAGGCCGGAAGTTATCATCGAAGGCTCAGACAACTTGAATGGACCCTGGCAAGAGTATCAATTCTTGTACAAGCCTGGCAACGTTAACAATAGTCTTCCCTTTGTTGGTAAGTTGAACTGTATAAGCATTTTTATTTTATTTGGCATATTACCTTAGGTTAGAGAGAATTAATGACTTTCTGAGGAAAGTGAGATGCCTCGATTTCATGAATTATATACTTTACTAAGTTAGGGTTCGACAAGACTAATTTCAATCTGTGTTCAATAATAATAATAATAATAATTTTTTTATTGCCAAAATTAATACATGTTACAATTCATAGTAGATATATTATAAAATCATTCTATTAATTCCTTAGAAATAACTCGATAATAGAGATCAAATTTGAAGAAAACTTTAATCAAAACAATTTAAATACTCTATTGGCATCACCCTGCACAGGAAACATCCAGATATTCAGATACAAATCAAGCTAACATGAAACAATAAAGAAACCAATGGAGTTAATACTGAAAAAATAAATTACAATATATTAATGACGTCAAAGAAAAGGGTTTCAACGATCCAGTCAATAACTTCCGTTCCCATCCTTCTATATTACATTATCTTTCTTCAATGCTTGGACTTTACCATAGTATTAATTGTGTGTCAATGAAGGTGTATTCTGTATTTCTATTGTTTTCCCTTGAAATAGTGCAGGTATTTCTGCTGGACCTGTATATTTACGAGGGTCATTCTATTTTCAATCTCCGATCACATATTATAATAAGACACAGACAAGGTGAAGGAGTTTGCACTTGTACAAACACTTGTACGCGATTTTCACAGAGCTAAACAGCTCTGTGATCGTCAATTATTGTCGTGTTATAGACATTGAAACATGGCCTCTCTTGAGACTCATGCCAAGTTCTAGTTGTCTAGCGTAATTTGTTTCTGCAAGCAATAGACAATAGTTCAGCATAACTCTTAACGAAGAGCTATTCAAGTTTATACAGGGAACGTGATGGTATTGTGCGTGAATGGTGTTGGAAAATCAAAGACGTTAGTTTAAATAAATGACTTCCGGAATCGTTGTGATCCATAAAAACTCGGCCTTACAGTTCTGGTTCAGCCAAACGGCTCCTCCAACAAATCAAATGGTATAATTTCGATAATCTCCCATCGTACGAACTTACTTGACCAATAGTAACTTAAACATTTTCTCCAAACTCAAGACATGAGGGCATGATATGATATAAGAACAAAGGACAAAACTGGACAGAGCTCTCAAACTAACGAGGAGCTCCAAAACAACGTCATACGCCACTTGTTAAAAAATATTCAGATACAAGGAACAAATCATTAAAATGATAGAAGAAGGACCAACAGGCCTAGCCCAAAACTGTTCCATCCCCGAATTTTGATTAATACACTAGTCCAAAAAGTAGGTTATGTTTCATTTACTTGTGATTTTGGGTGCAATATTCAGTGCAAACACAATTTTGAATTTGTATTGCTTAAAACCAGATTTACACTCAATAAACACTTTTAAACTGTAAAATAATGAGTTACTTTAAAACATTTTGATTCAAAACTTAGAAACAAACTTATCCGTAAAAAGCACAGCTATCTATTTACTGCAAACTTGTACTCATTTGACGGCAACATTTCATTAACAGGATTATCAGGATAGTACGCTGGCCTATTGGTGTGACTAGTCCCTCAACCTCCACGGCAATTATTTTGAAGAATAATCTTAAGTGGAAAAAATATGTTTTTATACACATTCGTCTTTCATGTATGGCCAATCAGAGGAATAAAAAAATTACTCTCTTATAATTTATACTCTTGAAATAAGGCAGGTATTACTGCCGGACCTGTATAGTTACATTGGATCCTGATTTGTAGATTGGATGATTGGCTATAATATGATTTATTGTAGCTCCATACCAGCCCCGACTGAATTGACAGATGTGGTTTATCTTTCTCCACTGCCAATGTAACGAGGCCCTCAACACCGTATTAATTGTGTGTCAATGAAGGTGTATTCTGTATTATGTTCCGTTTTATAGTTACGTTTTGAAATAAGGCAGGTAATAGAGAAAAGATAGCATAAGAATATATCCCAAGGTATAGGGCATTTTTGTTTCAAATTTCACTATCAACTCAAGCCGATAATCCTAGTAGTTCTTTGTCGTGAAGCTATGTGACTCTGGTAGTCTCTGATGTTGTGCTGTTCTTAAGCCCGGTCCAGATGCTCAAGTTTAACTTCAGTCTTTTGCTCAAGCAAAAGTCGGAGCATGTAAGTCGTTGCGTCTGGACGGTAAAACGGATGGGTCTTCAAGCTTAAGTCGTCAAACTTAAAATGTATCGGCCGGCAATCTTTTTCCATCAAACCGTCCGTCTTTTGCCTGTCCACCAAAACCTAAATCGCGTAAAAATGGAGATAGATTGTGATTTCAGATTCGTATTCAGCGCCCTCAAATTAATAAAATGCCTCGCGAGTACTTGAAAGTAAGCAAGTTTTTTATCGATTGTATATAACGCTAACCATTTTTTTCTTTCTTGATTCTCATGATACTCTCAGAATTTGATGTTGATATTATGATTTACTATCATTATGTACTATATTGTTGATAAGAATACTATCTAAAATATTTCAATCCATTTACAATCACTGTGTCTCGAGATGTGACATGTAAACAAAGCCATTTAGCGATTAACAGTAAAATTTTTGTCATTATGTTGTTAAATATAGCATTATCCAGTTGAATCAGCGGAAAAATACAATATAATTATTACTCATCTACCGGATATATGGAATAATGAGCGGATAATGAGCACAATAATAGGAAAACGGACGACATAAGACGGATGCGTGTGGACGCAATTTTACATCCGTCTTTTGCTTGAACCAAACGATCCGTCTTTTGCTTGAACCAAACGATCCGTCTTTTGCTTGACCAAAAGACTGATGGTAAATTTGAGCGTCTGGACCCGGCTTTACACTCTCAACCGACCAAAACAGTAATAATAGACAGTAATCGGCTGGGACCGACAAATAATCGGCTTGAAATTTGCAACATGAACGACTTATACAGGAGTATGTTTATTACAGTAGTAATGTAATACCATGGTATATTTCCTTATTCTATCTTTTCTCGATGGTATTACTGTATAAAAACATTGGATCCTGATAGATTGGTTTGATTTGTTACAGCTCCGCACCAACCCCGCCTGGACTGGCAGATGTGGTTTGCAGCTCTGGGCACCTACCACCAGAACCCCTGGCTGATGTCGCTGGCCTACCGCCTGCTCAACAACCAGGCCGAAGTGGTGGCTCTCATGGACAAGGCCCACAACCCCTTCGCCTCCCGCCCGCCCAAGTATGTGCGCGCCAACCTCTACCACTACCACTACGTGCCCTGGGCTCAGAGGTCAGTACATTTGTTACATTGTGTTTCAGTATTGAGTCAGCTAATGGTTTTAACTAGATTGAATGAAAAAGACTAAGAAATTGTCAAAAAACGACAGATTTATTGATACTTAGAAAGACCGGTTTCGGTTATTACACCATTGTCAATCTCTGATAAACAGACTCTGTCTCTCTGTTTCGAATTGATAGACTCTGTTTATCAGAGATTGACAATGGTGTAATAACCGAAACCGGTCTTTCTAAGTATCAATAAATCTGTGGTTTTTTGACAATTTCTTAATCTTTTTCATTCAATATGAATAATCACAATATCAACTTCTCAACTAAACAAAAAGCTTTAACTAGAATTTAAGTTCAACTTCAAAGAGAAAGCGACCCTAAGGTGGGCCGTCCACTAGAACCGTTTTCGGCTGAAAACTACCGAACGCGACCGAACGATCCCCCAAGAAAGAAAAGAATAGATGCTCGTCCATTGCAGCAGGTTCATTCGGCCGTGCACGGCTGTCTTTGGCCGATCGATTTTTTCATCCGAATTGAATGTGATTTTCCGGCTCTATCCGGCCGAACTAACTAGTCGAGCTGAGACAACAAAGTGTTCCTATCCCAAAAATTTTTCACAGTCTTGTTAGTTTTTGTTTTTTGAAGTTGTTCTGTTTTATAAAGTTGTTACTTTGGACAATGAAAAGTTGATAAGTTTGGTTCAAGAGCATGTTCCATTGTGGGATATGCGAGACAAAAAGTACGGTATCATCGTTGTGATGTTCAAAGGAATCTGTGAACAAAGATTGCTTAATAATGAATAACTAATTTAGTAGATATTTGTTGAAGGTAAGATTATTATAATGAATAAACTAATTTAGTGGATATTTGTTTATTCAATTTTCAAAATCTCAATATAATCATTGTTTATGAAAAATTTTGGTGACTATGATAGTAGTTAATTCAATAATTGGCGACTAGACTGACGTAAACGGTTCCAATGGACGACCATATTCGGCCGAATTAACGGCCGGCAGATTCATCCGATCCAACGGCCGAACGGATCGGTTGAATACGGTTCCAGTGGTCGGTTACCCTAAGGCCCGTTTAGCGTTTACACAGTCTTAAGTCTATTGCTACTTCTAAATAATGGTTTTTGTTCTGTTCATTAGAGGATCGAAAACTTGGTGGACTCGTGAGAAGGTTGGAGAGTATTTCCCAGTATTCTCCAAGGATCACCCTCCTCTCTTGGACTACTTGACTAATATGAATATTCTTTCTCCGCGCAAATCGACCGTTTCACCCGTCATCAAAGGTGAGTGGCATTCATGTTTCTGAAAGGTTTGGAAAGCTTGCTTGATTTGATGAAAATTCTTGAAGTTATCAAAACTATCGCTTAACATTTCTTAAATTCAAGTTCTTTTAACATTTGAGTTGAAAGGGTGATTTTGAAAACTTGATTCAAGTTTTCATAACTTCTAAAGTACATGTATATAATTTTGAAGTAGAAAATCTAATTACTCTCGAAGTAATGGCACCTCTTCATATACCATGGTATATCTTTTTATTCTATCTTTTACTATGGTATAGTGTATTCAAACTCCTATTCTTGTAAACTTGAGTTCTTGTTTGCAAAAGACAATCACTATATACAAAACTTGACTTCAACTTAACTAATTTAACGGCCCTTAAGGAACTAAGATATTTGTGTCCTAATGCGCATGCGTAATGAGATGATTTGGTCGAATAATATGACAGCATTGCTGAGCCTATCCTATAGGGTTAATACCAAGCTGGTCAGAGGCTTAGACATGAAATGTACCACAGTTACGTTTCATCATAAAGTGCAGCCTATCATAGTGAGGTCCACGTTATAATGGCAATGAGGAAAGATAGGAGAAAAACGTTGCCAAGTCTCTCCATTTTGCCACTGATTGTACACATCTGTTACTCAATTCATCCCATTAAATTTGATCTGATAATAATTATCATTTTCTAGATAAAATAATCAATTTAATGTCAAATTAATCTAGGAGATAATTTTTTTCATAATTTGATTCAAAAATTTGCTTCCATAACTGAGATGAGATTTTATTTTCATACAAACCTGAAATGGCGGCTAATTTAAAAAGCTGTGATACACCAATCTGAATTTCAAAACAACAGAAATTAAGTGATTTGGCAGGTATTCTTTTCCAATTTCTTTAAAAAATAATATAAAAATAGAAATCCTATTGAAAATAAGTAATTTCAATGGATATAATTCTGAAATAACCTTTTAATATTATTTATACCGGTACGAGTAGGTCTAACCTATACGTGTAGGCTAACTGAAGCATGGATGAAATCTAGGATGGTTTGTTATCAACTTTTAAAATGTCATTTCAGGTATTTTGATTTGTGTTTCTCATATGGTAATGTCTAAAAATAATTTAATTGTTCTAAAAATACATTTTAAATCAATTATACGACTTGTGTAATAAAGTATTTTGATAGAATGAAGAATGAAAATGGCGGCTGAGAATTGTTTGTCTACTTTTGTACAGTCACTGTCAAAAGTGAAGATAAAATATTCTGGAAAACAGACAACATTTCAAAAGCTAGAGAGAGATAGCGCTATCTGTTTTGTTGTATAATAGAAAATGACAGCAACAGTATTGTCAATCATACTCTGCCATTATAACGTGGACCTCATTATAGATCGCAGACTTCATTAGAAGACAGTGGTAAGGCTTTTCTCCTATCTCTCTCCACTGCCATTATAACGTGGACCTCAGAGATACAGAAAATAAATATGGGATGGGGTATTCTAGGGTGAAATCACCGTTGAAGAAATCACCATAAAATGGAGAATTTGAATTTTTTATAGGTTTTTAGTGATTGTGATGCTATGATTTGCAGGTATTTTGGATCAACTGAGAGCGTTGTTCACGAAGGTGGACCCTTGCCTGTTGTTGTGGTCGATTCTGACGGCTGGCTGTGCTATCATCATTGTGCAGGGACCGGCCATCTCACCCAGTGCAAAACCCAAGAAATAGATGACCATCAAGAAGCCTTCGCCACAGATCAGTTCAGTGAAGATCATCATATTGCGGGTAGCGGGTTTTGCTTTGAATTATTCTACGGTGATGCGAGGCTCTTACATCTGGTTTTAACTATTCTCCAATACTGATCAACTCTACAAATAGTGCAATGATAATTTCATTCAAAGAATCTCAGAAGTGAGTGTAATCGATTTACTAAGGTTCACATAATTATTATCATTTTTATATTTTCATGACAATCCAACCCACTGCCAATGTTTAATCGAGTAGAGACTGTGACAAACATCGGAATAATTACTCTGTACTGTGAATTTCTACTTCAGTTGAATGATACTACAATCCCATAAAGTACTTTTTATTAGTATGTGTGGAGATGTTTGATATCAAGAGTTGAATTTGATAGTCAATATTAGAGTTGATTTCTAAAAATTACTTTTTGCTGGTGGAAAAAACGACTAGCAGTCAGATATTTTACAATAAATGAATTAATCTCTCACTTTGACAACGAGATCTTTCGGCAGGCCCGCCATCTTCTTGGTTGTACTCATAGACAAGTAAACTACTTGTGATGTGCAACAGAGTGATCTTGTTGTCACAGTGAGTGATTAATTCATTTATTGTAAAATATCTTACTGCTAGTCGTTTTTTCCAACAGCAAAAAGTAATTTAATAATAAGCAGTTCGTGATGGAAAACAACATTGAAGAAATCTAAAAAGTCTGAGAATTGGATAGCCATTGATTTATTTCGATAAAATTGTATTAATTATTGAAAATAAATTTGGTAATCAATGGAGTTGTTTTTCAAAAATCCTGAGTGTTGGATGGTCATTAATTTATTTTGATAAAATTATATTCATTATTAAGAATAATATTTCATTACTTTATGTTGAAACTCTTTATGTGTAATCTATCTCTAAGCTTTAGTTACTGATCATTGATGTTAGGTACTTATTTTAATGTTCCAATTCCATCCGTTTAACGTACATATCTTCAGATTGCTTCCATAACAATACAATCAAATCTTTATTTCCTTGAAATTTTAAAATTTATCTGCTAGTGGAGTTACAAAAAACAATAAAACCGGAATGAGTTCTTCTACGACAAAGTGAAAACGACAAAAGTCCCATTAAATCTGACTATAACCTCAAAGAATAGCTATAGCATACTAGTCATCTTCAACGCTAACGCCGTAAGGTATGCTACAGGAATGGCAAAATTTAGACAATATTAATTGATTGAATTACCAAGGGCACAAAAATAAATGAATTCTAATAGGTAATTTATGTACTTATCCTTTGATTTATGAAATCTTGTAAAATATTGTTCCCTTTTAAAACGGTTAGTGAAATGAGTTTTTTAATGCTATCGTTAATTTAGACATTCTGTGGATGATGTGATGGGAAAGACACTTTTTATTTAATACAATTCAAGGATTACATCAGTAGAGTATTTTTTTCTTGTTGAATGATTTTCTTCTCATTAATTATGTATCCGGATATTGTCACTGTAAAAGACTAGTTTGTTTTGAAAACATCCCTTAGTTTTTATGGTACCTTATAAGATAATTCTCGTTTTATCATGGTGTTATGTATTGAATGAAGATAATGAAAATTATCAGCACGTTGAACTTCATTCAATAACTAATGATAATTTATAAAATAATTACATCAATAATAAATTCATACCTACATAGTGTGTAAATGACCTATCTTTAGAAATGTGTGCGAACTAGCAATAAAGTTCTTCTAGTATAAATTTGTGTATAAAGTCCTAAGTTTGTCCTCTGCACAAATTTCAAAATTTATTAATTCGACTATGTTAACTTCGTTGAGATGGTGGTGGCTATTTCAAATAATGTCTGTGACTTTTTAGAGAAATGCACACAATCACATTGTGATAACTGCAATACACGGCTTTTAATGTCTTGAAAGATTTAGTTGTTCATAATTTGAAGTATTTCTTTGCTTTAAGAATTTTATATTTTTGTATTTTTTGTAACAATTTCGTGAATATTGTATCTAGTGATAACAGTATAATATTAGCTTTAGTAAATAATAATATAACCTGGTGAATATAAACAAATCGTTTTTAATGTTGAACAATAAGAGTGTTATCTTCTTGTAATTTTAATATCAATTTATTGCCTAATTATTTCATGTAAAATAAAATTATATGGTCATACAATCACCTCATAGCTATCCAAACAATTGAAGCCTTAAGCGAATTTATATATCTGTATAATGAAATATTATTTCTTTAATTTTTATTGTCTGATGTTTCAACTGTCATGAAATATTTTGATTTGTTCACTATCTCTGAATAGTTTATAAAATTCAAGTGGAATTGAAAATAATGCGTTCTCATTCTCTTATAACAGTTGAACATTTTCTTATTATATTGTAACAGTTTGAAGGGTGAATACTATTTATTCGATGTATTGCAAGAAATTGTTGAATCACTTAATAAAAGATTGAAACGTTAAGTAATGTTTTATTTCTTTAAATTATGCATCCTTGATGTTGAAAAACCTATCATTCATTTTCTTTAAGATAAAATATTTCTGTATTTCTTGAATTTTATATCGCAATGTAATTACTGTGTGTTGTATATATGGGGAAAGATGTGCTCATTATGAGTGTGGTTTAATCTTGTTTAACATTTTTAAGTTGATTGAATATTTTATTAATTTCCAGTATGACCAAACTATTTTGTGGACTGCAAATTACTGCAACTTTCTGTGCTGTGGAGGTGTGGTACATTAAAACAATTTAAGATACTGTTGAAGATACCAAATATTTATAATAGCAACCGAAACTAGTAACAATATTCTATATTGTTAAATACTATTGTCAATATTCTATAGTGAGGTCCACGTTATAATGATAGTAATTGATAAACTTTGATGTTGCTATCCTTGTCTATCATTCGACAAAGAAGGTATTACTATCCTTTTATAGCTCCGCAACGATGCCAAATCTGTTTTTGGCAATGTATAAATATAATTAATTAATGCAGAGGCAAGGCAACGCTGTTCTTCTATCTTTATCCACTGTCATTATAACGTGGACGTCACTATAAAATATTGACAATTATGTAATAACCGCAACAAGTATCTTATATTGTTTTAATAAACAATATCAAATGAAGGGGTCGGAACATAGCTACATCTAATACACATAAATCTAATGCATAGCCACCTGTATTGAAGGTGGCTATGGTCGGGATTAAATAGTGCCAAGCCACATTCTTTCTATTTTGAGTAAGAGGAGTTTCAAAATTCAATCAAATCCTCAAATAACTGTACGTGTTAATGCAAGTTTTGTGCTATTTATAAAGAAGTTATACATGAATGGAAAGAATTCATCAGTTAGTAGCAAATCTTTCTAGACTAGAGAAGAAGAATACTAGACTAGAGAAAGAAGAATACTAGACTAGAGAAAGAGCATAATTAATAATACAGTCCACTTCCAGTCTTCAAACCCTGTGACCCTGAGATGAGTGATCACACAATTACTCCACTTTTACTCATTTTACTTTCCTTGCCCTATTACCATTAGTAAAGAAAGTTTTGCTTTCCAAAAAAAATTAAGGTACCCCAATTTCTAATTTCTATACTATATAATATGTGGTTTTTGGTTTTTTTTTTTTTGGTCAGTATGTGTGTGTATGTGCGTCTGTGTACACGATATCTCATCTCCCAATTAACGGAATGATTTGAAATTTGGAACTTGAGGTCCTTACACTATGAGTATCCGACACGAACAATTTCAATCAAATGCAATTCAAGATGGCGGCTAAAATGGTGAAAATGTTGTCAAAAATATGGTTCTCCGCGATTATCTCAAAAACGGCTCCAACGATTTTGATCAAATTTATACCTAAAAATGTCATTGATAAGCTCTATCAAAGGCCACAATTCCCAATCTGTAAAAATATCAGGAGCTTCACCCCATTTATGCAAAGTTTGATTTTAGATTCCCAATTATCAGTCTTCTGATACAATTTAAACAAAAAAAATTAAGTGGAAAGGATTGAGCATGAAAATCTCTACAATTAATGTTCAGTAACATTTTCACCTAAGAATTGAAATAAGATCAAAATTCGAGAAAATGTGATTATTCAATTGCAAACTGTTGATTCTATAAAATCATTCACTATGAAGAGATAGCAGACCTCGTGTGTCTCCAGCGTTATAGTCCTGTCACCAGCTGGCTCAGATCTTTGAATAGTAGAATTGAGATGCGCGTGAACACTAGCGTCAGGTGATCAATTTTCATAACGGCAAGGAAAGTTGTGTGAGTGCGCCACACTAGATTTTTTGGGTATTGGTCTGTGTGTGTGAGTGTCTGTCCTACACGATATCTCATCTCCCAATTGACGGAATGACTTGAAATTTGGAACTTGAAGTCCTTACAATATAAGTATTCGACACAAACTACTTCGATCAAATTCAATTCAAGATGGCGGCAAAAATGTCAAAAACAGGGTTTTTCGCGATTTTCTCGAAAACTGCTCCAACGATTTTGATCAAATTTATACCTAGAATAGTTTAGTGATAAGCTCTATCAACTTCCACCCACAAGTCCCATATTTGTAAAAATCTCAGGACCTCCGCCCTATGCAAAGTTTGATTTCAGATTTCTAATTATCAGGCTTCAGATTCAATTTGAATGAAAAATTTCAAGTGGAAAAGATTGAGCATGAAAATCTCTACAATTATAATGTCCAGTAATATTTTCACCTAATATTGAAAATAAGCTCGAAATTCGAGAAAATGTGATTATTCAAATCAAAACAATGCAAACTTAATGAGAGAGGAAACTGTTGATTCGAATGTACCTAGAATGTATTCTAGTACCTTGGTTGATTCTATTAAATCATTCACTGGAAGAGATACGGTAGCACAATTGATCTCGTCAGCTGGTTGATTTTAAATTATAATGGAAATTTTCATAACGGCAAGGAAAATTGTGTTAGTGCGCCACACCAGATTTTTTTGGGTTGTATTGTTTTCCGGCGCCACACTCAACTGTACCGCAAAACTGTGGTTTGAGGACAGGACGGGTTGCCACCCATAGTACTCCTTTCTTTTTGAATAAAATGATTATTTATTGATTATGATATTTTATGAATTGATAATAGCCTACTATTATCAAATAGAATGACATTGCTTTTTAAGTAGTTAGTTGTTGCTCATAAACGAATTTAGTGTAAGGCTCAACTCACACTACGCGACTCAAATCTAGAAGAGACTCGACTCTAATCGAGAGCAAGTGTTTTCAAATGGTGACGTCGCGGAGACTAGAATCGACTAGTCTGAGTGTCACCAATTTTTTTTTTTTGGAACATGCTCTCGACTAGAGTTGAGTGTTGAGTCTCTTCTTGAGACTATCCTTGTTTCTGGCTTTGCTCTGTTGCCAGATCGTCTTTTAATAATGTAAAATTAGTAGTTAATTAACAGAATATTTCATCTTTATGAAATTATTGAAAAATATAACTTCTCACTTAATTAAATATAATTGATAATTTTTATCGAGAATGAACAGTTAATATTACATCAATAAACAAGTATCAGCTACCGTCTATAGAAGGCATTGGTAAAACAGAAGATCGGCAACGTTGTTCTCCTATCTCTCCCAATGCCATTATAACGTAGACCTCACTATAGTATCAGCTCCAGTCACAGTGCTACCGTGGTAACCGTCATCACATAGAACGTTACATTCAAAGAACTGACTGAATGGAACGGAGATAACCGCTACTTGCGCATGTGCATTAGGGTGCCATTTGCGACAGAGAAAGGCTTTTGTGCATGATTCATTTTTTATTCTGGATGTTGTCAACAAGTGTGCATGTTCAACTCTTTTAAGTTTTATAAGGTAAGAAACTAACTGATCCACGTTTTTTTCCTTCCATATCATAATATTATTGACTGTTTTTCATCTTCTAATTGTTTTCAAAAGTACGTTCAATTTTCAAACGTTTTCCAGGGTATTTATTAGAACTATTGGAACGGTTTTTATTCATGAATCTTACACAGTGTTTCATTGACTTTAGATTTATCCTTATTGCATTTTAGTTTATGTTATGTTTTCTTATTATTCAATAAAGAATTTTACTTAATTATTCATTATTACTCTCCAAACAAAGCCGCACTGTATATTATATTATGCTGAGAACAGAATAAGAACATTAACAAATTTGTCAGAGTTGAACAAAGTGCTTAGAAATCACACGTGAGATGCTGAGAAAGTAAACAAGTTGCCGTTTTTGTAGGTGTGGACGCGGGCTCTGTATAGCCTACACCACATAGGTCTATTATATGTTTTTAAAACGCTTCTTTGAACTTGTAGCTGTACGCTTAGGACTACAAAATCTGCGTTTTCAGAATCAGCTTGGGTTCAGAAACTTTGTATTTAAAGGTGTTTCAAATTACACTGAAATACCGGTATGTTAGTAGACGGTGTTTTTCATTGCGTTTGGAATGGGTTTTGAAGAACAACTAGAAATTTTCTAGCTTGATGCATAGGTTCAGTTGATATTGGAAGTACTGATCATTAAAGATTAGATACTTTTTAATTAGTTTTCATTGCATTACTGTAGGAAGCACTTTAGTAGGCTATGGCCTGCGGAATCCAGCATTGAGACCTATTACGGTATATTGATAGAGGAGGTCAAGACGAGTTCAAATATATGTACCTATAACATTTGATATATTGTTGTTGATTTCGAAGGATTGGCTAAAAAACATAATAGTGGAAAGTTGAAATTTTAATCTCATATTTTTTGTGGTTCTAATGAGCATTAAAATAGTCAAATCTGATGTGAAATTTGATGAGCAATCTAATGAAACCGAAATCAAGATTGTAAGTTTAATAATTATTAAAATATTTGGGAACATGTAAAAAGAAAAAGTGAAATTTTCCCTTCAAATAGATTTATTTGTTTATTTGGTGATTAACAAATATTTCAAACTATTAAGTTTTAAAGAATTTTCAATTCAAAAACTTAAATGACCAGTATAAACCACAAAATGAATAGCCCGCTGCAATCCAATCTGACCTGACCTAACCTAACCTAACCAGTTTCAAAACTAACACATCTTAATCTAATCCCATTCACCTCAACCTGACGTAAATCAATTCTATTATAACATAACCTCAATTTAACTAACACTAACCCGACCCAAACCTAAACCGTCTCAAACCTATCCTAGTCGTCCAAACATGAATTCAACCTGACTCAAACCTAACCTTTGACTCAAACTCAACCTAACCATACCCTCTCATAAGGGTATCTCATAGTAAGCACTACACTTATTTTTTTTATTTTTTTAAATATTTCAATGACTAAGAGATTTAAATCTATGAAATAACACATTTTCATCCAATTTTTGTGCTTTTCCTCGGCTTATAACTCTCCAATAAAGCATCAACATAATAAATGCTTATCATATGTCACATCCACACTCTCGCCAAGAGCGTAGAAATGGCGAGTGTGGATGACTGCTTTGCTAACACTCGCCTTCATTGGCATCCGCTTGCCATTGTTCCTATTTTTCTCCATCTCTAACCTCCAACGGTTACTGTGATATCCGCTTTTGAAAGTGAGAAATTAAAAAAAAAACAAGAGATTTTCATTCTACTTTTCCTCATTAATGGCTTATAACATTTAAACAATGTATCGAAAATAATTCAGGCAATACTCATCGTAGGGTTTCAGATCATGTGATTCACTGTCATGATATAATATAATTATCATTTTACTTATTTATTTTTTCCTTCAATTGTTATAGTACCTTTGGAGCAGAGTATGGAATTTCCAATTTTGCAACAAGTGTCAACTTAGCGGTTCCCCTTTCCCACCTCTACCACATGAATTGGTTAGAGATTTTTCACCTCTTCACAAGTCCCAAGAAATGAAAAATTGTAACATTTAAACCACCGTCATTCCTTTAGCTCTCGGCGTAGGGATAGAACGTTTAATATTTTCGCCTCCCAACTACTGTAGCTCCAACAAAGCTGCATAGTCGGAAATTGGGTTCTATACATTCCCTCAGTTGATTTATTTATTTAATGTACAACACTCTTGAATCATAATATAATTATGACCATGGAGGAAAATCTAGGCTGAGCCAGTACTATTTCTCTCCAAAAATTTGTTAAAATGTTGATGTTGTCCAGTATTATTATTATTAGGTTATGAAATCACACACTGCTTTTCCACTTTATTTATGGTACAGTAAAAATAATTGTTGCAAAACTGAAGATTTCACACTAAAACTGCAGCAACAGTTGTAGGGAAATGCGTGGAATAGTGAAATTATACATCAAATTGCAGAGAATTTAATTCTCGATAAGTCCATAATCTTTATGGATTTCTATTCTATTTTTTCTTTCCTTGCCCTATTACCATAGCTAAGGAAAGTATTAAAAATAATTATTAAAAAAGTATAAAAAAATTAAACTACCCCAATTTCTAAATTTCTATATGTTTCAAGGTCCCCTGAGTCCAAAAAAGTGGTTTTTGGGTATTGATCTGTATGTGTGTGTGTGTGTGTGTGTGTGTGTGTATGAGTGTATGTGCGTCTGTGTACACGATATCTCATCTCCCAATTAACGGAATGACTTGAGATTTGGAACTTAAGGTCCTTACAATAAAAGGATCCGACACGAACAATTTTGATCAAATGCAATTCAAGATGGCGGCTGAAATGGCAAAAATGTTGTCAAAAACAGGTTTTTTTTGGAATTTTCTCGAAAACGGCTCCAACGAATTTTATCAAATTTATACCTAAAATCCTCATTGATAAGCTCTATTAACTGCCACAAGTCTCATATCTGTAAAAATTTCAGGAGCTCCACCCCATCTATGCAAAGTTTGATTTTAGATTCCCAATTATCAGGCTTCAGATACAATTTAAACAAAAAATTCAAGTGGAAAAGATTGAGCATGAAAATCTCTACAATTAATGTACAGTAATATTTTTACCTAAAATTGAAAATAAGCTTGAAATTCGAGAAAAAGTGATTATTCAATTGCAAACTGTTGATTCTATTAAATTATTCACTATGAAGAGATAGCAGACCTCGTGTGTCTCCAGCGTTGTCCTGTCACCAGCTGACTCAGATCTTTGAATTTAGTAGACTTGAGATGCGCGTGAACACTAGTGTCAGGTGATCAATTTTCAAAACGGCAAGGACAGTTGTGTGAGTGCGCTACACCAGATTTTTATTCAATTACTACTTTATTGTGTTTTAATCTTTTTTATTTGTTTGTAGGGGAGGAGTTGCACTGTTCCCAAGCCATTAGGAAAGAAGTAATGGCAAGGCGTTAGTGAGTTTTATATCTGAGGAGCTTTGAGACTTGGCACAAGCAGCACATCTGTGATCGGTATATCGAGGTGCAAGTGATCACAGGTACCCACTTCGTCATGGATATCAAAGGTCAGTCACATTCTCATCTACATAGCAACAAGTTTTGGTTTATTTTCATAGGGTTATTTTTGATTGAATAGACTATAGTGAGGTCCACGTTATAGTGGGAGTTCAGAAAGATGAGAAAACAGTCTTTTATAGAAGATAGCTAATATATCTGATATAATATTAATAATATAATAATATTAACTGTTCATTCTTGTTTTAAATAAGCTAATCATATTTCATTAGTAAAGAAAATATATTTTTAATGATTAAATAATAATAAATACTTTTCCATGACTGAGATGAAATATTTTGTTAATTATACTTTTAGATTGTTGAAAAACGGCAACATTGCTAAGCTACAAAGGGATAGCGCTATCTGCTTTGTCGAATGATAGAAAAGGATAGCAACACAATTGTAAATAAAATACTGCTATCATAACGTGAACCTCACTATAAATGACAGAAAGAAAGGTAAGCCACTAGATTATTTTATTATAAAAAATCAACTATGATTCAATGAATTTTCCTTTTTTTAAACATACAACTTAACTTATGAACAAAATAATTATCATGAATATTCTTCGAAATTTACTAATTAAATTTCCAGTTCTTGTGGTCATTAACGTCGAGCGCTCAGTTCTAGGGACAAACTGATTCCACTCGATCGCTCCAGCTCCACTATCCGCTTGCCAAGGTCTATTAAAATACAAGTCATGACACAGTCCCGTGATGCATTGCAAAATCGCCATTTTATGGGGTTCTAGTTCACCAATTTTCAAATATATCAGCTGTTATCATTAACCGAGCGAAGTGAGGTCTAAGATTCAAGTCGACTGTTTGGCATTTCTCTTAATGTTTAAATGTTTATATTATGTTTTAATGTTGCGCATTTATGGCGAAACGCGGTAATAGATTTTCATTAAATTTGACAGGTATGTTCCTCTTTTAATTGCGCGTCAACGTATATACAAGGTTTTTGGAAATTTTGCATTTCAAGGATAATATAAAAGGAAAAAGGAGCCTCCTTCATACGCCAATATTAGAGTAAAAATCAGACTATAGAATTATTCACTATAAATCAGCTGACAAGTGATTACACAGATGTGTGTAGAAGCCAGTCTATTGCTGTATTCCCATAAGGTTCATAGTTTCAATCAGGTACTTGTGGATGAGAATACTGCGTGAGGTCTACTGTTCACAGAACTACTAGTTATAGATTGATTAACAAGATGTGTTATTTTATTATTGTTCAAGGAATTGAATTGTAAAATTGGCTTTGAATTGTAAAATAAATTCTTCCGACAGAATTATATTTAGATTCCAACTAGGAACTGAATTGGTGATTTTTAGATTCAATTGATTTGGGACTTCGAACTGTTTTTGATATTAGCCTTTTGTCCCAATGCCTTATGAATCATAACAAGTTACAAGAATAAGAACAATTTTTAACAATAAAAAAATGAATTATTGAAATTTCATTATTAAAAAATCTAAAACCTGAATTTACATATTATCTGAACCAGAATAGTGTTTTTAAAAAGCATAATGCATGATTTTGCATGAGCAAATTGGGATTTCAAATGTACCGCCAAAAATACCCCACATAATGGCCGATCCATAAGAAACGTGATTTTCATGACCTGTATTTATAGACCTTGTTCACTTGCTGCTGGGCTCTGCTGTGTTTGTAGTTAGACCAGTTATAGAATAAACACGGCCTATTGTATATAAAGTCGATGAAGCCAACATCTACTGCCATATCTCCAAATCGTGACGTCAGCATCAGATAGAAAACTTTTCTGTAGAGTTTGTTTACATTGTTTTCCATAGCAGATTGTGTCTATTTCAGCGGGAGCGCAGCTGGAGTTTATCATTTTGATGAATAATAATTTACATCCTTCTGAAATAGACACAATCTGAAATTTTTCTATCCGATGATGACGTCACGATTTGGAGATATGGCAGTAGATGTTGGCTTCAGAGGCTAGACTTCCCAGCGTGTCTATTCTATAACTGGTCTAAGGTTTGTAGTGGTGAGGTTCTCCCTCTCCAACTCTCCATGCAAAATTGCACGCTCATTCCTTCTCTGTTCTCTCTCTCTCACTCAGAACGCACAGCTTCCGGCCTTCGGAGCGGGAATTTTGAAACTCTGCAGTTGCAGAGTCAAACTCAAAAGCCGGCCGAATGACCAGCTAAATTTCTATCCGTATCGCTTCATTCCCAACATCATTTTAATAACTAAATAGAAATAGAAAAAAATGAAATTTGGTTCACTTAGAAAATAATATTTTCTGGTAGCCTACTAATGGTGCAAAGCAACAACGTATACCTGCAATCAACGTATAGCTGAAAAAGATGATCTGCACAGTTAATTTTAAATTGATAAGTACAATAAATATGAGTTTAGTATAGAGCATTATTTGTGCATTAGAACATAAGCCAATATTTATTAATTTGTTCATTCAGAATTACACAACTTACAGAAAGGTTCCACAGGCTTACCCTCAAAACGGGCGGTATTTGATTGTATTATACAGAGTGAGTCATAGGTATGGGAACCCTTCAATATGTTGAAGACTGTTGTAGATATAATACTGTAACTTTCAGGATAAGTTATTTTTTCAAATTCAAATTTTATTGATTCTCAAAAAAAATATATACAACACTTTCAAGACAAAAAAATATATATACAAGAATCTACATCTGCAAAGAAACCCTGTGCGCAGGTGTGAGTTGCAATATAAATTAATGTTTTTCAAAAATGTTTTTTAACAAAAATGATCCAAAACAAGTTATTGATCGAATACTCCACCTTTTGACGTACAATTACTGAATTTCAGCCCCTCTTAAGGAGGTGACTTGAGGGTTGAAACTCGAGTATTTCAAATGTAAACACCCATTGTGTGGTTCATCATTTTAAAGGCCGTTTTCAAACAAAAAATATTTCCAAATTATTGCGAAGGCTTCTCATACATATGACTCACTCTGTATATTATATTATTATTCAGTTTCAATAAAAGCTTTTGTAATTTTGTTAGTAACTTTTCAATATATGTGATACTGGATTTTGTTTCTCATGTTTTATGAATTTATATTAATTTGGCAATAAATTTCATTTGATTTTGATTTGCGCATAAGAAGGTTGTACGCTACTTGCTCAACTTGTCTTGAAACGAAAATTTTTGGCATGATAACAATAAGAATAAATCGTCACATTAATAAAAAGACTGATTGCCGGTTGCACAGCAGCCGGTTAAATTTTAACCGTGATTAATTCCACGAGAACCAATCAGAGAAGCCGTCTTTTCAAAAACGCCGTCTCTGATTGGTTCTCGTGAAATTAATCACGGTTAAAATTTAACCGGCTGTTGTGCAACCGGGCCTAAGAATTTGTCAAAAAACCACAGATTTTATTGATAGTTAGAAAGACCGGTTCCGGTTGTTACACCATTTTCAATCTCTGATAAACTCTGATAAATTATCACCATCCAATTATACTCATATTATATAACATGTTTTTGTGTTACAATTCTCATTCCGGACATCGAAGAATTGGTAAGTTCCAATAAAAGAATATCATGTTTCTTATCAATAGAATTTTGAAAAATAAGTTGTGTGGCTACTGAAAGTTAGTGAATCAATAAATATTATAACTATGAATACACAAAAATGAATTAGTTACAAAATCACAAATCAAATTAGTCTAATTGAAAATTATTTTAAGATAAGCCATGAATATATTCAATACAAACCATTTATTCCAACACAAAGTAAGGCAAAAATATTATGAACAAAGAATAAAGAATTAGGTACGCTTTTATGTGTAAAATAAATAATAATTTTATTTGTCAAAAGCCTTGGCTCATACAAATTGGTTGTACATTTTCAATTCAAAAGTAACAATGGAAAAGTAATACTGTAACAAACATAAATTCTCAAAATAAATAAACAAATAACAACATAGAGACAATACATCTTATATGATAAATAATATTTGATATTAAGAGGTGTAGATAGCTGGAATTTTTCAGCACACGCATCCATAAGAGAAACATAAATCCTCGAAATAAATAACAAATTACAACAATGATTCTCATAAGATGAATAATATTTAAGTTAACAGATGTAGACTAGATAGTTTGGATATTTCAACCCATACAGGGTTAATACAGAATACGTTTTTTCCACTTTTTTAAAATTTGGTGCTCGTGAAACCCGTCCACCCATGCCTTAAGCTGCGTTTACACCGGAGTTAATAACACGAGTTATTAACAAAAAGTTATTAACTGGACTGAATCGTCAAAAAATTCTCTTGACAAAAGTTAATAACTCATGTTTCTAATAGGAAATTCCTTGTTATTAACAAGATCTTGTTATCAATATAATTGACTTCCAAAAGATTTCATTTAAAGAGACTATTCATATGATATAGCAGCCGGAATAAAAAGCAAAAAATTGTCTTCAAATTTGAATTGAAACATGTGTGTGATCATTGAAATAATGATCTTCATCTGATCTAATGTAAATGAATTATAATGCGTTTACACCAGAGTTTAAAACAAAAGTTTCCAACATAATAACGTTTTCTTTTGGCTGCTACTTTTGTTATCAACAAAAGTTAATAACTTTGTCACGTATTTTGTCTGCAGCTGTAGTTATTAGGGAACAGCTGTAGTTGTAGGGTAGGGATGCTTGGCGAGCGGGTTGCGGGGAAGATAGTAAGTAACCTGTTATTAACAAAAGTTACCGACTCTCGATGGATAACATAAATCTTGTTAATAACAAGGAATTTTCTGTTGAAAACACGAGTTATCAAATTTTTTCAAGAGAATTTTTTGTCGATTCAGTCAAGTTGACAACTTTTTATTAATAACTCATGTTATCAACTCCGGTGTAAACGCAACTCAACATGATGTTATTAACTTTTGTAATTAACATCAGTTGATAACAAAAATGTTAAAAACTTGTGTTATTAACTCCGGTGTAAACGCAGCTTTACGATAACTGAAAAACTCCTTTTCACGTGGAGTGCTGAGAAGTTTCAATGTAGTTTCTAATCCAATATATTTATTTATACATTGATACATAAAATATCATTCTCAACTATGAATGATTGGGGAAGGTACAACAGGCTTAAAGCCCAAAACTGTTCCTTTTCCTATGTTTACACTTCATGATTTTTCAAATCCAAATGATTTGTTAATCCAATCATTATCATGTCCATCTCACTTCGAATTCCTCTTGTTTGGTACTGATACAGATTATTTTACAGGTTATTTTAAAGATGCACAAGCCTTCTTTGATAAGGATGCCCCGGCCATCATTCGGATGCGAGGTCTACCCTATGAATGCACTGCCGAAGATATTGTAAGTTTACATTTATTTATAATATTTTTAGTACGTTTGCGAAGTAGTTAAACACAGTTCAAATGTGTCGCCGGCCTTATCCACTTATCTATCGATTATATCCAAACAGTTCTGTCTAGAAGGCCGCCATTCATTTTACATTTTGGTTCCAAATTAGCATTATTATTAATTACTAGCCGTCAGGCTCGCCATATCCGATTAACCAGACTGGACCCCCGACTGGATCATCCAAAAATGAGATCAGCGGGCTCGCTTCGCTCGCCTGCATGTAGACCTCAGCGGAACCTCTGTACCGAATTCTGAACCCCCGACTGGATCGTCCAAAAATGAGATCAGCGGGCTCGCTTCGCTCGCCTGCATGTAAACCTCAGCGGAACCTCTGTACCGAATTTGAACGTATTATGTCAATTTGATCTCGAAAAACATATGTTACTATATCGGCGTATCTTTGGCGAACCAAATTCTCCCACCTCAGCTAAACCTGTGTACTGATTTTTTTTTAAATACATTTCCATCAATTATTGAAAAAGGTGAGGAAACGCAGAAAAGCTGAGAAAACGCTAACTGGATAAATAGGTATTTAGGAGGTCCTGGATAAATGCATTTCAATCTTCAACTTGGTGCCAACCTAAAAAAGTCAACTCACCTTGATGCCAACCTGAAAAAATTTTTAATTTAGTTACCAGAACAACTGTTTCAAAGAGGTACTCTCTCTAGATTATATTAACATATATGGTATGGACATTTCAATTATAATTTTAAGATATTGGAATAAGAAGAATATACATGCTAAAAGAACTTTAAACCCTTAAAAACTACCCTTAGAGTTAAAATATTGCCAAATTTCTTAGTGCGCCTCTAAAGGGCCAACTGAACATACATACCTACCAAATTTGAAAGTTTTTGGTCCGGTAGATTTTTAGTTCTGCGAGTGAGTGAGTGAGTGCCATTTCGCTTGATTAATTAAGTGCCATTTCTATATTATATAGATACAAAATAATAACAACGGCACATACTCGTATTACAGTAGAGGAATGCTAACTTTTTGTTTTGGTGCAATCGCATGCAAAGTTACCTAATATTATGGCCTCAGTGACTGACAATAGTCTCGTAAAAGTATCTATGCTAAGTATGAGCATGAGATATGATCAACTACAAACTCTCTTTAATGATTAATCACATAGCCTATATAATCTCAAATACCAATGGGAATTGTGTTTAGTAGTGAACTAGTTTAACGCAAAACTTTGAACTAGTTCAAATTTTGAAATGCGCCGCCTTATCTATCAGTTTATTTGAGAAAGTTATTGTAGAATATACAAACAGACGGACAACGACTTTGGTCTCCAGTAAGTCAAAAGTGAGAACTTGCTCACGCTCGTTCAGTTAAAAAAGTTGTAATATATGTTGATAGACCTATTGTAAATATGGGGACCATGTGATGGTACCTCAGTGAGAGACATTTATAAGTCCGGTGTCCCTGAAAACAACGTCAGTAACACTTTCAATGGAAAAAATAATAGATGGCATGGCTAAATCTTCACAATATAATACTGTACTTTCATAATGGCCCTTCTCATTAATTTGAAAGTTGTATTCATGAGCGAGGTCTACTGTTCGCACAACTACTAGTATCCTATTATATTAAGCGAGCAATTTCTGTATTTATATGGTTATTTATGTCAAACGGATCTCAAAAACTGCTCTAACGATTTTCATGAAATTTGGAACATAGTAGGTTTATGATATAAAGATTCGATTGCACTAGGTCTCATTCCTGGGAAATCTCGCTGAAGGACATGAAAAGAATAACAATTAATCATCTTTAGAAAAACAGATAATAATTTCGTCGTCTGTCGATAACAGAAGATGCGAGTGTCTGTGTGCAATAGAGACAGAACTATGTTCAGCTGTTGAATCAATCAGCTTATCTCACGAAAAATATTATCTAGAAATTTTAATCGGCTTGATAAAAATAATCAGATTTGTTTATATGTCATGGTACATCATTCTAAATTAGAGTAATAATTTTAAATCTAAATTATAATAATTTTCAAAGTTAATCATTATTTTACAGTTTTCAGTGATTAGTTAGTCTTATTTTGTTGTTCAATTTGGTTTGTAAACAATCAAAATTATAACTTTTCTGTTTTCAAATGTTTGGACTGAAAATTGGACCTGAATTCAAGTTTATGGAACATAACCTACTTTTTGAACCTACATTTATAGTGTATAAATCAAAATTCGGGGAAGAAACAATTCTGGGCTGTGCCTTTTAGTCCTTTCCCAATCATTTTAAAAAATTGTGTTCTGTTTATCAAATAAATAACGAGCAAAGCTCGGTGCCCCGATATTTTTTCAATTATGTGAGTTTTTCTTTTTGTGTAGCTACAGTTTTTAGAGCATGGAGAGAATTACGTGAAGGTAATGGATGGCAAGGAAGGGGTGTTTTTCGTGAAAAACCGGGACGACAAACCTACAGGTGATGCGCTGGTGCTACTCACGGAGGAAGATATGGCTTCCAAAGCTGTTAGAAAGAACAACCATCACATGGGCGGCAGATACATCGAAATTTGCAGGAAGTCATCGCCCGAAATTCAGCGTGTCAGTAAATATTTAGTAGAGTTATAGAGAAAAGATAGCATTCAATTTATTCACAGCCAAAAAAAAATGTAAACTAGGCAAAGTCAGAATATACAGTCATAAAAATTTTTGCACGAGTGGTCATTTGAATACTTGATACAAGCACATAAAAGTAACGTAGAATGATACACATAATATTGTATGTATAATTGCTTTTGATAATAATTTTCTACCCACTAATAGCAATATCCACAGTCATAGAACAAGAACTGCTAATAACTATCATTTACCTAATGTTAATTTAGTGATGGCAAAGAAAAATCCTTTTTATCAAGGAATAAGTTTTAGTTTTTACAATAGGCTCTCAAATGAAAAAAAATCTATTAAAACAAATAAAAATGTATTTATAGCCCAAGTAAAGAAATACTTATTGAATGGTGGCTTCTATTCCAAAAAGGAATACATGGTTAATTTATTTAATTAACATAAAAATTTATTTAACATGGTTATAAATTTCAATAATATTGTGTACTTATCAGTTAATAGCTGTGGTTGATAGACCAAATTATTGTACTTTGTGACATTGATCGTTTTCATGTATTACTTTCCTTGCCCTATTACCATGATAGGTAAGGAAAGTATTGCTTTCCGAAAAAATTAAGGTACCCAAATTTCTAAATTTCTATACGTTTCAAGGTCCCCGAGTCCAAAAAAGTGGTTTTTGGGTATTTGTATGTGTGTGTGTGTGTGTGTGTGTATGTCAATTATCGGAGTGACTTGAAATTTGGAAGTTAAGGTCATTACAATATAAGGATCAAATTCAATCAAATGCAATTCAAGATGGCCGCTAGAATGGCGAAAATGTTGTCAAAAAAGGGGTTTTCACAATTTTCTCGAAAACGGTTTCAACGATTTTGATTAAATTTATACCTAAAATAGTCATTGATAAGCTCTATCAACTGATACAAGTCCCATATCTGTAAAAATTTCGAAGAGCTCCGCCCCATCTATGCAAAGTTTAATTTTAGATTCCAATTATCATGCTTCAGATACAATTTAAACAAAAAATTTCAAGTGGAAAATATTGAGCATGAAAATCTCTACAATTAATGTTTAGTAACATGTTCACCTAAAATTGAAAATAAGCTCGAAATTCGAAAAAAATGTGATTATTCAATATTGCAAACTGTTGGCAAATGTTGATTCTATTAAATCATTCACTGTGAAGAGATAGCAGATCTCGTGTGTCTCCAGTAATTGTCCTGTCACCAGCTGGCTCAGGTCTTTGAATAGTAGACTTGAGATGTGCGTGAGCACTAGCGTCAGGTGATCAATTCTCATAACGGCAATGAAAGTTGTGCGAGTGCGCCACACCAGATTTTTTATATGGGTACTTAGTTTCTTCATAGTTATACAGCGTGTTCTGAAAAAAGGTGCCCATAAGTCAGGGCGTGATGCCTCATCAAAAGAAGAAAAAAGTTCTAATTAACATAGGTCCAAAAATCCTTAGTTACCAAGTTATACAGGGTGAAAGATTTCGTCTTAATTTCAGTTCCCCTGCTGAAGCGAAGCACCACGGGTATTTGTTGGCTGTTAATTGAGATGTACAATGTAGCAAACTTGATGTAAATAAACTGAAAAATTGAATAAAACTATTCCCAGACCTGTAGCTTCAGTAATTTTTAAGAGGTATATGACGAAATACACGAAACTTGGTTCCGAAAAACATGTTCCTTTACGGTTTGAAGTGGATTTACTATGTTAAATGTACAATAAACACAGGATATATTTATACAGAACTTGTAGAAAATTTAATTTTTAAGAGAAAGATGTAAAATAATTATTTAATAGACAAACGTAACCTTTAAGATAATCCTAATTACAAAATGCAAAAAGAGAGCTTGACAGACTTTGTCTATTTTTCATGCGTTCTGTATGTAATTAAGGATTTTTTTAAAGGTTGCGTTTGTCTATTATAGACTGAACTCTTTCCCACTGTCGGTCTTTGTTTAGAGTGGGTTTCGAACTCCCTCACTCTATACGGTATTTTGCCCGGCGCCAATCAATTACTATGAATTGATAGAATAATTACTTTACTATAATTTCACTCACTGTGTGGATACTTATATTTCACTCACTGAACTAATAATAGTATTGAAGAAAAAGGTAAAGATAGATAGATCAGGGTCGTGTGTAAGGGAATGTACGAAGTGAAAGGCAAAACAAAGGTTAATTATGAATTTATTATTGAACTTTAAATTTATATGAATTTATAAAAAATTGATCAAAAATATAGTAATGATTAGATATAAATACAAGATGATTAAGTTTTTGAAAGTACAACAGTTCAAGTTTAATTTTAAACAACAAAATTTAACAAACAGTTCTTATTACTTTTATCAGGTTACTTGAAAAATAAGATATAAAATCAAAGTATTGAACAACTCTAGTAAAAAATATGATTATAGTCAAAAATAAGAGAATTGATAAATTTTGAAGAATGAATATGATTAGGGGAGCCTTGCTTTAAAAAACTATTATTTGTGCTTAGAAGTGAATTTCAACTGTAAGCTTCAAGAAATTAATTAAGATTGTGTCTTTAGATATGAGTTCAAAGAGAAGTAATAATTAAGTTTGCTCTTTACTATAATGCTATGAAATTTGATATACTTATTTGGGCTTTTTAGGGTGGGGTGGTGTGGATTTTAAATGAGAAAAATTGAAAATTCTAAATACAATCTTTACCTGGCTCAGTCAATTCCCTATAGGATAATTGAAGTCTGAGACCAAAAACTCACTCCTACACTGAACACTGTCCAAAATCCAAGAGACTCACAGCAACTAACTCTCAAGACAGGGTCTGCCTGTTTATATACTAGAACCACGATTTTCCACCCCTCATCACCCTTCGCCCTCTAGCTCCGCCTACACTCAAACTCTTCAGCTAATATTCTGCTAACAAACTGGATTCAAATATCAATTTGAATTCACTATAATGTTTATTATGTTATATCATTTTAAACTATGGCTCCCCTTCATTATTAAAACAAATGATATCATACATTTTACCAATATTTAAACTCTAAAGTTTGGATACTGACAATTGAATGCATACTCCTTGAATTTGATTAATAAAGTAATCAATCTTATAATTCTGATATGGCAAATACTTCAATAATAAATACATGAAATGAACAAAATACAATGTCATACAGTACATCATTACAATCGAGTTGAATAAATCAAATTAATAAGATACCAATCAATTACTACTTAATTAATTAAGCAGGTTTCTTATACTCATTGTCAACATGTTTCAATCAAATATACCTAATTTATTCTATTTACAAATTTGTCCTTAGCCTATGAATTCGGATTCAATTAACTTAATTAGCTTATAATAATTATTGAATTATAATTTATTGTACAACATTATTTGTTGAATACTTTATACATATAGCCTAATCTACTTCACGCCCTAATTTATAAATACATTTACTCATATATCATGTTTATTGTTTTATGTGATCACCATTCAAATAACTGATCATCAAATAATTGCTTCAATAATATTCATATGCTGACCACGTGGTAAAATTGTAGCATATGCTGACCACGTGGTTACATTGAAAACTACATATCTATATTTACTTCTCTCCTAACTATATATCTATATCGCTATTCACAATCTTCATTTACCGGCCATCAACTTATGCTATAGATATATACAAGGGTTGACACAAAACACAGTGGGCCATGTGGTTTCTATTGTAAACGTGTCTGTGACTGACGTTACTGTTATCATATATTGTTAGCAAGTTTCTATGACAGAATGATTTTGTCTCAAACTAGACAGAATGATTTTTGTTTCAAACTATTTTGAAAAGAATAATGCCCCAGCGTCTGGCTAGGTAGGCTATTCAAATGCATTCTCAATAGTTTCGAGAAACGGTTCTTTTTATTATTCTAGCTCTTCGAGCGTTCATATTCTTAAATACAATATGTTCAGAGCACGTGTTACAACAAATAACAGAAATCTACAATTTTTAAATTTTAGGAGAGCATGTGGTCGCCATTTGTGGCTCAAGACTTATCTTAAATCTTTCTCTTTGAAATTAAATTTTCTAAAAGTTATGTGAAAAAATATTCTGTTTTTATTGTACATTTAGCATAGTAACTCTGCTTCAAACCTTAAAGGAACATGTTTTTCGGAATCAAGTTTCGCGTATTTCGTCACATATCATGAAAAAAACTGTAGCTACAGGTCTGGAAACGGGTTTATTCAATTTTTCAGTTCAGTTTACATACATATAGAACGCTAAATTGTACGTCTTGATTAACAGCAAAAAAATACCCGTAGTGCTTCGCTTCAGCAGGGGAACTGAAATTCATACGAAATCTTTCACTCTGTATAACTTGGTATCTAAGGATTTTCGGACCTATGTTAATTAGAGCTTTTTTCCTTCTTTTGATGTGAGGAATCACGCCTTGACTTATGGGCACTTTTTTTCAGAAAACTCTATATACGGCGCCGTCAATTCATCATATTTTTAATTGACATTAATTATAATAGACGTCATTCAGATATTAAAATGAAACTTCAGCTGCCAACATCTCAATCGAATAAAAAGCCCTATCTTTGAATAATTTAGAAATTGTGTACTTGAACGATTTAGAATTGTTATTATGGGTACTCTCAGGCAGTTTATTAAATAATTTTATTCCAGTATATTCACAGGGCCGTGGCAGGCACCCCGACTAGACCCCTAACGGACCCCTACATATTTATACAATAATTGATATAGTACTTGATCACTAAACGAAGTCCCAAATGGCCTACACAATGTTTTACAATG
Organism: Nilaparvata lugens; assembly: GCF_014356525.2. Classification (NCBI taxonomy): domain Eukaryota; kingdom Metazoa; phylum Arthropoda; class Insecta; order Hemiptera; family Delphacidae; genus Nilaparvata; species Nilaparvata lugens. The sequence goes on from NC_052505.1 coordinate 19,576,241, forward strand.
TTACTTAAATGATACACAAATATTCTCTCTTATAATTAGGATAATGGAATTACATAACATGATTTGGTAATAATTCTAGTATGTGTCTATTTATTACAAACATATTTATGTTTCATGTAGTAAAAATATGGCAAAAAAAACTATTTTGAAGGATTAAAAACACAGAAAAATACTAGTGAGATAGAATACCAATTTAATTCTTTGAAACAGATACCATATATTTTCAAATTAACTTTCCTTGCTTCACAACTAGCAAAATGATGAATGAAAAATTATCAATAACTTTGCTGAAGTCAAACTTTCGCGCTAGTTCACTTTCTAATGCAAGAACCCCTATCTTGAGCCATGGTGGATCGTTGAACATTTTTCACACGTGCCAGCAAGCTGAATGACCTTTCATCCTCAGCAACAGTTACTGGCAAAGTGCGGAAAATCCTCAAAGCAATCATTACACTGGGAAAAAGGCTGGAAATCTTCTGTTGAACGGGGACATTCAGGTTGTTTCTAAGGTTCCAGGTTGTCACTAAAGTTTGCTGGATGCATTTGAGATGTCCCATCTCTGAAATGAGCTCTTCTTCAACAATATCATTATTGTACAGTGAAGACCACGGTAAATAGAAGAAGACGGTAGGTGTCACGCGCATGTTTGTGCTAAATTTCCGGTGTCGCTGACGTCATTTTATATCCAATCATCTGTTTTTAACAAATAATTTTCATAAATTGTCAATAGGTGTTATAAACCTCGGTTGGTGGCGATGACGCAATCTAGCTGGCTGGCCACTGCGCACACATTTCATGATCCCTACCGTTTTTATCTAAATACCGTGGTGAAGACCATGTTTTCATCTGGTTACATAGCTCATCTGTTTGGAGCTTCGGATACATCCACAGAAAACTGAACATTTTATTGATTTTCTTAACAGCTGTAAACTGAGAAGTCTCACTTGCAATGATGGTGTCCATTAAAACATAGGAAACATGAACCTTGAACCGGTCTTCTGGAGTTTCATTCGAACCAGCTGGCCATACTGGCCACTCGGCCAGTAATGAATCAGGTGCCTATCAAATAGGGAAAGTTTCAGTAAAAATTATTATTTTAGTTAGGGTGCGTTTGCATTGCTGCTTTAGTCATTTTATCAATAGCTCATTATATAACTCTAACTTATTTGTAGTTTTTTATTTCTCACACAGTTACAAACAAAAATATTTGTTTTCACCTGGCCGCCGGGCCCCCGGATCCAGCCTTACCTGCCGTACCCTCTCTACGGTCCGGTATATACATACATCTTTTGCGTACCCGCCCGGTATTTATTTGATTACACTCTCTAGTATAGTGCTCATGTATATCGCATTGTTTAAGGTTATCTTTGATAAATGTCAGAGCCTGCAGCATGACTATACTGGGCAGAATCAAGATGCCGTTTCTTTTAAATAATGGCTTGCAGGAATCCATTTTACCCAGATTAAAAATGGTTCGCAAAGCTCTCTTCTGATACAAAAATCTGGTGTGGCGTACTCACACAACTCTACTTGCCGTTATAAAAATTGATCACCTGACGCTAGTGTTCACGCGCATCTCAAGTCTACTATTCAAAGATCTAAGCCAGCTGGTGACAGGATAACGCTGGATACACATGAGATCTGCTATCTCTTCATAGTGAATGATTTAATAGAATCAACAGTTTGCAATTAAATAATCATATTTTCTCAAATTTCAAGCTTATTTTCAACTTTAGGTTAAAATGTTACTGAACACTAGTTGTAGAGATTTTCATGCTCAATCTTTTCCACTCGAAATTTTTCGTTTAAATTATATTGGATACCTGATAATAAAAAAATTTAAAATCAAAATTTGCATAGGTGGGGTGGAGCTCCTGAATTTTTTACAGATATAGGACTTGTGGCAGTTAATATAGCTTATTAATGATTATTTTATGTAGAAATATGATCAAAATCGTTGGAGTCCTTTTCGAGAAAATCGTGAAAAACCCTGTTTTTGACAACATTTTCTCCATTTTAGCCGCCATCTTGAATTGCATTTGATCGAAATTGTTCGTGTCGGATCCTTATAGTGTAAGGACCTTAAGTTCCAATTTTCAAGTCATTACGTTAATTGGGAGATGAGATATCGTGTACACAGACGCACAAACACACACACACATACAGACCAATATCCAAAAACCACTTTTTTGGACTCAGGGGATCTTGAAACGTATATAAATTTGGAAATCGGGGTATTTTATTTTTTTCGGAAAGCAATACTTTCCTTACCTATGGTAATACTGTAGGGCAAGGAAAGTAAAAATACGTCAGTGGCATCATAATAGAGGATATCCCATGGTATTCAATGTTAACTCAAGCCGATAGTCCTAGTAGTTATTTTCGTGAAGCTATCTGACGCTGGTAATCTCTCATACTTTGGTAGAGAGTTAGTGGGAAGGATACTTCGAATATTCTTTCCGAAGAATGGACATTGATATGTCCAAAGCTCCGCCAATTTATGTAGATGCATAACAATATTATCTATTTTATCTATAGTTATTACAAATTACTTTTTTCATATCATATACAGCTCAATAATTATTTGCTTAATTTATATTTTGTAAATTCATCTATAATTTTGCTGTATTGTAAGCTATTGTATAAGCCAGTATATATTGTAATCTACATAAATAAAGTACTCAATCAATCAATCAATACTGTCCTTACACTTTCACCCCGACAATACGGTAATATTAGACAGTTGTCAACAGTAATCGGCTTAACAGAGATAACAGAAACTCAGCTTGAAATTTGGAATATAAACTACCTATTCATATGCTATCTTTTCTCTATGGTAGATTATAGTAGAGTATATAGAGTAGTCAGTAGAGCATATAATTTTTAATTACCTTAAATATCAAAGTTTGTAAATAATTGTATGTAAAGGTCGGGTCTGAATTATTGATTTCAAAGTGGGTGAAAATGGCTTTATAAAGCATATTCAACTTCAAAATCTGTTACGCAGGTAGTCTATAAACTAAACTTTTGTTTAAAGTAAACTAAACTAAACTTTATTATTCTATTTGGAGGCAAGAAGATAAGTTTGATGTTTTTCGATTGAGTGAATTCTTTTAGTTAACTCGTTGCCATTGTTAGTTAGCAAGACCACCCTCGCAGCCCATTCTTCTAAAAAACTAAACTAAAGTTTATTTTTCTATAAACTCAATTTTAAACAACATAATATGCAACTCACCAAAAGACTTGTCAAAGTAGACCTAACCTCATTTAAATCAATATCACCTCACACTAATATAGCACTTCACAATAAAATCACACCTTCAAATTCACAACCGCAATCACTACAATTGGATTATTGCTAATTAATCTATGCAAATATTAGCACAAAAATAGTTGAAAGTATTAACTTGTTAACTTTATAAAATAATGAAAAACCTGTTGTCAATTCGGATGCGATTCACATTTCACATGATGACTGGCATGTAAACAAAGCTATACTAGCGCTCAGAAGTCTGAGTGAGAATAGTGTGAATCAACGTGCAATGGGCCAGCTGAAACTGGCCCACTTGCTCCTTATATCAATGCATTGCTCCCAACCAGTCTAGCGCCGCCGGCTTGCGTTGTCTTGTCAATACGTTCTTATGAGAGCTAGAAGGGCCTGAACTCTGGGGCCCTTCAATGTGCTACGTAATGATTCGTGGCCATCGTTGAACTCGTTCGTATTCTACGATGGCCACGGATGCATTTGCATGGTATTTCAATGAGAATTTTTACCAGTTGACAGTTCAAAATTAATTTATATTGTATTTTATTCAATAATAATTAGCCACATAACCTAAAGCATTTTAATTACTGTTTTATTTGGGTTGGCCCGGCCCACTTGGCCCTTATGGAAGCGCCGCCACTGATTCTGATTGTAAGATAAATTTAATGATTCACCAGATAAAGTAAACTGTGACATGAGATACATTTACTTTTTGGCGGTGCAAAGTTTGCCGGGCCAGCTAGTTTTGAATATTTTCAATCTAAAACACAAGAGAAAAAACTTCTTATATATAAAAAACACATAAGAGACATTTAAGCTGCGTTTACACGAAAGTTATTAACATTTTGTTATATATTATATTACCTTATAGATTCTATTAGATTGAACATAACTTATCTTACACATGACGAACATATGTGTTTGTTAAGTTCCGTTCAATCTTATAGGCTCTATAAGGATCAAGTTATTAACATTTTGTTATAGATTTATATTACCTTATAGATTCTATTAGATTGAACATAACTTATCATACATATGATGAACATATGTGCTTGTTAAGTTCCGTTCAATCTTATAGGCTCTATAAGGATCAAGTTATTAACATTTTGTTAATAACTTTGGTGTAAACGTAGTTTAAGGCCCAAGTTCACTAAAAACGAAAACTAGGTTTTAGCAGCAGTTAGTTCTAAGTCAGATGATTTTAAATTGGTTTTGTAATATGATTTTTTGTTCATTTAAAATCAACTGACGCTCAAACCAAGTTTTGAGTTTGGTGAATTCGGTCCTAAAAGAAGTAATTAAAAGGTTGATCATGGAAAACAGTGTAAAAAATGAATATATTAGGAATTTTTTAAGTTGTAGTTATTTATAACCCCATGTTGTATTTAAGAGTTGCTTGTTTTGTTTTGCATTTATAGTGCTAGTGATTCGGTGCTGCTTTTATGATTTACTAGATTGTTATTTTGTGTGTAGCTTGTGAGCTGGTCAATGGTTAAGGATGCGCTCCCCTACACGCCGCCCGACCCCGACGAGCAGCTGATCACATCTGGCACTGCCAAGAATTCTCTCCGGCTGCAGGGTGTCCCTTTAAAGGTCCAGCTCCACCAAACGCCGTCCGTCCAGCAAGTGATTCCACCTGGCACTGACAAGAATTGCCTCATACTGAAGGGTCTCCCTTTTAAGGCCCAGATCGAGGAAATTATCGAATTTCTCGGCGAACATGCTAATAACATCATTCCCCACGGTCTTCATATTGTCTACAATGAAGAGGTAAGGTCTACAACCAGATCAAATATTCACAGTATTTTCCAAATTTTGAAACAGTTAAAAATGTAACTTGTGAGATAAGTAGGGCATAATAACCAGCTCAAGTAGAGCAATCATTATTTTTATCTTGGTTTCAAGTAAAATTTAAATAGAAAATTGTGTTATTGTGATAATAAGTTTCTTGTTTGGTTTTGTGTTTGGAAATAAATTTATCAGATAAATTGAAACTTTTAGTTTATACATTCTTTTGACTTGAAATTGTGTGTAAATCAAATCATGAAATCTACATAACCTTTGGACTGTTTATTTTAAATTAAAGTTGAAACCAGTTTTGGACGAATGCCTGTTATTTACACCTGCAATGTATAACTGAGCATTAGCTAAAAGAGGAGGAGTTTTATAGCGAAATTTAAATAGCGAATTTTATAGCGAAATTTTATTCCTAAATAACCGGAATCTAGCGTCCGCCTATTATAGGAAGCACCATTCAAACGGTGCTTCAGCAATATATTTGAAAAATACCCTGAAATATAAGACAATCGATGTAAATCTGTACTTGACTATATTGTCGAACGGCAAGGAAAGTTTTGTGAGTGCGCCACACCAGATTTTTACAATAGGCTCCCAAATGAAATAAAATGTATTTAAAGCCCAAGTAAAGAAATTTTTATTGAATGGTGGCTTATATTCCATAAAGGAATACATGGTTAATTAGTGGATACATTTCAATAATATTGTGTATTTATCAATATTAATAGCTGTGGTTGATAGACCAACTTATTGTACTTTGTGACATTGATCATTTTCATGTATTTTGTTTTTATAATTGACGTTTGCCATATCTGTAATTGTACAGCTTTTTATGCAATAAAATTTATCCATTCATTTTTAGGGAAAGGTCACTGGTGAAGCATTCATCCAGATGAACTCGGCTGTGTCAGCATTCATCGCGGCGCTAGAGAAGGATCTCAAATTTTTGACAATCGACAGGACGTGTCGTTACATACAAGTGAGCCAGTGCTCAGGAGACGACATTTCCAGGATTATGGCTAGCAGACAACGATTGTCGCTTACGTCAGCTGACGCCAGAATACAGAGTCCACTCGGCTCAAACAGTCCCGCAATGTCGCTTCCTCGAAGCGCCAATGCTAGCAATTCCTCAGCCGAATTCTATCCTGTCAACGCGACCGCGTCTCCACTTCCGCCTCAACAGCTCGCGACGCCGCATCAAGACAAAATTTGGTTGTTGAATTATCTGCAACAACAGCAAGCTGCCTCGCAATACCAACAACTTATGCAGGCCCTCCCAAAAAACGTACCTCCTCCACCATTGCCTCCCAACCCCTCAAATTTATGGGCCCAAAATAACCTCACCTACCCTTCGTTTCTCCCCACAGCTCCTGGGCCCTTTTTCTACATCCCTCCTGCTCAACCCCAAGCGGCGGCCGCTGCAGGCTACCCGCAATACAGTGCGGGCTACCCGCCGCAATACGTTCCCCAACCCTACTTCCCACCCTTATCTCCCCAATTCTACTTCCCATCCATACCTCCCAATCCTGTAATGAAGGCTCCCAACACTGCACTTGATCTGAAACGTAGTTGGGATCAGGCGTTCCACAGCACTGATGTTAACGGCAACCTTGTGAAGCGACCTGCAGCTACAAGCACCTCCACGGTTACTTCTCAAAACTATGCAAACAACTATATGACGGGGTACTCGAATACCCCTGGTTTCCAGGCACTTATGTAGATTGATTCCTTGGTGTTTCATAATGATGTAGCATTTACATTTTGATTATAAGATACAATAGATTATAAGATTGTATACAATAGATTATACATTTTGTATCGTGAGCTTTTTGCTTCATTCACAATTGACAGAGACAATTTACAAAAATGGTGTAGCATTTACATGTAATCATTTTACTCGAGATAATTGATTGCATTTAATCATATAGTTTGCTTTATTTACGATAGACTGAGCTAATTTACAAAAATGTTTGAAAATGGTGGAGACATGCAATTGTGTTACACGTAATAATTGATAATATCGTCTGCTGTTTGCTTTATTCACGATCGACTGAGACAATTTACAAAAATAGTTTAGCATTTACATGTAATCATTCTACTCGTGATAATTGATGCATTTAATCATATCGTCTGATGTTTTGCTTTAATCACGATCGACTGAGGCTAATTTACTGAAATGTTTGAAAATGGTGGAGCATTTACATTAACATGTAATCATTCCACTCGTGATAATTGATGCATTTAATCGATCGATTTAATGATCGACTGATATAATTTAAGTACTGTATTAAGATTGAGACAAAATAACCAGTATTAACTGGTTAACTAGTTCACAGTATTAACTGGTTAACTAGTTCACAGTATTACAGTAAAACAGTATTAAAGTATTTACAGTATATACTAGTTTTAACCAGTATTTGACTGATATAATTTACTATCATAATTGAGACAACATTAGTTGCGTATAACCAGTATTTATACCCTAACATATTTCCATTTTTTACTACATATTTCAATTTAAAAGCCATTTTCACTTTTTTATCCATTCATTTATTTTATCACAAAACAGCACAGATCGGGAGAGAAAAACAAAGGATACCTTTGTACTATTTTTTCTCAAATTCAGGTAAAAATAGAATTATGATTTTACGTTTCTAAAATTTAGTCCATTTTCAAAAACAATATTAACTAAGAAATTTTAATTTTGATGGTTGATAAACTTAATAAAAAACAAAAATACAACACTCAAATCAATATTAATTACAAAATTTTTGTGTTATTTTACTTGAATCAGTAATTTAACTTGAAAATGACTTTAAAATTGAAACATGTTGAATTATAAACCCGATTGACAGTTGATTCGAATATAGCCTTGACTAAGAAATAATTTGTAAAATGTAAGACTCGCTGTTTGATTTTTATTTGAAAGTTGAAAGGAATAGATTATTGATAACTGACTCCCTGCCATAATATAAGAGTAACTAGGTTGTTGATTGTACTTAAATTATTGTTTTATGAGATGAACGGCTCATCCAGGAATGGAAAATACTGAATTACATCGTCACAATTTATTGCTGTGTACGGAGCCGTGTCTAATGTCACCACACCCTTGTGCACTCTCAAACTGCAACGTTTCAATTTTGAATCGAAAATCGGTGAGATAAAATGCATGTGTCACTTTTATTGTGAGGGCGCTTTTAAAAGTATTTTTTGGAGTACCTATTCTTTGCTTTTTCTATTTCTTTTGGTTCCTTCTATCGGAGGTTGGAAATCATCATGGCAATTTTCACTTTATTGATTGCAGCCTTGAATAGTTCCCTTGAGTTGCAGCCATACCATTCTTTTAAATTACGCAGCCAGGATATCCTTCTTCTTCCCACAGTCCTCTTTCCCATGATCCTTCCTTGCATATAAGTCTCAACAGCTCATACTTTTCACCCCTCATTGCATGACCCAAATATTGCAATTTTCTTCTCTTTATAGTCGCAACAACTTCACATTCCTTTGCCATCATTAACATTACATCCCTATTTGTCACTTTTCTTGTCCATGGTATTCTCCACATCCTTCTATAGCACCACATTTCAAATGCCTCGATGTTTTTGAGGTTTGACTTTTTCAAAGTCCATGCTTCCATGCCGTACAGCAATGTAGAAAACACATAACAACAGCATGTGTATTCTAAGCTCTAGTTTAATATCTCGGCTACATAGAAATTTCTTCATTTTTATGAACACCTGTCGTGCTATTTCCACTCGTCCTTTGATCTCCCTGGTCTGATCGTTCACTTCAGTAATCCATGCTCTAAGATACTTATATGCTGTGACTCTCTCAAAAGGTGTATTGTCCACTACAATATTAATTGGCACTCTCTGCTTTTTCGAGACGATCATGCACTTGGTTTTCTTAAGATTCAGCTTTAACCCATAGTTATTGCTGTAGTTATTCACATTTTCCAGTAATTGCTGGAACTCTTTCTCACTTCCCGCTATCAGAAGTGTGTCATCTGCATAGCTTTTCTATAAGCAAGCTTAAACTAAAATCCGAAAATACGAGAATCTCGTATAAACGTTGCTCAAGTATAAATGTAACCTGTGATAAGTCTTGCAAAATATATAGTCAACTTGCTTATTATAGTTTGAAGCTCACTTGGAAATATCGTAGCAGTTTTGAAATTGTAGGATGTGTATATCATTACATTACCGGTATGATTACATTTCTAAAATTATGTGCTCTTGACCAAACAGATTCAGTAGTACTAGAAGTAGGTTGTAGTTGTTGTAGGCTCTGTCTGCTCTATTCTGTATGGAGACAAAGCTTTACTTCCTCCAAATTTCCTATTTCGATTTTAACGTATCTCGTTCAATAGAAGTGAGACGTAATCGTGCATTTATTTCAATTGTTGGACCTTTGTAACAAAACTGTATCACAGTATATTTTTCAACTTGTATCACTGACAAAAATTTCAATTGTTGGACCTTCATAACAAAACTGTGTATCACAGTATATTTTTGAACTTCTATCATTGACAAAAATTTCAATTGTTGGACCTTCATAACAAAACTGTATTACACTATATTTTCAACTTCTACTGTCAAAAAATCTGTCTATAAAATTTTCCACCAAAGTAGTGAACTGTATTGATGGAGAAAATTTATTGGAATCTATGGCAAATCCAACATTAAGTTTGTGTAAAATATCAAAAATTCAGAGCTATCAATAGCTGGCTGTTCAATAATACTTAAATAAATAATGATTTTGTGTTTTTTATCAATTTATTGTCAGGGAATGTTATGAAAAATGGTTTCTAATAAGTGAATCTATTCAAAGTTATTATTTTTGAAACGCTTTAGTTTAAAATTTTAAGTTTCTATTTTTGAAACAGCTTTGTATCATTACAAATTTGAGTTGAAACGCTTTATTTACGTTTCCATTTTTGAAACAGACTTTGCATCAATACATATTATATTATTTGAAACTCTCTTGTTATTACGTTTCGAGTTAAAACGCTTTATTAAGTTTCCATTTTTGAAACAGACTATGTATCAATACAAATATTATATTATTTGAAACGCTCAAGTTTTCAATTTTACATTTCTATTTTTGTATCAGTAGGTAGGCTACAATTATATGATATAATACAAGCAATAACTTACATTATAGATAGGCCAATCTTTTTGTATTTTTTCAAATAATTTGTCAAATAGTACTTTTCACATTACCGTACTTAATATTTCATCTTCAAACTTAATTGCGTATTGAATTTGTTCTATTGTAGAGTTGATTTTTGCGAAATCTTTTGTCGTTTTTATCCAAATAAGAGTATTTCATTGCCTCTATTTTTATGCATTCATTGTTACAGTGTAGGCTAGTGGAGTGTAACAATAATTAAGAAATAAGTGGACGAATAAAAGTAGTCATAATTATCTCATCTCATCTATTATGAGATGATTTACTGAAAAATTTATCAAGAATATACCTTGTCGTTAGTTAGATTAATTGAAAATTTATATAGGCCAACTTGATAATATCATAGAGCATAAAAGAAGGATTTCATTGCCTTTATTAAACAAGCAATAACTTACATTATAGATAGGCCTATCTTTTTGTATTTTTTCAAATAATTTGTAACACTACTTTTCACATTACCGTACTTAATGTTTCTTTCTCCAAACTTAATTGTGTATTGAATTTGTTTTATTGTAGAGTTGATTTTGCAATATCTTAGTTGATTTTGCGATATCTTAGTTGATTTTGCGATATCTTAGTTGATTTTGCAATTAACTATCTCATCTATTATGAAATTATTTACTGAAACATTTACCAAGAATATAGTTACTATAACTTTAGTTATCATTTACTATATCTTTAGTTAGATTAATTGAAGATTTATATGTTAGTTAATAGCATAGAGCTTGAATAATGATGAACTAACTTCATTATTCGTCTATGATAATAGTAAAAGAAGGATATTTCACTTATTAAGTATTGTATCACAAATTATTTTGTTAATGTTAGAATTTATATGTGTATCAGTATTTTCATTGTTTTGACAAATTAACTATAATGATTTTTAGTCTGAGTCTAGCTTATCTATCTAGTCTCAAGTCTAGTTATTATTATGCTTAAATCTTTATTAAGTATTATATAAATAAGGGGACGTGACCATTTCGTCCTATTTTTGTTACGGGTGCTCTTTGATCGTTATATGAATAGTCCTATTATGTATTTAATTCAATACATATTATCGACTGAAATTGAAATATGTTTGAATCTTGAATTTGAATTTCTTGTTAAATTCAATTCGACATGATGCAATATGATGTAGCCTAGACTTTGTTATTTTCATCTATTGTTCATAGTGTTCATGTTCTGTAAAACACTACATATTCAATTTTTCTCTTAAACGATAATCTAAATAAGGAACAGTTATTAATGTATTTCTATTGCACTTCCTATTCTGATAGTTATTCATATTCTATATTCTAATACAATATAGCTTGCACCAATCTTTTTGTTATCATTATCTTTACAATAAGTTACCCACCTTTGAAATTTAAGAAATAAATGCAATATTTGATATTATAATTTGTGTTCGTGTAATTACTAATACCTTTTCAGTCTTATAAAAACCCTGTCAGATTGTTTTTAAAAATTCTATCACTAACAAATACAATATTCAATTGATATTGCATTTTCTTGAGATCCTAGAATAAATCATCATGGATTTTTGCAAAAATGGTCAAACATTAAAATCTCTCATACTCTCAGGAATGATAGTACTTATGAGAGGAACTTTAATGTGTAATTACATTGGCAAAATTCACTCCCATTCTTGAGTTGTAAGCATTTGAAGATGAGTGATTTCTCTGATCTGATAGTGGAGGTAAGATTTTATGTTTGAGTGAATAACTCACCCTGTATTGTAGCGAAACGTCTCATATTATAGACGAAACTTGTTAGGCAACCTCTATCCATAGCCCGAATATCATCCAAATCTGGGAGATTTGCATTTTTCATGAAATCCATCATGGACTTTTGCAAAAATGGTCAAACATTAAATATTAAAATTGCTCAAACTCTCAGGAATGATAGTACTTGACGAAAGAAACAATAATATGTCATCACATTGGCAAAATTCACTTCCATTCTTGAGTTATAAGCATTTGAAGATGAGTGATTTTTCTGCTCTCAGAGTGAAGGAATGATTTTCTGTTTCAGTGAGTAACTCACCCTGTATTGTAGCTAAACGTCTCGTATTATAACACGACTCTTGTTAAGTCAACCTCCATCCATAGTCCGAATATCAATCTAATCTGGGAGATTTTCATGAATCCATGAATGAAACATCATGGATTCTTGCAATATTAACATCGCTCAAACTCAAGAATGATATAACTTGAGATGAACAATAATTGACCTGAGGTCTAAGATTCAAGTCGACGGTTTGGCATTTCGCTTAAAGTTTTTGACTGTAAATCTTACTGACGTTATTCAACTGTATGGAAATTTTCTGTATTATTGTTAAATAAAATGAATATTCTAATGTTTGAATGTTTATATGTTGCGCATTTACGGCGAAACGCGGTAATAGATTTTCATGAAATTTGACAGGTATGTTCCTTTTTCAATAGCGCGTCGACGTATATACAAGGTTTTTGGAAATTTTGCATTTCAAGGATAATATAAAAGGAAAAAGGAGCCTCCTTCATACGCCAATATTAGAGTAAAAATCAGACTATAGAATTATTCATCATAAATCAGCTGACAAGTGATTACACAGATGTGTGAAGAAGCCAGTCTATTGCTGTATTTCCATAAGGTCTATAGTTTCAATCAGGTACCTGCGGATGAGGATACTGCGTGAGGTCTACTGTTAACAGAACTACTAGTATAATATGTCATCACATTGGCGAAATTCACTCCTATTCTTGAGTTATAAGCATTTGAAGATGAGTGATTTTCTGCTCTCAGAGTGGGGGAAAAATTTCATGTTTCAGTCTGGCGCCCGCATAAATATGGACCAACAATCCACTAAAACAAACGTGGCAATGCAGATAGGCCTGTTAGCTGTCACGTAGAAAACTGCAGCAAAAATCCCGCCACTATATTTTTACTTTCCTTGCCCTATTACCATAGGTAAGGAAAGTATTGCTTTACAAAAAAAATTAAGGTACCCAAATTTCTAAACTTCTATACGTTTCAAGGTCCCCTGAGCCCAAAATAGTATATTTCGCACCTGGTGCAGAAAATTAGATTTTTCCGGCTGGAAATCGGTTTTCAAGTCCGAGGCCGTAGGCCGAGGACTAGAAAAGATTGAGAGCCGGAGAAACATTTTTGCCCGTGGTGCGAACGCTATTTTTCGCCACACACAAAAATAAACAATATATATTGTTTAGCAGAAGTGGAAGGTGATAGCTCTAGCAAATCTGAATATCAGGAAATTGTCCAAGTATTTTTATATTTTATTCTGATTTGTCTAAATAACCTAAAAGATGATGTTCAATTATGTGGGAGGTTGAGTTTATACTTTTTTATTCTTTCAAATGACAATAAGATGATATTATTATAAATGTTTTAATTATTGAATAATGAACACAAATAATGAAAAGTTTTTTGATCACCTTTCTTAGTTCCATGTTAGCGGCTGGAAAGGGTACTCTTCCCGGCCTAAGCCGGAAAGAAACCTGTTCTGACGTCAGACGAAAGTCGTCTGCAAACAATGTCTTTCAGATCTACGTATGTACCGTACTGGAAAACAGCTGCTTTCTGTGCAGTATGGCGAAAAAGTGGTTTTTGGGTATTGGTCTGTACGTGTGTGTGTGTGTGTGTGTATATGCGTCTGTGTACACGATATCTCATCTCCCAATAAACGGAATGACTTGACATTTGGAACTTTAGGTCCTTACAATATAAGGATCCGACACGAACAATTTCGATCACATACAATTTAAGATGGCGGCTAAAATGGCGAAAACAGGGTTTCGCCAAAAACGGCTCCAATGATTTTGATCAAATTTATACATATAAGTCATTGATAAGCTCTATCAATAGCCACAAGTCCCATATCTGTAAAAATTTCGGGAGCTTCGACTCATCTATGCAAAGTTTGATTTTAGATTCCCAATTATCAGGCTACAAATACAATTTTAACAAAAAAAATCAAGTGGAAAATATTGAGCATGAAAATCTCTACAATTAATGTTCAGTAACATTTTCACCTAAAATTGAAAATAAGCTCGAAATTCGAGAAAGTGTGATTATTCAATAATTGCAAACTGTTGGCAACTGTTGATCCTATTAAATCATTCACTATGAAGAGATAGCAGACCTCGTGTGTCTCCAGCGTTATTGTCCTGTCACCAGCTGACTCAAGTCTTTGAATAGTCGACTTGAGATGCGCGGGACAACTAGCGTCAGGTGATCAATTCTCATAACTGCAAGGAAAGTAGTGTGAGTGCGCCACACCAGATTTTTTTTATTTTAACGATTCCTTTGCCTAATGTCAGACAAGGATATTAAACCAAAGTTGATCAGGTTATGACTTCATAACGTGAATCTGAATATAGGGAAAAGGTTTCACTTTAAACGTTTCCTATTTTCAGCAAGTTATCTTTATAAAGTCAGTACCGAATAGTTGTGGTGTCTCAATTGTGTAACATTGTATAACATTTTTTTCTTATTGAAAGTAATGTTTTCAAGCATTTTTTTTTTGACAATTCTCATACTCTGTTAAGAGTCTCTGGGAAGATATTAAAAACAAAACAAAGCAAACAAAACATCTTTGTGTTGCTCGAGGTTGTTAAGTAAACTAAGAAGATAGTTTGATGATGGCATTGATAATAACAATTGGCTTGATAATCAGTCTTTCTTTGTAACTTTGAGAAAAGAAACTCAGTCAACTGGAATACATTTCTGTTGCCTTCGAAATTCAATTATTCCTCAAAATTAGTGGTTGAATAATATGCTGTTGAGTTCTATTAATTTTCATTCTCTTATTCGTGTGCAATTCAATGAATTTGAAATCGAAATAATGCTTTGAAAGAATGAACGTTTATTATTTGAAATACAGGCAGACAATATTAATATTTTATAGTTATACAGATAACACAAAATAAACATAATAAATTAATTGGGAATTTTCACGAAAATTGAACAGCTAGTTATCTAGAAAACAATTATTACAAACTAAGATGCAATCAATTTACTAATTTTACTTTTCACTCCACAGTACATGAATTTTCCTTTTCTTCGTTTTCCTATTAAATACCTAAAGCTATCCATTATTGTGTCTTTTTTCGAGCTCAATCTATTACAAAATATCATTAATCATATTAAAGCAATCAAAATAATTTTGAAAAATACTTGTAAAGGAATGAAAAAGAACAGTATCCTATTTTGATACTTTTTTGTTGTGGAGAAATAAGTCACACCTGAGATATCACAGAAATATAAACGTTTACACATTACATTGAAGTACCTAACAAACTTTAAAACATATAAGTATAGTTTGGCATACGAGCGATGCAAAATTCATGACAAATAAACAAATCTATTACTTATTTTGTTCAATTTTATGGAGACTAAAGCTGCGTTTACACAAAAGTTATCAACAAAATGTTAATAACTTAATCCTTATAGATTCTATTAGATTGAACGGAACTTGACAAACACATATGTTCATCATGTGCATGATAAAATATGTTTAATCAAAATAGAATCTATAAGGATTTGGTGTGAGCGCAGCTTTAGTTTTGGGCTACAGGATTTTATGTGAGATGCGAGAAATCTCAGAAATCTTAAGCGTAATAATATTTATGACGATTCTAATCAATAAAACGTATACCTCATTCAGTAAAGCCTATTAAATATTCACAATCACGGTTCCAGACAATAATATTAACATACAACCCTAATAGCTTCATGGAAACATTACAATGAACAGTGGAAAGTGGGCAATAAATTTGGTACAGTTGTTTATTACTTTCAATTCCCAGCACGATTAATTCGAATCACCTTTAATTTCTATTCAAACATTCTATTCTACGCTTTATTCCTGTTAAAAATACACTGATATCTCGGAGAATGTTACTATAGTGTACATTATAAATAGATGGAAATTAATAATAGTTGATCAAGAAAATCAGTCTTTTATCGTGATGTTTAAGTAAAATCAGTACCGTATTAATAAATAAATGCTCTTTTCTTCATTCTGAAATGTACTTTTTTGGGCTTATCAGTCCATCTTGAATGGGGACAAATCCTTTGAAATCAATTTCAGATGACGTTCTCTTAGGTCATGGATTACAAATCTTTCTCCATCATTTTGTCAAAGAACTGCTTCTTCTTGATTGGATCCGGGATAATCTGAAACAAATAATAGCAGATAAGATAGTGTTTAACAGCAGTTGAACATAATCATGTGAGTAAACAACATCAGTGAAAAAACTTGATCTATCTACAAAAATGAATGAATACAAGTATCACCAATATTTGAAGTTAATAATAGTATTAATATATAGAGGGAATTTCCATGAAGAAATACAGTGTCGGCATGAATGGAAAAATAATTTTTTCAAAAGAATGCCTGCTGAGAGGTTTCCTTTAAAAATTTTTAATTATTAGCCAGTAGGCAAGAGAGAGGTTGGCAGACCACGCAAAATATGGCAATAATATTCATTTCATATTGATCATAGAATAGGATATTTAAATACAATATTATTGACCGAGCGAAGTGAGGCCTAAGATTCAAGTCTACGGTCTTGCATTTATCTTTATTTATATTTTATATGTTTATATATATGTTCCGCATTTACGGCGAACCGCGGTAATGGATTTCATTAAATTTGACAGGTATGTTCCTTTTTAAATTGCGCGTCGACGTATATACAAGGATTTTGAAAATTTTGCATTTAGGATAATATAAAAAGAAAAGGAGCCTCCTTCATACGCCAATATTAGAGTGAAAATCAGACTATAGAATTATTTATTATAAATCATCTGTCGAGTGGATTATTAATTGCATGCAATGACGCATGAAATTTAATATCTCAATGTAACTTAGTAAAAAATCAGCTGTCGTGTGGACTATTAATTGCATGCAGTGATGCATGTAATTAATAACTTGGAGTAGCATAGTATTTTCTCCTGACTTTTCTCTGCTTTCAACTCGGTAAGCTTTTGATGATAGTAACAAAGCTGTTCACATCAAATTATTAGCATTGTCGATACAACAAAATTGTTGAATTGAATTGAACAACAACCCAAACAGCCATTAGTCGTTTAAACACCGATATCTGGCCAGCACGACAGGACAGGACAGAATTTACTCTGGTGAACAGTATTAGAGGAGACTGTGGTTTATAACTGCGCGAGATCTACTGTTCACAGAACTACTAGTTACACATAACAACAAATCGTAAATAGAGTCGGAACAGGCTATAGCCCAATCCTTGATGGTAAGACGAAGAAATTATATTATTACTGATGGTACTTTTGCCAAAATAGTAGCTAGAATTTCCATCACTAACCAACTTCTTGGCATCACTGCTAAGGCCCGGTTGCACAAAAGCCTGTTGAATTTTAATCGTGATTACAAAAAACGTAACCTCAAAAAATGTTGTTCGAAGCCTTTCGCTGCATGCATGACGAGCATGCTTTGTACACACATGTTCAACACACATCCTGTCGTTAGTGACCACCCTTAAGTCTGATTTACTGGCCTGGTTAAGACTCATTAGTAGAGTTGGTGGTAGAGTTCCCACTGGGAAAATACTCACAATCTTGTGAACTCTCCCAATTAAAACGTTCATGGTAGAGTACTAGTTTTTAGTAGAGTAGAGTGGTATAGAACCGTGGGATAGTACTCTACCACTTGCCTTCCCCCACCACCGCTTTTCACTCTATTCTACCACTACTACGCTACTGAAAACAGTCTCGAGCTAGAAGAGTAGTTTAATTTCATTTTCTTCTCAATAAGAGTTTTTATTGCCAAAAAATATGTTACAATTCATATAGATATAGTATAACATCATTCTATTAATTCATTTGAAATAATTCGATAATAGAAATTTGTCACTTGGAAATTTGGAAGAAAAATAGCACAAGACTACCTTATTATTTCATCTTTCAATGTTATTACATTAGTGTCATTTGCATTGTAAATAAATAAATAAAATTTAAAGAATATTTGAACAAAACAATAGTCGTAGTTATTTCTGCAAGCGAAATATCAGCCGCATATATCAATGCTTTTTGTAAAACTTTTGTGGCTTAACGGCGATAATGAATGTTCCGTATTCATTTCAATGTTAGTTCTGTTCACTACACGACACACTTTACTTATTATTCTCAAAGAAGTGGAACAGTTACTCGACCAAGTGAGTAAGGTAGAGTTAGGTTAGTATGCCAGTTACTCGACCACTAACTCAACTATAGTGGAAACCAGGCTTTATACATGAGTCTTTAGTTCAATAATGATTAGTTTTGCGATCGAGTGTTGTGAAAAATAAATTGAATGTGAGTTACTTCATAGAGAAACAATAGCGTAAGTAGATATCCCATGGTATAAGGCGTTTATGTTGCAACTTTTACTGTTATCTCAAGCCGATTACTGTCGATTATTGTCGAGTTTTTACTGTTTAGACCTTGTAAGAGTGAATGAACGGCACAATATGAGAGACTACCAGCGTCATAAAGCTTCACAGGAAAGAACTACGTGGACTATCAGCTTGAGATAACAGTAAACGTTGCGACATAAACGCCCCACACCATGAGATATCTTCTTATGCTATTGATTCTCTATGGTTACTTACAGTAGCTTGACCGGGCTTCCAACCAGCTGGACACACCTCGCCATGTGCGTCTGTATACTGAAAAGCCTGCACCAGTCTTAGAGTTTCGTCCACGCTTCTACCCACTGGCAAGTCGTTCATTGTTATCTGCCGCAATATGCCACGTTGGTCGATTATAAAAAGCCCTCTGAAAATTAATGTAGCAAATTCAGATTATCAGACATGTCAAAATTCCAAACCATAGACATACGAAATATCAGGTTACAAAACTTTCTCTTTTCTGTGATCAAACTATGAAGAGTGTGCACTGAAATTAGTATTTTATGTTAATAGGGTTGTAGGCCCTATAGAGTTTTCACATAATTTTATCATTGTACCATAAAGAAGAGATAGCATAAGTAGATATCTCTTGGTATAGCTCGTTTATGTTCCAAGTTTCAAGCCGATTCTTTGTCAACTCCAACCAACTGCTTTCGACAAATTTCTATTATCCTATTATATTAAGCGAACAATTTCTGTATATCTGTTTATATTTTTATATCTTGTTATTTATGTTCAACGGATCTCGAAAACGGCTCTAACGATTTTCACGAAATTTAAAACATAGATCTATGATATAAAAATTCGATTGCACTAGGTCTCATCCTTGGAAAAACTCGCTGAACGACATTAAAAGGATAATTCATTCTTGGCTGAAACAGCTGAGACTTTCGTCGTCTGTGGATGGTAAAAAGTGAGCGAGTGACTCTGTGGAAAATCAAAATATCGCATCCCCGAAATTCATAAGCTGACGTATAGCCAGCTGTAAAATATAAACATGATCATTTGAGAGAATTGTGTTCTGTCATGGCTAACTCTATCTATAGTAGACTATGGTTTTGTTTATCAATAAATAAAAATAACGAGCGAAGCTCGGGCCCCGATATTTACTGACTATCAGCGTCACATAGCTTCACGAAAAAGAACTACTGTTACTATCGGCTTGAGTTAACAATGAACTTTTCAAACATACCATGGGGTATCTTCTTATCCTATCTTTTCTCTACGGTTGTACCAACAAGTTCCTACTTGGTTTGGTTTGATCTTGTCTCGTTTGAGGCCCAGCCACACAGAGAGCGATCTGTGATCATATAGGTTTCTACATCAATTTCTTACAGAGCTAAGATATAAATATACCTGAAGAATTGCAGATTACTTTTTGTGTAGCCAGAACATCAAGGGAACAAGCGTCATTCAACGGCGAATGTGAGAATAACAAATTTTACGTTCATTTTCCCTAGAAAACTTCTCTTTTATTTTTAGAAGACATTCATTCATGCATTAAACTGTTGGGAACTGATAAGGAGTTATTGTCGACTCAGCAATAAATTCTTGTGGAGCCTTGAACTTTCAGTTTATCAGTTTGATCTCAATAAATCTTTCTTACATTATCAATTATGAAAATAAAAGATGACTGCAAATGCAAAGTAAGCATATCAAATTCAAATCATTTTATTACAAATTGAAACTTGAATTGAAATGCAAGAAGAATTCACAAATAAACTTTAATGCTAATTAGCTTGATAAGAATCATCAATAAGAATCATCTTTTTATAACAGAATTCAGTTTTATGATTTCCAATATCTGCATGAGATGAATCTTACTATGCATATTTTATGGTGAAAACACAAATTAAAATTGTCAACTACTTTTTTACTTTCCTTGCCCTATTACCATAGGTAAGGAAAGTATTGCTTTCCGAGAAAAATTAAGGTACCCCAATTTCTAAATTTCTATACGTTCCAAGGTCCCCTGAGTCCAAAAAAGTGGTTTTTGGGTGTTGGTCTGTATGTGTGTTTGTGTGTGTGTGTGTGTGAGTGTGTGTGTGTGTGTGTGTATGTATGAGTGTATGTGCGTCTGTGTACACGATATCTCATCTCCCAATTAACGGAATGACTTGAAATTTGGAACTTAAGGTCCTTTCACTATAAGGATCCGACACGAACAATTTCGATCAAATGCAATTAAAGATGGCGGCTAAAATGGCGAAAATGTTGCCAAAAACAGGGCTTTTCGTGATTTTCTCGGAAACGGTTCCAACGATTTTGATCAAATTCATACCTAAAATAGTCATCAATAAGCACTATCAACTGCCACAAGTCCCATATCTGTAAAAATTTCAGGAGCTCCGCCCCATCAATGCAAAGTTCGGATACAGATACAATATAAACAAAAAAAAAAAAATCAAGTGGAGTAGATTGAGCATGAAAATCTCTACAATTAATGTTCAGTAACATTTTCACCTAAAATTGAAAATAAGCTTTAAATTCGAGAAAATATGATTATTCAATTGTAAATTATCGTTGATTCTATTGAATCATTCACTATGAAGAGATAGCAGACCTCATGTGTGTCTTCAGCGTTATTGCCCTGTCACCAGCTGACTAAAATCTTTGAATAGTAGCTTTGAGATGCGCGGGAACACTAGCGTCAGGTGATCAATTTTCATAGCGGCAAGGAAAGTTGTGTGAGTGCGCCACACCAGATTTTTATTATTATAAAATACTTTTAACATAAACAGAACCTGGTTTTGTGGCTTTACCACCCACATCTTCAGGTGTTTTTCGAAACCAGGTCCTGTTTATATTATAGTATTTTATTATAATAGAAGTGGTTGACAATATTTCAATTTGTGTTTTCATTATGAAAAAGTACCACAACATCACTCACATCACAACTGTAAAGCTGCGTTTACACCAAAGTTATTAACAAAATGTTAATAACTTATTCCTTATAGATTCTATTAGATTGAATATAACTCATCATACACATGATGAACATATATATGTGTTTGTCAAGTTCCGTTCAATCTAATAGAATCTATAAGGATTAAGTTTATTTATTTATTTATTTATAAGGTTAGCAAAAAAATACAAGAATCGGAAAAGAAAAACAGGCTATTGCCTAAAACTTCTTCAATTTCCTAATTTAGTTTTAAATTGTCCAAATATTATAGGTTATATCCATTCAAATTTCTACACCAAATCACAATCTAAAATTTAGAACTATCTAACATTTCACAATCTAACATTTTGTTAATAACTTTGGTGTAAACCCAGCTTTAGGCATATTTTATGCATTCCACTTCCAAAACTAAAATTCTATTTTGAAAATCATCTTATTTTATGCATTCCACTTCCAAAACTAAAATTCTAATTTGAAAATCATCTATCTCGTGAAATCATTCATTTATATCACACGAGCAGGTGCCACCCGTGCTCCGCAAGGGTCTGTTGAAAACACAAATAGAATGATTTTAGTTTTATAGTTCCATGCTGATATTAAAAGTATTCGAGAATAAATTGAAATTCACCTCAAAGTGTGACCGAGGTCCTCCAAGTAGACACCGTAATCTTTGGATATTTTATGGGTGAGATCGGACAGGAGAGGGATTTTCAATGGTCCCAGGCCACCGTCCTTGCGAGGCGTGTTCATCCAGGCGAGGTGAGTGAAGTGCGAGTCCACTGAGCAGGCGACCACTTCGGTGTTCAGGGCTCGAAACTCCTCAATGCGATCGTTGAACGCCAGGATTTCGGTCGGGCATACGAACGTACTAGAACAACGCAGGACAGTTCATTTAAGAAAATACAGTAATGGTATCAATTCAGTGGTAATACGAATAGACAGGCGCCCCACTTTGCTTATTGCAGATCAATTGTACAGTGAGATCTACGTTAAGGTTCGTACAGATATACGCGCCGCGAATATGAGCAATTCACTTTTAATCAGCTGATGCCAAGCTTTTTATATCTGTATCTTACCGTTTCTGTAAAAATACAGATATAGTCAGCTGATTAGAAGTGAATTGCTCATGTTTGCGGCGCGTATATCTGTACGCACCTTTATAATGACAGTGGAGATAGATAGGAGAACTGTAACAAGGTCTACCCCTAGATTTCAGTAACAAGGTCTACCCCAAGATCTATGCATCATACGATTCTCGTAGCAATGGTTAAGGGTATGATCACAATGGATGTGTATATATGTACCGGTGCACGCTTGGTTACCTGTATAAATGATAGGTATAAGCCTAGCTATATTGGTAGGGTACCCTATACTATCAAACGAGCAACTTCTGTTTATATGTTGGAATGTTTGGATGTTTGTATTTCACCGGATCTCGAGAACGGCTCTAACGATTCTCACGAAAATCAGAACATAGTAGGTTTATAATAATTGACCGAGCGAAGTGAGGTCTAAGATTCAAGTCAACGGTTTGGTATTTCTCTTAATGTTTAAATGTTTATATGTTGCGCATTTACGGCGAAATGCGTTGATAGATATTCATAAAATTTGACAGGTATATTCCTTTTTAAATTGCGCGTCGACGTATATGCAAGGTTTTTAGAAACTTTGCATTTCAAGAATAATATAAAAGGAAAAAGGAGCCTCCTTCATACGCCAATATTGGACTAAAAATCAGACTATAGAATTATTCATCATAAATCAGCTGTTTAGTGGACTATAATACTACACGTTCAAAAACATCGAACATCTTGAAAATGTATCTTTCCATCAACGTTGTAGACAGTTGCAGCCGGACCTGATAACACCGCTCACACTCACATTCCGGGACGATACGTAGTACAGAAAGCTCTGTTTATTCAGGATTTTTTCTAGCCATTTAAAATTGATAAATTTTTTTTGAGAAAACATAACAACAGGTCAATATAACTTACTGAGCGCGAGGTTTATTGTTCACATAACTACTAGTTATAAAGATTCGATTGCACTAGACTGAAGGTCATTAAAAGGATAATTATTAGTCCTCTTTAGAAAAACAGCTGATAATAATTATTTCGTCGTCTGTTGGTGATGGAAGTGAGTGAGCGAGTTTATGTGTGTGGGCTGTGTCAAAATTATGACTCAGCTGTTGAACTTTTGTAATCATTTAATCAGGTACTTAGTGCCGGTTGCAAAAAGCCGGGTTATTTTCAATCCTGATTAATTCCAGTAGATCAATCTTTTTGAAATGGTCTTCTCTGATTTGGTTCACGTGAAGTTAGTCAAGATTAAAATTTAACCGGATTTTGTGCAACTGGGCCTTTGTGAGGAACAATTTTGCATTCCTCTAGGAATTAATCTCAATTTACTGTAATTAAATAGAACATTTCTGTATGAATCTTATAATTGTTATTACAATTTCTTCTTTTGTAATAATTTTTTTATGTTTTCGTACTCCAGAGCGAAGCTCGGTCCCCGATATTTTATAGTAAACTACCAAATACCTTGAAAAATCAGGAAACTGTAAAATTTGTTTGTTTGTTTCGAAATCTTGACATTCTGTGTGTATGAATACACAATATTTTCTGTTCTATATAAACTGGACAGCCTTTTTACATAGGTACATACTGCGAGTTATGCTCAAACCATTTATGTATATATAAATAACATAATTTGCATATTATATGGTATTGATTGACTTGTCTTTCACTCCATCCTGGGGTTCCCAAGACGTAATGTATAAAACAAAACAAAAAATGCATGACCGAGAGTGCAGATGAGAAACAAAATCTAGAAAGAGCAACTAGAACACTCACACTGAACGCATGCACTTGCTGGTTGTGTTCAGTGTGAGTACATACATGGAAGTCATAACGTGTTTCAAAGTCAATTTCCAGATTTTGTTTTCTCGCTCATGCATGATCTGATTCACACTTGAACATATACGTATTCAATGTGATCACATCCTATATCGGCAAATTTAAATTCAAAATAGGTACTGTATTATAATATTCGAATATTATTCCGACAGTACTAGGCAAAGTTACCTGCTATCTGCACACTAATTCCACCCTAACAATAAAGTTAACCAGCAATTTTCTACTTAATAAAAGTTTCAATTTTTAGTTTTTATATTCTTAAAACTAAAGATAAGACTACTAAAAGGGGTAATATAAACCATATTTTGAGACACTCAAGCTTACAATTTACGAAATTTCAGAACAGGTAATGCGAATAATATGAACGACAGTGAACTACTCGCTGAGAAAATTTTTATTTCAATGTGCCACAATAGCAAAAGCAACGACTCTGAGAAAAATGAGCACGAATCAAGTCCACCTCAACAATAAAGTTAACCAGCAATTCTCTACTTGATAAAAGTTTCAATTTTTAGTTTTTATATTCTTTAAACTAAAGATAATACTACTGAAAGGGGTAATATAAACCATATTTTGAGATACTTAAGCCTACAATCTACAAAAATTCAGAACAGTTTTGCGCTAAGCCTATTGTTTAACCTGATCATGATGGATTGTATAATTCATGATATGAACAAATAAATGAAATTTTACAGATGGAAATAAATTGGGAGTTGCATTTGTTCAAATGCTAATTATTATTAAACGAAAATTCCAATTAAATGCTGTAAATCACTCCGAAGACTTCTGCTACTGCAAATATTGACAACAGGGTAAACAGCTAGATGGAAATTCGATGAGCGCCACTATACAAAAATTATTTGTCAGCTCCGGAATCGAACCCAGTACCTCCTAATTGCCAGTCAGGAATGCTTACCCTTACACCAAACTGACAATTTCTGGATAGCAGCGCTCATAATCAAAATAAAATTTTGATTAGTTGAAGAGTTGAAACGGGTAGTGTTGCAAGGAAATAAGGATACTACGGTACTTGATAATTTTGTTATGTTTTAATAATTAGTAGCCTTAAAAAGAAGAGTGAATAATGTGATTGTATGGGAAATGTTTTATTATTATTTTGTCATGTGGAACTGTATAATTTGAGCAAAGCTCCAACAGTGTATGGCACGTCAATTAAATAATTAAACTGCATCTAGTTTTCCCAGCCATGAGGTCACCGGTCACAGCAATTTAAAAACAGAAACGTTATTTTAATACTGAATTGCTCCACATTACTTCATGTTGGTATTTATCTCCATCAGTAGCGGCTCGTGATCTTTTAGCTTGGGGGTTCAACCTCATGATCTAATGGGGCGAAAGGTCAAGAGGATATATATAGAGTATTGAGCATAATCAAGTGTAAAGGTAATCAATAATAATTTTAAGGAATTACCCCCCAAAGATTAAGCATATTTTCTACAAATATAGATTTTTTGTCCTGTTCATATTTTTCTTGTTTACTGTTCACTGCCACCAAATTTGAATTTATTGGTTATGTTCAAGATGGCACTGCTACTGAATCCGTATCACGAATACTCACGATTCATTCCGAGGTTTACCGAATGCTTCACTTGCCTCGGCTAGGTTCGGCTACTCTCGGATGAACTCATGGAAACGTGGTTCAGACAGGATTGTGAACCAAATCCGTGCTAGCAAACCGATTCCCCTCCTCTGTTCCACTACCTCACCCCGCCCTGTTTTTGGGTTCACATCGGGGAATGAACACTGCTTTCCACCACCACCCGTCTCGTCATGCCATTCGGTGCTGTTTCAAGCCACTCCGGCACCGGCCACAAAACATCGACGTTAAGTTTACGTAGATGAAAAATTTTGTGATGTAATTTCATGAGTATAAAATAAAAATATAAATATATGAGTAGAATTCATCATTCTATAGGAGTTGGTTCAATTCTGGGGGTTCAATGAACCACTGAACACATAGGACGAGCCGCCACTGATCTCCATTTAATAGAATATTTCGCACCTAGGGCCGAAAATGAGACTTTTCCGGCTCGAAATCGGTTTTCAAGTCCGAGGTCGTAGGCCGAGGACTAGAAAAGATTGAGAGCCGGAAAAACATTTTTGCCCATGGTAAGAACGTTATTTTTCGCCACATAGAAAAATAAACAATATAAATATGAGAATAATTGTTTATTAGGCACTTCCGAAAGCAAAACAGGAAGGTCATAGCTCTAGCAAATCTGAGGTAATCTGAATATCAGGAAATTGTCCAAGTATTTTTATTTTTTATTCTGATTTGTCTAAATAACCTAAAAGATTATGTTCAATTATGTAAGAGGTTGAGTTTATACTTTTTATTCTTCCAAATGACAATAAGATGATATTATTATAAATGTTTTGATTCTTGGATAATAAACACAAATAATGAACAGTTTTTTGATCAGCTGTTTTAGCACACTTGAAATTTGGCCAATCTGAATGTCAACGTCAACAATGCTTGTTGTCGTTGACTTCGGAAGTTTAGGTTAGAAGTACTATCCTACTCTGAAAATAGAATTCGAATAGTTTATAATAAATATCTTAATCTGTATTTTATTCATCCAAAAAATTTTTAGTATCTTATTGCAGAATACTTATTCAATTCTAGAAGCATAAACTGATTCCGTTTCATAAACCATTTTGTAAACACGTTCACATCAAATCAGAATCAGCTGACTTCAAGGTTATTTTACAGCCCTAGGGCCGTAAAACTTTTACCGGCCTGGTCAGAAAACAATCATTTTCGGCCTCCATATGACGCACGAAAACCAGCTCATTACATCCAAGTGGGACGAAAAAGATATTGTCAATACCACTATATATTTGATGGTGTTTTTCAAACAAATATAAGTTATGGTGGTATTGACAATATTAGCGTCTTTTTCTTTTTAAAATGAATAATACTACTACTGTACTTACAAATCCAATGGATAGAAAAAGAACACCAAATATTTTCCAGCATAGTCGGAGAGTTTCAGCTCTTTCAATTCTCCTTTTATGACAGCTGTTCCTTCCCAATGAGGAGCTGGCTTTGATACTGTAAAAGGAAAATTATCTGTATTTAGATGAATAATTTAGGTATTTATAATACCACTTTTGTTTACCGTACTATTAGCCACTAAACCTATACCGTAATCATTGTTGACGGCTATGTGGCCCATATTATATTAAATTTTTAACCGAACGTAGTGAGGTCTATGTTTTAACTTGGATTTTCTTTTATCTGTCTGTATGTAACGCGATTACGGCCAAACGCGTTGATAGAACTCTATGAGATTTGGCAGGAATATTCCTTTTTCAACTGCGCGTCAATGTATACACAAGGTTTTTCGAAATTTTGCATTTTAAGGATAATATGAAAAGTAAAGGAATTCCAACATACTCTGATATCACTATATATATCATCTACTTTGAAGATACTGTAGGATCAATCAGACTATAGACTTATCCATAATCAGCTGACAAGTGGATTGATTATTCATTGCATGCATTACACAGATGTCTGGCCGTGTCTATTTCTATAAGGTAGGGTTTAAATATTTTTTTATGATGCGTGCCCATCAGTATCAATATTCTCACAATTAAAAAACAAATTTAATAGGTGATTGAAAATAAAATAAAAAAATGATTAAATGAACTGAATAATTCTGAAGAAATTATAATATTCTTGATTGAAAAAAGTTGATTTTAAAATAGTTGAGAAATATTTTCATTAGATGGAAAGATTATCACGGAACTGGATAAATTATCATATGAGGGGGTCAGAATACAAGGGATCCAAGTGACATTTTTCATTTTTTTGAGTTAGGTACAGTAGAGGTATAAGCGTAAGTCTAATCAGTGCTGACATGTGTAAAATTTTATAAAAATTTTAAATTTTAGTTTTAAATTTTGAGTGTAAAGTTTTTAAACTAAATTTTCAAACAGCTGTTAATTTGATCAAACAAGGGGTCCAAGTGACTTGGTTCCCTTGTTTACAGGACAACGGTTGCTCGTATCCATCAAATTAAATTTAAGCCATGTCACCAAACAAAAGATACCTCAAGAACCAATTAGCGAATCAGATAATATTGCAATGGTGTCATTAATCATTGTTCAATTGCTGGTGAATTTGATAGATTTATGTGTAGCTAGACAATAGAGTTTTGTTTGGTAAACAAGGGGTACTTCTTATCACTATTTAGCTGATAATTGAGAAAGGAGAGCAATTTGAGACATGAAACTGCACTTTTGATTTGGTAAAAGTATACTGAATAGTTATAGGAATAGGTGAATATCATTTCTATATTCATTTCATGAATGTAGAATTAACTAATGTAAGTAAACTTTAGGCTCAATTTTCTCGAAACTAACAATATGTCACTTGGACCCCTTGTATTATAACCCCTTCATATGGGATAAAAATCCAAACGTGAACTGAGTTTATTAACATAAGTGAGTTTTTGATCTTGGAGAAAACAGAAAACAGTTTTCAAGAGTAAATCATGATTCAACTGTGAATAATTGTGATTAAACTAAATCAACTAGAATAGATCTTGATACATCCGATACTTGAGAAAACTGCGTGAGGTATACTGTTCACAGAACTACTAGTAAGAAAAAACATCTACATTATCAACTGAGATGGATGTAGATAGCTTGTTTGGTATGGTTCTTCAGCCCAAGTATCACTATTATCAAATCAAAATCTTTATTTCTGTATAAATACAATAGCAAGAAAAGCATGCATATCACAGTCGCATGGTATTAGTACCAGGACGTTTGGGTTGATCTCAAATTGTTCAAAGTGGTGACCTATTTCACCCTCACTTAGTGAGTAGAGGGGGAAATTGATTAGTTTCTCACTCAGGGCCCTTTGGAAACTCCCAATCTCCATCTCTCTGATCTTTTAAATAATAGTATCAATAGTAATCTGAATAACCAAAATTTTAAATTTAAGAAGGTTGATGAAACAATCATTAATTAGTCTTATTATAAATAGAATGAGTCACTCAAAATCTGAGGATGTGTATTGTATGTCAAATTATTTGTTGAAAAATGTAGTTGATGTTTTTATATCTGAACTGACTTATATTGTAAATTATATACTGAGTGAAGGAGTTTTTCCTGATTTTCTAAAAGTTACCAAAGTTACACCTGTTTATAAGAAGGGGGATCCTAATGAACCCCAGAACTATAGACCAATTGCAATTGTACCTATACTAAGTAGAATCATTGAGTATTGTAATTCAACTTAATGAATATTTTGTTAACAACCAGCTGTTCTATCCTTCTCAGTATGGCTTTAGACCGAATCATAGTACTATTGATGCAATTGAAAAACTTGTTGAATATGTTTTGAATGGTTTTGAACTCAAGCAACCAGTTGGATCTTTACTATTGGACTTAAGCAAGGCATTCGACTGTGTCTCTCACTCTATACTCTGCAAAAAACTTGAAAAGTATGGTATTAAAGATAAGGAGCTCATGCTGATCAAGAGTTATTTGAAAAATAGAAAACAAATGGTTAGCTTGAATAGTGCAAACTCAAATTTCCTTGATGTAACCATGGGGGTTCCTCAAGGATCAGTCCTTGGCCCTTTTCTGTTTCTGGTCTTTGTAAATGATTTTAGTAAAAATGTTTCTGTCTTTTCAATATTATATGCAGATGATACCACTCTGGTACATAAGGACGTTGATATAAAAACTGTTCAGGATACGCTTGGAAGGGCTATGGATGAGTCTAAGGTATGGTTCAATGCCAATTTACTTAAGGTAAATGAGAGCAAAACAGAACAAATAATATTTTCTATCAACAATGTAAGTACTGGTAACCTGAATCTGAATGATGATGTTTTCAAGCCTGTAAAGTTACTAGGAATGTACTTAGATAGTAAACTCAGCTGGGAGTATCACCTAGTGAATTTATGTAAAAAGCTTTCTAGAGTAACATTTCTCTTACGAAGACTGAAATATTGTGTAAACCTTGATGTAATTGAAATGATTTACTTTGGTCTCTTCCATTCACACTTGATTTATGGAGTAAAACTGTGGGGCAACTCATCTTCTTCAAAAAAAGCATTTATATGGCAAAAGAAAGCACTTAGAGTTATATTTGGTATGAAATACAATGAATCTTGTAGAGGAATTTTTGTAGAACACAAAATTATGACCTTGCCTTGTCTGTATATATATTATAATTTAATCTCAGTGAAGAAAAATCTGTCTAATTTTGATAAAAATATTTCTATACATTCACATTATACTAGACATAGGGACGATATAACTAGACCTACAGTTAGATTGACTAAACTCTAAAAAGTCATAAGTACCTACAAGTTCGAATTTTTAATTTACTACCAGATAATGTTAAGAAGTTACCATTGAAAACGTTTTGTATTTCTGTTGATAAATGGCTCAAGTCTGAAGCTTTCTATTCTGTCAATGAGTACCTGGAATATTTCAATGTATATGTGTAATTTTGTTCGTTTCTATAGTCCAACTCGTGTTATTTTACTACAATATTTCAATGTGTATTTGTAAATTTGTTCATTTTATAATCCAACTTGTGATATTTTACTTATTATTGACAAAGCCTATTGCTTACATTTTTGTAATGTTGTTTTATGGCCAATAAAATTCTTGATTCTTGATCTCACGAACATCCTGCTGTAGTAGTTTGATGACAAATTTCAAAATATGCTTGGGGTAACAATCTTGCATCCAGAGTCCAATGGTACCCCAAGTTTTCAAAAATAAAGACAGTCATTCTATTCTATTCTGCCTGGTTTTCCCAGCCAACGACGAATGATTCAAGTATCAAGTCCTCGCAAATCTGGAGTAGGGCAGGTTAAGAGAATCTCGCCTTCAAGGCACTGTTGCATGAGATAGTACAAGCTAATATTTTAGTAACTAGTAGTTCTGTGAACAGTAGACCTCACGCAGTATTCTCATCCACAAGTACCTGATTGAAACTATAGACCTTATGGAAATACAGCAATAGACTGGCTTCTCCACACATCTGTGTAATCACTTGTCAGCTGATTTATGATGAATAATTCTATAGTCTGATTTTTAATCTAATATTGACGTATGAAGGAGGCTCCTTTTTCCTTTTATATTATCCTTGAAATGCAAAATTTCAAAAAACCTTGTATATATGTCGACGCGCAAATAAAAAAGGAACATACCTGTCAAATTTCATGAAAATCTGTTACCGCGTTTCGCCGTAAATGCGCAACATATAAACATATAAACATTAAGAGAAATGCCAAACCGTCGACTTGAATCTTAGACCTCACTACGCTCGGTCAATAACCAGCTGACTACCAATTTCATAGACTACGAGTTATAACTTAACATGAGCCTCAACAATCTGTAGTAGGACAGGTTAGCAGTATCTCGCCTTCAGGGCCCAGTTGCATGAGATAGTACAAGCTAATATTTTTGTAATTTCCTAGTCTAAAAACCAGCTGACTAACAATATTAAAGGCTACAAGTTATAACTTAACATGAGCCTTAACAATCTGGAGTAGGGCAGGTTAACAGTATCTCGCCTTCAGGGCCCTGTTGCATGAAATAGTACAAGCTAATATTTTAGTAATTTTCACTACGAAAGGCTACCAATATTAAAGGCTACGAGTTATAACTTAACATGAGCCTCAGCCTCGAACGGTGAAAGAGTGGTTGACGTGGTAGGGATGTAGGGGCGAGAATGTCTCTCTCACAAAGCATCCCCTCTTACACTGCATGCAGACGGCCAGTGAAGAGAATGTTGCAAGGGATGATACCGTCTGCCGAGAACAAACTGACCTAACTTTTACCCCCACCCTGAAAAATCTGAGTTGAGTCCCATGCGGTGGGTGTTGGTGGTTCATGTTATATCTCACCGCCTATATTAGATTGTATTTTCTCATGCAATATGTGTTTTAGGTGTGCAACTGGCCTCTCTCCTGGAAAATGTTGAACTTGCTCCATAGGGATAGCAGTGAGCAGTACAAATACTGACTGAAGACCGTCTGGATTCTCTAACGTCTGAAAATGGGCCGATAATGTTCCAAGTAGGAGGGGGAATGTGGTAGTGATACGGATAACTTTTTCTGTTAACGAATCCTTCCACAGTCACCCACATGCCCCAAACTACTATTTCATAGTTCATGTGACTGTGAAACAGACCATGTTATGCTGAGATTAGGAAGCTGGTGGGCACATCACATGACTGTAATCTCCGCCGCATCAGAAATATCACCTTGGCAAGACAATCTTAATATGCAGCTCTTATGTAGAGTTGGGTTCATTATAAATGCCACCTCTCCCCGACCTTGGAGTCAGTGCATGGCTTCAAGCATTGACTGCACCAGAGAAAGGACTAATCCGTGCAGAGTTAATTATCCTTGGCTAAACCCATATTGTTATTGATTGGGTTGGAACAGTTCATTTGGTTGAATGTCAAAGTACCAGACAGTTGAGTGTACATCATTGATTCAAAGAATTTTACAAAAAATCATTCATTCCCGGAAAAATAATGCACTCATTTTAATTTTTTTACCAAATTGCTACATTGCATTGCCGTTAATTAACAAGGTGTAGCCTACGTAAAGATGATTGTCTACTTTCAAGAATAATCATGGTACCTAGGTAGACTAGGAACACTAATCTGAACGTGGTTTATCATGCCTTCTTCCAGAGCTTCCTGGGCTATGGACTGCAGCTTTATAAATAAAATTTTTAATTCTAAACAGTCTTTATTCTTAACTTTATACTTACTGACAGCTTTAGTAAATTGCAATTTATGATCTATCGTGCCGAAACTGCCGGATGTATGAGGGTAGATATTGCCCCCAGCATAAGAGTAACAATTTTCTTCTGACAAACAGGATATTTCACCAGCAAAAGCTACAAAAAGAAGAATAAACACTACTACACTCTTTCCCATTTTTGCTGAATTTAATTACATTAACATGGAGTAGAATTCACAAGCATTTTCTGCAACTCAGCACTGATAAGATTTGCCGACACGACAGGACAGATCAAAACAAGAACAAGTAGGCTAGTCAGGTTTGTTTATTTGTGAAATTAAAATTATTGATATTGCAATCTGTACCTTACATATCGCCGTAATGCGCAAGAGCAGGTAAAGTTTTTATCGGATCTGTTCCATTTTTCCGTTATAGAAACTGTATCAGCTTCAGTTACAGTCACCGGTATCAAAAATCATGGGTAAAAAACCATTACCTGCGCAAACGCATTATGGTGCTGTGTGAGACGGAGAAAGGCTACTTATTCTTCAATTTGTCAATCAATGAATCAATAAAGTGCAAACAACGACACAACGAGTTCAGTCATCAGTCATTGGAATTTTTGATTTAGGCTACTTTTGCATTATAATTTTGCGGATTGCTCCTATGTGGATTGGTTCAGTGAAAAATGGATAACAAAGTAAGTCATTGATATCAGTTTGTTTGTTTATAAAAAGATAATTCTTATAATTACATCAGACAAAGTTACGGCTGTGAACACTATAAATATTATGGTAATAGGATATAACTTAATAATTATGCTAACATAGAAGCCTGATATTTTTTTAGTAACTAATGGTAGGCTACTGTAGGCTGAAGGTACAGTAGATTCATATCTATTGAAACTTGAAATTATCTAGGTAGGCCTACCGTACCATATTAATCAGTTCTTTTAATCAATAGTATATTTAGAAGAATATAATGTTTTATTCTTAATATAGGAGCCTATTTAATCAATAAGAACAATTTATAAAATTTATAAAACTTACACGACCAGGATGGATCATTTTGTCAGTAGGACACCAGATGAGTCACCAGTGGTGACCGTGTCCAATCTGTCGTCTCACTTATGCCGAGTGTGTACAAATAGCGTTTTGGGTACAGTACTGTATTAGAAGAATATAATGTTCTATTCTAAATGTAATAGCATATCTATATAATAGAGAAAAACATTGAAGAAGACTTTATAAAACGACCACGATAAATCATTTCGTCAGTGGCTCACTTAACACGTTGCCACCAAGTTTCTATACTGGTTACGCTAACTGGTGGCTTGATGTAATACGAGCTTAAAACATAAGGTTAGACTATATAGTGGGGTCCACGTTATAATGGCAGTATTTGATTAACATTGGTGTTGCTATCCTTGTATGTCATTCGACAACGCAAATAGCACTATCCTTTTCTAGCTCCGCAATATTGTTTTTCAACAATGTAAAAATATAATTAATTGTCAAAATTTTCAATCTCAATCATGAGAATGTATCATTTAATTATTGAAAAATATATTTTCTTGGCGAATAAAATATAGGATAATTTATATTTTCAACAAGAATAAATATTAAAATTTAATGTTTTAATATTACATCAGATATACAGGTAACAGCTATCTTCTATAGAAGACGGTGGCAAGGCAGAGTATCTGCAACGCTGTTCTCCTACCTTTCTCCACTGCCATTATAACTTGGACCTCACTATATCTGCATTGATAAAAGGCTCACTTTTGAACAACTAATTACGACATAGCGACATTACGACAATTAGTTGTTCAAAAGTGATTAACAAGCAGTTCGTAATGGAATCAAACATTGAAGATAAAAGGCTGTTTTTACTTTCCTTGCCCTATTACCATAGGTAAGGAAAGTATTGCTTTCCGAAAAAAATTAAGGTACCCAAATTTCTATACGTTTCAAGGTCCCCTGAGTCCAAAAAAGTGGTTTTTGGGTATTGGTCTGTATATGTGTGTGTATGAGTGTATGTGTGTCTGTGTACACGATATCTCATCTTCCAATTAACGGAATGACTTGAAATTTGGAACTTAAGGTCCTTACACTATAAGGATCCGACACGAACATCTTCGATCAAATGCAATTCAAGATGGCGGCGAAAATGTTGTCAGAAACAGGGTTTTCGCGATTTTCTCGAAAACGTCTCCAACGATTTTGATCAAATTCATACCTAGAAAAGTCATTGATAAGCTCTATCAACTGCCACAAGTCTCATATCTGTAAAAATTTCAGGAGCACTGCACCATCTATGCAAAGTTTGGTTTTAGATTCCCAATTATCAGGCTTCAGATACAATTTAAACAAAAAAAACCGAGTGGAAAAGATTGAGCATAAAAATCTCTACAATTAATGTTCAGTAACATTTTCACCTAAAATTGAAAATAAGCTCGAAATTCGATAAAAAGTTATTATTTCAATTGCAAACTGTTGTCAACTGTTGATTCTATTAAATCATTCACTATGAAGAGATAGCGGACCTCGTGTGTCTCCAGCGTTATTGCCCTGTCACCAGTTGGCTCAGATCTTAGAAAAGTAGACTTGAGATGCGCGGGAACACTAGCGTCAGTTGATGAATTTTCATAACGGCAAGGAAAGTTGTGTGAGTGCACCACACCAGATTTTTTCATATCGATACACTCGCTGTTCCAATGTAATAGTATTTACTATTAGAGATTGTACACCTGGTAACTATGTTGAATAAAATGTAAAGTCCCTAGTCGTCTAGTGCTGTAGCGTTTCGCCCTTGGCCTGTCGGATCCTGTATAACTGAGTAATACTTTGTTAAGTGTTTTGTATGATATTGATATTATGTATGATATTGATATTATGTATGATATTGATATTATGTATGCTATTGATATTATGTATGATATGTGTTGGGTACTAGCAGGTATCACGTGCTCCGCATGGGTCTGATTGAACCTTGACAAACTGAAAACTTGACATACTGACATCTTAAAGAATTTTAAATAGGCCTATAACCATCCTCGGTAAATTAAGAATGGATGTACAAAATTTCAAGTTTATCAGTCCAGTAGTTGAGACGTGATGTGCGTCATTCGTGAATTTCCTATCCCCTACGTGTAGCCTATATCACACCGTAAGTTTCCTTCATCACATCCTAGATTATTTGATAGAGCATCAATTGATTTGTAATATTTATTATTTTCAACTAGCTAAGGCTAGCTTCACACACTTTCGGTTTCATTCGGTTCGGTTCGGTTCTTTACCGAAAACGAATGAGGCTTTCATACATGTCAGGTTTTAATTCGTACGGTTCCAATTAGGTATTTTCTTCTCAAACACAGCTGTGTTTGGATTTTCACAGTTCATGCTGGTATATTTAAATATAACAGCTCGTGTTAAATTGTGATATGTTATTTCTTGAACAACAAAATTTTAAAATTAATTAAAAATTGTGAATTATTTGAATAGTTTCTTTTTGAATATATTAATTTTGGATGTTCAGAGAGATGATTTTTTTGAATTGAAAATTTGCTCTTGTTTTGACACATGGTATATAAACTTCATCTCTTCTCTCCATTGATGAAATCATGTAATATTCGTGGAAAAAAATATAATAAATATTCTCATCAAGTTTTAATTTATATCTTTCATATTTTTATAGCAAACTATTCTTTGAAAAAAAATGTTTCTGTGAACTAAAAGAAATGAATTGACCATATGATTTTGACTTGGAAAATTTTGAAACAGATAATCACGATATATCAGGTTAAAATAAAAAAAAAGCAAGCGTGTGTAAAAGGCTTTGTTTTTTCCTGTTTCCCTAGCAACGAATTCGAATATAATGAAACCTATTCGTGTCGAGGGGGCGTTCGGTGCTATGCGGTTGCTATTCGGTACCGAATTCAAACCGAATCATCGTTTCACACTTATCGGAATTTGCCGAAAACGAAACAAACCGAACCGAAAGTGTGTGAAAGGAGCCTCTCGCTAGCAACGAATTGAATCCTGATGGAATTTATTAGAGTCAAGTGGGCGTTTGGTTCTATGCGGTTTCTATTCGGTACCGAATTCAAACCGAATTACCGCTTCACACTTATCAGAATTTGCCGAAAACGAAACGAACCGAAAGAGTGTGAAACTAGCCTAACCCGGCGAACTTTGTACCGTCAAAAAGTCAATGTATCTCATGTCACACTTGACTTTATTTGGTGAATCATGAAATTTATCTGACAGTCAATATTTTCATTTACATCTCAATACGGACTTCCTATGTGCTTAGTCATGCAGCAACTATTATTCCGACATTGCAACATATTTCATTTCATTTTGTTTATTCATAGACAATAGATACAATGCAGGTAAAAACAACAGACATTCGCCCAAAACTGCTTTAAACCTTAATTTGGAATACACAGTCTAGAGGTTAGCATCTAAAGTTCCGATTGATATTCTCGATCAATTGGTAGTAATATCTATCAGTCAAGTATTGAATTAGAAAAATAGATACCGGTAGGTTAAATCAGTGTTTCGAAGATGAATTTAATGTTTTCATAGTTGTTGATTGTCAATAGATGGTCCAGGAAATATGCGATGTACGATGAATTACACAGAATTCTATATTCTTTCCATCTTCAATTTTAGGATGAATATAAGCTAAGCTAACTTTAAAAAAAATCAATTTAGTCTGTCATTCTTCAGTAATTAATGATTGCAATATCAACAACTCTCATGAGATGAATAATTATTTTCCAGTTTCTCAATGATAGGGGAGTGATAATTATTTGTATAGGTCTTCTAAGGAACAATTATCTACAGCTGGTACCAATCAACTACGGTACTTTAACTTCAACTCCAAACCACCGTTTTAATATCAGTACACAATTGATCACAGGGTGACGTGTTTATCATACAACTGGTAACTTTAGATGCTAAATTATAAGTAGGCTACCCACTTGGCTTAACATTTCAAAAACATATGTCTTTAAAATGGATTAATAAATAATTATTATTAGTCCCCCTATTAAAATTTCTGGTCAGAAACCATCCCCAATATTCCAAAACACAAGATATTCCCAAAGTTTCATGCCGTTCTGTCAAGTAGTTTTCGAGTCTATAGGGAACAAACCAACTAAGAAACACACAAACAGACATTCATTTTTATGTATAGAGATGAAAGACTTTGCATTTTCTTTTTCATGTATTTTTGAATTATTTATATATATTTGGCAGTAAATTTTATTTGATTTGATGTCTTTTTTGCAGACGTTGACAGCTGTTGAGCAGGAGGTCGATAGCAGCCATATTATAGAACAAGAGTGCAGCATTCCAGTTGATGATTATGATAATGATGATGCTGATGATCAACAACGTTTAGGCAATTTTTGCCAAGTATTCGTCAAAGAAGAATTACATGGTGAGTTTTATTCCATTTTTATCAAATAAACTCAAATTTATTCAAAGATGCACACAAAATAAGAACTAAATACACAAAACGTCATAATATATACAAAGTATAAAAAATGCGCCGCGTTCTCCATTGGAAGGGTGACCACTTGAGATAACGCCTCTAAATAATGGATTCATGAGTTGTAAAATCGCTTTCCGGTGATTAGGAACACCTAAAACTCATTATCATCCGCCCCATTACCCACGCACAAGCCTAGAGCTCATGTGGGCATCGCCCTCAGCAAAAAAAAGTAACATGCTTCGTGGGTGTGCCAAAATAGGGAAGGACTTCTAGGATTTTCAGCTGTGGTTAACCATGTACCGTACTAGAAAATTCTTCCATCCTTGAAAGTGTATAAAAGGAATCAGTAAACTTGAAGGAAATTCAGGTATAGACCGTGAGTTATAACATGAACCTAAACCCCTCAAACGGTGAAAGAGTGGCTTGCGTGTTAAGGATTTAGGGGTGGGATTGTCTCTCTCACACATCTTCCCCTCTCACTCTGCATTCATGAGGCCAATGTAGAAAATGTTAGAAGTGAGGTTACCGGCTGTCGAGAACTGATCCAACGCTTCCCCCAACCTAGAAAGGGAGAGTTGCCTCTCATATGGTAGGGAGTCGCAGATTTATAAATCATAGCCAACGTTAGTAGACATCTGTCTACTTTGAATGATAGCCTCTTTGCGAGGATGGGGTGTGTAATTGAATGGATAAAACATACGGCCAGAGGTGTAAACTAGATTTCACTGACTCTAGGATCTAACTTGACAATCATTTTGTAAACAATATCTATCCTTACAATATTACATGGTGCAATAATAGTGGTGAAAATGAATGCGTTCCTAGTCATTGTGAATTTGAATGGAATTAATATCATTAAATTACTTTGTTATAATTATAATATTACATGGTGAAATTAATGATAGTGAGTTCGTAGTTATTGTGAATTAGAATGGATTACAAATAGTTTCAATCTTAATCAATGAATCTATTTGAGTTAATTAATTGTTATAAAATA
This sequence comes from Nilaparvata lugens, assembly GCF_014356525.2. Lineage (NCBI taxonomy): Eukaryota > Metazoa > Arthropoda > Insecta > Hemiptera > Delphacidae > Nilaparvata > Nilaparvata lugens. The sequence goes on from NC_052505.1 coordinate 19,615,994, forward strand.
ATTTATTTATTCTATCATTCACAATTATACAACTTACAGGTAAGTACCACTGGCTAACTTACGCCAGTTCCAATTCTTAAGCTGCGTACACATTTACGCTCTTCCAACCCGCACCGAGCACGCTCCTCCCTCGTACCGCCCTCGTTCCTCCATCGAACTACAGTCGCGCCGCCCACGCACCCATCATGAACGTTACGGAAGATGTTAGATCTTCTCGCGTTCCCCGGTCGAACCATTGTTGCTCCCCGGTCGATCATCAATCGCTCTGCTGGAGTGACGTTCGGTTACGGAGCAGAGCGAAAGTCTGTACGCACCTTTATAATTGAAAAGTATAAAGCTAGTACTAGCAATTTATTGTGCAAGAGACCATCCTGTAGTTCAAAATAATTATTTTTTTGTAATAATTGATATGGATTTTCAACTCGAGGGTGTTTGCATACAGAGAGCGGTCAGATGTTCAGTGGTTATATGTTATAGTTTTTACTTTCCTTGCCCTATTACCATAGGTAAGGAAAGTAATGCTTTCCGAAAAAAATTAAGGTACCCCAATTTGTAAATTTCTATACGTTTCGAGGTCCCCTGAGTCCAAAAAAGTGTTTTTTGGGTATTTGTGTGTGTGTGTGTGTGTGTGTGTGTGTGTGTGTGTGTGTGTGTGTGTGTGTGTGTGTGTGTGTGTGTGTGTGTGTGTGCGTCTGTGTACACGATATCTCATCTCCCAATTAACGTAATGACTTGAAATTTGGAACTTAAGGTCCTTCCCCTATAAGGATCCGACACGAACAATTTCGATCAAATGCAATTCAAGATGGCGGCTAAAATGGCGAAAATGTTGTCAAAAACAGGTTTTTTCGCAATTTTCTCGAAAATGGCTCCAACGATTTTGATCAAATTCATTCCTAAAATAGTCATTGTTAAGCTCTATCAACTGCCACAAGTCCCATATCTGTAAAAAATTCAGGAGCTCCGCCCCACCTATGCAAAGTTTGATTTTAGATTCCCAAATATCAGGCTTCAGATACAATTTAAACAAAAAATGTCGAGTGGAAAAGATCCAACATGAGAATCTCTACAATTATTAATGTTCAGTAACATTTTCACCTGAAATTAAAAATAAGCTCGAAATTCGAGAAAAAGTTATTATTTCAATTGCAAACTGTTGGCAACTGTTGATTCTATTAAATCATTCACTATGAAGAGATAGCAGACCTCGTGTGTCTCCAGCGTTACAGTCCTGTCACCAGCTGGCTTAGATCTTTGAATAGTAGACTTGAGATGCGCGGGAACACTAGCGTCAGGTGATAAATTTTCATAACGGCAAGGAAAGTTGTGTGAGTGCGCCACACCAGATTTTTTCCATTTTTTCCAATCCTCTACTCCATTTCTTTCCATTTCTCTACTGTGATCTGACCAGTTTTTTATTTCTTTCTGATCTTACTACTTTTATCTGACCTTGGATGTTTTTCAATGTTTGTAGATGAGGAAAAAGCCGAGGAAGAATGTTCAGGAAACCAGGACTGCAGCTCAGTGGAAAATGAACAAGAGATGCCGACTTCCATCTGCAGCAAAGATGAGCCTTTCATCTGCAAATTCTGTGATTTTACATGTGCCCGTGCAAGTAGTTTCAAAAAACACCTTTCAAAACATACAACCAGAAATTCACACAGTTGCGAGTTTTGTGACTTTATAGGATCGACTGCCTCTCATTTGAAAGTACATATGTTCAAACATATCGGCAAAAAACCTTTAAGTTGCGAGCTCTGTGAGTTTAAAACTTGTAATTCCACTCTTTTGAAAAGACATATGAGATCTCATACTGGCGAAAAACCTTTCAGCTGTGAATTATGTGACTTCAAATGTGCTGTAAAAGGTAGTTTGAAAGTACATATGAGAACTCATACTGGCGAAAAACCTTACAGCTGTGAATTGTGTGACTTTAAATGTACTGAAAAAACTTATTTGACAGCACATATGAGAAGACATACAGGTGAAAAACCTTTTAGCTGCAAACTTTGTGACTATACATCTCGTTATGCAAATTGTTTGAAGATCCATGTAATTAAAAAACATTCAGATAAAAAGCCATTCGCCTGTGAATTGTGTGATTATGCAACGCCTTCTGCAAGTCATTTAAGGGTACATATGAGAATTCATTCTGGTGAAAAACCTTTCAGCTGTGAATTTTGTGGTTATCAATGCAGGCAAGCTGGATGTTTGAAAAAGCATATTATCACAATACACAACGGCGAAAAACCTTTCAGCTGTGAACTTTGTGGTTATAAATGTGGTTGGTTAAGTAGTTTGAAAAGACATATTAGAACGCATACAGGCGAAAAACCTTATAGCTGTGAATTTTGTGGCTTCAAGGGGTCTCAATCAAGAGATTTGAAATCTCATATGAAAAAAATCCATTCAAGAGAAACCTCGTCTATGTCAACTTCTAAATAATGTAGGAGTGTAGCCTTTTATTCTTAAAACCCAGTGTTATTCCACCTGATTGATTGATTTTCTATCAAAAATTATATTTTATATGATTAGTTTGTTATGCTAAAGAGATGCAATTAGAAATATATTATTATGGACAAGTAAGTTCATTGTAGCTTCAACACAGGACAAGGACTTTGCTTCTAAGCAGGCCCAAGAACAAGCAGATCTGCCCAGAACGTTTCGATTTTCCCCCATTGGTTTCTTTTTCATTTCATTGTTTCTGAACAATGGTTGGCTAAATAAATCGTATTTGAAAAATATTCAACGTTACTGTTTCAGAATATGGTAATAATGAAAATGTAATTCACACAAATGCGTTTACAAAATGTATTAGAAAATCTCTCATTAGTGATAAGTATATCGTAACTGTGAATATATTTATAAAATCTTTAATGACAAATCAAATGTTCAAACTTTGAATATTCATTTATTGACGAGTAATTGTTATTTAATATTTTAAATGTCGCTTTCAATAAATGAGTCACATGCTGGTAGTTGAGTCTCATCGTTTATTCCTATTCAAAACTGGATAACAATTTATTTTCTTGAAAAAAAAATTTTTTTTGAAAAAGTTCTCCAGGTCTAATGAAGAAATTTGACTTTTTCTCTGGTTATGTTTGTTAAGCTCTTAATGGGGATTTGTGCATCCTGTAGAATAAATATTGTTATATCCGGGTCCCGTTGCATGAGAAAACACAAGCTAATATCCTAGTAATTTCCTGTTTTTATAATCAAATGACTAATAATATTATAAGTTTGTATTTATTCATGCAATAGGCCCCTGGTATGGCACTGTGCAAGTACATACCTAATGTAGATAGATGCTTAAAAATTGGCTCCTAAACCAAATTACACACGGAGGTTAAAAGCAGCCAACATAACTAGTTTATCACCTTTTCATTCTGTAGCTTAGAATATTTAGCTGCCTTATATGTCCAGAGTGCGAGGAAAATTGAAACTGTATTGAAATTTGTAGTACTTATTTGAGAATTGCAACTAGATTTTAATTAAGACATGCAATTGTGAGAACGCATTTCATGATTTGGTATGTGGGAAGGTAAAGCACTTCATATTATTTATTTATTGAGAATACATTACATGAAAAAAGTACAACTCGAAGAGGTTGACAGCTAAACGCCAAAACAAACCTCATTTACACAAAAAGTATGACTCAAATGATTTAGAAATAATATCAAGAACTCAAAATTAAAAAGCAAAACAAAACTAGATGAAGAAAACAGAAAATAGTTGCTTAGAGAAAAAACTGTTTTATAAATAAGAACTTGATATTGAAAATTAAGATAAACTTGATTAAGAAAACAGAGAAAGTTGCTTAAAAGAATATAAGATAGTTAGAAAAAAGTTGATTATAAATAATAAGAACTACATTTTAAAAATTGAAAAAACTTATTGAAGAAAACGAAAAATTTGATAAAAAAAAGAACGGGGGAAAATGAGAGGAAGAATATATTGAAGGTCTGCAAAATAATGTGACAGTTAAAATTGAAGAGCTTGCATAGATTTAAAACAAAATTTGCGTAAATTATCACCAAATGGGTCAAGAATTGGGTTTAAACTATTGTAGAAGCGCAATGTTCGTTGAAGGAAACAATTTGTATGTTGCACTGCTCTAGATCTTTCTATTGCAAATAACATGTTTAAACGTGGTCTGTTTAATGGGACGAAGAAATAAATTAAATAATTGAACAAAGTTAGAACATCTATCTGAGTATTAAGAATTTTATGGAGCACAATTAGTGATAAATAGTCACGTCTTTTACCCAAAGACATTATTTGAAAAGTGCTTCTCAGATCACGCATGGACTGATCATATGGACAATAAATATAATGTTTTTTTTTTTTACTTTCCTTGCCCTATTACCATAGGTAAGGAAAGAATTGCTTCCCGAAAAAAATTAAGGTACCCCAATTTCTAAATTTCTATACGTTTCAAGGTCCCCTGAGTCCAAAAAAGTGGTTTTTGGGTATTGGTCTGTGTGTGTGTAGGTGCGTCTGTGTACACGATATCTCATTTCCCAATTAACGGAATGACTTGAAATTTGGAACATAAGGTCCTTTCACTATATGGATCCGACACGAACAATTTCGATCAAATGCAATTCAAGATGGCGGCTGAAATGGCGAAAATGTTGTCAAAAACAGGTTTTTTCGCAATTTTCTCGAAAATGGCTCCAACGATTTTGATCAAATTCATACCTAAAATATTCATTGATGAGCTCTATCAACTGCCACAAGTCCCATACCTGTAAAAATTTCAGGAGCTCCGCCCCATCAATGCAAAGTTCGATTTTAGATTACCAATTACCAGGCTTCAGATACAATTTAAACGAAAAAAATCAAGTGGAGTAGATTGAGCATGAAAATCTCTATAATTAATGTTCAGTAACATTTTCATCTAAAATTGAAAATAGACTCTAAATTCGAGAAAAAGTGATTATTCAATTGCAAATTATTGTTGATTCTATTAAATCATTCACTATGAAGAGATAGCAGACCTCATGTGTGTCTCCAGCGTTATTGCCCTGTCACCAGCTGGCTCAAATCTTTGAATAGTAGACTTGAGATGCGCGGGAACACTAGCGTCAGGTGATAAATTTTCATAACGGCAAGGAAAGTTGTGTAAGTGCGCCACACCAGATTTTTTCAATTTCTTTCCAATCCTCTACTCCATTTCTTTTTATTTCTCTACTGTGATCTGACCAGTTTCTTATTTCTTTCTGATATCACTACTTTGATCTGACCTTGGATGTTTTTCAATGTTTGCAGTTGAGGAGAAAGCCGAGGAAGAATGTTCAGGAGACCAGGAGTGCAGCACAGTAGAAACTGAACAAGAGATGCCGCCTTCCATCTGCAACAAAGATGAGCTTTTCATCTGCAAATTCTGTGATTTTGCATGTGCCCGTGCAAGTAGTTTCAAAAGACACCTTTCAAAACATACAACCAGAAATTCACACAGTTGCAAGTTTTGTGACTTTATAGGATTGACTGCCTCTCATTTGAAAGTACATATGTTCACTCATTTCGGCAAAAAACCTCTCACCTGTGAGTTCTGTGAGTATAAAACTTCTAACTCCGCTCATTTGAAATTACATAAGAGATCTCATTCTGGCGAAAAACCTTTCAGCTGTGAATTGTGTGACTTCAAATGTGCTATAAAAAGTGGTTTGAAAGTACATATGAGAACCCATTCTGGCGAAAAACCATTCAGCTGTGAACTTTGTGACTTTAAATGTACACAACAAATTAATTTGAAAACACATATGAGAACACATTCAGGTGAAAAACCTTTCAGCTGCAAACTTTGTGACTATAGATCTCGTAATGCAAGTTGTTTGAAGATCCATGTGATTACACATTCAGATAAAAAGCCATTCGCCTGTGAATTGTGTGATTATGCAACGCCTTCTGCAAGTCATTTAAGGGTACATATGAGAATTCATTCTGGTGAAAAACCTTTCAGCTGTGAATTTTGTGGTTATCAATGCAGCCAAGCTAGATGCTTAAAAATTGCACCTAAACCAAATTCACACGGAGGCTAAAAGCAGCCAACATAACTAGTTTATCACCTTTTTATTCTGTAGCTTAGAATATTTAGCTGCCTTATATGTCCAGAGTACGAGGAAAATTGAAACTATATTGAAATTTGTAGTACTTATTTGAGAATTGCAACTAGATTTTAATTATGTCATGCAATTGTGAGGAAGCATTTCATGGCATCAATGTCCAAAACATGTTGTGATTAAATAATTTTAAAAAGGGTACTGAGATTTTTATTTTTCTTTCTATTTTTATTACAAGTAGCCCTATACAGAAAAGAGATAAAAAAGCATTTCATGATTTGGTATGTAGGAAGAAAAAGCACTTCATATTATTGCCAATATTTAGTGTGAAAAACTATTATAAAACAAGCAATTCTATTAAGTTTTAAAATCTAAATTTCTAGGATTTGAATATAAATAAGAGAAAACTGAAGACTTTCCAAAAATTATAAGACAACGTCGGAACATCATCTACCAACATATTTCTCTATTTTTTATGAAATGAACATAATAGGTTTCTTGAATTAATTTTGTAGAATTTCTCCATAATTAAAAAATGTGGATGTGACAAAAATAAAACCACGTTTTTCCAATAATATATTTTGCATGAGTATAAGTACATAAATTGAATTGAATTTTCCATAAAATGAGTTAGTTCTCTAATAGGTGGTTGCTGTAAGAGAGCTTTGAAGCATGAATTTGCTAAAAATATAAGTTATGTTTCTTCTCAAAATCTAAACTTGGTAATACTTTTTGAAAGTGGGACAGTGCAGGTAGTTTATAGCTTATGATGTTTTCAATGCATAGCTATAATTTCCCTGAAAGATGTAGGCCTAATGCTACTATAATATCATGACATGCAAGTTAGATCGATAAGCATTAGCCCAAGCTTTATTCTACTGTATGTTGAAGCCAAGCGCCATTCTCTATCCCTGAATCCAGGGGTGTCACCATGGAGATAACTGGGTCTAGATCCTGTAACCTGCCAAGCATTTCCGAATCAGTTGAGCTACAATACAATTCTAGTAAAAAGAGTTTCTGACTGAATTCCAACTAAAATTCACCTTTCTCTCTCGGAGACGTCAAATTCTTATAGCCTAATAAGGTAAGAAAACAGCAAATACATTCAAAATAGTGATTCTTCAAAACAAAATATATTTATATATATATGAACTATGCAGTAATAAAATCTGGATTTACTGAAAGATAAAATATTTGTTTACTGGAAAATAATGATTCAGTTTTACACTTAGAAATGGCATGAGTGCTCGAAACTAGTTGTGTTTATATAAAAAAGAGGGTACTAGAAATTCTTTATGATTAAATATAGCCTTTATGATTAGGATTTTGCAATAATTTGATACTTTGTGGTGGGTAGCTTGCTTGGAAGCTTGGCTCTATTATGAATATCTAATTGAATGGAATAATATTTATAATAGACTCACTGGAAAATGTTGGCTATTTTAAAATACTGGAACAGAAATGATACAATTGCGATTTTTTTCATATCGAGTAAATAGTAAAAAATTATCAGTGGGAAAAATCGGTAAAAAGTAAGTTTATCTACAAGAAATGGATATTGCAATAAAATCACAACTAGTTACTGAGTACTACCATAGAGAAACAATAGCATAAGTTTCCCTATTTTACAGCTATCTTATATTATCTTACGATATTTTTCCCCTATGGTACTACATTTACTATATAAACAGTAACTGCACTGAGTAGCAATAACTTTTCTCTAATTTTGTTCATTTCAACATTATTTTCGTCGCCTTATAATAATCGTGATTCATTTTTGATCAAGACATACAATAGCTAGGTATAAGCTTAATGAGGAATAGCATTGACAAAATTTAGTTTCAATATACGATGAAACAATGAATCTAAAATTATTCAAAACAAACATGATTTACAAGAGAATAATTCAACTTCTTAATGAGAATTGAATTAATTCTACAAATAAACGTTGAGTTGAGCTATTTTTTTAAATTTTCCCTCATTTTTACTTTCCTTGTCCTATTACCATAGGTAAGGAAAGTATTGCTTTCCGAAAAAAATTAAGGTACCCCAATTTCTAAATTTCTATACGTTTCAAGATCCCCTGAGTCCAAAAAACTGGTTTTTGGGTATTGGTCTGTATGTGTGTGTGTGTATGAGTGTATGTGCGTCTGTGTACACGATATCTCATCTCCCAAATTGGGAACTTGAAATTTGGAACTTAAGGTCCTTTCACTATAAGGATCCGACACGAACAATTTCGATCAAATGCAATTCAAGATGGCGGCTAAAATGGCGAAAATGTTGTCAAAAACAGGGTTTTTCGTGATTTTATCGAAAACGGCTCCAACGATTTTGATTAAATTTATACCTTAAATAGTCATTGATAAGCTCTATCAACTGCCACAAGTTCCATTTATGTAAAAATTCCAGGAGCTCCGCTCCATCTATGCAAAGTTTGATTTTAGATTCTCAATTATCAGGCTTCAGATACAATTTAAACAAAAAATTTGGAGTGGAAAAGATTCAGCATGAGAATCTCTACAACTAATGTTTAGTAACATTTTCACCTAAAATTGAAAATAAGCTCGAAATTCGACAAAATGTGATTATCCAATTGCAAACTGTTGGCAACTGTTGATTCTATTAAATGATTCACTATGAAGAGATAGCACACCTCGTGTGCCTTCAGCGTTATTGTCTTGTCACCAGCTGGCTCAAATCTTTGAATAGTAGACTTGAGATGCGCGGGAACACTAGCGTCAGGTGATCAATTTTCATAACGGCAAGGAATGTTGTGTGAGTGCGCCACACCAGATTTTTGATCAAGACATACAATAGCTAGGTATAAGCTTAAAATGAGGAATAGCATTGACAAAATTTAGTTTCAATATACGATGGAACAATTCATGAATCTAAAATTATTCAAAACAAACAAAATCCTGATTTACAAGAGAATAATTCAACTTCTTAATGAGAATTGAATTACGTAATTCCACAAATAAATGTTGAGTTAAGCTATTGTACCTATTTTAATTTTCCTACAATCTTTTTGTAGTGAGAGTGGTCTTACTTCCTGTGCCTGAAATCCTACTAAAATATTACCTATCAAATTGAATTCACCCGATTTATTATCTTTCTCTTATTAAGGTTAGGCTACACTTGACTACTTATATGACTTGTAATGTCTTATATGACTTGGTGGAGCATCCATTCTATAGCCTGAGTGAATTTCTTGATAGTGAGATGACATTTTGAAACTTTCTTATGACATGTTTTATAAACCCTTGACACAGCCTATCCAGCAGCGCTGGTCAATGGCTTGGAATAAAACTAAAACTAAAACTTGACCGTATTGTATGAAGGCACCTTACTGTATTTATAATGCATTGAAAAGTAATTTATATTTCAGTTATTAATCTTTCTCTTATTAAGGTTACACTTGACTACTTATATGAGTTAACCTTATTGTATGAAGGCACCTTACTGCATTTATAATAAATTGAAAAGTGATTTATATTTCAGTTTGTAGCAAATATGTTTTCCATTATAACAGTAGATAGAAGTTATTAATATGTTTCCCCTAGCTATTACTGTAACGTACAGAAATAATATGTTATAAATCATTATTTTTCAGGGTTCTCATTGAGTTATAAAATTATAATGAAGGGAAAATCTCCAAAATAAATGGATGACTGAAATTATATTTTAGAAAATCACATTCAATTCCATAACTGCACCAATATGTAGGTATTTGAACAATGGTTGAGCAATTGAACACATTTGAAACACATGTCAAGCTCAAAATTGCGTCCTCAAATGAGATATACATGAACAATCTCGTCACAAAAGACCTCAACGACAAAAAAGTGACAAAATTCAATTTCGATGACAACAGACAATATCCCAAAGTTATCAAGAGAACGAATGGGCGATCAGAAGTTGAATCTCTTTTGAAGTATTCTATTGAATTGGAGAAGGAGAGGAAACCTTCATCCATTGACTTCACATCAAAAGTTGAAAAGAGAGATACTATATTGAAGAATACTATGGATTCAAAGGATTTCATCCAGGAGGCGTCAGATTGTGGCATCAAGATTTCTCATGAACATGAGTGCGATGAACTTTTGAGTGATTGCGGTTTTCTTGATGACGACCATGAAGACAACTTTATCACAAGTGAGTAGCTTACAGAAAAATGTTTTCCAAATTAAGTGATACCTAGTTATTTCATTGTTACTGTTTAGACTATCTTGAATAGAGAATGTCTATCTTTTATATTGCCCATAAAGGAAGGACTTGAACAATTTATTTCAATTGAAATAATCCTATACTATTAAACGAGCAACTTCTGTTTATATGTTCAGATGTTTGGATGTTCAGATGTTTATATGTTTGTATTTCACCGGATCTCGAAAACGGCTCTAACGATTCTCATGAAATTCAGAACATAGTAGGTTTATAATATAAAGATTCGATTGCACTAGGTCTCATCCCTTGGAAAACTCGCTGAAGGACATTAAAAGGATAATTATTATTCATCCTCGGAAAAACAGCTGATAATAATTATTTCGTCGTCTGTTGGTGATGGAAGGGAGTGAGCGAGTTCATGTGTGTGGGACTGTGTCAAAATTATGACTCAGCTGTTGAACTTTTGTAATCATTCAATCAGGTGTGTCTTAGTGCCGGTTGCAAAAAAGCCGGGTTATTCTCAATCCTGATGAATTCCAGTAGATCCATCTTTTTGAAATGGTCTCTGATTTGGTTCACGTGAAGTTAATCAATATTAAAATTTAACCGCCTTTTGGGCCTTTGTGAGGGAAATTTTCGCATTCCTCTTGGAATTAATCTCAATTTACTGTGATATGATAGAACATTTCTGTATGAATATTATTATAATTTCTTCTTTCGTAATACATTTTTATGCTTTTTTACTCCAGAGCGAAGCTCGGTCCCCGATATTTTATTATAAACTGAGTTAACACCGTCTCTTATTTTCATTCAAGTTTATTTATAAAATACACCACAGTAAGTATTGTATAAATTATTATTGTAAGCACTTGACAAAGTTACTGTTAAGGTGTGATCACATTGAATGCGTATATGTGTAAGTGCACGTCATATAATGCATGAGCCGAAAAACAAAATTTGAAAAGTGCCATATTGTAACACACGTTGTGACTTGCATGTAGCTGCTCACACTGAACGCAACCAGTAAGTTCAAGTCGTGTTCAGTGTGAGTGTTCCTATTGCTCTTCCCAGATTTTCTTTTTGCTCTTTTCTCTTTGCTTTATTTCTATTTTCTATTGCTCTTCCCAGATTTTCTTTTTGCTCTTTTCTCTTTGCTCTATTTCTATTTTCTATTGCTCTTTCCAGATTTTGTTTCTCATCTGCACGCTTGATCATGCAAAACTAATCAATCAATCATTTATTTTCAAAACATACACGAATACGTCAAAACTAAAACTAAATTAAAGCTAAAGAGAAAAAGTGACAATTCAAAATTAATTTTTTATACAGTAAACTCGCTTATATTGTAGCATGCTAACTCTATCAAATATCCTCTTAACAATCCCTTGAACTATCACGTTCATGCCTTTTGCAACCTGGTAGACAACCAATAAATTATATTCCCATGTACGTTGGACTTTGTTTATATTTTTCCTTATTGTGTTTTTTATTGCAAAATTATTTTTATTTATTTATTCATAATTCACAATCAACTTAAGAGCAAAGAAACATACTACAGTCCAAAACTTCTTTTCATCCCAATTTCATAAGAAAAATTGTACAAATAAAGGTTATGTGCGACTAATCTTTTCAATTCTTCACTAACTTTTTGTGTTGTAATTATGTATACCAGGCTTGCACTTGCACATATACGCATTCAATGTGACACACGCTTTACTTACTCCTCATACATAAAGGATTTCAAGTCACATTTTATCCCATGCTTCAAGTATTATTTCTATATGATAATGCATGTGTAATGATAGTGAATTCTAAAAAATAATAGTAATCTATTCCTAATTGTTGACAGTCAACCCTTCGGGATCTGTACTGGTTTCTTCACCAAATCCATACAACAAACTTGACAAGATCACTGAGGCGAATCTGGAGTTGACCAGGAATTTACCCATCAAGAGCTCCACCACCAGAGTTACATTCAATGACAACATCATCCTACTTGAGACGTCTGAAGGTCAGATTGACAGCCAACATACACTTTCACCTATTAAATCTTTTTGTTAGCTTTGTTTTTCGTAGAAAAATTGTTTACATGTTTTGAAATTTATGCCATTATAAAGTAAATCAAGATAAAATACACCACTCTACTTGATAATGGCAGTCGAAACGTGTCGTAAGAAAACAATTTAAAAAAACGGGTAGGCTACTTAGATTTTTACTTCTTTCTACATTCACCAAACATATTCTGCTGATTTTCAAATTATTTTTTATGTAAAAAAATGCAAGATCAAAAGCAAACAACCTTACAAAATAAGTACAGTATATCACAAATTTCATAATAGAAAAGATTATACTAAGGGTGTAGGCTAATACTACCTACTTTTGGTACCTGCGTGTTATAACTGATAATAATTTCCTCTACTATTGTAACCACTTATACAGTAAATGATACAGTTAGTCACTAAAAATAATAGCTTACGTACTGCACTACTGGTAGAATAGAATAAAGTTTATTCATTTAAAGTATACACAATATACAATAATTGGAAACGTCAACCATAACTACTTAAATTAAGATCTAAACAAATAATCATGTCAGTTTCTATGCTATATAATACAAATATTGCATTCAAGTCTAATGGCAAATACATATTTAGAAATGATTGTTAAAATATTAAAATACTCAGTTAGTGAATAAAGAGGATTTTCCGTTTGAAGCTTTTTCCCTTAGAACGCATTTATAATTTAACTTGTGCGCCAGTAAGTTCTATTATGATGAATAATCATTATTATTATTATGTTTGTTCATTATTATGATTAAGGATAATCTGATAATTTCGAATTAGTTGAGACTAAGGGCCGTTTGCACAGTGACAGTTTAAACCAAATTTCATTTTAAACTGGATTAAATCCGTATCAAGTCTCGTTTGTTTTAATGTGTTACATTTTGAGTTTAAGCCACCAGCTGATTAAATTCAGTTTAAGCTTTGACTGTGCAAACGGCCCTTAGACAGCAAAGAAGTCATGAGAATCAGAATAGTATTGTTGATACAACTAAATATTACTTTTAAATATTATTGTCCCACAAATCTGCAACTTCTCGGCAGTGACTCTTACTACATTTGGCCGCCAGTAGGTTGTCAGAGAGCAACCACTGGTGGACAATTGCTGAAATATAGGGGTAGTTTAAATCGGCATTAAATTTAATGGCGTAATGTTTCATCAATAATTATGAAATTTGTAATTTATTTTAAAAGAAATACATATTTATAATTGAGCAATTTTTATTAAGAGAGTTCAGAGAACTTTCAAGAGAAGTAGTAATTACTTCCACTTAGTAGTATGCTATCTTATAGATTTACACTAGAAAATCCATTCAATCTTGGAAGATTTTAGATCCCTTTTAATGCGCATGAATATTTTCAATTTATCATAAATTTTAGAGATAACTAATGTTAATATAAATAAAGATAGAAATATAAGTACCCTTTTAAAATTGTTTGAAAGGGTACTGTGATTTCTATTTTCATTTATATTCAAGAGTAGTCCTAAAGAAGAAAAGACAACTAATGTTATATAAAATACTTGGGCCCGGTCGCCCAAGCCTGTTAAATGTTAATCATGATTAAATTCCACGAGAACCAATCAGAGAAGGTTTTTCTGAGAAGGCTTCTCTGATTAGTTATCGTGGCATTTAATTGGGATTAAAAGTTAACAGACTTTTGTGCAACCGGGTGGCTGGAGTTCAAATATGATAGCCATTTTGTTCTATCGTGAATAGATCGTCTTGTCTTTCAATGCAGTTAATCAAACCTTTTATTCTCATCATTAATACGAGTTTGTTCCATAGAGGGTGGACATATTATATGTAATACCATGAAATCCAAGATACATCATCCTTAATAATAATAATAATAATAATAATGGAAGAGACTTTGCCAATATTTCACTTTATTTCGATAAAAATTATTATTTTATTGTAAATTTTTATTGAAATTAAGTGGAATATTGACAAAATCCCAAGTCTCTTCAATTATTATGGTAAAGTCCCAGAACATCAATATTCACTCTACAAATTTTATCCAAGATTCCAAAGTTATAGATTGGTTGAGTACTTAAACATTTATTAGAGATCTTAAACAGTAACACGTTTCTCAGTTCACCATTCACTGGGAAATGTGATAGGTTTTTCATATTCTTATTGCAGAGAATTCTTAATCTTTTCAGATTCAGAATCGGATGATGAAGATGACAATTATGATGACTCGGATGGGGATGAATCAACCACATCAGTTGACTCCAAGTTAGTGACCACTTCAAACGATTATGCCAACGAATATCCAGAGGACAATTTAAAAATTGGAGATAAATCCGACGAGCCTGTCAACTGTATCAGCTCTTTTGTAGATGGATCCTCAATTGAGTCAGTTGACGGAATTTTGGATAATAATTCAAATTCGAATAAAAGTGTTCTTCTAGTTAAAGTCCCCAACTCTTCCAGTGAAAATGAGAAAAAAAGTGCGGACATTTCATCAGAGTCGGAAAATGAGGATGTTTGTGTCGGTCACATACAACAAAAAGGATCTCCATCAATCATAAACGATTTTTCCGGTATAGAAAACATGAAAAAAGATTATTCGCTCATGAACAAACAGGTGGAGAGTCCTGATAATGAATTGACAACGAAATCAAAGGATATAGCTTCATTAGAAAAAAACTCGTTTGTAATTGCCGAGAAAATGAGTGTTGAAGGTGTAAGTCAGCAAGAATTCAATTCGCATTTTGATGAGGACTATTTGAAAATATCTGAAACACAGGCAGGGATTACAATTAAGATAACATGTCCAGATGGTACAGATTTTTCAAAAGCTGATGATATTATTTGTAAAAGTGATGAAGGATATGAAGAGATGACAAATAATCACAATACTACTTCATTACCACCTTCTAATGATAGCAAGAAGGGTTCGGAAAATGTTCGTGTGGAGACTAAGAAAAAATTAGACTCTTCCATGTCTGATGTGAAATTGAGAGATTCTGAAAATAAAACTAATCGACCTGCTACTTTCTCAACAAGAGTGCGTCGAAGAAGTGTAGTACACAGAAAAAGTATTACTGAAAATGATAAGAATACACAACAGGATGGAAGAAAGAGGGATGTAGTGAAGAACGGTAATGCGAATAGTATGAACGACAGTGAACTACTCGCAGAGAAAATTTTTATTTCACTGTGCCACAATAGCAAAAGCAATGACTCTGAGAAAAATGAGCATGAATCAAGTCCGAATAGGGTTTTGAAACAAAGGAACGGATCACTAAGGAAAAGTGCAGTGTTGAAGCTGCATTCAAAATCTGCGGATCAGCAGAGAAAAACGTCAAATGTGGACGTATGTTTCTGCAAGCAAGCGGATAAGGAGAGGCCCAAGAGCTCGGTGGATCGGAGGAAGTCGTCGGAGTGGGCCGTCGACAGTCGGCCTGTGACGGCGCCAGTGGTAGGGGTTGGAGCGGGGGTGCAGCGGAGGGGGTGTGGTTGCGCGGTCTGGGCCCAAGGCCGTCTCCCCGACTACAACGGACTCCATTCTGAATACGGGCTGTCAGCAGAACAACTGCAGCAACGCAAAAGGTACTCACACTCTGAAAGGTACTTGAGCTACTCTGGGCCAAGCCACATGAAGCGTTTTCCAGGCGTTTTGCACTGACAGCGGACGAGTCGGCAGGACAGGAAGCTCTCTGATTGGCTGATTATCAGCTGATTCCCGAACGCCAACCCAATCCTGTCCCTGCCCTTCCGCGAAAGCAACAAAATTTTATAGGACACACTAGGCTACAGTTTTGTTGCAGGAATGATTGGTGGTTTTAAAAATATCTATTGATGAAACTCTATACTCATAATTCTCTTTCTATACTAATAATTATAGTATCTCTATTATGGTGAGTTTACAGCAAAATTATAAAAAGAAAAGTTTTAGTAGCCTATCATGCAAATCACGATAATTTGTCTCTTTTAGAGCCGTTTGCAAAGTGCCAGTTTAAACTAAATTTCATTTTAAACTGGATTAAATCCGTATCAAGTCTAGTTTGTTATAATGTGTTTCATTCTGAGTTTAAGCCACCAGCTGATTAAATCGAGTTTAAGCTTTGACGGAGCAAACGGCCCTTAATGTCTTAAATTATGGAGAGAATTTTCAGATAGGCCACAATAATGCGGACTAGATACTTGAACGATTGTCATTATTATACCATCCTCAATAAACCCAATATGACATCATTATTAATACATCAATTGATTTGCTAGAAGCTAACATGACCTGAAAGTTTCAAAAATATCCGATAACGGTCCTTATAAACTCTCTTAAAGTTGAAGTAATATTATTATCTTCATTAGACTTCTCAGAGAGCACCTATATTACCTAAAGGTGCGTACAGATTTACGCGCCGCGAACATGAGCAATTCACTTTTAATCAGCTGATGCCAAGCTTTTTATATCTGTATCTTACCGTTTCTGTAAAAATACAGATATAGTCAGCTGATGAAAAGTGAATTGCTCATGTTCGCGGCGCGTATATCTGTACGCACCTTTAGAAAGCTGTGCTGTTTTTCGTTCGTAATGTGATTTTAGGAGTAAGAAATCCCAAGTTTTATGGCAATTAATAGATTAGTTTTTCATGAATTGTGATCAGTGAGTGAGTCAGTTCAGAATTAACTTGAGCTAAAGATTTGTCACATTATGGAACTGAACCGATCGCATACAATTAACCCAGTAGATCTATATATCAATGAATCTAGTTGAAAATTAACTCTCACTTTGATTGAAAATTGGTGTAATTACTGTTGCAGGTCATATAGAATATTATCAAAGAACACTGAAATACGTCTGCCGCCTGTGCAAAAACGCCTGAAAAACGCTTCATGTGGCTTGGCACTTACTACTCTCGATGCAAAGCATTGGCATTCAGACAAATTATTATTGTTACTTCCAAGCGACAACATATTTATTCATAATTTACAAAAATAAAACTCATTGAAATGATTGGAAGAAAAAAAATGCAAACTTTGATCTATCTCTCTACCAATTTATAACATCTTGTTTTTAAGTTAACTTTATAGTCAAACAGAGAGCAGCAGTAATATTGTCTCACAACTTACAACCATGTTGGGTTTAAACTTTGCCATAACAACCATTTCACTGATCTCATATTATTCTAAGTTCCAAAGCAAAATCTTCATTCTCAATTGTGATTAATATAAGAACTGTTCCCAAACAAGTTGGTATCACATGATCATTACATTTTTTACTATTCATATATTCGTTTGAAGAGAGTGCCGTATTGTAGCTAGTCTCATCAAGTATTGTTTTGGAGAATATTAATATTAATTTTGTTGTAGGGAGAAAATTGAACGGAATAAAGCAAGAAAGCAAATGAAAGAGGAAAAACGCGCTGAAGAAGAGAAAAAACGTAAAGAGAATGAAGAAAGATTTTCTGCGTGGCTGGAAAAGAAAAGAGAGCAGGAAAAAATGAAAATGATACAAACACAACTTTACTATTATCAGCCAAACCGTTTAAATTTGAAGAACTTATGTGCACCTACAGCTCATCTGTGAGTTGTGTTTTTTGAAGTAGGTTTATACTACTTGAAAACAAAAATATATGAATATTGTTTTAGTGCTTCATTAGATGCAGTATTTAATGTAAGATAATAATTGAGTTGATGACTGTGTTATTCATAGTGCGTGCGTACGGTAGTTCATATCTAAACACTATCTGTAGAATTAGTTATACAGATTGAGTCAGTTATATGAGTTTATGTATGGGAACCCTTCAATAAGTTGGATACTGTTTGTTACTGTAGCTGATTGAAGTTTTTATTACTTTACAAATAATTTCTTTAAAAATTAAAAACTTCAATCAGTCGCCATTTTGGATACAAGTATCATAGAACATTTTTATTGATGTCATTTTTCTTGTTTTGGAAAGGCCTTGAAGATGATGTACCACTCAATGGGTGTATGCATTTAAAATATTTGAGTTACAATTCCTCACTTCTTAAAAAACTAAAACTTCAATCAGCCGCCATTTTAGATACAAGTATCATAAAACATTTTTTATTGATGTCATCTTTCTTGTTTTAGAAAGGACTTTAAGTTGATGTACCAAACAATGGGTGTTTGCATTTAAAATATTTGAGTTACAACCCCTAAGTCACCCCCTTATGAGGGGTTGAAATTCAGTTGTACGTCAAAAGGTAGAGTATTCGACCAATAACTTATCCTGAAAGTTTACAGTATTTTAACTACAACAGTCTTCCACTTATTGAAGGGTTTCCATACATATGACTCACTCTGTATAATATTATTATATTATAACAAAGGGCACTTTTCCGTCTTTTTATTCATCTCTATCACAAATTCAAAAACCATGTTTGAAAAATAAAGTAGCTCTGACGCAGTCATATTAATTTTCATTGAATGAATCAAAACTGGTTGCATACCTATAATTTTCTAAAATAGAAAATATATGTAGGTAATAAATTTTAGTGAAATATCCTCTCAATTTTATCTTTCCAATAAAATCATTTTTAATACATTGCTTAAAATACTTCTTTCTAGTTACTGTACTTACTGATTATAATATTACTATTTTTTGTGTTCTTGACTGAGTTCTCCTATTTCAGGATAAACATTGGAGCTTACCGAAAAAAGCAGAGCAGAAAATTTGGCTGTAAAAAATTCTCGGTGGACAAGTTTTTGACAAACATTTCACCACAAGAAAAGAGAACTTATCGAATCTACTTGGGTCTTACACCTGATTAGTTTAGCTTTTATTATACACAGGTTAAAAAGGTCGGTTATCCCAATAGTGCTATATACTGTGTGATAGACTATAGTGAGGTCCACTTTATAATGACAGTGTTTGATTAGCAATGGTATTGCTATCCTTGTCTATCATTCAACAATGCGGATAGCGCTATTCTCGCTTTGCTTTGTTGCCAGATCGTCTTTGAACAATGTAGAATTGATCAATTATTTAAAAAAACATCTTAATTATGGAAAATCATTATAAAATTAATGAAAAATATAATTTTTGCTCAATAAAATATAATTGATTATATAATGAACATTTGATATTAAATCAACAAACCTGTATTAGCTACTGTCTATAGAAGGCATTGACAAGACAGAGGATCGGCAACGTTTTTCTCCTGTCTTTCTCCACTGCCATTATAACGTGGACCTCACTATAGTCTGTATTGAGATTGGTTTTGTAGCTGATTTGTTATATTATAGACATGCCTTTGCCTTACGCTAGTCGTTTATCACCTCCATCCATAATCTGCATTTAATAGTATTTACAAAAGCCTAGTATTAAGATCAGGTAGAACAAGATTATCCTTTGTCTACTGTTTTCTAATAATTGTATTCTGTGTGTGATTAAATTTGGGTATTGTTTTAAAATAGAAAAATGTTAAAAAATGTTTTTATTTTTATGTAATGTAAACCAAATCGAGTCGTCCCATCCAAAGTAACAGGCTATATTTTCACACCTTACTCTCAATACTGTAACAATCCCATGATTGATTATACTGCCATATATTAGATAAATGATCAATCAAAATGCTTATCATAGCCAAAGTTTATAATAGGTACAGTACCTTATTAAACTAGAAGGTAGCGAATAAAAACACTTATAATTGCTCCAAACTTATACTTGAATTTCTCTTAAAAAATACTGTTATATACCATTCATTTTTTTGAAGTTTTTTCAGTTGCGGGTAAAAAAATGATTAAATGATGAGTTAGGGTAGGCTATATCACTACTGTTGAAATAATATTATACTTTTTTATAATGCAAAAGTTTGATGCCCAGAGTCAAAATTCTCTTGAGTTTGATGCTCTTGTGTGGCTGACAAATGTCCAACAGGAGTGGCTCGCGATTGTCCTGCCATCCACAATGCAATGTGAGCAGAAGATGAGCGTCTTATCAGAATCATTGGTAGCGAACAACTCGCCTTCACTCGTCTCATCTCAAAAATCAAAGCAAAAAGGCAAGCGAAGGTGCGCAGTGTGGCATCTTCGACCATATACAAAATAAAATAGAATATTGTAGTGGCATGACATTAATAAAATCAATTAAAGATAGAGGAATACCATTTATTAACAAGGTTTGAGTTTTTACATTTTTAAAACTAAAAAATAAAATGGCCCACACATGAATGAGACAACAAAATGTCTATTTCAAAATCATCAATTAATTAATGCAAGATAAAACATATTAATGCATTTGTACATCGTATGATAATAATTATTGGCCTCCAACAAAATATTCACCTTCATCCTTACTTACTCCAGTCCCTTTCACTTTAAATTTGAAAATAGCCATTATAATTATATTTTAATCATAATACCTTATACCGTTCGATTATTTGAATTTAAGCGCCATCATAAAATCTCCATGGTTACCATCTTTAGCCTTGGATAAACAGCTGTTGAAAAGTAGTCAAGTCAGATGGTCAAGGAAAATAAAGAAGAATAACATTTTTGAGAGGTTAGGTTTGTTCTGGAAACTTCTTCAAATTTCAATTGGACTGAGTTTGGAGGTTTGAACCTGTGTTTTACTTGTACTGATTTTTACCTACTTTATAAAGTGCTAAAAGTCTATTGCTGCTAGCTAAGTTATGCCGACTGAAAATAAAGGCGATAACCTTTTACTTTGCTACAATAAAGGCTGTGCAAAGAAATTTGATCCTTCAAAAAATACCGAAGGTAAGTAACCTACTTTACTCTTCCATGTGCTGAACCTTTTGCTAAATTAATGTAAACAAAAATCTTTCAAGTCATTGATTTGCTCAACTTTACCTCGTTGTAAACAAATCCTGTAAGTTACGTACCTACTTTTAAATCCCGAGATACCTATAACGCTAGAGCTAATAGCTTATTTGAGCACCATAAAAAATAAAAAATACGTACGGTGGGTGGTTTATTTATTTATTTTATAATTTTACATAATACACATAGCAGAGCAGAGCTCTAGTGATTTATGAATTCTCACATCTACTATTCTAAATGGAATAAAATGATAACAAAACATGAATAATGAATAATTTATTCATTGAATGATAAATTTTTACCCTATAATCTATTATATAAATAGAGTACCAACATTAAACATTCTGATATTAGCAAGCTATAGAGGAGATTTTCTTGAAAAACCCTTCATCTTTATAGGGACATATGCTTGCGAAAATAGCTTTTAACTTGTTCTTAAATATAACAGGAGTAGGCAGTAGCACTCTCTTTGATAATCTGTGGTAGGGCGTTGAAAAAGTTTATGCCCATTTAAAAAGGGCCTTTCTTCAATTGAGTTAGTCTATGCTCTGGATAGCTAATCCCCTGATTCGATTGTTATATCTATGTGCAACTTGTCCCTCCATAAAACGGCCCCTGTTTCTTGATACAAAAAGATATTATTAATTTGTTATTCATGTAACATACAGTACTACATTAATGTCAGGTCTGTTATGTTTTATGTTGTACAATAATAGTTTGGTTGAGAGATAAAATAATAACGTATAGTTACTATTAAATAAAATAACATATAATTACTATTTTCATATTATAGCCTACAACTAAGTATATTGTAACATCAGTATTTATAATCTGTAGAGAACATTGAGCTACTTGAAAATGAAAGACAGGAAATTTTGTCATTTATAAAAGTTATACTAATGGTATCAGCTCTAGTGATGTCCGAAATGTGTTGTTTCCAAAAGCACTCCCAAGTTTTTAATAAGAACTATTGTTCTCATAAAGATCCTCATGTTTTAAGGAGCCTTAATACTTTTCGGACTGTGATTAGAACCATTTGATTAGAGTAAAAATAGCTTTTGTCAACTCTTGAATAAATCCTAATCACCAAACCTAAAGTAAATAATGTTACCATGTATATTTACAGATTCCTGTTCATTCCATTCGGGAGCTCCGGTTTTCCATGATGCTTACAAAGGCTGGTCTTGCTGCAAGAAAAAGTGTACGGACTTCACTGAGTTTTTAAATATCAAGGTGATTTTTCCAATAAGGATACTACTAATACTACATAAGTTGCTCAGTACATTCATCACTAAACTAGGCCTATTTTATATTTGTTTTCCATTGAAACAAATAATTTATATATTTGAAAATTCATTCCTTTTTTGGAAATCACTCTTTCTCATTCCTATTTCTCATGAAATTAGGAAATTTAACAATTTCCAAACCTTTCTATGTGCAAAATTTATTTTATGAAATTGGGATGAAAAGAAGTTTTGGACTGTAGTCTGTTTCTTTGTCCTTAAGTTGATTGTAAATTTGTAAATGATAAATAAATAAAAGGGTTTAATTAGGCGTATTTGTCGAACACTAACGACCAAGCCACTTGAGGTGTTATTCGAACGAGTCGACAAGGCAGGAAGCTCTCCGATTGACTGATTGGGTTGGCGTTCGGGAATCAGCTGATAACCAACCGGAGAGCTTTCTGCCCTGCTGACTCGTCTGAAAAACGCCCCATGTGACTTGGCTCTAATATTATTAAAACAGAATTAAAAATAAATTGTATAAATCTAACGTTATTCACGAAATCCTTTTACTAGAATACTCTTCAATCATGATTTTAGTGCTCGATGAGTTGTAATGAAGGGATCATGATCGTCGGCCAGGTTGGTCTTGTGATCTGGGCCGTTACATCCTTTAGTCTACCAGAACTGCCTTGTTGTGGGTGCGAATCCTGCCTCCAGTCCTGGACGTTTAATCAACTCGTCAATCAAACACTTAACTCATTCCATTTCCCACGCTGCCATGCATAATAATAAAGGTTGTGTGGGCATCATCATCCGTAATTGAAAAAATATTCTTCTATAATAAAAGATTGATTGAAAAAGCATGATGGAAAAATAACAAAATTAAAACTTCAAACCTATGGTATTTATCCGTTTGTATTGTTGCAGGGTTGCTGTAAATCATATCACAGTAATGTGAAACCAGTTGAACCAGAAAAGCCAGAGAAAATATCTACTCCAGAGGTGATAGAATATCGTGCACCCGAGGAAGCGAAACCCCCTGCTCTGGAGAGACCACCATTTGATACACCACTAGTGAGTACCTCACATGAGAACTACGGTTTGACATTTTCAATATTTTACTTTGGTGGCAGAGCGAACGTAGGCCAGTTTCATACCATTTTTATACATTTTTCATACCATTTTTAAATAAATAAATGGCTATAATTGTTTGGGATGCTGACTGAATGACCAAAGCATCGACACATTAGCCACTTATTCATTTAGATATGGTATGAGAAATATATGGAGCAACAATTTTAAGTACAGTGGTTCACTGTTCCAAACCTCCATAGAGGACTGATCCGTGGTCTAGTGGATAATAGTGCTTGCGTAGCAGTCTAGAGGTCCCGGGTTCAAACCCGGTTACTAACAAAAGTTTTTAGCCAGATCACTTCCATGTTATCGGATGAGCACGTTAATTTGTCCGTCCCGGCTGAATTATGGAAGTCGTAAGGCCCATTGACGGCTCAAATTTTATATTCAGGCCAGGTGGGACCTTCCCGTAAGGTACTCATCACTAAAAAAAGCCATATGAATTTACTTTTCATAGAGGAGTTGAGTGATCAAAATACAGTGATTAGAAATTATGTCGAAGCAGTGGTGATTAATTGAATTCTGTCTTACTGAGTCATACCTTGACAGAATCATCCTTCATACAGAAAGCTGAATAATAATCAATTCCTCTTTCCCTTAGAAATTCAAGTATTCTGAATAAGTCGATGATTTCGAAAACTTAAACCTTCAGCAAATTGCATTTTCAGTCAGAGCAAGCTGAAATCGTATACTAATTATAATAAATTAAAATTCAATCCAGAAAATTCCATCATAAACAGTCAGTAATGGCTAAGAAAGCTCAAAACATCTGGTTTGGTACTTGTTTTGGAACTTGATCCTTATTGCCAATAAGGATCGATGGAAACTATTATAATAGACCGCGTGTCCTATGTAAAGAAGTTTTCTTTGATTATTGCTAAAGTGAAGTCCACGTTATAATGGCAGTGAAGAAAGATAGGAGAACAGTGTTACCTTGTAACTGCCTTTTATAGAAGATAGCAGATACAGGTATATCTGATGTGATATCAACAACTGTTCATTCATGTTGGAAATAATAAATGAAGTTTTATTCGCCAAGAAAAAATATTTTTCAATGATTTAATAATACATTTTCATGTTTGAGATTAAGTCTATTTCTATATTGGTCAATCTACTACGGTCTGGTAACGTTGACGTTGGGAAGCTAGAAAAGGATGGCGCTATCTGCTTTGACGAATGATAGACAAGGATAACAACTTCAATGTTCATTTATTTATTTATTGGATGTTAATCAAATACTGGTATAACGTGGACCTCACTATAGATCTAGACAGGTGTGTCTAGAAATCGAAGTACAGTACTGCTCTAGGAGAATACTCTTAGAGAGATATTTTATAAGAGTCGATTGAAGGACCTTTACAAGACAATTAAGAGTCAATATAGACAGTTGGAGTCTATTTTACTAAAGAGGTTCCTAGATTTTGAAATATACTAATGAAATCACAAATAAGTTGCGTAAAAAAAGAAGTTTCTGCTAAAATATGATTTGGTTATTTATTCAAATCAATAATTCCAGTCAATAATCTCAATCATAAAAAATATAATTTTTAAATATTTTGTTAATTATATTTCCACATCTGGCAACGTTGCGGAGCTAGAGAAGGTTAGTGCTATCTGCTTTGTCGAATGGTAGACAAGGATAGTAACACCATTGTTGATCAAATACTGGTATTACAGCGTGGACCTTACTATTATACTTGTCTGCTGCAGGTGACATTGAAAGTAGAGGTGAGCGATGCGTTGAAACGACAATCGAGCAATCCTGTCAAGAAGAGCCAGGGAGCAGGTGCTAATCCTACCGACGACGGAACTATTGCAATCGGAACACCTTGTAAAAATAACAGCTGCAAAGTGGTTAGTCATATTTACTATCAGTGTTTCTGCATTCAATTTTTCAGGCTGTGATCACATTGGATACGTATATGTGCAAGTGCACGCTTGGGTATGCATGACCAGGAGTGCAGATGAGAAACAAAATATGGGAAGAGCAATAGAAAGAACACTCACACTGAAAGCTTGCACTTGCTGGTTGCGTACAGTGTGAGCAGTTACTTGCAAGTTTGAATGGCTCTTTCCAGATTTTGTTTTTTGGCTCATGCATGATTCGACGAGCACTTGCACATATATAAGCATTCAATATGATCACACCCATAGGTGTAAAATTCTGCACAATAATATCATCAGTTGCCTTACTTGGTCCAATATCTAAGTTTCTTCATGAATTGTAAATTTATTGAACCGAATAATTACTCTGAAGCAACTATTTTA
The DNA here is from genome assembly GCF_014356525.2 of Nilaparvata lugens. Taxonomy (NCBI): domain Eukaryota; kingdom Metazoa; phylum Arthropoda; class Insecta; order Hemiptera; family Delphacidae; genus Nilaparvata; species Nilaparvata lugens. The sequence continues at coordinate 19,641,680 of NC_052505.1, forward strand.
GATCGTGGGTTCCCAATCGACCGAATCCCAAACGACCGAAAGTGATGGGATTCCCATTCAGCCGAAACATTCATTTTCCCATTTGGCCGAACGCTTTCGGTAATTTGCGACAAACTTGAGAAATTTTCGGTCGTTTGGGAATCGTATCACTTCCGGTCGTTTGAGAAACCTATCACTTTCGGTGAGTTGGGACTCTCAACACTTTTGGATCAATACAACAACAAAACAACGTTTTCTGTCGATTGGGAAAATTCTTGAAAGTTTTTGGTCATTTGATATTCGGCTGAATGAGAAGTTCCAGTTTCAATATTTCATTAATTCTGTCGAATGGGAAAAGTAGTTTTCGGCTGTTTGGGAAAATATAGCGTTTCGGTCGTTTGGGATTCGACCAATTGGCATGCCACCCATTACATTAATGCAATTTTATGTAAATTTTTCCCAAGCATTTACCGCAATTTAGAGTTAGTTGGTTACTGCAAGTTGGTAGCTGGATCACGAAGTTCTAGGCCAAGTAGTATAATTGGAATAGTCTTGGACAAGTATTAAAAAGAACTCACTTTTTTAGCGCTATTTTGAAATTGTTGAAACACAATACAATAATATAAGGTGCCCTTTGATTTTTTACAACGGAACTAGTTTCAATTCTTCAAGATCCATTTTCAAATGTAAATAAACCATCATTAACTCAATTTTGTTTATTAATGTTATTTACTTTTGAAAATTTCGCTTGAAGAGTTGAAACTACAGGGTTTTTCAGAGGAACGGGACATTTTGAAATTTGAATAATTTGAAGAATAACAAATCTTTAAATAAAGTTTTTCATATCATTCAATAGTGAAAATAATGCCATTTTATTTAGAATATATAATACCGTAACATTTATTTTTTGAAGATGACATCTTGCAGGTGTATTCCTTTTCTACGCAAACAATATAGTAGTCTCTTCATCACATTGTCCATGGTTTGACATAACATTACAACTGGAATTTGAAATCGCTTCTCGAATTTTGGCTTTCAATTCTTCCGTTGTTTTAGAATTGGAAGCCAAGATTCGAGAAGCGATTTCAAATTCCAGTTGTAATGTTACGTCAAACCATGCATGGACAATGTGATGAAGAGACTACAGGAATGTTTGCTTAGAAAAGGAACATACCTGCAAGATGTCATCTCCAAAAAATAAATGTTACGGTATTATTTAATATGAAATTATCTTTACTATTGAATGATATGAAAAACTTTATTTAAAGATTTGTTTTACTTGAAATTATTCAACTTTCAAAATTTCCCATTTCTCTGAAACACCCTGTAGCTGCGTTGTGATAAAATGAAAGGGTACCTACTTTATGTATTCTATTGTGTTCCAATATTATGTAGAACATTTTAAACGATAAAAAGAATTCATCCACTCAAAAATATTTTAAATGAACAAAAATTTAATAACACTACACTATCAACTGAAATGAATATAGCCTTCTGGATTCTAAATGTGTTTGAAAATTTCGATTTGCTTTCAATTCCGCAATGATTTGGTATTCAATATTATTCAAATATTTAGGTTTGACTTCAGTACTGATGTTGGTGAGATGTTGTGATATCTATCCATAATGAAAATACTAGGATGTTAAATTAGTGATATTTCTGACAATACCCCAAATAAGTGTTTTCATTATTTAGGTTTGCTTAAAATTTAAGAGATGTAAGCCCTATTTTGGAATTGGATGTTATACTTTGCACTGCATACAGTGTCAGTAATTATTTGTTTATATTTATACAATGAAATATACTCATTGACAGACTTACGAAGGACCCCAAACCCTGGAGACGGACTGCATCTGCCACCCAGGAGTACCAATCTTCCACGAAGGCCTGAAATACTGGTCGTGCTGTGTGCGACGCACAACTGACTTCAAGGCCTTCCTCGATCAAGCTGGTTGCGCAACCGTCACCCATCTCTGGCGAAACCCTAAGGTACCTTTTCAACAGCTACTTCATCTACATTATGTCTCATGAAAGGTGTAACAACCGAAGACCGTAGATTCTACATGACATTTGGAACAAAAATGTCCAGTAGAATTTTCTTATATCGACCTTAGTTTTCGGGATCTATCGATATTTCTGAAATCGACCCACTTACCGTCATTGAAATGTCCAGTAGAGTTTTCTTATATCGACCTTAGTTTTCGAGATCTATCGATATTTTTGAAATCGACCCACTTACCGTCATCAAAACGACAATAAAACCAGTTACACACACATCGATTTTTGAACGTACAATTTTTTGCCGTTCTTATAAATTCTATTAGATTAAACAGATGATGTCAAACACATGATGTTTGTCAAGTTACGTTCAATCTAATAGAATTTATACGGATAGCAAAAATCATACGACCAAAAATCGATGTGTGTGTAGCTAGCCTAACTAGAAAACTATCTGCCAAAATCCAATTTAAAGGATATGGTTGAAAAGAGGAAGACATTTTCAATAAGATAAATATAAATTGCTCCTTTGTTTAATGTTTTTGAACTTTTTATGAGCGCTCAAAGGTGAAAAAGTACATCTGTCGATTTGGCTTTGACCAAATTCCAAACATTTTCTGTTATTAACAATATATCATCAATAATGAAAATACTTCGCCATTTCGAATAAGTGTAAACTTGTCAGGAAAAATAAAATTGGATATTGATTCAATTCTACCGTAGAATTGTGAGTTAGTGGAGCTGCTCCATAGCTTATATTTGTTCATTACTTCTATATTTATTATATCTATCGATTTTTATTGCTGTTGTTTTGCTTTATTGAATTGGTGACTATTTTGTTGAATTATTTTGCATGAAAATTACCTTTATATTCATTATTGTATTTTTATTTGTATTCCCCCACATTATTGTACTGAAAATTGGTGTAACCGTTGGAAATCAAATAAAATAAAATAAATTGATGTAATGTTGAGTGTAGTGAATTTCCTTCGGTTTGTTTCAGAGTGTTGACAACAAAGAACTGCAATCAAAATGCAGATTGGATTGGCACCAGACGCCCACATTTGTAGTTGTATCAGTATTTTGTAAAAATTATGATCCTGATTCTTCATTGGTGCAACTTTCTCCGATACGTCTGAAATTATCTGTCTTCTTCCCCGAAGAAAATGGTGCCTACTGTCGTGATATAGAGCTTAGAGGGGTAAGCATTAGAACGAAATAGTTCACTTCTGTTTTGTTCATAGCATTATTGTTGCATTTCAATTATCTAAGGGTGGTCAATTACGACAGAACAAGTGTGTTAAACATGTGTGTACACACATGTCATCATACATTGATGTGTGATCACAGCAAAATTCTTCGAACAACATTTTTTAGGTTAGGTTCTTGTACCCTCGATTATTTATTGTTATTGGTTGTTTGTTTTATTTTAGAAGCTGCTGTCAATCAGCTGTTTTTTCGAAGCCTTTCGCTGATGACACATCAGGTATGACGAGCTTATTGTACACATAAGCTCAACACACTTGTCCTCTCGTTAGTGGCCTCCCTTAAGCCTAGTTTTCATTAGTAGACTTAGTGGTAGAGTTCCCTGGGCAAGTACTAACTATCTTTTGAACTCTCCCACTTGAAAACGTTCATGGTAGAGTAGAGTAATGGGTAGAGTAGTCGTTTTTAGTAGAGTAGAGTGGGATAGCACCGTGGGATAGTACTCTACCACTTGCCTTCCCCCACCACCGGGGGAAGCTGATGAAAAGTGAAATACGCGTGTTCGTTGCACTCAAATCTGTACGCACCTCAATATGCATGAATATTAATTGAAACAAGCGCATTACGAATTTAAATGAGGTTTTTCCCCCCAGGTAGTTGATGTTGCAAAGAGTAGTGTCGCGATGACGCCAGCCAAAGTTGAGATAAAGCTGCGGAAAGCTGAGCCCGGTTCGTGGTCGCAGCTGGAGTTTCCAAGGTCAAGTGAGCCGCCTCCCAAGAAGTCAAGTGAGGCTACCTCCACATCCACCTCCACCTCCAACCTCGCATCGCGCGTCGATGCTGTGGATCTCAGCGATTTATGAACGACACATTTCTCTCCTAATTTAGATGGCTATGACCGCTCAAATCTCTCTACTATCGACTAAACTCTTCAATTTATACTCAGAATACCTCACTATCATAGACCTAGAAATATTCTATTGCTATAGGATTGCACTGAAAGTGATCGATCAATTTCGGGATAGTTCACCATCAATGAGATTGAAAATATCTGTAATGAATAAACTTTTTCCAACGTAAATCTGTTTTTTTCCATTGCAAAACCTTCAACTTGGAAATAAGCTATATAGAATCTAAGGCTCAACTCACACTTACGCGACTCAGGTCGAGAAGAGACTCAACTCTAGCCGAGAGCATGTGTTCTCAAATTGAGACTAGAAGACTGGAATCGACTGGTCAACATTATTGTTGTATTCACATGCTCTCGACTAGAGTTGAGTTTCTTCTCGACCTGAGTCGTGTAAGTGTGAGTTGAGACTAAGAGATACTTGATGCTTTAGTGAGGTCGACGTTATAATGTCAGTGAAAATATAGAAGAACATAATTGCCGATTCTCTGCCTTGCAACTGCCTCCTATAGAGGACAGCTGATACCGGTATATTTGATATAATATGAACTGTTCATTCTTGTTTAAAATAATAGATTATTCGTAAAAACATATTTTTCAATGATTTAATAATACATTTTAATAGTTGAGATTTAATATTTTGTTTATATTTATTGTTAAAACCCGTTCTGGCAGCGTTGCAGAGCTAGAAAAGGATAACGCTATCTGCTTTGTCGAATGATAGACATGAATAGAAACACCAATGTTAACCCCGGGTCAAATGCTGTCTGTCATTCTTAAGGTGCGTACAGACTTTCGCTCTGCTCCGCAATCGAACGTCACTCGAGCAGATCGATTGATGATCGACCGGGGAGCAAGAGTGGAACGCGAGAAGAGCTAACATCTCCCGTAACGTTCATGAGCGGAGCGATCGGGGAGCGAGTGCGGAGCGTGCGTGGAGCGATTGTGCGCGGAGCGTGTTGGAGGCGCGTATATCTGTACGCACCTTAAGGTGGACCTCACTATAGTACAGTATCTCTTGAGAAAGGTGAATAAATAAGATGTATATTAACACGTCATTACAGTACAATTACTTATCTTTATTTCGATAAATCTCTTTGTATACATTATCTTACAATAAATAAAAATTGCACATGCTAAATATTGAAAACAGTGACTAGTCATACTTATAATATACATAATACACCTAATATTACAATACTTTCTTTGCCACTCATTCCAGTTTATTGCCTTCGATAATGCCTGTAAAATAAAACTGAATAGAAATACTCATTTAATAGAAAGTAGGTAGATGATTTTCAACTTTTGAGGGAAATTTAGTAAATTGAAAAGAACATACATTATTTTGAGAGATAATCAGTCAATCGTTACAAAGATTCACGGTATTTAGATGAAAATATATATCTTCTATATACCGTTCAAAGATTTATGGTGTTTGCTAGTCACAGAAATGTCGATTAGTTATTGAACAATTTCAAATCTCGATTCTGAAATTCCACTTTCCAATTATGATGATTATTGGATTATCTCATCCAATTCTATTTGAACTCATATATATATATGATATTTTTTAAAATTACTGGGTTCATTATGCATTATTATTTTAATCAGACTATCAAATTATTTTTTAGTTCAGTATTAGGTTCGGAGCATCTCTTAATATGATCATTGTTATTCAAAAAACAATTTAGAATCCTACTCAAGCCGCGTTTAAACCAAAGTTATTAACAAAATGTTTATTTTTTCGTCCTTATAGATTCTATTAGATTGAACATAACTTATCATACACATGATGAACATATGTGTTTGTCAAAACTTATCATACACATGATGAACATATGTGTTTGTCAAGTTCCGTTCAATCTAATAGAATCTATATAGACATTTTGTTGATAACTTTGGTTTAAACGCAGCTTACTAGGCCTATAGCATGATAAGAAAAACCTGATGGGAAAAATATTGCAACAAATTTAAAGCTCAGTAAACACATTTATAATTCCAAATAGTATGTGTAAAATGTACAAATCTGCAATTCAATTCGGCCATAAACTGGAAATACAGATATCCTAGTAACATTGGACAATAATGAATATGTTTACCTATAGTAAAATTACGCTATAATATCACAGATATAGTTACTTGTAAATAAATACGATCTACTCTTGAATACATTGGCACAAACTTACTTTAAAAACAACTTTGAGAATACTGATATGCACAATATTTACAAGGGAAAGAACGATGAACGAACAAGTTCTTAAAATGCTCTCTTCCAAACTATGTAATTATTTGAAAAGAAGTCCACATCCATAATTCATTATATCCATAGCTCCAGAATAAAACATCATTTTTTAGCTAAACAATGATTTTTATGAAGAGACTTGGAAAATACCTTAAATTTATGGAAAATATTGAGTGTTAAACACATGCATAAGTTACATGTGTAAGCACTATTTCTATGTGTACAACTACAAGTGTAAGTTGAGATATCTGTGGTTGATGGTGACGTCAGCACAGGTAGGGCTCCTACACCAATAAAATCACTAGCTGATATAGATCAGCTGAAATCAATGAATGTGAGTTAGTGTTTTTATTGGTGTAGGAGGTGGTGAGTAGCCCTACCTGTGCTGACGTCACACGAATGCACTATGGCTTTGTTTACAGAGGTAGTGGTACAGCCTGCTACAGATTCTAGAAATAAACATAATTTAAATTCACTTAGTGAAATTTATGCTTATAGTCAGTGGTAGTATAAGAAGTTGAACAAAATAGAATTCTCCAAGCTCAAAAATGAAATAGTTCAAAATTTACTTTGAAGCCTAACGTAATAAATTTCTCAGTATAACTTGTAAAAAAGTTATATTTAACATGTGCCAGGTTGGAAAATTCTTATTCTATTTTTTGAAATAATCAGTTAATTAAATTCATTCTCTCTATAAAAGATTCTGCATATCGAGGAAACACTTTGAAATATTAGCACAAAAATTCTATTCATTGGTGTATTAAAAATTTAGACCACTACCTGTATTTATTACTATTGGAATTTTTCCACTTATAATACAGGAATAATATTCTACACAAGGAGAAAATGTGAAACCTCTGATGAATTAACATCAAAATATCTACACTATATCAATTTGATATCATGATATAAACCATCAGCGTAATTTTGAACATTTTATACCTAGTAATAATTATTTACAATAATAGATAACTTTCTCTTGATATTCCAGGCTATGGTTTCAAGAATTTGATGAATTCTTACTTTCAGGATTATCAGAAATGATAGCGCTTTACTAGAAAACCTCTTATTCAGTAAATTAAAAATCCGAAATAAGTTATTTATAGGATCACTTTTTTTAAGTGATTCAATGATAAGCCGTTCGTAATGGAAAACAACATTGAAGAATTCTATTTATAGGGCCTATACCAATTGAAATAGATTTATAGTTTTCTTATTGAATACACTATAATCTAGTCCAAAGTATGTCGAATCTTGATTTTCTATGTGGTAACAAAATTTGTGCCATGCAAGTTTTAGTCTGAACTAAGCTGTATTCGCAGTCGCACACAATGACAGTGTGAATATAATTCTCATGAGATCTTATTGGACTATTCCCACTCAGCCCGCCCGATTGAGTATGAATAATACCATTTGAGCTTAAGGGAATTATATTTTCACTGTCACTGTTTGCGAATCCAGCTTTAAACATGTTGAGACTCAGCCCTCCCCTCGACGATACAACAACGTTACCAAATTACATAAGGTACCTATTTAAAATTAACTTTATGGGCAATGAAATTTATGTTGATGTTGTTTACCATGACGAAACACTATATAATTATAACATTGTTGTAGAAATACAGTGTCTTCAAGAAATAAAAATGTATTTTGACTATCAATTTGATTGATGAAAGTAATTGAAGAATTCAATTATTGATGAAAGTAATTGAAGAGTTTAATTTTATTGATGAAAGTAATTGAAGAATTCAATTTGATTGATGAAAGTAATTGAAGAATTCAATTTGATTGATGAAAGTAATTGAAGAATTCAATTTGATTGATGAAAGTAATTGAAGAGTTATTGATGAAAGTAATTGAAGAATTCAATTTGATTGATGAAAGTAATTGAAGAGTTATTGATGAAAGTAATTGAAGAATTCAATTTGATTGATGAAAGTAATTGAAGAAAAATTCAATTTTATTGATGAAAGTAATTGAAGAAAAATTCACGGTATTACATTATACATGTCACTATCAGGTTGGCGGATTCAATGACAGTAGTATCATTTTTAAAAATTAATATTGATTGTTTGTAGATGTTATTAAGGATATTCAGATCCCTTGATTGGATATTAAGGATATTCCTTGATGATGTATCAAGTCTTGAAAGAACAGCATGAAAATGACATTTCAAATTCAAATTTTAAATTTAACCCTCGACTTAATTTTTCAATGACTAGTAAATTTTATTTCAAGACTAGATTAGGTCTTTTCAATACTGTATTTCATTTCTAGTTCTTAAGATAATTGGACACTGCATTATACTGTGTAGCGGTCATAATATTATAACCTATGGAGTTCAATGCATTATTGTTGAATTTGGCATTGGTTTGAATTGTATTTAAATTTCAAATTAAACGACCACACTAACTTAGGGCCCGTCTTAACGAATCCCAGACTAAAAACTGAAGGAGGGATTCCCAAGCGACGTCTGTAACGACTCTAGCTACACTTCACTGCTCGGCTATACTTGGCTACCTATGGCTACACTATGGTGACTTCCATGTTATAATGACAGTGAAGATAGGAAAGCTTCCTGCTCTGCCGACTCTATAGACTGTCTTTATGAAAACGTTTTCAGAAACTGTTTTCTGTCTGATAACGGCTGAAAAAACGCTTAATATGGTCTGGCCCTAATTGTGAGAGAAAGAGCGAACAAATAGTGTAGGTCATTTTGGCAGAATCAGCAACGATGAAAACGGCAACAGTGTGCTCAAGCATTCTAGTAAGAAATAACAGTGGCCTGTAAGCCCCGTTCTGTAATCTTTTCATTTTCATTGAATAGTTAATATTGATTCTTATTATATTTTATCATGTATATTGTGAGAAAATGGAAATAAATTTGATTGATTGAAAAAATCTAAAGGTGCGTACAGATTTACGCGCCGCGAACATGAGCAATTCACTTTTAATCAGTTGATGCCAAGCTTTTTATATCTGTATCTTACCGTTTCTGTAAAAATACAGATATAGTCAGCTGATGGAAAGTGAATTGCTCATGTTCGCGGCGCGTATATCTGTACGCACCTTAAGGTTTACATGGATTTAGTCTATACAGTCGTTCTCAGCTTAGGGCCAGAACACATCAAGCGTTTTTTAAGAGTCGGCAAGGCAGGAGGCTCTCCAATTGGCTGATTGGGTTGTCGCTTGAAAAAACGATTAGCGCCAGTTGCACAAAAGCCGGTTAAATTGTAACCGTGATTAATTCCACGAGCAACAATCAGAGAAGCAGTCTCATCAAAAAGGCCTTCTCTGATTGGTTCTGGTGAAATTAATCACGGTTAAAATTCAACCGGCTTTTGTGAAACCGGGCCTAAATGTGGTCTGGCCCTCAGTTTCAATGTGAAAGCCGTTAATAAATAAGACGTTCCTAATAATGATACCGTCAATAGAGACGGCCCTAATGATGATAGTAGGCTGTTGCCACACTAGGCGTAGGAGTTCTCCATGTGATACATGTCACCCAGCAGCCGCTGGATGGGAATGTCTCCGATGGTCTCCTTGAAGAAGAGTCTTTCGACGGTGGCGGGGCGAACGGCGCGCAGACTGGGTAGCATCAGCAACAGGCGACCGAAGCGAGTTGGCTGACGTGCATATCTGCCGCGCACGTAATCGCCCAGGATGCATTGCGCTTGGTCTTGCAGCATCTCTACTGGTTGCACGTCTACCAGGCCTGATGTTTCTGCCAACACAACACCAATAACGTTTTAATAAGGCTAACTTACTTGAATTGTTCAATAAATTATTAATGAAATTACTAGTATTTTCAGAGGGTACTAGTCATATAATACTAATTTATAGGGTTGTCCACTTTTATTTCACATTTTTATATATTTCTTTGTTATTTTGTATTATGTTTGTTTGTGAAATAAATGAATTGATTGATTGAAATTTATAAAATAATTATAATAATAATTAACACAACACGTAATACTAATATTTACTTCGCCAAAATACGTACTGTAATAAAAATTACAAGAGAATGATTCCAAATTCATATTAATAATAGGCCGTAACTCAATATACACATATTTTTACTGTGGTTGATGCCCACATGAGCTCTATGTTTGTTCGTGGGTAATGAAAAGTGTGTTGGTGAATTTTTGAGATGATTATACGTCCATAGCATCGGTGGGATTCGAACCCATGATGCAGAAGCTGCTATAGCAGACCGAAGTTTGTAACGCTCCTTATACCACAAGACCCAGTCGGCTAGTCTCATAACACATTTCAAATGAAAAATAAATAAACTAGCATAGCGAGCAAGTAATAAAACATAATATTCATGTCATTAAATTAATTTATGTTATTGCATACTGTATAATATTATATACTTTAGGTACGGTAGTGTCCTGCAAAAACTTTTGCAATGCCCTTTTACGCCATTCTTACTTTTTAAAAAGTTTTCAAGTATCATGAAGTATCCTTGTGAATAATCATTGTTATTGCTCAACTTTCAAATTAATAAAACTCCAATATTAGAATGGCTGGAGTTTAGTTTTTATCCTCCACTATTAAATTATAATCACAATGAGAAGTCGCCTCTGGTGATACGCTTGTCTCTGTCCAGGGTTTCAAAAGCCACTATTTTGAATAACGTTCCACTGTAGGCCTACTCTTTACTCATTTACAAGTTGTATTCTTGGTTCATTATTTTAGATCATAGAAGTTTATTTTACATTTATTGTATACCTGCTCAGGCTACCCGGAACTCACTCCTACACACAGACATCCAGTCTTGTAGGGGAATTCCTGACATTCATAATTTGTAGTGTAGCTCACATATTAGAATTTTTGTAGAATGAAGAAGTTTTGACTTTATAAATTGGTGATGACTAACCTGGAGTGAACAGAATGACAGCCTTCATGCATCCGCACTCGCTGCCGTCAGGCGAGAGTTGTCGGAAGCGGGCGAGAATCTCTTGAATGGTCTTGAGTTCGCCGTTGACGGACGGGTCGTCGGCGGGCAGACGCTCCCGCGCCTTGTCCGAGGCGAACAGCAGCGACAAGTCCCACGGGATCGACCACTGCGCCAGGTGCAGTAGGAACAGTTCCTTCCACGACTCTTGCAATAGCAGAAGCTGCAACAATCCCAGTCAATTAATACATTACTGATTGCCATCCATATCAAACCACATTGCTGAATATGTATACTAGCCAGGGTCATAATGTCCAATCGTTTAAGGGCCGGTTTCCGAGCTCGGGATTTAGCCTAGTTCTAGACTTTGAACAGCTGGAGTCAGAAAATTTGCTTTCCGAAAGTACCTAGTAGTACTTTGCGTAGTACCTAGCAGTCCACGTTTGAATTAAATTTCGGAAAACTAGAAAATTGAACACAAAATAAAAAGAAAATAGTGTTAAGTTTGAGTGATTTTGAATTATTTAGGAATGTTTCATTTCGTCAAGGGAAAACGTTCCCAATTATAGAAATGAGAAAATAAAGATTATCATAAAAACTGCGGCCACGCCCCGTTTCGGAAAGCCAATTTTCCGACTCCAGCTGTTTAAAGTCTAGAACTTAGCTAAATCCCGAGCTCGGAAACCGGCCCTAAAAGTTTCTATGCATGATATTCGTTGAATTTCAGCCCCCCTATGCATCGTAGAGCTTTCTTCTGCCATAAAAACACTTAATTTACAGTGGCGCTGTTCCTCAATCGAGTGGGGACCATAATATGTCATTAGAAAAATGATGTCAGTGGTAACTAAGAATTTGAGTTCCCTCAAAAGAAATATGACTCTAGCCAGATCTTTACAGAGAAATTTAACGTGGTCATCCCAGCACAGTTTACTGATACTTCTTCATAAGTTTGATCATAAGTTGGAGAAAAGATAGCATAAGAAGATATCCCATGGTATAGGTCATTTATGTTCCAAATTTCAAGCCGATTTTTGTTATCGCAAGCCAATTATTGTCGACTACTGTTTACTATTACTCTTTACTGTTTTGGCCGGGTGAGAGTGTAAGAACGGCACAGTATGACAGACTACAAGCGTCACATAGCTTCACGAAAAAGAACTACTAGGACTATCGGCTTGAGAAAACAGTGGGAATTGGTACATAAAAACCCTATAACGTTGGGTATCTCTCCTTATGCTATATTTTTCCTATGGTTTGGTATAAGGTGCGTACAGATTTTCGCGCCGCGAACACGCGAATTTCACTTTCCATCAGCTGATTATATCTGTATTTGTACAGAAACGGTAAGATACAGATATAAAAAGCTTGGCATTAAAAGTGAATTGCTCGTGTTCGCGGCGCGTAAGTCTGTTCGCACCTTTAGATGAGAGAGTAGAGAGTAGATGTAAGACCACATTTTTAGAAGTAATCTATCTACTTTTCTACATACTCTTACCTGGTCACGCTTAGATAATGTTTGGAATGGGGCGAGACATCGGACCCATCGTACAGCCATGAACAACAGACGAGCAGTTGTTTCCTGCAATCAAAATGTAGTTCAATTAAAATCTTCAAACATCTATAATATGATACAGGAAAGAATTGGCTTACACACGTACGGGATAGGAAGTTCACGAATGACGCATCGGCATCATCCACTACCTCCGTAAACAGAGCCATAGTGCATGACAGGTGGTTGATGGTGACGTCAGCACAGGTAGGGCTCCTACACCAATAAAACACTAGCTGATATAGCTCAGCTGGAATCAACAAATTTTTATTGGTGTAGGAGCCGTACCTGTGCTGACGTCACCAGAATGCACTATGGCTTTGTTACGGAGGTAGTGCATCATCACATCTGAACTACTGATTTGATTAACTTGAAATTTTGCATACGATTTATCATATAGATTCTCAATTTTCCGAGGATCGTTATAGGCCTATCAATTCTTCAATATTTCAGTAGGTCATGTTTCAGTTTGTCAAGTTTTGAAATGGACCTTTGCGGAGCACGGGTTACCTGCTATCCGAAATAAAGCAATTAATATCATCAGAATAATATCTCCACGATGGATATAATTGAAAAGGTTTCCAGTTCTACTCCTGTATTTACTGATCATTTACAAAGTAGGGCTGTGCTATGAGGATGTAAGTGTTTCAGCACTCAAGTGTAGTGAGGCCCACGGTATAATGGTAGTGGAGGAAGATAGGAGAAAAGCGTTGCCGATTCTTCGCCTTGCTACTGCATTTTATAGAGGATAGCTGATACTGGAATATCTGATGTGACATTAAGTGTTCAGTCTGGGATAAAAATAATTAATTATATTTTATTCAACAAGAAAACATTTTTTCAATGATATTGATTTTCATAATTGAAATAAATATTTCGCTAATTAATTAGGTTTCTACATCGTTGAAAGACAATATGGCAACGTTGCGGAGCTAGAAAAGAATAGCCCTATCCGCTTTGTCAAACGATAGACAAGGATAGCAACACCAATGTTAATCAAATACTGTCACTCATATACACATTTCATACAGTTCTCACTACAAAGTGTTACTCTCCAAGTTGTTACACAAATGTGAATTTATTATACACGATTCAATAAAATTGTTAACCCTGTGTAAACAATATTTTCGTAACCAAAAATATATTTGGTGATTGGAAGAGTGGTAAAAGTCGACCTCGTAGTTGTTATTAGAAGGCTAAACTTTGGGCTCCACAGAAGTACTCTATTTAGTAGCACTTCACTGACTCTTTGCCATATGGAGCTCAATTCTCATTGTGAGAATCTATGACGACGGGAAAAGGAGGAAGGGAATAATGTTGAATGGAAGATTGAAACTTCGAACGTGAAATTCATGTATTGGGAGAATTATACAATCAAAGTTTGCATCTAATACTGGAGGGGAATCTGGAATAATATAGCGTCTTCATCCGAATGTCCCTTATAACTTTAAGGGCCGGTTTCTGAGCTCGGGATTAAGCTAAGTTCTAGATTTTTGTGGTTGAGAAGTTGATATTGTGGTAAATATTCATATTGAATGAAAAAGACTAAAAAATTGTCAAAAACCACAGCTTTATTGATACTTAGAAAGACCGGTTTTGGTTATTACACCATTGTCAATCTGATAAACTAAAACTAAATACAAGAGCAGCAGAATTTATACTAGTAGGCGAGTACTGCTATTGGTCAAGGGCATGAACGCCTGCCATTGGCCCAGCTGGACAGTCTCCTCCCACTCAACGGTGTGACAAAATGGCGGCTTAAGCAACAGAATCGCCATGATAACAAAATTTACTTTCAGTACAAAATAAGAACCAAGAAAACAAGTGTGAAAGATAATAAAACAAATATGTAAATGGAAAAACTATTGACTAATGTATGCTTACAATTTTATGATAAAACTGAATTCGTTGTGTTGTATTGGTTGAAATGAATCTGGTCATTTCAATTGTAGCAGTGATAAAATAAAGATTGTCATAAAAACTGCGACTACGCCCCGTTTCGGAAAGTCAATTCTCTAACTCCAGCTGTTTAAAGTCTAGAACGTAGCTACATCCCGAGCTTGGAAACCAGCCCTAATAGTTTATACTGGAATTTTGATTTATAATTTTTGTCTTATCTAGTTTTAAGAGGAATCTCGAATACTCAAAAGTTCTCGAAAACTAGGATTGTTTCTAGTGTCTTCATCCAAACATCCCTTAGGCGGGATGCACATCGGAGAAACGCGTTTCGTGAAAAAAGTCTCAGGAAACGTGAAACGAAAGTTGCTCGCAATCGACTGATAAGATTAAGCAGGGAACGTTTCTTTTGTATGCATGCGCGAGTAAAACGGATTGCATGAAACAAGTTTTATGAAAGAGGGCTTCACGAAATGCGTTTATCCGGTGTGCATCCCGCCTTAATAAATATAATATCCCTCGAAAATATAGCTTACATTCTTCATTGTAATTTCAATACTTGAGACTGAGAAATTGCTGTTCAATCTGAATGTAGAAGCCAAGTCAGTTTCAAGCCCAGCCCAAACCTCGGAGGGTGAGGCCGGCCATTTTATAAGGCGTTTCCCGATGGGGATTGGGTCGAGCGACTCAGTTCTGGCGAAACACAAGTCAGGAAGTCACTCCCCTTCAGAGCGAGTGGCAAAAAACATGCGCTTGCCAAAGTCAACTATTGACTGGCAGCTTGACAGCCAACAGCGTACAGCATAGGGCACCAGTCAGCTCCACCCCGCCATCCTATCTGACAGAGAAGTCCACTCTATCTGCTACAGAGAAGTTCACGTAAAGGTGCGTACAAATTTACGCGCCGCGAACAGGACCAATTATTCACTTTCCATCAGCTGATTATATCTGTATTTGTACAAAAACGGTAAGATACAGATATAAAAAGCTTGGCATCAGCTGATTAAAAATGAATTGCTCGATTAAAAATGAAATGTCTTCCATAGAGGATAGCTGATAGCGGTGTCTCTATCAACTACAGTAAAATCCAAGTTATGATGGCAGTGCAGAAATATAGGAGAGCAGCGTTTTCGATTCCCAGTCTTCTATAGAAGATTGCTGATAGCGGTGTAACTGATGTAATATTAACTGTTCACTCTCGTTTGAAATAATCAATTATATTTCATTAGTCAAGAATATATGTTCTCCAATGATTGAATAATGTATTTTCATAATAATTGATATTGAATATTTTGCTAATTAATTACATTTTTTATGCATTGTTGAATAACGATCCGACAACGTTGCAGAGGTAGTAAGGGATAGTGCTATCTGATTTGTCGAATGATAGACAATAGGTTACAATGATAGTAACACCAATGTTTATCAAATACTGCCAATATAATGTGGATCTTTCTATACACCCTACACCCCTCCTTGCATAATGCAGCGTACCTCGATCTCAATTGAAAGAAAAATAGCAATTACAAGAAAAATACAATCAAAAGGAAAATACAATTGAAAGGAAAATACAATTGAAAGAAAAATAAAAAACAATGAAAAGAAAAATAGCAACTACAAATCAGGTTTTATTCAAGATAAGAATATGATAGTAGTGAAATTAAATTCGACTCGATGAAATTAATTTTTATTCACACACACAAAATAAATGCAAATAAACAAAAGAACACATGCAAAACAATATAAACATACAACAATGATCACAAAATACCAGATAAAAGAAAATTGTGGTGCAAAGAAGGGGGGATGATTGGAGGGTTTTCCAATTATGGTTGAAATGAACTACCAAACATGAAATTCTAATGTGGGCCATTCACTATCCTATTTATTGTCAAACTTGATCCGATGTCGATGTCGGACCGTGTATGGGATTGTTGATGTTACTAGCCGGAAGATTTGAATAGTTGAGATCCAGCATTCAATGTTGGATTCTATGTCGGACCGTGCATAGGGTTGTTGATGTTCGGTCGAATGTTGGATGTCACTGAACTTGAAGAAAAAACCGATAGTGGTCCTTATTTTCCTATAAAATCTTAATTCTACCTTTATCAGATCAACCAGTGGTAACTTATCTCCCGAATAGGAAAATAGAGGTTTCTTCTGAAAATAAAATTTATCGATTACAGCGACGAAAGCACTTTGACATTTATCTCTTTTTACTTTCAATTTCTTCCACTCACGCCACATAACAGGTCATTTCAATTGTGTCCAATCAACAAGTGAATTCGTGAAATTCATTGAGATCTGTAATTACATGCAACATGGACATCACTCATTTGAACCGTTTGACGAAAGTTATCAGAAAGTTGATGTATGAAGCTGCCTAGAGCTGCAGCTCATTGGTCATTCCAATTTCCAATTTCCATTTCACGCGTCATTCAGAGGGGTGAGTTCAATGAGAGTGAGAGAGAACACGTTAAATTCTAATCCTGTAGTCAAACAAACATTAACAAGCGAGCGCTTATTTGACTAGTTTCGAACACTTTTGAGTGATTATTGACTGAAATATAGTGCGCATTGCGTGGGCTGAAGGGCATTTTATGGCTTATTGGGATGGATGGAAACAACAGACAGTTATCTGTGGAATAATCGTGTGCAATACTCTAGTGTTGGTAATTATATTTAAGCTATATGTGGGTGAAGTATTCAAGTGGAATGGATGAAAATCGGGTCAGGAATAAATCTCGGCCATCCGTTTTCTATTTTCTCAAAAGTAAAATATCTTCATTGCACTAAAGTTTCCAAACTGGAGTCACTGAAGTGATAATTGAATTTCATTTCCATAAGTTTTTCCTTTCACTAGATAATGTATTTTAAATGGGATTCTAAGTCCTTGAGATGGATGAATCTACAAATATTAATAAATTTGTTGATAATTGAACTGAAGGATGCCATGCTATAAAACCCAAGACGGAGGTGCTGTTACCTCCAATTGACCGCATCCTTAAGGAATGATCACATTGAATGCGTATATGTGCACGTCAGAACCGAAAAACTGAATCTTGAAGTGCCATTGGAACACGTTGTGACTTGCATGTAGCTGCTCACATTGAACGCAACCAGTAAGTGGACGCTTTCAGTGAGAGGTTCTCCTATTGAACTTTCTAGATTTTGTTTCTAATCTGCACGCTTGATCAAGCATAAGCAAGCGTGTACTTGGACATATATGCATTCAATGTGATCACAACCTTATCTCCGTTACTTGCAGTTGAGAGTGATCCTATAATGGTATATCATGTATATGGTATATGGTATATCAATCACCTATCACCTATCAATGGTATTCATTGAATTCTCTATCAGTTGGAATCGAAATTTAACTTTTTTGAAGTTGTTCAACACGCGAAACAGTCTGAGATTTTCTGACGTATTCAATTACGTAACTTTTGAGTTGTTTAACTCGTGTAACAGTATGACGTATTGAATTACGTATCAGAGAATTATTCAATGGATGAATAAAATGGAATAAAACATCTTAAAATGTGAATGTTTCCATTGGACTCACCTGTAGAACTTCCCATGTGGGCGAAAGAGCCAGCGGCATTGCTGGACTTGGTGGCATCCCTGCAGACGACAATCTTTCCGAATCACCGATCTTGCCTGTCCAAACAAATTCCTGGCAAATACAACAAAAATATCTCACTTAAAAAATTCAACCTTCATCTCATCCTATTATTGTTACGAGATTTTCCAATAAATCCGATGATTGTGACAAAATCTACAAACCAACTGACAATTCAGGAGATTTTAAATTTTCTAGTAAATCTGATGATGTTATGAATCTACCTACCAACAGAAAAACGTTTGCTATTTTCAAGCTTCACAGATTTTTTTCACAATCCAATTTATTAGAGGCCGCGAGATGTAACATGAACCTTCGACTCCCACCACAAGAGACTCACACTCACAAGATGATTAACATTTATTATTATTTTTATTTATATTCAAAGGATGAGATATAGATAAAGTAACTATCAACTCCGGTTTACGGCTTCGGCTATGCCTAAGAATTTTGGATTATTTTGAATTATTGCATTGATTGGTAATGAATGATATTGTATTTGATTTGATCTTTTTTTGTATTATTTTGAAGTGAACAATAAATTCTTTATCCATCTATCTATCTATATCCAAAAGATGGCTGAAAGAGGTAAATCCGGATCAGTGAAACTGTGCACTTAATTGTCAGTATTATCGAAACTATTCTCAAAAGGTAGAATATCTGATTGGGATGAGAATTCCATTCCATTCCTTACAATTTAGATATAAAGAGTTCATAATACATGAAGCTTTCAGGTACATGCAGTTAGATTTCTTGAAGAAGATTGAGAGTGTTTACTTATTGTTAAATGCGACTTATCTTTCTGTCATAATGCATCCAGTTATACAAGACTCTATGCCTGTCCACATTGATTATGGAGGGTCGAAGCTTTCTAGGTAGGCATGATTTTAAGTGATAGAGAATATTCTAGACCATGATGTATGAGCGTATTTTTTGGATCTAAGGATTCATGCTGGCATCGATATCGCTTTAGTTACGGTAATAGCGGTTAGAAAACAGCCCAGGTGTTATCAGCCCATTGTAGGGTTGAGTGAATTACTTTTCCATTCCCCTCTGTACGGTCTAGAGTAGGAGTTATCAAAGTCTCAGCCACTGCGCCCCTTTTTGAGGCTGAGAATTTTGATGAAGCCCCAAACTCCAATATAAGGAACAGTTTTTACAGAATTGAAGTTATGCTGATAGTTTATTCCTCAAGTTTCATTAATAGAGGAAACTAACATTCATAATTAAATAGTTGTGAATAGTGGAATACATTAAATTTATTTACATTTCATAATACGGAAATCAAATACATGATCAGAAAAGGACCAACAGGCCTAGCCCATACTTTGAACTGTCTACAACTGAACTGGAATCTTTGGATCTTTTGTACAAACTTCAAGTTTTCAAACAAAGCTTATCAAAATTTATCTTGCTATACTACTATGGTCCTGGGGGCTTCAAGAAAATGGCGAAACCAAAGTCATCAGCAATCATAAAAACAGCTATTTTTTAATAATAGTGTTTCAATTTATGTGAGCAGGTTATTAAAGATTGAAAATCACTAAGTATTCTTATAGATCAAAAATGGCTTTTGGTATGAAATGATTTCGACATCAATTCAGTTTATTCAAACACACAAAAGTACAATGAGAAAAGTAATATACAATGATAATAATAGCCTATCGAGTGACCTGCCTAGCTCAGGTCTGGTGTCAGAGTTTTCAGGTCGCAACTGATCAATTTCATTAATATACAATGAAAAATTGCAACAACAGAAACAATGAAAATAACACAATAAAAAATAAGACAATATTGCTGAATTTTTGTAAATTGACAAATTGTAATGAATTTGAGTTTTTCAGATGAGGGAATTATATTCTACATTAGCCGTCAGGCTCCCTTCGCTCGCCATATCTGTCTAGCCAGGGGGCTCCGACCCCGGCATTTTCATTTGAGCTTGCTTCATTCCATCAGAAAGTCAAAGTACTGAGAAAAGGCAGAAAAGCTGAGGAAAACGTTGAAAAAACGCTGATTTTGGGCGTATCTTTGATGAAATATTAAAGTCACCTCATCACAAAATTTTTATACCCTTGCTAGCTAAACCTCTGTACAAAATTTGACATTTTATGTCTATTTGATGAAAGAACTGAGAATACGCAATAAACCGCTAATTTTGGGCATATCTTTGGCGTTATTTCAAATTCCTTCTAACACAACATTATTACACCCTGGCTGAGCTTCTGTACTAAATTTGAACATTTTCTGTTCATTTGTTCTCGATAAAGCTGTGAAAGCAAAAAAAAAAAAAAAAAACTCTGGAAAAACGCAGATTTTGGGTGTATATTTGGCGTTATTTCAAATTCCTTCTAACACAACATTATTACACCCTAGCAGAGCTTCTGTACTGAATTTGAACATTTTCTGTCCATTTGTTCTCAGATTTTGGGTGTATCTTTGGAAATTTTTCCTAATCCGCTCTTAGTGCGCCTCTAAAGGGCCAACTGAACAAACCTACCAAATTTGAACGTTTTTGGTCCGGTAGATTTTTAGTTCTGCGAGTGAGTGAGTGAGTGAGTCAGTCAGTCAGTCAGTTAGTCAGTGAGTGAGTGCCATTTCGCTTTTATATATATATATATAATATATATAGATTCTAACCTTAATTTTTGCAAATTGACAAATTGCAATATATTGAAGTTTTTCAGATAAGGTTATATATCTAGGTATTATATTCTACATTCTAACCTGGTTCACTCAATTACATTATCATTACTATTAGAAATCATTTAAATATCAAACAGTCCCATCAACCTGAAACTGTTTGTCGTCTAAACGAATTTCTGCTTTTAATCATAATGGTTGTTGGATGACACGGTTGTCTGGCCAAACTGAGCTTTACTTGGAAATTCGATCAACAGCTAATTAAAATCATTTTCGTCAGGTCATCACCTTTTTGGCGTGACGTGGTAGAAGGGGGAGGGGTGAAAGGGAGGAGACGTGAGCCGTGATAAACACGAGATGAACACGGGGCACAACAAGTAGGGGTGGAGGGTGAGTTCTGTTTAGGGGTGAAAGAGCAGCCAGCGAAATACAATGTATTGTTCAAGGGGTGGTTTTCACAACTTGCTATCATCTGTGTTGGTGTGTGTGAGTGTGTGTGTGTGTGTTGGTGTGAGTGTGACTGGATGCGAGCCAGACTAATCCACCGTCAGGTGAGCGTTCTCACGGGCTGTGACTCATTGTGATCTCTGGCTCTCCGGTACTTCATCCCTCTGCTATGATGATGTGAGTGTTGCATGCGTGCGCGCGCTTGTTTGTGCGAGTGTGTGTGTGTGTGTGTGTGTGTGTGTGTGTGTGTAGGTGCGCGCGCGTCAGTTGATGCGATCACAACACGCTCTGACCCGAACCCAGATTAATGACCCGTATTTATGTTTCATCCGAAAATCACCTTGTCTTCATTTAACAATCGTTGTTCTGTTGTACTGCGTTCATGTGATGAGATCTTCGGACCCCAAATTAAGATATTTTGTAGATTGAGATATAAATGTTCTTCACAAATATTGAGATTATTCGCTGATCAGTTTCACAGTAGTAATGTGAAAATTGTTGATACTTGAAACCCCTTGTTTATTCAGATGCATTCTTTGTACTTATCAATTGGATTGAATTTGTATTTCCCCCTCTTTTTTCCAGCACACCACATCAATTTAGTAATATTGTCTTAATTTTCATGTGTTATTTGCATTGTTACTGTTATTGTATATTGATTCTTCTAATTGTATTTTATGTGTGCAGTGAAAATTGTTGGCACTTGAAACCCCTTGTTCAGATGCATTCTTTGCACTTATCAATTTGATTAAATTGGGGGTATTTCCCCCTCTTTTTCCAGCACACCATATCATTTTAACAATATTGTCTTATTTTTAATTTGTTATTTGCATTGTTACTGTTATTGTATATTGATTCTTCTAATTGTATTTTATGTGTGCAGTGAAAATTGTTGGCACTTGAAACCCCTTGTTCAGATGCATTCTTTGCACTTATCAATTTGATTAAATTGGGGGTATTTCCCCCTCTTTTTCCAGCACACCATATCATTTTAACAATATTGTCTTATTTTTAATTTGTTATTTGCATTGTTACTGTTATTGTATATTGCTCTTTCTAATTGTATTTTTTGTATGCAGTGAAAATTGTTGGCACTTGAAACTCTTTTCCAGATGCATTCTTCGCACTTATCAATTGGATTGAATTGGAGTATTTTCCCCCTCTTTTTTCCAGCACACCATATCATTTTAGCAATATTGTCTTATTTTTAATTTGTAATTTGCATTGTTACTGTTATTGTATATTGCTCTTTCTAATTGTATTTTTTGTATGCAGTGAAAATTGTTGGCACTTGAAACTCTTTTCCAGATGCATTCTTCGCACTTATCAATTGGATTGAATTGGAGTATTTTCCCCCTCTTTTTTCCAGCACACCACATTATCACATCAATTAGTGTCAGCTGAGCTTTAGTGTTTACGAGTTTGTGTTTCTTGAATAGTTCCAAATTTTCTTAAATAACTCAATATTATTCGTTAAAAGTGGTAATTGAGTGGAATATTTCTAATTAATTTATCAATTTAAGCCATCTAAATTCAAAATTTATAGTTTTATTGTTTATTTTGGACCAAAATTTTATAAAAATTGTACACTTGAAATTCTAACCTTATCTTGGACTTTGTCACCTATAAATTTGGAAGAAAAATAGCACAAGGACTATCTTATTATTTTATCTTTCAGTGTTATCACATTAGCGTCATTTGCATTGTAAATGAATTAATAAATAAATCTGAGCAATATTGTCTTATTTCTTATGTGATATTTGCATTGTTACTGTCATTGTATATTGCTTTTTCTAATTATTGTATGTTCTGAATAAATTGAAAATAAATTTTGAATCTCCCTCTTCAAAGTTTCTTCCCATTACGAACTGCTTGTTGATGATCACTTTCAAATGCCTAAATTACGACATAGCAGTCTGATTTTCTATGATTAAAAAAGCTATTAGCTTCTACTCATGTTTGTGGAGCGCTTTCGGACGCTGGTTCCTTTTTCAACACTCATTATCGTGAGTGGCTTTTAATCATATAAATCAGACTGCTATTTAAATCTCAATTTATTCATTCACACACTCACAAGTTACAATAACTCAATAATCTATATATATATATATATATATATATATATAAAAGCGAAATGGCACTCACTCACTGACTAACTGACTGACTGACTCACTCACTCGCAGAACTGAAAATCTACCGGACCAAAAACGTTCAAATTTGGTAGGTATGTTCAGTTGGCCCTTTAGAGGCGCACTAAGAACGGATTTGGAAAAATTTCCAAAGATACGCCCAAAATCTGCGTTTTTCCAGCGTTTTTTTAGCGTTTTCTCAGCTTTATCGAGAACAAATGAAGAGAAAATGTTCAAATTTAGTACAGAAGCTCAGCTAGGGTTTAATAATGTTGTGTTAGAAGGAATTTGCAATAACGTCAAAGATACGCCCAAAATTAGAGGGTTTTCAGCGTTTCTTTTGCTTTTTCTCAGATTTATCGAGAACAAATGAACATGAATTGTTCAAATTCAGTACAGAAGCTAAGCTGGGGTGTAATAATGTTGTGTTAGAAGGAATTTGAAATAACGCCAAAGATACGCCGAAAATCTGCGTTTTTCCGGTCTAGTTGTATTGTGATAAAATGAAGTGCACTTGATAATTTTACAGTGTTTCATTAATTTCAGTAACCCTATAGAGAAAATTGAATAATAAAATTACTATCACATTTTATCACTTGAGATTGACCTCTTAATTTTGTGCACTTGTTTGGACTTTGGAGAGTAGCCCAATAAAGAAAATTGAACCACGTAATCACATTCCCATCCCCACTCAAATTTGAGTAACTACTAATCCAAAAATACATTCAAATAACACTGACTTAAGTCTACAAGTTTCCAGTGACAAATCTACTTGATTTATTGATGATTGAGTTAATGTATTTCATTTATATTTTTGTAAATGGGTATTGAAGAGTTGTAAGCTTGATACTAAATGTATTGAGATAAGAAAAGGTTCTTTGATAGTTTTTATTATGTTTCATCAATTTCAGTAAACCTATAAAGAAAATTGAATAATGAAACTACCATTCTTTATTCTTTATCGATTCATACAATGACTACATAATGATAGGGAGAGAAGATTGATACTAGTTGCATTGAGATGAAAAAGGGTACTTGATAGCTCTTAATAGGTTTCATGAATTTCAGTAACCCTATAAAGAAAATTGAATAATGAAACTACTATTCTTTATTATTTAATGGTTCATATAATAAGTACATGATTAGAGAAAAACTATAAAAATAACTATGAAACAACTATGACTAAAAAAGACGATATAGAAAAAACTATGACTTCATTAAATTTCATCTCCACTTGAATTTGAGAGACTACTAATCCAAACATACATTCAAATAACAGTGACTCAAGTCTACAAGTTTCCAGCGACAAATCTACTTGATTTATTGATGACTGGGTTAATGGAATTCACATTACCTGACACTTTTCCGCCGACATGAGGATTTGCAGTAATCCGGGTGGAGGCGGCTGGTGTGCGAGGAAGAGTGGATGAGGGGCGGCATCGGAGGCGGCTTTGAGGCCGGGCGGGGGCGGTGGAAAGAGAGCGACCGACGTCAGTTTGAGAGGCGGCACTGAAGAGGTCTGTTCCTGGCTTGCCGCCTCCTTCTGTTGTTGCTGTTGTTGCTGGTGATGAGACTGCTGTTGTTGCATTTTCGGCAGATATACGCGCCGCGAACATGAGCAATTCACTTTTAATCAGCTGATTATATATGTTATTGTACGACAGGATTCTGGATTGGGGATAACGAGAGTGATAGTACAGGTTGACATTATCCTATTTTATTAAGCGAGCAATTTCTTTATATATATATATATAATATATATATATATATATATATATATATTATATATATATATATATATAATATATATATATATATATATATATATATATATGGTTATGTGATTATCTGGTTATCTAATTATCTTGTTATATGGGTATATGTTCAACAACTCTAACGATGTTCACGAAATTTGGAACAAAGTAGTTTTATGATATGAAGATTCGATTGCACTAGGTCTCAACCCTTGGATAGCTCGCTGAAGGACATTAAAAGGATTTATTCGTCCTTGGAAAAACAGCTGGAAATTTTGTTGTCTGTCGATACCGTAATAATGGAAGAGTGAACGAGTGCATGTGTGTGGGATCATCCAGCTGATCTCACGAGAGAAAAAATTCAGCAAGAGAAACTTATTTTCGTTAATTTATCTTTTTTTAGGAAACATGTTTATTTCAGAAAGTCCAAAATAGTAACTAGATGCTGTTAGTGATACATAGTATATTAACAAATATTGTAGCGAACATAGTAAATCATAGTTAATCGAATTCATAGTATATCTATTTGTAATTGATGATGTGTTTGTTTTTTGAAGTGTGAATAAATTGTTATTTTGATTTGAATGTAGTATAAATTTGAAAAGGGACAGTTTCGGGCATAAGCCTGTTGTGCCTCCTCATATAACTGTAAAAATGATTGTACGACTAAGAGAATGAATAAATTAATATAAACTATAGATTCAATCTTTCGTTACAAATTTTCTATGCTTTTACACTCCGGAGCAAAGCTCGGTACCCCGATATTTGGGGTGAATTGAGAAAATGTTGCAGTTTCAAATCGATAAGTTTATAAATAAGATAATTACTTTCATTCATTATGACTAAGGAGTAAATCAACTAATTTTCTAGATAATTTATACTGTTGACACATAAACAGACAGCCTAAACATTATTCCTTAACGTTTCTTTCATCATCAAGCTCTGTTATATTATATTGGATGACAGGGTTCTGGATTAGGGATAACGAGAGTTATAGCACTGGTTGTCATTATTGGGGTGACTTGGGAGAATGTTGCAGTTTTAGAACTGATCTATCAATAAAACAAATATGACACTAATTTTAATTTATTAGTAAACAAATATATCATAGTAATCTTTTTTCAATTTTCCATTTATAAACATGAAAAACACAAAAACGGTACTATGGAATTATTTCTTTATAAATCAACAATTCAATTCAACCTGAAGGCTAGCAATTTAACATACTTTATATGGATAATCCTTAAAGTAAAATTCTAGCGTTGTAGTGAGGTTCACGTTATAATGGCCGTGGAGAGAGATAGGAGAACAGCATCTATTTATTTATTTATTCATTGATACATAGATACAATATCATTCTCAACTATGAATGATTGGGGGAGGAACAACAGGCTTTAAGCCCAAAACTGTTCCTTTCCCAAATTTAGTTAGAAATTGTCCAAAAATAGGTTATGTTTACACTTCACGATTTTGTCCAATTTTGAGTCCAAAATATTTATAAACTAGGAATTCAGAATTTAGGAGAGTTGAAAACCAAAGCAAATTCTCTGCCTTGCCACTGCCTTCTATAGGTGATAGCTGATACCATTATATCTGATGTAATATTAAATCTTCAGACTTGTTCAAATAATCAATAATATTTTAATAGTCAAAAAAAAATTTTTTTTAATAATTTAATAATAAATTTTTGTAATAATTGAGATTGAAGATTTAGTTGATTAATCATATTTCTACATTGTTGTTAAACGATCTGGCAACACTGCGGAGATGGAAGTGGATAGCGCTATCTGCTTTATCGAATTGAATTGAATTGAATTCTTTATTGTCGTTAAACACATAGTGCAATAGACATAGTAATCAGGAAACAAGAATTATAGACAAGGATAGCAACACCATTGTCAATCAAATACTGTCATTATAACGTGGACCTGACTATAGTAGCGTAAACTTCTTATGCGAAGGTTTCCTTTCATTTCAAAGCTGATATTTAAATTTATATTTCATTGCTGAATATTCATTTTTCAAAGCCAATATTCCAAAGCTGAAGACCTGGAATTGGGAATTGCGAGGTTCGAATATATATATATAAACATATCATATCATATGACATATAAACATATCAATGACCTTCATCTATATCCTACACTTATGATTATTTCATGATGTATTTTTCAATGCCGAAGCAAAACATCAAGTTTTGAACCGTACTTATAGCCTACGAGATTAGGTTCCCTCTGCAAAGTATCAAGGGTAATCAAGTGGTGATACTCTCTCTCTCTCCTCGCCTGCATTTAGAATGCACAGCATGAGGGTGTGTTACACAGGAGGAGCTGAGCGGAAGAGTGAGTGATACTGCGACAAAGTGGAGCAAAGTCATTTGTAAGGGGATCTTCTTAGGCTGTTAAGTTTAAAGTACAATTTGATTTATAAATAATTGAAGCCGGCGAGGCGGAACGAGTGAGGGAAGGGTGTCAATGAAGGGTTGCCGATCTTGAGAGTTGGTTTGGGGGGCGGTAGGTTTTAGCGTGATAATGTTGCTGGGGGCGGTAGGGCGGGGGCAGTAGTATTGGCTTCGGGGGCCTCGTTGTGTCGGTCTGTCAAGTTCCCAGGCGTTGAAGCTCGCCGCTCCACTGAGTGAACTCAACACTCTAAATACGAACACTGCCATCCCAACACAGTTACCTCCTCGCATTCAAAGCTCCTCTGTCAACTGTACATCGCAACTATAATCCCTTGACTGCATGACAACTATAATTGTATATATAGTCCCTATATATAGTATTATAGTATTATATATAGTCCCTATATATTGTATATATAGTTATATATAGTCCCTTGACTGCAACTACATCTTCTATAATCCTCGACTGTACACTCTAATACCCCGAACATCTGAAGAGGGTTCTGCATTCTATTATAGGCTATTGATTACTGGATAAGGATTGCGGAGCTGTTAGTTTCATACTGGCGATTCATCGTGTGCTCCACTGTAATCTCTATGTAGAAGACGATTATGTTTGGACTCTCTGGCGACTCCTAGATGAAATGAAGATGATTATATACTATATATAGATAGTATGAGCTTTAATAGATGTGGATCTATGATTGGAGTGAGAAGATAATGATAGTGAATCTAGAAAAAAGTCAATTCACAATAATAATAATAATAATAATAATAATAATAATAATAATAATAATAATAATAATCATTATTATTGAACGAAAATCCAAATTAAATGCTGTAATTCACCCCGAAGACTTCTGCTACTGCAAATATTGACAACAGGGTAAACAGCTAGATAGAAATTTTTAATTCACAATGTTACCCAGGAACCAGGAATGAACTTCTTGGAGATGCTCCTTGAGGAATCAATCATCCTTATTTTATTTTTACAATTTTTAGTCAAACTTGATGCAATAAACCAATTTATTTTGTTATCTGTACACGAATATGTGAAGGGATGCCACTATCTACAATTTTGTACATTTGTGACGGCATCATTTCTAATCTCAAATCCATGTATTTTTACAATTTTCAGTTGAATTTGATACAATGTATCTTAATATTAATTTTGTCATTTATACATGGATAGGCTGTGTGGAAGGATAGGTACTAACTACAATCTTGCTTATTTCAAATTAAATCAATTCATTTGTCATTTGAACAGAAACAATATAGAACATTTCAATGAGAGAAGCATATAACCTAGATTTCAATTCAATCAGGTAAGATAGCCACCTCTAATACAAGGCCGCTGCCTACGATATTGCAACGTCGCAGTGTAGGCCTAGAATCTAATACATGATTGGTGAAAAAGATTTAAAAAAATACCAGCTGATCTTTTTAAACTTGTTTAAACTTGTTTCATGTTTTAGATTGTAGGCCTACACTGCGACGTTGCAATATCGTAGGCCGCGGCCTTGTATTAGAGGTGGCTATGGGTAAGATCAGAAATATTATTTGAGACATCATCTTTTCTAACCTCAATCCTACTTAATTTTTGAACGAATACAATATTGTATTGGACTACAGTAGAACTATCAAGGAAAACACAGACTTATACACCACGAATACGCGCATTTTACTTCTCATCAGCTAATGCTATTCTTATTATATCTATATGTGTACAGAAAAAGTAAGATACAGACTTGAGTGAGATGCGTACAAACCTGAGCGCCATGAACACGCGCTGATATTCATCAGCTGACGCTAAGCTTATATCATAATTATATATATTTGTACAGAAACAGTTTGAAAGAGGTATAATCAGCTGATGAAAAGCAAAATGCGCGTGCACATGGTGTATAAGTCTGTACGAACCAACTTTCTGAAAAGTGTGATCTTTGCTGAGAATGAAAATGTATTTCTTGAAAATAGGAAATGTATGCCAATGTAGATGTTTCCGTAAGTATTATGAGTACTTAGAGAAACATTAGCGTAAGTAGATATCCCATGGTATAGGGAATTTATGTAGCAACTTTTACTGTTATCTCAAGCCGATTACTGTCGATTATTGTCAATTTGTACTGTTTTGTTGGGGTGAGAGTGTATGAACGGCACAATTTGAGAGACTACCAGCGTCACACAGCTTCATGGGAAAGAACTAAGTGAACTATCAGCTTGAGATAACAGTAAAAGTTGCGACAGAAACGCCCTATTCCATGGGATATCTACTTATGCTATCGTTTCTCTATGGTATTATCATATCAATTGTGTTGTGTCGGCTTGAATCCTTGGTGAACTAACTTCGATGTGTATGTGATTCATTTAGCAGGGTAACCTTTATCGTCAACCTCCAAGTCGATGCCTATCGGTGAGGGAGAAAGAAAACTCTTTCATGAGAAATGAACCCCGGCTAAATAAGAGCGCAGAAAGGGGTTAGCTGGTTGGGAAGGTGCAAAGTTGTGAAAGCGGAAATCGAATCGAAGGCCGGTGAAGCGTGACCTGAGTGAGAGAGAGAGAGTGAAAGTGGATTGACCGGCTGATGTGTTGGTTGGTTGGTGGGTGGGGGGGAAGTTAGAAGCGATTGAGATGCTGATGGAGTGTTGAAGGCATCCAGTTGCGGTGGAGGGGTTGGCGTGGTGTGTACTCGGCAAAGGTATAAAGAGGTTGTTAGGTTGGAGGTTATAGAAGGGCTCGGGTGTTTAGGGGATCAGTGGATGCTTTGCAGGAAGAAAGGAGGCGCTGCGCTGCGTCTCTAAGGAGAGCTCAAGAGATGTTGGCCGCGGTTGAGAAGTGCGGGCTTAAGAAAGAGGTCGTGCCAGCGCAGTAAACAGCCGTCGCCCCTCTTCCGCGATGCGCTAAGCCCGCCATCTCTCTCTAACCTCGGAGGTTACGACCCCTAACATTTAGTCTTCTACTTTGTGCTCTCACCCACCCTCGAACATCCACCGATTTAACTAGCTAGCTCTTTTGCTGCCACCTCACCTCCGGGTTACAAATTTATCTCGCCCATCCTCCCTCAATTTGAGGTGTGCAGCATCTAATCCTGGCGCTTCTTCCCTTCCTTTTCACTAAACACCTGTCACTTTACGCAATCTCATTGGAGGAGTCTAATTTCGTTCCACTTCTTCAACACATATTTTAGGTGATGCTTTCTTGATCCATTATTTATTTAGCGTATGGCAGATATATGGCACAACAAATATATAGCTCATGAGTCTCAAATGCCTACATAAACACTGTAAATTTCCAAATTCTTTGAGATGTTGTGTAGTTTTCGGTCAGGAGAACATAAGTTTGTCTGACCGCCATTATTTGCTAGTCCATTTGATCCATTCCCAGCTGCGATGTATTAACACACTTTTTTCTATGTATTTCACACGATATACAGTCAAATATTTAAGTAAATAATCAAATTCTTTTAGTATGACTGTAGTACTTTCACTTACAGTCAGTAAGTAGAAGAATTTGATTATTTACTTAAATATTTGACTGCATGTCGTGTGAAAAACATAGAAAAAAGTGTGTTTACACATATTTTATATGTGAAAAGTACCGTCTTGAATTGTCAAGTATTTCTCCAATAGGGTGAAATTGAACAATTGAAGGAATGTTGTCAGTTCCACATAATTTATTTGAGCCAAACTGAAGTTTCAATGCACTTGAGGCATCATCACAAGCAGTTTTTCTTGGTTAGACTGAACAAATTCCTTTTATTTCACCTCAATATAGAGGGATCCCAAAAAATCTCTGTTCATAGTGTGCTTTTGATTCCTCATTTATGATTTTCACACAAAGTGATCGAGAGAGGAAAATGGCTCGAGCTATTTTTTTCTGAATTCAGATAAGATTATGACTTACAAGAATTCCCTCCGATTTACGATTATGACTAGCCTATTTTGTTTTGTCTCTATCATAATCCATGACGAAAATGATTCTTGTGCAGTCTTTGAAGCCAATTAATAATAATTATAATAAAATTAATAAATTGTTTCGATCAATTTTATTTCCATTATTAATTTAGAAATATGAAGAGAATAATTTGAAAGAATCTGGAATTCTTATACTGTTTAATAGTTTGTATACTGTTATACTGTGTATACATGATCCTGCCGAAATATCAAGAGATACTGTATTTATATCAATAATTATAAATATAATTCATATTGATAAATTTAAATATATTCAATTAAATATAATTTATATCAATAATTATTGTGAAGTGCCCTCCTGATCAGATAACGTCTTTGAAGTGAGGGAGGTATAATAATTGGAATACGGCGGAATCTAATAGAAACATGTTCAAAATCGTGGAAATAGTTATTTGTGCAACTAGTGCGCAAAGTGACAGTTTGCTGCACCGAAAGAAACGTTTATGCACGAGCCGTAGGCGAGGGCGGAATGGTTTCTTGAGTGCAGCAAAGGAACTTTGCGCACGTATTTCACATAAAATTTTTCCTACAGTTATCATTGAATATGAGGAGTGGTTGATTATAGGTAAAATGATGTCTGAAATCCATCAAATGTTTGTCTGTATAAATTTGTTATTAATAGCAACTTCAATCTATTTTGAACTTGATAATCCAATTGAAAATTAATAATCGATAATTTATTCAAATTAATCCAATTAATTTGAAAATTTCGAGTAAATCTTAATTTCTAAATAATTTATTCAAGTAAGTTACAATACATTCTGGTTCATACACGAATCTACAATAAATTACAGTACAACAGCCAATTATGCAGCAAATTTCACATATTATGAAAACTTATTAATTACAATGAAGATTGAATGCAACATTAGAATATTGATAATATAGTATTGTAATATAACTACATAAATCAGCGGTGTTTCAACAATGAATAAATGATAATTTCAATGAATAAATATACACCCCACTATATATTATATGTGTTGGGGTATAAGTAATTAGTTGCTTATTGCGTGTAATAATTACTATTTACAAACTTCATTCACTGATATGGGATTAAAGTTTTTTATAATAAAATTAGTAAAAATGTATAATACAAACAAACAAAATTATGGAATTAGTAAATAAATATTAATGTTCTATTAAGGATAATAATAAGAAAGGTTATTTTTAGAAAAATGAAAAACAGTAAAGAGTGGAATGAAGAATAAATAGTTTCAATATTTACAGTCTAACTAAATTTTCACAATTTTCCACTCCAATATCAACCAACCAGGAAAATAAACTTTTCTTGAACCTGTGTCTATTGAATTCTTCCCTAATGTAACTTGGTATTGAATTATAAATTTTTGGTCCCAAATATGTGTAGTTTCTTTGCCCAAATGTAGTGTTCATCCTTGGTACTATTGAATACGTGTTTCTCTGCCTTGTTTGATGGTTATGATCTGCCAGTCTTATGTGTTCGTTGTTTCTCCTCATTCGCGTGATGATAGCCTGGATGTAGAGTTGTCTTACACTCAGTACTTTACTGTCCTTGAAAAGAATGTTCGTGGGGAATTGATTCTCCTTGAAGCCTATTATTTTTAGTATTCGTTTTTGAAGTTTATAGAGAGGTTCAACATGTGTAAAATTCGTAGCTCCCCAGATAATTATGACGTATCTTAAAATTGATTGCACTAAAGAAAAATAAACAGTTTTTAATGTCTCATAGTTGAGGATTTTACGGAGTTGATAGAATTTGTAGAGAAGCTTCCTGATCCGGGTAATTGATAGATTAATGTGCTTGTCCCATTTGAATTTGTTGTCCACTATTGTTCCTAAATATTTTATTTCATTGACTTGTTGAATTGAAGGGCAATCACACGGGTTGTTGGTGCTTCCACAGTGATGCAGGATTATTGAAGAATCCGGTGGTCTCGTCCGTTCTGTCAGAGAAAAGGCTAAAAATTTCGTTTTTGTTGCATTTACTGTAAGCAAATTTTCTCTTAACCATTTATCGACTTTGATCAATTCTTCCTGTGCCAGATTAAAAACTTCCTCCCAGGTGTTTCCTTCAAATAGTATACACGTATCATCAGCAAAAGCTATTACTCTTCCTCTTATCTTAATTGAACATAGCTCATTTGCATATGCCAAATACAGAATTGGCCCAAGAACTGTTCCTTGGGGAATCCCAAACTTCATCGTTCCCTCTGAACTGAGATGTTCTTCAACTTTGACTTTTTGACGCCGGTCACAGAGGTATGATCTAAACCATGCTAGAGGAACTCCTCTAATTCCCATGGCTTCTAATTTCTTCAGCAGCAAACTGTGATTAACAGTGTCAAAAGCTTTTGCTAGGTCCAGGAACACTGCTGCACATTTTTTGTTATTTTCTAGCTTATCTGTGACAAAATTTGACAATTCTAATACCGCATCTTCTGTACTCCTCCCCTCACGAAAACCAAATTGATTCCTAGATAGTAAGTTGTTTTTTTCCATGTAATTCACAAGACGTTTCTTTACCAGTTTTTCCAAAATCTTAGAAATATTGCTTATAAGTGAAATAGGCCTGTAATTGGTGGCATTTGTTTTGTCGCCTCCTTTATGTAATGGTCTAACACATGTCTCTTTCATAGCTTTTGGAAAAATTCCTTTTGACAGACTTAAATTGAATATGTGAATTAATGGTTTTACAATTACATTTTTTATCGACTTCAATGTTCTATTATTGATTCCATCAAGTCCTGGAGCACTGTCATTTCGCAAACTACTAATAGCTTCAAGAAGCTCATCTTCAGTTACTGGGTGAAAGTAGATGGAGTGTAGAGCTCTTGTAACAGGTTTATATTGGGATATGATTTGGTCTAGTGGTTTTCTTAAGGAATCTATTATTGTCTCCGCCATTTCTTCACCTACATTTGTGAAAAAGTTATTCATGTGGTTGAGCACAGTTTCTGGATTCTCCTTTAGATTGAAAATCCTATCATCTATTTTAATAGCATTCAATTTCATTTTTGTTTTTGATTTAGAGTCAGTAGCATCTTTGATTACTTTCCACATTTTTTTATTATCCTTTCCAGCTTCATACAATTCTCTCTATAGTATTGGTCCTTTGTTTCATGAATTAAAGCTGTGAGTGTATTCCTATACCGACGATAGAAGTTGGTTAAGTTAATGTTGTTTGGGTCTTCCTTTCTTCTTTTGTTGAGAAGATTTCTGGTTCTTATTGCTGCTACTATACCTCTGGTGATCCATGGTTTGATGGGTTTGTACTTCTTCTGCCGCCGATGCTGCTTGATATTATTTTGTATATGTTGTCTCAGAGTTGATAAGAAGGTGTCATAAGATGTATCTGGATTATTATCTTCTAAAACATGAATCCACTCCTCATTCAGTAGTTCATTCTTCAAGCTATTAATGTCTATTTTCTCGTTTATTTCATGTG
This sequence comes from Nilaparvata lugens, assembly GCF_014356525.2. Classification (NCBI taxonomy): domain Eukaryota; kingdom Metazoa; phylum Arthropoda; class Insecta; order Hemiptera; family Delphacidae; genus Nilaparvata; species Nilaparvata lugens. Next base: position 19,676,751 of record NC_052505.1, read on the forward strand.
TTCCAGTTTCATTTGCACTATTTCTCGAAATATGTTGCACTCCTAGAATTGTGGTGAAGTGGTCAGTTATTGTTGATTCATAAATGATTGGAAAAAGATTATCTCTGGAGTTGGTAGCAATGTGATCTATGCAAGAAGCAGTTTCTGTTGTAGTTCTGGTTGCTTGTTTAATGCAGAGTCTGAGCCCATGCTCGCTTAGAAGATCGCATAAATTTGGTTTAGATCGCATAGATTGGTTTAATTTTTAAACCAATCAAATCATGAATGAAAAAATATTATTTGAAATAATGAATAATTAATAATATTCAAAATGTAAAATTTAATGAGTTCTCATTTCCATTTATTTGAAAATCAGAAAAAAATAGAATAAATTTGCATTCAAAATACATGCCAACAATGCCAACAGCTGATTATGATGGCTGCAAGATAATAAGCAAAGTATTAAGAGTAGGCAAAGTAATACTTTGCGCACTAGAGCGGAAAAGTGATTCTTTGCGTTCTGTAACCAGTGCAGGAATGGTCACTTTTCAAGGTAACTGTAGGAAAAATATCATTACTATTTTGAAAACTTTTGCGATGAATTCACTTTTTCCCGTTACCCGGGACCCGGATGTCAATTATGAATCATGAATATGCTTGATTCATAAAAATAAATACTGTACGGAAATTTTCGATTTTACAGGATTTGTATGTCAAGGAAATCACTCACATAGACGAATTGACTCAACAGATTTATCTGACTGCTATCAAATTTAGCGAGTCTAATGTTGAAAAGCGTTAATGTTTTGAGGCTCTCCATTGTAAAGGCTAGTTGATAAACACCTCTAAAACTTCAATTAACGAGCAAAATCAGAAGGGCCATGCAATTTATGGCAGACTTTTAATCAACAGTGAATATCTACAGCGATGGTTTACCAAAGCCGTGGTGTTTGTGGCACAAATAGCCATGTATATTCACGGTTAACAAAAGCAAATAGGAAAGTAAACAACAAATAACAAATTCGAAACACAGTGACCCGCATCGGTTCCTTTTGAAACGATCCACCTTCTAGCATCAATTCATTCAAAGTCACAAAAACGATTTTCACCTATTGATACAACAGTTTAGTCTACTTCCTCTCCATTGGAATTTCAGATTCAAAGTGCATCCCTATTCATGAATTGTTTGATGTTGTCTCTTTCAACTCAACTATTGACTTTGATAAAACCGATTTATCAAAAACTGTTTCGGTAAAGGGTTTATTATTGTTTTGATGTGACTCAAATGGTTGAAAATTGATATAGGTCAATGTAGCATTTGTCATTTCGAATTCAATATTTTATTCACGAAATAATATTTCTCTTTCACGAAATGAGATTTCAATCTCATAGTGGAAATATTATTCATCTTTGTAGAAACTCATTCGCAGTATGCTCTGTGTAATTGGGCTTAATTGGGTACAATAATCATAGACTTTAGACTTGAATTTCATTCCAATATTTCCCTTAACATGTTTAGCGTTAGCTGAATATAAGTTCATGATATAATCAATAATTTTTCAATTATCTCTTCTAGGACGTTGTATTCATCAATCTTTCTAATGGAAATTCATTTTTATTGTTTTCAGATGGAAATAAATTGGAAATTGCATCTGTTCAAATGCTAATTAATGGATAATTATTATTAAACGAAAATCCCAATTAAATGCTGTAAATTACCCTGAAGACTTCTGCTACTGCAAATATTGACAACAGGGTAAACAGCTACATGGAAATTCGATGAGCGCTACTACACAAAAAATCTGGTGTGGCGCACTCACACAACTTTCCTTGCCGTTGTGAAAATTGATCACCTGACGCTAGTGTTCCCGCGCATCACAAGTCTACTATTCAAAGATTTGAGCCAGCAGGTGACAGGGCAATAACGCTTTAGACACACGAGGTCTGCTATCTCCTCATAGTGAATCATTTAATAGAATCAACAGTTGCCAACAGTTTGCAATTGGATAATCACATTTTCGTGTACACGGACGCACATACACTCATACACTCATACACACACACTCACACACACACACACACACACACACACACAAACACACACACACACACACACACAAACCACTTTTTTGGACTCAGGGGGCCTTGAAACGTATATTATAAATTGGGGTAAGCAAGTTTTTTTCGGAAAGCAATACTTTCCTTACCTATGGTAATAGGGCAAGGAAAGTAAAATTATTTGTCAGCCCGGAAAACGAACCCAGTACCTCCTAATTCCCGGGCTGACAAATAATTTTTGTATAGTAGCGCTCATCGAATTTCCATGTAGCTGTTTACCCTGTTGTCAATATTTTCAGTAGCAGAGGTCTTCGGGATGATTTATAGCATTTAATTGGGATTTTCGTTTAATAATAATTATTTTTTGTTCTCTTTGAATGGGCATTGATGCCAAAAACCTTGTACAGTAATATGAGCGTATGATTGTACTCAGTGCAAATAGAAAAATATACAATTATTATTTAACGAAAATCCTAAATAAATGCTGCACAAATCACCCCGAAGACTTCTGCTACTGCAGACATTGACATCAGGGTTAACAGCTAGATGGAAATTCGATGAGAACTACTATCCAAAAATTAGTTGCCAGCCCGGGAATCGAACCCGGTATCTCCCAATTGCTAGTCAGGAATGCTCACCCTCACACCAAACTGACAATCTCTGGATAGCAGCGCTCATTTTATACGAAGCCATAGCGGCCTACCAGTTACAGGTGGAATTAAATAGAGATAGCATTTATTCAAATGCTAATTAATATATAATTATTATTTAACGAAAATCCTAAATAAATGCTGTAAATCACCCCGAACTGCTGTTAACCCTGATGTCAATGTCTGCAGTAGCAGAAGTCTTCGGGGTGATTTGCAGCATTTATTTAGGATTTTCGTTAAATAATAATTATATATTAATTAGCATTTGAATAAATGCATTCTCGATTCAATTCCATCTAGAAAAATATACCTTGAATGTTATCAAAATTTTTTGATCCTTCCGATTAATAATCTACCGCAAGGTTTAACCGTCTACTTTTTCACAATACAGCAGATGGAAATTATGCCTTTTCCCAGTATTAAAACTTTACAACAATGAGAGTATGGAACCACTTTTTTGACGTAGTTATACCAACTCACAATCCGTGACTAGAGCTTAGTATGACTAGAATGCTTTTGGATAAAGGGTTGTAATCGTTGCTATGAAGAAAGGAATTAGTGTGTGGCAGGAACGAGAGGATTTTCTCTCGCTATTCTTTTTCTTCCCTACACTTTTTTGTTGAATTCTTACGGCGTCTCCCGCCAACAGATTAGGAGTTTCATTAATCAGTCTTGAAAAAGTGTTAATGTCATTACGTATTTCCCAAAGGGGGAAAAAGTGTCTGTTGTGAGAAGTGGCGAAGATAAGAGATCTGTTTCTCAACGTGAATTCATCCTTCCGAGCTGAAAAACACGCTTCTAAGCTTCCGTTAACGTTTACTGTGGAAACGTTCATGACTGAAGTTGGTCGCTTCCTGTTCAATCGACAGTATCTCGGAAAAAGTAATAAATGAGCAATCTGTCTGAGTTATACAGTAATTAGTGAACTGCGGTAAGAAAAATGCTGAAGAAAATAGGGCAGTGGTTGCAAAACAAAACAATTATTACACTCTTGTGGAAAACCTACTGGTAGGGAAAGTGATTGATGGATTTTAGCAGCGGGTGAACACTGGAGAATTTCATTTTACATGATTGTTCTACACCGTTTTTTGTCAGTGATTATTTGGAATACGTAATACCCCAGTCTCAATCATGCTTGTCAGATCCACTGAATTTCCGTTGGATTCTATTCATTACTTGATAGGCCTTTACAATCTAATTGAAAGATATTCTTTCAATTATGGAGAAATACCACAACATCTCATACCATACAATCAAATTACTTTACAATCTACTTCATAATATTGTTTGATTTGCAATACAAGGCTTTCATATAGGAGCATGATTCTCTCTGTGAGAGTTCCAGTCTTACTCTTGAAGAGTGAACACTATAGTGAGGTCCACGTTATAATGGCAGTGTTTGATTAGCAATGCTATTGCTATCCTTTTCTATCATTCAACAAAGCGGATAGCGCTATTTCTTTCTCGCTTTGCTCTGCTGCCAGATCATCGTCTGTGTGGAATTAATAATTAATCAACAAAATATTTCGTCTTGATTAGGAAAATTCATTATGTGTTACAGTGTTACAGTGTGGAATTAATAATTAATCAACAAAATATTTCGTCTTGATTAGGAAAATTCATTATGAAATCATTAAAAAATATAGTTTCTTGCTTGATAAAATATAATTGGTTATTTTAAACGAGAATGAACAGTTGATATTACATTAATAAACTGGTATCAGTTACCCTCCATAGAGGGCATTGACAAGACAGAGGATCGGCAACGTTGGTCTCCTATGTTTCTCCACAGTCATTATAACGTGGACCTCACTATAGGCCTTCACAATCTTCTTCACAATATTGTTTGATTTGCAGTACCAGGCTTCCATAGAAGCAAGATTCTCTCTATGAGAGTTCCAAAATATTACTCTTGAGGAACGAACACTAGGCAATTTAGTGGGTATTTTCCCGGAGTGACTATGCCGGAGACCCACGACAGTGCTGAGCTCCTCATACATGGATATCCTGGGGATGCACGACAGTGTTGAATGCCTCCTCTATATTTGGCTAACAGCTCAGGGATAATATTGAAATTCCCATTTAAGGTGGCCTTAGATGACGAAGCAATTAGTGCATTGGTTAGGATAGGATATACAAAGCATGAATAATCATCATTAATATTTTGCATAAAAAATATGCCTGGAAGATACTGAAACTATTGAAAAATTCATTTGGACAATACTTCGTCGCTATTGATCTGTTATAGGGTTTCCAAGTGAAGTATTGAGATGAAGGTAGTAATTTTCAATGTACTTCAAAGTACTCCAATGTACATCATCATCATCATCATCATCATCATCATCATCATCATCATCATCATCATCATCATCTCCTTACAAGGATTAGGCTTTATTGGCCTGCACCGGCATCCATTTCTTTCTTGGTCTTCCTATGCCTCGTTTTCCTTCGGGCTTGTACTCCCATGCTAATATTGAGAGCTTATTGGATGGCATTCTGAACTAGTAGTTCTGTGAACAGTAGACCTCACGTAGTATTCTCATCCACAAGCACCTGATTGAAACTTATGGAAATACAGCAATAGACTGGCTTCTCCACCCATCTGTGTCAGCTGATTTATGATGAATAATTCTATAATCTGATTTTTCTCTTATATTGGCGTATGAAGGAGGCTCCTTTCTCCTTTTATATTATCCATGAAATGCGAAATTCCCAAAAACCTTGTATATACGTCGACGCGCAATTAAAAAAGGAACATACCTGTCAAATTTCATGGAAATCTATTACCGCGTTTCGCCGTAAATACGCAACATATAAACATATAAACATTCAAACATCTAAACATTTAAACATTAAGAGAAATGCCAAACCGTCGAATTGAATCTTAGACCTCACTTCGCTCGGTCAATAAATGAGTAGACCAATTTTCCCGATATTTCTCCAGAATATCCAATACTTCAAAAATGAGTTCATCATAAGGATGCACGCAGTAACAGTCAGCTTACTTTTGAATTAATATTAGAAATTGAGAGAGGTAAACATTTAGAGGATAGGGGCAATATTTGCAATGAAATCTGATTGAAGCTAGACTATAGGGGTTGACAGGCGAAGGGATTTGATTTGAAGAGCAGAAAGGAAAAAGACGGGACTGGTGGAGAGCTAATGTTTCAAAGAGAGGATCAAAAGGTGGAAAAGTATTGAGGGCGCAACGGAGCTCAGGTTCGGAGAAGGGGAATGACGGAATATTTTGTAAAAGCATTTTGGCGCGTTACTTCTTTTATTTGTCCGGACTTATAGCGCTAATTGACCAGGGTGGTAGATGGAAAAAATCTCGTTAAAGTTTTGAGCCAGAAAATGACAGACACTTATCAAGGTTCTGGACTGTGTTTGTTGAGTGATGATCATTATCATGATGGCGGCATTAAATGCGGGTACACGCTACTTCATGGTGATGCTCCGTTTCTGACGCTCACCTGACGATGTACGGTCGGGTGAAAGTTGAGCCTTGGTCTCAAACAACACATCACAATTTGAAACTTCTCATTGACATCCAAATATTCTTGTGAAAATGAAAATACAGGTGTTGAAAGCTCTGCATCATTTGGGCAACGTTTCAATTAGGCTAAACCTGAACGATATTAGGCTTGTGAAAATGAAAATACAGGTGTTAAAAGCTCTGCATTATTAAGGCAACTTTTCAATCAGGCTAAACCTGAAGGATTTTAGGAATGTATCATTTCTAGTTTCTCAATAAACTAGACTCCAAGATTGTCTGTTGAAAAAAATGGAATTGGAGTTCAAGTGAAGCGAATTTCAAATTTTTCGAAAGATTGGAAAACTCGAGCTCTGTTGGAAGCTCAGATGATTATACAAGTTGAATAATAATAGAAAATTGAGAATAAAAGTATTAAATAAGCCTCGAATATCCAACTGGATTTGAACTGTACCAAAATTCATGTCTGAATTGGAACAGTTCTGGCCATTCTCTAATTTCTCTCAAGGACTTCTGAAAGCACGTAAAAGGAACGCTATAGTGAGGTCCACGTTATAATGGCAGTGAAGAAAGATAGGAGAAAAACGTTGCCAAGTCTCTCCATTTTGCCACTGACTGTACACAGATGTTACTCAATTCATCCCATTAAATTTAATCTAATAATAATTATCATTTCCTTGATGAAATAATCAATCTAATGTCAAATCAATCAAGAAAATATATTTTTTATAATTTGATTCAAAAATTTGCTTTCATAACTAAGTTCATATTTCTATTTTTATTCAAACCTGAAATGGCGGCTAATTTAAAAAGCTGTGATACAACAATCTGAATTTCAAAACAACAGAAATTGAGTTATTTGGTAGGTATTCTATTTCAATTTCTTTTTAAAATAATAGAAAAATAGAAATCCTATTTAAAAATAAGTGATTTCAATAGATTAATTCTGAAATAACTTTTCAATATTATTTATACCGGTACGAGTAGGTCTAACCTATACGGGTAGGCTAACTGAAGCATGGATGAAGTCTAGTATGGTTAGTTATCAACTTTTAAAATGCTATTTCAGGTATTTTAATTTGTGTTTCCCATACGGTAATGTTTAAAAATTATATCATTGTTTTAAAAATACATTTTAAATCAATTATACGACTTGTGTACTCAAGTATTTTGATAGAATGAAGAAAAAAATGGCGGCTGAGAATTGTTTGTTCAGTTTTGTACAGTCACTGTCAAAAGTAAATATAAAATATTCTGGAAGATAGACAACATTGCAAAGCGAGAGAGAGATAGTGCTATCTGTTTTGTTATATGATAGAAAAGGACAGCAACAGTATTGTCAATCGTACACTGCCATTATAATGTGGACCTCACTATAGGATACGTTCACTTCTACACTCAACAGCAAGTCATCTTCGGCCGTAGATATTTCGGAAAAAATCTTAAAATAAATTGTTCATAGGACGCGTTCAGAATAGCAATATTCTATTTATTGATCCCATTCTAATGATTTCTGATTCATTTTTGACTCAGATAATGCTTGAAGAAGCGTTCCAATTCTCAATCAACATTCTATATCAGAACCTACTTTCCTTTGGTCTTCTGGTCTATTGTCGTATGAAATACACATTTCCGATTATAAATGTACCAACTATTATAGTTTTGTCAATTGATTAATTGAAAATGAAAAAGATGCATCAATCTTGACTAGTTTTGTTGATGATATTTCATTGAATCGAATCAATCTTGACTAGTTTTCTTGGTGATATTTTATTGACTTGTTTAGGAATGATCAATAAATACTGGTTTTTATAAGTATATAGGTGCGTACAGATTTACGCTCCGCGAACATGAACAATTCACTTTTTATCAGCTGATGCCAAGTTTTTTATATCTGTATCTTACCGTTTCTGTAAAAATACAGATATAAGCTGATTAAAAGTGAATTGCTTATGTTCGCGGCGCGTATATCTGTACGCACCTTAAGAGCTTCTGTGCTCGTGCATTGTAGATTAACAATCTTCACAGTTCCTTTGTTTTTCAAGCCTTCTATTGATTTATCTGAAGGAAGATTATAAACTCTAGTTACAGAAAATTTCAAAAGAACCTCTTCGATGGAATTAAGAAAAGTTTTCTTAGGGAACGGCACTATGATACTAAAGTTAATAAAACAAAACTCAAACTGGAAAGTAGATAGACAAAGTTTGACAAAGATTTCTTTGCACTTGGATTATATCGGAGCTGAAACTTTTCAATTTCCGTCATAGTATCTTTTTCACACTTTATTCGATCCGTACAATTTTGCAGACTTCGCCTTCCACGCGATGTTTGCGCTCGCAAGAAGTAAAGAAGGAAAAGGTTAAAGAGAGGAGACAAACGAGGGCGGGGGAAGAAGCCTTTTTAATTGGTATGCAAAGAAAGTGGGTTCGACGAATCAGCCGGGCACTGAGCCAATATTGATCTACCCTGATTGCCAGAGTCAACCTGGCGGAGCATTCCTCTTTGTAGCTGACAACTCGGATGAACGGGAGAGGAAGCAAGGAGCACGAATGACGATAAAAGAAAAGAGCGATTGGGGATGGGAGATGCTCTTTTCCACGTTTGTTGGTTAAGTGACGTGAAGTACCCCTTTTCATTAAAATGCTGCTGAATACGGTAAAGGGTGGAGTTGTGGAAAAAGGGTTGTCGTACTTGTATTGAGATGTTGGAAAATAATTTATTCTCACCAGATATTCATTGTTTTTGAGTGAGTGAGAATGAATGAGGAATTGCTGAATTTAGTCCACCGATTACAAGTAGAAAATAATGGGAGATGAATGATAGGTAATCTTCATATTATATTCCTCTCAGACTCATTCATGGGAAGAAGTCTGAAACAGTTATTGAACAGAACTTATCCCAATCTCAGAAACGATTGAATCATGGCCGGATTCCTTTTTACATAAAGGCTATAGAAAAATCGCCTCATATCAAGAATTTACTGACCATTCAGGCATGCTGGTTGAGTGTTAGCTGGTTGATTCATTTAACAACTGGAAATTTGAGTAGCATGTACCTAGCAGATAACGTTACTTGTAATTTATATCAGTCTCTGAATGAATTAGTAGATAAAAAGGGAATTATCAGAATAAAAAGGTTTTCGTCTCTCTTAGGGTGATGTGGAAAGCAAATAGGGACCAGTTGTCTCAAAAAATTAAATTTGAGATATCATTCCTCCTCACTAAAGGATACTATAAAGAACAATTAAAAAAAAATCAGATTGATATCTTGAAAAATGACTGAGTTATGCCTATTCAAACATAAAAACAGGGCAATTTTATAACTCCATAACGACAACTGTTCCCTTCTCTGCAACATTATAATTATGTGTTCATATAATCGACTGTTCATATTATCGACGAAAAAGTCGACTTTTGAATCGATTCTGATCAACAAAGGAGATGTTACTGCATGATAATCGATTGAAAACTCGAAATCGATATTTTTGACCCTAGTCTCTATTATTGTCTGCCCTGAACATTTTACTCTTCCGACAACTGGTCCCTTTTCGCTTTCCACATCAGAGTGGTACCCTCAATACTGATAATGCTGAACTGTGACTGCCCAAATCAAGATGCCAAAGATGCAAGTGATACCGTATGATTAGCTGATCCAAGATATTGGATTCCAATTGATGTAAACGAATGTACCTGTGAATAGTGAGGTTCAACTTATAATGACAGTATTTTATTGAAATTGATGTTGCTTCCCTTGTCTACCATTTGACAAAGCAGAGAGCGCTATCCTTTTCTAGCTCTGCAACGTTGCCAAATCTTTTATTGACAATTAAAAATGTAATCAATTAACAAAATGTGCAAAATGAATTATGAAAATGTATTATTTAGTCATTGAAAAATATATTTTCTTGACAGATAGAATTGATTATTCTAAACAAGAATGAACAGTTGATATAACATTAGATATACCGGTACCAGCTATCCTCTATAGAATTCAATTCAATTCAATTCAATTTCTTTATTCCAATACAAAAACAATGTACAATATAGAACAGAATAATAATTATGGAATAATTAAGGCAGTGGCAAGACTGTTCTCCTATACATTTTCATACATTTTTCACCTATACATTCATACATTGTTGTCCTATACATTTTTCTACACTGCTATTATAACGTCGACCTCACTTTAGAATGCAATGTAAACGAGAAAAAAGCATTGGTGTAAACGAGCCATAGATTCATGCGAAGAGGCACTCAGAATATACAACAATTATTCAAAGTACAAAAGATATTCAAGAAATTTAGTTGCTGGAGATTGGTTGAACAAGACTCCGATTGTGACAGAGTTCGAACGACAATCTTTCCAGAAAGATAGAGGGGGCAAGCAAATTGGATTCTTTTGAATGACTGAAATTTGTGGTCTGAGATCGTCTCTCGTCTGCCTGACGAGGTGGGAGAAGTGATACCTTGGTCTTTTATCCATCTTTCATCGTTTATCGACTCAGAGTCCAGATGTGTTTTATGGCCTCGTTTCACATGCGTACACAATGGTCTCCACCAGACAGTAACGGCCATTGCTTTGTGATACTTCGCTTCTCTATTCACACTCTCCTCTGCATTACAATCGACGATTCATAATCTCATCTGATGTCCCGTGGCTCTTTGATTTATATTGGACGTCTCCCTATTCCATCAATTTCTGTGAGACCGAAAAATACATCAAATCTCCGCAAAAACCAGAAATTGTCGATTGTGAAGTAAGATTCTATTCCACCCGTTTGCGCTGCATTGTAATTGATTCCATATTAATTTTTATTCCCATACAACAATCAATTGAAAATCATCTATTGTAATGAAAGCTTTAGTCCAAGCGTTTTGATACTTCTTAACTGATTCCATATTCCAATTTTCAGATAACAAACAATTGAAAAATCGATGTAAAGAAAGCTTCTATTCCACGCGTTTTGATACTTTGTAACTGATTTTATATATCAATTTCGATATGAAAATCAATTGAAAAACATACCAGAACGTATTAGTTTGTTCTAGAAACATGATAAGTGAATCAATCATACAAATAAATCAATTGATGCTTTGAGACTTGAAGAGTTTGAAAAAACTCGGATTAACCCTTTGAGCTCCAACTAAGCAGTTGCTGACATACACCTAAATCTATAGGAGTGGCTAAAAACGTTTGTTCGTATCCGGGTTTGAACCCATGACCCCAAGGCTGCTACGTAAGCTCTATATCCACTACACCACAAATCGCTCCAACCTTGGAATATTTAACCTGAGTAAAGATATTGTAAGCTTGAGTTAATCATTCAATCGAGTTAAACAGTGACAATATGTTTTACCACAGAGAAAATATAGCATAGAAAGATAGCCAACGCTATAGATCGTTCATATTTCAAATTTGAAGCCGATTTTTTGTTAACTCAAGCCGATTACTGTCGACTACTGTCTGTTGGCCGGGTGAGATTGTGAGAACAGCACGGTGAGACTATCAGCGTCATATAGAAAAACCTAATAGGTCTAACGGATAGAGTTAACAGTGAAATTTGGAACTTAAACGCCCTATAACATGAGATATCTTCTTATACTATATTTTCTCTATGGTTCTACACAATACTGTTCTATAACATTTGAAGAGAAAAGTGAGATCTCTGTGAAAGTGACTCCCAACTCTAACCTATAAAATGGGATATCTTCTTATACTATCTTTTCTCTATGGTTCTACTCAATACTGTTCTATAACTTTTGAAGAGAATAGAGCGAGATCTCTAAAAGTGACTCCTAACTCTAATCTCAAAATATCAAATATTTTGTTCAAAGAAATAAGAAAAGTTCATCAATGGCTCACCGTGTTTGTTCATGGCAGACTGAAAGCACTTCAAAGCAGCGACCACATGTATTACACAATAATGTTTCATAACATTTGAATATTTCGAAAAGATAAGAGTGCGATCTCTGTGAGAGAGACTCTCAATTCTCATCTACGAGTACTAAATATCTTGTTGAATAATTTGAAGCGAAAAGAAAGAGATCTCTGTGGAAATGACTCCCAACTCTCATCCACAAGTATAAAATACTATTATCAAATATTTTTTTGTTCCAAGGAATGAGAGAAGTATATCAGTCACTCACCGTCTTTGTTCATGGCTGACTGAAAGCACTTGTTGAGACGACAAGCTCTGCACTGGTTGCGGTGGGTCTTATCAATTGGACAGCGGCCTTTCAACTCACCCTGTGCTTTGCAAGTGTACACACGGTTCCTGTGAATGCTTCTCTTGAAAAATCCCGAACAACCTACAAAAAATACGAGAAACACATTGACAAGAGTCAGTCTCACATGTGCAGCAGGAAATCACACTAGAGAAATGTTTGCAAGCATATTTAATAAGCTTGAAAAGAGTTTTCCAGAGATATATTCTGAAGGAAAATGAATCTTAAATCTGGAAATGGCATTAGTAGCCGAAAAATGTAGTGACAAAATAATTTATAAGGGTACTCAGATTAATATTTTTTTTTTATCTTTCTTGGAAAGTTTGGAACAGCCTGCACACAATTACCAGGAACTCAAAGACAGAGGTCAGTCATACATGATTAAGAGAGAATCACACTAGAGTATGTAAGCGTATTCAATGAGCTTGAAAAGAGTTTTCCAGAGATATATTCTGAAGGAAAATGGATCTTAAATCTGAAAATGGCATTAGTAGCCTAAAATGTAGTGACAAAATAATTTATAAGGGTACTCAGATTAATATTTTTATTTATCTTTCTTGTTTCTTGGAAAGTTTGGAACGGCCTGCACACAATTACCAGAAACTCAAAGACGGACGTCAGTCATACATGATTGAGAGAGAATCGCACTGGAGCAATGCATGCAAGCATATTCAATGAGCTTGAAAAGAGTTTTCAATGAAATATTATAAAGGAAAATGCTTGGAAATTGTTTTATGTATGCTATGATGTAAGTGGAGTAACATCAAGTCAACAAATGCCTTTATAAACAAATAATTTGTTTGGATTCTTACCGTCACAACTGTAGATCCCGTAGTGTTTACCGGAACTTCTGTCGCCACAGACTTTGCAAGGAATATCTAGCAGTCTGTCACCTGGAAATAATAGTATTATTGATGTGCTGCCTGATGAATCTCAAAAAAGAAAAAATGTAGATGTATCTGATAAAGGTTGGAAGGGAATCGTATCGAATTAGCAATATACAAACTATACATGAGCGGTCCTTTAGGCATTGAGTGAATTCATTCATCTCTTCAATTAATGGAGTAAATGGTAATGAGCTTCCTGTAGACTTTGGGGTGATACAGGGAAGCACTCTCGGGCCCTTACTATTTCTCATATATATTTCAATAACATTTCCAGATTAAATTTACATGGGAGGCTATTTCTTTTTGCGGATGACACTTTAAATTTTGTTGAAGGGAGAACTTGGGAGGAGGCTCGTGTTAGAGGTGAGTCTGACCTAAGATCTATCAAGAAATGGTTGGATCAGAATACCCTCAGAGAGATTTTTGCCTTCAGAGAGATTTTTTTTCTGTTCTGTCATGCTTGTCTGTTTTGCTTTTCCTAACTTGAATTTGTTATTTAAATTGTAGCCTTCCTCGCTATTTTTTGGTTTTCATCATTTACATTACATTTATTACATTTATTACATTCCTTAATCACAACATCAAATTAATGATTGGGAGAGAATCAACAGGATAAACCCAAAAACTGTTCCTCTCCCTAATTTTGATAAAAATAGTTCAAATGAGGTTATGAAAACACTCTTATAAAGATCACAAAAATTTACAGTCCAAATACACATTATACTAAAAAATTTGTATCTTGGTTGATCAGAAAGATGAAACAAATTATTATTACACTTGAAAATGCATTAATAAATTGAAAAATATTAAAAAACTTGATAAATTTGTAGCCAGAAAAATCACAAAAACATTCACTATCAGCATATGATCGTACTCTTTTATAAATTTAAAGCTATTTATAATTTAGTTTTCCACTTTTTTCATCCCTTCTTAATGCATGGGGATTATAGATTCATCATTGAAAATTATTTTAATGTAGTTTAGATCTCTAATAAAAATTTAGATCTCTCTTCATAATTATAGATATAACGCATATTGTTATGATAACTCGAGCTTACGCACAGGCCTTTGTTGCCTATGTAAGCTCTTTCCTATCTGATACAAGAATTTTTTACAAGAATAAATTCGTGATAGCTCAAGAGTTTTATTGTTTAGTATAGTTCTATATTTTGTTGTTTGTTTTTAGTAAGTATATTATATCGTTTATTGAATGTATAGACTTTATTGCTCAAGATTCTATGTAACTGCTTTGAATTGTATTCAGAAGGAAAAAATAAATTGAATTGGTTTGAATCTTATTTTCTGTCATGCTTGACGCAAATTTCATGAAACTCTATCGAGTAGGAATGATCCTATTCAACATGAAATGATTTAGGCTTGTCGTAAATTCAGACGCAACACGACGTGACATGATATGGCGTTAGTCTGCTAGATGAGTTGATATCATAGGCTCAACATCGAGTAAATCCAATCATCTTTTATCTACGGTTGTCTTGTTGCAAATTTCATGAAATTCTATCGAGTAGGAATGATCCTATCCATCATAAAATGATTCAAGCTTGTCGCAAATTGATACGCAACATGACGTGACATGACTTGATATTAGTCTGCTAGATGAGTTGATATCATAGGCTCAACATCGAGTAAATCCAATCATCTTTTATCTACGGTTGTCTTGTTGCAAATTTCATGAAATTCTATCGAGTAGGAATGATCCTATTCAACATGAAATGATTTAGGCTTGTCGTAAATTCAGACGCAACACGACGTGACATGATATGGCGTTAGTCTGCTAGATGAGTTGATATCATAGGCTCAACATCGAGTAAATCCAATCATCTTTTATCTACGGTTGTCTTGTTGCAAATTTCATGAAATTCTATCGAGTAGGAATGATCCTATTCAACATGAAATGATTTAGGCTTGTTGTAAATTCAGACGCAACACGACGTGACATGATATGGCGTTAGTCTGCTAGATGAGTTGATATTATATGCTCAACATCGAGTGAATTCAATTATCTCTTATCTACGGTTCAGAAGGAAATCTATTCAGAAGGAAAAAATAAATTGAATTGGTTTGAATCTTATTTTTTGTCATGCTTGACGCAAATTTCATGAAATTCTATCGAGTAGGAATGATCCTATCCATCATAAAATGATTCAAGCTTGTCGCAAATTGATACGCAACATGACGTGACATGACTTGATATTAGTCTGCTAGATGAGTTGATATCATATGCTAATGTTCACACGTGCTACCTTCGTCTCAATGTGAACATTGTGGTACTTGGAAATGTGAAAATGACATATAACATAGCTACATTTTTGGACTGTTGTATGAATTAGAATTGGAACCGTTTTAGGATTTAGACTGTGGTACATTTCTAGAAGTTGTGTAATTCTGAATGATTAGATGAATAATTTAACATTATAGTAAGATTTTATGATATATAACTCATCCAGCAGACTCACGTCACGTCATGTCACGTAGCGGCCCGTCTCAATTTACGACGAACCTAAATCATTCCATGTTGAATGGGATCTTTCCCACTTGATAAATGACCTCATGATATCTGGAAGTTTTCTTACATTTCGTTCAAATGGAGGACGAAGTATTTCAAGATGAGAAGGATACTTTAGAGTAGCGTGTGATGGGAGGAAATATATTTAGCAAGAAGGAATGAGTATAACTTGGTAACAGTTTCGAGTGACTGGTGACGTGGAGAGTTGGGCGTGACGGAGAAATGGCCGAAGGGACTTTGTCGGGAACACGCATTTTATTTATCAAAAGATGAGAGAGAGAGAGAGAGTGGAAGAGAGAGAGAGGTGAGCGAGGAAGCGGGGAAATTTGATAAAGATTTATCCGGGGCGGAGATCTGTGGCTGGAGGGTGAGAAGTGAAATTGTGGTGGCAAACCGATGGGTGTGGAGGGGCGAGAGGGGAATAGAGAGAATCCATTAACTGATATCTCTAGGCGCCATTCCATTTCATACGCCGCAGAGATTGCAGCCCGGGGCCGGACGAGCTTCCTAACTAACCAGCTCGGCGGGTTCAGTTCAGAAAGTCTTACCTATCCCATCAACCCCCCAAACCCCTACCCCTCCGCCCACTCTCTTACCAAACCACCTCACAAATTCAACCCCCCCTACCATCCAACAACTTCTAACAATTGAATTCACAGCTGACGCCTCTATTCATTCATCGACCAGTCACAAGATATGCTCTCAGATCTTCATCAAGTGACTGCGAGGTTTAATAATCTTCTCATAAATATTAATCTGGTGAATTCAATGTAATTTGAAGAATATAACTGATCATATGGACAAATTGTTTCTCCGAATATTTTGTGGAAAGGTACCGAAAGAAGAAGAAGAAGGTTAGGGTGTAACAGTTCAAATCAAGGGTGTAAGGTACTCCTGGATTAAGGTGTAAGTAATTGTGGATCGGTTGCACAAAAGCCTGTCAAGTTCTAATCATGAAGCTTTTTTTTTGGAAGAAAGCTTTCATGATTGGTTCCCATGACATTTAATCATGATTAAAATTCAACAGACATTTGTGCAACCGGGCCTACAAATTTTAATGCTGATATGATTTTGTTCTGAAATTAAGATCTTCAACCAAGCTGAGTGAATTAGTTTTTTTGATTTGAATGGTGATTTGTTGACAATGAATTATTTACGGAGTTGATAGCTGACATTATATGTGATCCTTAAGCCTCAATGTTTTCTTATACTTTTGTTGAAGAATTTGAGCATTTCCTTCATCCATTTATTATTTTTACATTAAATTATATACAAAAAAAAAAATAGATAATAAACAAACTAATTTCTCTTATGTGCATTACTGTAGAATGTTGATCCCATCTGAGTTTTAGAACAAGTACAAAGTACATATTGAATGAAAAAGACTGAGAAATTGTCAAAAACCACAGATACTTAGAAAGACCGGTTCCGGTTATTACACCATTGTCAATCTCTGATAAACTGTATCATAGTTTGACAATGGTGTAACAACCGAAACCGGTCTTTCTAAGTATCAATAAATCTGTGATAAAGTATCTTTATCTCTGATAAACTCTATCAGAGTTTAACAATGGTGTAACAACCGAAACCGGTCTTTCTAAGTATCAATAAATCTGTGGTTTTTGACAATTTCTTAGTCTTTTTCATTCAATATGAATAATTACCACAATATAAACTTTTCAACTACACAAAAATACACAGTACATAGTTGAACTTACACCTCAGCAGTTACCCTGAATCCTCTCCCTGAACACGCATAAATGTTGACTGTATGCAGTTGGTGCTAATTGTATTTGAATTGGTATTTGAACCGAAGAAGGGAGATGCTTACCGAAGAACACCAGATTGGGTGGGGGGGGGGAGAATGGAATGTGTTTTCGTTGGCCGCCAAATAAGAGGGTTGGATGGGATAGTTGTTTTCGACGGAGTCTGTTGGCGCTGGCTGTTTGTTGTGTCGTGCCGGTGTTTGATCGGATGACGGAGACAAACAGGTGTGAGCGACATCGGTGGTGGTTTTCCCGGTGCGCTTTCCCTCAGTGGAAAGCTTCGGTGGGAGTTTCCCGAGTGATGAGTAACGCGCGTGTTCCTTTGACGCTCTCTTGGTCAACTGCATCCAAACAGACACTGACCAGACTCGGCCAGTCACCATGGAAACACCGTGACAATAAAGAGACAGTCGATGGGAGAGACTCAGTTGTGGAAAGATATTGAGTGATGAGAAACACTATGTCGTCCAATGGACAAGAAAGAGACAGTCGATGGGAGAGACTCCGTTGTGGAAAGATATAGAGCGATGGAGTGATGATAAACACCATGTCGTCTAATGGACAAGAAAGAGAGAGACGATTGGAGAGTCTCAGTTGTGGAAAGGTATGGAGCGATGGAGTGATGAGAAACACAATGTCGTCCAATGGACAAGAAAGAGACAGTCGATAGGAGAGTCTCAGTTGTGGAAAGATATAGAGCGATGGTGTGATGTGATGAGATCCACCATGTCGTCCAATGAGCAAGAAAGAGACAGTCGATGAGAGAGCCTCAGTTGTGGAAAGATATAGAGCGATGGAGTGATGAGAATCACAATATCGTCCAATGGACAAGAAAGAGACAGTCGATGGGAGTCTCAGCTGTGGAAAGATATAGTGCGATGGAGTGATGAGAAACACAATGTCGTCCAATGGACAAGAAAGAGACAGTCGATAGGAGAGACTCAGTTATGGAAAGATATAGAGCGATGGAGACATGAGAAACACCATGTCGTCCAATGGACAAGAAAGAGACAGTCAATGGGAGAATCTCAGTTGTGGAAAGATAAAGAGCGATGGAGTGATGAGAAACACCGTATAGGTCCAATGGATAAGAAAGAGACAGTCGATGGGAGAGTCTCAGTTGTGTGGAAAGATATAGAGCGATGGAGTGATAAGAAACACCATGTCGTCCAATGGACAAGAAAGAGACAGTCGATAGGAGAGTCACAGTTGTGGAAAGATATAGAGCGATGGAGTGATGAGAAACACCGTGTCGTCCAATGGAAAAGAGAGAGACAGTCGATAGGAGAGTCACAGTTGTGGAAAGATAATTATAGAGTGATAGGGTGATATAGTGAGGTCCACGTTATGATGGCAGTACTTGATTTACATTGGTTTTGCTATCCTTGTCTATCATTCGACAAAGCAGGTAGTGCTATCCTTTTCTAGCTCCGAAATGTTGCCAGATCGTCTTCTTACAATATAGAAATGTGATTGATAACAAAATATTCAAATCACATTAATGTAAATGTATCATTTAATAATTGAAAAATAAATTCTCTTGACGAATTAAATATAATTGGTTATTTGAAACAAAAACGAGCAGTTAATATTAAATCGAATAAACCGGTATCAGCTATCTTTCATAGAAGGCAGTGGCACGGGAGAGAATCGGCAACGCTGTTTCCCTATCTTTCTTCACTGCCATTATAACGTGGACCTAGTATAGTAAAATTCGTGGATTCAGTGAATTAGGAATTTAGGAAATTTCACTATACTACAGTAAAAGTACGTTTGTTCATAACTCGACTGGCTGAAGTGCCAGGAAATGACGCGACATTAGCATACTCCGATTTAGTTGAATCACGGTACTGAGATTATATGAAGCTACCGAAAATCACACACAAAAAAGAGTCTGGGGTATTGCAGTACCCCACGCGAGTACTGTAGTGTTGAATTAGATATTGACAATGCAAATTGATTTAATGTGACTTGTTTAGATGATATCTTACCTGTTCCCATCCTCCGATTCAGAGAATAGGTCAAATCATTCTGGAGTTCCAGCTCTGGCCGGAATCTGTACCAGATGCTTCGATCTGCAATCAAATGACAATTTTATCCTGTCAAAAATACATCTGACCACTCCTAATCAGATGGTAATTGCATTTGTTCAAATGCTGATTAATGAATCATTATTATTAAACGAAAATCCCAATTAAATGCTGTAAATCACCCCGAAGAGTTCTGCTACTGCAAATATTGACAACAGGGTAAATGATGAGCGTTACTATACAAAAATTACTGGGTACTGGGTTTGATTCCCGGGCTGACAAATAATTTTTGTATGGTAGCGCTCATCGTATTTCCATCTAGCTGTTTACCCTGTTGTCAAAATTTGCAGTAGCAAAAGTCGTCGGGGTAATTTACAACATTTAATTGGGATTTTCGTCTAATAATAGTCACTCACAATCACATCATAAGAGTCTATATTGATGACGTTGAAACTATTCAAAATTATACATTTGGAACTTTCCCTTATTAATATTTTTGGAAGAACAGTTGTTGGCGTTGATTAAAAGTCAGAACTAACAAGTGATTTTACTTGAAGCTCCTAACAAATTGATGTATCAATTGGAAGAATAAATGAATTTATTATTATAAAATTATAATAAAATTTAAGTTCATTTTTTTATGAATAAATAGAGTTGGGCAACCGAAGCTAACACAGTTGGCTTTTCTTGCTCAAGTAAAACCCTGGTTCACGGTCATGGTATGAAGCTATATTTTTTCAATGATGTAAGGAACGCGCACTCATAAATTTATTTGTTTTCTTCCATGTTCGTTCATTAGATATTGATATATAGAGTGTCTCACGGAGGGTGTAACAAGGGGTGTTCACCTTAGATATTTGCAGTTTTCGTTATTTCAGTATTGGAATTTTCTTAAGTTCATACGCATTCGAAATCTTTTAAAATGACGAATATCTCCCATTATTGAAAATATATTGTTACCCTGAGAAAAAATTGAGAAAAAAATGTTTGAAATTTGGCTTTGAGCTCGACGAATGTACAATTTTTAACTTTGAGCACTCAGAAAAAGTTCAAAAACGTGAAACAAAGGAACAAATTGTTTGAATCTTTTCGATAATTTCTTCCCCTCTCCAATCGTATCCTCAGAATTAGATTTTGACTGATTGACCTAACGTAGTGAGGTCTATGTTTTAACTCGGATTATCTTTTGTCTGTCTGTATGTAACGCGATTACGGCCAAACGCGTTGATAGAATTCGATGAGATTTGGCAAGAATATTCCTGTTTCAACTGCGCGTCGATGTATACACAAGGTTTTTTGAAATTTTGTGTTTTAAGGATTATATGAAACGAAAAGGAATTCCTCCATACCCTGATACCACTATATATATCATCTACTTTGAAGATAGGATAATACAGACTATAGAATTATTCATAATCAATCAGCTGGCAAGTGGATTATTCATTGCATGCATTACACAGATGTCTGCCCATGTGTATTTCTATAAGGTAGGTTATCAATATCTCTTATGATGCGTGCCCATCAGTATCAATATCCTCACATTTGAAAAACAAATTTAATAGGTGATTGAAAATAAAATTATTGAATGAACTAAATAATGCTGAAGAAATTATAATATTCTTGATTGAAAAAATTAATTTAAAATAGTTGAGAAATATTTTCATCAGATTATCTTGGAACTGGATAAATATAAGATACAAATTCAAACGTGAACTGAGTTTATTAACATAAGTAAGTTTTTGATCTTGGAGAAAACAAATAACAGTTTTTAAGAGTAAATTATGATTCAACTGGATCAGCTAGAACAGGTGACATCAGATACTTGTGGATGAGAAAACTGCGTGAGGACCACTGTTCACAAAACTACTAGTCGTTTTCTAGTTATTGACGTTTCTGTGACGGTAAGTAGGCCTAGTTCAAAAAATCGGAGAATCGATACCGTAGATCTTGGAAACTAAAGCCTCACACACACACATCGATTTTGTTCGTACGATATTTTTTCGTTCTTATGTAATCTATTGGATTGAACAGACCTTGACAAACAATATCTGTTTGTTCACACGGCAAAATACCGTACGAACAAAAATCGATATAAGAAAATTTTACTGGAACTTTGTGTTGCGAATTTCATGTAGTGAAAGATTGTGATGTCATAATCTATGGTCTTCAGCTATCACTCATTTCGTGGGACACTCTGTATATTGTTCCAAATTGTCAAGTTATAATGGAAAAGTGTAGATTTGACAAATTTGACGAAGTTCGTTGTTAATCCAGTCTAGCATGTTGCATGTCTCTGTGCGAATACGATACCGCTTGGTTACCGTTTCGATTCAGGGGCAGTATTGGCAACCCGCACAACACACAGGTTTGGATACGTACTGGTATCAATAATTTTATTCAATTGTTGATGAGTCGAAATAGAGTTAAGTTTATCATATTTATAGAGTTAAGGCATTGTCATGATATCTGGCTAATATTCACAATTCAGTATTTCAGTATAAAGTAAGATGAATTGAATGCTGTTAGAGCTTTAAAACTAACCTATAGAGATAGCTCATCATTCATGTTTGTTGATTTTCATTGCTAAATGAAAGGCATCTGTGCTCTTATGAGAAAATTTTATCATTGAGGATTCCTTGAATAATACTTTATCAGACATTTCAAAATTAAATTCCTGGCATTCGATTTCTCACATGCCGATCAACACCCAAAAACTACAAAAAATTCTCTTCACCGGTTATTAGCTGGTAACTTGGAAATAGTCAATATAATATCATGAACTTTCGGTACACATGTTTTAGAACTGAATCAATGACAATTCATTTTTTATTTATATTGTTATATGATAGAAGTACGTCACGAAAATAGAAGTTAAACAGGATGCGTCGAAATGAAATACAATATATAACATTTTTATAGCCTTCTTTATATTGACTATATCATAGTTCATATTATACTTGCATATTGACTAAAAGTACATTTATTTGAAAATTGGAATGGGATTTATAAACAATAATTTTTAAGGTTCTTGGGCCATAGGAAGAAGAGATATTTTCCCGGATGCGGGAAAAGATGACCAGAACAGGTACAATAACCCTAATCTGTGAAGTGTTAATGATGCTTCTAAGCCCCAAGGATATACCAAATAATAATTTTTCGATCATTTGTTTCTAATATATATATATATTATATATATATATATATATATTATATATATATATATATATATATATATTCTTTTCATTCCATAATACACAAATCAAATACATGATCAGAAAAAGGATCAACAGGCCTAGCCCAAAACTGTTCCCTCTTCGAATTTTGATAGAAGTTTGACTAAAACGTAGATTATGTTGCTTCACTTTTTTCTGTTTGCCAAATTATGTTCTTTCTTATTGATTGATTCATACAATGAGTACGTCATCGAAATGATGTACTAATATAATAGCCTACATTCCCATTCCCAAGATTCCCATCAGTATTATACATGTTTTTTATGTCTAAAATTTCTATATCATAGGTTATCAATTTTCTTTTTAAATTTGTGTATATTAATTTTGTTTTCATGAATTTCTAATGACTCGCAAGATGTATTTCTTTATTGGAATTTTTTACTTTTGGCATGAAATCTTTTAATTAATAGCAAAACTAGTGGCATCCCGATACATATTCATATATAGTGGGGGCCACATTTTCTTAGATCAGCAAATGTTCAATCAATTGTATTAATACTTTATAGATAATTGTAGATATGTGCTTTTTGCAATCTTGTTTATATTTTTAATAAACTCCTTGTGTTCTACCCTCAACCAGAGAAATTATTATTATTATTTTATTATTATTATGTGTGTTTTGTCTCCAATTTACTGGGTATGAAGGTTGCATTGGCTATTAAGCAAAATGACACTTTTTTTATTTAGAAATATTCAAAAAACTTCTAACAATTGATGTTGTGCATACAGTAGTATGATTGCCTTTTGCATAAGATTCAACGCCCGTGCTGACAATCCCAACTTTTTCAACTAATCAGCCAAATCCTTAGGCACCATCCCTGTTGCTGACATCAATAATGGCCCAATTGCAACGTTTTCCTGTCTCCACAGCTGCTTTATCTCATCTGCCAAAGGCAGGTATTTGACAACATTCTCTTCACTGTACTGTTTTAAATTATGTGTATTGGAAATGCCAATGTCTATGAGGAAGGTGATCTGTTTCTACTTATCTATGAGTATGATGTCCGGTCTATTGTGGGCTTATTATTATCATCATTATTAGTATTATTATTATTATCATTAATCATATTATATGCCTTTATTAGGGCGGATTTAGGACTCCAGGTTCTCTCTGCCACACAACCCTGATAGATGAGGATTGTACAAGGATGATAGATTGTTTTAAAGGATGCATGCAATAATAAAATAATGTTAGAATATGATAAGATAACAATTATTACCTTGACGACTAGTGGCAAGAGACGGTGACGGAGCGTGAGTGGTCGTGACGAGCGGTCGACGAGGGACACCGGAAGGCGATAAGGTGGCGAGTGACGCCACTGGAGAGGGCTGCTACAGAGAGAGCTACTGCTGCCGCTGCTGCTGCAAGGATGCTCACTGCTCGAAGAGAGGATGCTGAGTGATGACAGTCACCGTGGAGATTCAACCACCGGAGGTAATAAGGGAGAAAGGTGTGTAGTCAGCTGGTCGATTTGTTTGGGCGGGAGGTCTTGAGCAGGTGCCACGGGGGGCGTGGCCGGCCAATCACAGAGCAGCAAAGTCGTCGTCGATCACCCTCCCTCTGCTCGTCTACCCCCACCTCTTGCATCACCTTCCGACCTCCACACATTAACTGCTTTATCTTTTGGCGCCTCTTCTGTTCTGTTGCTCTGCTCTCTCACTGATTTGCATCGACTTCACCCCCAACCACCCCTGCACCCATCGAACCGGAAAAGGCTTCTTCCTCTCCTCAAAAGCGACGGAACCGATCTGATTTGATGTGTCATTTCACCTCCCTCCTCTCGAACCAATTCTCAAATTTAAACCACACTCATTTTCTTCCTCCCCTACTTCCCCGCGAAAGCATCCCTCGATTTTAATGCCTTCCTCCCCACAATTCACCACTACTAACCTCTTTAACTAATTATTGTAGGATGGTTCACTGCTATCTAGAAGTAGAAAAGAATCAGAGGCCTGAATTAGGAGTAGAGTATATCATATAAAAAATATAGGATGAGAAGATACTAATTATTGTAGGATGGTTCACTGCTATCTAGAAGTGGAAAATAATCAGAGGCTTGAATTAGGAGTAGAGTATATCACAGAGAAAATATAGGATGAGAAGATAACCCTTGTATAGTTATTTATGGTTCAAATTTCAAGTCGATTTTTTCATTAACTCAAGGTGATTACTGTCTATTATTTCCGTTTTGGCCGGGCATAGGATGAAGGATGTTGCTGTTCAGAAGTAGAAAAAATTTGAGAACTGAAGTAGGGGTGGATTATATCATAGAGAAAAGATAGCATAAGAAGATATCTCATGGTATAGGTTGTAGGATGGTGTGGTTAAGGAGTAGAAAAAATGAGAGTCCTGAAGTAGGAGTAGATTATAATTATCATAGAGAAATTTCAGCATTAAAAGATATCCCATGCTATAGGTTGTAGGTTAGTGCTGTTTAGGAGTAGAATAATATCAGAGACCTGAAGTAGGATTAGATTATATCATAGAGAGAAGATAGCCTAAGAAGATATCCCATGGTTGTTTTTGTTCCAAATTTCAAGCTGATTTTTAGTTAACACAAGCCGATTACTGTCGACTACTATTATTACTATTTTGGCCGGGTGATAGTGGAAGAACGGCACAGTATGAGAGACTACCAGCATCAAAAGCTTCACAAAAAAGAATTACTAGAACTATCGGCTTGAGTTGACAGTGGAATTTGGAACATAAACGCCCTGAACCATTGGATGTCTTCTTATGCTATATTTTCTCTATGAGTATATTATCTACACAGGAAGCAAATGGAAAGATTTACAAGATCGGATCCAGTCATAAATAATGATGAAGGTTGAACATGATATATTATTATTATTATTATTATTATTATTATTATTATTATTATTATTATTATTATTATTATTATTATTATTATTATTATTTATATTACAATGTAAAACATTATGCGATGCTGTAATAGGTAGTTATTTACTTTTCATGATTGGAAAATTTATTTATTTATTCGTAGACAGAATCACAAATCATATAAATATGATTAGGAAGAAACAACAGGCTTGGCCCAAATCTATTCCATTCCCAAATTTTGATAAATTAATAAAATGTCCAAAAAATAGGTTATGTTTCTATTGTAAAACGTTCAATTTCAATTTTCGTCCATAAATATATATATAAGCTAAAAATTTTACTTTGAGAATCTGATAAAATCTGTCTCAACCTTGAATGTTTTTATTCAATTTTGAAATTATAGAAGTTCATATTTCAGCCAATGGCTCTAGACAAAGACAAGTTTGTGGAATGCTTGGAGATCAATTAAAAAAATTGGAAGGCCAACTGGAGATTAGAATGACAGGTAACCTCAATGGTAGAATAAATGGAGAGTAAATTATTGGTAATACAGTGTGAGTTTTTTTGGTGTGTACAATCTTAATATGGGAAGGGATCAACCAGGCTATGTGATCTGCAATTAATTAATGATGGATTTTATAGTCATAGTAACATCCACAAATTTCTCATTCACATGAGAGAATAGAAATCTGTTCTCTGTTTCTAGAGCTAAATCTTGTGTCGAGTATGAATTATTACAATAATCATTACGAGACAAAAGAGCAAAAATGTGAGGAATATAAAAATGGGCACTGGATTCGAATTTGATTGCGGTATGGCTACAGCCAAACTGGACTTATTGATTCATACAATAAGTAATCATCAAAATGATGGGGAGCGAAAAAATAGGGTAACCTTATCTAAATTTGGGAGAGGAATAGCACAAGGTTACCCTATTTTTTCTCTTCCTATTATTTTGATGATGTAATTATTGTATGAATCAATAAAGAATAAAGTTATCTATATTTTTTACATCGATTCCTACATTCTCCTTGGAATTTGAAGATGTGTGGAAGTTTTCAAAAGGTTAGTGAAGCTTTTTTGAATCAATATGACCAAAT
Source organism: Nilaparvata lugens (assembly GCF_014356525.2). Taxonomy (NCBI): domain Eukaryota; kingdom Metazoa; phylum Arthropoda; class Insecta; order Hemiptera; family Delphacidae; genus Nilaparvata; species Nilaparvata lugens. Next base: position 19,703,537 of record NC_052505.1, read on the forward strand.
CAACGAGGTAAACGTTTTCGTCACACAAAAAATCGAACAATTGACAATACTGTTGCTGTCCTCTTCTAACATACAACAAAACAGATAGCGCTATCTCTCTCTCGCTTCGCAATGTTGTCAGTTTGCCAGAATATTTTATTTTTACTTTTGACAGTGACCGTACAAAAGTAGACAAACAATTCTCAACCGTCATTTTTTCTTCATTCTATCAAAATACTTGAGTACACAAGTCGTATAATTGATTTAAAATGTATTTTTAAAACAATAAAATAATTTTTAGACATTACCGTATGAGAAACACAAATTAAAATACCTGAAATGACATTATAAAAGTTGATAACTAACCATCCTAGGCTCCACCCATGCTTCAGTTAGGCTACACGTGTAGGTTAGACTTACTCGTACTGGTATAAATAATATTGAAAGGTTATTTCAGAATGATTTACATTAAAATTACTTTTTTGGATAGGATTTATATTCTTCTATTATATTCAAAAGAAATATTGGAGTAGAGTACCTACCAAATAACTTAATTTCTGTTGTTTTAAAATTCAGATTGTTGTATCACAGCTTTTTAAATTAGCCGCCATTCCAGGTTTGTATAAAAATAAAAATCTGATCTCAGCTATGAAAGCAAATTTTTGAATCAAATTATGAAAAAATATATTTTCTTGATTAATTTGACATTAAATTGATTATTTAATGAAGGAAATGATAATTATTATTTGATCAAATTTGATGGGATGAATTGAGTAACAGCTGTGTACACTCAGTGGCAAAATGGAGAGACTTGGCAACGTTTTTCTCCTATCTTTCTTCACTGCCATTATAACGTGGACCTCACTATAGGTATGCACAATCTCTGCAAAAATCAACAGCAACTGTTTCCCTGACATGAAAAGATAAAGTAATAAAAAAAAGTTTATTGGCAGTGAACTGATTGCCACAAAAGAAAGAGTCCAATTAACCCATCGAATTTCTTGTCCTTACGTGATGAGAGCAAAATCAACACACGACACCCGAAGACAGCAGGAGCATAATATAAGAGGGTGCAGCCTTAGCCACAACGAGCACATTCAGATATTGACTGTTCGCCAAAAACAACAATCTGCTTCGAAAAAACTAAGATTGGTTTATCATAGAATAATATGGTTTTATTAGCATGGCCAGAGGCGACGAGGCAGTATTACAATCTTCATTTTTAAGCTTTCCCCTATGCAAATGTCTACCCTTTTTCATTGTGACCATTCGCCTAAACGCCTACAGCTACTCCATCTGCATTTGAGTTGGAGTCTCCAACTGCACATTTCCATCTCCGCTCCAGATGGATCCATTGATCTCGATGTTTACACTTGCTTCGCCTTTTTATGCAAATGAAGCTCATACGAGCCTCGTGAACATATGCATTAGAAACAATTCACTGCCAGATTGTTTTTCAGTGATATGAACATCCCTAGATATGAACGGCGATTTTTTGTGTTTGCTCTGTTTCTCACCCTCAATGAGATACCTACTCTCACCCCTATCGATATACAAACATCCTACACAGTTTGGGTTGATCTGAACACACGGAATAGATCTCAGATTGGAAAGGTTGATTCTCCTGAAAGCTTCATACTGATCATGATCTGAATCCAAATTATTGAAATATAAAGCATTGATATAATATTATGAAAGATAACTGGATACAATATACCAAATAAATGTATAATCGACAAGTCAGTTTGATAGAAAAATAATCTTAGGATCGGTTGCACAAAAGCCTGTTAGATTTTAATTGTGATTAAATGTCACGAGAACGAATCAGAGAAGACTTCTTTTCAATGGAGTCTTTTATTATTGTTACTCGTTACATTCTATCAAGATTGAAATGTAACAGGCTTTTGTGCAACCCCGTCATAATATAATTCTATAATACAACCCTGCATCCACTATTTTGTAAATATTAAAGATACTCAACCATTTTGGTTTTCATGAGAAGGTAGCGATTTCACAAAATTTAGCAATGCGTATGTCTCAACTTGTTTTATATTGTGAACAGAGTATAAATTGATGTGATTATTCAATTTCGTGGTAGACCTGCATTCATAATCTATTAATCTACCAAGAATTATGGACCAGGATGCAACATTGAGAATTTGAAATAATACAAATAATATTCTATTGATTGGTTTTGATCCGAGTCTATTGGTAGTACAGCAAGCCGTTTGAAGAGCGATTAATATCGTTCCTTAATAGAAACATTAGGAACCTGAACCAAAAATTGTACGCTCAAATTATGGAAACATAGGTCGATAGAATGTATAGCTTCAAATCATGGCATCCAATAAATGTAGTATTTGTAAAGGTGTGTACAGATATACGCGCCGCGATCATGAGCAATTCACTTTTAATCAGCTGACTATATCTGTATTTTTACAGAAACGGTAAGATACAGATATAAAAAGCTTGGCATCAGCTGATTAAAAGTGAATTGCTCATGTTCGCGGCGCGTAAATCTTTACACACCTTAACGGGTTCAAATTTGTAAAAAAATTGTTATAATGTTGATAACAATTCACATGTTCTGAACAATCATCGAATAATCTGAATTTGACAATTATTTTATCAGAGTACGCAAATATTTTTAGCCCATTATCAACCTTATTGAAATTAGATGAAATTGTAGATAGATCTATCTATTTTGCATCATGTCAACAATTAAACCTCATTTGAGAGACTTTTGTTCTGTCTAGATTACCAATAAAGTTTACTTTTATTTATCCACCAGCAGGTAACCCGTGCTCCACAAGGGTCCAATTAAAAACTTAAACTGAAAACTTGATCCACTGAAATCTTGAAGAATTCAAACAAGGCCTATAATTATTATCCTCGGTATATTGAGAATCTATATAAATAACATTTCAAGTTAATCATTTGTGTAGTTCAGTGGTGTTTTTGTAACAGATGTTCACGTCATTCGTGAATTTCTTATTAAGGCTGTGCAAAGGCTAAAAATAAACTTTCTACTGGTGATATTTTTCAAAGTTTTTCGATTTTTATATCATCAAGCTATCAAAATGAAAACGTTTTCTCAGGAAAACATTTTTTTCCGATCATTAATTTTTGAAATATGAGCGGCTAAAGTTTAAATTTTCGGGACAGAACATTTCAAATTAGGTCAGAGATAAATCCATGAGATTTGAAGGATAAATTCTTCATGGTATCGTTGATCTAGTAAATCAAAAATTGATCTGATAGAAACAGAGAATTTGAAATGTTCTGTCCCAAAAATTAAAACTTTAGGCGCTCATATCTCAAAAAGTAATGATCGGGAAAAAATGTATTCTTGTGAAAAATTTTTCATTTTGATAGCTTGATGATATAAAATTCGAAAAACTTTGAAAAATATCACCAGTAGAAAGTTTATTTTTAGCCTTTGCACAGCTTTAACCTGTACGTGTGTAAGCCACTTCTTTCCTCTATTATATAATAGATTATCCACCTTATTCACAAACCGTTAACGGGTGTGGAAAAAGTGTTGCGGCTGAGACATGTGAGCTTACACTTACAATGTTGTCATTTCAGTGCAGGCTATTTTGCCGCTGTGTTGCGTTGCTAAATTTCACGCCTCATCAGGCGGTGTCACCGTTCGCGCCTTGTGTTTATCGCCTCTGCTACCATGGCGACCGACAATCTCCCATTCTCCATCCTTCATTCACCATCATGCGCCCCATTTGCGGCGAAGAAGAGAGCGCAAAGCGGATGAAAAGGAAGGTGTGATGGAGAGAGAGGGAGTGATAGGAAGGTGAGAGAGGAAGTGAGCGCCTTCGCCTTTCGACGTATATAACGACGTCGGCCAGCTACAAAATCAGCAGCCCTTCACAAAAATACGATAAAAGAGAAAAAATGAATGTCGGGAAAAGCGAAAACATATTTTCCATCGGCGGAAAGCTGCTGAGGGAAGAATTATTCCCACCCTTCCCCCTTCAACAGGATTCAATTCTTTCCATCACTGGCGAAACATTAAGACAAATAACGTGCAATTTACTGGCTGAGGGCTTAGTGATGGACCATTTATGCAGACGCTCTCAAAGCTGGGGCTCACACTGAAGCTTACCATTGCTTTTACTATTCTTCTGCTACATTATGTTGGTATTCACAGCTCTCGTAGTCTATCAAAATCAATAGCCTGATTCGTTTTCATTGCAAGAATTGGCAAAAAGAAAAAGAATTTGGTACAATCACATAACTTGTAAGTTTCTGTTTCTTGATTTTTATAGCAGCTAGTTAAAGACTAATAAGCTAATTCTATTTTGACTTAAATTGTTAAGAATATTAAATAAGTAACAGCTGTGCCTAGTGGAAAGTTGTGTGTATATTTTTGGCTTCAAAATTTTCTGAAATAACTTAATTTATTGAAAGTGCGGTGAGATTAAGTGCAAAATTTGACTATAATTTGGTATTTTAATCATTCTGAATTCAAAATTTCTAGCTAATCTATATTCTTGGACAGAACTTTGAACTTTAAATTTCCTCAGTAAGAACATAACCTATTTTTTCGGACATTTTATTATTTATCAAAATTTGGGAACAGAATAGTTTTGGGCTATGCCTGTTGTTCTATCCCGATCATATTCATATGATTTGTAATTATATCAACGAATGAATAAATAAATAAATAAATATTATCTGTGAAGGTAAAACCCATTGATTAAGTCTTCTATACTGGTCAAGGATTAAATTGAAGATTATTTTAAGCATAAAAGGATACAGTATTCTGCCTTTACACCTCCAATTGAACACTTTAGCACTAAACTAATTCGTGTGGCTTTCTGCGTTGAAGTCTTCTTACTCCATGCACGTTGAGCAGCTGGATTGCCTCTACGTTCACATGTTGATTAAGTCTTTTCTCATGTTTTTCTGCAAATCTTTGGATTTCACTGATGACTGTCGCCACTCCCAGGTCGCGGTGGAGATCACAGTACCTGATCTACCAAGGACCGTCTACACAACATCTGAGTACTTTATTCTGGAAGCGCTGGATGATGTCGATATTGGATAATCGGGTGCAGCCCCAGAGTTGAATTCCATAGGTCCACACCGGCTTGAGAGAAGCAATTTGTTATAATTTGACAATTTCGATGTCCTCACAAGTAGCCAGTACATTTTCTTGAATTTCATGCCAAGTTGTTCTCTTTTCTTCTTCAATGTTCCTTCCACCTAAGCTTGGCATCCAGCGTCATGCCTAGACACTTTGCAGTGTTGTAGTAGGATACGAGTGGACTCGTTAAGCCGTCGGTCCCGGCTGCCTAAAAAAGCAGTCGTTAGGTCATGTCAGAGGCCTTGAAATTGATCAGTTGCGACCTGAAAACTCTGACACCAGACCTGAGCCAGCCAGGTCACTCGACATTATTTATTATTAGTAGGGTACAAAATTCCCGTTTTGTTCTAAGGGGATATATTGAAATCTTTTGGAATAACTTGTAAGTAATACAACTTGAAAAGTTAATACTAACTTGAAAAGTAAGAAGATGATGATGACATACCTGTGAGTTCACTTGAAGGTGATGAATGACTTAAGATATCTTGTTGCATGGGAATCTACTCCAGCGATGAGCAGTTGTCTAAATAGCTCTAATTGAATAAACCATACAACGATTCTTTGCTCGAACAAAATCGGCACTAAAAATATAGAGAGACAGGCACAGGAAATGTCTCTATGGAATGAATCACTATTACAAAATTTATTATTGATTCTTCCAATTAATATTGTCAGGAGTTCACCTAATGTTGGTCTTTGTTACTCAAAATAGTTTAGAATTCGAATATCTGTTAAGGATCCAATATTCTCTAGTGAATATAGCTGTGATGAACAGGTTATTGACCAGTTTGGAATTCCAGGTTAGTTCAAGACTCTATACGAATTATACATTGGACCCCATGAGTAGCGAAATTATTGTCTTGGTGGATTTGTAAAATATGATCAAGGCCGTACAAGGATAAGACAATAGCATTCAGATCTCCTTTTCACTGAACAGATTTGCTATAATTTTGAATAGTACATCCGTAAATATGATAGTCAACGTCATTATCAATATGTAATCTATTGCGGTTGACAATTATTTCGATTGACTGTTTTCAAATATTATATATATATTAACCAGGAGGCCATTTTATTTGACTTCCACCCATTTGATAATTGGGAAACATCTTAGTGGCGGGCAAACGAAGAAGGATTAATAGTGTATATTTGACTGTTGCGGATAATTTTTCCAACCAATAACAATAAAAATAGATTTCAAGCTATGTAGATAGGTTCTATAATGTCAATAAGGTCGTTTTCCACGGGAGAGGCTTAACCAACTTTAAAAACCTTTAAAAATGTTAATAGAGATTGATTAGAATTCCAAGGTTGAACTAATATTCCAAAAATATGCATCTTCAATTTATTTAAGATCATACTCTCATCTATATCACATCAAAGAAACGTCCAAACCGATAGATCGGCACTTTAAACTCAGTATTGGGTCACGGCTGTAGTATGACAGATTGGTTGAACTACGAGTCTTTAGCCAGGTGAGATCTTCCATCAAGAGACTCTCCCACCAACAAAATGCCATGAGAATTCACTTTTTGGTGAACTGCGAAGTGTACACAATTTCAAAAAGTATTTATAATGAAGTGTTTAGGGTGGCTTGTTGGAGTAAATGATAACGCGCTGGTCTAATAACCAAGAGAACCCGAATTCAAATCTTGACCGGGGCGAAAGTTCTTGACCACAGCACAATCACATAGATAAGGCCACCCCGTCTTTCAAAGGAGACGATTAACCGTCGGTCCCGACTACCTAGAAAGTAGTCGTCATCTCTCATCATCATCATCCCTTTCACTTATTACTTACGCACAAGCCTAAGAGCTTATGTGGGCATCACCCTCAGTATTATTATTATCATAATCATCATCTTCTTACAAGGATTAGGCTCTATTGGCCTGTACCGGCATCCATTTCTTTCTTGGTCTTCCTATGCCTCGCTTTTCCTTCGGGTTTGTACTCCCATGCTAATATTGAGAGCCTATTGGATGGCATTCTAAATAAATGAGTAGACCAATTTTCCCGATATTTCTTCAGAATATCCAATAGCGGATCTACATTCAATTCAGCTCGTATGTTGACATTCCTTATTTTATTATTATATTATAAGTACAAATATTTAAACAAACAATTTTCATCCAGAATTTTCTCATGCGTCCTCAGGGATTAAAAAATACATTAAACTAATTTCCAATTTTCATATCAGCAGTGCATGCAACTTTTATGAAAACGACGAGTCAAATTGTATGAAAACAAATCAAATTGAAGGAACAGATGGAAAATGTTCGGATACCAAGTGGAAACTTGTGTGTTGCTGTATCTAGGCTGCTAAGCTGGAAGCGGCATCCATATGATGGTGTGGGGGGAGTGCAGAAAGGGATAAGAGAAAGTGAGAGGGTCGCATGCTGGCGGGGGGGGGGGGCTTAATGTAGCAGAAAGGGAGAGAAAGAGGAAGTGTGTGAGACTACGAAAGAGAGGGTCGTATGTCGTATGATGGTTGGAGGGGAAGTGTTGCAGAAAGAGGTAAGAGAAAGAGGGAGTGTGTGAGAATATGAAAGAGAGTGTGCGAGAGTGTGAGGGTCGTATGTAGGTTGGGGGGGAATTGTTGCAGAAAGGGTGAGAGAGTGTTTGTGAGTGAGAGGGTCGTATGCAGGTGAGGGGGGGGGGAAATTGTAGCAGAAAGGGAGAGAAAGATGGAGTGTGTGAGACTATGAAAGAGAGTGTGCGAGAGTGTAAGGGTCGTATGATGGTTGGGGGGGGAGGGGATTGTTGCAGAAAGGGGTAGGAGAAAGAGAGAGTGTTTGATAGTGAGACGGAGGGCTGAAGGCGTGACACCCTGGCGTGATTAATGCTCGACATTAGCAAGAGCAGGTTAATGAATACGCGTGGCGAGGTGTCTCCATTAGTAGGAGTAGCATTGTCGCCTCTGCCACTTCGCAAGTGACACCAACATCTGGCTCTATCACACCGGCAAGATGGATCATTTAGTGATGCTGCGCTGACATTGCAAAACACCGATTTGTCAAAGCACCTACACCCGCCTTCATTTCCCGGGATCTTCATCTTCCTTCATATCTCGTCATTTCTCCTCATTCCACAAACGTCATTACTAGGAAATAATAGTTCAAAAGTCATGGAAAATCTAAAACAAAACATCATGGATAGTATCAATTATAGTAGAATGTTAAGTGACACATAACCAAGCTACATTTGGACTGTTGTATAAATTAGAATTGGAACCGTTTTGGGTTTATAAGCCTGTGCTACTTTTCTGTAAGTTGTGTAATTCTGAATAATAAAAAAAATTTTAATGGAAAAGAAAATTACGTATAATTAGGACTATACTGTATCACTTTCTGTACCAACTTCTGTATCAAACCTCGAAACTCGAATTATTAAATTCAGCTATTTGATTTTCAGAATAAACTTTATCTGCATGAGGATTTTCGAATAAATGTTACATGCTTGAAAATGCTAGAATGTAGTCTACTTCTATAGTGAGGTTCACTTTTTAATGGCAGTGAAGAAACATAAGAGAACAGCACTGTCGACTGTGCTATCGAACAGCACAGTCACCTCCTGCTATCTATAGAGGATAGAGGTGTAAGTGCACGCCCAGTGCCAACATACCTGTCATCAAATTTTTAGTTGGGATCGATTTAGTATGTTATTTTGAGCACAAAATCACACAAATTAAACGGCGGTCACTATTGTTTTTAAAATAAACTAAGTTCAAAGTAGCACAATTTTACATTCATTTAACCTATGAGTAGCAGCCATTTTGATTATTGAAATCATCGAATTATGATATTCCCAATCTGAGTTTTCCCAACCCAAAGCTTTTCCTAACCTAAGCTTTCCTCACCTAAAGCTTTTCCTAACCTAAAGCATTTCCTAATCTAAAGCTTTTCCTAACCTTAGCTACTTAAAGGTTAAATGCATGTAGAGTTGTGCTACTTTGAACTTAGTTTATTTTAAAAACAATAGTGACCTCCGTTTAATTTTTGCGATTTTGTGCTCAAAATAACATACTAAATCGATCCCAACCAAAAATTTTATGACAGGTATGTTGGCACTGGACATGCACTTTAGCCGAGGATAGCTGATGCCTGTATATTTAATGTAATATTAGATTTATTTAATCAGAATTACACAACTTACAAAAAAGGAACCACAGGCTTATAAGCCTAAAACGGTTCCAATTCAAATTTATACAACAGTCCAAATGTAGCTAGGTTATGTGTCACTCAACATTCTTCAATTACACACTCAATTTACTATTCAAAACACACAAAAATCATTTTTGAATTGAAAGAATTACTTCAAAATTAAATTAAATCAATCACAATTAATTAAAAAATTACAAACTTTGAAAAAACTATAGAATGTTGAGAACGAAAAGACAAACACACTATTTAAAACTTATCACAGCTGTAACTATCTATGTAATTAGCTGTTAGTTCTTGTTTGAAATGATCGGTTATATTTTAATATCGGGGACGAGCTTCGCTCTGGATTACAAAAGCATAATAAATATATTACGAAAGAAGAAATTATAATAACATTCATACAGAAATGTTGTATCTAATCACAGTATATTGAGATTAATTCCCAGAGGAATGCAAAAATTTCGCTCACAAAGGCCTAGTTGCACAAAAGCCGGTTAAATTTTAATCCTGATTAACTTCACGTTAACCAAATCAGAGAAGACCATTTCAAAAAGATGGACCTACTGGAATTAATCAGGATTGAAAATAACTCTGCTTTTTTGAAACCGGCACTAAGTACCTGATTGAATGATTACAAAATTTTAACAGCTGAGTCATAATTTTAACACAGTCCCACATACATGAACTCGCTCACTCACTTCCATCACCAACATACGACAAAATAATTATTATCAGCTGTTTTCCCAAAGATGAATAATAACTATCCTTTTAATGTCCTTCAGTGAGTTTTCCCAGGGATGAGATCTAGTGCAATCGAATCTTTATATTATAAACCTACTATGTTCTGAATTTCTTGAGAATCGTTGGAGCCGTTTTCGAGATCCGGTGTAATACAAACATCAAAACATCTAAACATATAAACAGAAGTTGCTCGTTTAATAGTATAGGATTCGTTAAGAGAATTATATTCCAATGTTTGGATGATAAATTTTCTGATATTATTTGTTGAATAATATATAATTATATCTCTATATTGTTGAAAACGATTTGCCAACGTTGTGGTGTTAGTGAGTGATAGCACTCTCTGCCTTGTCGAACGATAGACAAGCAGACAACGATAGCAACATCAATGTTGATCAAATACTGTTATTATAACGTGGACTTCACTATAGATTGATATAAGATCCGTAGATACACTAATGAGTAGTTAAGAAGTATGAACAACTTCTATTATAACATGGACCTCACTTTTAGTTTAACTTTCTTATGTAAAGGTTTAATTTTATATAGATTGAAAGCTGTTGTGGAGGAATTGAGAATGAAGGAGCAGGTGCTGCAACACGCACAACAAGATCAAGTCAACTTTTTGTCAGATACAGCTCTTGGCATCCCTTCATCAAAATTTCCAGATAGTTTTTCTAAGAATGTGGAAACATAATTATTCATTAACACAATATTCAATCTCAATAATTATGAAAACTTGATAATTGAAAAACTTATTTTTTTAGCAGATAAAATATTATTGATTTTAAACAAGAATGAACACTTAATATTACATCAGATATTGCTGAGCTGAGATAACAGCTGAGATGAGCTGAGCTGATGCAGTAGATAACAGTGACAATACAGCGAATCGGCCACGTTGTTCTTCTATTTCTCTTTATTGACGTTATAACGTGGACCTCACGATGGATTGATATAAGATAAGATCCTTACACTAATGTGTTTGAACCAGGTACTTTATTAAAAATATATCTGCGACACCAGTCTGCAATAATATTCCGTTCTTAAAATGTGGATCATTTTTTTACTTTCTTTGGCTATTACTATAAGTAGGGAAAGTATTGCTTTCCGAAAAAAATTAAGTTACCCCAATTTCTAAATTTCTATACGTTTCAAGGTCCCCTGAGTCCAAAAAAGTGGTTTTTGGGTATTGGTCTGTATGTGTGTGTGTGTGTGTGTGTGTGGTGTGTGTGTGTGTGTGTGTGTGTGTGTGTGTGGTGTGTGTGTGTGTGTGTGTGTGTGTGTGTGTGTGTATATGAGTGTATGTGTGTCTGTGTACACGATATCTCATGTCCCAATTAACGGAATGATTTGAAATTTGGATCTTAAGGTCCTTACAATATAAGAATCCGACACCAACAATTTCGATCAATGCAATTGCATTGTATGCAATTGTATGCAATTGAATATGGCGGCTAAAATGGCAAAAATGTTGTCAAAAACAGGATTTTTCACGATTTTCTCGAAAACGACTCCAACGATTTTGATTAAAGTTATACCTAAAATAGTCATCGATAAGCTCTATCAACTGCCACAAGTCCCATATCAGTAAAAATTTCAGGAGCTCCGCCCCATCTATGCAAAGTTAGATTTTAGATTCTCAATTATCAGGTTTCAGATACAATTTAAACAAAAAATTTCGAGTGGAAAAGATTGAGCATGAGAATCTCTACAATTATTAATGTTCAGTAATATTTTCATCTAAAATTAAAAATAAGCTCGAAATTCGAGAAAATGCGATTATTCAATTGCAAACTGTTGGCAACTGTTGATTCTATTAAATCATCCACTATGAAGAGATAGCAGACCTCGTGAGTCTCCAGCGTTATTGTCCTGTCACCAGCAGGCTCAAATCTATGAATAGTAGACTTGAGATGCACGGAACACTAGCGTCAGGTGATTTCATAACAGCAAGGAAAGTTGTGTGAGTGCGCCACACCAGATTTTTTAAATTTCATTCAGTAACTTCAATCATAGAGAAAATATGGCATAAGTTTTATGTTATCTTCCGTTTAAGGTTTAATCTTGTAAGGTAATTTTAAAAATTTCATCTAGGAATCATTACTCGATTCGGACGTATTTGATTGAATCTCCAATAATAATACATCTTAAGCTATTTTTTCTCTATGGTTTCATCTTGTACGGTAGTTTTATAAAGTAATTCAATTCAAGAAATAATCAATCAATTCGGATGTATCCGATTGGAACCCACATGCACCTATTTAATCCGAGAAAGCTTCTGAGAAATCCCAAGTTCCCAACAGTTGTCGCACAACTGACGAATGCTGCTTGAGTCCAGTGGAGTTGGCGTGGAGACTCAGTCATTGATTGAAGTGCACCTCTGCCGTCGGAGCGTGCGCCTGTAGCCATGTTCAGATAAGCCAGGCGGAATCAGAGGATGAAGTCGAGCAAACATGACGTGACCGAGTGGTCGCAACCAGGCTTAAGCCCTGCTTACCGGTGACACGGTCCTCCCTACCCCTCGACCGTTCCCCCCAACCAGCCCCCCCCTCTAGGTGCAAACTCAAAGCCCAATGGCGTCATTATCTGATTCCCGGTCATCATAATTTCGTCCACTGAGCTATGAAACGTGACATCGGCAACAATCGTTTTGGACAAATAAGCTTTGCTACTGTATAAATGTTCGATGTTCCCACTGTGATACCAATTATCTATCACTGCACATCATACTACAATGAAAGAGAAAAAAGCATAAGATTTGCTAGCTATGCTCTTCTCTTCTCTCTAGGCTACAATCGTATAATTGTTTTGTTCTTCTACAAATTATCTGTTTCTTAATAATATGCTGTAGAATACTCACCATATACGAATACTTGACTTTTTGAGAATAACATTGAATTGTAAAAATCTGGTGTGGCGCACTCACAGAACTTTCCTTGCCGTTATGAAAATTGATCACCTGACGCTAGTGTTCCCGCGCATCTCAAGTCTACTATTCAAAGATTTGAGCCAGCTGGTGACAGGGCAATAACGCTGGAGACAAACGAGGTCTGCTATCTCTTAACAGTGAATCATTTAATAGAATCAACAGTTGCCAACAGTTTGCAATTGGATAATCACATTTTCTCGACTTTCGAGCTTATTTTTAACTTTAGGTGAAAATGTTACTGGACATTAATTGCAGAGATTTTCATGCTCAATCTTTTTCACTCGAAATGTTTGTTTAAATTGTATCTGAAGCCTGATAATTGATAATCTAAGATCAAACTTTGCATAGATGGGGTGGAGCTCCTGAAATTTTTACAGATATGGGACTTGTGGCAGTTGATAGAGCTTATCGATGACCATTTCAGGGTATAACTTTAATCAAAATCGTTGGAGCCGGTTTCGAGAAAATCGAGAAAAACCCTGTTTTTTACAACATTTTCGCCATTTTAGCCGCCATATTTAATTGCATTTGATCGAAATTGTTGGTGTCGGATTCTTATATTGTAAGGACCTTAAGATCCAAATTTCAAGTCATTCCGTTAATTGGGAGATGAGATATCGTGTACACAGACGCACATACACTCATACATACACACACACACACACACACAACTTAATTTTTTTCGGAAAGCAATACTTTCCTTACCTATGATAATAGGGCAAGGAAAGTAGAAATGAATGTGAAGACACTGTCCATTTATCAAAGACCAGGCAGAGAAATATTTTTCAATAACTGTAACTTTTGAAATTGGTACCGTCGAATTATTAAAATCCCTTGATCATCATCTGTCAGTGATGAGTATAATGAGAGGATACTAAAGGATACGGTACTAGTAAAAGTAAATTCGTATGGCTTTTGTTGGTGGGGAGTCCTTTGCGGGAAGGTCCCACCGCCTGAATATATAATTTAAGCCGTCAATGGGCCTTACGACTGTCATACTTCAGCCGGGAGCGACAGATTAACGTGCCCATCCGATAACACGGGAGTGATCTGGTTAAAAAACTTTTGGTATTGAGAGGGTTTGAACCCGGGATCGCTATGCTGCTACGCAGGCACTCTATACACTAGACCACGGATCACTCCGATCCGGTACTAAAATGATGGTTGATGATTAGCTATAAAACTCAATTGAAAATATTATTATCGTACTTAATAATATTTATTTTTCGCTCTCATTTCTAATCATTTTTCCCAATAGAATTTGAAGATGAGTTCAGAGCTTAGTATTTGTCTTCGATTGAAATGAGAATTGAGAATAACAATCAGTAATTGGACGAAGGGCTCGTGTAAGACCTCAGCTAAAATATCTGAAGCAAGTTACCAAAGATCTGGGGATCCAGAGCTACATCCAACTGAAAAGTACAGCTCTGGACAGAAAAGGATGGAAAGCTGCCTACCAATTGAATGATTGAAGCTGAAGAAGAAGGATCAGTATGAAGTGAAACTACATTTTAATAAATTCTTCTAGCATTAATGAGTTATTAGCATTATCATAGCCACCTCTAATACAGGGCCCCGGCCTACGATATTGCAACGTCGCAGCGTAGGCCTAGAATCTAATACATGATTGGTGAAAAGATCAGCTGGTATTTTCAAAAATATTTTTCACCAATCACGTATTAGATTCTAGGCCTATACTGCCACGTTGCAATATCGTAGGCCGGGGCCTTGTATTAGAGGTGGCCATGGCATTATTCAATGGGTTTGACGTGATGAATCCAAGACAGCTTTACTCCAAGGAGATACTATGCAGATTACACAAGGACCCAACAACATTTCAAACCAGAAACCACAACCACAACACCAGATACAGGAATCTTCTCATCATCAGTGTTACAAGGAAGGCACTATACCAAAGACATTTCAATCATTTAGCACCAAAATTATATAATCTACTTCCTGTAAACTTTAAATAGATTAAACATCCTAGAAAGTTCAAAACAATAGTATACAATTGGTTGATGAGTAAAGGAAGACAGAACATAGAAAACATTATTTCAAACAACAACTAACCACCTAATGACTTACTAAACACTAACTAATTAACAATTAGCACAAAAAAAACTCAATTTCCACACAGAAAAAAACTAAACAAGAAGAGGACACATTATAAGATCTTTTTGTAACTAACTATTGTATGTTATTGTATTTTATCTAATATCTTCTGTAATTGATGTTGTAGTTTCAGTTTCTTTGGGAAATAAACATCTATTTATTTATTAATTAAAAGTGTGAAATTATAGGGATGCTAAATATTTCGTAAACAGAGATATGAGAGGACTTAGGTTATGTATTTATAAATGCTATTACAATTAATCATATAAAAGATAGCAAATGATTGGCATTATTTCAGATAATAGATCTTGAAGAATGTGAGAAGAGCATAACTTCATTGAGAATTAGCCACATAAAAATGGCTCAACGAACACAATTTGAAGCGCTTTCCGAGATGAGTCACCTTTAACCAACCCTCAGCTTCTGCAGCATCTTTTGTTGTTTTATTTAAAAATGAGCGAGGTTAGCGTGCACGGTAATTGTCGACCCATCATAGCAGGTAAGCCTACAGGCTTAAGGGCGGGCGAAGAGGACCTGCTCTTACAGCACAGAGTAGGGTGACTGAGTGCCCGAATGCAGTGGGAGAAATGTGACAAAGGAATAATGGAAAATAATTAAGAGGGTCGTGTTTTTAGACTAGGTAGAGGCGAACAAGTAATTAAGTTGGCTGCGAAGTTCCTTCGCTCCCTCACTTAGGTACTTCGCTTCTCTCATTATTCACTCACCCTTGACCTCACTCGCTTGTCTCTCTCTCCTTCATGAATTTGTATCCTCGAATATACTTCAACTATTCTCCTCTATCATAAAATCACACGTTACTTCAGAACTGCACATTATGTCATGCATCTATCATGAAAATACCCGCATAATATTTTCCTCTATCATGAAAATACATTTTGATCTCATTTTGATTTCGATCGTGTTTCTCATTCCTCTATGAATTTGTAACCTCAACTCTACTTTTCTTATTTCTCTCTATCATAAAAATACCTGCATCATATTTCCCTCTGTCTTGAAATTGAATATTGATCTCATTTATTTTGTTTATCTTTCTCTCTCCTCCATGAATTTGTAACCTCCACTCTACTTTTATTCCACTCTCCACTCTCCACTCTTTTATTCCACTCATACCTCCACTCTCTATCATAAAACTACATGTTACTTCACCAACTGCACATTGTTTCATCCATCTATCATGAAAATACCTACATCATATTTTCCTCTATCATGAAAATATATTTTTCCTCCACCTACTGTCTAAAGTACTTACTTTACTTCCTGAAACATGATACTAAAGTGTCACTTTTTTGCTCTCAGTAGTAAAAAACATAAAAACCCCCTAGGGAGGAAAAGTGACTCCATTTAAATAACATGGGAAGCATCTCTATTTTAAAAACTTACATTGTAATAGGTTAGAAAGTCTAAGCTCAGATGAGAAAGCATAAAGAGGTGTCTGTCATTGAGTCAACTGAATTCAATACCACAACCAGAAATATATGTTTGTACGATATTATATTCTTAATATTAGTAGATGATAAAAATTTATACAATTTTTAAAATATTTTATTCTATTCAAAATACCAGCCAACAAATATTTTTGATCTGCAATTCAAATCTGAGCCGCGTGATGGAGTCAGCCATTTTTGGTAGACACCCAGCTGATATAATTGTTACAACTTTGGCCGATAGATAGCGCAATCGGCAGTGCCAATCAGACGACCGGTTTTTAGGTTTTAGATTTTAGGTTATGTTGTTAGGAATCATTGTCACCAATACGTAAGTTATTAGAATGATTTTATTTGCAGTTTCTATAAAAAAATGTAGATGGAGGAAAAATGTTGTGTACATCACGAGCGAAAAATACTTTTTCTCCCTCAGGAAAATTGTTGCCCTCGGCTTCGCCTCGGGCTTCAAACTTTTTCCCACAGGGAGAAAAAGTCGTACTTTTCACTCTAGATATACAAATAACTATTGATCTAATCCATTTCGATTGCTTTTCTTTTCACTTCCTGAATTTGTGACCTCTACTCTACTCTTCCTATTTCCCTCTATCATAAAAATACATTTCAATTCACAAACCACACATTTCATCCATCTTCTACGTGTCGAAAGAAACCAATACTTTCATCCATCCAATTCAAATGATGTGTAAATACTGTAGTTTGATGGTTCAACGTTTGGACAATCGGCTGAACCAATTTGCAATTATTGGAATTCGTATGAGATTGCTTGGTTTATCTCAACTTAATCGATCTTTCACCTCGACCTTTCCTCTTATGAGGGAGAGCTACCAGAATCCGAATAAAATTGATATGAGCTGTGAATTATTATTGTTTTGAGTAACAAATTCATATGACTTGCAAATTGAAACACAATAGAATATACAAATTACCCTTTCATTTTATCACACCACTACTTTCAACTCTCCAAGAGCCATTTCTAAGTTCATATCGAAATAGAAATACAATAAATGAACTTTTATTGTGAATATTGAACTTGAAAATGACTCTTGAAGAGTCACAACTAGTCGTAAGTGTGAATGAAAATAGAAACTCAATAAATCAATATTTATTGTGGATATTACACTTGGAAATGACTCTTGCAACTAGTCGTGTTGTGATAAAATGAAAGTAAACTTGATAATATTGTATTGTGTTCCAATACTTCCAGTGGCCCTGAAAATAAAAGTGAGTCTCACTTTGTAACCTCAAATCTACCTCTTCTGTCTCCCTCTATCATGAAAATGCGTGTATCATATTTCCCTCTATCTTGAAATAAAATTTTGATCTCATTCACTTATTATTCTCTTTCCTTCATGAATTTATAACCTCTTTTCTACTTTCCCTATTCTCCGCTATCATAAAATAAATTACAAATTTAACTCCATGTTAAATTTGAACGAAACCCACCCATCAAAAGAGCATGAAAATTGCAATTACACAGCTCAATGATCGTCGGGAAGAATACCGTAATATCCTACTCTTTTCTCCAGCGATTCAGTACTTTCAATAGCCCTACAAATAAAAGAGTGAGTCTTAAGGTGCGTACAGATATACGCGCCGCGAACATGAGCAATTCACTTTTAATCAGCTGATGCCAAGCTTTTTATATCTATATCTATATCTTATACCGTTTCTGTAAAAATACAGATTTAGTCAGCTGATTAAAAGTGAATTGCTCATGTTCGCGGCGCGTATATTTGTACGCACCTTTTTCACATTCTTCACGCTACGGTAGAATAGTTTATAATAGAATGACTGTCTTTATTTATTCTAGAGAGCAAATTGTATGTTGGATTTGAACAAAACCAGCCCATATAAAAGTGCAAAATACTAAAGCTCGATAATTTCTAAGAAGAATAGCATAATTATCCTACTTTTTTCTCCAGTGAATAGGTACTGTGGGCAAGTCAAAAGAAACGCTTCTTGCAAATTGTTGCTACGCTTTTGGGGCGTTTAGTTGACGTGATCACGTCTTCACTTATACAACATGGAGCAAGTTAGTAGACGTTGTGAGCTTTTGATTTCTGCGTGCAAGTGAGCTCTTGCCAGCTGATGTTTCCCACATCAGAGCCTTTCCAGCAGCGCACGAGATGCTCGCATGAGAGATGGTTCTGCCAGCCAAAGAGAGAGAGAGCGTTCAACGGAAGTGAGAGAAGATCGTGATGTAGGGTGTGAGTGCAAAAGTGAATAGGTTTAGGAAGCTTAGAGGAGGGTGTTGGTGATGATAAGATCGACCACGGTAATGTGTTGGTAAGGGGCAAAAGCGATGAAGGCGTGACTATAGACATGATCATCTCTTTTTCCTATTAATGTACGGTTGAAGAGGGCTTTGGTCCAGCTTACATTTGATTATAACAACTTGAAAAATGTTTTTGTGGAATTTAAATTTGCGACATAGTTGAATTACGATATTTTTAGTAGCTGTGAACAAAGATATTTTCAATTAGACTAGTAGGTGATAAGCCCCGCACACGCGCATCGATTTTTGTTTGTACGATATTTTGCCGTCCTTATGAATTCTATTAGATTGAACGGAACTTGACAAACACAATCTACTCAATCACACGAGCAGTCGCGTGTTGTATTTAGTACAACATCCAATTTTCCAAGTGTTATGTACTCTGTTTACTGTCAAAACATATTAATAGTTTAATTACTTTTTCCATCTTCTTGAATTATTTTACGCCTATGAACTTGGATGATTACCATTTCTTAGCCCAATAAGGGTACATCAAGCAAAGTCATCAATTATGTGTTATTGGTTCGTTTACAGTCCCCGTATACAGTCTTTCCCTATCTTATGCACAGTGCGACTTATGCACTGTCGCGACTAAATGGCACCTAAAGACTGAACCATTGCTCGGTTGATACTGCAACTCAGTGGAGTGATGGGGGAAAGTTTAGGAATGCATAGGTGTCTCATTTACTGACACCACCCCATTTAATAGTTTTGTGCAGTAAAAAAACTGACACTGTTGTACTTTTTACAACAGCACGACTGCCGGAAGGTCAATCTTATAGAATGTATATTGACGGCAGAATACTGTATGAACTAAGATCGATTTGTTTGTGCGGGGCCTAAACTTGAAATACGATATATTTAGTGGAAAAGTTCAGGTATCAATGTTGTTTGGAATGAAATCTACGGGGCTAAAACTATAGTCTGAAATCAGCTACAAACTGAATTATTTTAATACTTCCATAATAATCAAATTAAGTCTACTCCACTCATGTAATGACATCTCAATTGAGTGATGATGAAAACTTTAAACGAATTGGAGATCTATTGTCGTCGTCTTCCTACAAGGATTAGGCAATTTGCCTGTTCCGACTTCAAACTCACCATCACATCCATCTTTTACGGGGTCTGCCCACACTTCTCCTTCCAACCGGGTTCTACAACATGACTGCCCTGGGAATCCTGTCGCTCTCCATCCTTTCAACATGCTCTTTCCAGTTTTGCCGATTTTCTTCAATCTTCTGCCATATGGAGATTATGTTGAGCTCGCTTCTTATATCAACATTATGAAGCCTATCTTCCCTTGTGCACCCTTTTACTGCTCTTAAAAACCTCATTTCGGCAGCCTGTAACCTACTCCATTCTTTCTCGCTAGGTATCCAAGATTCAGAGCCATATAAGAGCGTTGGAATAGCCATAACCTTATAGAATTTAAGTTTTGTCTCTCTCCTGGCTCTGTTTCTCAAAGTCCTATTTATTGTTCCACAAATGGATTGGAATCTATTCAATTTTATACTCAAGTCTTGGTCCATTTCATAGGTTATATCACAACCCAAATACTTGAAGTGTGATACTTGTTCCAGGACTTTATTATCGAGGACTATTTTATATCTCAATGGATATTTTCCCTGGAAAGCCATCACCTACGTTTTACTGAATGAGATCCTCATGCCATACTCAGCACTGAGGAGATTCAGATGGTATAATGCTCTCTGCAGATCATCCTCAGTTTCTTGCAATATTACCTGGTCATCAGCGAACCACAGTGAACTGAGAATCATTGTAGGAGATATCTGGATGCCTCCTTGTATCTTTTGCTTCCAACTTCTACACAGATCATCAGCATACACATTGAACAATGTTGGAGATCTATTGTCATTATTATTTTAGCGATACGTGTTTTTATAATACAGAATACTCTCTATTCTTATCTCAAAGAGTTACTACATGTGGTAGAGCAATGATTGAACGTTTTCACACTTACCGATTGTCGGACGACATCTATTGTAACGATACCTAGAATGTCCTCCGATTGGCTAATTCTCACCAACAGTAGACTTTCAGTCAGAGTACATTCTGGGTGCCGTGTCGATAAATGTCTGCCGATAATCCGTTAATGTGAAAACAGCCAATCAAATGAAAAATAAATTAAATTATGTTCAATTCAATTTCAATTCAATTCTTTTTATTTGCCATCAATACAATTTACAATAAATTATTCAAGAAATTCATAGAAATAAAAATAAAACATAGCTTACAATCAAAACAAAAATTATAAATTAAATATATTTAAATCAAAATCTATTCATTAAGGCAACAACCCAGCAAGGAAAATCCTGACGCTGGGCGTGAGCATCAGTTCAATATTATTATATCAAATATTATTTTATTATTATAAATAAAAATAAATATGGAAAAATTTTAGAATCACGTAAGTAAACAAAAAAAAATAAGGTTGAAAAAAAAAACAAAAATGTATATTATAAAATATTATCGAGAGTAAAGAAAAATGTCTCAATTATCCATTTATTTATCTGTGCCCCATATCTATCCTCAGTTAAAAATTGCATACCATTTGGGATTAAATTAATTAATTTTGTGCTTAAATAATTTAATTGTCGACGTAATATTGTTAGGTTAGTGTGATTTATGTTGAATAAATTATGAAAATTTAACCTAAAATTATATGTGACTAGATTATTCCTTATTGTAAATTTATCTTTATTTTTTCTTATGTAGTAGAGAATTTTTTTAATATATAGTTGGCGTATATATATTACACAAAAACTTGAAAGTTCTCATTGATAACAGAAAACATGCTAATGATCAAGCACGTCACGAACATAAAAAATAACAGTGTTAATTTTCTTGTTTCACTTTTTACGCATTTTCCATTCATTGTTATCTTGAAATAAACATCAGAAAAAAATACTCTTTTGCTTGATGAAGAGGTGAAGTTTGGATAGTTATGTCCACGCTACAAGTTGATCACGAGAATAGTTAGATCACGAGAATAGAAGCAAATACGTGTATTGTGTCTTTTATATTGTAGCTTCATAGTAATATCATCCTTTTCAATCTATTAATTCATTGTCTTGCTCCATAAGAATTTTTAATGTCAGTTTTGCTACGCT
This sequence comes from Nilaparvata lugens, assembly GCF_014356525.2. Taxonomy (NCBI): domain Eukaryota; kingdom Metazoa; phylum Arthropoda; class Insecta; order Hemiptera; family Delphacidae; genus Nilaparvata; species Nilaparvata lugens. Next base: position 19,725,443 of record NC_052505.1, read on the forward strand.
TATTTAATAATATCGGGACACCGAGTTTCGCTCGTTATTTTTATTTATTGATAAACAGAACACAATTATTCTCTAAAATGATCGTGTTCATATTTTAGAGCTGGCTTTACGTCAGCTTATGAATTTCGGGGATGCGATATTTTGATTTTCTACAGATTCACTCGCTCACTTTTTACTATCCACAGACGACGAAAGTCTCAGCTGTTTCAGCCAAGGATGGATTATCCTTTTAATGTCGTTCAGCGAGTTTTCCCAAGGATGAGACCTAGTGCAATCGAATTTTTATATCATAAACCTACTATGTTCCAAACTTTGTGAAAATCGTTAGAGCCGTTTTCGAGATCCATGAACATAAATAACCACATATAAAAATATAAAAATAACCGGATATAAAAATATAAACAGACATACAGAAATTGCTCGCTTAATATGATAGGATTAACAGTGCCAGTTTCAACACATATTATACGATAATTTTTAAATTATAATAGTAGGATGAGTATTTTAATTAAAGTATGGAATGGTTTAATGTATGAATCTCGTAGAATTGAATTGTTCGTGAAAAATGTTCGTTGGGCTACATACAGTGACGATGGACTCTGTTTTACATGGTGTGGATGTTAGAAAAACACAAAAAAGGTTAGAGAGCAAAGCTGGAAACCAAGTTTGAATGGTATCCTTTTATTAGGGAGGATTTCGGTTGCTGGTGTTGCAAGTTGGAAAGAATAACGTAGACCGTACAGCAAACAGCAAACGAACAAATCCGATATCGGGGCAGGCGAACTCTTGTAGTGGCTGTTGGATATTATTTACACAGCGAGTCCGATGTCGCATGTAAATCACTGCCGGGACGTCGAAGATTAAATTTCAATTCGAAAAAATAACACGGTGACCATCTTTTATAAAGGACGGTTACGGATTAGTCACGAAGCGTGTCGAATCGTGTTGTTCTAGTTGTTTTTTGATCGGAAATCGATGGGGCGATTTGTTGCGCGCGGAGTACAAGCGGTGCGAACACATGTTCGTTGTTTGCGCAGCCTATTAACGACGGGTAGCTCCTTTCATTAGCTGGCTATATGAAAACATTGCACCGGTCGCCGAGTTCAAATGGGGTGCCACAAGTAAGGGCGGCCACTTAATAATAGCGTAATGCACTTGGGGTTGCGTGAATTGCAGTTTACATTGGAGCCTTGCATAAGGAGATGAGCTCATCAACTGACAAAGACTACTGTACTCCAACCAGAGTACCGGGCTTTTAAAACGTTATCCATGGCACACTTCCGCATACGCTTCATTTCAGAAGTGAGCTGAAAGATTAACGATCAGTGCTTACTCCATATCACCATAGACAAAATAATACTATCTATTTTCTGTATAGGGTTACTTTTATAGAAAGAAAAATAGAAATCTTAGTACCCTTTTTTGAAATATTTAATCACAACTATGTCCGAAACATGTTGTGGTTAAATATTTCAAAAAGGGTACCAAGATTTTTATTTTTTACTTTCCTTGCCCTATTACCATAGGAAGGGAAATTATTGCTTTCCAAAAAAAATTTAAGGTACCCTAATTTCATGTTTTCTATACGTTTCATTACTTTCCTTGCCCTATTACCATAGGTAAGGAAAGTATTGCTTTCCAAAAAAAAATTAAGGTACCCCAATTTCTATACTTTTCAAGGTCCTCTGAGTCCAAAAAAGTGGTTTTTGGGTATTGGTCTGTATGTGTGTGTGTGTGTGTATGAGTGTATGTGCGTCTGTGTACACGATATCTCATCTCCCAATTGACGGAATGACTTGAAATTTGGAACGTAAGGTCCTTACAATATAAGGATCCGACACGAACAATTTCGATCAAATGCGGTTAAAATGGCGAAAATGTTGTCAAAAACAGAGTTTTCCGCGATTTTCTCGAAAACGGCTTCAACGATTTTGATCAAATTCATACCTTAAAATTCAACCGACTTTTGTGCAACTCGCACTATGTCTCTGACATATGTTGAGTTCCAGAGTGAGGTCCATGTTATAGTTGCAGTATTTGATTTAAATTGGTTTAAATTGGTGATACTATACTTGTCTACCATTCGACAAAGCAGATAGCGCATCCTCTTCTAGGCGTTTTTAAAAGACGGGTTCTCTAATTGGTTCTCGTGGAATTAATCACGGTTGAAATTTAACCGGCTTTTGTGCAACTCGCACTATGTCTCTGACATCTGTTGGGTTCCAGAGTGATGTCCATGTTATAGTGGCAGAATTTGATTCAAATTGGTGATACTATACTTGTCTTTCATTCGACAAAGCAGATAGCGCAACCTCTTCTAGCTCGGCAACGTTGCCAGGTTATTTTCAACGATGTAGAACTATAATTGTTATTCAACGAAAATCCTAAATAAATGCTGTAAATCACCCCGAAGACCTCTGCTACTGCAGACATTGACAACAGAGTTAACAGCTAGATGGAAATTCCATGAGAACCACTATACAAAAATTATTTGCCAGCCCGGGAATCGAACCCGGTACCTCCCAATTGCTAGCCAGGAATGCTTACCCTTACACCAAACTGACAATTTCTGAATAGTAGCGCTCATTTTATACGAAGCCATAGCGGCCAACCAGTTTACCGGTATACCGGTATATCAGATATAATATCATTGTTTCATTCTTGTTTAAAATAATCCATTATATTTTATCGATCAAGAAAGTATATTTCTCAATGATTAAATAATAAATTTTTATGCGATTAAATGTTTTGTTATTTAATCATAGTTCTACATTTTACAGATGCAATTAGATAGAGAAAGCATTTATTCAAATTAATATATAATTATTATTTAACGAAAATCCTAAATGAATGCTGTAAATCACCCCGAAGACCTCTGCTACTGCAGACATTGACAACAGAGTTAACAGCTAGATGAAAATTCCATGAGAACCACTATCCAAATATTATTTTCCAGCCCGGGAATCGAACCCGGTACCTCCCAATTGCTATGTTGGCCGCTATGGCTTCGTATAAAATGAGCGCTGCTAACCAGAGGTTGTCAGTTTGGTGTAAGGGTAAGCATTCCTGACTAGCAATTGGGAGGTACCGGGTTCGATTCCTGGGCTGGCAAATAATTCTTGAATAGTAGTTCTCATCGAATTTCCATCTAGCTGTTAACCCTGTTGTCAATGTCTGCAGTAGCAGAAGTCTTCGGGGTGATTTACAGCATTTATTTAGGATTTTCGTTAAATAATAATTATAAATTAATTAGCATTTGAATAAATGCATTCTCTATTTAATTGCATCTGTAAAATGTAGAACTATGATTAAATAACAAAACATTTAATCGCATAAAAATTTATTATTTAATCATTGAGAAATATACTTTCTTGATCGATAAAATATAATGGATTATTTTAAACAAGAATGAAACAATGATATTATATCTGATATACCGGTATCACCTATCCTCTATAGAAGGCAGTGGCAAGGCACAGAATCGGCAATGCTGTTCTCCTATCTTTCTACACTGTCCTAGCACGTGGACCTCACTTTAGAAACCAGGCAATAAAATAAAGGGTACTCGATAAGCTTTTCAATAATCAGTTGGCCTAAAAAGAAGAGTGAATTATTAAATGAAAAAGACTGAGAAATTGTCAAAAACCACTGATTTATTGATAATTAGAAAGACCGGTTTCGGTTATTACACCATTGTCAATCTCTGAAAAATCTCAGTTTATCAGAGATTGACAATGGTGTAATAACCGAAACCGGTCTTTCTAATTATCAATAAATCAGTGGTTTTTGACAATTTCTCAGTCTTTTTCATTTAATATGAATAATTACCACAATATCAACTTCTCAACTACACAAAAAAGAGTGAATTACATTACATATGATTATTATAATTAAATTTTAAAGTAACAATATCATCAATTTATCTCACCTCAGAAAACATTTTAACAACTCATGATCATGGCTCTTGGAAAGGAAAACACCCGAAGCCCTCATGCAATCATACAGCAATCCTATTGCTTATTCTTCTGAAAAAGTTTCCACTCTTGAAGCTCAACGCAGAAAACACAACCTAACCAGTAAGAGGAGCAAGCATACAATAGCATCTCAGCATTGAGCCAATTTAAAGAAAGTGGCAATTTCGGTAACACGTTGCCTGGATACCCTTTTCTATTTTCCGGACAAATAGTGTGTGCCGTTGGTGTGAGTGAGTGAGTGAATGGCTGCAAGAGTGGAAGCTGGTGGAGATAGCAAGAAGCTCGGAGGACAGATAGGCGATAAGAGAAGATGGTAGAGTGACAGAGAGGGTGTAAGAAAGGAGGGAAGGGGAATAAGGTTACCCGCAGGTGGAGAATATCTCACGCGATGCTCCGACTGCCCTAATCAATTAGCCGAGACGACATTCGCTGACAATACGGCGCCCTACACCATTGCACTCATCCCCTACATCCTAACTTATCAGTCTCAGCCTCCTCTTGCTCGACTACTGCTACATAAGTTTCTCTCTCACACACACACTCTCCTCTCGCCCAACTCCCTCACTCTCTCCATCATCACCACAGCTGACGCTGAAGCTGCCCCGAAAATCATTCTGCAACTTTCATAGTTAATTTTTCAATCCAATGCCCTTCATTTTATTGATGTCATGAATTGTATTTTTCCAATATTGAAACAGGTCGCATACAAATAAAACAAATAATCATAGCCAAATACATTACTCAAATTAAATAAAGTTTGTAATTTAAGAAGTGAACAGTGAATATTACAGTCGAAAATGGATAAATAGAAAATAGATAAATATAAATGGAAAGAATAGTTCTACAACGACATAGAATCATTCCTCATTCAGCTTCATCGTTTTTTATTAAGCTCTTACCCAGGTCACAAGTGTAGACACAAGCTACATGCTGTAGATTATACCATAGAGAAATAATAGCGTAAGTAGATATCCCATGGTATAAGGCGTTTATGTCGCAACTTTTACTCTTATCTCAAGCCGATTACTGTTGATTATTGTCGAATTTTACTGTTTTGTTGGGGTGAGAGTGTATGAACGGCACAATATAAGAGACTACCAGTGTCACACAGCTTTATGGGAAAGAATTACATGAACTATTGGCTTGAGATAACAGTAAAAGTTGCGACATAAACGCCCTATACCATGGGATATCTACTTATGCTATTGTTTCTCTATGATTATACTGATTAGCTTTCTGTAATAGATTCGTTATTGGATAAATAGAATAATGATGAATTTGGGAACTTCTTGAGTAGCCCATATCCTGTAGATTGAAGAATACTAAGGTTCAAATTTCCTTATAGTTCTCGCTTGAAAAAACGCATTTAACTCCTCTATTATCGTGGTGTCTTGAGAAGTAAAATATCATATTTCACAAGTGATTACACAGATGTGTGGAGAAGCCAGTCTATTGCTGTATTTCCATAAGGTATATAGTTTCAATCAGGTACGTGTAGATGAGAATACTGCGTAAGGTCCTGTTATTCATGATGTGAATGTTCTCATTTCTCAATCGAGATTTTTTCAGGATGATATTCATCCAAAGCTTTTCTATATTTTTGGAAGCTGCAATAATCGATCACCGTTTATTAATTTAACGTAAGCGAGTTCATGAAATTATATTTGCATTCAGCACCAGTTTCATTGTATCGTATCATGTTATAATATCGGGGCACCGAGCTTCGCTCGTTATTTATTTATTGATAAACAGAGCACAATTTTTCAAAATGATTGGGGAAGGACAAACAGGCACAGCCCAAAACTGTATCTTCCCCGAATTTTGATTTATACACTATAAATGGTCCAAAAAGTAGATTATGAGTTTCATACAATTGAATCCAGGTCCAATTTTCAGTCAAAATATTTAAAAACAGAAAAGTTCTAATTTAGATTGTTCACAAACCAAATTGAATAACAAAATAACACTCACTAATCACTTAAAACTGTAAAATAATGATTAACTTTGAATATTATGATATACTCTAATTTAGAGTGATAAACCATGTCATGTCAACAAATCAGATAATTCTGATAGAGTCTATTAAAATTTCTAGATAATATTTCTCGCGAGATACGGTAAGCTGTTTGAATGATCACACAGCTGATCTCCCACACAGGCACAGCATCTTCTGTTTTCGACAGACGACGAAATCTGTTCTTCCAAGGATGAATTATCCTTTTAATGTCCTTCAGCAAGTTTTTCTAGGGATGAGACGTAGTGCAATCGAATCTCTATATTATAAACCTACTATGTTCTGAATTTCGTGAGAATCGTTAGAGCCGTTTTCGAGATCCGGTGAAATACAAACATATAAACATAATATTTAGATGCTTATATTATAAACATCCAAACATCTAAACATATAAACAGAAATTGCTCGTTTAATAGTACAGGATTACGATTTTCAATGATACTTATTATTCTCAATGAGAAGTGTAGTCAATTAATGCTGCCATTGTTGACTGATTCAAATAATCGCCAACGTTGCAATATCCATTATGCACTGATATGCAAGTGAGAATATCATTTTCTTTTTTTGAAAATTTGCTACTATTTTGTGCTATAATTAATTAATCGTGCTCCATGACTAGAGATGTAACATTCAACAAGTCCTGAAGGGAACACAAATTTTGACAGAAACGATACAATGTAAGGCTTACTGGATGGCTCGATACGTGGTTGGGGGAAAGGGATCCAAACCTATCAATTTTAGATCATCTTGTCACGGTCACGCTATCCCTTCATTGCTGATGTTAGGTCTGCAGAGGGATACAGGGATAGAGAGAGAAGGGGAGTAAGCGAGAAACATAAGCGAACCGATAGTCCCTTTTCAGTATTCATCATCCCTACGTCTGTCTTAAAGAGAGGTCCACGTTATAATATTGTAGTGAGGTAAGATAGGAGAGCAGAGTTTCCGATTCTCTGTCTTTCCACTACCCTTTTCAGTATTTTTAACATCCCTAAGTCTATCCTGATGTAAGGTCCACGTTATAATTGTAGTGGAGGAAGATAGAAGAACAGCGTTGACGATTCTCTGCCCACTATAGAGAATGGCTAATACTGGTATATCTGACGTAATACTTTTCTTGTTAAAAGTGATCAATTATATTTTATTCGTAGAGAAAATATATTTTTCAATGATAAATAATAAGTTTTCATAATAATTGAGATTGAGTATTTTGTTAATAAATATTATTTCTATATTGTTACAAAACAACCTCGCAATGTTGTGGAGCTAGAAAAGGATAACGCTATCTGTTTTTTCAATTAATAGACAAGTATAGCGACACCAACGCTAATCAAATACTGCCATTGTAACGTGGACCTAGCGTCACTAGGTTACAGTATATTCTATTAACTCAATCCTTTATAACTAATTTAACCTTTCATGACGCAATCCTTCCCACTCCGATTCATTTTGTTACTGCTCCTTTCTCACTTCGTTCAATAATTATTTTCTTAGTCTATATTATGTAAATTCATCTATAATTTTGCTGTATTGTAAGCTATTGTATATAAGTGTATAAGCCAGTATATATTGTAATCTACATAAATAAAGTACTCAATCAATCAATCAATCAATCCTCCTTCACCTCAGAATCATCCTCTTTCTTCTTCTTCTCAAACTTCTTCTCCTTCTAATTCTCCTCTTTCTCCTCCTCCAACCCCTTCTCTTCCCAACCACCTTCTTATCCTTCTCTGTCTTCTTCTCCACCACCTCCTTTACGCTTCACGCTTCTCCACCTCCCCCTCTACGTTTTGGTAGAGAGTTAGTGGGGAGGATATTTTTAATATTCTTTCCGAAAAATGGACATTGATATGTCCAAAGCTCCGCCAATTTATGTAGATGCAATATAATTATCTATAGTTATTATATTACAAATTGCATTTTCATCTATATAATAAGAGAGAGTAGGGTTGTGTTTGTTCGTTTGTTCGTTTGTTCGCATCAAAACATGTCAACTTGTGGATTGCATACCGGAAAAACGGGAATGATTTAGATCTCCAGATTTTGCACATAGATTCTAAAAATATCAATCTCGTGCACCTGGAAGTCCAAATTTTAATTTTCCTTCTACATGTTTCAAAATTAATGTTTAAATTTCATTAATGCTACATTCGATTTCATTAAAAGATCACCAAATCATATGGTCGAAATTAAAAAAGGAACATCTGTTTCTATATTGCTTCCTACCTGAAAAACATAGTTTTGAGACTTAGTTTTCCTGATGCAATGTTTAGGCGTACACGTGGCATGGATTATTAATTTTCCAGCTAGAACAATTTTTGAGACAAATGCTAATAAACGTCTACAGTTTCATCAATGCTGTATCGGCAATATGAAAACGCATGCAGTTAATATGTCTTTCAATGAAGGTGTTGTTATTCACATAAAGAAATTATATTCTTCCATTTTTATATTATTAAAATTTCAAAATTACTCGAGCCCTGATAGAATGACTGACTATAGGCCTTAGGCCCTATAGACCATAGGCCTTTTTTGGATTCTTCTAGATTTCATTACATCAAGTTTTGAGAAAGACCCTTGCGAAGCACGGGTTACCTGCTAGTATCATATAAAGTTCAATAATTATTTTCTTAGTCTATATTATGTAAATTCATCTAAAATTTTGCTGTATTGTAAGCTATTGTATATAAGTGTATAAGCCAGTATATATTGTAATCTACATAAAGTACTCAATCAATCAATCACTCCTCCTCCTTCTCTTCCAACCCCTTCTCTCCTCAACCACCTCCTAATCCTTCTCTCTCTTCTTCTCCTCCTCCTCCTCCTCCTCTTCTCCCTCCTCCTCCTCATCATCCTCACCATCTTTTCTCTCCTTTTCTATCACCATCTTCACCTCATTGCCCGTTCCGAGCACAAAGTCCATTCTAAGTAGCAAACTATTCAAGACGGATGAGACTCGGTTGCTGTCAACAGCTGGGTTGGGAGAGGGAGCAGCATCTTAGAAGCCTGGGGGTGTTAGAGAGCATGGAGCAGATCGACTTTGGAACACAACTCCAACAACACTTGTTTCTCGGAGCGCCAAAGGCTCACATCTATTCAAGTTCACCATATACAATTCCCATACAATCCTGAAACATGTAATTTTTCCTAAAACAGCTTTGAAATTATACAGTACTAGCCGTCAGGCTCGCTTCGCTCGTCATATTCGTCTAGCCAGGTGGCTCCGCCCCCTGGACCCCCGACTGGATCGTCAAAAAATGGGATCAGCGGGCTCGCTTCGCTCGCCTGCATGTAGACCTCATCGGAACCTCTGTACCGAATTCTGGACCCCCGACTGGATTGTCCAAAAATGAGATCAGCGGGCTCGCTTCGCTCGCCTGCATGTGGACCTCAGCGGAACCTCAGTACCAAATTTGAACGAATTATGTCAATTTGATCTCGAAAAACACCTGTTACTACACCTGTCACCTGTTATCGGCGTATCTTTGGCGAACAATATTCTTCCACCTCAGCTAAACCTGTGTACTAATTTTTTTCAAATATATTTCCATCAATTATTGAAAAAGGTGAGGAAACGCAGAAAAGCTGAGAAAACGCTAATTTTGGGCGTATCTTTGGCGTTATTTCAAATCCCTTCTAACACAACATTATTGCACCCCAGCTGAGCTTCTGTAGTGAATTTGAACATTTTCTGTTCATTTGTTCAAAGCTGAGAAAACGCCCAAAAACGCAGATTTTGGGTGTATCTTTGGAAATTTTTCCAAATCCGTTCTTATTGCGCCTCCAAAGGGCCAACTGAACACACCTACCAAATTTGAAAATTTCAAATAACATCTAATGTTCTGTCATATTTTTATCATTATGTTAGGACGATCCAGTCGGGGGTCCAGACTAAACGTCTAGCTGAACGGATATGGCGAGCGAAGCGAGCCTGACGCTAGTAATATAATATTCCCAGGAATAGCTCTGATTGAAGTAGCAGTACCCAATCAATTTTTCCGCGATAAATCAGGACCACCCAAATAGGTATTTAGGAGGTACTGGATAAATTGGTATTTAGGAGGTTGGATAAATCCATTTCAATCTTCATCTTGGTGCCAACCAAACAAAGTCAACTAAACTTAATGCCAACCTGACAAAATTTTTAATTTAGTTACCAGAACAACTGTTTCGAAGAGGTACTCTCTCTAGATTATAGTTCTATATTAACATAATTATGGTATGGACATTTCAATTATAATTTTAAGATATTGGAATAAGAAGAATATACATGCTAAAAGACGAACTTTAAACCCTTAAAAACCACCCTTAGAGTTAAAATATCGCTAAAAGATTCCTTAGTGCACCTCTAAAGGGCCAACTGAACATACCTACCAAATTTGAACGTTTTTGGTCCGGTAGATTTTTAGTTCTGCGAGTGAGTGAGTGAGTGCCATTTCGCTTTTATATATATAGATAATTTTCCCTCAGTAGGAGAAAGGGGGTTTTTGTTCTATATAGGATTATTTTTTTATCCAACAAAAACACTATTGAAATATTCAAGCTTTCAAACCCCTCTCTAAAGCTGCGTACATACTTACGAGCTGCGCGCCAAACGCGCGTTTTTCGAACAAGGATTCACTATGTACGGTGATCGAGATCAGAGCGCGAACTTACCACGTACTCAATTGTTGTCGGCGGAGCTTGGCCAGTTCGTTGCGCGTGAACCGGAATCGCGCGACCTGCGATCATCTTGCGTACTGCTCGCTTTCGGTTTGTGTTTGGCGCAACGCAAAGATCCACCTACTTATATATTTATTTACCTATTTTCTATATATGCAATCTAGGTGAAGATCAAAAACTTTTGCGAAAAATTCCCCAAAAATCACCATTTATTACACAATTTTGCTTTGTCATTGTCAATTATCATAAGTAGTGTCTGAATCTACACATCACTATAACACTATCTGTCACTATCTTTTGAGATAACCATGACTGTAATCAACAATTAACCAATCACAAGCAACAATTTGAGTTAAAATGGATAAGCTCGTTTCAAATTTAATTCATTTGACATAAAATCACAAATCAAGAAAAAATGCAACGTAGCTATGAATGATGCATGCATAGTAGATGCATGCATATAGTTGTGCTTAGTCAAATATTCAAACACCGACTGAAAATGTAAAAAAATTCTAGAGTTTTGAGGATGTACTTATTAGTTTTGAATTCTTTCTTCATGAGAATCCATATAAGAATATTGTATAGGTTATACAAATATAGAAAAACTATTGTTTCATGTAGATAAACCATTTTATTTCGTTTTTGAATGTGGCTGGAGGTCATAGAAGAGAATAACAATAGTTGACGTAGGAGTAAAGACGATATGACACTCCGAAATAAATTCAGGAGTTCACCCCTGAGCGGTGACAGAGAGAAGTCCAAGCCAAAAACTGAGAGATCAAAAGAAAAAGGAACACAAAGGAAAGAAAATGTAAAGAAAACATTGGCGGGTTGACCTAATGTATGAGACCAGCAGTTCAAAGAACAGCTTGTCTCGACTCCTCATCAGCTCCTGCTTACTTTCAGCTCTAACAAGAGCTATCAGCCAAATTGAAAATAAACCTCCATCTTACAATAAACTGACAAATAGTAAACTTTCAACAACTCAAAATATGTTGAGTTGATCTTAACGTGAAACAGGAATATTGTTTTCTTATTTGAAACAGGAATTGAAATGATTTGATATTCTTCCAGCAATATAAACTAACTTATACGAATATATCCTGCAAGGACTGAATGCTTTTTTGAATCACTTTTAATTGAACTCGAAATGATCAATTCAATCTATTCAAGCTTGGTAAAATTGTGTGGCTATTATCATAGAGAAACAATAGCATCAGAAGATATCCCATTGTATAGGTATTATATGTTCCGAATTTCAAGCTAATTTTTTGTTAACTCAATGACTCATCGGCATCATTCACTACCTCCGTAAACAGAGCCATAGTGCATGACAGGTGGTTGATGGTGACGTCAGCACAGGTAGGGCTCCAACACCAATCAAAACACTAGCTGATATAGATCAGCTGAAATCAACGAATTTTTATTGGTGTAGGAGCCCTACCTGTGCTGACGTCACACAAATGCACTACGGCTTTGTTTACGGAGGTAATGTATGAGGCTGGTTCATGAAAACAATGTCCCTTAAAAGTTTCTGAGAATTTTCTAGATGTTGGTGAACTGATCCAAATGATAGAAGAAGTTCCTATAAACATTGATCCAGAATTTTCCTGTTTAATATGGGAAAATACCAATATTAAAGTACATAGATACCCTGCTTTAACCTTGATTAACAATCTTGATCCCGCCACCGTTCATTGACTTTGCGTTGATCTTAGTTGAAATGAAACCCAGCACTACTGTTTTGTATTAACCTTGAACTGAAATTAAACTGTTTTGTATTTAACTGTTTTTTCAAATAAACTGTTTTGTATTAACCGCAGTATACCTTGAACTGGAATTAAACTGTTTTGTATTTAACTGTTTTTTCAAATAAACTGTTTTGTATTAACCGCAGTATACCTTTAACTAGAATTCCATTGAAATAGATACATTTTATGATAGATATTGATGTTTTAGGAGACTTTCCATGATAATATCTTTGGAATCATCGGGCATCGGAGTACATACATAATAATAATAATAATAATAATAATAATAATAATAATAATAATAATAATAATAATAATAATAATAATAATAAATCATTTTATTTGTACACGGTATAACCATACAAATGAGTTGAGTATAACAAATTCTAACAATGACTAAATTAAACCACATGAAAAAATGTTTGGCAGCAGATCAAACTAATAACAAGATCCAATTATAAATCTGCATACAACCACGCACAATGGAAGTACCTACATTACAATCAATAAACAATATATTGCTAACATTCAACAAGCTCACGTTAAAAGGTACAAGGTGATTCCTAATCAATAATATAGATAGATTCAACATATTCAAACAACTCAGTAACTTAAATAGGTACCTTATTCATCAAGATCAGCAAATCCAATAAATGTAATACATTCAACAAATCCACTAAACTCAAAAAACTTAACAATTTTAGTTAACTTATCTAATTCAATTAGTTTACAGACTTCACTTTCAATAAAAAGAACCTACTCAATTAACAAAAACCATTTCAAAATATTTCCATCGAAAAGAATCGTTATTGGTTATGTAGCCCTACATACATAAGTACATGAGTACATACATAAATTTTATTGTAATGTGACGAAATAAAAACGGATAAAAAAGAAACACCCAATGAGACCAAGTTCATTGAAGTTCATACAGCCATTGTCTCAAGAAATTTTTCATTTTTCACGTTACCCTCTCATTGATATAGATCACATATCAGCTATCACGATATATTATGTTTCTTGATAGGAGAACATTGAACATTCCTCTCTTGATTTATTTTAAATTCATAGTAAACATATTGAACTGTATTTTGTACTAGCAGGAAACCTGTGCTCCGCAAGGGTGTATTTAAAAACTTGACCGAGTGGAATCTTGAAGATTTGAAAATAGGCCTATAACCATCCACGATTAATTAAGAATCTATATGAAAAATTTCAAGTTAATCAATCCATTAGTTCAGACGTGATGATGCGTCAAACATAATTTTCCTATCCCGTACATGTATAAGCCAGTTCTTTCCTTTATTATAGTATAGATTACATTATAGAATAGGCACCTGCTGAAAAACCTACTCGTAACTATAGCGGGACCATATTGTTATATGTTTTCAATGAAAAAACGATTGATTGAGTAATTGAAGGTTATATTGCAGATACAACTCATTTTTAGTAGAAATATATAGACTACATTATATAGCTTATATTGATCAAATTTCTAAATTGGCCTCTTCAATTTGAAAGAAACTTCTTTTTGCTTCTATTCAGAATGTAAAATCTGTCTCTGATTCGAAATCCATTATAGTTCACTTTTTGCTTTTCTGATTTATCTGACTGCTAGTCGTTTTTTCTAAAAGCAAAAAGTAATTTAATATTAAGCAGTTCCTGATGGAAAACAACATTGAAGCATTATATTTCTTTTGCGAGTCACATTTTGTAAACCTTCTCCGTTTGATCTGGTAGAATTAATGAGGACGAAAAAAAATCGTCCAAAAATGTAGGTTTTTGTAACTGGCTTAAGAGGTTCACTAAATGTGACTCGCAAAAAACTATAATGCATTTTGAATCTGAGAGAGATTTTACATTCTGAATAGAACCAAAGAGAAGTTTCCTTCAAATTGGAGAGGCCAATTTAGAAGTGTAATCAATATAAGCTATATAATGTAGTCTACATATTTCTACTAAAAATGAGTTTTATCTTTAATAAAGCCTTCAATTAACCAATCAATCGTTGTTTCATTAAAAAACACATAACAATATGGTACCGCTAAACTTACTAAGGTTTTTTCAGCAGGTTCCTATTCTAGGCAGGTGCCTAGTGTTTGTAACTGGCTTTACTCCGACCCGCTCTTGTATCAATGATCATCAATGGAATGCCATTCTTGACCTACCACCATCTCTACAGTTATAATGCCAAATTTGAAAAGTGCAAAGGTGATTCGGCAAGCTGACATATTATTGAATCGAGTGGGGGAAGGGACTTTTGCACATAACACGAGGAAGGATTTAACGCAAGAGTGGGTCCGACACCACAGTACCACAGAGGGTCTAAGTCCGCTGGCGTCGTCCGACGTTGATGTAATCCCATGTAGAACAGAACCGTCCGACCGGACAGTGTGAAGCGGGCGCTTCACACTAAGGGATCAGTGCGTCACTTGTCTCTCAACCACCCCCTCATTTATTTCGATCTCTCAATGTCGACTTGCATTCATGCCTATCAGTCAAACAGTAAACTATTGTCACGTGTAGGAATGAAACACTACCAAAGTGATGAGACAAAATAATACGTCATTGAAATTTATTAAAATTTACAATTGTCTTATGTATCTTGTATTTTAGAGAAATCTATTCTATTCTATTGAAAAGTTTTCGAGGACATGATTAGTGATTCGCATGAGTTTTATGGATACGTGATACGCATGAATAGGCTTTCAAAGAGTCTCACAGATCTCATAAAACTGAAAAAATGAGTACATAATACCATAGAGGGAAGATAGCATAAGAAGATATATCATGGTATAGAGTATTCATGTTGCAAATTTCACTGTTGAGTGTTAACTCAAGCCGATGGCGATAGTCCCAGTAGTGGTTTTTCGTGAAGCTATGTGACGCTGGTAGTCTCTCATACTGAGCCGTTCTTACACTCTCACCCGGCCAAAACAGTAATAATATACAGCAGCCGACAGTAATCGGCTTGAGTTAAAATTGTCTTGGAATTTGGATCAAACGACCTATACCATAGGATATCTTCTTATGGTATCTTCTCTCTATGATAATACCAAGAGAAAAGATAGCATGAGAAAGATATCCCATGGTAAAGGTCGTTCATGTTCTAAATTTCAAGCCAATTTTTTGTTAACTGAAGCCAATTCCTGTCAACTACTGTATATTATTACTGCTCTGGCCGGGTGAGAATGTAAGAACGGCACAGTATGAGAAGCTACCAGCGTCACATAGCTTCACGAAAAAGAACTACTAGGACTATCGGCTTGAGTTGACAGTGAAATTTGGAACATAAACGCCCTATACCGTGGGATGTCTTCTTGTGCTAACGTTCCTCTATGATAATACATACACTGTTTAAGAGTCTGTTGATTATTTATGAATTTATTTAATATGCAAACTGTTGAAGATAACTACTAATTAAAAATAATTATTATTTGTCAAACTATTGGCAAATAATAAGAAAAAACTCTGACAAGTTCTTACAGTGAAAATATCAATTTCCAATACTACCCGATAGATAGATAGATAGATAGATAGATAGATAGATAGATAGCCTGATAGATAGATAGATAGATAGATAGATAGATAGATAGATAGATAGATAGATAGATAGATAGATAGATAGATAGATAGATAGATAGATAATAGAGTACAAGTCAAATTATTATGCCTATATACAGTAGTTTCAATGTTTCAATGTTTCAATGTAGTTTCAATGTTTCAATGTAGTTTCAATGGTTTTTTAGACTGAGAAGGGCTGGAATCCGATAGGCAATATTACTCTAGGCTGTGAAAGTCAAGAACTCTTCAACTTTTATTCTGCCATTGGTTCGAATCGATCACCCGGGTAGGGCATGCTTCATCTCTTCACCTCATTCCATTACCCAAGCACAAGCAACAAGCTTATTTTCCATTTATTTATCCATTCATTTTCCAATTACTTTATCATTATTCTAATGTAAGTACTTGTATTTCTCATTCAATTCAAGGCGGTAAAATTCGTAGCTGGATGATATTGATTATTCAACAGTAGGAGATAAAGATAAAGAACAGTGAATGTTTGTAGAAATGAAGTTTGAATAACTAGTGAGTAAATTCAACACCTGAATGCTTTTGCAAAGAATTTGTAAACCCTTTAGATCTGTTTCTGCTCTACTTAACGCTAACACAGCACTCTTCAGATGGAGACCAATTTTTTTCTGCTACACGAAAAAACCAAGATGTCGAATACGCCTGCTATACAGCAAGCTGATAGGTTTAGAGTTGTGAAGAGCTTTATACGAGGTATTACGCGTAGGGTTTTCAAGTGAATTGAAAAGGCGAAAAGGGCACGGTTTCCGGTCGATCGGCTCAAGGGCACGGTTGATTCTCTCTCTCCTTCCAAGATCAAAGGGCAAATGAAATCTCTTCGATAAATCGGCTTATCATGCTCTCCTCTCCCACCTCAACTGTGTCTCACTCACTTGCCACAAGAAAGCTTTCACGATCTGAATCAATTAGAAGATTTGTTCAGAATAATTTTAATACTAGGGTGGCCGTAGTAATTCAACACGAGAAACTTGATCATAATTTATTTCCCCAATTATATTGGCCTATTGTTTTTGTTCAATTTGGCATTAATTTCTGCCATTTGATGGATATATTAAATTTCAATAGATCAAATTTATTCCGTTTGGAAAACCAATAAACCAATACTGTACTTGACAAGAAGATTGCTACAATGTATTTAAAAAAAATGTAATCTCAATAGATTTTGATAGTCTGTTAACGAAGTTCATCGGTTAATTGCTTGATCATGTGTGAAATAAGTAACCCCATACTATAGTGAGCTCAACTTTATAATTGCAGTGGAGAAAGGAGGACAACGTTGTCTATTCTCTGCCTGCGACTGCCTTCTATACAATGTAGCTGATACTGCTATATCTGATTTAGTATTAACTGTTCATTCCAGTTTAAAATAATCAATTTTCTATTCATCAAGGAAATATATTTCTCAATGGTTCAATTATCATAAATATATTTCCATGATTAAGATTGAATAGCTCGTTAATCAATCATATTTTGGTATGGTGAATGTGATATTTTCGAGCTCAAAATTTAAGTGTTTTTATTCTTTATTTTGTGAATTTATAGTTTGTTTCATGTTTTTAAGAAACTTCTATTATTAATCCATCCAAATTTAAAATTGTTTGTTTTATTCTAATTTATATTTTAGATTGTGATTTGGTGTAGAAATTTGAATGGACATAACCTATAATATTTGGACAATTTAAAACTAAATTAGGAAATTGAAGAAGTTTTAGGCAATAGCCTGTTTTTTCTTTTCCGATTCTTGTATTTTTTTTTTGCTAACCTTATAAATAAATAAATAAATAAATAAATGAATATTTCTACATTGTTAAAAAACAATCTAAAACGTTGCGGTGCTAGAAAAGGATAGCGCTATCTGCTTTGTCGAATGATAGACAAGGATAGCAATAGCAACAACAATGTTAATCAAATATCGTCATTACAACGTAGACCTCACTTCCCAGTTAATTTGAAGAGAATGGTGCCTGTTGATGAATGCATTCCGACGTGAAAGGATAATGATTCTGGAGACCTGAGTATGTGTGTGGGTATGTGTGGCGTCCATCATCAAAGTCATTGAGGAGGAGGACAGTGTGAGGATGAGAGGAAGTGATGATGAGAGGGAGAGGAAAGAAAGGAAGAGAGGAAGAGGATGTTGGTGGACATGGAGTTTCAAACAGACGGGATTGTGGCGTCGCTTAGATTTGACAGTCCAGTGCAACACGATGGCAAAGTGAGGAAGAGAGAGTGAGAGAGGGCCGAGAAAGAATGGTGTAAAGGCAGAAAGGATCATCACAGATCACAGGGTGTCGTTGCATGTGTGAACACGGCCGAATAAATAAACACGTGTAGCGTCGACTAACAGTTTGAAAGGGCGAGGTTGCGGGAAAACGCGGAGAAGGGGAACAAACAAAAACATTCCCATCACAAAAGCAAAATTAATCACAAAATCTGCATTCAGGCACCGATGTCAGTGGACCGTTGTTGTCGAGTTTCTCGAAACCCCATTAATTGCTTTCTAAAAGCACCGATAGGTGTCGCTATTTTCTCCCCCCTTCCATCCCATCCTTGTTGCACCTCCATTTAATATCCTATTGAAATTTTATACATTTTATTTTGCATCACCTTCGGAATTTTGTTGTTTTTACAAAGCTCCCACAATAAAAATGACCTGTCGCGTAAGCCTCACCTGCCACTGTTTTTATTCTCTTTTTCTCTAGAGTATTTGATAGGGTGTTGGATATTTTCAATGCAATCGATTGACAGGAGCTTGAATGTATTGTTTCTGGTAATTTTTACATGCCTTTGAGCTGGCTACACTTGAATAAATATCCAGCTCCAGTCCCCAGTAAAAATGTATAACGTTATTGATCGATGTAGTCTTCGTATAGATATTTAAAAAAATACTGGCTCGTACCCTCATACTCCATAAGCTGTCAAACAAAAACCACTGATGAAATACGAGCCTCGATTCTAATATTCCATAATCATGCTGTTTTTAATCGACAATGTAGAAAAAAACACAGAATTATAATGATGTGGTTCGGGGAGGGTCAAACCTCACCAGTCAAATTGGAAATTGGAAACCTAGAAAAAAGGACAGGACAGGACAGGACAGGACAGGACAGGACAGGACAGGACAGGACAGGACAGGACAGGACAGGACAGGACAGGACAGGACAGGACAGGACAGGACAGGACAGGACAGGACAGGACAGGACAGGACAGGACAGGACAGGATAGGACAGGAGAGGACAGGACAGGACAGGAGAGGACAGAACAAGACAGCACAGGACAGTACAGCACAGAACAGAAAAGGACAGGACAGGGCAGAACAGGACAGGACAGGACACGACAAGACAGGACACGACAGGACAGGACAGGACAGGATAAAACAGGACAGGACAGGACAGGACAGGACAGGACAAGCCAGGACAGGACAGGACAAAACAGGACAGGACATGACAGGACAGGACAGAACCGGACAGGAAAGGACAGCACAGGACAGGACAGCACAGAACAGAACAGGACAGGACAGGACTGGAAAGGACAATTTCTTAATTGGCCATATCTCCTTAACTGTAAGGAATTTTTCAAATCCGATTCCAGATTTGTGTTTCTCGCATCAAAGACCATAAGATCACGAAGTTTGAGCAATTTCAGATATGACTGAAACTTAAACCATAGATGAAGATTGACCTGATGAATTTCGGAGCCAAATTTGGCACTATACAGAATGAGTTATGAAGCTGCAAACATAGAATTTTCAAATTTTCAAATGGTCACATCCCCTGAACGGTAAGGAATTTTGCAAATCTGATTCTAGATTCGTGTTTCTCGCATCAAAGACCATAAGATGACGGAGTTTGAGCGATTTCTATCATTTAAAAAAAAATTATAAAAACCATGGACTAACCATCGTGAAACACACTGTAACAAAAAGTATCACAGATTTGGTTGAAATTTGTACCATGGATGAAGCTTTACCTGGGACAGGACAGGACAGAACAGGACAGGACAGGACAGGATAGGACAAGACAGGACAGGATAGGACAAGACAGGACAGGACAGGACTGGACAGGATAGGATAGGATAGGATAGGATAGGACAGGACAGGACATGACAGGACAGGGCAGAACAGTACAAGACAGTACAGGACAGCACAGGACAGGACAGCACAGAACAGAAAAGGACAGGACAGGACAGGACAGACAGGACAGGACAGGACTGGAAAGGACAATTTCTTAATTGGCCATATCTCCTTAACTGTAAGGAATTTTTCAAATCCGATTCCAGATTTGTGTTTCTCGCATCAAAGACCATAAGATCACGAAGTTTGAGCAATTTCAGATATGACTGAAACTTAAACCATAGATGAAGATTGACCTGATGAATTTCGGAGCCAAATTTGGCACTATACAGAATGAGTTATGAAGCTGCAAACATAGAATTTTCAAATTTTCAAATGGTCACATCCCCTGAACGGTAAGGAATTTTGCAAATCTGATTCTAGATTCGTGTTTCTCGCATCAAAGACCATAAGATGACGGAGTTTGAGCGATTTCTATCATTTAAAAAAAAATTATAAAAACCATGGACTAACCATCGTGAAACACACTGTAACAAAAAGTATCACAGATTTGGTTGAAATTTGTACCATGGATGAAGCTTTACCTGGGACAGGACAGGACAGAACAGGACAGGACAGGACAGGATAGAACAAGACAGGACAGGATAGGACAAGACAGGACAGGACAGGACTGGACAGGATAGGATAGGATAGGATAGGATAGGACAGGACAGGACATGACAGGACAGGGCAGAACAGTACAAGACAGTACAGGACAGCACAGGACAGGACAGCACAGAACAGAAAAGGACAGGCCAGGACAGAACAGGACAGGACAGGACAGGACAGGACAGGACAAGACTTGACAGGACAGGACAGGACTGGACAGGACAGGACAGAAAAGGATAGGACAGGACAGGACAATAAAGGCTCTCAGGTCAATGGTTTTTATCAATTTTTTTTGAAAAATATAAATCGCCTTAACTTCGTGATTCTATGGCCTTTGATGCGAGAAACATGAATCTGGAATCAGATTTGCAGAATTCCTTACCGTTCAGGAGATAAGACCATTTAAAAATTTTATGTTTGCAGCTTTATAACTTAACATGTACAGTACCAAATTTGGCTCCGACATTTCTCAGGTAAAGCTTTATATATGGTGCAAATTTCAGCCAAATCTGAGATACTTTGTTTCAGTGTGTTTCACGATGATACTTTTTGTATGAAGCAAGTCCCGTGTTATCGGATGGGCACGTTAAACTGTCGGTGCCGGCTGAAGTATGACAGTCGTAAGGCACATTGACAGCTTTAATAATATATCCACACGAGGTGGAACTTTCTCCAGGAACTCTCCACCAATAAAAGCCATACGAATTTTATTATTATGAAGCAAGATCATTTATTATAAGAGCATTTTATTAATACGGGATGCAATTTGAAAAATCTGGTGTGGCGCACTCACACAACTTTCCTTGCCGTTATGAAAATTGATCACTGACGCTAGTGTTCCCGCGCATCTCAAGTCTACTATTCAAATATTTGAGCCAGCTGGTAACAGGGCAATAACGCTGGAGACACATATCTCTTCATAGTGAATGATTTAATAGAATCAACAATAATTTGCAATTGAATAATCACATTTTCTCGAATTTAAAGCTTATTTTCAATTTTAGGTGAAAATGTTACTGAACATTAATTGTAGAGATTTTCATGCTCAATCTACTCCACTTGATTTTTTTTTTGTTTCAATTGTATCTGAAGCCTGATAATTGGGAATCTATCTGCATTGATGGGGCGGAGCTCCTGAAAATTTTACAGATATGGGACCTGTGGCAGTTGATAGAGCTTATCGATGACTATTTTAGGTATGAATTTGATCAAAATCGTTGGAGCCGTTTCCGAGAAAATCACGAAAAACCCTGTTTTTGGCAACATTTTCGCCATTTTAGCCGCCATCTTGAATTGCATTTGATCGAAATTGTTCGTGTCGGATCCTTATAGTGAAAGGACCTTAAGTTCCAAATTTCAAGTCATTCCGTTAATTGGGAGATGAGATATCGTGTACACAGACGCACATACACTCATATACACACACACACACACACACACACACACACACACACACACCACACACACACACACACATACAGACCAATACCCAAAAACCAGTTTTTTGGACTCAGGGGACCTTGAAACTTATAGAAATTTAGAAATTGGGGTACCTTAATTTTTTTCGGAAACCTATGGTAATAGGGCAAGGAAAGTAAAAGCAGATGAGACAATTTCGTTCGATTATAACCAAGTGACTTAATAGTGATTGGGCAGATTTAGCAAGGGATACATACTTGCATGAAGCCGATCATGCATTGCATTATTGACAATGCACTGTCGAAATCAGTAATAACACGGAGCACGCTGATGAGACGAGCAGTTGCGTGTAGCGGGCCAGGTCTCATTGTTCGGGCAACAGAACTGTCGGTTACAGAAGCTAGAGGCGTTTGTTCAGCAAGTTCTATTTCAACGACGGCGTCGTTTTGTTTGGCCACGTAAATTGCAGATTGGAATCCCATTTAAATGTTAAAACTGACCACTTGTTCGCAGGTCTGCAATTGCTAGTGTGATCCCTGAGGCCGCCGCCATCCCTATATCCTGCCACTACCCTTGCCCTTTCACATACGGCTCCGCCATTGGTCAACTGAACTCCAACCGAGCTTCATAAATAATTGGCCTACCACTGCAACTATAGTCTATACATTTCTATGAAAAATATATGTCAAATTTATACTTATATTACCTCTTGCTAATGCTACCTAATCACAATTAAGTCACTTGGTTATAATCAAGAAAAATTGTCTTATCTGTCCTTCAATTTGCATAATTATGATATTGTATAAATATGAATAATTCCTATTTGCTATAAATGAAATAATGGTATCCAAGAAAACACTGGCTCGTACTTCGTACTTTATAAGCTGTTAAACAAACCTCCTATAAATAATTACATAGAGTAAAGATATTTATTTCTATGATTGTTTGAATAGATATATTGTTGTCTATGAAAATACGAACCTCCATGATAAAAATGTAGTTTTTAACCAACAATGTAGAAGAAACACGAAATTATAATGATGTGGTTTTGGGAGAGTCCAAATTCACCAATCAAATTGGAAACATAAAAAAATAATCTTTAGACGAGTCCAGACTCATCACAAGATTATGGAATTATGTTCATACTCGTACTAAAATATTACAAATGACAGTTGCAATTAGTAATAAAATTATTAGACTCACGGCTAATAGTCAACCGCATGAAAATAGTTCGATGGCAATTGTGATAGAAGAGACGTCATATAACATATAATTTATAAGTAGGCTACATAAGTTTCACATCCTGATAGGTTCAAAGTTTTCAAAAATCTACAAAAAAATTATTCAATTAGAATGAAATAGCACAAAGTAATGGAAATAAACATAGTGTTGGTGTATTCCAAGGTAGGATATATTCATTATAATTCGCTATCAACTGATCAAATAATCTGCGAGAAGTAAATAAGTAAACATATCAGTGCTCAGTCAATCTCGATAAACACGTTACGGTAATTCTCTAATCACTCTGCAAATTCAGGTAATTTCGTTAACGTAAAACTTGATTTGTTTACTAAAATGTATACTATAACCGATTTATATCTAGAGTGTATGTATGAGAGAAATATGGATCGAACTATAAATTTGATTCTACATGGCCATAAATTACAAAGAAATAATAGGTAAGATCAACATCAATATTCATGTACTTCATTATAAGCTGTTAAACAAACCTCCTATAAATAATTACATAGAGTAAAGATATTTATTTCTATGATTGTTTGAATAGATATATTGTTGTCTATGAAAATACGAACCTCCATGATAAAAATGTAGTTTTTAACCAACAATGTAGAAGAAACACGAAATTATAATGATGTGGTTTTGGGAGAGTCCAAATTCACCAATCAAATTGGAAACATAAAAAAATAATCTTTAGACGAGTCCAGACTCATCACAAGATTATGGAATTATGTTCATACTCGTACTAAAATATTACAAATGACAGTTGCAATTAGTAATAAAATTATTAGACTCACGGCTAATAGTCAACCGCATGAAAATAGTTCGATGGCAATTGTGATAGAAGAGACGTCATATAACATATAATTTATAAGTAGGCTACATAAGTTTCACATCCTGATAGGTTCAAAGTTTTCAAAAATCTACAAAAAAATTATTCAATTAGAATGAAATAGCACAAAGTAATGGAAATAAACATAGTGTTGGTGTATTCCAAGGTAGGAATATATTCATTATAATTCGCTATCAACTGATCAAATAATCTGCGAGAAGTAAATAAGTAAACATATCAGTGCTCAGTCAATCTCGATAAACACGTTACGGTAATTCTCTAATCACTCTGCAAATTCAGGTAATTTCGTTAACGTAAAACTTGATTTGTTTACTAAAATGTATACTATAACCGATTTATATCTAGAGTGTATGTATGAGAGAAATATGGATCGAACTATAAATTTGATTCTACATGGCCATAAATTACAAAGAAATAATAGGTAAGATCAACATCAATATTCATGTACTTCATTCTAAGGTGTAGAAACCCCTAATTAAATTAAGTTAGCATATTAATACCTTTTTATTATTATAACTCATGTATTGTACCTACCTTATTGTATTTTAATGTTATTAGTATCTATATTATTTTCCTTTTCTATGTTCTAGATGAAAACAATAAATAATTTGGATTTAAGTCTCTCATATTCACTATTCTTATCACTCACAGACACATGTCTGGAGCTTTTGAGAGCATAACCCTTTGAAGAAAATGTGAGAAGCCTATATCGTAAATATTTTTATCAGTAATATATATTCTTTGATTTGTAATTGTATTAATGGTTTAATTTAGGTAGGTATTGATGAATGATGAAGAGTATTTGTGTGAAGCATGAAAGCTATTTTAGATCTAATTGAAACTTGTTGCGTGTTTCAGAAAAAGAGTATCCTCAACAGAGGTGGAATTGATTTGTAACCATTTGAAAAGAAAATCGAACATTGTTGCTCTACAACTCTGCTATAACAATATTGGAGATGAAGGTGCTACAAAGCTGGCCGCGTTTCTTAAGGTTTGTTCTAGAATAAAAATTAAATTTCTATTCAATTTATTATGATATATTTTTTAAAAATTAAAACAGCTTCAATCATATTGTTAACGTAGTATACAATTCACAGATCAAACCAACACAAATATCAGACCTAGGCCTATAGGATAAAGTAGGGTACTTTAAATCTTCCTTCTGAAAAAATTAAATTCATTTGATATGAAATCACAATCAAGTAGAAAAATGCAGTGAAGTATAAATAAATTATTAAACATATCAGTGTTGGATCATAATGGCAATAACATTTTGCCTAATATGGAATGATAATTTACAAAAATTTGCAAAATTTCAAATGTAAATACAAGTATGGTCTATTTCAATTTTCATTTGACGATAAGATAAAACTTGTGCACAAGCCGATATAGCAGAATATTCACATACAGTACAGAAGAATGGAATAGAAATTTTACAAATGTAAAGGATATCCGGCGGTGAAATTAATAATCAATTTAGGGAATAATAAGGAATGCTAATTTTTCTGCTTCACATTACCGTCAGTTGGAAGAAGTACAATCTTTACTACGATGGGCTGGCGAGAAACATTTCAAACAGCAACCCTTCTCCTTAACAAAACGAAAACGGTCCCAAGGTGATAACTGACGAAAAAGACGACAATTGATCAATTTATGATTTGTCATCGAACATTTCAGACATTCTGATATTTTTACCGGTGATTTGGTCACTTGCGAATTCGATTGAACAACCAACACTTTGGATTTTGGTATTGGTTTCACTACTGGCTTGCATTGTTTAGACGATTCGTCATGCGGTAACGATTTAATCTGCCTTTCGATGAATGAAACAAAATCAGTATATGTGGGATCATCCTTAGTATGAACTGAAGCTTCAAATGCCTTTCGAGAAACAGGATCTAAAATTTTCAACGCTTGGAACAGAAATATTGCATCAGATACATCTTCACCTCGTAGGCGTTTTAAAGCAGTAATTGAACCACAGAACTGATCGACTATAGAAACTAAACCTGCACGAGACTCAGATTTTAGACAATTGAATTCGAAAATTTGTTTCAAGTACACATTTGAGAGTGAGCGGGGGTCATTGAACCGCTTAATTAATGCATCCCAAATAATTTCATAATTATTAGCAATAGGTGGTAGATGACGTGAAATATTAGCCGCTTCTCCAGATAGTTTGGACACCAGATATTGGACCTTTTGTTGATTTGGAATCGATTTGTTGTCATGAATCATGCATTTAAACATTTCGTAGAATACCGCCCATTTTGATTGATCTCCGTCGAACACAGGAATTTCAATTTTCGGTAAAATATTAGACGAATCCTTATTGGAAGATACAGGTTGAGCCGGGGTAGAAACACTAGGTACAACCTGACTGCGTTTTTTCAATTCACTAGCAATTGCTTCCATATGTTCGAACATTTCCATATGTGAACTACTAAATTTGGGTACAAATTCCGGGTCTTTTTCCATTTCAAGCTCCTGTATTTCCATTTCAACAGCTTCATAATCCTGAACAGTTTTAAGAGTGGAACTATAGAGAATTAGAAATTGTTTAGCACTAGCTTCTTCTTTTAAAGCCTTTTTCGACAATTCGAAAGTACGTTGAATACGATAGAAATATTGCTCAAGTTTAGCTCGTTTGAGCTTTAACTTCTTTTCACTCATGATTGGATATTGGAAAGGTCTTAATGATTTTCATTTACTAATTTTCGAATAAAATTACGAATGCAACAATGAACGATTTTCATTGATGATTCAAGCAAGCAAAATGATAATGTTAGTACAAATTGAACAGAGAAAGCTCAATAGACGAAGCAAGCTAAGCGATAACGTTATCAGCATTGCAAAGTAACGGTTCCGATCGGACAATAGAGATAAGAGTGAACCAACTTGATCGGCTCAATTCATAATGTACAAACAGGTTTGAACCCTAGCATGCACAAACGATTTACAATAAAATTGGATAAGTGCTTGCCAAATATTTGAATAAAAATTAGCCAATAAAATCCGGCCCGGAGGACCAATGTAAACTCTAAGGTTCAACTTTAAGAAATTTATATTGATTTTAAATTGGTAATCAATAATTTTGATGTAAAGTGGACTGTATTGAATAGAAAAGAAACAAGTGATATCTCTACAGAAACAAGTACATGCAATGAATATATAAAAGAACAACTCACCGAAAATCTGCAGAGTACCTAATGTAATATTTATATTATTGAGCTTACAACTCCCAGGTAAGGTATTCAGGTGTCCCCGAGGTAGGAGATGAATCAAGGATGGTGAAAAGGCAAGCTTAATTGTCATCTACTGTTGGTAAATTCGGCTTCCATCATATAACGTTGCACATATATTTCTGACGAGATATTTACAATGTCTTTAAAGACTATAGATCGGTGAACTTTCCAATCGAAAAATAATAGTTTAAAACTTTCAACTAAAGGGAGTTTGGCAAACACTCTTCCAAACGTAGGTTTATGGTGTACGATTTAACATTAACGAAAAAATAATAATTTGAAGAACGATTTTCTTCTGGGAATGATCGACGAATAATAATTATCAATTCCCGACTCGAGGCAAGCTATTACAAAGCGAGACTGGGCTGAAAAAGACAGCCTACCGGCTAGTGAGCGCGACGCACTCAAGTGAAAGAAATACGAACTGAACGAGGAGCGCGCGTCCAATTCAAAAACGAAAAATGAAAACTAGAGCTGGCTCCAACAGTTACTGTATGGATTTTTATTGGATGGAATACTATCTAAATTTCAAATTAAAGACACTTGTATTTTAATAAATAGAAATTTTATTGAAATAAAAACACTATTCCACAAATGCAATAATTTATCCATATTTTCAGATTGATAGACATAGGCCTACTCCATTCAGTGATAGAGCTATTGATAAATTCATCTCAACCAAAAATACTTAATAATAGCCTGTATCAGAGTCGAAGGAGAGGTAAATCAAAGATAAACCAAATTTCCTAACTCTTTTTTAGGAAAGAGGCTCCCACAAACTTGATCACAATTGATCTGTAGTATAAAGAAACCCATCAGGAGATGTTTTTCAGTTAGGTAAAACCTTCAATATTTTGATGTTATGGGCAGTTCCAACACTTTGCATTTACTTTTTAATTTATTAATTCAAAAGTTCTTTCACACACTTTATTCACACTGTTCTTCCACACTCTAATTACACTGTTATTTCACATTTTATTTACACTGTTCTTCCACACTTTAATTAAATTTTCCACTCACACTTTATTTACACTGTTCTTCTACACTTCATGTGAACCGTTGTTTTGTAGAATTGAAGCTCTTTCTTCTTATCGCTCGTATCCATTTTTGTTTCAAAGTATCATCTTTCGAAAAAGTAAAAAAACCGTTTTAAACTTTAAAACCGTACGGAAACTTTTGGAATCTTGTTATAATTCCCGCAACAATTAGGTACCGGTACACAGCAGTATCCCAATGATTTAAAACCCCAAATTCATTATTACTTTTCACAAACAAATATTAGAAGAATGATAAACAAACCATATTCATTGAAATGGAACACCGTTAAAATTGAATTTGTAATTCCAATTTTGTTGATTACCATATCAGATGTGATAACAAGCATCAGCGCCCTTATTCAATACCTACTATTACTTACTCGCTTGCTTACCGCCAGTAGATCATCGATGATCTACATGTGATGACGTCATAGTTTGTTAGAGATCAGTTGTGGGGCCTGAAGTAATAGTAGGTATTGGTTAAAGCCGATTTGAATCGATCTTGAATATAGCTTGCTACGCATTCCCTTGAATTTTGTTTCTATTGTGAGTGTCGAACAATCCTCGAGTAGCCTATTTTACATTGTCTTCTTTACATTGTCTATTTCTCATTGTCACTTCCAAAATCTCCTCTAATACAGGGGAGAAGAGATCAACCTGTAGTGTTCATCCCACACAGCACAAAAAGTTTAAAAAACGTTTAATAAATTAATAAATGTTTAAAATGTATAAATCCGATAAACGTTATGAAAACAACGTTCAATAAACGTTAGGGAATTTTACTAAAATGAACGTTTACTCTATAAACGTTTAATAAACGTCTAGAATGTATATTGCTGATAAACGTTATGAAAACAACGTTTGATAAACTTAGAAATGTTTACTAAAATAAACGTTAGAAAGGTTGGTACAGTATGGAATTTCTACAGTACCTACCCAGTCAACACACTAAATGAAAATGTTATAAGTGAAAATCAAACATTTTTTTCAGAAGGTGTCTCCTCCCCCCTCACCTGTGTATCTTAATCCCTAAAAATGTCTCAATTTATGCTTTCTGACCAATATTCCTAAGTGGAATTGAATTCCAATCCCTTTCTATCTTCTTCAAAAATCGTCTCCAACTCACCGTTATCGAGATAAAGAAAATGTTTTACACAAATTAAGACTGAAATTTTTTGAGTTTTCCAAAAAGTCTCATTTTAAGCTTTTTGTTAATCAATTCAGGTGCAGAATTGCAATTCAAATACTTTTTGTCTTCTGCGAAAATCGTCTAAAATGCACTGTTAACGATATAATTGACCTTTTGCGCTAAATCCAGAGGGACTTAATAAATTTGCCAGATGTTCAAGTTTCCCAAAAAAGTCGAAAAATTGTATTTCTAATCAATAGTTCGGATGCAGAATTGAATTTCAAACACTTTTTGTCTCTTGCGAAAATTGTCTACAACGTACTGTTGATGATATAATAGACCTTTTGCGCTAATTTTAATCCAAATAGGGACTTGGAAAAAATTTGATCGATTTCTAAGTTTCCCAAAAATGTTCAAAAAAGCAGTCTTTTATCACTTATTCGGCTACAGAAGTAGATTTCCAGCACTTCTTCTCAATGCAAAAATCCCGTCAGACGGGTCGTTGACGGGCTACTAACGTTTAAAATTTTAAATAATTGGTAATTGATGATGGAAAATTTTGAAAAAAATAATTAACGATTCTGTTCATGTTATAAACATTGTCCTAGAATTTCAAATGTTTCCATCCAAAATTGAGAAAGTTATATCATTTTTTCAAATTAGATTCCAGTTTGTGCTGAAAATCATGTCACACACCAAGCCTATGAAATAATTTTCAAGTTTCAAATTCAAATAATAATAAACTAGGTACTATTTTATTGATTCCAACATTATTTCAGTGGAAGCACAAATGTCCCCATAAAGAAATCATTAATCCATCCCAGAAATATGGACTGTTTTAATGTTAACAATAAAGATTGTCTATATCAATAACTTTGAAACTCCGGGGTGATTCGTGCTTGTGCACTACTGCGCTTGAGCGACAGCCATTAAAGATGTCCTCGTCCTGTCTTCTTCAGTTTTCAGTAGTTGAAGGTGAAGTATTGCAGTATTGGTTTGTTGTTTGTTTATCCTTTATTTTATCGCGTCATCAAGTTGATGATGATTTTTGATTGCTGAAGGTCTTAAATTAAGGTAAGATCATTCATTTATGTCTAGGATATTTATTGATAAATTTAATAGCATGAAGTTACCTACTAAACAAAACTGTTTAGCCTAGTGATGGCAAAGCGTTCCCCAGACAAATTTGTAAAGCACATGTTGTTTTAAAAAGCACTATGGTAAATAATTATTATGTTAGGCCCTATTAAGAACCCTGATACAACATTAATTGCAATTTTTAGTGTGTATAAGTTAATTTTTTCCATTTTTAAACCTAAACAGTTGATTTAACCAACTGTTAACATTGTTGGTACCTTAAACTTGTAAAACAACTATCAAGTGTGGTTTCGATTTTATGATTTAGTTAATAATTTTTAAACTAGTGATTATATGATTTAGTAATATCATAATAGATTGATTTAATTATTATGAATGTTTAAGATATAAGAAGCTATTGTAAAATGTTACAATAATAAAGCTAATAAGAGAATAGGCCTACCCACTAATAATATTAGTTATTTATAGGCATATTAGGGACTATGGTTACATTTGACCTAATTAACTTTTTGAATACAGTATTTTGATTAGATAAAACATTATTTCAATATGACTAGTAGCCTATCAAATCAACCTCTTGAGAAATACTCTAAATAAACTGTAAATAGCAGCAATCATTCTTATTGATAGGCTACAATTTAATAATTAGTTCAGTACTATGTAAGGTCCTTAAATACTCCCTTGTATTGGTTTATTGTTTTAATACTATCAATTTATTAAAACCATACTAAATTATTACTTCAAAATTTCGGTGTAAATGCACGTCCAGTGCCAACATACCTGTCATCAAATTTTTGGTTGGGATCGATTATTAAGTATGCTATTTTGAGCACAAAATCACAAAAATTAAACGGCGGTCACTATTGTTTTTGAAATAAACTAAGTTCAAAGTAGCACAATTTTACATGCATTTAACCTATGAGTAGCAGCCATTTTGATTATTGAAATCATCAAATTATGATATTCCTAATCTGAGTTTTCCTAACCCAAAGCTTTTCCTAACCTAAGCTTTATTAACCTAAAGCTTTTCCTAACCTTAGCTACTTATGGTTGCTACTTATAGCATAGGTTGAATGCATGTAAAGTTATGCTACTTTGAACTTAGTTTATTTTGAAAACAATAGTGACCGCCGTTTAATTTTTTGATTTTGTGCTCAAAATATCATACTAAATCGATCCCAACCAAAAATTTGATGACAGGTATGTTGGCACTGGACGTGCACTTTAGCCAAAATTTCTTTCAATTAGATAATTGCTTTCATACATGTTCCTTCATAACATCATAATAGGCCTACCTACTAATTATTAGTTATATTTATTAGGGACTATAGTTACATTTTTGTTAGGGACATGAACTAAATTTTTTTCTAATATTTTGATTAGATTAAACCATATTTATTCCAATATGACCAGTATAAAATAACCCCCTTGAGAAATACTTTGAATAAATTGTAAATAGAAGCAATCATTCTCATTGATAGGCTACAATTTGATAATTAGTTCAGTACTATGTAAGGTCCTTGAAAACTCTCTTGTATTGGTTTATTTACTATCACTTATAAAATTCCTTTCAATTAGAAAATCGCTTTCATACATTTAATGTATCATTTGATTTCAGGCAAAGGTGGGAATAGAAGTGCAGACGCATATACCAAAATCCACCATGACAGACGAATATGCTGCCAACTACAGTTTTAGATTTAAAACTCCTTTCTACATCTGATGGAAACCATTTTCAGTAAGTTGCACTATACTATTTCCTAATAATATAAGACTTTATTAATTGACATATACCTAGAACCAATTTAGCGAAATCATGGAACTGTTCACCATGGTTACAAGTTATTTTTAGAACGTTGAACTGTCTGGTTACTAATAATTATTTCAGTTGTCTACTGGAAAGCGTAGTGCCAACACGTTGCTCTTGTATTGTGTTTTTGTTTCTGCTCAGTGCAGTATTATTATTATTATTATTGACGATTATTAGTATATTTTATTGATTATTTTCATGGGACACAAATTTACAAAGGAAATACCATATATTATTCACGGTAGTATGATATTTTTTATTTCAATGTGTCCATGGGATACTTATGAAGGCAAAAAACACTTGTGTAAAGCAAGAATAGATCTTAATTATAATTTAAATAGTTCAACAAATTATAACTTCAAATAATATAACATTAATTATTCATGAAATTATTCAACTACTTTACAGTACAGTAGTGTAATGCGCTTTATTTTTTGATAAAATAACAGCATTAAAGTCATTAAAAGTCATGATTATCTATTTTTTTATCATAATTGGGATAAATAAAAATCTTTATAATGCTTAAATGATGTTCATATATTCTTAGGGCTTATCTAGACTGTTTATTTTTGTGATAAAGCTAGGCAACCGTTGATGGGTTCGCATTGCTATGTTTCAGGAGTTGATAAAATAACGTTAATATCCTGAAATTCCTAAAGAAGCTGTTAGTTCTTTCCACAGACTTCATAAGGATAAAATTTCTAAAATGAGAATAGAATCTGTTTAAGAGAAAGAACTAAAACGATGCAGAAAAAACTAATAGAAAGTACAAAAACGTATTTGAAATGGTATTATCAAATCAAATTGTGTGTTCAAACGATTTGTTTTAGACTCGCCGGTAACATTTATAGGATTTTTACTGAAAATTAGTTTGATATTGTTTCAAAGGGGATAAAATGCTGAACATTTTGATGTCAATCACTTCTATGTAAAGTTGATGGTTGATTTGCTATGAGGGCTCAAAGTTGGCATTTTTACATTTGAATGCATGTTAAGCCAGGGCGAGAGGTCGCAGCATGACGTCACACCATAGCAGGCTGCTTCTCCACGCGTCTTATGTGATCAAGGCAACCTACTATTATACTATTCTTGAGTGTAAACCACCTGAACCAACCCATTTTTTTTTTTCAATTATAAGGAAATAGCAGTATCATCAAAGGCCAATGACATACATACGTACACAAAATTCATCATTAGTAAATTATTATTATTGATCATGTTTTCAAAGTATAAAAATAAAAATCCAAGAAAATATTTGACTTACAGATAGAAAATTGAATTGTCCAATATGTTGTGAAATGAAAATAGTTCATTCAATAAACTTATTTGTGAATAAAACAATCATGTCAAAAAGGCTTTCTTTTATGAAAGTATGGAATGATCATAAATTAGTAGTCCCAATACATATGGAGAAATTGCAAATCAGTTACTTGAATCAAAGAAGAACTCATCGTTTCGTACACTTCACCGCTTGCTCCCAATACTCTTTTCAAATTTCTTCTACATGTTTGCCTTTTTGCAACCAATGTCCAATCACTGCTACCCAAAGACGGAACCTCCTTCAAACACAGTTTTTCAAAAACCTTTGAAATTCAACGATACATATGCACATATACAGAGTGAGTCATATGTATGGGAACCCTTCAATAATTTGGAGACTGTTGTAGATATAATTCTGTAACTTTCAGGATAAGTTATTGATAGAATACTCTACCTTTTAATGTACAAACGAGTTCCAACCCCACATAACGGGTTTACTTGGGGGTTGTAACTGGATATTTAAAATGTAAACACCCATTGTGTGGTTAATCATTTTAAAGGTATTTTTAAAACAAGAAAGATGACATCAATAATAATGTTCTATGATAATTGTATCCAAAATGGCGGCTGATTGAAGTTTTAGTTTTTGAAGAAATGAGGGTTTGTAACTCAAATATTTAAAATGTAAACACCCATTGTGTGGTACATAATTTTAAAGGCCTTTTTAAATCAAGAATGACGACATCAATAAAAATGTTCTATGATACTTTTATAAAAAATGGTGGCTGATTGAAGTTTTAGTTTTTATAGAAATGATTGATAAAAGTAATAAAACTTAAAACAACACTTTTTTTGATGAATAACGAAACACATTGAAAAACTGATTATTTATTTAGTAATCTGTTTGGTACCTACTTTTTACTTTCCTTGCCCTATTACCATAGGTAAGGAAAGTATTGCTTAAGGTACCCCAATTTCTAAATTTCTATACGTTTGAAGGTCCCCTGAGTCCAAAAAACTGGTTTTTGGGTATTGGTCTGTGTGTGTGTGTGTGTGTGTGTGTGTGTGTGTGTGTGTGTGTGTGTGTGTATGAGTGTATGTGCGTCTGTGTACACGATATCTCATCTCCCAATTAACGGAATGACTTGGCATTTGGAACTTAAGGTCCTTTCACTATAAGGATCCGACACGAAGAATTTCGATCAAATGCAATTCAAGATGGCGGCTAAAATGGCGAAAATGTTGTCAAAAACAAGGTTTTTCGTGATTTTCTCTGAAACCGCTCCAACAATTTTGATCAAATTCATACCTAAAATAGTCATTGATAAGCTCTATCAACTGTCACAAGTCCCATATCTGTAAAAATTTCAGGAGCTCCGCCCCATCAATGCAGATAGAATCCCAATTATCAGGCTTCAGATACAATTGAAACAAAAAAAATCAAGTGGAGTAGATTGAGCATGAAAATCTCTACAATTAATGTTCAGTAACATTTTCAACTAAAATTGAAAATAAGCTTTAAATTCGAGAAAATGT
The DNA here is from genome assembly GCF_014356525.2 of Nilaparvata lugens. Lineage (NCBI taxonomy): Eukaryota > Metazoa > Arthropoda > Insecta > Hemiptera > Delphacidae > Nilaparvata > Nilaparvata lugens. Next base: position 19,760,778 of record NC_052505.1, read on the forward strand.
GATTATTCAATTGCAAATTATTGTTGATTCTATTAAATCATTCACTATGAAGAGATAGCAGACCTCATGTGTGTCTCCAGCGTTATTACCCTGTCACCAGCTGGCTCAAATCACTGAATAGTAGACTTGAGATGCGCGGGAACAATAGCGTCAGGTGATCAATTTTCATAACGGCAAGGAAAGTTGTGTGAGTGCGCCACACCAGATTTTTACATTTCATTTCAAAAGATGCTCCCGAAATGCTCCCCTTTATTCTCTCGTTTGACAGTGTGCAAAACTGTCATAAATGTAAATGAGATGTCCTTATGAAGGTCTAAATCAACCACTTATGAGGGGTTAAAATTCATTTATGTATGTCAAAAGGTAGAGTATTCGACCAATAACTTATCCTGAAAGTTACAGTATGTATATCAGTCTCCAACTTATAAAAGTTTTTAAGCTACATAATCAGCATTCTGAGAATTAGTTACCGAGAAATTTCATATTTTACTCATAATAACCTATTAAGTTATCCCACTAAACTGTACATTTCATATTTTACAGGACCAAGAGCAGAGAGACTACGCCTCATGAAGCTCAAATCGAGGACGATAGCAGTTCAAAGTAAAAATATATAATTAGTTATAAATTGAAAGTTCAATTTTTGTAATATTTAATAAAAATCATTGCATTTTATTGAAAATAATGCTTTCTTATTTACATTTTTCGCTCATATAGATATACTCTGAAGTTAAGCTTTAAAGAAAATAAACTAATATAGATATTAATATATAATATTTAATATTTTAATAGATATTCAAAGTAATAATTGATGTGTTACTCAGATGTATATGAACTGTATTCCATTTGAGGTGTTGCAAGCATAGAGGGCTGTTGAACTAGAGCAGATTTGATTTAATTAATTCATCGAATGGCGAGTGACTCATGCACTGCTCCCTCTCAGGACAGTCTGCAAGCTGTTATTGGTTAGCAGAGGTCGATCTCGACTCAATCAATACAGCTACAGAGACAGTTTATAGACTGCCCTGACAGGAGAGAATGAATAAGTAATTTGCCATTCACAGGAGAATTTTAAAGAATATTTTAATTTGAATAATATTAAAAATATAAAATATATATTAATAATCTGATTCACTGCAATCCAATATAAATGCTTAATCATAATTCAAATTTCATCCAGAATTTGAAATAAATCTGTAATTCTTATTATTCATGATTCAATTATTCTTCCAAACTAATGCTCCAATCTTACTATTGCCTTAATACTCTATTTCTATACTCAGTGGACATCTATACATTCTACATATAGATGAAATCTATATAATATATAGATATTATATAATCTATATATTATATATAGATTTCATCTATAATTATATAGAATGTATAGATGTCCACTGAGTATAGAAATAGAGTATTAGGGCAATAGTAAGATTGGAGCATTAGTTTGGAAGAATAATTGAATCATGAATAATAAGAGTTACAGATTTATTTCAAATTCTGGATGAAATTTGAATTATGATTAAGCATTGATATTGGATTGCACTGACCTTAAATCAGGATTGATTCACTCTAAACATCCAGCTTGAATCCGACTCTAATTGATCTAGAATCACAATAGAATCGAGCTTGAATTTCGTGAAAGGTGTGCCAGGTGGCCTTGAATGGGGGGATTGCATCCAGCATGCGTTTCAAGCCTGAGTCAAGACTGCATCTCAATCCTGATTTGACCGTGCATCTCGGGCCTGAATCGAGCTCGCAACGCGACCTTGATTTTAGCTCGCAGCACCAGCCTGATTAGAGCCTGCATTTCGAGCTCGAAACTGGCTTGAACGATGTATAAACGGGCTCTTGAATTTAACTCATTTCGAGCAAAACGCATGCGAATGAAATCTTGAATCAAGCCCTCAAGTTTGACAAAATGAGCTTGTTTTGATTTCGATTCAAGTTGATTTTGCTGATTGGGTATGCACGTCACATAGTGTTAGTATAGCTCTTTCCAATTTGTTTCCCAAATTTATTGAAGTTTCCCAGTTTATCTCATGATAGTTTGACATCATAGGTAAGTTCATACACAGCAGAGTCGGCAACTCAGATAATCTATCTGAAAAGTTGAAATTTTCAGTTAAACAGCACGTTGCGTGAATTACACTTGCAAAAAATCCACCTGACTTGCCATGAAATGGAGCAGCTCTGTGACGGCCTGCGATCTATCCACTCTCTGGAAATGCTCGATCTTTCGACCAATCTCATTGGTGATGAAGGATCCACATATATCAGTGAATATCTCCTAACAAAGCCACCTTTGAAGGCTCTCAACCTCAGCCACAATCGAATTGGAAATAAAGGAGCAGAGTAAGTGTAATCATCCGTTCTCATATATTCTTAAAATGTATTAATTCAGGGCTACTAGAATTAAGAGCATTATATTTTTATTATAATATTATATATATAGCTGCTTAGAGATAGGGAATACTATATAGTCAGGTCGACGTTATAATGGAAGTGGAGGAAGCATTTTGTTTTGGACAATAGTCAAGGGTCAATTGGACCCTTGCGGAGCACGGGTTACGTGATGGTCTGAAATAATTGGACTTGAGATACATAACAGTATGATTGAGCTGGATATTAGGCTTATTAGTCGACTTAGAAGTGAGTTTTACCATAGAGAAACAATAGCGTAAGTTTATCAGAGATTGACAATGGTGTAATAACCGAAGCCGGTCTTTCTAATTATCAATAAATCAGTGGTTTTTTAACAATTTCTTAGTCTTTTTCATTCAATATGAATAATTACCACAATATCAACTTCTCAACTACACAAAAAATAGCGTAAGTAGATATTCCATGGTATAGGGCGTTTATGTCGCAACTTTTACTGTTATCTCAAGCTGATTACTGTTGATTATTGTCGAATTTCACTGTTTTGTTGGGGTGAGAGTGTATGAACGGCACAATATGTTAGACTACCAGTGTCACACAGCTACACGGGAAAGAATTAAATGAACTATCGGCTTGAGATAACAGTAGAAGATGCGACATAAACGCCCTATATACCATGGGATATCTACTTATGATATTGTTTCTCTATGGTTTTAATCATATATATCTTGTAAGATTTTCAGTGAGCTCTCGAATGAAATTGATAGAAGAATAAAGATCCCATGGAAAGAGTGATAAAAAAGCCTTCTTTTTTTTAATATAAATATTCAATATAAAATTGACTTCAGTTCAGTAGCTAAAATTTATTTTTATACAGCTATTTTGTTTTTGGCAATTAGATAAATAAAAAACCTCATAAACAATAGTTTTAAGTAAACATAGACATAGAGAAACGATAGCATATCACGCTATTGTTTCTCTATGGCATAGACCTATAAAAAGTGGCCTCTATTATCGAAAGTCTGGGTTTTCTGAAGAAATTTTGGACTAGTTGTAATATAGTAGGCTAATAATAGGCTACTATGAAGCTATAGGGATAGAGATGCTAAGATACTGTGTTGAAGCCAATATTTCAGACTTATCAGATTAATATTGGATGAATATTCATTTTCCAGTTCTCTAGCAAGATGCCTAGTATACTCAGATCTCAAGTATCTTGATGTATCATTCAATCAAATAAAGGATAGTGCGATTCAATTCCTTCTCTACAATATCCCAAAGCAAGCCAGTAAAAGACTACTATTGTTCTTTTTAAGAGGCAATGAGATCAAGGATCAAGAAACACTGTCTGTAAGTCATTTACTACCGTATCATCTATCCAATTTATATGGAAATCAGTTTTCTATGGGAAATTGAGAGAAGAGAATTTGTTACTATAATTCTAGTTTAACTTTTAAAAGCACAGCTACCGGTACTGAAGAGTTTACTTGATTTTTTTATATTTTTTTAATCAGTATTAAAAGAGCACGTTATCAAGTTGATGAAGATTGGTCATTGATCATAATATTAAAGGAGTGCATTTCAATGTAATATCAAAATTTTGTATCATTTAATGATTGGACACGTCGTACTAGGTCTATGAATTCAAGAGATTGCTCCACAAGATGGGTGATAAGAAATGTAGGTTCTACCCATGATGAATCTTCATATTTAATATAAGTTACCACTAACAAATTTCAAATCTAAAAAATATTTTTGATAACAATATGAAATTGAATATTCTATGGCTTTCATTGGTCTGGATAGCATTTTTGATAACTCCTTTCCCTGTTTAAACAATTATTTCATCAGAAATATTATAGATCCACTCTTCTAGTCAAGATTTCTATAAAGAACTATCTTCAATCATTTTTTAAACCTTATTATTTTCATCTCAAATTCAAGCTTTGATAATATATCAATCAATAGCCTACTTTTGTGATTTCCACTTGATTCACCAATATACCGTAGGTATTTATACAGTCATTATTTTTACTGCGAGGAAGATTCATTTACTTACTGATAAGCGCTTTCTAGAATTAAGTCAATTCGATAATTATTAATAATAATTATCATAATCATTCGACAAAAATTGTTGAATATATCTTGAATGTCTCTTCAATATATCTTTATTCTTCAATCTCTTTAATAAGGGAATCTCCAATTTGTATCATTCAAAAAAATTCATCCAGAAAAAGTTATGTAGGTACAGTAGAGTTGTACCTATACCTATAGTCTTGTTTCAAAAAATAAGGTGGCCTAACTACATCAAATTTTTACTCGAATAATTTGTTAGTTAAATTCAGTAAGTTTATAATAAATGATATATGGGAATGATAACATAATGTCAGAAACTAAAATGAAATAGTTTTGATACCAGTTTGTGGAGAAATTCAACTTTATTGGTATTACTATAAATCAATAATTTTCATAGTCTTACAAATAATAACTCATAAAATAGTTTATGGAATGCTTGGCATCATAATGAAGTTTACATACGGTAATAATAATATCGAGTGACCTGGCTGGCTCAGGTCTGGTGTCAGAGTTTTCAGGTCGCACGTGATCACTATGTATGTGCAGTATAGTCTACATTAACTATAAATAAGTGATAATTTGTTCATGATTTAATGTATTGGGATGGATGTAGGCCTAGCATATAGTAATTATTGTGTAGATTTTAATGGAAAATATTTTCCAGAAAACATCTCTATATTTTCAATATTCAGCAGATTTTTCAAATCTATGTTTCACAGGTTCTTCAAATCCTTATTGATGCAAAGATTATTAATTCTGAAACTTGTGACTTGACGGTCTATAAAGCTTATGGAGATGAGCATTTAAGTTTGGCACATAATCAAATGGTGGATATATTCAGAGAAGAATACTATTCTGTATCAAAAGAAACAGACAACTTCAAACAGCAATCCATCAGAGAAAAGAATACCAGAAAGCACATCCATTTCGTCTCATCCTGGCCAATGCCCCTCTCAATAGTGCCAGAGTTTGGAACTCCATTCATAGATTAGAAATTTCTTCAAATAATTATTCATTTTTTTTAGTGATTGAGAATGTACAACTCATTACCTTTTTCTATTGAATATAGGACAATCCTATATGCTTATTGTAATTTCAATGTCATTGATTAAAAAGAACGTCAACAGCGGTCCTCTCGAATCCAGAGAAAGGTCTTGGGAAAATTAAATTTCCTCCTGATACTTCTATACCAAGGATGTATTTTTCATATACGAAATTTTTATAGTATAATAATAAAAATCTGAATTTGATATTGACTCATATTCTGTTGGCCTATGATCATTCTGTTAGCTTATTTCATTTTCTTTATGCCTGTTTTGTTACATCAAACCTGCAAGAAAGGTCTCCCTGTTCTATTTTTATGCTCAACAATAAGATACCAAGTTCAGCTCAAAAGTAAAAAGGTACGTTCTGTTATTTCAATTTATTTTTATTAAAATCTTCAACTTGAGTAGCCTAAACAGTATTGACTATATGACTTGAAACTTATAAATAGAAACACCTATCATGTGTTACATCATTCAATACATCATTATTATAGGTGGTAGATACGGTTGGCCTCTCATTAGGCCTACAAGATAAATAAATGAGGAAAAAATCGCTTCATAGAAATTTCGTCCATAGCAGACTTTGCGAAATATTGACTTATGTCATTATTCAATGTGCTCTGTATTTTCATTCTTGTATTACGGTATTGATTTTGATATACGGTAATTATCTACTATATTAATTTTTGTATCCTAGCCTACAACAAAAACATCAACATATCATTATAAAATTAAACTATAAATATCCTTCAACAACTTACAGGCTATTGATAAAATTAAAATTATAAAATACTATAAACCATAATTTTATTTCCATTGATTCACACAATAATAATTATTTTCCAATGTACACTTCTTCAACAACCGATAAACGTCTACTCATTATTCGTGCAATTTCAAATTTTTGTAGTTAGTTTAGGCTACTTCAGACAGTATGCACTTAATAGCGCCTTTATAAATTCTTTTAAATAGTAAACTTCTGATCACAATTAAAGATATGAGAATATCCGATAATGATGATTTATACAGGAAAAGTATGAAAATTTTCAAACTTTTCATAGAATATAAATTTTTTGAACCAGTTTGATATTTTGACACAAAACTTTACCATCTAGATTTCTAGTAGTCTATGCATTGCTTGCTTTCTGTCTTCTGTGAATCTGCTGTGTACATGGCGAATTTGCAAACCGATCCGTGCTGTCATAAAATGTTCATAGTATGATATCATCAGGGCAGGGCACATAGTTGCGCATTTTAATATTTATATCTACAAGTTTTTATTTGATTTATCAATGCTCTTATAATGATTGGTTAGTCAAGTACTTATGAATAATTCAACCTTCAAGTCAACTTAGCAGTAATCGAAATATGGGTGAGTGTAAGTAGGTTATCTCAGTTCTACTATTCATGTCCGTGTAAATTATTTATACATTTTTATTGACAAAATTGACGTACTGTACTCTTCAGTTACACGGTTTGTTATATTTCAGCTGAAGCTGTGGCTCTTTACGACTACAACGCCCAAGAACATGATGAGTTGACGCTACAGAAGGGAGATATCATAACTGATATCATCATACAACCTGGCGGTTGGTGGGAAGGAAAATTAAAAGGAAAGAGGGGCATGTTCCCAGATAACTTTGTAAAGGTAAATATCAAACTCAGTGTGTGATTAATTCCTTACCAAATATCAATCTCACTTATGGCTAACTCTAGTATTATGAGGCTTTTTAGTTTTAATCTATTGATGTCATAGTTTTTCCATCAACATAAACGTAATTAAAAAGATGGTCCTTATGAATTTTGATATTTGAGTAAGCAAGATATTAAACTAGAATTTGCCCACAAAAAATAACATTCCAAATTAATTACATTGGTAATATCTAAATAAGTAGCCAAAGTCACAATCATTTTAACGTATAGGTTAGGTTTGTTGCGAACTGTGTTTGTATTTTGTCATTTTTACTATTGGCTCGTTCTCATCAATGTCTATAAAAACCTTATTATTTATAGACTTTGATTCTCATACTGACAGTAACGCCGCATCCACACTTTTGTCCAATGACGGCTAGTGCGAGAGTATAGATGACAGGTTTGCCAGCGTTCGCCTTTACTGACGTTCGCTTGCCATTGCTCCGATTTATGCCTTCTTCTTCATCCATTACCCACACTTGTGGGATCGATGGCGTTATTATCACAATAAAAGTCAAAACAACAATTTATCAAGATCAAGTTAAAGCACAGTTAACATCTAAGGCTCTTCTATTTGACTTACTGGCAAATTAGCCAGATAGTACTCAAAACAGGTCATCGTTTAAAAATTCCTGGACATCATAATAAGCCCTGGCTCTCAAAAAACCGGTCACAACCCTCTCCAACTGCTCCACTCCTGCAGGTAGCCTGTTGAGGTAGCGGGGAGATGCTCTCTTGTAGCATACCTGCGATCTCTGGAGGCGCACCCTGGGTATGTCAAACAGCACTGGGTGCCTGGTGTTATGGTGAATGATGTACATCAGACCGAGACAACAGATTTTTTCTATTCTTCCTGATATACATGAGGCAGAGAAGAATGAAGTGGCTGACTACTTTTAGGATACCTAACCTAACAAAAATGGGCTTGCAATATGCATGATGTTCGCTTGCAGTTATAATCCTTGCAGCCCGTTTTTGCAGCTTCAGTATGACCACAACCTTGGCTGAATGACCCCAAATGAATAGACCATAGGAGATATGGCAGTGGAAAAGTGCATGATACACCATGACCAGATATGCCTCCGTCACCTCTCCCCTCAGCTTAAGCAACAGGAAACAGATTCGGGACAGTCTCCTAGTCACCTGCTGGATGTGGCTAGCCCAGCTGAGTTTCGAATCTAACACAAAGCCCAGCATTGATCATTAGGATAAACATGATTGGCCCCAGTATTGAACCCTTGAACCCAGAGGTACCTCAAAATTCACAGGGAATTCTGTGGTTACTGAGAGTGATTCGGTTTGAGTTTTTCAGGGAAAAATAAGTCAAATCTCCTGAAAATAGTTGAAAAAACTCTCAAGCCGGAGTCACCAGGGTTCTGAAGTACTACATCCCAGGGGGTGCTGGCCATATCGTTTCCAAAAAGAATCAGTGTAGTCTCATTTACAGGTCACGATCTGAAAGTATAGTTTATACTTTAAAGTATAGTTAATATGTTTGACGAGCAAAGACGAGTAGTCAACATCCACAAAATGTCACATTTTAGTGTGGATGACAAGACCAACGTAGCCAATTTGATAAGCTTTGGCAGCGACTTTGCGATAATGTGAATTAAGCAATAAGTTAGATATATGTACCTCAAACACTTTATTCATGTGTTATTCCTATCATTTCCAGCTAAAAGGTGGTGATGCAGCAAAGGCCGTTCAACCTGAAGTGGCTAATAGAATAGGCAAGTACTTTTTCCTTTCATTACGCAATATCACATATTGTGTTTTGTGTGATTTCCAAGTATTGTGGGCCTATTTCTTCATAGGAAACTATATCCAGTTGTACTGTAATCTAATTTGCTAATAATCTGTACTAAATTTTGTATTTTTTAGCACCCAGATTCTAAACTACGATGATATTGGGCAAAGTTTTTTGAGTCAGTCAAATCTAAAAAGTATATCTCGCCAACAAGCATGAAAGTATGCCAACGCAGCGGCGCTGCTAACAGAAATCATCATTGTCATGTCAACACAGTGTCATTTTTAGTCTTTTGATGTTGATTTAATAACTTATATGCACTATTATCCCCTCTTGAAATTCACTTTCAATCAAATCATTTATAAAAAAAAGCATGTCTTGGTATCTTGATATTGCTGCTCATTCAACATTCTGTCTATAAAGTAGACAGGTTCTCTACTTACGATGATCTTCATCTTAATGTATAGTTCATTTATATTCTCCATTGTAATGAATATTATAACTCTAATGTAATTGATATTGTTAACAAAGAATCAAAAACTCTACGAATTTAATGGGAGAAGAATAAGAGAATAATATGACTGATGATAATGGGAAGTAGCTCAAGTTTACGCTTTGTCCAATTTCCTTACTTGCTGTTCTAAACTCTATAATATTTTCAACATCTTTTCACAGGTACTGGTAGAAAATGTAAAGTGCTCTTCAGCTATCACCCAGAGAATAGTGACGAATTGAAATTGAAAGTCAATGATATCATTGAAATTCTCGATGAGGTTGAAGAAGGTTGGTGGAAAGGAAAGCTTAGAGATGAGGTAAGGATTATTCTCTCTTGTAAAGTTTAAGTTGTATATCTGTTGAATGATTGTGCTTTTGGACTGGATTTCGAACAATCGAGCAACGAATATTGGAGCTTGAAACACATAGAAACAACCCTACATTATGAAAACCATGAGCTTGAAACATTCTACATTATGAGAACCATGAGAAAATACGTCTCCAGAAATGTGTGAATCCACTTACATCTCTAGATAAGATAAGATAAGATCTTTATTCGTCACATTTGTTTGCATAAATACAATATTTATCAAGCCATGACATGTCAATAATAAGAATACAATAAAACAATTACAAACATTACAATCATAACACATAGAAACACGTCAAAAACTATGAAAAGTTTCATAATAGGATGAAAGTTACATAATAGGATGAAAGTTACTTGAGTCAAGAAACAGTTAGGCAGAAAAAACGAGAGATCTATGGTTGAAATAGTTCTTCAACCTTGTATGGGCAGCTATTGACAAGATAATACTTCAATCTATTTAAAAAACATCCCTTAGAAGTGTCATCCTTCAAGTAAGATGGAAGCAAATTGAACATTTTCATACCCCCATACCAAGGGCCTCTTCCAACCAGGTCTAATCTAATTCTCGGTAGCTGGAAATCATTTACTTTACTTCTTGTTGAATAGGCCTACGTATGCGTGTGTCTGGGTTCCTCAATATTAATTCTATTTTTCCTGATATAAGTCACCAGCTCCTGTATTATAAAGTATACCGTCAGAAGATTATTTCTTACGAAATGCGGTTTGCAACTCTCTCTAAATCCCAATCCATATATTATTCTAACAGCCTCTTTTTGCCTCAAGAAGATTCGATCCAATAGAGTCTGGTAACTTCCCCATAGCATTATGCTGTACCTAACCACAGAAATAAAATATGCAAATCTCTCGCGGTTCACTAACTGTTGAACTGGGTCTATCCAATTTTCTAATAGTTTTTGTTCAGAACAAGCATTTTTGTTTGGTGTGAACCCAGTTTGAGAGATACCCAACCTAAGAAAATTACTGTATGAACTTGGAAAACATTCTTTCTGGTTAAACAGCTTGAAAGATTTTTAGTTTTGAGAATCATCTGCAAAAACAGAACAATATCTTTATGGATTGATTGCTTCATACAATAAGAAAAGTACATCATCCAAATGATAGGGAGACAAAAAATAAGGTAACCTTGTGCTATTCCTCTCCCAAATTTAGATAAGGTTACACATAATCCGTAACTACATTGTATAGCTATTATCCATGAATAAATGAATAAATAAAAGAGACTTGTAGTTGTTCATTTCACAAAAGTTTCAGTCCTTAATATTAGATTTTTAAATTTAGATGCTTCAAAACCATTACATATCTACAATGTATTTCCTATAAAATTTGTATTTGGTATAATTTAAAAAGTCGATGTAAGTTTTCTCATTATCGTTACTTCTAAACTTATAACATGCTATGAAATTTTCAGGTTGGAGTTTTTCCCTCTAACTTTGTGAGTGAGGTCAGTGATGAGAAACTCGAATCAGAATCGGAGCCAACAGAAATGAAGAAATCAAAACCCACCCAAGTGGAATCTTTGAAACCCAACGGTAAGTCATCCAAATACTGAAATGAAATGAAAAAAAATTCTTTACTAGGCGGAGCTAGGACTTTTAAGTCCTCTCTACCACTCAACCTCGACATTAAAGATGCAATTAAATACATATTACAGTGTAACTTACTACAATAAATAAAAATACATTAAATAATATCATTGAATACATTAAATATTATTTGTAGACTATTTTTTATCAAGAAATGTGTAAGTTTAGAATCAAATGTTGGGTGACCGCTAGAGCCAATTCCTCTGAATATGATTCATATTTAATCGCTTCCCGGTGGTTCGGAAGCCACCTAAAACTGTTGTTCCATTCATCTCCAATTATCATCCGCCTCATTACCCACGTACAAGCCAAGAGATCATGTGGGCATCACTCTCAGCAAAACGAGTTCAGTATCGCACTAGCGAAAATAATCAAATTGCTGCATGAAACTCACAGTTGAAAGTTCAGAAAAACATGGAATTTATTGAATTTCTTGAATCAATTAGCATAACTTACAGTTGAGTGTCATAATAGATTAAAAACTAGTTTGGAGATAACCAAGACGCAGGCTTCCAGTTTCTATAAATATTGAAAATTTGAAGGATGGTTCCAGTTATATTATAGATTATCAAAGTAATAATTCAGTATTTCATTAAAAATAATCATGAAAATCTGAGCTACTGGAATGTAACATTCAAAGTATCGTTTTGTGTTCCATGAGTGATTGCAAATCGAAATTGTTGTGAATTCTGGATTGGGAATTTGGTGTATCTTTCTCGAATCAAACCCTTTCCACACCAAAAAATATATTTATTAGTAATTGTAGCTAATGATAGAATGGGCCTCTAGATTCCAAATTAAGTTCAGTAAATTTACTGTGTATAATTATGAAAAAAAAATCCAGAGAGAGCTACATTTTGGAATTAAATATCCACAAATAGGTTGAACTAAATAAAACATATAGTAATTTATTAACAGTTAATTTGATGGAAATAGGTTAATATTCTTAATATGACTTGTAATTGTATCTACAAATGAATCAATAATCAGTCTTAAACATCGATTTATCAATAATTTATACTTGTATTTTTGGTCGTGACCACACAGGTTACATCATCAAGCTTACTCATTTCATTATGGACCGGTTCCACTATATGAATAGTGACTATTTGCAAGACTTGATTAATTTCTTCAAAACAGTGGGTTGATTAGGAGACTTGGATATTCTAGGATTGTATAATAATTGGCAGGATACCAACTTTATTCCTTTTTTCGTGAGCCATCAAGGCTCACATTATTTTTATCCATTTTTTAATTCTATGATGTTATAATATCCTCATCGTCAAGATTTATAATTAAGGTTATATTATTTACAGAAACTGCAACGAATCATAAAGATGCTTCGCTATCATCCTCCAGGTCCACCTCTGTTAGTACTGACTCCGAAGTACCTCTTCTCCCTCCAAAACCAGGTAAAATATTATGAAAAACATACTTTTCTGGCTCTAGAGAAGTCGAAACATCCACTTGAAAAGCTTTAAAAGTACCATATTCAGTTGAAGAATCGTCGCAAAGCATTCAAAGATTTATGTAAATTAATCATAAAATTTCATTAGATTCTAAACTTCAAAATACCTTACTAAAATCATTTACTAAAGGTGGCCACTATTAACAGGACAAGAATGTTGAACATATGTGTACACACAAGTCGTCATACATTGCTGTCTCATCACAGCGAAAGGTTTCGAAAAAAAATGTTGATGTTAGGTTCATCTTTGATTCTTTGTTTATTGATGTAATTGATTGTTTGTTTATTTTCTGTTGGGAAGCAGCTGTCAAACAGCTGTTCTGTTCGAAGCCTCTCGCTGATGACACAACTTGCATAACGCGCATTTGTGTACACACCTGTTCAACACATTTGTCCTGTCGTTGGTGAGCCATCTTTAGAAGTACACGTGAATGTGAAAATTCATATTTAAGAATGAAGAGAAAAGATCTATCATGTTCTTCCAAATATTAAATTCATAAATATCAAGATTCTATTCTACAGGAGATAACTGTGGTATAAAATGCGAAATCTTTTCCTATTTCTCTTTGTAAAATAGAGTAAACTGTTCGATTATGGACTTATCATAAAAAATTCAAATCAAGCATCGAAACCCATTTTACCAGTAGTCTACTTTGAATCTTCCATAAAACCATAGAGAAAATATAGCATAAGAAGTCCCATGTTGTAGGTTGTTTAAGTTCCAAATTTTAAGCCGATATTTGTTAAATTCTAGCCGATTACTGTCGACTACTGTTTTGGCCGGGTCAGAGTGCAAGAAGATTGGCACAGTAAGAGAGACTACCAGCGTCTTATAACTTCACGAAAAAGAATTACTATAGGAAGATAGGAGAACAACGTTGTCGATCCTCGGTCTTGTCAATGCCTTCTGTAGACGGTAGCTGATATCAGTATATCTGATAATATTACCTTAATACCTTGTAATATTAACTGTTTATTCTCGTTTAAAATAATCAATTATATTTTATTAAGCAAGAAATTATATTTTTCAATAATTTCATAATTAAGATTAAATATTTTGTTAATTAATTATTAATTCTACATTGTTAAAAGACGATAAACAGAGCAAAGCGAGAAAGAGATAGCGCTTTCTTGAATGATAGACAAGGATAGCAATACCATTGCTAATCAAACACTATCATTATAACGTGGACCTCACTATAGGACTATCGGCTTGAGTTAACAGTGACATTTGGAACATGAACACCTTATGCCATAAGATATCTTCTTTTGCTATCTTTTCTCTATGGTTATATATATTAATGCTTATCTATAGTCCATTCAGGGAGTATATTGACTTGAAGTAGCAGAAGTTTTCAGGGTGGTTTACAACATTCAACTTTTCATTCAATAACAAGTATATTAATACCTGATTTCATTTTCAGTACATTTTATAAAGAATATTAATGCTCGACTATTATTGCCCATTCAGTGTCAAGAACAAGAATCAAGAATTCTATTAGCCATAAAACAACATTAAAAAAATGTAAGCAATAGGCTTCGTCTATTATAAGTAAAATATCACGAGTTGGACTATAAAAACGATCAAATTTACACAACATACACATTGAAATATTCCAGGTACTCATTAACAGAATAGAAAGCTTCAGACTTGAGCCATTTATCAACAGTAGTACAAAACGTTTTCAATGGTAACTGCTTAATATTGTCTGGTAGTAAATTAAACATGCGAATTTGAACTACTAGGACTATCGGCTTGTGTTAACAGTGAATTTTGGGACATGAATGGCCCATACCCTGCCATATTTCCTCTTCTTATGCTATCTTTTCTCTATGATTTTCATTCCATAATCTGTGATTTCTCATTATTTATCTTTCCTTGATTATTTTTTTGCAGTGAAAGAGATGTGCAAAGTGATATTCCCGTATAAGGCGGCCAATGACGATGAGTTGACTTTGAAAGAAGGCGAGATTATAACAATTCTGAGCAAGGAAGTTCAAGATAAGGGCTGGTGGAAAGGCGAATTGAATGGCCACATTGGAATGTTCCCTGACAACTTCGTGCAGCTGCTGCCGATCGATGAGGTAACTCTAATTTTGCAACAAATTATTATTCTATCAATTTTCCCTGAAACGGATTGTACTATTCTATCCATTCATTCAGGACTATACAAAGATTGCATCTTCTATTATCGATGAATCAATAAAAAGTAAATTCGTATGGCTTTTGCTGGTGGGGAGTCCCTTGCGGGAAGGTCCCACCGCCTGAATATAGGCTATCATTTAAGCCATCAATGGGTCTCACGAATGTCATACTTCAGCCGGGACCGACAGTTTAACGTGCCCATCAGATAACACGGGAGTGATGAATCAATGATGCTCAACTTCTCAGTCATTGAAGTACACATCTATATTAACAATCTTGACACCAATTGTTGAAAAAAAACTCAAAGCTTTTTCAGTTCATTGAGAACTTTCAACTATAGTGAGGTCCACGTTATAATGGCAGTGGAGAAATAGATGAGAACAGTGTTGCCGATTCTCTGACATGCCATGCTTTCTATATAAGATAGCTGATACCGGTATATCTGATCTAATATCAACTTTTCATTCTTGTTCAAAATGATAAATAATATTTTATCATCAAGGAAATGTATCTGTCAATGATTTAATAATAAATGTTCATAATTGAGATTGAATATTTTGTCAATTCATTATATTTCCACAATCTGGCAACGTTGAGGAGCTAGAAAAGAATGGCGCTATCTGCTTTGTCGAATGATAGACAAGGATAGGAACATCAATGTTAATCAAATACTGTCATTAGAACGTGGATCTCACCATATAAATTTCTCCTTTAGCGGATTGTACTAAAGTTATCCATCCTACCTATAATTCAGGGCTAAATATAAAATAAAATCTTCAATTATTGATGAATCAATGATTCTCAACTTTTCAGTTATTGATACACATCAATAATTAACAATATCGTTAGTATCAATAGGCCTATCAATAATCGTTGAAAAAAGTATCAAAGCTCTATTTATTGTGATTTTTCAACTAGCAAATTGTTGCTCGTCAGACAATGATGCAGTGAAAAAGGCAGTCATTCATATGTGCGATATCTCAAATGTGCGAGAATCAGCTGATCGGGAGGATTTCAGATGTGCGAAATTCCATTTTGTCTGGTTCCCGTTGCTTTGTGGATACATTATCTTATATTTGTATGATACCGTATCATATTCTGGATTAATACTGTATCCTGAACATGATACTGTTAGATCCCTACTTTAAACCAACAGCTGATTTATCTCCGAACTGAGATGGTGTATATAGTCTAGTGTCATATAAGTGCGATATCTCAAATGTGCGAGATTCAGTTGATCGGGAGTATCTCAGATGTGCGAAATTTCAGTTTGACTGACTAACTTGTGGCTGCGATGTCCATTTTGCGTCCACTTTCCAACTGCAAAACAGAAAAAAATTCACCATTTTCTATCACATCTATAAAAAATAAAGGAAAGAATTGGCTTATACACGTACGGGATAGATTAACCGTACATTTTTTTATAGATTCTTAATTTACCGATGATGGTTGTAGGCCTATTTTAATTACTTCAAGATTTCATTACGTCAAGTTCCCAGTCTGTCAAGTTTTTAATTAGACCCTTGCGGAGCACGGGTTACCTGCTACTTATAATAAACACAAAAGTTAAAATACTAGCTCGTTTGAGATATTGCATTACGAACGACACCCATCTGTTTCAACATTTTTATGTGAGCTATATTTTTGTTAATCCTATGATTGTATTATTTCTCAACCGTCTCGTTTTTTGTCGATCACAGAGTTCGAAGCCTGCTCGGCCGCCTGTGAAAGGAGCAACAACGAATCGCACAAGGGACTCTCTTACGAAACCAACAACACTGAGCAGCAGTGCCTCTGAAGCTGTCACCCCCACCACCACACACTTGCCAGACACACACGAACCCACCGTCAAAAATGGTGAGCACATACTTTGTTACAATCCTCTTTACAATTAGATTCCATTTTCAGTTTCCTATATTATTCTTCCTCTTTCTTCATACCGGGTGCGGCAGCAAAACTTACTTTATTAAAGTGAACGCCATTGGCTCAACTCAAGTCGAAAAGAGACTGCGACGCAGCATGTGTTTTCAAATGGGGACACTCAGACCAGTCGATTCTAGTCCCCGCGACCTCACGACTGTGAGACTGAGTCGAGCGTCGACTTGACATGTTGGTCGAGCCCGACTTGAGTGTCGTAGTGAGTTGAGGCATTCAGTCAGCTGATGTTGTAGTAGAGAAAAATTGGTCTCATTAGATAGATGGATAGATCGGACTATAAAGTTTTCTTCCTGTCATGTTCAGCTTCCATCATGCATTGAGAAGCGTGCATTTGCCGTTGAGACTTATTTTCAATTCAATTCATTCATGCATTCATAATAAAATGAATTGAATTAAATTGAATTTTTCGAGCGGATGTTCTGTGATCACAACCCAACGCGCATTTCGAAATCGCTTTAATTTAGTCTTTTTTACTTTCCTTGCCCTATTACCATAGGTAAGGAAAGTATTGCTTCCCAAAAAAAATTAAGATACCCTAATTTCAGGTTTTCTATACGTTTCAAGGTCCCCTGAGTCCAAATGATTTTTGGGTGTTGGTCTGTGTGTGTGTGTGTATGTGTGTATGTCTGTGAACACGATAACTCCATTCCTAATTATTAACCGATTGACTTGAAATTTTAAACTTAAGGTCCTTATACCATGAGGATCCGACAATAAGGAATTCAATAAAATTCAATTCAAGAAGGCGGAAAAAATGACGTGAAAAACCATGTTTTTCACGTTTTTCTCGAAAACGGCTCTAACGATTTTTATCAAATTTATACCATGGATAGCTATTTATAAGCCCTATCAACTGACATGAGTTTCATTCCTGGGAAAATTGCAGGAGCTCCGTAATATTCTTGATAAAAATGGCGGATAATGACTAAAAAACCATGTTTTCACGGTTTTCTCGAAAACGGCTCCAACGATTTTCTTCAAATTTATACCATGGATAGCTATTTATAAGCCCTATCAACTGACATGAGTCTCATTTCTGGAAAAATTGCAGGAGCTCCGTAATATTCTTGAGAAAAATGGCAGATAATTACTAAAAAACCATGTTTTTCACGATTTTCTCAAAAATGACTTGACCGATTTTTTTCAAATTCATACCCTGTATAGTTATTTATTAGCTCTATCAACTGGCATCAGTCTTTTTCTTGGGAAACTAATGGGGGGTCCACCCCATCCTTGAGAAATGGACTTTGTAACCTCCTTCTCGTGCATGAGGTAGGTAGAGCAGTTTATAAAAAGAACACACATAGTCGAGATATTTGTTCTGTAGAACAGCTGTTTTGACGACTTTTAAAAAATCATCGAATTTCACAATTTACACAAAGGAAAAATTACTCTGGAAACAATTATATGTATACATAAATACAGTAGTTTGAGCGTAGTTTCAAATATATGTCGCCGCCAATCGTCATTATGCTATTCCCCTAAATTATTCTCCTTTAAGAATGGGGCTTACAGTTCAATGAGCAAGGAAAGTTGTGTGAGTGCGCCACACCAGATTTTTGCTACTGTCCCGGACCGGAAATCAATTGTTATGTGGGTCACTACGTTCAGACAAACTGCAAGTGCGACAAGATGAAGAACTAAAGTCACTCGGCCCATCAGGTCACCTGAGAACATTGAGGCAGTGAGAGTTACAATGTTGTGATGTTGTGATCACCGTGATGCTGTGTTCTGCGCGCATTCTTGGACTTTCCGATCGTTCTGTGAGACGAATTCTTCATGGTGATCTTAATTTCCATCCATACAAAATGGAAATTGTGTAGGAACTTTCTGAACGTGACTTCAATTGAGAGAACACTTTCCAGGATGCCTCATCTCAATTAGGAGCGATTTGGAGTGGCCAGTCCGATCTCCCGATTTGAACCCTTGTGATTTTTTCTATAGGGGTTTTTGAAATCCCTTGTTTATGTGAACCGTCCAAGGGCCCTACAAGATCAGGGAAGAAATGGCTTACATAACGCCTGCAAAGCTGGCAGGAGTTATAACATAGCCATAATTCGGTTTACTCAGTGTATGGAGAATGGGGAATACAAGATCTTTATGTGCCATAGAATAAAACAAGTAAACAAGTTTACAATAGGCATCGTCAGTTTAACAATATTTTCATTCTAAAAATAATTGAGTCAATTTGTCACATTTATTAAATCATTACAATTTAGTACTCATCTGTTGAGTTAAACCCTCTAACCTCACAGAGGGACGTCACCCATGATTTGATATTCAAAACTAATTGAAACAAAACTTTGTGTCTACATTACAAAAAATAAATACAAAATTTCTGATTCATATAAAGAGTTTTATTCACTTTAAAAGAAGGAAGTTTCGCTACCGCACGCTACAAAGGATTATTTTCTATTCACCGTTTGAAAGCTTCCCATTCTCTTGCTAATGTAGAAATCTTGAGCTGCATACAGACTTGAGTGCCACATACACGCGCATTTCACCTTTCACCAGCGGATGGTATGCTTACTATATCTGTATCTTACTGTTTCTGTACTAATACATTTATAAGAATAGCATCATCAGCTGATGAGAAGTGCAATGCGCGTATTCGAGGCGCATAAGTCTGTACGCACCATTTAAATATCGCAGCGGTATCATGCATGGGGCGGAGCCCCAAGGCTAGACGGATAAGGCGGGTGGAGCGAGCCTGCCGCCTAGTCAATTATATGTTATTCGTCAAGAACATATATTTCCAATGATTAATTAATACATTTTCATAATCGAGATTGAATATTTTGCTAATTAATAAGGTTTTAAAATTGTTTTAAAACGATCTGGCAACCTTTTGGATTAAGAAAAGAATAGCGCTATCTGCTTTGTCGAGTGATATACAAGGAGAGCAACACAATTTCTAATCAAATACTGTCATTATAACGTGGACCTCACTACAGTCAGGTGCATTTCGTTCTTCATAGCAGTTTACAATAATGACATAACTAATGGTACCCATAATGGTGAGAATTGCATATTGTACTCGTGTAGAGAAACCTTACAACAGCCTAGCTCTGCTTTCGTGAAGGTAAAGTAGGCTTTCATCTGTTGCAATAGCAGTTCTCAAGTATTCAGTTATTGATTCATCCCTGTGTCTTCCATATTTCAAACGGTCAGCTCCCAACTCCCAAGTAGTTTGAAATGCTGCCTTGTGTTAATCATTCATATCGTAAGTCTATTAAATATTAAAATTTGAATGTGTGAATACTAAAAACATACACAAATTCTGTACGGTAATTGGATAATATGTATTTAAGTAGTTTTTAACTTGAATAGAATCTTGAAATTAAACCAACGAATTATGGTAAACCAACATTGTCTTATTGAATTAACTTACAATTTTATTTTTTCCCTTCATTGTCGTTTATTTCAACTATATAATTTAATTCCCTACAACATAGAGCGTGAATTATACTACTTGTAGTATTGTGACTGTATTACTGTATTCAAATTCAAAATTTTCAGTTTATTTATTTCTGGACTGAAGAGTGGACACAAATCAATTCAAGTGGATAGCATAACCTATAATTAATTATTAATTCATAACTCCACCTTCATTGTATTATCATTCATACCATCATCATGACCTAGGCTTAAAATACTTCTAGTAAGTCGCCTTTGTAAAATAATAAATTAATAAAAATAAAAAAATGTTGAAAATTAATACTAATGATCGATCAAAGAATAATATTAAATGGAAATAAAAATCTTGAATTGTTTTTATTTGTAATTAAAAAAAAAGGGAGATTTGACTTGAATATAATACCGGTATATCTTGATGTTATTTTTAACTGTGATGTTTTGTTCTTGGGCTGTCTATGAACAGACTAAACTTGAAATGTTTTCCTTTTCTTTTCAAACTGGTTTGAACACTCCTTTTTTCCATTTATAAATCAGACCTTTTTCAGCTTCAAACCAGTTACAATCAGAACATGATATTGATTATTTCTATTTTTTTTAATTATGATATTCCAATGATTCTTCAATAAACCTTCCTGGTCTCTGTTGCATGAGAAAATAATTGAAAATTATATTTAATATAATATTCTAGTAGTTTTCTATTAAAATAACCAGCTGACTAGTATTATTGTTAGTTGGTATTTTCTCATGCAATTTGCCCCAAAACTAAATAAAAATGTATAACTGAATAGCTTCCCTAAATCGTATGCACTTAGGCCCGGTTGCACAAACGCCTGTTAAATTTTAATCAGGGTTAAGTGCCACTAGAACCAATCAGATAAGGCTTTTTGAAAAGAAAACTTCATGATTGGTTTTCGTTGCATCCAGTGAGAAACTGATCACTGGAAATCCTGAGAACCAATCAGAGAAGGCTCTTCAAAAAGTAGGCTTCTCTGATAAAATACTTTTATTTTAATCTCGAAATTCTAGTTCTCTTTTCTTAAAAACTTTTATTCACAACATGTTTCAACATATTAATGCTATTACTTTATAATAATATTATTTCAAATATCCAATGAAAGCTATATCGATAGAACTAAGGACTTCTGATCACGTACTGCAAATATTGACCGAAGAACTAAATAGCAAATAGCATAAGTAGTAGCAGAAGTCCTTAGTGTCTATGGCTTTCATTGGATATTTGAAATCATTATTGCACAGTAATAATATTACAGCAGTTGGTTAAACTGAAATTTCTAATAAAATCTTCCATATTAATGCCATTTTCAAGTGAATTCCATTTTAAATATTCTGTTTGATTTTTTGTTTGGACAGAAGACAAGCCAAGCTTGCCAGGAATTGTGAGTAAGAAGCCAACCCCGCCTCCGCCTTCGAAGAAGCCACCCAGGACACACAGTGGCTCGATGAAGCCACCAGCACCGACCAGTCCCACGTATAGTGCCGACGGTGCAAGTGAAGCAACAAGCCCACTGCAACCCAAGTCGGTCAAGCCATCTGAGACTCCACCCACAGGTAAACCATACTCATCTCTTAACAATAGACCTACAATAGCAGTTTATACAACAGTATTTTAATAGGGGTCTTTAAAGCACGAGTTAGTTGTAGAGTTGATACACAAGTGAGCGAGCGATGAAGAGTTGATACACAAGTGAGCGAGCGATGAAGAGTTGATACACAAGTGAGCGAGCGATGAAGAGTTGATACACAAGTGAGCGAGTGATGAAGAGTTGATACACAAGTGAGCGAGCGATGAAGAGTTGATACACAAGTGAGCGAGCGATGAAGAGTTGATACACAAGTGAGCGAGCGATGAAGAGTTGATACACAAGTGAGCGAGCGATGAAGAGTTGATACACAAGTGAGCGAGCATAGCGAGCGAACGCGTGTTTTTAACATCTCATGAGTGCTTTGAAGACCATATAAAACTGTTGTATGCACTATTTTATCTACGTCCATTCTTTCAACGTATCACAATGCTGACTTGTAAAAGATTAAAAATCAACCAACTAACTGGTAAAAAGATTGAAGTAACAATTTAGGTAAAAAGACAATCAGAGAGAGTAAACAGTAAACGTGAAATGCTGAAAACAAGACAAACTGAAAACTTAATAAACACATTGTCAACTTGACAAACTTGATGAACTGGAAACTTGACAAACTAAAGACTTGAAACCTGACGAATTGAAAACTTGACGGAATGAGAACTTAACGCAATGAAAACTTGACGTATTGAAAACTTGATAAACTGAAATATTGACGAATTTAAAACTTGTCAAACTGTATACTTGATATAGTGAAAACTTAATAAACTGAAACCTGCTGCCATCATCAGAAACCGAGTTTTAATTTTGATGCCACCAGCATCGAAAACCGTGTTATAATGTTTAAGTTGTTGAATGAAGTCCTTATTATAGTATAGTTTTCAAAATGCATTGCGAAAAGACCCCTGTTATGGGATTGATTGTGATGATATAATTTTTACATTATAATATGGTCGTAGATAAATTATTGTTATTGAATCTACTCAGTGACAAATATTCAACAAATTTGAAACCAACACAGCTTTGACAATCAGTGGTTGCATAATACTCCAATAGCTTACTTCTTTCACTTTAGAACCATTTGCTTATTTTTTTTATTTTTGAATTTAATAGATATTATATAATACCGTGTAAGAATAGATTGAATAGATTTTAATTAGATGCTGGTATTATTGATTTATAGTTTAGAAGCTTGAAACAGATAATGTTCGGAATAGCTGATTTCAGTTCAGCAATCCCATTTTCGATACTGTTTGAATCACTGTTCGTGGCTCCTGCATTGTTATTGGTGGAGAATTGGTGGAGAAGCTGCATCATAAAATAAAAGCATTGCATTAAGTAAACATTATTGTAAAGTTTTGAAAATCCATTGCGAAAAGGCAGCTCTTATGCAATTGATAGTGATATTGTAATGTTTACATTATAACATGGTCGTAAATAAATATACTATAATTTTTGACTATATTCCATTGTTCATTCCATAAAGTAAGTTATATGTATTATTGCTCAACTATAGTTCATTCAAGGAGTACATTGATTTGCAATAACAGACTTCGGGGTGGTTTACAGCATACAACTTTGTGGATTTTATAATAAGTATATTAAGGCTTGACTTCTATTAAGTAGGTTACATTAATGCTTGGCTATTAGGGCCATCCACACGAAGCGTTTTTCAGTTGAGTCGGCAGGGAAGGAAGCTCTCCGATTGGCTGATTGGCTTGGCGTTCGTATATCAGCTGATAATCAGCCAATTCCCGGCGTGCCGACTCGTCTGAAAAACGCTTCGTGTTACTTGACCCTAATAGCCAAGCATCAATATAACCTACTTTTTTAAAATGGACTGAGGTCAAGCATTAATAAATACTCATAAATCCAAAGTTGTATGCTGTAAACCACCCATTAAAGACTTGACTTCTGCTACTGCAAATCAATATACTCCCTGAATGCATTATAGTTAAGCAATAATACATATAACTTATTGTCCATTCAGTTTGAATTCAAACAATTTAATAAATTCAGTATCCATTGAGTATCTATATTGTATTAAGTTATAAATTTATTCACTAATTTTGCAGGTGTGAAAGCAAAATCGCCAGTGCCATCAACAACCAGTGCCAAGCCGACAGTATCGCCGCACGAAGTGAGTCCGCTGCGCAGTCCGCGGCCTACACCCCTCTCTCACCACTCTGAGGTGGACGGTTCCTGTCTGAGTGTCGGGGCGTCTCCTAGATCCTATAACTTGAATAACTCCAACCACGGCGCAAGCGCAGTAAACCCCATCGAAGCTGCGCGCGCATCAGACAACGTCACGCCGCGTTCTTACAACTTGAACCACAGCGGCGCATCGGACAGCAGTGCAGCCAACGTCACACCGCGATCCCACAACTTGAATCATAGCGGTGCATCGGACAGCAGTGCTGCCAACCCCAGCGATGCCGACTTGGACTTTGACTCGATTGGCAGGACTGCGATGCTCACTCATCCCACGGCGTCCCGGGTTCGAGCACCCCGTAGGCGACCGCCCAGCAGCATCATGTCCAAAGATGTGAGTGTTCCTACTAATTTAGCAATTGCCAATTGTTAGATAGATTATTTTATAACAAAGATTTATCAATTCTTTAGTTAGAATTAACGAGTTCCGAGCTATTATAGATAGATAGATAGATAGATAGATATATTTCTCGATCCATGAAACATCTATAGATGCATGAGATCACGTCAAAATATTAGAACACATACATAATAGAGTACTAGTCAAATTATTATTCCTTTATGGTTTCAATGGTTTTTATAGCATTGCAGGTCTAAGCTGGATTCAGGCAGCTGAAAAAACTCGTCAACATGATAGAAGGGGTTAGCGTAGAGCCACGTATGTAGAGTTTTTTGAACTCTATGGTTCTCATGTATTTAAACTTGAGGGGTAATTTATTAAATAAACGTCTACCCATTATCAGATGGCTGGACCTTAGCCTTACCAGACGGACAAAAGGAATGTTGATGTCATGACTATGTCGAGTATTAATCCCATAAACGTTCGATCTACATTGGAGCGTTTCTCTACACTTATGAGTGTGAACAAGGCCACTGAATATATACAGATTCAATACCGTAAGAATGCCAAGCTCAACAGAAAGTGGCTTACAGTGGGCTATTCTATCGGCTCTACTCATTATTCTGATAGCTCTCTTCTGCATTATTAATACCTCTCCAATCCTGGTAGCATTACCCCAGAACACCAGACCATACCACAGAACCGACTGGAACAGAGCAAAATATGAAGATTTTACATATTCAAAAGGCACACATGACATCAAACGCAGTAAGAGGAAGTTCACTCGAGACAATATTAGACAATATTCTCGTTCTTGGTGGAAATCTCCTATGAATAGTGAATTTAAACATTTCAATGAAGAGAAGTTTGTAATCGGTCTGTTTCTCTTTCAATAAGTAGTGTATTATTTGATCAATTATTTTCCCAATATCCCATAATTACATAGTTATTATTAATTTTCATAATTATGCAAATGAATAGCTAAGGTTAATGGTCAAATTCATTTCATAAATATCCACAGTTTTAATGATAATATACCACTAGACACATCAAAACTATATAGATATATCTCACTTTTAAATTTAGGGTGTAGTCACACAGAGAACGATCTGCGGGCAGAATTTATTAGGAGGATATAGATTTAGATAAATGGCAAATAATACAAAAATAATTTATCCTCAAATATAGTAGTGTAGAAAAATAAACAACCAAATATCGAAGATACAAAAACCTAACCTCAAAAAAAATCGTTCGAAGCCTTTCCCTATGATGACACCCCATGATCACAGCCATTAGATATCCCATGGTATATGTCGTTTATGCTCCAAATTTCAAGCCATTTTTTTGTTAACTCAAGCCGATAACTGTTTTGAGGGAGTGAGAGTGTAAGAACGGCACAGTATGTGATCAGTGTCACATAGCTTCACAAAAAAAACTACTAGGACTATCGGCTTCAGTTAACAGTAAAATTTGGAACATAAACGCTCTATACCATAGGATATCTTCTTATGCTTTCTTCAATTCGCTATTCCTCCACGTTTATGCATCAATAAGCAGTGTTTATAATGATTTCTTTGTAATAACATTCCTGTTGTTTTTGGCAGGAAAATACAAGTCCATCTGGAATGATGAATGGAAGTGCGGATTCTCACCTGGAGAAGCAACCCACTGCAGCCATGTCTTTAGTGGAGGAGCTCAAATTGAATTATGCTAAAAAACAGTCTGGCCAGGGAGTTGTTGCAGGTACAATATACAATGTTCATTTTCTTTTTTCGATCTTTGCCTTGCAGAACTTCTATTTAGTTGCCTTCGAGGTTGATGCAGTTCTACAGTTCATGATATAGCATAGAATAAAAAGTGAAGTAAATAAATTAAAAAGTTTAAGTACACACTTTTTTATTTGGCCGGACGATGTTATGGATATGGTGACGGATATGGACAGATATGGACGGATATGGTGATCATCACCATATTAATAAAACTTTCAGTAACAGATGGAAATTATAGAGTTATTACAATTATTCAAATGCTAATGAATTAATAATTACTATTAAAGGAAAATCCAAATTAAATGCTGTGAATCACTCCGAAGACTTCTGTTACAGCAAATATTGACAACAGCGTAAACAGCTAGATGGAAATTCGATAAGCGCTACTATTCAAAAATTATTTGTCAGCCCGGGAATCGAACCCGGTACCTCCTAATTGCCGGTCAGGAATGCTTACCCTTACACCAAACTGACAATTTCTGGAAATTGTCCGGCGATCCGGAGTTCCACTATAAAATGAGCGCTGCTATCAAGATATTATCAGTTTGGTGTAAGGGCATGCATTCCTGACCGGCAATTAGGAGGTACCGGGTTCGATTCCCGGGCTGACAAATAATTTTTGAATAGTAGCGCTTATCGAATTTCCATCTAGCTGTTTACCCTATTGTTATATTTGCAGTAGCAGAAGTCTTCGGTGTGATTTACAGCATTTAATTTGGATTTTCGTTTAATAATAACTTCAAGTAGATTTGCGGGTTACCAGTTATTCAATAAACGAGTCACAAACGTATTTGTAGTTGATGCACGGTTGTTGAATAGGTTTCATCAATTCATTCAACTGTTTGCTTTCACGTTAAACCCAATCATTCACAGATCAGAGAGCTCCATAGAATCAACAGTTATCTACGAGCTCAAAGCTGACATTAAACATTAGAGCTCAAACATTATATTAATCTGAAATTAAATCATTCCTAACAAAAAAATTTGTTCGAAAACTATTGAGAGTACAGTAAAGTGACGTGATAAATATAACCATTTTTATGGTTTTTGGTTTGTTGCCATTCTCAATTTTGATAATAGAAAGTTATTCAATCGCTCTAATTGTTGAACTGTTGGTGAAAGATAACCTTTTGTCGTTTGTCATGATTTGTATTTCAGTAGGTTTGTTTCAGTACTTTGTTTCTTGATATTGCTCAGTTTCATACAATGTTATTGCTGTCTTGTAATAGAGTAAAGATACCGTTAAATACTTGTTGATACTTGTTAACGGTAGGCTACAATATTACTAATATAGTGTTACTGATATACTACTACTGATATAGTGATACTTGTAATATTTGCCTATGGTTTTGCCTAGTATGTGTTACTTGAATACGGTTTTCCAATACTACTCTTACACGCACAGATTTGAAAAGTAGGTGATTTAATATAATTTAATCAATTATTGAATATTGTAAATCAATTATTATTCTCATAAACTCCATTTATATCAATATTATTGATAATTTGAATTTTTCAAATGTAAGAATATTGATGGAAATTACTAAGATATTTCAATTATTCAAATGCTAATGAATTAATAAAATTTATTATTAAACGAAAATCCAAATTAAATGCTGTAATTCACCCCGAAGACAACAGGGTAAACAGCTAGATGTAAATTCGATTTAATTTGGATTTTCGTTTAATAATAATTAGTGAGAATATTCTTATTGATTAGCAGAGAAATCTGGCATTAGTGTTGAGATTTCTTATTTTGGAGTAAAATCTTTTCTATATGATTTACCAATTGTAAAATTATCTTCCCATTCAGGTTTTTCATAGATATTTCTTACAATGATGAAACACTTGAATGTTGTCCAGAAATAACACTAATTTATTAAACAAATACAGAAATGTTTTAATAAATTTGTGATATTTCTAGGCAACATTCCAGTGTTTCATTATGGATAAATATTACTACATCTCACCAACAACAGTGTCTGAAATATTCTGACTCTAGGGAAATTCAAATTATCAATAACTTTTTTGGAATTAATGAGATGATGTCATATCACAACATTTCAACTATTCAAGAATTAAACAATAGTTTAGGAAAATTCAAATTATCAATAACTTTTTTTGGAATTAATAAGATGACGTCATATCACAACTTTTCAACTATTCAAGAATCGATAATTTTTTATTGTTACTAACAAATTGTCATCAACTCTTCTTCAAATTCACAACATTCCATGTTTGTTTTGATTTCGTGTGTAGTTTATCGAACGATGAATCCCAAACTCACATCACAAACCAAACTCGTCATATCAAAACTTTTCAACTATTCCAGAATCGAGATTGTTTTATTATCACAAACAAATTGTCATCAACTCTTCTTCAAATTCTCAACATTCCATGTTTGCTTTGATTTCGTGTGTAGTTTATTTATTTATTTATTTATTTATTCATACATTGATACATAGGTTACAATATCTATCAATACAATAATCATATCACAACTTTTCAACTATTCAAGAATCAAGAATGTTCTATTGTCACAAACAAATTGTCATCAACTCTTCTTCAAGTTCTCAACATTCCATGTTTGTTTTGATTTCGTGTGTAGTTTATTTATTTATTTATTTATTCATACATTGATACATAGGTTACAATATAATTCTCAACTATGAATGATTGGGAAAGGAACAACAGGCTTGAAGCCCAAAACTGTTTCTTTCCCAAATTTAGATAGAAATTGTCCAAAAATAGGTTATGTTTACACTTCACAATATTTGTCCAATTTTGAGTCCAAAATGTATTTATAAACTAGGCATTTAGAATTTAGGAAAGTTGAAAACCAAATTAAATCAAACGCTGAACCCCTAACTGATATTTTGACAGTTTTTAACACTGAACAATTATTTGAATGATTCTTAAGTTGGTATAGTGCCGTACAATTTTGAATGCTAGTTTTTTACACTCAACAATTATTTGAATGTTGAATTATTTGATTGTTACGCCGTTTCATCTGAATGCAATTGAAGCTTGTTTGTTTTGATTTTGTGTGTAGTTTATCGAACGCTGAATCCCAAACTGATCTTTTGAATGCTAGTTTTTAACACTGAACCATTATGTAAAGGATCTTACGTTGGTATAGCGCCGTACAATTTTGAATGCTAGTTTTTTACACCCAACAATTATTTGAATGTTGAATTATTTGATTGTTACGCCGTTTCATCTGAATGAAATTGAAGCTTGTTTGTTTTGATTTCGTGTGTAGTTTATCGAACGCTGAATCCCAAACTGATCTTTTGAATGCTAGTTTTTAACACTGAACAATTATTTGAAGGATCTTACGTTGGTATAGTGCCGTATCATTTTGAAAGCTAGTTTTTTACACTCAACAATTGTTTGAATGTTGAATTATTTGATTGTTACGCCGTTTCATCTGAATGAAATTGAAGCTTGTTTGTTTTGATTTTGTGTGTAGTTTATCGAACGCTGAATCCCAAACTAATCTTTTGAATGCTAGTTTTTTACACTAAACAATTATGTGAAGGATCTTACGTTGGTATAGTGCCGTACTATTTTGAATGCTAGTTTTTTACACTCAACAATTGTTTGAATGTTGAATTATTTGATTGTTACGCCGTTTCATCTGAATGCAATTGAAGTGCAACAGAGCGGTCAGCCAGGTGAGTTGGTTCAGCCAACTGGAACCCAGTATGTTACGCACTGTAGCCAACAGCTACCACGCACTATAGTGAGTTTCACGTTATAATGGCAGTATTTTATTAACATTGGTGTTGCTATCCTTGTCTATCATTCGAAAAAGCAGATAACGCTATCCTTTTCCACCTCCGCAAAGTTGCCATATCATCTTTTAACAATGTAGAAATATAATTAATTAACAATATATTCAATCTCCATCAATGAAAATTTATTATTTAATCATTGAAAAATATATTTTTCTTGACTAATAAACTATAGTTGATAATTACAAACAAGAATGAACAGTTGATATTACATCAGATATACCGGTATCAGCGTTCCTCTATAAAAGGCAGTGGCATGGCAGAGGTTCGGCAACGATTTTCTTCACTGCCATTATAACATGGACCTCACTATACCACACACCACTCGGCTACCCAGTTGCTCATCATTCATTGCCAAAGTGTTCAGGCTACTCGCGTACCTCCGGTAGATAATATTGAATCATGAATATATTTTCAGGTTTGAATATTTATTCTAGTTTCTTAAGTCATGTGAAAATATACAATAATGAATAAGTTATAAACAATACAAATCGAATGAGATCTCTCTTCTCTGTTAAATCAGTTTGTTTTAATTCAGTTGTTTTCAGAGTTATTCGTACCGTGATAACTAGAGATTCTTCTCTCTCAATTACTTGTGACAGTTTCAAACCTTCTTATTTGATTCATAATATAGAACTTTTGTTTGTTTGTTTTAAATATATGTCTTATATATCAAGGCCATTAAAAGTGAATTTACACTTGTATGGGCCACTTTATTAAAATTAATAAAAACAATATGAAACATGTAGTATCCTTTTCATTTAAAACTTTTAAAACATTTCAACGACTAGTTTCGACCTACTATGGCTATTTTCAAGTTAAAAATGCAATGTTGATCTAGTATCAACTTGTTTATTTTTGTATTTTTACTTGAAAATGGCCAAAGTAGGTCGAAAGTAGTCGTTGAAATGATTTAAAGTTTAAATGTATTAAATTAAAAGGGTACTACATGTTTTATATTGTTTGTTTTTTTAATTCAAGGACATTAATTATTCTTATCTGAACGTGTATACGATAGAGTGATTATATTCTTAAGAAGTAGGGACTAAAATATATTGTTGAATGTGCGATGAAAATGCTAGTTTATTTTCTATAAGAGCTGCATCATTTAAAAATTTTCTCTCAACACAAATGTTTAATTCAGATCAACTA
The DNA here is from genome assembly GCF_014356525.2 of Nilaparvata lugens. NCBI lineage: Eukaryota > Metazoa > Arthropoda > Insecta > Hemiptera > Delphacidae > Nilaparvata > Nilaparvata lugens. The sequence continues at coordinate 19,792,026 of NC_052505.1, forward strand.
GTTGTATCAATTTTTTTATTTTTGCATCTTAACTTGAAAATGGCCAAAGTAGGTCGAAACTAGTCGTTGAAATGTTTCAAAGTTTTAAAATGTTTTAAATAAAAAGGGTACTTCATGATTTTATATTGTTTTTATTAAATCAAGGCAATTAATTATTCTTCTCTGAACTATCAACGATAGTATGATTATTTTCTTAAGGCTGTGCAAAGGCTAAAAATAAACTTTCTAATCGTGATATATATTTTTCAAAGTTTTTCGATTTGTATATCATCAAGTTATCAAAATGAAAAAGTTTTCTCAGGAAAACATTTTTTTCCGATCATTACTTTTTGAGATATGAGCAACTGAAGTTTAAATTATTGGGACAGAACATTTCAAATTCGGTACGATATAAATCCATGAGGTTTAGAGGATGGATTCTTCATGGTATTATTGATCTAGTCTAGTAAAACAATAATTTTCTGAAAATATCAATTTTTGAATAAGAATAACCAAAAATAACTTTTGGTTCAGTTATTTTTGGTAAATTGAATAACTATCTTAAAAATTGATATTTTCAGAAAATTTGTTTTACTAGATCAACAATACCATGAAGAATCTATCCTTTGAATCTCATGGATTTATCTCTTACTGAATTTGAAATGTTCTGTCCCAAAAATTTAAACTTTGGGCGCTCATATCTCAAAAAGTAATGATCAGAAAAAAAATGTTTTCCTGAGAAAACTTTTCCATTTTGATAGCTTAATGATATACAAATCAAAAAACTTTTAAAAATATCACGAGTAAAAAGTTTATTTTTAGCCTTTGCACAGCCTTAAAAAGTAGGGACTAAAATATATTGTTGAAAATTCTAGTTTATTTTCTATAAGATTTATAAGAGATGCATCATTTAAAATTGCTCTCAACATAAATGTTCAATTTCTATTTCTTGCGGGTGTATTGTTTGGCGCACCACGAATATCCAGATCTTTAGTTTAATTTCTATTTCTTTATGTATTTGAATTTTTATTTTTTTAAATTTCTTTTTCTTGCGAATGTATTGTTTAGAGCATTACGAATATCCAGATCTTCAGTTAGATTCACTTTGTAAAGTCAGAGGATATGATAGGAAGACATTGTTGCTCCTCTTCTTCTTTTGCACCGTCTTCTATGGTAGATAACTAAGATAAGCGTAATTCCGGCAAACCTGATCTGATATTACTAGTCCATTCTTGTTAATAATGATCAATTCAAATATATTTTATTTGTCTATAATTTTTTTTTCACTATTTAATTATAATTTTTAATAATTGAGATGATATATTTTTGTAGTTTATCATTTCTACATAGTCTACAAGCTTTGATTTGACAACGGTGTGGAGTTGGAAAAGGATAGACACAGTACCTACTTCAGGTCACACAACTGGAATAAACACTTCATAGACACCCACTAATTCTACCTCGTATTATGTACCATAATAATTGATATTCAATATCAAGTTAGTAAAATATATTATGAACCACAATATATAACGGGAGTTGCTAATATAACTGATAAGCTAAGGGAAAATCGCTTGCGCTGGTACGGGCACGTTATGAGACGCGGTGAGGATCACATGACCAGACTCGTCATGGAAATTGAACAGCCTAGGAGACGCCCTGGTAGACCGCCGACAACCTGGATGGGTACCATTTTCAAGGATATGAGGACGACGAATTTAGAGCCTGAACTGACTCAACAACGCCCGGAATGGCGGAAAAGGATTAGGAGGGCCGACCCCAAGAGAAGTGGGACATAGGCTCAGGAGAAGAAGAAGAAGAAGACAATATATAACGGGAAATTAGGAGGAGTCTACGGCGTGTTTATTCTAGTTGTTGGGCCTGATGTCATAAGTAAGTACTATCAGCTTTGTCAGACAAGACAGACAAGGATTCTACATTGTTAAATCCAATCTGGAAACGTTACGGAGCTAGAAAAAGATAGCGCTATCTGCTTTGTCGAATGATGAACAATGATAGCAACACCAATGTTAATCAAAAACTGCCATTATAATGTGGACCTCACTATAGGAAGTCTGTTTAAGTGTAAATAACAAGTGGTTATTGTTTTGTTGGTGTTGCAGGAAGGACGCGAGTGATGATTGGCCAATCGGGAGGCGGGGACTCGCCGGAACAGCCAATGCCGGCCAAGTCGCCGAGTGGGGCAGCAGGAGGCGGAGTGGTTTTGAGGAGTTCTCCGAGCTCCGCCCCCGCGGTGACTCCGCCCCGCCCCCAGTCCATGTTCAGTCCCTCCCCCCGTCCGTCCCCGTCTCCGGTCGCCGACACCGTCACCTTAACTATTAAGCAGTGGACTGAGATTAACGATAAGGTAAGGCTCATTATCTATATTGCCATTTTTTTATTTAGAACTACTTTTGAATATAAATGAAAATAAAAGTATAAATCGGAGTACCCTTTTTGAATTATTTCATCACGACATGTTTCGGCTACTAATGCCAATCTATATATATATATATATATATATATATATATAAAAGCGAAATGGCACTCACTCACTGACTTACTGACTCACTCGCAGAACTAAAAATCTACCGGACCAAAAACGTTCAAATTTGGTAGGTACGTTCAGTTGGCCCTTTAGAGGCGCACTAAGAAATCTTTTGGCAATATTTTAACTCTAAGGGTGGTTTTAAGGGTTTGAAGTTCGTCTTTTAGCATGTATATTCTTCTTATTTTCTTAATTATAATTGAAAAAAGTCCATACCATATGTTAATATACAACTATAATCTAGAGAGAGTACCTCTTCGAAACAGTTGTTAACTGGTAACTAAATTAATAATTTTGTCAGATTGGCATTAAGTTGAGTTGACTTTGTTAGGTTGGCACCAAGTTGAAGATTGAAATGCATTTATCGCGGAAAAATTGATTGGGCACTGCTACTTCAATCAGAGCTATCCCTGGGAATATTATATTACTTGTCGTCCGGCTCGTTTCGCTCGCCATATCCGTTTAGCCAGACGTTTAGTCTGGATCCCCGACTGGATCGTCCTAACATATGATAAAAATGCTCAAATGAAAAATGCATGCGAGCGAAGCGAGCCTGCTGATCTCATTCTTGGACGATCCAGTCGGGGGTCCAGGGGGTGGAGCCCCCTGGCTAGACGGATATGGCGAGCGAAGCGAGCCTGACGGCTAGTTCAAAATAAACATGAAAATGTCATTAGTAGCCGAAACATGTCGTGATAAAATAATATTTAAAAAGGGTACTCAGATTTATATTCATATTTTTATTTATTCTCATTATCTATACTATATACGGGGTGCCCCACGAAAAGTGTGACAGCCGAATACCATAGATTCTACGTAAAATTTGGAATAAATCATGTCCAGTGAAATGTTCTTATATAGACCTTAGTTTTCGAGATTATCGATTTTTCAAATAAAGTATTTCATTAGGGCTACCTTACTTGATTTGTTAACTAATTAAAAATAATTCCATAGAACCCTTTTGTTTTGATAATGGCTTGGGAATGCTGGAAGTAGTTGTGTTTTATATGAAAAAGATTTAAAAACTAAAGGGTACTATGGAATTATATTTTATTAATTATAGATGTTTCGATATTTTTGAAGAACGTCTAACTAGAGAACTATCAGTGAAAATTTAATTCTACAGATATGGTTGGAGAGAGGAATGGTTGGAAATTACCAATAAGATGCTTGTTATTTGTTCCTTTGAACGACCGTTTTTGAACTTTTTATGAGCGCTTAGAAAAGTTTAGAAAAGTATATTCGTCGAGTTGAAAGCCAAATTTCTAAGGGCCGGTTTCTAAGCTCGGGATTTAGCTAAGTTCTAGACTTTAAACAGCTGGAGTCAGAAAATTGGTTTTTCCAAAACGGGGCGTAGTCGCAGTCATTGTCATAGTCACGTTTGAATTAAATTTCGAAAAACTAGAAAATTGAACACAAAATAAAATAAAGAGAAAATCGTGTAAAGTTTCAGCTATTTTGAATTAATTTTAGGAATGTCTAATTTCGTCAAGGAAAAACGTTTCCAATTATAGAAATGAGAAAATGAAAACTACGACTACTGTTATAAAAGCTGCGACTACGCCCCGTTTTGGAAAGCCAGTTTTCTGACTCCAGCTGTTTTAAATCTAGGACTTGGCTAAATCCCGAGCTCGGAAACCGGCCCTAATAGTTTGACCTCATTCAAAGAGTTTCACACTCGATTTGTAATTTTTGTGTTTAGTGTGTGAATATTTTCTCTGGTTGAAAGCCTGCAAACCAAGCTTTTGTAGAGTAAAATTGAAAGCTCTCATAATTTTAGTAAGTACCTTTGTCTAATCTGTAGACAATTAGCAAGATCCTGAAGATCTATTTTATATTTATTGAATTTTGCAATGATAAACTGGTAATGTAACTAATTATTCAAACAATGTTATAGATTTTTAAATAGGCAATAAATTGGAAACAATATATATTATATAAATTTATCATCATACTATTTATAGCTTTAAATTTTTATATTAATATATATTTAGAAGAAAATAACTTAGCTTGAATAATAACAAATTATTAAATTCTTGAGAGATCAAAGTCATAGATATTATGTATTTTTTCTTCAATGTATCCAGTCAATTTATTCCTTAATTCTCATTTATATGTTGTGTTTGTTATTTTGTTATTCAGCTCAAATTGTTGGACCATAATTCGTAGTCCAATGTGAAAAATTAAAAAAATTGTTTGAACCACCACCATTTGATATTAATTGATGATAATGTGCCATACTGTAAAGATTTTTAGCACTTTATAACAATTTGTATATTCTTCATTCTAATTTATAATAAAATTTCTTACTTTGTTGTAGATTCTGAGTAGTTCTTAGAGTAGTCATAAATCTCTTGCCATATGAAAATTAATACGTTCTTCAACTTAACTTTCTATTTGAGGTCTTTTTTCAACGTATTTTGTGAGAATTGTCTTTCTTGGTTATTTTGGAATGTATTTTAGCAATAAATTTAGACAATTAAAATTCGTAATTTATTCAAACTTAATATCAACTGTGATATAAGTTCGAATCGGTATTTGTTTAGCAATTTTAGAAATAATAAAGATGGACATTTCTCGTCTATAATTTCAGAACGATTGATTGAATTTCAGAAATAACAATTGAAATCACTTGCATCTTGATACTATGATTTCAATATTTATTACCAAGTCATAGGATATCTTGTACTTATTAAATACAATTTGCGCTGTAATTAATATCACTTTTGAATTATTATCAGTACTGTATTTGGAATGAAATCAGGGTCATACTCACTATTGTCATCAAAAGTATCCTGTAGAAAATTCTGTGAAGCACATAGAACAGCATCTGGATGAACAGTTTGAAGCTCTATGAAGTCATTATCATTTTGATCTGCAACAAAAACAAATGTCTTGTTATACACTGTTTAAATTCTAAGCTTCACAATTTAGGTAGGTAGTTCATTTTGATCATTAGAAGATCGCAGCCTTCAGTGTTGTGATCACTTTCAGCTCAAAATGTTCAAGGAATTTTAAATATAATTGACAAAGTAATATTGATGTGTTTGATGCCATCTATTGTATTCATGTTCTTGTAATTTTATGAATACATAATTATGTTGCATAACAAGCACTTTATAATAGGCTCTGCTAGCCATAAGTTAGGCTAAGTTATATCAAACAGAGTTTCTTGAAACAAGTAAAACCAATCAGTTAGCTATGTTACTACTGTAGTATGAAAAATCTGTGACTCACCTTGATTATTGTCATTTATTTGATCTAATATCTTCTGTCCTCTTGATTCATAGAACTTTCTCTCATTGGCACTCATTTCCACAATTAAATACTGTGAACAGACCACAGTGAATGTCGCTAACCTCACTTTCTTATAGCCAGTAAAAACACAAAATGTGGCGGGAACAACATAACCTAACACTAGTCTACGATACAATGAGAGGATTATGGAGTGCAACAGTAGGTTATGTGCTTATGACCTGCTGTTTCTCTAACGAGACATCAACAATATTCAGTGCAACACCAGGATATGTAACTTATCCTACTCTTGCCCTGACAGAGAACTCAATTAATACAAAATACTACACTAGGATAATCGTGTTATCTGGGCTTGTATATGAGGTAGACATATCTTACTGTTACAGTCAGAAAGGCCACAAAAAGCTGTACAAAAAAGTGAAATAAAAAAAATTGAGATTTTTACAGATATCCTACTGTTGCTCTGAGGCGACGATATAGTCCAGTCACTATATGCATTGGTGCATGCAATTTATATTGTAGTTCTGATTTTTTTATAATTATATTATTTGGGTACATAAGAGAAGTCCTGAACCAATTTCTTCATGCAAAATTTCCTTGTGCTATATTCAGAGTGGCCTAAAAACCTCGTATTTTCGGCTCATTTTCCAGTTTTCAGCTATTTCTACCAAATCTCGTAATCAGACAGAAAAATTAAAAAATTAATTTAAATAATTAAATATTGATTATATTCAGCTGTGCTAATAGTAGAGTTGTGTTTCTTTTCTGGCCTAAAAATTTGCAAAATTACTCAATTTCCAATTTGTAGAGATTTGAGTGATTTTTTTTTGTTTTTAATCAGTTTTTAAATATCAAAATTCAAAATTTCTATCTTTGTCATTAGTTTTGAAGTGAAAATTGGACTTTTTGAAGTGAAAGTTAAATCTTAACCTTATTCTTTTTGAAACTTTTATTTGTAAAAATTTGGGAGAAGACAGTTCTGGGCTATGGCTGTTGTCTTCTCCCAATCATAATATATTTATTATAATTATGATTTGTAATTGTCAATGACATAAATAAATAAATCAATAATAATTTGCTCCCGCCTTTTTTTTAGATTATAAAATTCTAAATAAAAAGAGATCATTCGGAACTCTCTATCTCCAATGAGTACTGAGTTATGATTTTTCAAAAATGAGTGAAATTTTTTGAAGAAAAAATCAATTATGATGAATTTTAGTTTTTGATCAACAATATCTTCCGATTGTTACCATTTAGATGTATAATTCAAAATCTCTCTGAGCGTATTTTTGTGCTCTACAATCTAAGATCAGGTAGAGCGCTCTATCTCGTATAGATTTCCAGGTACACCTGACAACAATGCTCCTTGTATCGTGAAAAACACCTAATTTTCAGCTTCAACCATCATTTCCAATTACATTGTCCTCACATTGATAATTTCATGAGATGACATAACATGATATAATTTCATGAGATTATGTTCTATGAGAATCACCCGTTAGATGCACTTCATTTCAGTATTTTCTAGTTGGGAGGCGCGCTTAAGGACACCTCAAGGATCAAAATTTCAAACACTTATAACTTTTGACAAAATGCTCTGATTTCATCGTACTACACTTTATTCTTCTCGGCTCGTCAAGGCGGTCCAAAATCATGCATCATACGTCAAATTCGGTTGAAAAATGGAAATTTTATTGTTGAGTGTACTGAAGCCCCTATTCCAATATACAAAAAATGGCCAATAAATCGTTTACAGATGGAAGAGAAAATTCTATTGTACATTTCAAGATCAAGTAATGATTTTTATAGTGAAGGGTTACCGAGATACATAGCTTTGAATATAGAAATTGGCCATTTTTTGTATATTTGAATAAATATACATAAGGCTTCTATAAGGCAATATAATATAAGGCTTCAGTACACTCAACAATAAAATTTCCATTTTTCAACCGAATTTGACGTATGATGCATGATTTTGGACCGCCTTGACGAGCCGAAAAAATAAAGTGTAGTATGATATAGTTATTGAGTTGTATGGAGGATTAGTGCGTGAAAACCAAAATCAAGTTGATAATGACTGTGATTAGATAGGAATCATTTCAATGGCTACATTTACGATAAATTCCAATATATAAATCCAAAACAAGAATAATGTTTATCTAAATCATAGTTGAATAATTACTTCTCATCATTTAATAATAAATAAATAATGTTTCTTTTTTATTGATAATTAATTTTTCAACTGGAAGCAATGAGAAATGAAGCAAATCGGCTACAATTATTTATGAAGTTAGAATTTTGAGGTTAAATAATTACCGTTCGATATCCATGTAAAAAAAATACATTAAAATACTACAATAAATATTCTCTGTTGTCTGTCTATGTTATTTTTATAAATATTTTTCAGTTTATTTTGAACATTTTTTGGTTATTTTGAGTTAACCATAAGTCTAAATTTCTGTTTTTGGCTGAATGAAACAAATATAGGTATGATTCTTTCCGCTAGGTCGTGTTTTTCAATGAAAATTATACATGTAGTTTTGACAAAATGAATATTTTAAATTGATTAATAAATTATTGAAATTAAAAATTATAAGATTTGGATTGTTTGAATTATTGACTAAAACTGTTTGATTAAGAAAGATATTATTTCTAGTTTATGTCCTAACAGAGAACAGGTGCTGTATAATAATAATCGTTCTTGCTTATTATTAAAACAGGAAATGAATAATCTATATTTTACCCTGACAAATAATTCACAGTATTCTTCAATCCAAATATTATGCTGCCAATACAGATAAAACAGTTTTGAAAAGAAAAAAAAGACAATCTTAACTATTCGCCACACTGCATGACTACATACACTTTCGATCAGTTTGTAGGTTAGAAAGTTACCGCTTTATGTTGAATGTAAATAAAAAACCAGCTGATCTCAATAGTTTGAATCTTTCTTCTTAATAGTTCGCAGAGATAACGCTAGATCGCATGACAATGCTCTTACACAAAAATTTTAGCATATTGATGATTGGCGGCTACATATTTGAATCTAAGATAGTAATATTGTATATTATATCAGAGTACATTTTTCTTTGTGTGAATAAATTATTGTTAAATTTGATGATTTTTTAAAAGTCGTCAAAACAGCTGTTCTACAGATAAAATATCTCGACTGTGTTCTTTTGATTAAACTGCTCTACCTACCTATCTCATTGCATGAAAAGGAGGTTACAAAGTACATTATCTTCTTAAGTATGGGGTGGCCCCCCTGTTAGTTTCCCAGGAAGGAGACTCATGCCAGTTGATAGAGCTGATAAATAACTATACAGATTATGAATTTGAAAAGAATCGGTTTAGTCATTTTTGAGAAAATTATGATAGAAATTTAACAAAATCCATTTTTCTCAAGAATATTACGGAGCTCCTGCAATTTTCCCAGAAATGAGACTCATGTCAGTTGATAGGGCTTATAAATAGCTATTCTGGGTATGAATTTGAATAAAATCGTTAGAGCCGTTTTCGAGAAAACCGTGAAAAACATGGTTTTTTAGGCATTATCCGCCATTTTTTCCGCCATCTTGAATTGAATTTTATCGAATTTCTTGTTGTCGGATCCTCATGGTATAAGGACCTTAAGTTAAAAATTTCAAGTCAATCGGTTGATTAGGAATGAAGTTATCGTGTTCACAGACATACACACACACACACACATACACACATACACACACACAGACCAACACCCAAAAATCATGTTTTTGGACTCAGGGGACCTTGAAACGTATAGAAAACTTGAATTTAGGGTACCTTAATTTTTTTTTGGAAAGCAATACTTTCCTTACCTATGGTAGTAGGGCAAGGAAAGTAAAAATTGAATTTAGACATGTGACAATTGAAAGTGCAAGCAAAAAAATCTGATGTGGCGCACTCACACAACTTTCCTTGCCGTTATGAAAACTGATCACCTGACGCTAGTGTTCACGCGCATCTCGAGTCTACTATTCTAAGATCTAAGCCAGCTGGTGACAGGACTATAGCGCTGGAGACACACGAGGTCTGCTATCTCTTCATAGTGAATGATTAAAAAGAATCAACAGTTTGCAATTGGATAATCACATTTTCTCGAATTTCGAGCTTATTTTCAATTTTAGGTGAAAATGTTACTGAACATTAATTGTAGAGATGTTCATGCTCAATACTTTCCACTTGATTTTTTTTGTTAAAATTGTATCTGAAGCCTGATAATTGGTAATATAAAATCAAACTTTGCATAGATGGGGTGGAGCTCCTGGAATTTTTACAGATATGGGACTTGTGTCAGTTGATAGAGCTTTCCAATCACTATTTTAGGGTATAAATTTAATCAAAATCGTTGGAGCCGTTTTCGAGAAAATAGCGAAAAACCCTGTTTTTGACAACATTTTCTCCATTTTAGCCGCCATCTTGAATTGCATTTGATCGAAATTGTTCGAGTCGGATCCTCATAGTGTAAGGATCTTAAGTTCCGAATTTCAAGTCATTCCATTAATTGGGAGATGAGATATCGTGTACACACACAGACGCACACACACACATACAGACCAATACCCAAAAACAACTTTTTTGGACTCAGGGGACCTTGAAACGTATAGAAATTTGGAAATTGGGGTACCTTAATATTTTTCGGAAAGCAATAATTTCCTTACCTATGTTAATAGGGCAAGGAAAGTAAAAATAATTTAATAGCTCATTTCAGGTTGCGTTTATACGCTCATTACAAATGCACAAACTTGTTTGCTCGTAGCGTGTGAAATGCAGGCTTCAAGTTTGCACAAAAAATTGAGATGATTTTACTTTTTCAATTTCTAATCAATTTACTATTATTTAATAGACGAATGGTTTATTAATATTTAACTGTCTATTTCAATATATATTTTTGCATCTTTCATTGACGTAAGCCAAACCGTCCAGTCAACAAGGAGGGGGAATGGACCTGATACTGATAAATCGTGATCATTGATCGCTTATTCAATCCACAATAGAATTCATAAAATTTACATGGAATGAATGAACAAGAATTAAACGAATGCTACTGTAGGTTTGCAGGTGGTATGGCATGTGACCGGAAATTGGCATTTCAAATGCCGTTTTCAATTCCCGGTCCAGACGAATATTATTTCATGTGAATATCCTCCAGCCACTCGCCGAATTTCAAATTTTCTCTCGCTATTTCCACTGTTGTCGATAGCTGTGTGCAAGTCTCTAGAGTATATAGCATTAATATGGATTTTCGTTGTATTATTTAAATTGTATATTAACTCAATTATTGCAATATCTCAGATTTCCTTTCACCTTCAAGAATTTCTTTCGCCTCTTGTTGAAATTCTTTTGCAATCTGAATAATTTTAGTTCCAGAAAGCTGTATGGATAATTATATAAACTTTCCACTTGAGGCTATTTCTCTTTGTTATGAGTAGCCTACACAAGAAGTAGCTAAATTTATAGTTTGTGATCCATTAAGTTAGAATTCAACTGTGATGAAAATAAAGTACCTACGCGAAAATATTCCGTTTAATTTCCAATCTATTTTCTCGTTTAGGCTTATTCTATTCATTTTCCACTATGACTTGGCAGGTTTTTATTAATATCTTTGGAAAGTATAGCCTATGACAGATTTTTCTCATGACTTCAGCGTTACCTTTTGTATTCATTTATTCATTTATTGTATAAAACACTATAATCATAATACAATTATGACATTGGAGGAAAAACTAGGCTGAGCCTGTACTATTTCTCTCCAAAAATTTTGATAAAATGTTAATATTGTCCAAAAGATAAGGTTATGTAATCACACACTGCTTCGTTTCTTGATTTTCGGTCCAGGAATGATGATTTAAAATTTTGAATTTTGAAGGTTGATTTTATACTCTGAATGAATCACAGAATGTATCACAATAAATTAAAAACTTTAGAAATATTGCACTTATTTAAAAAATTTTAATACAAAATCAAAAACCTACTCACTATTTGTTATTTACTAATACAGAGGTATTGAATCTCTTTGGAAAGTACAGCCCATTAAAGAGTTTCTCTTATTAATTTTTTTCTCAAAATTATGATATATTTGTATGCTTTAAATATGTTTTGGAAAGTATAGCCTTAAGTTTTCAAATTATGACTATAGTGTTATCTTTTGTTTCTCTTTGGAAATTATAGCATATTTAATAGTTTTCTCATGTTGAATATTTTCTACGAATAATTAAATATTTAGAGTATGCTTCAAATACTGGAGGTAACCAACATTCTTTCAATTCTTATCATAAATACAAAGTCATCTTTCATAGCTAACAACTACGTGAAACTTTATACCTTTTATTTTTTTATTCATACAATAAGTACATCATTAAAATGATAGGGAGAGAAAAAATAAGGTAACCTTGTGCTATTCCTCTCACAAATTTAGATAACGTTTCGCATAGTCCGAAATCGGTTGTCTTGTGTTGTTCACTTCACAAAACTTCACTCCTTAATTATTTTTATAAAGTAGATTTTTAAATTTTGATAGCACAAGCCAAAAGTAGAGGACATATTCACATTATTATCATCACTAAAATAGGAAATTTGTTACACAACATTGTATTCTCAATAATTATTGTTAATTCGTTCATAAGTTAAGTGATCAATATAATGGGATGTGTTCCTTGTGCTCTCATATCTATTTATAAATAATTAAAACGTTCAACTTACATTTTATTGTAGAATTCCGTTTTCCTAGGCGGTAGAGGAGGTGGAGCTACATTATTTTTCTCAGTCTCAGTGCTTTTTAGAGAAGTTTGATGTAATCTTGTCGACTGTTCTTCAATTTCTTCGTAAATACCGGAAGCGACTGACGTCCCGGACTCTCGTCTATTCGAGGATGTGGACTTTGGAAATGAGAAATGCAGACCTGGAAGCTCTTCGAAATGCAGACCTGGAAGGTCTTTGGTCTCACTTTCTATGTCATGGTACTCGACCAATTCCCAATCATCAGTGCTGATGTTCTGGTAGTCACGTGATGAGTCAGGCTCGCTGCACCCAGGTGTAGATAGAATCAAACCGATGCTTGCCGATATCAGGGTTTTGGCAATCTGAAATAAAACAAAGAAGAGTGCGTTGCAAATCATGTATGCGACTCATTTTTTTGTGAAAGTTTTAATTATTTCCTCTAGTTTTGGGAATAATGAAATATATTCACTATTGTAGCCTAGAAGTATGTAGAAGAAGTAGTAATTACACATCATGAGTACGTCTAATTTTTTTGTGAGCGATTCAATTAATCCCCCTTGTTTCGGAAGTAATAGAAAATTCACTACTGTGGACTGAGAATCCGCAACGCTGTTGTCACAATAGTTCAAAATATGCATTTATTCATATACTATTCCATACAGTATACCAAGAGATTAATAATTCATAATTAGACTAGACTAGAATAAAGTGGATTGAATAATCGTGTAATATTGAACTCTAATAAAGTGTTTCATTCTTCTAAATTAAAAACTTCCAGTTTTTTGTTTTTGGATAGAAAATTAGACTTGAATTCTTGAAAGTGAAATGTAACCTATCTTTTGAAAATGTTACTGTTTGTAAAATTTGGGAGAAGAGCAGTTTTGGGCTGAACCTGTTGCTTTCTCCTAGTCATTGTTTTATGATTTGTAACTGTATTTATTTATAAAAACATGGAAGCATGTTACTCTCTCCTAGTCATTGCTGTAAGATTTTAATTATATTTATTTGAAGGTGATGGTTTCTTGTTTCATTCCGAGCTGCGATGTATTAACACACTTTTTTATGTATTTAAACACGCCATGCAGTCAAATATTGAGTAAATAATTAAAAACTTTTTCCTCCACCTACTGGCTAAAGTACTTACTTTACTCCCTGAAACATAATACTAAAGTGTCACTTTTCCGCTCTCGGTAGTAAAAAACAGAAAAACTCCCTAGGGAGTAAAAGTGACTCTATTTAAATAACATGGGAAGCATCTCTATTTTAAAAACTTACATTATAATAGGTTAGAAGGTCTAAGCTCAGATGAGAAAGCATAAAGAGGTGTCTGTCATTGAGTCAACTGAATTCAATACCACAACCAGAAATTTGATCAATGAAATATATGTTTGTATGATATTATATTCTTAATATAAGTAGACGATAAAAATGTATACAATTTTTAAAATATCTTATTCTATTCAAAATACCAGCCAACAAATATTTTTGATCTGCAATTCAAATCTGAACCGCGTGATCTGGAGTCAGCCATTTTTGGTAGACACCCAGCTGATATAATTGTTACAACTTTTGCTAGATAGCGCAATCGGCAGTGCCAATCAGACGGCCAGTTTTTAGGTTTTAGATTTTAGGTTATGTTGTTAGGAAACATTGTCACCAATACGTAAGTTATTAAAATGATTTTATTTGCAGTTTCTATAAAAAAATGTAGATGGAGGAAAAATGTTGTGTACATCACGAGTGAAAAAAATTCTTTTTCTCCCTCAGGAAAATTGTTGCCCTCGGCTTCGCCTCGGGCTTCAAACTTTTCCCTCAGGGAGAAAAAGTCGTACTTTTCACTCTAGATGTACAAATAACCATTACTTATTAAGTAAGTAAGTATACTTAATATTCGAATGCATGTCGTGTTTAAATACATAGAAAAAGTGTTTATTTATTTACGAAAACATGGAAGCATAGGGCTACAGGATTTCTCCCATAACAACATAGTTACAATAGTTCATTATACATAGTAGGAGTACAAAAAATATTAATAAATTAATTAATGTAACGACTAACTTTTCCAAGTGGACTAGGCTGGTCGTCAATGCACTTGGAAGAGCTGCGGAGCGCCGCTGAGTTGTGGTTCGGTGGCAAGGTGGCCCAATGCCGCAAGTCGCCCTCGCTGCGACTGAGTCGTCGCGCGGCCGAGCCGTGCAGTCGCAGCAGTCGCGCGGCTGGACTACTGGGCGGTTGCGGCAGAGGTGACGTCATGAGCCGGTGTTGACGCGATGAGCGGTACCGGTTGATTGCCGATTCCAGATCCATGGCTGACTCACAGAACACTTGTAACTCGCAGTCTTCAGCCACCTCCTTACTGGTCCAAACACAATTATCCATTATAAATCGATTAATGATCCATTAATTACCAAAAATTATATATATATATATATATATATATATATATAATATATATATATATATATATATATATATATATATATATTATAAATATAAACAGGATGGAGTGATTCGTGGTCTAGTGGATAGAGAGCTTGCGTAGCAGCATAGAGATTCCGGGTTCGAGTTCGAACCTTCTCACAACCAAAAGTTTTTTAACCAGATCACTCCCGTGTTATCGGATGGGCACGTTAAACTGTTGGTCCCGGCTGAAGTATGACAGTCGTAAGGCCCATTGACGGCTCAAATTATATATTCAGGCGGTGGGACCTTCCCGCAAGGGACTCCCCACCAACAAAAGCCATACGAATTTACTTTATAAACAGGATACACACGACACGAAAATATATATATATAATATATATATATATATATATATATATATATATATATATATATATATATCACTTAACAGAAAACACTTTAAAGTTTTATAATATAAATATAAACAGGATACACACGACACGGATAGATTAAAAACTTACATTTAAACGAGAATTTTCGAGAGCTGGGCCCCCTTTGTCAATCAGGAAGTGAAGTGGTGCAGATTTGAACATTCAAATCAGCAGAGAATGTTCAAATCTGCACCACTTCACTTCCTGGTTGATTGACAAAGGGGGCCCAGCTCTCGAAAATTCTCGTTTAAATGTAAGTTTTTAATCTATCCGTGTCGTGTGTATCCTGTTTATATTTATATTATAAAACTTTAAAGTGTTTTCTGTTAAGTGATATATATATATATATATATATATATATATATATATATATAATATGATAAAGGAAATAATTTACTTATACAGAGTGACACAGAATAACAGGAACTTTTAATAATGCCATAAAACATTAGTGGGAAGGGCAAAAATGGTTTTATTAAACTAATGTCAAGTTCAAGACTTGCCATTTGAGAATTATTAATAACATCTATCACTTTTTGACAATATAACTTCTTTAAGGAGTGCTTCCTCCTGAACGAATACACTCTTTAACCTTCTGGCAGTTGCGCTGTTGTAAAAAGTACAACAATGTCAGTTTTTTGCTGCACAAAACTATTGAATGGGGTGGCGTAAGTGAATGAGTGACCTAAGCATTCCAAAACTTTCCCCCCATCACTTCACTGAGTTGCAGTATCAACCGAGCAATGGTTCAGTCATTAGATGCCATTTAGTCGCGACAGTGCATAAGATAGGGAAAGACTTTACACGGGGACTGTAAACAAACCAATAACACAGAATTTATTGCTTGATATACCTTATTGGGCTATGAAATGGTAATCATCCAAATGCTCATAGGCGTAAAATAATCCAAGAAGATGGAAAAAGTAATATTATACAATTAATTGATATGTTTTGAAAGTAAACTGAGTACATGTAAACAGAGTAGGTACATACGGTAATACTTGGAAAATTGTATGTTGTAAAAAATATAACACGCGACTGCTCGTGTCATTGAGTAGGGCGCGACTGCCGGAAGGTTAAATCTGTGTTGACGATTCCTCATTGATCGCAGCAACATCTACGTTTCATGGTCCCATGATGTGTCCACCTGTGATTTTCTGTTTGTGGAGCTATCTCAAATCAAACGTTTTCACACCTTAACCAATAACTGTGGTTAAATCATAACAGACAATTCAAAACGAAATTAACAATATCCCAGCTGAAATGTAGCAGCAATCGTTCAGGTATCTCAACACAAATTTCAAGAGTGTATTCGTGCAGGAGGAAGCCATCTGTTTGTGGAGCTATCTAAAATCAAACATTTTCAAACTTGACCAATAACTGTGGTTGAATCATAACAGACAATTCAAAATGAAATTAACAATATCCCAGCTGAAATGTAGCAGCAATCGTTCAGGAATCGTCAACACAGATTTCAAGAGTGTATTCGTTCAGGAGGAAGCCATCTGTCAGGAGAAGTAACTGTCAAAAATTGATAGATGTTATTAATTATATTCTCAAATGGCAAGAATCAAGAATGTTGTATTGTCACAAACAAAATGATTGCATTGACAAAAGTCACTTCATAAGGATACAGTGAGACTTGAACTTCACATTGTTTGAATAAAATCATTTTTGCCCTTCCCACTAATGTTTTATGGCGTTTTTAAAAGTTCCAGTTATTCTGTGTCACCCGCCTGCACATTCGGAATAGGAAATTCACGAATGATCACATCATTACATCTGACGTACTGGACTGATTAACTTGATATTTTGCATATTGATTCTACATTTACCAAGGATGGTTATAATCCTAATTTAAATTCTTCAAGATTTCAGTAGGTCTAGTTTTTAATTATACCCTTGTGGAGCACAGTTTACCTTCTAGTATTTAATAATATCAATCAAGGGGCGTTTACATTGGTCAAGTTTACTTGACTTCAAGTTTTGTATCAAATGAATGTATTTTATATTTAGAATCAAGTTTACAAGACCAGAAATCCACTATAATTTACTTTATACTTAATCTTTAATAAAGCATACTATAAGTACATCATCAAAATGAAAACCAATGTAGACCCTTCTTCAAGTTTTATTCTTGTTGAACATGTTTGACTTTTGGATTCAACCTGAATCTTGAAAAGGTAAAATCCAACCTACAAGAGATAAAACAGTTGTCATTCAATGTAGAATGTATGAAAACAACACTGAACCATGGAATAAAGAAGTACTCTCTACTCCTCAACTTCCACAGATTATAAAAATAATTTATTAAGGAAACATCTCATGGATTTATGCTGATATTTTTATAGAAATTGATAATATTTTTGACAATTTTCAAGCTGGCCTCTTGTTCAGTCCTGATCATAGTCCATTGAGTCTTTGTATAAATGAATGAATACATTTTCTGGCAACTGAATAAATTCAAAATACTATATGATTTCTTCCATCTTGAGTAGGCCTACGGTATAATTCTATGCAATATAAAGTATAATATATTATAAAGAAATAATATTTATATAGATTATGTTTTTCTCTTCTCTTTAAACAGTCAACTACCTTACACTATTTACTGTATACCATAAAAATAATATATTATAGGGAGGATGTTTTTCACTTCTCTTCAAACAGTCAACTACAGTACCTTATTCTATTTACTGTATACCATAGACTACTATTCATTTTCTTTATTCTTTTTTACAATGAAGTACAGATCGGGAGAGAAAAACTAAGAATACCTTGTACTGTTTTTCTCCCAAATTTAGGTAACATTAAAAGTACAAATGAGGTTATGTCTTATAGATTTCCACAAAATTTTCTGTCCAAAAATATTTATACAAACCATTCTTTTGAATTTGGATATTCCAAATACCAAAATAATAATAATTTATAACACTCAGTTATTTTTAAAATAGAGAATATTCACTTATTAGAGAAATTATCAAACACGAACCGAAAAACAAACTTACTCTTACTTATTTTGAGTACTACCATTTGTGATGAATAATATTATACAGAAAGATGAAGAAACGATAGCATAGTAGATATCCCATGGTATAGGGCGTTTATGTCGCAAGTTTTACAGTTATCCCAAGCCGATAGCTCACATAGTTCTCTCCTATGCAGCTGTGTAACGCTGGTAGTCTCTCAAATTGTACCGTTCATACACTATCACCCCAACAAAACAGTAAAAATTGACAATAATTGACAGTAATCGGCTTGAGATAACAGTAAAAGTTGCGACATAAATTCCCTATACCATGGGATATCTACTTACGCTATTGTTTCTCTATGATAATATGCATAGATGATGTTTCTCTTTTATCTTCTAATAGTAAGGTACCATACACTTTTTACCGTACCTTACACTCGGTAGGTAGCTTAAATTTGCTGGAGAACAGTAAAAATCACATCAGTGAGTAAACCTACCTCAATAGACGAATTATCAATATTTTTTCACTGTCTTTGTCGTTTTGTGCCGGGATCGCGAGTTTTGCATATTCAATCTGACTCCACTTCCATGATGCATTGATAATACCAGTATTTGAGTCTGTGATTGTCATATCAATACTACTCAGACTCAAAATCCCATAAGTACCGTAGAGACCAGCATTTCGTGAGCACTTGTTATCAATCAAAGATACAAAGAACTCATCATGTGTCACTGCAATAAAAAGGAAAATGATATTTCAACTAGACCCTGTAAAAATACAAGTCAAGTAAAGTGGAGGAAATCAGGAGTTGACTCAAATTCTTGAAAATATTCAACTAAAGTTATACGTGCACTTTGATTTGAAACTTCATTCTGTGATATCAAAGAAACTTTTGTGTTGAAAATTATTTGAATTATTGTAATCAATCAAAGATCTCATCATTTGTCACTGCAATAAAAAGGAAATTATATTCTAACTAGACCCTGTGAAAACACAAATCAATAAGTAAAGTGGAGGAATTCAGGAGTCAACTCAAATTCTTGAAAATAATGTAAATATTCAACTAATGTTATTGATCAACTTCGTGCATTTTGATTTGAAACTTCATTCCAAGATATCAAAGAAAGTTTTGGGTAGAAGATTGCTTATAAATATTGCATAAAATTTTGCATTTATAAATATAGCCTATCTTTCTCTAAATCGATTGATTTTTCAATCTTTAACCTTCCGGTAGTCGCGTCCTACTCAATCACACGAGCAGTCGCGTGTTGTATTTTGTACAACATCCAATTTTAGTGTTAAGTATTCCAAAGTGTTATGTATTCTGTTTACTGTCAAAACATATTAATTAACTATATAATTACTTTTTCCAATTTCTTGGATTATTTTACGCCTATGAGCATTTGGATGATTATCATTTCATAGCCCAATAAGGGTCATCAAGCAAAGCCATCAATTCTGTGTTATTGGTTCGTTTACAGTCCCCGTATACAGTCTTTCCCTATCTTATGCACAGTGCGACTTATGCACTGTCGCGACTAAATGGCGTCTAATGACTGAACCATTGCTCGGTTGATACTGCAACTCAGTGGAGTGATGGGGGGAAAGTTTTGGAATGCATAGGTGGCTCATTCACAAATTAACCACCTCTTTTAATAGTTTTGTGCAGTAAATAAACTGACACTGTTGTACTTTTTACAACAGCTCGATTGCCGGAAGGATAATTGAGACATATTTGTGATTTAGTAATGAAAAATATCAAACAGTATAAAATATTTCATCAAAGTACCGTACCTACAATACGATATTCTCTAACATTTTTTCTAATGCCAAGCCTCAAATGCAGGTTTTATCCTGGTGAGAGTCGATTGGTATATAAAAATTTGCTTGGCATATTTGTATACAAAGGAAATCCTTCCAGTCTATCTTAGAAAAGATGAGCGAATCTCCTTGATTCGTAAATATCCCCATGAAGGATCTTTGGGTGTACCCCTGTCACTCAAGCACTTTTATTATTATCATAAATAATCGTGGGAATGTAGTACCACACAGCAACACAGCAAAATACCTTGGAATGACTCTTGACGCCAAGTTGAAATGGAAAGAGCATATCAAGATGAAAAGAAGCGAGCTAGGACTCAAATACAGTAAAATCTATTGGCTGTTGGGCCGTCAATCACAACTCTCATTGGACAACAAGTTATTGATTTACAAACAAATTCTAAAACCTGTCTGGACGTATGGAATTCAGCTTTGGGGCTGCTCTAGAACATCTAACATCAGTCAGATTCAAACATTCCAAAACAAAGTACTGCGGAACATGGTGAATGCGCCCTGGTACATAAGGAACAGCGATTTGCACCGAGATCTGCACATCCCCTATGTGACCTGTGAGATAAGACGATTGGCAGCCCATCATGAGTCACGTCTTCATCAACACGACAACACCGAAGTCATCCAACTACTAGACAACACTGAACTCACTAGGAGGTTGAAGAGAACAAAGCCCTTCGAGTTGGTGTAGTGCTAGTGGAGTGATTAAAGTATATTGAATAAAAGTGTAGTGAAATAATTTAAAGTAGTAAAATTATAGATTGGAACTGTAGGCTTCACTGGAAGACTTTAGCAATAAAAATTAATTTAGGATAAGAAATAACAGAACAAAATTAATGGTTAGTCCTCGTGACTAGTTTTAATAGAAATAACCAAAAAAAAAAATAATCGAATACTCTACTCGTTCATCTCTGTTATTATAAAGTGGCCAATTATATATAACTTGTCAAATGATACAGAAATTGAGAAAAATGTTCACCTGGAATTAAATTTGGCTTCAGTAAAGCTCTAATCTGGGACATCCATTTTTGGCTCTCGGTTTCTGAACTACCAGCCAGGAAGAGGACAGCTTCATGATATTTGCTCTCCGGCAGAAAAATTCCAAAAGCGTAACTTTTTGTTCTGAAAACAGAAACTTCAATTGGAATAAGATAGAAGAGTTTTTGGTAGAAGAACAACTAGAAATTGAGACCATGCAGTTCATGAAAAATTCAATTTTGTTTTCACTGATTTTAGAAATTTAATAAGTTTGACTAGTGTAGCCTACCCAAACCATAAATTTTATTTTTTTCGTATTCCCAAATGTTGACACAACAAATATAGGGTGACACAGAATTACGGGAACGCCGTGAAACATTAGTGGAAAGGGCAAAAATGATTTTATTCGAACTAATGTAAGTTCAAGACTAGCCATTTGAGAATTATTAATAACATCCATCACTTTTTGACAATTACTTCTTTAAGATGGCTTCCTCCTGAACGAATACACTCTTGAAATCCGTGTTGACGTTTCCTCATTGATCGCTGCAACGTGTGCGTTTCCAGGCCCAATGTCTGACCACCTGCGATTTTCTGTTTGTGGAGATATCTCAAATCAGCCGTTTTCACAACTCGACCAATAACTGTGATTGAATCATAACAGACAATTCAAAATGAAATTAACAATATCCCAGCTGAAATGTTGCAGCAATCGTTCAGGAGTGCATTCGTTAAGGAGGAAGCCATCTTGAAGAAGTAATTGTCAAAAAGTGATAGATGTTATTAATAATTCTCAAATGGCAAGACTTCAACTTTACATAGTTTGAATAAACCCATTTTTCCCCTTCCCTCTAATGTTTTATGGCGTTTTTAAAAGTTCCCGTTATTCTGTGTCACCCTATATATCTCTACAGAAATCCTCAATATGAACATTATTCAATTTAACTGTTAAATGAATCACAGAAGAAAAATACAAAAGATACTTAGGGCCAAGCCACAGAAGCATTTTTTTCAGAGTCGGCAGGGCAGGAAGTTCTCCAATTGGCTGATTATCAGCTGATTCCCGTTAACGCCAACCCATTGCCCTGCCGACTTGTCTGAAAACGCCTGGAAAAACGCTCCTTGAGACTTGGCCCTAAGAAACATCAACTAGGCCTACAATAGGCCTACAGTTATAGTACCCCGAGAAAAATTATTTGGGGCACTTTTGTCAATAAAAAAAAAGAAAAATACGTAATAAATATTGACTAGGGAGCCTAGTTAAGAAATCGCTCATGGATTATTGAGCTGATTTTTAAATCTGTAATTAATGATCCAACTTATTAATGATAAATCATTACACTACATTTTTTCTAATAATAATAATAGCTTCATTCTCGCAAAGAAAACATAAAAAATAATTACAGAAAATGTAAAAAAATGAAATAATAAGGCAATAGTTGGCAATAGAAGTAAAAGTAAAAATAAAATGTCTTTATCATACAGTACCTATTTCAACATACAAACAGCCTCTATTAAGATAAACATCAAAATTAACAGAGTAGCAAAAGTAAAGGAAAATTAGTATAACAGATGAACTAAAATGAAAGAATAAAGTGCCTGTCCATTCAATAATTTGAAAAACAATATATGTGATAATAAGAAAGAAAAACTGTATATATACATAACAGAACATGCCATTGCACCAATAAATCTTAGCGGAAATAATTCTGTATGCAAATAATTTCACGATAAATGATGTCCGCATACAGGAGAAATTAATGCACTTATTCTTATTCTTAAAATTAATGCACAATTCTTAATGCACTGATCATGTTACTATCACTATCTGTTACTATCAATCACTATCAATGTTACATCCTAAAAAAACGGCAAAGGAGTAGTCAATTTCGTTGACCAACAAACTAATCGATCTTTATAATATATGGTTCTAAAAATAATTGTTGAAAATTTGAAGTTGACTGATGAAAGCAATCGGAAGTAATCGTCGAACAAATCGACGACTCGAGATTCTAGTCATCAGTAAGAACTCACTACACTCGTTCAATTATCTGGACCTGTGCTTGAAGGTAATTTTGTCTGACAATAGGTCTATAGTGAGGTCCACGTTATAATGGCAGTCAATCGATCAATCAATAGTTTATTTTTCCTTCATACAATGCATACATGAATGTCTTTAACTACATAAATACAATTGACAATAAATTAACAAAAAAGTTAAAAGTAAAATAGTATTATAATTAAATTCGGAAAGTCCCTGAAAAGGTTAAAAACCTGAGCGCAGGGGCAGTGTTTGATTAGCAATGGTATTGCTATCCTTGTCTATTATTCAACAAAGCGGATAGCGCTTTCTCTCTCTCTCGCTTTGCTCTGTTCCTAGATCGGCTTTTAACAATGTAGAATTAATTATTACTTGAGAAAATATTTCATCTTAATTATGAAATTATTGAAGAATATAATTCCTTTTTTTTGTGTAGTTGAGAAGTTGATATTGAAAAAGACTGAGAAATTGTCAAAAACCACAGATTTATTGATACTTAGAAACTGTTTATCAGAGATTGACAATGGTGTAATAACCGAAACCGGTCTTTCTAAGTATCAATAAATCTGTGGTTTTTGACAATTTCTTAGTCTTTTTCATTCAATATAATTCCTTGCTTAATAAAATATAATTTATTATTTTAAACGAGAATGAACAATTAATATTACATTAATAAACCTGTATCAGCTACCGTCAAGAAGGCATTGATAAGACAGTGAGGATCAGCAACGTTGTTCTCCTATCTTTCTCCACTGCCATTATAACGTGGACCTCATTATAGAATTAACTGGGGAATTTGAAATGTTTTGAACTCATATCCTAGCGCATCTTGGCAACAAATAAAAGCTACTTTCTCAGTAAAAGTAATGTTGATGGGTAACTCACCTGGATTCAGATCGACAGATACTTGCATTTACGGGCACCTGCACAGTTAACGAATAATTCAGATTCGACATGTTATTCGCAAGGCATATTTCAACTGACCTCCCACTGGTCACTCTGATCGTGCACCATTGCTTGTTCCAGGCCTGTTGACATGGGAATAATCTATTACAAGCGAACTAACACATGAAAAACTTCACAAAAAGTCAATGTAATTGAAGTAGTCCACGTATTGACTTAAGGAAATGAAAGCAATTCCATCCAGTAAAGAGAATTTTATTCATCCCTATTATTATTAAACGAAAATCCAAATTAAATGCTGTAATTCACCCCGGAGACTTCTGCTACTGCAAATATTGACAACAGGGTAAACAGCTATAGTGAGGTCCACGTTATAATGGCAGTGGATAAAGATAGAAGAATAGCGGTGCCGATTCTCTGCATTAATTAATTATATTTCTACACTGTCAAAAATATAATTGGCATCGTTGTGGACCTAGAAAAGGATAGTACCACCGGCTATGTCGAATGATAGACAAGGATAGCAAAACCAAAGTTGATCAAATACTGTCATTATAACCTGGACCTCACTATAGATGGAAATTCGATGAGCGCTACTATTCAAAAATTATTTGTCAGCCCAGGAAATTGGATTTAATTTGGATTTTCGTTTAATAATGATAATTAATTCATTAGCATTTGAATAATTGCAATATCTCAGTAGTTTCCATCTGTAGAATTCATCCCGATTACACATATAGACTTCTTCAATGATGTTTTCCATCACGAACTGTTTATTAATAAATCACTTTTTGCTATCAGAAAAAAACGACTAGCAGTCAGATAGTCTGACTGCTAGTATATCTGACTGCTAGTCGTTTTTACTTTCCTTGCCCTATTACCATAGGTAAGGTTCCAAAAAAAATTAAGGTACCCCAATTTCTTAATTTCTATACGTTTCAAGGTCCCCTGAGTCCAAAAACATGATTTTTGGGTGTTGGTCTGTGTGTGTGTGTGTGTGTGTGTGGTGTGTGTGTGTGTGTGGTGTGTGTGTGTGGTGTGTGTGTGTGTGGTGTGTGTGTGTGTGTGTGTGTGTGTGTGTGTGTATGTGTGTATGTCTGTGAACACGATAACTCCATTCCTAATTAACCGATTGACTTGAAATTTTAAACATAAGGTCCTTATACCATAAGGATCTGACAATAAGAAATTCAAGATGGCGGAAAATTACTAAAAAACCATGTTTTTCACGTTTTTCTCGAAAACGGCTCTAACGATTTTCTTCAAATTTTTACCATGGATAGCTATTTATAAGCCCTATCAACTGAAATGAGTCTCATTTCTGGGAAAATTCCAGGAGCTCTGTAATATTCTTGAGAAAAATGGCGGATAATGACTAAAAAACCATGTTTTTCACGGTTTTCTCGAAAACGGCTTCAACGATTTTCTTCAAATTTATACCATAGATAGCTGTTCATAAGCCCTATCAACTGACATGAGTCTCATTTTTGGGAAAATTGCAGGAGCTCCGTAATATTCTTGAGAAAAATGGCAGATAATTACTAAAAAACCATGTTTTTCACAATTTTCTCAAAAATTACTTGACCGATTTTTTTCAAATTCATACCCTGTATAGTTATTTATCAGCTCTATCAACTGGCATGAGTCTTTTCCCTGGAAAACTAATGGGGGGTCCACCCCATCCTTGAGAAATAAACGTTGTAACCTCCTTCTAGTGCATGAGGTAGGTAGGTAGAGCAGTTTATAAAAAGAACACAGTCATAGTCTAGATATTTCATCTGTAGAACAGCTGTTTTGACGACTTTTGAAAAAATCATCGAATTTCACAATTTACACAAAGGAAAAAGTACTCTGAAAACAATTATATATATATACACATATAAAGTAGTCTGATCGTAGTTGCAAATATTTTGCCGCCAATCGTCATTATGTTATTCCTCTAAATTATTCTCGTCTAAGAATGAGGCTTACAGTTCAATGAGCAAGGAAAGTTGTGTGCGTGTACCACACCAGATTTTTTCTAATAGCAAAAACATATAGACTCTATAGTGGACGCAGCACGATATATCAGTTTAAGGAGAATAATCTAAGTTTGTAACTTACTTTGTTATACTGTAAAAGATTTTCATGTTTATAAATAGCCTACCTCTGACATGGGTTACATGACAGAGTAACAATAGATAAAATGAAATAAAATAATTGAATCGTTTTCAGAAGAATTATTAAAGAAGCGTTTTCGGGTGTCATGTCCGCATATTCAACATCTTCGAATAGCTCAATAGTCGGTTCTGCCCTTGCTAGGCCTACACTATTTTAAAATTGTATTTTATCTTTATTTTTTCTAAATTTCTATTCGTTTGCTTGTTAGATTTTCAAAATTTCAATAAATATTATTATACTAGTTAAAAACCTCAGCTCTGATTCAGAGCACCCTTTTTGATGTCTATATTGACTGGACTACCGTATAGTAACTGTATACTCCGTGCAAATCTTCTTCAGACTAGGAGGAATTTGCGGCGCAGAAAAATGGAGGGAGATCAGCCAATTGCAGTGATGGATTGAGTCATAGGTGGAAGCGCAGTTGTCAATTTGTCGAATAGAGTCAGTCGAGTCTGTGATTGCAGAGAGGAAACTTCCTAAGTTTAACATGAGCGCTTGAATACTCACTGGAAATTAAAGAACGCTGGCCGGTACACAACGGTAACATAGCCGTCGTTGTATGCCTGAACGCTGTATGCCTTCTCTGCTGCGCATGTCCATCCAAAGTCCGAAGTTAATTTGAACGGAGTATAGTTTTTCAAACACCACTTGGAAAGTGGGAGCGTTCGCCCACCCTGGATCCGCGCCTGGCTCTGAAGAGAATTACATTTTCCTACAGTTACCTTGAAAAGTGACCATTCCTGCACTGATTACAGAACGCAAAGAATCACTTTTCCGCTCTAGTGCGCAAAGTATTACTTTGCATATTATCTTGCAGCCATCCCAATCAGCTGTTGACATTGTTGGCGTGTATTTTGAATACGAATTTGTTCTATCTATATTTGTTCTATCTATATTTGTTCTGATTTTCGAATAAATAAGAATGAGAACTCTTTAAATTATACATTTTGAATATTATTAATTATTTCAAATAATATTTTTTTCATTCATAAATTGATTGGTTGAAAGATTATTTAGAAATTAAGATTAACTCAAAATTATTCAAATTAATTAGATTAACTTAATTTTTAATTTGAATAAATTATTGATTATTAATTTTCGATTGGATTATCAAGTTTAAAATAAATTAAAGTTGTTATTAATATCAAAATTATACAGACAAACATTTGATGGACTTCAGCCATCATTTTACCCATGATCAACCACTTCTCATATTCAATGGTAACTGTAGGAAAAATTTAATGTGAAATACTTGCGCAAAGTTCCTCTGCTGCACTCAAGAAACCATTTCGCCCTCGCCTACGGCTCGTGCGTAAACGTCTCTTTCGGTGCAGCAAACTGTCACTTTGTGCACTAGTTGCACAAATAACTATTTCCAAGTAGGCTCCCATGTGCATGTTATGGTAGTCGTGTAGCCTATTGTACTAATAAATTGAGCAAACATTTTTCAATGCTTCTAATATCCTAGCCTACGTTTGAAAATATACTTTACCTTCCATGGTCCAAATTTTCTACCTCTTGATGGAACTTTGACATCAATGTACCCGTAGAACAGAGATTCTGACATTTTATCTGGAACAAGAGTTATATACCTGTATATTCATGCTAGCTATAGGCCTACCTGTATATTCATAAAGTCTACAATGATAGAACAGAACAGAATAATGGAATGTTTACTATATAAAAGATTCTTCATCTGAAATTATTAGAGA
Organism: Nilaparvata lugens; assembly: GCF_014356525.2. Lineage (NCBI taxonomy): Eukaryota > Metazoa > Arthropoda > Insecta > Hemiptera > Delphacidae > Nilaparvata > Nilaparvata lugens. The sequence goes on from NC_052505.1 coordinate 19,819,979, forward strand.
ATGAATAATATACAGAATCTTTTTCTTCTTCTTCTTCTTTTTCGCCTTCTTCTTCTTCTTTTTCGTCTTCTTCGTCTTATTCTTCTTCTTCTTCGATGATGAAGCTACAGCCCAAATCGAACCCTGGCCTCCTCAATACTGCGCCTCCATCCATCACGATCTCTTGCCTTCATTCTCCAATAATTCCTGATGCGAAGAAGTTCTGCAGCATCCTTTGAGATGCCATCCACCCATCTCAGTCTTGGCTTTCCCACCGGTCTTTTGCCTCCTGGCTGTCCCATAAATATTCTTTTGGGAGACCGAGTGTCTGGCATCCGCTCCACATGCCCCGCCCATCATAAGCGGTTCAGTCTGACATAATACAGACAAGGGTAACATACGAAATGTTACATTGCACATATTACCATAAACCAGTGCCAATATATCAGTATAGGCTACACAGTCAGTTTCAAAAGTCCAACAAATCTTTCGCGAGTGTATCGTTATTGCTTGGAGAGATCTGAAGAAGTCTGAAGTATATATATATATATATATATATATATATATATATTATATATATATATATATATATAGAAATCAGATGAGAATTTACAGTATATCTCTCCAAGGAGAAAATATTTCAGCCTGTACTTTTTCTGTAGCCAGCCAGTAATGAAACCAGTCAAATTATTTTAAATAATTAATTGAAATTTATGTATTAGGTATCTTTTGCACTGATTTATAGCTATGTGGCCGTGGCACAGTTTAGTTGGCATTTTATGCTTCACGTCATAAATGTAGTGATTTAATCTATTTTTGCTTCACGTCATGTGTTCACATCATTTATGGTGATATATTTTATGTGGACCACGGTATAATGTTTATTCATGAATGAGACAAGTGAGAGGAAACTATACAGAATATAAAAGATGAGAGTGAGTGAGATAAACATTGGCGTAACTCTCTCTAGAGCTCAGAAGAGATTGACGAAAATTAACAATCGAAAGCATAATTATCATCGTCATAGTAAATTCATAGAGAATAGATTGCAAAATGGATACCACATAAGATAGCATGAAGAAAATATAGAATAATTATGCTATTATTTCTCGATGGTAAATCTCAGAGAGTACCGTACAGCAGGTATTATCAGTTTTCTACCTTCTCACAAATGATACGTCCTGAATTCCTGGCAATCTTCTAAGAGAAATGTGAATTGCGAAGTATACAACATCAATAAAATTATTAATACATCGGCAATGCATTCATCATTATATTACGTAAATACACTGCAACAAAACATCATGTTTCAAATAATTGCAGTAGCAATCATTCTGGGCGCATTCCTATAAGAAAATTCCCGTTTTTTTCTCTGTGATATTGAATCCAATTATAGTCTGTGAACTTTATTTATACAGTTCGATGGTTGCGGTTGATCAACAAAGAAAAGAAAAAGAGTTATGAAAAAGTTGTAAAAATGGAGGGACGTAGTTTTTTGAATTTTAAAGTGGGGAAAATTTAGAAACCACAGATTTAGAATTATTCTCTTACTAAGTTTCAAAAAGCGATGGGCCCACGGATAACAGATTTGCCAGCTTGCAATCTGTCAAATACTCCATTTTTGGGTAGGCCTATGACTTAACCTATTTCGGACTATGTGTAACCTTATCTAAATTTGGGAGAGGAATAGAAAAAGGTTTACCTTTTCTTTCTCCATATCTTCTTGATGATGTACTTATTGTATGATTCAATAAAAAAAATACTCTTAAGTTCAATTGTTCAATTGTAAAGTTGCTGAACTACACCCCAAAATATATAAATATATTTTTTTTTGTTGAGAAAGATGAACTCAATAAATGAGATTATGATTTCCAAATTTGTAATTATGCAAGATTTACCTTGCTTTAAGTTCTGATTGATTTTCATATGAGGTAGCGTCGGCCTCACTTCTGGAGTCATACTGGTGTTCCAATAATATAATACGAGCCTCAAAGTCTACTCAACCACACCTCTTACATTGGCCGAACTGCGAAAAGCTTTATAGAGCATAAAATCGACTTGATCGATCGTCAAATATTGTAGAGAATAGAGGCACTGAGGAAAGAATAGCCTATGGCCTCTTTCACACGATAGGAGACGTGCAACTTGAACACTGAACAGTGTTCTCGTTTTTTTGTCGAAGTACATTGAGTCAAATCGTGTCTTTCACATGGTGACTCCTATCCAGGAACCTCGTTTTGTCACGTCTTTTCCCCTCGATGCAAGCAGAGGCAAGATCTAACAACTACGCCGCCGTTTCCACAAAGTATGACTCATCACTTTTTTCTCAAAGTCTAACTTCCTTAAAAATATAGATAGAAGATTTCTGATTTCGGATTTGGATTCAGCGACCCCAAATTCTTTAAAGCGTATGTCCCGTTTTCGAAAATATCCGAAAACAAGGAAGTTATGGCTGTTTTTAATAAAGCTTTCTATTATCATATAATTATACGGTAAAAACGAACAGGTACTGTACTATACAGTACGTAAGTACTCTAGCTATTATAATACAACTTACACTGTATTCGTGTAGGAAATTTGGTAGGTTATTTATCTTGATTTCTGGAAATACCCCAAAATAAGGGAGTAAGATAACTTTGAAAAACCAAAGTTTTCCTGCCGATTGAAGAAACATTAAAAATTAGTCTACAAGACATATTATGTCTTAGAATAAAAACGTGTAACAAATATCAGATCACTATTCAAGCTATCAAGCTTTTCATAAATTTCATAAGTTTGTGTCGACGGTATATGACATAAAAGGCAAATGCTCGCGCTTGGTCCATAGTTCTACGACTGAGGAATGAGGATTTAGGTCAGCAACTAAAATCGACAAGCCATGATTGTCAATCTTACTCATGATACAAAGCTTTGTACTATGATACATGGTTTTCATTCCATATCATTCTTTAATAAAAATAAAACAAGATTCCGGTTTCAAAAGCATCAAAGTCGCCAGGCTGGTCTGAGCTATTCATGACTTTTTTTCAGTAGTATGCATTATCAACTCAGCAGTTCTAATACACAGACATCACTACTTGGAATGCCATGACATTTTCTATTCTTTCAATTCCTATTATTACCATAGATCGATTCAGATCAGCACAATGTTTATACTGTATGTTCATAATAGATTTTTCTGATTGTAAAAAGAAATAGTCAATAATTGCTGAGAATTTAAAGTGATATTCAACGATTTGAACCTGATAAATTGGATTGTTGAATGACAATTGAAATTCAGTGAATTTTACTGTACAACATTCCTTTTCCTCCTATTTTATTGGGTGATGAGTGGAGATGATTTATGATTTCATATTTGGATTCATCTTTTCATAGTTCAATATTTTTTTGGAAAACTAGAACTTTTAAAAATTAAAAATGTTTATGTATAAACTTCTCAGGTGTTCAAAAACTTCTTAAAACCTTTGCCTGTCCCTTTGTGAGGCAGGAGTATTATTATCTTAGTATGTACTATATAATCATATGATAATGGAAAGCTATATTAAAAACAGCTATAACTCCCTTGTTTTCGGGTATTTTTGAAAATGGGACTTACGCTTTAAAGAATTTGGGGTCGCTGAATCCAAATCCGAAATCAGAAATCTTCTATCTATATTTTTAAGGAAGTTAGACTTTGAGGAAAAGTGATGAGTCATAGGTTTGAGCAAACGTCGGCATAGTTGTTAGATCTGTCGGCTTATTCGTAAGATCCCCATGTGAAAGTACAGGAGAGCTGCAAAATATGAAATATGATCTTCTGTAATATGATATTCCAGGAGCGAGGTCTCTGCCGTGTGAAACTGGCCTAACAGTTATTTTTCTGTGGTGGAGGGTATCTCCAGAGAACGCGTGAAAAAATTACGATCTATAGGTCTATATACTGCTTGAAATATTTCCTAAATATTTTATTTTCCATCATATGTTATTCTTGAGAGTTGTGTGTATATATTTAAAAATTATGTTTCCCAAACAGGTTTTTACCTTTGGGCTTTATTGTTTTGAAGGATATTTATATATTTTTGTTTTGTAAAATTGTATTGACAATAAAGAAGTTTCAAATCAAATCAATATTGTCTCCTTGTAAACACTTGCCCTAGCGATGCTCACATTTTTTTTTAACCCAAATAGTACCTACTCAGCTCTTTTTCAACATTGAATTTTCTGTATCAATGAGAAGTTGCGTGCTATCTTAGTGGAAAAGGATACCAACACTTTTTGTCTCTCACTCAAATTACTAAAAACTCAAATTTATGTTTGATATGAAAGCTATTTGCATAACATAAATGTGGTAAGAAACTGTCAACTGAAAACCAACAGAATACACACCAACTTCAGATTGTAGTTGTAATCTTTTCAAACCACCCTCGTATTTTTGGATGCCAATTCGAATAACACTGATATCATGATGTCCCTGTCAATCCAATCACAAAATCCTCTCAAATAATATTTTCTGCACGCATTGTCAGTGAATACATATGACAACTTTTTCCGGAATGCTTTCAATTTAGAGTGTATGATACATTACTACTAGTCTACTACCGTACTGAAGGCTGGTTTCCAATCGAAATTCAATTTCAATCTTATAAATTCTGATTCCAATGTTTCATATTCCATTAGAATGCTCAATTCAAGTAATACCGGTACTGTATTATATCATAGAGAAACAATAGCATAAGCAATAGCTTACGCTATTGTTTCTCTATGATTATATCAAATGGAATCAAAATTTTATTCAATTGTGGTATTCAATTAACGGCACCTATATATATATATATATAGAAGGCCACAAAAGGTATTCGAAAAATCCAAGAAAGATACAATGATCCTTTGCAGCCTAGTAAAAAGGATAGTATAGTAATATATATTTTACAGAGTATATCTGTGGCGAATCATATTATGATTGCCACCGCCACCTGTGATGTTTTCAACTAGCATAGTTTGTTTATCACTTGTAACAGTTTTATTTACATATTTATCAAAAGTTCAATTTTGTCATTCAACATTAAAATCAATTCATCATTCATTTAGTTCCATTTATTCAATTTAAACATAGGAATCATCAAATCAAATTAAATTCCTATATATCCAAAGGCCTAATAGTGTTAATCTATTAATTATGTAAACTCTTTCAAAGCTTAGAAAAATCTCAGCATATATTTTAGTCAACTAAATTAATTAAACCACTTCAGTCTTCAGTTATAAGGTAAGTTATTATATAAATAGGATAGTACAGTAATATATATTTCACAGCGTGTATCTGTAATGGAGTTAATTTACTAGTAAACTCTTTCAAAGCTTGGAAAAATCTCAACATATTTTTTAATTAACTCAATTCATTAAGCAATTCAGTTAAAAGTTATTAAGTTACAGAGCTCTTAGCGACTGTACACATGACGACATTAAACGCCGCGGTCAACGCTCTTATACACATGCATGTGTACGGTATCTCAATTAACCAACGCGCGTTAAACGCGGCGTCTTACGACGTCATGTGTACAGGGCCTTAACTAGTAGTTCTGTGAACAGTAGACCTTACGCAGTATTCTCATCCACAAGTACCTACCTGATTGAAACTATAGACCTTATGGAAATGGAAATACAGCAATAGACTGGCTTCTCCACACATCTGTGTAATTAGCCCAGTCAATAAAGGTTTTTTCGATCCGAAAATTAAATAAAAGCTGAATCTTTTACCATCGATAGAACCCTCCCAGAGGGTCATTCTCCCAAAAGTCCCAAGAAATCCCCTTGGAGCTTTCCCCCCTAGACCCCCTCAAAGTTGAAAAATGCAGGTAATCACGGAAAATCAATTATCTCTGTACCCATTGATCGGAAACAGTTCTATTATATGCCATTCGATTCGTTTTATTATGGACTACAGTAATAGTTATATTATTTTTTTCAAAAAAATTAACAGTTTTCTTGATAAAATAATATATATGTAAAAATTTAGGGGGTTTGCGATTTGATTTTTTTGTTTTCTTCGATTAACTTCAAAGCAAGTAGTTTTAAAGAAAAATGAGCCAAATAATTAATGTAGCCACTCTCATTGCAAATCCATTGATGTATATTGTTATGTATTTGCGATTCGATTTGACTCCGTGGAAGGGGAAACAGTCGACGCGGAACGGCGCGGCTGACTCTCTTAGCCATAGTAAACAGCAAACTGGAAATCAATTATCTCTGTAACCATTAATCAGAAAAAAATCTATCATATGTCATTCGATTCGTTAAATTGAGGACTACAATATTAGTCATATTCATTTCCTCAATAAATCGAACAGTTTCCTTGATAAAATAATATAATGTAAAAATTTAGGGGTTTTTGATTTGATTTTTTTGTTTTCTCCGATTAATTTCGAAGCAAGTAATTTTAAAGAACAATGTAACGAATAATTATTGTAGCCACATTCATTGCGAATTTATTGATGTATATTGTTATGTATTTTCGATTCAAGTTGACGCTGTGGAAGGGGAAACAGCCGACGCGGCTGACTCCCATCACCATAGTAAACAGAATAATACTGCTGTCTACATTGCATCTCATTTACACTATGGCGCTCGAAACAATTAATTTTTTCTATTGTTTTGACATGCGCTGTATATAGATTTTCACTTTCAAATACTCTAAAAAAATATTACAATTTTCTTGATTTAACCATGCTCATGATAAAAATCAGGATTTCGTTGTTTGCTCACAGAATTTATTATATTAATTTGAATTGTGCCTTCTCCATAAGAGTCAGAGGTAACACAATTTGATAACTCTAGTTTCAGATATTGATGTTTTTCAACGAAGTTTCATAATATATTATGTGTCCGACTCCTTCATCTTATCCTTATTTTGTGATAAATGAAGATAAAAAATTTCTTTTCATAGCTTTCCTTGCGTTTTATCTTGTTTCATCACTCTTTATAATTTAAATACTTGATAATGGAATGAATATCATCAGATCACGTGAACAAAAAAATAAAAGGGTGGGCCCACCTGAGATACTATATGATAACATTGTACTCCTGATAAGTTGAAAATTTTCAAGCTGAAAGTAGATTAATTTGTTGCACATTCGGTTCAAATATTAACAAATGTTACCAAATATCACCAATATTATCTATCATAAATAGTGAGAACGAATTACTCTGAAGCTTTCTATTCTTACTGAACATGAAGAGGCAATACCAAGCCAGAATCGCAGTTCCGTTTAAATCATTATTATAAGAGCTTTCAAATTGATGCTATGTAAATTTAACTAAGGATGTCATCCCCATCTCACAATTTCCCTATTTATCCTTATCCTGATTCAGAATAAAGTAGTTGATCTCTATAATCACAAAAATCAATGTACAGTAGCTATAATAAATAGTGAAAATAACAAAATTTCTAGTAATAATGCAACTTTTTCTAGGTACGAATTTCAAGGCTCATAAAATGACTTTTTCTCAATCACAGGCAGAAATTCCAATGATCATAATAATAGTAATTTAATGGTAATTGTTTCTATTGTACATTGTTCGACGTAAGATAAGCTACATCTTTAAGGTAATCAACGTATTTAGGATTATCATGTTCATGAATGAAAGCGAGACTGTGATAGAAGATTAGTTTGAATATAAACATTATATACAATGCATATTTCTAATCAACTATAATTACAAATGATAGTATCAAGCCGAAATGAATTGAGCAATTGAATTTCAAAGTTACTATCCACTGTTCAAATCGCACTGTGATTCCCTTTTACTTCCAAATGGATTGAATTACTCTTCAACGTAACAATTATTGTAAAAAAACCAGTGGAATGTGAACGTCATCCAAATAGCATTTGAATTTCAATTTTCAGATCATGAAATTCATAAAAAACTAATTTTTGAGAGAATAGTGATGAATTGCAAACAGTGCAAGTAACATTGATACAAAGCGATACAATGAAAATCAACATCGATTAATTTAATACTGGACTTATCAAATTTATATTACCGTTAACTTATATTATTTATAAAGCTTATAAAATGTAAAACCAACATTTCAAATTTTCTCTACTGGAGCAAAACATCAATAGAAAATAAAGAAGATCCCATTATAAGCACAATATACTTGTGTACTAGAATTCGCTTGAACTAACTCATCACTCCAACCCTTCAATGATCACAATGAACTAGAATGGTATAAAAACCATGAAATTGATAATCAGGTACATTTTTCAAATAGCTTCACCCAACTTAATCTGTGAATGCTAAGTCATAAAAAATCATGTTCAATAGATTTAATTTGAATGCTTAAAATAGAAAATGATCTATTCTTTTGGTGTCCTAATCAAAATTAATTTCAATCAACATTAATCGACACAAAGAAAAGCTTCTGCCAACCTTGTGTAATGAATGACAAGATGCGAGTGGAGGTGAAAAATCGATATGTTAACAAAAATAATAGAAGATGATGAATCATCTTTCAATTATTAATCTTATACGGTAGGGTACTTTGTGGTTAAATGTGAAACATTTGTGAAAATGTGAATATTAACAGTAGAAAACAGCAAACATTACACGCTATGATTTTTCAGGAAATTGCCACTGTTAACACTATTGTAATCTATGATTTATCTCAGTTTTTGACATTCATAACTTATGATAAATTCTAACATAGAATTATGATCATACACACATATTTTAAATATGTATTATATTATGTAATAGTATGACTATTTATTTTATCGGTCGCAAACAATATCTTTGTCTGTCATAGAATGCATGATTTAGCACATATATAACAACAAAATGATTTTAGATAATTTAGAGAATAAAAATGTGAAAAATTAGTTTCATCGCATGTCAAAACAATAGACAAAATTGATTGTTTCGAGCGCCATAGTGTGAATAAGAAAGCAGTACCGTAGGCCTACTACTGTATTTTACTGTTTACTATGGTGAAGAGTCAGCCACGCCGTACCGCGTCAACTGTTTCCCCTTCCACAGCATCAAATCAAATCGCAAATAAATAACAATATACATCAATGGATCCGCAATGAATGTGGCTACATTAATTATTTGTCTAATTTCCTTTAGATTATTTGCCTCGAAGTTAATCGGAGAAAACAAAAATGAAATCGAGAAACCCCTACATTTTTACATATATATTATTTTATCAAGGAAACTGTTCGATTTATTGAGGAAATAGATGCGACTAATATTTTAGTCCATAATGTAACGAATCGAATGACATATGATAGATTTTTTTCCGATCAATGGTTACAGAGATAATTGATTTCCAGTTTGCTGTTTAATATGGCTAAGAGAGTCAGCCGCGCCGTTCCGCGTCGACTGTTTCCCCTTCCACGGCGTCAAATCGAATCGAAAATACATAACAATATACATCAATGGATTTGCAATGAGAGTGGCTACATTAATTATTTGGCTCATTTTTCTTTAAAACTACTTGCTTTGAAGTTAATCGAAGAAAACAAAAAAATCAAATCGCAAACCCCCTAAATTTTTACATATATATTATTTTATCAAGAAAACTGTCAATTTTAATGGAAAAATGAATATAACTAATATTGTAGTCCATAATGTAACAAATCGAATGACATATGATAGAACTGTTTCCGATCAATGGTTACAGATATAATTGATTTTCCGTGTTTTCCTGCATTTTTCATGTTTTAGGGGGCTGGGGCGGAAAGCTCCAAGGGGATTTCTTGGGACTTTTGGGAGAATGACCCTCTGGGAGGGTTCTATCGATGGTGGGAAATTCAGCTTTTATTTAATTTTCGGATCGAAACTGCTTTTTTGGACCTTCATTGACTGGGCTAAATCACTTGTCAGCTGATTTATGATGAATAATTCTATAGTCTGATTTTTACTCTAATATTGGCATATGAAGGAGGCTCCTTTTTCCTTTTATATTATCCTTGAAATGCAAAATTTCCAAAAACCTTGTATATGCGTCGACGCGCAATTAAAAAAGGAACATACCTGTCAAATTTCATTGAAATCTATTACCACGTTTCACCGTAAATGCGCAACATATAAACATTTACACATTTGAACATTAAGAGAAATGCCAAACCCGCAAACCGTCGACTTGAATCTTAGACCTCACTTCGCTCGGTCAACTAGCTTCATTATGGAAATTATGGTAACAACCTAAATGATAGAATTGTAAAGTTCTTTTGACAATTCTGATAAAAAAACAACCTTATGGAAACATTATGGAAATTATGGTAAATACCTAAATGATAGAATTGTAAAGTTCTTTTGACAATTCTGATAAAAAAAATATAAAAAACTTTGAAAGCTACCGGTATACTATGAAAAAATGTATATTTCGTCACAAACTGGTCAGCACCGATTTCAATTCTTTTTCAGTTAGCGGTTTCACGTTTCTCGTAGTTGAAATAATTGGCCAAGTTAAAGTAGAGTTGAGTACACCTTCCACTGGATTGACTTGTCGCAGTAAATTATTCCGATATCCTGTAAAGGATATTCCAGTCACAGCAACGTGACATTTCTTGTCTTCAAAACAAGTAGAACTTGTAGTCTCGTCTACGTTCATGAAATACTGATCACAACAATGTTCTCCTAGCAAAATGCGCTCAAGATCGTTCAAACGCAGCTTTACAAGCACGTGCCTTGTTTAGTATATGGGCATTCAATTAATACCAAGCGTGAAATGCCATTGTGTCAACCATAATTGAGGAGAGCTAGTTGAGTGGTCATGTCAGACATCTGTCGAACAAAAATGCCTGAAGATCAATACTATCAAAATATTATTTGAGTGAGCTAATATGGGCTTGCATAATCTAATAATATCGGGGCACCGAGCTTCGCTCGTTATTTTTATTTATTGATAAACAGAACACAATTCTCTAAAATGATCGTGTTTATATTTTACAGCTGGCGATATTTTGATTTTTCACATACTTATTTTTTTACTATCCACAGCTGTTTCAACCAAGGATGAATTATCTTTTAATGTCGTTCAGCGAGTTTTCTCAAGGATGAGACCTAGTGCAATCGAATCTTCATATCATAAACCTAATATGTTTCAAATTTCGTGAAAATCGTTAGAGCCGTTTTCGAGATCCGTTAAACATAATAACCAGATATAAAAATAACCAGATATATAAATACAGAAATTGCTCGCTTAATATAATAGGATACTAATACTGAGATTGGAACAATAATAATAATTCATCAATATTTTTCAACTCAATATTCCACCCATTATCATTTTTAGCATATAAGTTGAACACAAACACTACAGAGCCCTGAACACATACTTAGAAATTGAGAAAACTTTGAATAATGAATGATTCACGAGTAGTTTGAAGTTCGATACATCATTAATTGTATTAAGGATGATTGAATATATTATCCTTAGTGTGTTCAATATTACAAGATATGTTATTTTTAATTATTATTAAACGAAAATCCCAATTAAATGCTGTAAATCACCCCGAAGTAATAATAATTTACATGTTACTTTTATGTATCCCAGATCTTAAAAAAATATTTTGGGGGATCCACTTTCGTGGGGAGGGGGTTGAAGGTGAATGTTTTCTAAATGTTAAGAGTTTAACGTGTTGACAGTTAGACAGTTGTATGTAATGAATGTAGTGAAGTATATATTTAAATATAAAAATAATTTCATTTGCACTAATAATACTATCAATAATCAATACAATTTAAGACCCACCTCTAATAAGTAACTAATCTATCATACTAACATTGAAAATATTAGAAGACAACTCATATATTTAAGCACTGAAATTATAAATCAAATTCCTGAACAAATTATTAGCTGTGCCAAGATAACAAAAAAAGTAAAAACAGATATCAATGCTTGGATCAAAATTAACTACTTCTTCTACCTTTGAGAACTATAATAAGTTAACAGAGAACTTTTCTGATTAGTGCGCTCACTTCCCCTACTTGTGCTCTATCACATACCTTTCCCATTCCTTTCCAAAAATTCCAAGGATCAAAAGCCTTCCTATGACATGGATAGCCATAGTTCGAAGAACTTTTGATCCTCTACCCTTCTTCACCACATAACATGTATAATTTGCCTTCTAATATTGTAATGTGTTCTCATATTTATGTTATTTATTTTATACTGTAATGTTTTTTTATTGATGTAATTAATTTTTATTTCATATTGATGTATCTTATGTGTGTGTGTGTGTGTGTGTGTGTGTGTGTGTGAATAAATAAATTGAAAAAAAAAATAGGGAATTGCATCCATAGAGGAAGAGGGTCCGTTTTCCCTGTTAAAACTTAATTGAAAACTGTATAATGGACGAGTATTGGAAATCCTATACTATTAAACGAGCAGCTTCTGTTTATTTGTTTATATGTTTAGATGTTTGGATGTTTAGATGTTTATATGTGTGTATTTCACCGGATCTCAAAAACGGCTCTAACGATTCTCACGAAATTCAGAACATAGTAGATTTATAATAAATAAAGATTCGATTGCACTAGGTCTCATCCCTGGGAAAACTCGCTGAAGGACATTGAAAGGATAATTATTATTCATCCTTGGAAAAACAGCTGATAATGATTACTTCGTCGTCTGTTGGTGATGGAAGTGAGTGAGCGAGTTCATGTGTGTGGGACTGTGTCAAAATTATGACTCAGCTGTTGAACTTTTGTAATCATACATCAGGTACTTAGTGCCGGTTGCTTAAAAGCCGGGTTATTTTCAATCCTGATTAATTCCTGTAGATCCATCTCTTTGAAATGGTCTTCTCTTATTTGGTTCACGAGAAGTTAATCAGGATTAAAATTTAACCGGCTTTTGTGCAACTGGGCCTTTGTGAGGGAAATTTTTGCATTCCTCTGGGAATTAATCTCAATTTACTGTGATTAGATAGAACATTTCTGTATGAATGTTATTACAATTTCTTCTTTCGTAATAAATGTTTTATGCTTTCGTACTCCAGAGCGAAGCTCGGTCCCCGATATTAATTCATTATCAGTCATAGAAACCAAGAGCGTTCTATAATGCATAATATTATACACCTATAATGTTACCTTAACACGCGATCCTCGATTTGCGTTAATACCTCATAAAAATGAACCTCCCCAAGTAATTTTCCTCATAAAAATAGAAAAGCTAGTTCAGGAAGAATTTACAATATTTCTTGTTACGATCTTAGTGAATAACTCAAAATAAGATTTTAGATTATTCGATCTAAATAGAAGAGGCGATATAATGTGGTACGGTACTTTATATAAATAGGTACTACGTTTTCACATGAATCTGAATTATCTTCTATCACTTTAGGCATGGGGAAGGATTAACGGATTTTTCCGGAATTATAACTAGTATCTTGAATTTTTATAATAAAGTAGTAGTTCTGTGAACAGTAGACCTCGCGCAGTTATAAACCACAGCCTCCTATTATACTGTCCGTCAGAGTAAATCCTGTCTGTACGTCGTGTCGGCGAGATATCGGTGTGAAAACGGCTGTTGGGGTTGGTGTATCAAAAATGCTAAAATCAAAAGATAATCTCCTTCAAGACATACTGGCAACAGGACAGCCCTAGTTCAAAGCAGAGAAAGTTCGAGAGACAATACTATGTTATTTTAGTTATTAATTGCATGCGTTATTGCACGCAATCAATAGTTCATTTAATAGTGCATAGAAATTGCATTCAATGAGGCATGCAATTAATAGTCTACACAGTACACAGCAGATTTTTTACCAAGTTACATTGAGATATTGAATTGCATGCGTCATGGCATGCAATTTATAATCCACTCGACAGCTGATTTCTGATGAATATTCTATAGTCTGATTTTACTCTAATATTGGCGTATGAAGGAGGCTCCTTTTTCCTTTTATATTATCCTTGAAATGCGAAATTTCCAAAAGCCTTGTATATGTCGACGCGAAATTTAAAAAGGAACATACCTGTCAAATTTCATGATAATCTTTTACCGCGTTTCGCCATAAATGCGCAACATACAAACATTTAAACATAAAGAGAAATGCCAAACCGTCGACTTGAATCTTGGACCTCACTTCGCTCGGTCAATAAAAAAAGTTTATTTCTATGTTTTATAATCAGTATTTGAAAACCGTTGAATTATAAACTAGCGCGGCCTAATTTGAGGAAGCAAAATAATCAAATTGGAGGATAATTCGAACAATTTTTTTCTATTGCTCAATACTTTAGTCATCTATTCTCACAAAGAATAAGTAAAGACTAATGCGCAAATTTCTTCTATCCTAAAATACTACTTGAAAAGTTGAACAGTAAATTTCTCATTAGAAACTCTTACTGCTATTATTTAATTAATAAGCAAGCAAGTGTAATGTTTAGCACTCTGGACTCTGAATTCGAACAATCAGACCTTTTTCAATGTTCAATGATGATTTGAAACCTAAGAGCTTCAGTAGCCTAGTTCTGTGAAAGAGTAATGTTGCAAGGAATGTTGCTTAGAATACGAGATAACCTATGTGGAGCATACTCAAAGTGCATTACATTCTTTGAACTGAATTGGACATTTCCGTTTCCTATATTCTACATCATGAGTCTCAATTTGCAGAAACTCTATCCTCTTGACAATCATACACATTCTTCTATAAGAGAATTGCAACTCTCTTAGTGGAAATGGAAACCTTTTAGTTATAAAGCCTTAGCTAGCCAGCCAAGACTCTAGAACAGGGAAGTGCAATCTGGACTCGTGCATTATTCCGACAAAACTGTCCGCCGATAAACGTCTACATGTAACTTCTATTCTACCTCCTATTTTTACACCTCAATCGAGAGTTCTACTTGAGAAGATTTTCAAAGTCCATTAAAAGAATATTATTCTCACATAAAGCTCTGTTCTAATTGAAAAAAAAAACTAATGGTAAGTTAACAGTAAGTCTATCAATTGAAGCAGAAATCTACACCGCGACTCACTCGTTCTGTTCGCACCTCTTTAGATATTTGGATACCTCTGGTCTACTTAGGAACACGATTATAATGAGAATAAAGCTGGGATCACACCAAAGTTATTAACAGAATGTTAATGTTAATAACTTAGATTCTATTAGATTGAACGGAAGTTGACAAATACTATGTCCATCATGTGTATGATAAATTATGTTCAATCTAATAGAATCTATAATGATTAAGTTATTAACATTTTGTTAATAGCTTTGGTGTAAACGCAGAGTTGACACACATGACATCAAAACCCATTCAATTTTGAAATATTATTTTGTGAATTGGAAATCTGGTCGCGGATTTAATTATTAAATGTAATTGATAAAGCGAGAAGATCTCCAATGTACAATGATGAAACGTGTGTTGTATCACGTTTCGTGAAGGCAATATTATGGTTTTCAGCTCCATGCTATACAAACAAGAGTGAGTCGACTTTTGGTCTGTGAATCAAGGCTGCATGGTTTTTTCACATAAATAGATTTTGAATTTTTCTTTCGTGGCCCGTATTCTTTGAACCGTTTGAGAAGATTAGTTGTTGAGTTAAGGCATTGGTTACCTGAAGGATTCTGTCTTCAGAATTCAATTATTATAGGCTGTCACAGTTCGGGCAGTTTAAACCTGCATAATTGTGTTTTCAGGATTTGAATCTTGTAGGGAAAGCTGGTGCTTTGATTCAATCAACTGTTTTTTACTTTCCTTGCCCTACTACCATAGGTAAGGAAAGTATTGCTTTCCAAAAAAAATTAAGGTACCCCAATTTCAAGTTTTCTATACGTTTCAAGGTCCCCTGAGTCCAAAAACATGATTTTTGGGTATTGGTCTGTGTGTGTGTATGTGTGTATGTGTGTGTGTGTGTATGTCTGTGAACACGATAACTCCATTCCTAATTAACCGATCGACTTGAAATTTTAAACTTAAGGTCCCTATACCATGAGGACCCGACAATAAGAAATTCAATAAAATTCAATTCAAGATGGCGGAAAAAATGGCGGATAATTACTAAAAAACCATGTTTTTCACGTTTTTCTCGAAAATGGCTCTAACGATTTTCTTCAAATTTATATCATGGATAGCTATTTATAAGCCCTATCAACTAGCATAAGTCTCATTTCTGGGAAAATTTCAGGAGCTCCGTAATATTCTTGAGAAAAATGGCGGAAAATGACTAAAAAACCATGTTTTTCACGGTTTTCTCGAAAACGGCTCCAACGATTTTCTTCAAATTTATACCATGGATAGCTATTTTTAAGCCCTATCAACTGGCATAAGTTTCATTTCTGGGGAAATTTCAGGAGCTCCGTATATTCTTGAGAAAAATGGCGGATAATGACTAAAAATCCATGTTTTTCATCGTTTTCTCGAAAACTGCTCTAACGATTTACTTCAAATTCATACCATGGATAGATATTCATAAGCACTATCAACTGGCATGAGTCTCATTTCTGGGAAAATTCCATGAGCTCCGTAATATTCTTGAGAAAAATGGCGGATAATGACCAAAAACCAGGTTTTTCACGGTTTTCTCGAAAACGGCTCTAACGATTTTCTTCAAATTCAAGCCATGGGTAGCTATTCATAAGTCCTATCAAATGACATGAGTTTTTTCCTTGGAAAATTGCAGGAGCTCCGTAATATTCTTGAGAAAAATGGCGGATAATTACTAAAAAACCATGTTTTTCACGATTTTTTCAAAATAACTTGACCGATTTTTTTCAAATTCATACTCTGTATAGTTATTTATCAGCTCTATTAACTGGCATGAGTCTCCTTTCTGGGAAACTAATGGGGGGTCCACCCCATCCTTGAGAAATGGACTTTGTAACCTCCTTCTCGTGCATGAGGTAGGTAGGTAGAGCAGTTCATAAAAAGAACACATAGTCGAGATATTTCATCTGTAGAACAGCTGTTTTGACGACTTTAAAAAAATGACGACTAAAAAAATCATTGAATTTCACAATTTACACAAAGGAAAAAGTACTCTGAAAACAATTATATATACACATATACAAAAGTCTGATCGTAGTTTCGAATATGAGCAAGGAAAGTTGTGTGAGTGTACCACACCAGATTTTTTTTAATATATATACATATATATATTTATTTAAAGTCGAGAGTGGTTTAACCGGACCTTGAGGATCAGGCCAAGGGACAATTTTCAACAAGGCCGTACCCAGAAAAAAATTTCGGGGGGGGTTGTGATACTAGGCGGGGTCCTAACATACATTGTGGTCCGGAGGACCCAATAAAACCTTTTAAAAATTGTAAATTAACCCTTTTTCAGACCTTTATGTTTGTATTGACAAAACGAAGCTTTGATGGGCTTGCCGCTTGGACCATTTCCATACAAAGCCGTTTGTTGTTCTCTCTGGCTGGCTCAAAAAAGTGCTCATGGCATTAAAGCTGTTCGGTAAACTTTTTTTTCATTTAAATTGGATAATCTTTGTCAATATAATTGTTAAGATCATTATAAGAGTGAGAAAAAGAGGTAACTGAAATTTTTAAGTGGTCTAATAAGCGAGTTATGGGAGTTAGGGGTCGTTGAGTTGCTGAATCCGTTTTCTTTCCAGATTATGAACGGTTTCGACTATATTAACAGAACTTCTCTTAAAAATTCGAAAAATTTATCTTTCCAAACTAAAAAAAAATATTCCCCATATCGTTCATAAATGAAAAATCTGGTGTGGCGCACTCACACAACTTTCCTTGCCGTTATGAAAATTGATCACCTGACGGTAGTGTTCCCACGCAACTCAAGTCTACTATTTAAAGATCTAAGCCAGCTGGTGACAGGTCAATAACGCAGCAGACACACGAGGTCTGCTATCTCTTCATAGTGAATGATATTTTATAGAATCAACAGTTGCCAACAGTTTGCAATTCAATAATCTTATTTTCTCGAACATCGAGCTTATTTTCAATTTTAGTTGAAAATATTACTGAACTTTAATTGTAGAGATTTTTATGCTCAATTTTTTCCACTTAAGATTTTTTGTTCAAATTGTACCTGAAGCCTGATAATTGGGAATCTAAAATCAAACTTTGCATAGATGGGGCGCAGCTCCTGAAATTTTTACAGATATGGGACTTGTGGTAGTTGATAGAGCTTATCAATGACTATTTTAGGTATAAATTTGATCAAAATCGTTGGAGCCATTTTCGAGAAAATCGCGAAAACCCCTGTTTTTGACATTTTCGCCATTTCAGCCGCCATCTTGAATTGCTTTCGATCGAAATTGTTCGTGTCGGATCCTTATAGTGTAAGGACCTCAAGTTCCAAATTTCAAGTCATTCCGTTAATTGGGAGATGAGATATCGTGTACACAGACGCACATACACTCATACACACACACACACACACACACACACACACACACACACACACACACACACACACACACACACACACACACACACACACACACACACACCAATACCCAAAAACCACTCAGGGGACCTTGAAACGTATAGAAATTTAGAAATTGGGGTACCTTAATTTTTTTCGGAAAGCAATACTTTCCTTACCTATGGTAATAGGGCAAGGAAAGTAAAAAGTAACATTTTTTGTAAATTCGATAACTTGTTTATTTTGGCATAAATCGCGAAAAACGCATATTAGAACAAAGCCAATGATATACTGAATGTATTAGAAGAAAAACTCCAATGGAACATTCG
Organism: Nilaparvata lugens; assembly: GCF_014356525.2. Taxonomy (NCBI): domain Eukaryota; kingdom Metazoa; phylum Arthropoda; class Insecta; order Hemiptera; family Delphacidae; genus Nilaparvata; species Nilaparvata lugens. Next base: position 19,838,615 of record NC_052505.1, read on the forward strand.
AAACCGTTTATGATCTGGAAAGAAAACGGAGTTTAGCACTTCAATAACCCACAACTCGCTTATTAGACCACTTAAAAATTTCAGTTGCCACTTTTTCTCACTCTTATGATGATCTTAGCAATTATATTGAAAAATATTATCCAATTCAAAAAAAAGTGTACCGATCAGCCTTAAATAAGCTACGTATGTGAAAGATAACTTTAATATAATTTCCACCGTTATGTGGTCTGTGGTGAATAGGAAAATCAAAAGACAATACAAATAGACTTAGCATCGTTTAATGCACCACAAAATTGTGTATGTAACGTACTTTTAACTAGAAATTGTTTTCAACTTTGAACTCTTCTTTATTTACCTATGAAAATGATTAAATAATAGCCTACTTGAGAAATTCAGTTCCCATGTATATGAAAATTTTTATTTTTGAGAAAATTTCGGGGGGGGGGGTTCCAACCCCTGTGACCCACCCCCTGGGTACGGCCTTGATAGCTACGTATGTGAAAGATAACTTTAATATAATTTCCACCGTTATGTGGTCTGTGGTGAATAGGAAAATCAAAAGACAATACAAATAGACTTAGCATCGTTTAATGCACCACAAAATTGTGTATGTAACGTACTTTTAACTAGAAATTGTTTTCAACTTTGAACTCTTCTTTATTTACCTATGAAAATGATTAAATAATAGCCTACTTGAGAAATTCAGTTCCCATGTATATGAAAATTTTTATTTTTGAGAAAATTTCGGAGGGGGTTCCAACCCCTGTGACCCACCCCCTGGGTACGGCCTTGATTTTCAAGGTAAAGTAAGATAATAGTACATTTTTTTTCTTTTCAGACCCATAATCTTGTTTTCTCGTGCTAGATTCCGCAAAATTTTATACGCTAGTATGGTTTAAGTGGATGTCAACAATATCTTTTGGATGCATGGGTGTGGCTGTGCACATGGTTTGGGGCGAGAGTTACGGTATTTTGTTATTATTTATATAAGAAGTTCTGATCATATTTTGATTCAATCGTTGTTATTTCAATTTTGCATTTATCAAGTTTTTTTCTCTTTTTCAACTAGATTACAAGTTTTTGTACTCATTGTATTTTTTTGTCATTTTCTTCTTTTTCTTATACATTAATTTTCCTATTAATATTTTTCTTATTATTATCAATAATATTATAACTATTTTTTCCTTTTTTTTTATCTCAATATTGTATTGTACAAATATGTAAAGGAGACAGATTTGGGGTGACCCCCGTTGTCTCCATTTATGAATGAATGAATAAATAAATAAATGAATAATTCTAAATAATAATTTGTTTTAATTTTTGTTATATTAAAAAACCTAAACGACCTGAAAACCCACTATAGTTCTCTCTTCTCCCACCATATTGATTACAGAGTGAATACAACATGAATATTCAGTACCTTTGGAAAGGTTTTCAATAACTTGTACGATACAAGATATTGGATTATAATGAGTTTGTTTGTGAGACACCGTAATATAACGAACTCAAAAGCAGATGTTGTTATACTACAACGATATACTGCATAAATGTCTACTCCTACTTTACTTCAGCTTTTGAGAAGTTTCCTGAACAGATAAACCACTATAGTGAGGTCCACGTTATAATGGCAGTGAAGGAAGATAGGAGAACAACGTTGCCGAACCTCTTGTCTTGTCAATGCTTTCTACAGATAGTAGTTCATACAGGTTTACTGATGTTATATATTAACTGTTCACTCTTGTTTAAAATAGTCAATTATATTTAATTAAGCAAATAATTATATTTTTCAATAATCTCATAATGAATTTTCATAATTAAGATGAAATATTTTGTTAATTGATTATTAATTCTACACGATTAAAAGACAAACTGACAACAGAGTAAAACGAGAAAGAGATAGTACTATCTGCTTTGTTGAATGATAGACAAGGATATAGTGAGGCTCACATTATAATGGAAGTGGAGAAAGATAGAAGATCAACGTTGCCGATCCTCGTCTTGTCAATGCCTTCTATAGACAATAGCTGATATAGGTTTATTGATGTAATATTAACTGTTCCTTCTCATTCAAAATAAAATATATCTTATTAAGCAAGAAATTATATTTTTCAATAATTTCATAAATAAGATGAAATATTTTGTTAATTAATTATTAATTCTACACGATTAAAAGACAATCTGGCAACAGAGTAAAGCGAGATAGAAAGCGCTATCCGCTTTGTTGAATGATAGACAAGGATAGCAATACCATTGCTAATCAAACACTGCCATTATAACGTGGATCCCACTATAGCATAGACAATTCAATTTATTAGCCATCAAATTACAAATCAAGTAGACAAAATGCAATGAAGATATAGTTTGTTTTTTTTTTGCTGAGGGTGATGCCCACATGAGCTCTAGGCTTGTGCGTGAGCTTGTGCGAGGCGGATCATAATGAGAGATGAATGACTTTAGGTGGGTTCCGAACCACTGGGAAGCGATTTTACAACTCATGAATCATATTCAGAGGAGTTAGCTCAAGCGGTCCAAGAATCGTATATAGATATAGCTATATACTATCCTTGCAAGCGGTCACCCATCCAACGAGAGTAGAAGGCGCATGATTCCAAACTTTAATCGACAGCTTATCAGCGCGAACACTGACTCAAAAACCACCATCTCTTCGAATTTGCACCGAAAAATTAGGTACCTTACAGACTATGATGAAATTTGAGAAGCCCATATAATCAATCTTAGATGAGAAACCTTGAAGTATGAAAAAATGCTTCTTGAAAATTTTCTAAAATCTTGGACAGTTCAGTTCACAGCATTGAGGTCACTGGACCTTGTTAGGAGAGAAAACAGACCAGGCTTCACCACGGTCAATCAGTTCCTAATTACAAGCCAAGGAGACGGATCAATTCGAGTTCACTGTTGAGTAGTCATTGTTGGCAGTTTTTTCAATTCGTCTTCCTTAAAATAAAATTGTTGATCCAAGGCCAGAAAAAAAAAGATGTGCAACAATCCGTCCCAAATAATAAATTAGGTGGATTGTTGCACATCTTTTTTTGTGCAACAATCCACCTAATTTATTATTTGGGACGGATTGTTGCAAAAACTGCATCGCTTTCTTTCTTCAGCCTTGATTGATATCATGTCTCTTAAATTTCATAATATGGCTTCTTATTCTTTCTCGACGTTTCTACTCGTAATTATGATGCTTCTACTTCCTGATGAACTCGTATAGGTATTATCATAGAGAAAAAATAGCGTAAGTAGATATCCCATGGTATAGGGCGTTTATGTCGCAACTTTTACTGTTACGGATTGTTGCAAAAACTGCATCGCTTTATTACTTTAGCCGTGATTGATGTCGTGTTTCTTAAATTTTATAGTATGGCCTCTAATTCTTTCTCGACGTTTCTACTCGTAATTATGATGCTTCTACTTCCTGATAAACTCGTACAGGTATTATCATAGAGAAAAAATAGCGTAAGTAGATATCCCATAGTATAGGGCGTTTATGTCGCAACTTTTACTGTTATCTCAAGCCGATTACTGACGATTACTATCGATTTTTACTGTTTTGGCCGGGTGAGAGTGTACGAATGGTACAATATGAGAGACTACCAGCGTCACATAGCTTCACAGTAAAGAAATACGTGGACTATCGGCTTGAGATAACAGTAAAATTTGCGACATAAACGCCCTATACCATGGGATATCTACTTACGTTATTTTTTCTCTATGGTATTATGTTAGAGCGTGGGGGTGGGGTATCTGCCGCTCTATGCACAATATCTCCTCGCAAATCACCCCCCCCCCTCATCAATCCACTGACCAGCAGGACAGTGTAAATGGTTTAGCCCACCAATAGTATAATATTAGTAGCCTAATCTCTGAGAGATAACAAAATTCACTATTATTTGTAGAGTTTATCAAACTGTACAGTATGTACAGTATCTATACCAAATTTTGTGGATTATACATAAATTAATTTAAATAACTTGTGATCAATAATATTGTTTGTATTAGTAGCCTATTCTCAGTGGACATAACAGAATTCACTTTTATTTAGAGAATTTATCAAACTGTACAGTATATATCAAATTTTGTGAATAATAGACTCATAGACTCTAAGATTAGTAGAAAAACTAAACTAGAAATAAAAACCTGGACATACAGTAACTTCGTCTTCCATATCGACGTATATGAATCTTTGGATTTCTGCTCAAATACTACTGTTTGCAAGGCCAATTCTTTTAGATACATTTGTTGAATGTGGACTCGCTTACAATTTTTGCACATTTTTTTCTACTATCTTCTCAAATACTTCCTTTTTCTTCTCCTCTTTACCCTTTCATCCCTTACATTTATACCCTCTACCTGCCTATTACATGAGAAACGATAGTTGGCTAGGTATTTTTCCTTCTTTCTTTCTTTTCAGCACACCCCACCATGAAGCCTGTTTGTGTATTTCATTACAAATTTATTTTTGATTGTGAGGAGGAGGAGGAGGAGAAGAAGGAGGAGGAGGAGAAGAAGGAGGAGGAGGGGGGGAAGAGGAGGAGGTGGAGGGAGAGGAGGAGGAGGAGGAGGAGAGTGAGGAGGAGAAGGAGGAGGAGGAGGAGGGTGAGGAGGAGGGGGAGGAAGAGGTGGCTAATTTTATGGAGGTTGAAGAGAACATATAAACTATAGAATGCTAAATACTTACTGAGCAAAGAGCAATCATGGATGACACATTGCTTTACTACGAATTATACGGTAAAGGTTTTCCAAGGGGCCGAGGTTCCACTACGAATTAGAGGATTGAGAATTATCGAGATTCTACTGTAGAACAATTATTTAATAAAAGAGTCAAGAACAAAAATCGATATAAATAAAAAGCGAGCCTCAAATTTTGACATTCAATAACTTTTTTATGTGTGCACCGAATTTGATGATTTTTTAGTTGTGTTCGTTATGTTCAGGACCAGGTCTATGGCCTAACAAATTTACAATTCGACTTCAGGACTCTTTTCTACGGTCCTTCAAAATTTACATATAATCCTTATGGGAGAAGATTTGTGAGCTGGCTACTCAGAAATAAAAATCAGCTGTTTTAATCATTGCGTCATACAACAGCCGTCGGTAGATAGTAGACGTGAGTGTGTGCTGCTCCATAACCGCACATGTATTCTATTCTAAACGCCCCGACTAAAAACAAAATTACTATTCTGTGTGTAACCATCCAGCAGTGCGGCCTCAGGTTAAATACTTACATGCTCTAAAGACATTGCTTTGTTTCGAAAAGTTGTGCTGTCTTCTATGTTCAGAATTAATTGATTTTTAGTAAATTATTTATTTTGCAGTTGGAAAATTATCTAAATAAAATACCGCATCGCTCCTCCTCAGGTGTGCATCCAGCTAAAGTTTGTCATGAGATACATTAAACTATTTGGCGGTACGAAGTCGCCGGACCAGCTAGTATTATAATAAAAAGAAACTCCATATAAATTAATTTACATAAATTTTTACTGTGCTCATCTAACATAATTCAAGTTTTACATTAATATTTACAGTTTATTCATGTTCAGTGCTATTTTGTTTTGTACCACTATGGGTTTTGTTAGACTCAGTGGGAATTGTCATATTACATAAATAAATGAATAAATAGAGGAAAACACTCACTTTTCTCTACAGTGCTACTAAAATTATAAAAGTTATAGAGTAGCCTAGGTAACTTTTTTGTTTTATTAAAATAAAAATTAACAACTGGTTCTAACTCATTAGATCCATTATCATTTTTTTTAAATAAATAGTTGGCTCATATTCTTGGCGATACCGTCTACAAATTCTCTTTTCTCTATTGAGTCCAAAATTTCCTGATCCAGTAAAGAATCGAGCAAAACTTTTGCTACAAGCTCACCAAATTCTTCAAAAACTTCTCAATGTTGTAGAAAAGTGAAACTATTAAAAAACACATTCTCTTCAAGCGCAAACTCAAAAAACTGTTCTCATATTAGGCCTACAAAGTACAAATTTGATTCGTAAGAATTTAAAATATTAAGAACATGAATATTAATTTCAAAAAACTGTTCTTATATTAGGCCTACAACTTACAAATTTGATTCATAATAATTTAAAATAATAAGAGCATGAATATTAATTTGGAAAAATATGTGCCGGTTGCTCAAAAGCCGGTTAAATGTTAATCGTGATTAATTTCACGAGAAGCCTTCTTTTCGAAAAAGTTTTTCTGATTGATTCTCGTGAAATTGATCACGATTCAAATTTAACCGGCTTTTGTGCAACCGGGTCTGAATACCATAGAAACCTCAATAATTATTCAAAACTTTCTGATATGTATCTACCACTGTTGTAAGGAGTTTCATGTTAGAAAAATGAGTGTTGAAATTAGCCTACGATTGATGCGGTAAACGTTTGGAACTTACCGGTAGTTCACAATATCATAGGGTGATTCGTTATCAGTGATACGAGATCAGATACGGCCTCCCAAGGCGAATCAACAAACCCCTCAGATCCTGTGCAAGCCTACATTGTGAGTCCATTATCAGTTAATTAAATGAATATAACTTCACGACTCCACATAAAAAATAACAGAAAATTGAGTAAAACGCTTAACCGGTTCGTGTGTCTGACCAGACAGTAAAAGTTGCCCACCAGCTGACTGCTTCTGGCACGGGTAGACTGGACTGGCACACTTGACCACTTGACACTGGCGACAGAGCATTTTTATGGCTCATGCGCTTTCTCTTGATTCGTAAATTCATAGCCGCGCTAGCTTCAGTCTCGTCACATGAAATGCGAGCGGTCCCTTGGTCTCATAGATACAGCGCGAATTGGAGCGAGACACTATCCTTGATTTTGGATACGTTTAGAAATAATATGGATTAATTATGGGATATTATATAATATGGACTATGGGATATATTGTATAAGATATATATTAAGAGATATGGATACTAAACGTATCCATAATCAAAGACACTATTTTATCAGCTATTGATACTGATAATTTTTTTCTCTCCTTACATTTCCTGAATGTGCCTGTTAATGAATCATTGGAGCAATAAAGGAACTATTTTTAATCATTTATAATAAAATTTGACACTTTATTGTGACTTTTCCTTATTTTCGTGATTTATTGTGAATGATTAAATGAAAATTCATCCAGTTTCGTCAATAAATGTTTTAATAAAAAAGCCCATGTACGGTAACATTTGGTTTTTGAAGAATAACCATAAACATTATAACTATATCAACTAGCAACATTTTATAACAGAATAAAAACAACATAACCAGCATATAACTTTCGATACATATAGCTGACGAAACAATTAAAATATAAATAATATTTTTAATAGATTCTAAAAAGGATAGCATTAATCTCATTTGAAATCGTATCCAATAGGCTATGTCTGGACAATAGGATCGTGGAGAAAAATTACTAAGATTTATAGTGAATGGATTTCATTATATTAAATAATATCAAAGAATATCTGCAGTCTCCAGTTAATTATGCACGGTATAATTATATTACTTTGAAAACTAGGCATTTTTTACGTGGTCATTCTTATTATTTGTGCAACAGATGAATGTCCAACATTTTTATTTCTATTGTCTATGACAGATGCAGAGTAAATAACAAGATATCGACTTGATTGTTTTTCAATAAATTATTGATAAACATAACTTATCCTTTAAAAAAATCCTGTACCTTTTCAGGGCCGGATTCAGGTTCAATTGTTACAAATAGCAACCCCTGTCATAAGGCACATCATTTTACTCCTAATATTATGTTTGAAAAATATGTTTTTTACATGTTTTTATCCAAGCTTCAGTCAAAACGGGCTGATGGTAAAAGTTCAATATTTTATTATTATTATAGTTCAGTCTGATCTTACATGCTGTCACGTTATTCTTTATATTTAAATAACGATTAGCCTCCTGCTTGGCATCAGTCGGTAAAGCATGAGATTTGATATAATTATATAATTAGGTCGTGGTTTTCTAATAGTATTCAGTCTTAAAAAATCTTGATAGGCCTAGATATGGGCTTCTCCTATAACTCTTGTAATTCAATAAATAATAAATATATATAAATATGATACTTATACTATAGTGTTGAGGAATAAAAAATAAATTGCACACCATGAACGTTCATACATATATTACACAAATAATGCAAAAAATAAATCGAGGCAAGAAATATATAAAGAGCGATAAAACATATAATATAAAAATAGAACAATAATTGAAATCAGTAAAATATCACAGGCTAAATTTTATATTCTAGATTTATGGCACGAATCATTACCATGTGCCTTTATCTTAAAATCATATGCATTCTTTTGCATGTAGCTGCGATATGCGCTTGCTAATACTTGTCGACTTGGACAATTCAATTAAGAATATGTGCTTTAAGATCAGCTTGATAAATTAGCCTCTAATAATCCAAATATATATATATTAAAATCTCTAGTACTTAGTAGATTTCTTTGTATCGAATATATATTTTTATCTCAGGGTGCAAGATTCGGCACCTGACGGAATAAGTAGAGCCATTCATCTAGTGAATTAGAGCTATAATAAATTATCGCAAATTGTATTGCAAAAAATTAAATATCATATGCATATGTTTTAATAGCCTAGATTTTGTACTTCTTTGATTTAATAGAAATTTCTGAAATATTGATCTATATTTTTCTTTCAATGAAATACCTTTAATACTAATTTTACTTGCGCAAGTATTACTCTTATTAATTTCTCAATTTATAATAAAACCCTTTCGGCGAGCTAGCTTTGATCATCAGATTAATTCGAAGCACTAGGGCGCCCATCACTAATTCAAATTTAATCACTCACGTGTCGAAAATCTTCTTGTAAGCCGCCGATGTCGATCCAACTCCATGTGGTCCGGGAATATGGTAGCCGGAATCGTCTCCTCCGAGGGGTTATAAGTTTAATTCAAATGAAAATGACTTCTGCTTCACAATAGCATCACGAAGTCTTTTAAGAAATTTAATAATTTACTTTAACTTTAACTTTTACAAAATCATTAGTAAGGTACTACGCTCTAAAATATTTGGGGTCCTCTTATGGTGGCATTTGGCTGGCGAGTCTGGTTCTTCTTTTTCAAGTTTTACAGATCCTCTTTCCGACTTTCAAATTAGCATAAAATTTAAATATCTTAGTCCTCCGCCATTAGGTTCAAATAGATCTTACAAAAAAATGCCAAAATATTGCTTAGATTGTATGATTAATAATTTCTTTGCATTCGAGCCATATCGATAACATAGACTATACAAAGTTTTAACACAAAATCTATTACATTTATATAAATATATAGAAATATTTTTGAATTGGCCTACAGTTGCCGCCTATTAACTGCCGTTTTACTATTGGTGCATGCAAATTTTATTCGGTATTCATGCGCCTGGTAACTCTTATTTCCTGAATACATTAAATTATTTTTATTTGGTTTTTTATTTATGCTCTTTACATGCTAGTTAATATTCTATACATTAATATTAATTCCATGCTACCTAATAATTAGCCACGTGGACAGGTGTTTTTTCACATTGCACACCATCTGATTGCAATAAAGCTCTGCCAAGGGGTTTTGGTCAGATTCTACGTTCCTCGGTTTGATCGATCTCTAGGTCACCGATCCGTGAATACATGTACATAACCTCAATCTTCAAATATTTTATATAATAATCTATTTATGAGCAATAAACTTCCTTCAAATCCTTTTTAGGTTCTTGTACCATTTAGCCAGAACAAGCTGATGCTATCTAATCTTAGTTATTATCTATTTGGCGATATTAGCCAGTTACTTTATTTTCAGACCTATTACTGTTTCTGTTAGGGCTTTTTATCTGCCCAGATTTAATATTTTACACGCGCCCCTGGGTTTGAATTCAAAATATTTGAGAATCACAATGTTTTTAATGAAAACCCACCCTTCAATACATCGATATACACTATACTTTATTTATAAATTATACTCTCATACTTCTATCACAGATCGCAGACATATTTGCTGCATCTCCTTTATACCTTTATCAAATACAATAACAAATTCTCCTCCTCAACACACATAAAATATCATAAATATAAACTTCTAAACGCACTCCTCCTGACAACATTTAAAACATAGTAATTTTTAAATTCGCCGCTTGCAGGGCCGCCAATCTAACTACACACATTTCATAATTCTCATAAATGATTCCTTTTAGACAATAATTTCGATTCACAAAACTTCTGGGCTTATATCTTATAGTATTTCTTAGGTCTTAATATAAATAATTTTTTATACATCAGGTACAATACTTCTCCTTTGCTAATGGCTCTTTGGTTTTTTGGTAGCTTGTATTCACTTTAAGTCTTTTCAGGTAACAAACGTGGCATAATTAAAAGTAATAAATATAAAACATATAAATAAATATACCGACATTAATAAATATGATAAATAACAATAATAAATAACAATTTTGGGTTACCATACTTTTTCATAATCATATGTTTGCAGGCATTATATATTTGATTCAGGTGGCCTTGCCCAGCTGGTCACTGGTTCTACATAATTTGCTGTCGAATTTCATAATTATTAACCTAACTGCTGCATTTTTTTTTCTTTAAAGGTAATTTACAAATTTTAAATATACTATCCCCGCTTGTGTCCTTTTTTAGTGGATGTAGCTAATTTAATTACACATTTAAAAATTATTCTTTTTCTTATTGCAGGCTTCTAACGGCTGGAAGGAATTAAAACATTGGATTGTTGCCACGCGGTTCTATGCCAAGATTAAATTTATTAAGGAAGGTCAGTAATCGGTATGATAATAATGTTTTCCTTGATTTCTTATCATATTTATTTTAAATTCGATGATATTTCATGTAGAATTGTTGTGATTTACTTGCATCTCCTTGTATTCTGTTTGTAGTTGTTGCTGTAGGCCGTTCGGTTATCTGCTGTCCGGTTGTTGATTGTTGAGGCTGTCCTAATTGATAATTTTTTTTTCACCATGAATTTAAAGCCCTGGTATCTTGTGTATTCTTTCTTCAAATAACTCCTTGTTCCTTTAATAATAATTTCTTTTTCCAATCAATCTGTACTCTTAACTCATCCTTCCTTTCATTATCACTTAATATTCTTGATCTTGGTTCATTATAAATTAGTAGGCTCACAACAATAACTATTTTTATAATATTAACTTTCCATTCATCAATACTAGATTCTTTTAATAATAACAATATAATATTTTCCATCCTATCTACAACACAGTCTTTTATTAATATCACAGCCATTATAACAAACATTAAACACCATATCAAAACATTTATCATCATTTTAACAATATAATCACTCATCATATAATAACTATTTACTTCCTTTTTATTCACATTATTTCTTACTTCTTTCACTCTTCTTATACACTGTTTATCCTTCATCAACCTCCATAAATAGTCCACTTTATTATTATCCAGGCATGAATCAGTAGTAGTCCTAGTAGTAGCTCCGTTTTTATCCCATTTCCTTAGCCCATTCTTCCGGTCACATCGTTGATCATCTTCCTTAAAACGAATGTGCCGCGGATGCATGACGTTGGCTTCCTGTCCTCCATCCTGGTGACGATCCGGTATCCTCTTCGGGCGTTTAAAATGCGCATGCGGCTTCCATCGGCGCGCGCGGTTCCTCCGTTTCTTCCGCCTCCGGGCCTTGCGATGCATGTTCTCCCGAATGCCGTCCTCCTCGTCCTGATGTCGGCTGGGTGTCCTCGGGCGCCTCCGTCTCCGGGCCTTGCGGTGGTCGCTCCTCTTGTCCGGTAGTCCGTCCTCCCTGTTGTCGTCCTCTTGGTCCGGGTCCTTGGTCTGCTGTGGGGTCAAATGATGCGCGGGTGTGGTGTGCAGATACATGGTGGCGGTCTCTTGATGTGCGGACTGCTCTTCCTGCGGTGATGGGTCTTCGGCGGGAAACAATATACTTAAAATGGGTTGTTGCTTGCGGCTGGTTTTAATTGCATGGTGGGCGGCGGTTTTTGGTGGTGGTTTATCTGGTGTTGGCTTTTGTTCTCCTAATAATATTTTCGGTGGATCATTTCTAAAGGTGGTGTATGATGTTAAAATATCTGGATTTTCTTTGTTTGTTTCATTGGAGCTTGTAGGTGTTATATCGGGGGTATCATATAGTCCTGGTTTATTAGCTGTAGCTTTCTGTGTATCTGGTGGCGGGTTGTTGGGTGTTGGGTTCTGTGTTTTTTGGTGATTTGATCTGGACGCATGCTCTAATGTGTAGTTTGTACTTATTTGCTGAGGTGGCGGTTTATAATTTCGGTTGTAATTGTTTTGTGTGTGATTATTATGTGAGTTTAATCGATCACGGCCATCATAGTGATTCTTACGATTGCTCTGCTGGGCATAGTGGTTGGTTGTACGATTTTGAAATTTTTCATTATTCCAGTTACCATTTTGCCTGTGCTCATAGCGGCGTTCAAATTGAGGAGCAGATCGATAGCGATCATATGATACCGGTTCATAATTTTGGCTGTTATACTGATTAAATTTTGAGTTATGTAGATTTGGTGCGTATCTCTGGTCTGAACGGTGGTTTGATATTGCCATTGCAGACTGTATGCCATATAAATGATTTATCAGCTGCTTACAATCAGTAATGGGTTGTGTGGCGAGTGCCATTCTAACTTGATACGGTAGCTTCTTTAAAATAATACTTGCTAATGCCGATTCATTAATGGGCTCGCTCAATTGAGAATTTTTAAACTGTAGGGCAGTGACGAAAGTGGTACATGCACCGTCTAAGTTAGGGTTGAAATCGCATGATATAATGTCCGCTAGCACGTCCAACTGTTTACTTCTGCTCCAATACTGTTCCAGGAAGACAGCTACAAACTCATCCAATGATGTAAATTCATGGGCTCTACTCCGAAAGAACATCAGGGGTTCGCCAATCAATAAACTAGTCAAACGAAGACGCCAAAAATTCCAAGAGGTAGGTGCGAGAGTTTGTACTAATTTTATCTGATCAATGAATGGTTGAGGTTGCAAATGGCGATCAGTATTATCAAATTTTCCCAGTCCTTGTAATATACTATGTACGTTGAGGTTGTCTGTTTGAATCCCTTGAGGTCGTTGTTGAATATGATTTTCTAATGCTGTTATTTTTTCCTGTGTTATCTGCCATTGACTATTATGTGTAATTTTATTTGCGTTTATTTCTTGATTTAATTGAGTCAGAGTGGATTTTTGAATTAGTAGAGTTCCGTTTAAAGCTTTACAGGTTTCTGTATTTTGATTTATGCTACCTTGCAGTTGGTTCATTTTTGTGGACATATTAATCTGTTTATTTTGTATTTCTTTAATACTGTTAATATTTTTGTCAACTGTAGTTGTTAATGTTTGATTGGCAACGGTAATTTGTTTGTGGATTTCTTGGTGGCAATCGGCCTTAATGTTATTTGTTATATCCTGAACGGGTGTAGTGATTTGTGTGGTTAGGTTATCTATCCTTTCATTGAGTTCACATGTAACCGTATCCAACCTTTCCGATAATCCTGCCGTAACTTTATCCTGACTTTCTTTTTGTAGGGTTATCATTGCTTTTAATTCTTCCCTATGATTCTCTACTTTAGTTTCAATATTATCCAACCGTTGTTCTACTGATTTTATAGCGCCTGCGGTCTCTTTCATGCCCTGTTCCACTGTTTGTTTATTTTCCTCTTTTACTGTAGCAATCTCTTTTTTAATCTCCTGCATCATATTATCCATTGTTTTTTGTAACATAATATTGAAAGTACTGCTAGTTTGTTCCATTATTACCTTTTGAAGCGGATCTAACTCTGTGATTGAAAATATACTTTGTTTGCTCAGGTGTGACTCGGCCTCCGGCGATGCGGGTTCTGCAGGCTGCTCCTCGCCCCCTTCAAAGTTGATCTCTACTATCCGTTGATTCAATGGTGTGTCAGCGGCGTCGATTCGAGTGGATGATAGAGGTTGCAGACCTGGTGGATCGAAGACTATCGACCCGACGCTTCCTGGTTCCCTTTCTCGTGGCGTATTGGCATCTACCGTGGTGGGGTTTGATGTGCTTGGAGTCGACAAAGTGGGATCTGTGCAACCGCCGTACATATATGAAACTTCAGAGTTTGCGGGAGTGTGATTCATTATGTCAAATATGATAAATGCTAATTAAACAGTGATAAAAATGATAAGCGAAAATGCTTAAAAAAGAGACACAAACCGGGACTTACAGTGAAACAGTGATGTGTAAAGTGTTTGGATACTCATACACAAGGTATTTATACTTAAGTTTTTTATAATGCTCTAGCGCCCCCAATGTTTTGTTTTGATTTATTCTTGGCTAGTTTACAGGCTGTGACTTATTTTCCAACCGGCTTAAACACATAATATATTTTTGACTAGAAAGTAATAGCAGTTTAGGCTTGTAAAATATAATCTCTCTCTATAGACATGTATTTTTTTTTTTTTTTACAGTACTAATAATATAAAATTTTCTTTAAAACATATAATTTCTCTTTATTTAAAGCTATTGATTCCCCAAAAAGTAATACAAATTTCCCTTCGCCAGTTTTCCTCACAACTCGTATAAGTTATCTATAATTTTCAATATGGTTATTGACTTAATTTCAAATAATTATTCAATGAGCTTGGCTCTCATCATCAGCCCCACGTTGGGCGCCATGTCTTTATGTCACGTTATTCTTTATATTTAAATAACGATTAGCCTCCTGCTTGGCATCAGTCGGTAAAGCATGAGATTTGATATAATTATATAATTAGGTCGTGGTTTTCTAATAGTATTCAGTCTTAAAAAATCTTGATAGGCCTAGATATGGGCTTCTCCTATAACTCTTGTAATTCAATAAATAATAAATATATATAAATATGATACTTATACTATAGTGTTGAGGAATAAAAAATAAATTGCACACCATGAACGTTCATACATATATTACACAAATAATGCAAAAAATAAATCGAGGCAAGAAATATATAAAGAGCGATAAAACATATAATATAAAAATAGAACAATAATTGAAATCAGTAAAATATCACAGGCTAAATTTTATATTCTAGATTTATGGCACGAATCATTACCATGTGCCTTTATCTTAAAATCATATGCATTCTTTTGCATGTAGCTGCGATATGCGCTTGCTAATACTTGTCGACTTGGACAATTCAATTAAGAATATGTGCTTTAAGATCAGCTTGATAAATTAGCCTCTAATAATCCAAATATATATATATTAAAATCTCTAGTACTTAGTAGATTTCTTTGTATCGAATATATATTTTTATCTCAGGGTGCAAGATTCGGCACCTGACGGAATAAGTAGAGCCATTCATCTAGTGAATTAGAGCTATAATAAATTATCGCAAATTGTATTGCAAAAAAATTAAATATCATATGCATATGTTTTAATAGCCTAGATTTTGTACTTCTTTGATTTAATAGAAATTTCTGAAATATTGATCTATATTTTTCTTTCAATGAAATACCTTTAATACTAATTTTACTTGCGCAAGTATTACTCTTATTAATTTCTCAATTTATAATAAAACCCTTTCGGCGAGCTAGCTTTGATCATCAGATTAATTCGAAGCACTAGGGCGCCCATCACTAATTCAAATTTAATCACTCACGTGTCGAAAATCTTCTTGTAAGCCGCCGATGTCGATCCAACTCCATGTGGTCCGGGAATATGGTAGCCGGAATCGTCTCCTCCGAGGGGTTATAAGTTTAATTCAAATGAAAATGACTTCTGCTTCACAATAGCATCACGAAGTCTTTTAAGAAATTTAATAATTTACTTTAACTTTAACTTTTACAAAATCATTAGTAAGGTACTACGCTCTAAAATATTTGGGGTCCTCTTATGGTGGCATTTGGCTGGCGAGTCTGGTTCTTCTTTTTCAAGTTTTACAGATCCTCTTTCCGACTTTCAAATTAGCATAAAATTTAAATATCTTAGTCCTCCGCCATTAGGTTCAAATAGATCTTACAAAAAAATGCCAAAATATTGCTTAGATTGTATGATTAATAATTTCTTTGCATTCGAGCCATATCGATAACATAGACTATACAAAGTTTTAACACAAAATCTATTACATTTATATAAATATATAGAAATATTTTTGAATTGGCCTACAGTTGCCGCCTATTAACTGCCGTTTTACTATTGGTGCATGCAAATTTTATTCGGTATTCATGCGCCTGGTAACTCTTATTTCCTGAATACATTAAATTATTTTTATTTGGTTTTTTATTTATGCTCTTTACATGCTAGTTAATATTCTATACATTAATATAATTCCATGCTACCTAATAATTAGCCACGTGGACAGGTGTTTTTTCACATTGCACACCATCTGATTGCAATAAAGCTCTGCCAAGGGGTTTTGGTCAGATTCTACGTTCCTCGGTTTGATCGATCTCTAGGTCACCGATCCGTGAATACATGTACATAACCTCAATCTTCAAATATTTTATATAATAATCTATTTATGAGCAATAAACTTCCTTCAAATCCTTTTTAGGTTCTTGTACCATTTAGCCAGAACAAGCTGATGCTATCTAATCTTAGTTATTATCTATTTGGCGATATTAGCCAGTTACTTTATTTTCAGACCTATTACTGTTTCTGTTAGGGCTTTTTATCTGCCCAGATTTAATATTTTACAATGCATCTAACATAAGAAAAAATGGCGAATCGAGTGTTTTGAGTTGTGAGAGTTTATAGGTTGTATAAGAAAAATAAAGGTTTATTGATTCATCAAGGCATCTAAAGGTTTGAATTGAAACTACCGGTACCACACTAATACCGGGTGACCCAGAATAACGGGAACATTTGAAAACGCCATAAAACATTAGTGGGAAGGGCAAAAAAGGTTTTATTCAAACTAATGTAAAGTTCAAGACTGCCATTTGAGAAATATTTATAAAATCTATCACTTTTTGACAATTACTTCTTCAAGATGGCTTCCTCCTGCACGAATACACTCTTTAAATCTGTGTTGACGATTCCTGAACGATTGCTGCAACATTTCAGCTGGGATATTGTTAATTTCATTTTGAATTGTCGGTTATGATTCAACCACAGTTATTGGTCAAGTTGTGAAAAAGTTTGATTTGAGATAGCTCCACAAACAGAAAACCGTAGGTGGACAATCATGGGACCAGGAAACGCAGATGTTGCTGCGATCAATGAAGAATCGTTAACACAGATTTCAAGAGTGTATTGGTTCAGGAGAAAGCCATATTAAAGAAGTAATTGTCAAAAAGTTATAGGTGTTAATAATTCTCAAATGGCAAGTCTTGAATTTTACATTAGTTTGAATAAAACCATTTTTGCACTTCCCACTACGGTTTTATGACGTTTTAAAAAGTTCCCGTTATTCTGTGTCACTCTGTATATACAAGAAGGACTAAAACAATCTGCCTTGCTCTGTATACACAGTTCTCAGAATGTCCTGCAAATTATCACGATAACATATTGCTGAGGTATTTGAAACATTTAGAAATTTTGTTTTAGATTCGCAGAGCAGACGCATGCTAAACTTCCTCTTTTAATAACTTGGTTCTAGCAGTAAACACAAAAAGTATGGTGCCAAGTGTGTGAAACATTCCATAATATATTTCCTACAATAGGGATGCATAAATGATACCCTTAACCTCTAGTCCCGAAGCTACCCCAAATACTAGAAAACAAAAGTTTATCACAATATGGATGCATAAATTATACCCCTAACCTATAATCCCGAAGCTACCCCAAATTACTAGAAAACAAAAGTTTATCACAATATGGATGCATAAATGATATCCCTAACCTATAATCCCGAACCTACCCCAAATTACTAGAAAATAAAAGTTTATCACAATATGGACGCATAAATGATACCCCTAACCTTTAATCCTGAAGCTACCTCAATTACAAGAAAACAAAGGTTTATCACAATAGGGATGCATAAATGATACCCCTAATATCTAGTCCCGAAGTTACCCCAATTACTAGAAAACAAAGGTTTATCACAATATGGATACATAAATGATATACCTAACCTATTAGTCCCGAAGTTACTTCAATTCATAGAAAACAAAGTTAATGACTTTCCTTGAAATGCTTTATTAACATGTTCTTTCCTTCAAAGCCGCTCATGCAGTAATTACAAAAATACTTTTTCTTATGCTTGCGCTCGATATGTCTTAGTAGAGAGCTGCGAACGGTAAAACTCTTCCCACAAGTAATACAGATTAAACGATCATCTTTGAAATGGACTGAAAACAAGTGCTTTTTGACTGAAGCCTTTTGTGTGAATAGTTTATTACACAAAGCACAAGTATACTTGATACCCTCATGTACTTCTTGCATGTGCCTTGCCAACGAATTTGGTCGTCGAAACCTTTGCCTGCAAATTGAACAAACACGGGTTTCAGGGTTTTCTCGATATCTCCCAAAACCCTGATGTAAATATTTCACATGAACTCGTAATGAATCCATAGATCTGAACGTTTTATCGCACTCCCCGCAAGAATATTCATACTTTTTCACGTGGATCAAATTTCGATGCTTATAGAAATGGCAGAGATGTTTGTACCTTCTATCACATAGATTACATAAAATGTAGCTGCAGTTTTCTCCTTGATCGGATTGTATATGCTGTTTACAATGCTGTTGCATGACTTTCATTGATTGGTGCTTGAAAAAACAAACTTTACAAGTGTTTGAAACACCTTTGCTCTTAATTAATTTGCTATACTTTTCCGATTGCGGTGATGCGACATGCACTGATGAAGAGTCACCTTGGAGTTGGAGTTTATCTTTCTCAATATCCTCCAGCATTGAAGAGAACATTTCAGACACTGATTGGTCACCAATTCCAGCCTGTAGAAAATGCAATTAGAAATCACTTTTTGTGTAGTTGAGAAGTTGATATTGTGGTAATTATTCATATTGAATGAAAAAGACTAAGAAATTGTCAAAAAAACACTGATTTATTGATAATTAGAAAGACCGGTTTCGGTTATTACACCATTGTCAATCTCTGATAAACTGATCAACAGTTTAACAGAGATTGACAATGGTGTAATAACCGAAACCGGTCTTTCTAATTATCAATAAATCAGTGGTTTTTTGACAATTTCTTAGTCTTTTTCATTCAATTAGAAATAGTTATCTATCATGTGTGAATAGAAATATATTGTTTATCAGCTAAACAGTTTATCAGAGATTGACAATGGTGTAATAACCGAAACCGGTCTTTCTAATTATCAATAAATCAGTGGTTTTTTGACAATTTCTTAGTCTTTTTCATGCAATTAGAAATAGTTATCTATCATGTGTGAATAGAAATATATTGTTTATCAGCTAAACAGTTTATCAGAGATTGACAATGGTGTAATAACCGAAACCGGTCTTTCTAATTATCAATAAATCAGTGGTTTTTTTTTACAATTTCTTAGTCTTTTTCATGCAATTACAAATAGTTATCTATCATGTGTGAATAGAAATATATTGTTTTGGCATTTATACATATCGAGGTTGTAATTAATTAATATTACACTGTGGATGAACGAGTGAGGTGTAACTAATTTTCTATACATATCGTCTAAAGATTTATTAAGAATAAAATAAAAATTGAAGTATCAATGACACCAATTATGGAACATGTTGTGAGTAAAAATTAAAAAAAAAATTTACATGGGTTTTCATTTTTATTTCTTGATAATTATTAAGAGTAGCCCCAACAAAAAAGGTACTTCTAAAGAGATGTATTCGTTTTCGCAAACCTTTTGACGTGTTGTGATTGAAGTTTAATTGTAAAAAGTAAATTCGTATGGCTTTTGTTTGGTGGGGAGTCCCTTGCGGGAAGGTCCCACCGCCTAAATTTGGCAAACAAATACGAGGTAATTAAAATTAACCTTTTAATTTAAGCCATCAATGGGCCTCACGACTGTCATACTAGCCGGGACCGACAGTTTTACGTGCCCATCCGATAACACGGGAGTGATCTGGTTGAAAAACTTCTGGTATTGAGAGGGTTTGAACCCGGGAACTCTATGCTGCTACGCAAGCACTCTATCCACTAGACCACGGATCACTCCAGTTTAATTGTATAACATCAATACTATCGTATCCACTTTCTTGGTAAGAGCAAAGAGAAACAATAACGTAAGTAGATATCCCATGGTATAGGGCGTTTATGTTGCAACTTTTACAGTTAACTCAAACCAATTACTGTCAATTATTACTGTTTTGTTTAGGTGAGAGTGTATGAACGGCACAGTATGAGAGACTACGAGCGTCACACAGCTTCACGGGAAAGAACTACGTGGACTATCGGCTTGAGATAACAGTAAAAGTTGCGACATAAACGTTCTATACCATGGGATATCTACTTACGCTATTATTTCTCTATGGTAAGGGCTTCTCGTATTTACATAAACAATAAAAATCAAGTTTTCACTTGAAAATGACATTATCGAAACATGTTGTGGGAAATCAATTAAAGTTGAAAACATTATACTTTGATTTAAAATTTTTATGTAATAAAGCCTACCGTATTTTTCTGAGGGTGTTGCCCCCTTAAGCTTCAGACTCATGTGTGGGTAATGGGAAGGCTAGCATTATTTATGCATTTTGGTTATTCTATAAAGTAAAAAAGTATGCAATTAATACTAAATAGAAAGTGTGTGAAATATAACACATCATCACTTACATTTTCAAGGAGTGCAGATTCCGATATCTCTTCTTGTTCTTCTTCATCATCATCTTCAAATTCCATGTCACTGATAAGGACTTCTGTTTTCACTTTTATGTCAATTCCATCCATAGTTTCTTCCTGTCAGAAGAATTGAAATGGATAAAATAGTTCCTTAGGGTTAAGTATGGTATGGTACCCACTCAGCAAATTCCCAGTTAAGGTCTCCGCTCGACAAAAATAGGCGCGATGGCCAACTTTGGCCAGCGCTGGCAAACCACCGATCCACACTCTAAGGCGCTGATCGCATTGGGACAACGTGTGGATCCGGAAAAGATATTGATCTGGATCCACCATAATGACTATGATCACATAATAAGACTTGACGTCTGTAATTCAGGCAAATATTTCAGAATTTGAAATTTATGCTGTTTTTAGCCCGTTACTTACTTTTTATTACTGACAATGTCTTATGCATTTTTATGTTTTTGGAAAATAAAATTTATTCTATTCTAGAACGCTTCAAGAGGTCACTGCGAGCGAAGGCGTATTTTATAAAAAGGCTGTCTTGCCTTGGAAATGTATTTTGCGACCAAGGTGAGATATTTTTTATGAACTTTTGACAATTCAATGAGGTTGACAGATAGATTTGCATTCAACCCGCCATGTGCTTCCGTCTTCATAAGTGAAAAACTATCTTTCTAATTATCAATAAAGACTGTGATTTTTGACAATTTTCTTAGTCTTCTTATTTAATTTTAATATTCATAAGTGAAGTTTAAACTGTGGTTCAATCAATGCTAGTCAATTGGCACTTGTTTAATAACACACCGAATAGCCTATTCTTTCATTGTACATATGCTTTCAGCTACTGACGGCGGTACAGTATTAATAGGTGCCTCATAAAAAGAAAGCCATTGTTTCATATGGCAGCCTGTGGCCATCTCGCTATGCACTACAGTACGCGCCCCGCAGCTTCGCCTCTGTGACTTTGAAACGGCGTAAAGGCAAGGTATGTTTTGCGAGGTAATATTTACGGCTTTTCAAAAATATCAGGCTGCAGAGATCCTAGACGGAAGAAGCTCCCTACACACAGATTCTTCATGAATGAGAGTTGCAACGTTTCACCAACAATGGATAGAGCATATCAAACAAGTGTCAACTGATGGCTCTGTTGTGCTGACGTAACACCAAAATGTTCCTTTTGAGAAGATACAAAAGAGCATTTGCTGCTTATGGAAAGATACATTTTCAAAAATGTTCAATGTTTTTTGTACAGGTCATATTGTAGACTAGTGGGTAGTGGCTCTCCGCCGATAGACAAAGCTACAGAACCTAGATTGTACCTATAGTGATTATCTGGACTCGTCAGGCATAAAGTGGAAAATAGCATTGAAGCCTAAATAGTTTTTTGACTAGCCTAAAGCCTTCTACTTTAATTTTAATTCAAGATTGAATAAGTACAAAGTCAAGATAATAAATACTTTAGGCCTACCTTCAAATGCCTATATCCTTATCTTAATCATAAAATAAAACACAATAATTATGTTTTTTTCTAGTTGAATGTTTTTACCAAACCCAGGGTCTCGATTATAATGACACAAAATTATTGTGTTCTTATGTTATCATGTAAAAATTCTACATCTTGATGTCTGGGTCGTTGACTGGGGGTGCCAGATAGACCGCGTCGTAGTCGTGTACACAGCCGGGTCATCCGGCAGGAAAAAGCGTCTCTTCGTCCAGTTCGTTGAGCGAGTACAAAGGCCGCTCAAGAAGTTGAGTTTTCAGGGCTTTCTCGAATCTCTCAAGTTCCATTTCCTGAACATCGGTGGGAAGTTTGTTGAAGATCTCTGAATACAGTTTTTAACTTATCTTCAAGGTTTTCATAATGTTATATGGGTTGAATAAAAGTTATCTCTACACTTAAGCTTATTTCTAATTTGAAATAAAACATGAAAAGTAAGCAGCTTACCTTCACAATACATTGATCATTTTGAGGGAAAATCAGTCGACTGTGTCCAAGCATTTTGTACAAATTTAGCAAGGAAGAATGATTTTCAGCTTGAAAAGACTACTTTATTCTTGGTTTTTAGAAACAATTTAAATTATAGACTACATAATAGATGATACAATAATAAAAATAACCAAATCAAAAATAAAAACAATGGAACATAACCTCAATCACATGCTGATAATGAGGCAGCTGTGTAACAAACTAAGCCGACGACAAACAATGATGATGAATATGAGACTACGACAATTTGAGACCTTTCGTTCCAGCTTGTCTCTGCACGCACACCACAGACTGTGACTTCTCTGGAAATGTAATCCAGTCTGTCATCCTTTATCCCATGAAGTGGGATTGGACATTCTCTACTAGAAATGTTGGGTTTATGCAGAAACGCAGAACTCTTGTTTAGTGTTAAAATACAGAATAAAAATTTTTGTCATAGTCATTCAATCTCAGCTGTTTTCCATGCATGAAATTAGACCGGTAAACAGCTTTTTGCAGAACAAATAAACATATGATTCTCATTACAGCATACTCTACTGTAATGAAACCATATGTTTTCTTTACAGTCGAGTATGTTTCCTAGCTCCGAAATAGGAACAGAGAAACTGCTACAAAAAAAAACACCTTCAGCACTCCAGGTGGATGTTTTGTCAACTTCTACAAAATTCCTGATTCGGAATTTGTAAACTAGGTTATGTTTATAGAATGCATGTAGTAACTTCAGCACAGGCAGGTAATGTTTTCTATTTCTCAATTATTCTTCTTCATATTATTAAGATAAAAAATAGTGTACGCTACTTGGACGTGAATGTCTTTTGCAGAGTTGGAATGAAATTTTAGTCTTGGCTAATGCCTCGACTAGAACATCATTCTCACCTGGAAAAGGCCCCTTCCCATACTTGTGACGTAAGATACTATTTCAGAGTAAGAGTTTTAATAATATTATGATAGCTGATTATTATATCTGCATGTGATACAGATATAGTAACCATAGCTTGAGCTTACTTACTTGTTACTACTTTTGTCTTCTCCGCAGTCTGCTTGACCGGGGAATCATCTCTTATAACCAAAGCATAAAACCAAATTCACCCAGAATTGACATATTTTGAATTTATTTATGCCAATATAAAAATATGGTTGAATACAAACAGAAAAGACAAGGGTGCTATTAGATGGGATACTCCTGCTAAAACTCATTGCTAATAATTATTTAAATAACTGGTTGTGTGGGGGGGACCTTGATGCCATGACACCTTGTCATTGTGACCATAACCTTGTAACCGTGAGGTCCTGATGATTTGATCGCATCAGATGTGAATATCGGGGACCGAGCTTCGCTCTTGAGTACAAAAGCATAAAAAATTTGTTATGCAAGAAGAAATTATAATAACATTCTTACAGAAATGTTCTATCTAATCACAGTGAATTGAGATTAATTCCCAGAGGAATGCAAAAATTTCCCTCACGAAGGCCCGGTTGCACAAAAGCCGGTTAAATGTTAATCCTGATTAATTTCACGTGAACCAAATCAGAGAAGACCATTTCAAAAAGATGGATCTACTGGAATTAATCAGGATAAAAAATAACCCAGCTTTTTTGCAACCGGCACTAAGTACCTGATTGATTAGAAAAGTTCAACAGCTGAGTCATAATTTTGACACAGTCCCACACACATGAACTCGCTCACTCACTTCCATCACCAACAGACGACGAAATAATTGTTATCAGCTGTTTTTCCAAGGATGAATAATAATTTTTCTTTTAATGACCTTCAGCGAGTTTTCCTGGGGATGAGACCTAGTGCAATCGAATCTCTATATTATAAACCTACTATGTTCTGAATTTCGTGAGAATCGTTAGAGCCGTTTTTGAGATCCGGTGAATACAAACATAATTTATAAACATCTAAACAGAATTTGCTCGTTTAACCGTATAGGATAAAATAGATTCTATCATCTGCCATGGTCATAATCATCATACTAGAATAAGACGTTTATGCACTGCCACCTTCTTTCTATGGCTCACTACCTTCTGGAGAAGTATGGGAGAGTTAAAAGGTTTGCTTTTTATTTAAAGAATTTTTCACATGAGTCAGCAGGGCGGGAAGCTCGCTCTCTGATTGGCTGATTATCAACTGCATAATTCCAGATTTCCAACTAAATCAGCCAATTGGAAAGCTTCAAGCTTCCTGCCCAGCCAACCTCTGACTCTCACTGCATGGGACTCAACTCAGATTTTTTCAGGGTTGGGGTAAAAGTTTGGTCAGTTTGTCTCGGCATCCGGTATCATCACCTGCAACATTCTCTACACTGGCCGTACGCATGCAGTGTGAGAGAGACATTCTCTCCCCTACATCCCTACCTCGCCAGCCACTCTTTCACCGTTCGAGGTTGAAGCTCATGTTACATTATAACTCGTATTGGTAGTCAGCTGGTTATTAGAATAGTAAACTAGTAGTTCTGTGAACAGTAGACCTCGCGCAGTTATAAACCACAGCCTCCTCTTATACTGTCAATCAGAGTAAATCCTGTCTGTATGTCGTGTCGGCTAGATATCGGTGTGAAAACGGCTAATGGCTGTTGGGGTTGGTGTATCAAAAATGCTTACATCAAAAGCTCTTTCAAGACATCATACTGGCAATAGGTCAACCCGAGTTGGAAATAGAGAAAGGTCGAGAGAGAATACTATGTCACTTTCAGTTATTAATTGCATGCAATTAATAGTCCACACGACAGCTGATTTTTTAGCAAGTTACATTGAGATATTTATTGCATGCAATTAATAATTCACTCAACAGCTTATTTATAATGTATAATCCTGTAGTCTGATTTTTATGGTAATATTGGCGTTCGTAGGAGACTCCTTTTCCTTTTGTATTATCCTTTAAATGCAAAATTTCAAAAAAACCTTATATATATACGTTGACGCGAAATTAAAAAAGGAACATACCTGTCAAATTTCATGGAAATCTATTTCCGCGTTTCGCCGTATATAAACATGAAGAGAAATGCTCTTTGAATCTTAGACCTCACTTCGCTCGGTGAAAAATGCTTTATGTGGCTTGTCCCTCCGCAAAGTAGACCCACGCCATGGGATGTTTTGTAAACCATTGCTATAGAATTATTCATAATCAATCAGCTGACAAGTGGATTATTCATTGCATGCATTACACAGATGTCTGGAGAAGCCTAGCAATGGCTTACAAAACATCCCATGGCGTGGGTTGCTTTTCGGGGATTAGCGTTTAGTCTGTGAGCACCTCAAGTCCTTGGTATGCAATGATTCATGCACTTTTTCTTGTATCACATTCTCTCTAGTCCAAGGACAGGGTTATTTTTGTCTGTCACTGGAAACATGTTAAATGAGATTAGGGAGATCAGTTTCAAATGGCAACTTTTTCGTAAAATCCAGAATCATTCAATTATTCCAAGAATGTTGTGATTGTTGTCCTTGAAATGCTGAGGCTACCAGCGCATTATGGGTGCCCAACCACTACCTCCGTAAACAAACCCGTAGTGCGTTCGAGTGACGTCAGCACAGGTAGGGCTCCTAGACCAATAGAAACTCTATAGTGAGGTCCACGTTATAATGACAGTATTTTTTCAACTTTGGTTTTGCTATCCTTGTCTATCATTTGACAAATCCGGTGGTACTACCCTTTTCTAGGTCCACAACGATGCCAATTATGTTTTTGACGGTGTAGAAATATAATTAATTAATGGAGAGAATCGGCATCGCTATTCTCCTATCTTTATCCACTGCCATTATAAAGTGGACCTCACTATAGCTGATATAAATCAGTTGAAATCAACGAATTTTTATTTGTGTAGGAGCACTACCAGTGCTGACGTCACACGAATGCACTACGGCTTTGTTAACGGAGGTAGTGGCCCAACTCAATTTTGACTGGCATAGCCACTGTCAAAAACAAAAATCTCTTATAAATAATGAAAATCACACTTACTTCCAAGAGAAGCTGGCAACAGAATTCTCTAGGCTATAGGAATTTTTCTCCGTAGGTTTAGTACAATCATTATATTTCCTCATAAATCTTATTTGTGCACTTGAATAGTGTATCTAGATTTAAGTCTGCCTTGTTCTTCTAATTCAATCAACCAATGCATCAGTATTCACATGAAGAATATAATACTAAAGTGAGGATCAAATTATAATGACGAAGAACAAATAGATAATTCACTGTCTAATATATCTATGATACTAATATATATCTTATGAGATATCAACGGTTCATCCTTGTTAAGAATGTAAATTATATTTAATCTATCGAGAAAATATAGTTTTTAATGACAAAAATTTTATAATTGAAATATTGTTAATTCATTAATTTCTAAATTGCTGAAAAACGATCTGGAAATGTTGCAGAAGGTAGAAAAGGACAGATGTATCTGCTTTGTGAAATGATAGAAACACTTTATATTGTTATAATGATCAACATTGTTATAATGTTGATCCAATACTGACATTAAAACGTAGACCTCATTATAGAACTATAGTGAGGTCCACGTTATAATAACTATTATTTGATGATCTTTGATGTTGCAATCCTTGTCTATCGTTCGACAAAGCAGGTAGTATTATACTTTTCTAGCTCCAAGACTAAGCCAAATCTGTTTTTGACGATGTAGAAATATAATTAATTAAGGCAGATAATAGGCAACGTTGTTCTTCCATCTCTATCCACTGTCATTATAACGTGGACCTCACTATAGTAAGCTCTCAGGACTAGAAAGCTTGCTTAATTAATAATAACTTTATATGTGATGAAAAAAGTTTTTTATGCTTCAACATTTGAGAGAATATGCAAGGCACCTTTCTAATTTGAAGATTGCTGATCTTGAAATCTTGCTGGTTTGTTTCACATTGACAATTCACATCAGCAAAAATGCCCCTATGATTTAGCACAGAAACAATCAACCATCATTATTATTTTCATTTTATTTGAGCATAACCAGCATAATAGTGTGATTGTTTTGCATAAACGAAAATGCACCTTTGCGCAGAAGTGAATGAAAACTTCTATGTTGGAGTGTAAATATCATATATTTACCAGAGGAACTTTGCTCGATTTTTCACTTCGTTAATAGTTGAAGTGTGATTAGGCTATAAATGATAGGCATATATGAGAACACTTCATAAAAAAACTTATCACATTTTATTGACAATTTCACATCGTTTTGGAAGGGACTGAATTTACATTGAAAAAGTATTTTTTATATATGGTACAAGTTCTCTCAGCACTTACATAAAAAACAATTAATTTGTGAATAATTACAGATTACTGAGTTTTGATAAGCCCATCTCAAGAGAATCAAACAGATACAATATGATGTATGATTGGAAATGGCTGAAGGTGAAATTCCTTAGCAATGAATTGAGCCGCGTGGCTAGAACCGCTGCGGCTGGTCCACATTAACCTTTTTTATAAATCGACAATGTCTATCCAGTATATACACTGGTCACAGACAGAAAAAAATTGAATTGAACCTTTAAATTCATAACATTCGGTGATTAATTCGATTTTCATGCTGTATTTAAATATTATGGCTGCAAATGAACTGAAAGTGTTTGCAACTATATTGCTTTGATGATTATACTCTGTCCAAATTGGCATGAGCTCTGAAGGATTAGGCCGATCCTCCTACTACTCACACAAACAAGCGCAGTCTCCTTTTGTGTGTGTGAGTGAAGGGACGGCCTGTCTACCTGTATACTATGTAGTATACATAAAGGTGCGTACAGATTTACGCGCCGCAAATATGAGCGATTCACTTTTAATCAGCTGATGCCAAGCTTTCTATATCTGTATCTTACCGTCTCTGTAAAAATACAGATATAGTCAGCTGATTAATAATAATAATAACTTTTATTCACTTCATTGTACAATTTTACAAAGCATAATAACATAAAAAATATCAAGTGCACTCCTCATTAGGCTAGGCCTGCGTAAAAAAAGTGATTAAAAGTGAATTGCTCATGTTCGCGGCGCATATATCTGTACGCACCTTAGTATATCAATGGCGCAGGTAGGCCGGGCGTGTGCGCCTGCGCGTGGGGGAGCGGGGGTCGGCTTAATCTTTCAGCGCTCATGCCAGTTTGGACAGAGTATAATATCTATTGAATGAATATAGGGTATGTGATCTAGCCGTGGCAGCTATAGTCATCGCTAAAGGGGTGTCTACATTAGTCAAGTTTCATGACGTTTGTGTGAAATGAATATATTTTGAAAAGCCAAGATTACAAGGACAGAAACTTGAATCCACTAAGTTTTACAAAATATAGTTTTGTTGATTCAAGTAGATGTTGAACGTGCTTGACTTTTAGATTCAACATGAATCTTGAAGGTACAATGTAACCTAAAAATGAATAAGATAGAACAGTTTTCAGTCAATGTAGGATGTAAATAAACAACCAAATAAAAGAGTATGAGGCAGATAAAGATTAAAAATTACAGATTTTTTACTTCATAGTTATTTACGTTTTAAAAACTTGAATTCAGTAAACACATTGAATGCGTATAAGTGCAAGTGAATGTCAGATGATGAATTAGCAGAAAACAAAATTTTAAATTGCCATTGAAACACGTTGCCTTGCATGTAGCTGCTTACATTTAACACAATCAGCAATTTCACGCATTCAGTGTGAGTGTTCTGCACGCTTGGTCATGCATAACCAAGCTTGCACTTGCTCATGTATACATTCAATGTAATCATACCCTAAACTTTTTAAAAATCGCCTATTCAACTCAAACGTTTAAAAACTTGAATTCAAGAAAACTAGACCAAATTCAATACAGTTTAAGGAATTGTACGCTTAGGCTTTAATTTGATTGTTATTTTCTACCTGATTTCTTCCAACTCGTTAGTCCCTCGTAATAGCCTGTGTGAAAGCCATTCATGTACCACGACATCAACATCTCAGACATTGCTTCTGATTCATCAACACCACAATTACTCAAAACATGTGGAGGTGGAGGTGGTGGATAACGCGGCAGAAAACCAGGTAGTCCCGATGGCGGATCACCCGGTGGTGGATGAAACGGTTGTTGCTGTGGTGGATGAAACGATTGTCCCGGTGGTGGATAAAACGATTGTCCCGGTGGAGGATGAAACGATTGTCCCGGTGGTGGATGAACCTGTTGTTGCTGTGGTGGATAAACCGTTTGTCCCGGTGGTGGAACGGCCTGCAGTCCTATCCTCAAGGGTTCAGCTATTTCCATGTCATCATTTAAATATTCTTCACTATTGGAGGCAATTTTAGATTGTTCTTGTCTGGCTTCCTCTCCATGGGACTCTAATAAATCATTGATGTACAATGTTTGTTCATCACCATAACCAAAGTACTTGATGACACACTTATTTTTTGATATTTCCAGTATTTCTGCTTCATATTCAAGTCCGTCGGTGTATATAGCACGACAAAAATCACCTTTCTTCCAACTCATATTATTGTTTTTTGAACGCACGTTTTGAGAACCGGTATTATACTTAACCTTAATCTTGTCTTTATCATTACTCACTGCTCTTTCAAACATATCCACTGGAGTATAATCATTATAAATGTCAACTTCTCGTGTCACTGCGTTGTTCATTTCATTAGAATTACGAACAAACAAATTTTTCATTTATTTAATTGAAAGATATTTTAACACAACACTTAGGTACTGAAAACGTTAGGTACCGTAATTTGAAAACGATGAAACAATTAGTGAAATGTCTAAACTCAAAGAGGAAATTTAAGATTCAATAAAATTATTACAATGCCGTACCACTAAAGCTCGATTATAATTATTGAATATAAAATAATTATTATCTAACAACATTTAGAAAAATAGGTTATTTACTGACTTCTGACTTGTTCCCTCCATCCATTCCATAGTTTTCATAAAAAAAAAACAGCTGTTGATTGTATGATGTCTCCTACTTCGAGAAGCTAAAACTCCAAATGAGGGACAGTCCTCA
Organism: Nilaparvata lugens; assembly: GCF_014356525.2. Lineage (NCBI taxonomy): Eukaryota > Metazoa > Arthropoda > Insecta > Hemiptera > Delphacidae > Nilaparvata > Nilaparvata lugens. The sequence goes on from NC_052505.1 coordinate 19,869,335, forward strand.
GCCAGCGCTCCAGTGGCTGTTTTGTCAACTACAATAATGAAGTTCCTGATTCAAAATTTTAAATGATCAAGGAATCGAGTAGAATACTCTAATATAGAGGGTAGAATCTTTCAATTTTTTATGTTTCGACAATAATTCATTAAAATCTGCATTATCTTAACCATTATTCTATTTCTAGCTATCCCTTAGAAAAAAGGAATTCTTTTTGGGATTTTCCCAATATTAGCTCTCTCTCTCAAAAGACCATTTTCAATTCACCTATCCTTGCTGCTTGAGGGGTACAGGCGTAATTAAATTTCTAGTTATTGTTTTTTACTGTCCATCTACTCTGTTTTAATATTCATTTTGTTCACGACGTTGTAGAGTTGTCATTGTCCATACTATGCCACACCATCAAATTAAAAAATCATTAAAGATAGAAGAACAGCGCTGCCTGTTCTCTGCCTCTATTAATTATATCTCTACATTGTCAAAAACATATTTGGCATCGTTGTGGAGCTAGAAAAGGCTAGTACCACCTGCTTTGTCGGATGATAGACAAGGATAGCAACATCAAAGTTAATCAAATACTGTCATTTTAACGTGGACCTTAATATAGCACACCCAGGGGAGTTGCTAGTCTCCTACTGGGCGCCTCCCCAGGTGGCGGATCGGGGAATGCCCATCAGATATGGTGGGTACTGGGGAAATAAAATACCCAGGGTGGACCAAAACTAGCAAACACAACTGCTGCCTTGCAGAGGGAGATCAATGGATACCCAAAGGCTAAGGGAACAAAACCCTGAAAGAAAATTGGCTGCTGCCTTGTAGCTCGGCATTGGATTGTCAAAGGCTAGGGAAGAAAACCCGAAAAAATTACCTGGTCCTCCAGGTTGGGGGTTGGGCGTGGGGCCGGCAACCCCTCCCCACAAAAAGCAATCAAGCAAAGAAACCAAACAATAAGCCTCGGATCAGGACTGGAATCACGGATAACACAAATGGAAACAAAAATAAAAGAAATTGGAAACGGAATCACATTTTAAATATAGCGTCATGGAATGTATGCACAATGTTGCAAGCAGGAAAGATGGCTGGGATTAGTAATGAAGTGAAGAGATGCAAGATGGATGTGGTGGCGCTGCAGGAGGTTAGATGGAAGGGCTCTGGAAGGATAGATAAGAAGGATTATAGTGTGTTGTATAGTGGCAATGAGGAACGAGCTGGTAGACATGGTACAGCCTTCATTATAAATGCAAAAGTAAGGCATCGACTTTTAGCTTTCTGGCCAGTCTCAGAGCGTATGTGCAAGATAAGAATAAAGGGACGTTTCAGGAATCTGACAATAATTTCTGCATATGCACCTACTGAAGAAGCCACCGATGAGGACAAAGATACATTCTATGAAAGTTTGGCTAGGGAATGCGCAAAAGCCCCAAAGTATGACATGTTGGTAGTGCTTGGCGACTTCAATGCAAAGGTTGGGAAGGAGCCATTTTTGAAAGGAGTGTCAGGGAAGCACACACTGCATGAAGAGACAAGTGAAAATGGAAGAAGACTTGCTGAATTGGCCGTGGAACAGGCACTCATGATTGCAAGCACAATGTTTAGGCACAAAAGAATACACATGGGTACATGGAAAATGCCTGGGTCAAACATTGTAAATCAAATTGACCATGTGCTTATCTCAAAAAGACATACCAGCTCTGTGGAGAACGTGAGAGTGCTTAGAGGACCAAACTGTGACTCTGATCACTACATGCTCAAAGCAACCATACTAGAAAAGCTAGCCTCAGGTGAAAGAAGGTTGGAAGAGAGGAGGACAAGATGGAATGTGGATAACTTCCATGATGATGGAAAGAAAGAGGAATTCCAAACAAGGCTGGAGGAGCAGATAGAGGTTGCTAGAGGGCAGGTGCAGAGGACTGACAATGTGGGAAATGTATGGTATATTATGAAGGATACCATAAAGAAGGTAGCTAAGGAAGTCATTGGGGAGAGAAGAGAAGGACGAAACATCGAGTGGTTCGATGATGAGTGTAGGGCTATTATTGAGCAGAAAAACCAATGCAGACTTGCAATGATTCAAAGAGAGACAAGACGGAAGGTTGAAGCATATAAAGAGAGTAGAAGAATAGCTAAGAGACTAATAAGAAGGAAAAAGAGAGAATATCTGAAGGAAAAGTTAACAAACATAGAGGAGCTCAACACAGCCAATGAAGCAAAGAAATTTTATCATGCAGTGAAAGTGATGAATAAGGGATTTCAGTCTAGGAGCATGGGATGTAAGGACAAGGAAGGAAATGTATTGGCTGAGGAGCAGGAAGTAATGGATAGATGGGCGGAGTATTTTGAGGAACTGACTATGAGTGAGGAGCTGGGTAGAGTGGAGGAATGGGTACCTAAGTACCACACGGCAGACGTGGAAGTTGTGAAACCTTCAGGTGAAGAAGTGAATGATGCAATCAAAATACTAAGATATGGGAAAGCATCAGGAGAGGACCAGCTAATTTCGGAGATATGGAGGCATGGTGGACGGTCTCTGGCTGAATGGATACATGAGCTGATTGGCCTGGTCTGGGATAGAGAAGAGATACCAAAGGATTGGGGGAAAGGCCTGGTGTGTCCTATATTCAAAAAAGGAGATAAGCAAGACTGTGGCAACTACAGGGGAATCACACTGCTGGACGTTGCATACAAGATTTTCTCCTCAGTACTGACCAGGAGGATTAGTGCTTATGCTGAGTCCATCATTGGAGAGTACCAATGTGGATTCAGGCCAGGCAGAGGAACAACAGACCAGATATTTGCACTTCGTCAGACCATGGAAAGATGCTATGAGTATGGAATAGACCTGCATATGTTATTCATAGACTTCAAACAGGCCTTTGACAGCATCAATAAAGTGAAGGTGCTAGACACAATGGAGGAGTATGGAATGCCCCGAAAACTGATAAGACTGGTGAAGGTGACACTCTCTCAAAGTGTAGGTATGGTGCTGATTAATGGAAAAATGAGTAGGGAATTCAGGGTGGACAGTGGAGTTAGACAGGGTGACACTCTCTCAGCGCTGCTCTTCAATCTGGTCCTGCAGAGAACATTAAAGAAGGTGGATATGACAGGAAGCATAATGTACAGAACTATTCAGGTGCATGCTTATGCAGACGACATAGTTATAGTTGCTAGGAGTGATCGGGCATTGAAAGAAACCTTTCTGGTGATTGAGGGAGAAGGACGACAGGTTGGTCTGAGAGTAAATGAAGGAAAAACAAAGTACATGAAGATGAAAAAGACAGCTGTAGAGAGACGACATCTGGGAAAGCTGGATATTGGCGAGTATTCCTTTGAAGAGGTTGAAAGGTTTAATTACCTTGGCGCAGAGGTCAACCAAGGGAATAGAATATCCCCAGAAATAAAAAGAAGAATAATGCTTGGCAACAAAGCATTTTTTGCCAATATGCAATTAATAAGATCGAGAGCTATTTCCAGAGAAACGAAAATGAAAATGTACAAAACCTTGATACGACCTGTCGTGACATATGGCTGCGAAACTTGGACTCTAAATGCAGCGGACACTCATGCATTGAGAGTATTTGAAAGAAAGGTGATAAGAAGAATCTATGGCCCTAGAAATGAAGGAGGGATTTGGAGGATCAGATATAATGAAGAGATCGAAATCCTACTCAAGAGGCAGAATATTGTCAGATTCGTGAAGTCAAGAAGAATAAGCTGGCTTGGGCATGTAGAGAGGATGCCACAGGAGAGAGCCCAGCAGAAGCTCATGCGAGAGGTCTTCTACAGTGCAAGAAGAAGAGGAAGGCCGAGAAGGAGCTGGCTGAGAGAAGTAGAGAACGACCTGCGTGTGATGGGAGTGATGCAGTGGAGAGTGTTAGCCCAGACAAGAAACGATTGGAGGCGAATTGTGGAGGAGGCGAAGGTTCTTCATGGACTGTAGCGCCGGCATAAGTAAGTAAGTTAGTATAGCACCTGAAACCGTATATATTGAAAAGTGAAACAAAAAAAAACCACAGCCTCGATTTTAATCTTTAATAGCTCAAATTGTTCGTTAGGATGTGTAGAAAAAACGCTATAAGTTTTCAGGGCGGGGAAAATTGAATTTAACCCTTTAAGGGTTAAAAAAGGGGTAAAAATGGGTAAAATAAAAAAAAGTTATAAAATTTCGAAAAAAAATGCGAAAATAATTAATTAAAGGCCCAAATTTTTTTGAAATATTAAAAATTAGTTAAATACCAATGTGAGATACAAAATGAGCCCAACGTAAGGGTTAAAAAGGGCACATTTATGGGCAACATTTGGTAACTTTCGTTATATTTCAATAAAATTTTTACTGCGTGTGTTTAAAAGGGCAGCGATTTGAAAAATGAATTGAAATGTTTGAAACTTATATATTCCATCATCCAAAACCCAAAGGGCAGCCCTTAAGGGCAAAATGTGTATGTAGCGTTAAATTATCATAAAAATTTATTTGAATGTTGTTTTAATGGGAAGCAACTTGAAGAATTAGAACAAAAATTTTATAAATCCAATTTTCCCTGCAATTTTATGGGTCAAAGGGCAACCCTTAAGGGCAAAAGTGCTAAAATGCATTCGATTTTCATGATTTTTTTTTTTTATTTTAAAGGGTACCGATATAAAAAATAATTTGAAACAATAATTAATGAAACCAAAGTACACTTTATTAATAAATAAAATATTTTTACAATTTTTTTAAATTGTTTAAAAAGTTACATTATTTAAAATATTCAAACAGTATTATCGTCTCCCATAGTAGTTGCTAATTGTTGTTCTAGAATGTCAGCGTTGTTGTTGAGGATTGGTTGTGGATTGTTTGTACAACCAAATTCTCTGCATTTTAAGCAAGCTGGTGAACAGTGTACACCTCCCTTTCTACACCCGCATCTGGATCCACATCCTGTCTCACAATTGCAAAATAAAGTTCTCAGTAGTTCATCAGGAGCTGCAGCTTTTTCCATTGGAATTGGAAGCAGTAAAGAGTTTTTCATTTCCCAACCCCATTGGGTAGGGTCTAGATTCTGTCCTAACCACGTTTGAACCTGTAAATATGTTCGCTTAAAATTTTGTAAGCAAGCATCTTCAGTTGGTATTAAAGATTCTAGTTTCAAGCTTCCTCTGATAGTATTTCTTATAACACCAGTTATATAAGAATGGCACCTGAAATCATTGATGGACTGAAACTGTGTACCATAGTAGGCTAAAACCATATATCTTCCTGCCTCAAAAATTTGTTCTTCAGTTCGATTTGGCAGTAAGAAAGTATTAGCATGATCAAACAGATATTCCGATGTTTCAAAAGTTTTAATAAAATTTTTTTTTGACGATTAAAATAGCTGCAAGTAGTGTCACACCCAGTAAAGGAATGTAACACTAACAGATATTTTGTAGCATTTGGATATTTTTGTACAAAACTTTTACTGCTATAAACTTTCGAGTCCACGGATCCTTGCGATGGTTTGTAGTAATAAATTTCCTTATCTTCTGCATGCAAACAATTTAATAAAATTAAAACATCAATGTCAGAGCATATTATTACAACTTTTCTATCAAATTTTGTACTAGCGAAAATTGCTGTTTTAACAATAAGCAAATCAGCATCAGATACTGCTTGCTCAACGTGTATATTTTTTCGATCAGTTTCTCTTTGAGCATTTCAATGAACTGTTGTTTATTTTTGCTGTTTAATAAGAAAAGGTCCCAACCTACCTCTAACTCTTTTTCTGGACTAATTTTATAAGCGTAAGCTTGTTTTTTTTTGCTTCTCCTTGCTCTTTCTGCAGATTTTGTACCATCCTCACTATAGCCATCAAATACAACAGCCACATGCTCTTTGTAATTGCGGCGTATATACCAGTAAAAATTATCACATATGTCAGCAAATTTTTCTTTTTTATTCACTTTCATTCGATGTAGCAGTAAACCACCATCTATTACATACGTGAAATCGTCTGGGTGTCCAAAGCTATCAAAGTCTAAGGGCTCCACAAGATCATATAATTTAGATTTTTCACTTTTTCGCATACCATCTTTATCGAAAAGTGCGACTGGATATGGAGCAAGTTCATACTGGAAATACTTAGCGAGATCTTCTGGAGAATCTTTTAATACCGATATACGCTGATACATTGCGTGGGAATGGATAGCTACCTCTGTACCAGCAATTTTTATTTTGCTGTCCATCATTGAAATGGATCTTACGTTATTTTTTCGGGACAAGGATAATTCCAAAAAGTTTTGTCCATCATACTGGACCATAGTTTCAACTCCAACTTCAAATGCTCTGTGAACATTAATCGTTTCATCTGCAACCACGCCACTGGACAAAGAAACTAACTCTTTATCAAATGGAAATGGATTATTTTCAGTGAAAAATTGTATTATCAATTTTACGTCAGCAGCATCTCTTTTTATACGAGAATCTGTTGAATCTGCGTGCTGATGTGAAGAGTCAAAACAAGTTCCAGTAAATTTTGCGAGTGAAGCAACCGTTAGAGCAGTATCGCATTTTCCTTCAATATGTTTGGCAACATTACTTTCTTCACAAGATGTTTTGAAAATGCCACCACCAACATGAATATCTCGCATTAAAGTCTGCTCGATCGTCTGGTCAGTAGGTATACCGGAAAAAAATTTCTTTGTACGTCTGCAGGTCCAGTACCCGTTAGCAATAAATTTATTATACTCACGTGGATTCATATTGTTTGGAAGTTCAGTCATATCTTGAAGATATAATTGTGCAGATTTTGCATAAGGGAAATGTCCAGCGGAATGGAAAAATGGAATCATGAGTTCCAATGTCTTCAAATGAAGATCCCAATTTCCTTGTTTCTCAGCGCTAATAAAATCGAATAAAATATTTACCATGTGATAATACGTGATCCATAGTTTTGCTGTTTTTCCGCGACTTTCGAGCTGAGTGAATTTCTCTTTCATAATTTTTGTAAATTTTTTAAAAATCTCGTGATTTGTAATGAAGTCAATATCCAATCTTGTTTCGTTATTTTCTCCACATTCGTGTAGCAATTGGTTTTCTTCAGTGTCAAAATCGGTCATTCTATAATCGTCGTTAAGATCTGCAAAGTCAGTATTCTCCCGCTCGATTTCATGGAAAATAATGTCTGCAAGAGCCAACTGTATTAAATAGTGTGCACGTACTGCTCTAGCGTAAGCTTTGCCTTTCAACATAAGCTCAACTGAATTCTCTGCGTAACATGTTATCATCGCTTCTTTTAACCCGCTACCAGCCATATTGTGATCGAAGACACCCAAAAAAGATAAAATTGTGTGAAAGCCACCCAATCTTATTATAACTTTTACGCCTTGGAACTCAAGTGGCAAAGCTTCTAAAATGGCCCTAGCTTTGTAGTACAGAGGCTGGTCAAAAGTGATAATGCAGGTTTGCATACCGTTAGCTTTCGCTATTTCATAAGATTTACGCATACTTGTAAAAAGTGTATGAACATCGGATGGAGGTGAGTAAATAAATGGCAAATAATCGACAAGTGAAATTTCATATTCGTACTCACTTGTTAGATTTTCCATAAAACCATTCCAACCTTCAAAATTCATATTGTTGTTATACTTTAGAAACATCCAAAAATTTCTAATGTTGGTATTTTCAGAAAATTTCAATGTCAATTCTTTATTAAGAATTTTTAATTTTAAATGTTTGTAACCGTCCTTAATATTAACAGATCTAGTTTCTAAGGGAATTTCAACTTTTTTAGCAACTTCTTCGGCCGTTGGTATTTTCCGCAAGCGTTCGATGGCTTCTCGAGGACGAACTTTTGATTTGGGTGTTATAATTAAAATACCTCCTAGGTTATGGAAAGTAGACTTTCCATCTAAAGTGTCGACATTAAAGTCCGCGTTGTCATATACGAACTGTAAAAAAGCACCATCATCAATATTAAGTTGTGCTTGCATACTTACAGAAGTTTCGTAGCGCCTAACTTCGTTGTAAGAGCAAGAATGGCCTAAAGAATGGAATAAGTTAATCATTTTCTTGGAACCTATTGTTCGATGCAGAGTAATTCCTACAGCCAAGTGTAAGGGAGAATAAAATGATCTAGGTCGACAAGCAGCTACAATCGAATGAGCTATAGCAGTTACTTTTGTAAAATATTGGTCTTTAATGCTCTTCTTAGGCTTTTTACTGTCATAAATAATATCTTCCAGGAAATTAATTAATTCAATGGGAATATCTTCATTTATATTGGCAAAAGCTGATTCTACTGGTTGATAATGTGTAGGGCCATTTTTATATACTCTATTTTTATCGTCTATAAGGTCTCTAAGTATGTTTTTTGCAGCTTTTAATATTTTTTTATTTATTTTTTTTTATTTATAATTAAATTTGTAAATCAATAGTTAGTTAATATATTTCGTAAATTATGTACAAATTTTTATTTATTTATGAAAAATATTGTTTTTGTAGTACAATGAAAATTTTTTAGGAACACGTGGACAGTAATGTACATAAATGTGTATAATTTGAAAAAGCAAGTACAAATTGCTGAAAATCTTACCTTATTAAGGCTCTAATAATAAAAATGTAGAATTCTTCGAAATATTTAGTTGTTTTTTATTAAAAGAATAATTATTTAATGCAAGCACATACAATTTCATACACAACAGAGAACGACTTGAAACACAACTATTTTTTATTATAAGTTACATAACCAAAACACGGTATTAACGAACCATGGTACAAAACCTTGAGTAAATTACTGCGTTTGAAATTTTTTTGTACCCTACTGCGCAAGTATCCAACAACAATAGAAATCCAGACTCCTCTCTAGCGAACACGTTCTATGATCGGCATCATAGCAGGGCGCCGAAGATAAAATACTTGTTTTTTTATAACGAAAGAGAAGTAAAAACAAAATTTTTATGTTGAAAATTTATTTATAAAAAAATTACTTGTCGTTAGTATTTTTGTTTTTCAATACAAGACTTCTCAGCTTAAAATTTATGGACAAAATTGGAGCAATTAAAATTTAATTTAGGGCTAAAAATGGCCATGTTATAAGATACGCGGGTCCTACACGGGGAAAAAAAGTTTCGGAAAACTCGTGGAAATGGCGGCAAACATATGTGTAATTTTATTGTATACTGAATACATTCCCCACTCTTATTTTCTCTGGAAAACTGTAACATTCGTTGAAAAAATGCACGTTTCGAATTACATAAAATTGTCTGGATCAAAAAGTGTACTTAGCAAGTACATCAAAATTTGTGTGAGTATGTGAAATTATATGTTTAAGCACCTCCTATTTGGATTTTCAGTTCGGAAATTTCCCTCGCTTTCCACAGGCCATTTTCTTCCGGCCAAAAAAAAAAATTTTTTTTTTTGGTCATAACTTTCCTTTGAAGAATGTTAGAGACCTCTAACTGGTCTCAAATTGAAGCAAATTTAAATATTTAAAAAAAAGGTCCTTACAATTTTTTGTGTACAAATTTCCATTTCTGAGAAAATTGGGGGTAAAGAGTGAAAAATGAGAGTTGTCAGTGACAGCGCCATCTTTGATGAACTGCAACTATTTTCCCAATAGCCGCAAAAAAAAAGCTGATTTTTTTCCAGTTTCAATTAGCTTTCTTTTAAGCCATTAAACTTCATTTTCTGACGTGTACTTTTCGATTTATTAAGAGAAAACCGTGGATTTGAGGGGTGAAAATTCAAATTTTCAAACCGCTGTAACTCCAAGGGAAAGCATTTTCAGGAAAAGTCGTAAGGAAGTTTTTTTCTTCAAATAATATGTAAAATACGATTCCGTTATTTTTTTTTATTTTCCGGTTATGGCTTACGGGGGGGGGTTACCGCCCCACGGGGGGGGAGAGTCCCCACCCTTAAAATATATAGCGAATACTTAAAACATACTAACAAAACATTTTAACTACAAAAAGTTTTAAATAAACCTGAGAAAATTTTATGCAAGGCCTAAAGCTTCAGGTGCTATACTAATGAGAATACTGCGTTAGGTCTACTGTTTACAGAACTACTAGTTACTCTTAAAAACTGTTATTTTGTTTTCTCCAAGATCGAAAACTCACTTATTTTGATAAACTCTGTCCACGTTTTTAAAAATTTATCCAGTTCCGTGATAATCGCTCCATCTGATAAAAATATTTCTGAACTATTTCAAAATTAATTAAGAATATTATAATTTCTACAGCAATATTTAGTTCATTTAATCATTTTTTATTCTACTCTCAATCACCTATTAAATTTGTTTTTAAAATGTGAGAATATTGATACTGATGGGCACCCATCATAAAAAATATTGAAACCCTACCTTATAGAAATAGACACGGCCAGACATCTGTGTAATGCATGCAATGAATAATCCACTTGTCAGCTGATTGATTATTAATAATATTCTAGTCTGATTGATCCTATCTTCAAAGTAGATGATATACATAGTGATATCAGAGTATGGAGGAATTCATTTTCTTTTCATATTACCTTAAAATGCAAAATTTCAAAAAAACCTTGTGTATACATCGACGCGCAGTTAAAAAAGGAATATTCCTGCCAAATCTCATAGAATTCTATCAACGAGTTTAGCCGTAATCGCGTTACCTACAGACAGACAAAAGAAAATCCGAGTTTAAACATAGACCTCACTAAGTTCGGTCAATAAAGTTTTAAAACTTCCAATTTCAAGGTTTTTGAGCTTGCAAAAACCCCTTATTTTTATTCATAGACAATAGATACAATGCAGGTAAAAACAACAGGCATTCGCCTAAAACTGCTTTAAATCTTGATTTGGAATACACAGTCTAGAGGTTATGTAAATTATAACTTAATTCACACACTATTTTGAGTCCAAAAATGTATGTACTACAATAATTTTGAATTTATCAGATTAATTAATTTCAAAATACAAATCCAAACAAAAATCTTCCTTCACAATCACAAAAAATATTAAAAATTTCACTCAAATCCACAAAAATTATACTCATGTTAAATTTTTTTTGTGAGGGTTTCCTCTGAGAATGGTTCAATCACAAGGTGAGTATAAAATAGAACCAAACTCCTTTAGTATTAGGATTCATTGGGTGTTCCAATCAAAACACAAAAATATTTATTATTTATTACCAATTTGTATCATTTAATAATACCAACACCATGATATTATGACAGTAATTATAGAATATTTTTTTAATGGTGGTTTATGTATGCTCAGTAAAGCTTCAAGTTCACAGTTTCTGATTAATATCCCTTATTAACATTTTTGAGGTATTTGTATTGTGACCGTCTTTATTTCAACATATTCCTTCAGCGAGTCTTCACCCCTGTAACATAAAGAGTTCATGCTTGTAAGTAAAGTATGAACAGACTCACACTTGTGAATGAAAACACAGATAAAACAAGCTGGATTAAAATCTATTCAAGGTCATGAAATTTGATCGTTTGGATCAATTTCCATGTAAAGATATCACATAAGAATATAATCCAATCTAAATCGAAATGTGCAGTGTACATCAAACCTAGAACCAACACACTCGTTTGGCCAGGAGAACATACACGCCATGCATAGCAAGCCCTGTGGTTGGGGCCCTTAGGTTAAACTTTTGTTAACTGAAGACACGGCTGCTTAAACTTTTGTTAACTGAAGACACGGCCGTTTAAACTTTTGTTAACTGAAGACACGGCCGCTTAAACTTTCATTAACTGAAGACGGCCGCTCAAACTTTCGTTAACTGAAGACACGGCCGCTTAAACTTTCGTTAACTGAAGACACGGCCGCTTAAACTTTCGTTTTCTGAAGACACGGCCGCTTAAACTTTTGTTAACTGAAGACACGGCCACTTAAACTTTCGTTAACTGAAGACACAGCCACTTAAACTTTCGTTAACTGAAGACGGCCGCTCAAACTTTCGTTAACTGAAGACACGGCCGCTTAAACTTTCGTTAACTGAAGACACGGCCGCTTAAACTTTTGTTAACTGAATACACGGCCGCTTAAACTTTCGTTAACTGAAGACACGGCCGCTTAAACTTTTGTTAACTGAATACACGGCCACTTAAACTTTCGTTAACTGAAGACACGGCCGCTTAAACTTTTGTTAACTGAAGACACGGCCGCTTAAACTTTCGTTAACTGAAGACACGGCCGCTTAAACTTTCGTTAACTGAAGACACGGCCACTCAAACTTTCGTTAACTGAAGACACGGCCGACGACTAACAACGAATACCTTTGCTTCTATTGGGAGTGATCACACATTAGCAGCTTGGTAGTGTAAACAATTCCATGAGAATTAATGCTATTCTTTTTCAGTCGTCGACTGCGGTAGCATATATATAAATAAATACATAATTTTATGGCCCAGCCGGCGCTTATATGAATAATAATAATAATAATAATATAATAATAATAATAATAATAATAATAATAATAATAATAATAATAATAATAATAATAATAATAATAATATAATAATAATAATTTACGACTCACACTGGCACACAAGGAATCTTCCTTTTGCCTGTGTTTTTGCCTCAACTACTGTACTTATGCATGTGAACATAAATTAAATCTTCATTTTATAACTATTATTTATAATATAAAGGATATCATTTCATTATTATATTCAATTAAATAAATGTATGTATCTTGGTTTAAGTGCAATAGCATAAACTTATATTTATTTTTTGTAAAGCTTTTTTGTATTTTGTTTTCGGCAAATAAATTCATTCATTCATTCATTCATTCAAATAATATCGTGTGACCTGGCTGGCTCAGGTCTGGTGTCATAGTTTTCAGGTCGCAACTGATCAATTTCAGGGCCACTGACATGACCTAACGACTGCTTTTTAGGCAGCCGGGACCGACGGTTTAACGTGTCCATCCGAAACAAGCCGGCGCTTGAATACAGTGACGTTCAACTAACTATAATAGTTGCAACGGGAATATAACACGCATGCCAACAAACAAAACTGTTTGAGATAATTTTTTTCAAATTAAATTATTCCATTCTCAGAAAACAAAAGACAAATACAATAATTGGAAATTTTCTTAAAACAAGAAGAAATTACGCCATACAATCAATAAGCCTCTATCTTGAGATAGATATTTTTTATTCAAATTATTGCATTCAAAACAAAAGACAAATACAATTGAAAGACCTTGTGCAAAAAAGAATAACACTTTTCACTTATCAAATGAAAAAGACTAAGAAATGGTCAACTTTTCACTTAGACTAGAGTCTGTTGCTTTACCATTTAACATAGAGATAGAATTTATACGTCAAATGGAAGTTTTATGTAATAAATATTTATAGAGAGTTGGAGCCTCGATATTAATATCGCCAATATTATATAGTTAATATTGGTTTATAGCCAATATTTATATGGTTATAAACACCCTTTATAAGAGATTCCACTGGGACACAAAGCAAATTTTCCAAGAAAATAATGCAACGATAGGCTATCCACTGAATTAGTAAAATACTTAGTAATATTACAGAGAAGTCCAAAAAAGTGTGTACAATAAGAACAAAATAAAATACAGCTATGAATATGCTGGGTATTGTAGTTCGATGTCTTGTCAACAAGTATAATATATTGTCTCATAAGGTATATGAGTGGCGGGCGAGAAAGCCACCACTCATTTTTACCACTTATTTTTTTAGTAAGATGGACAATTTTCTTTACAAAGAAGTGACGTGGAAGAGACAAAAGTCCGCACCAAGTCCGTTTCCAAGTCTTCCTGACGTCCGTTCAGTGTGAATTTATTCATTTATTCTTACAAAAATCAATTGAATTGTGCCTATACTGAGATCCACGTTATAATAGCAGTGAAGAAAGATAGGGGAACAGCATTGCCGATTCTCTGCCTTGCCTTCTATAAAAGAAAGCTGATACCGGTATATCTTATGTACGGTATATAAGAATATTCACTATTCATTCCTGTTAAAAATGATAAATTATATTTTATTTGTAAAGAAATATATTTTTTAATGATTAAATAGAACATTTTGATAATTGAGATTACGTTTGAAACTAGAAAAGGATAGAGCAATCTGCTCTGTTGAATGATAGACATAGATAGTAACACCAATGATAATTAAATACTTCCATTATAACGTGGATGAATATCGGATATAGCCTACTGTATATATTCTATTTTTTTTAATAAATTATATTTCTACGATATTGGAAAACGATTTGGCAACGTTGCAGAGCAAGAAGATGATAGCGCTATCTGCTTTGTCGAATGATAGCAAGATCAATGTTAATCAAATATTGCCATTATAACGTGAACCTCACTATAATTAACAGATGCCAGTGCGTCATCAGCAAGATATTCATTGTCAAATAGTGTATGCATTTTTTGAAACAATTGTATTTTTGGGTTTCAAATACTGATAATGGTACTGGCACTGGTACTGGTAATGTTAAATAGTGTCGGCCTATGCATTTTTTTGAACCCCTGGAGTTTAAACGAGAATAATGGAGAACTACTCACAACTCTCTGCCGGTTCCAGATTGTTTGAACCCGCCAAATGGAGCTTGCGGAACAACAGCATCGTAGCAGTTAACCCTGAAAGTAACGATTCAAATAAGGATAATTCAATTGCATGGCATCTGACATACATTAATTCAATTTTATCTCAATAATACAATTCAATCACATGATATGATAAGACAGTAAGAACAACAGCATAACATCATTTGACCCTGAAAATGACGATTCGAGTAAGGACAATGCAATTGCAATGGGCCATATGAATAAGAACAGAGCATATACTCATGAGCATGGGAATGGAGCATAAGGTTTTGCTCATGAGCATTAGGTAGAAGCATATAAGCATTTTGCTCACTTTTATATGAATAAGCTTTACCTCATGCTCCTGAACTCTGGAGCAAATGCGCTCACGTACTTTTAAGATTTTTCATCAGCTGATTCATCTTACTTTGTTTTTATAGTGAAAGGTTAGAATGAGCTACTCACGTAAGGGTTAAATATGCAAGTATAGATACCACTTGAGTTTGGTCGTATGCTCTGTTCTCTATCAATAAATTGAGTTTAAGGTTAGTTGAGTTCTGAATTTTGAAATAATAGCGTGAAAAAATGTCATCTCTATAATAATATTCAGCATAATCTTATAATCTCAATAGCCTTCTTATAATCGTCTACACTCTTATCTTCTTAAATGCCGATTTCCTATTCTGTGATGGCTATCTTTATATCGGATAGGTACCTATCTTTTGTAGGAATAATGGTGATATATATCATGGTTGAATCTAAAAAGAGTTTTATAGTCCTCAACTATTGGTTGTGATCATATCTGGTATAGTTTTCTCTTACTCACACAAATTAGTTGAGTCATTTTACAATGAGAAAAAGGTGAAAAGCTGCTCCAGACTGGACTCATCCTTTTTGAAGCATTTGCTTCAAAAGTTGAGCAAAAGCTCTAGTTTATTCATACAATTTTGAGTATAAGCTTTTACTTTTGAGAAAATGCTCAAACTATTTTTTTGATGTGCATGAACAAAAGGTTTTGCTCGCGTTTATTCATAGAATATGGAGCTCATATGCTCAATATTTTAGAAGTATAAGCAAATGCTCAACTTTATTCATATGGCCCAATAAGATATCATAGTGGATCACATAAGGCAGTTTGTATATTATATTCCGCCAGCAGTGAAAACCTTTGTAGTTTTTAAGATTCGCATTTAGGGTTGGACTGTCGTACTGCAACTTCATAATATAAATGAAAAAAAAAACAAAAACACTCATAACTTTAGTCATTTTCGTAATAAATGAGAAGATTACGATAGAAAATCCAGATGCAGACAGAAAAAACATTTTTTCAATAATTCGGATAGAAATGAAAGAGATTAAAGCTGCGTTTACACCAAAGTTGTCAACAAAATGTTTATTTTTCCGTCCTAAAAGAATCGAATAATTTCCGTCCTAAAGAATCCTAATAAACGGAACTTGACAAACACATAAATTCTATTAGATTGTTGATTCTATTAGATTCTATTAAATTCTATTATTCTATTG
Source organism: Nilaparvata lugens (assembly GCF_014356525.2). NCBI lineage: Eukaryota > Metazoa > Arthropoda > Insecta > Hemiptera > Delphacidae > Nilaparvata > Nilaparvata lugens. The sequence goes on from NC_052505.1 coordinate 19,885,367, forward strand.
GATTGATCATAACTTAGCAAACACGTGATGTGCATATATGTGTTTGTCAAGTTCCGTTTAATCTAATAAACAGAGAAATAAACAAATAAACGGAGAAATAAACATTTTGAGAACTTTGATGTAAACGCAGCTTTTAGTCAGTTCCAAATAATTTTGTAGGCGTACAAGGAAAATGCACTAAAAGTCCAATTTTCCCAAACTTTGATTTATCATTAGTTTCTAATTAATTCTATAAACTATGAATGTTTAATAATTTAAACTGAATTAGACTAATATGTTTATCAAACATATGAAGAGTATTTAATTTCTTGCAGTATGAAATTATTTTGTAAAAATCACTACGAGGAAATTATGATTGATTTTGGAAATAAATTGATTTCCTAAAAATTGTACTTTTATGGACTTTCCATGTATGCCCACGATTTATTCAAGTCGAACTATAGTTTTAATGCATTTAAGGCATCATCATCATCATCATCATCATCATCATCATCATCATCATCATCATCATCATCAGTAATCTTTATTGGTTAGACTGGAGAAATTTCAGATAAATTCAACAACATCTCTCTTTCAAGTGTGAATTTTATCAATAAAAAAACTACTAGAAAAAGTTTGCATAGAACTTTCTAAAAAAAGTATCAAGAGTTGACCTCTCTGAATTGTCGTCAGTTTTGGAGGATGAAGCCTCTTTGCTTGTGTAAAGGGATGAGATGACCTTCCATCGGGATTCGAACCCAAAATCAGGCACAGTAGTGATGTTCTCCTACTATGATGAATCCCCAAAGGGACTCAGAAAAATGTAGTGCTCTTCAAATGGAATTATAAGTTTTAATGCTCCAGACCACTAGACTAGGCCGACCAACATTATTCTCCTAATTATTATCATATTTTTAAAACAGTAAAAATTGATCATATTCAGGAAAAAACTCATTCCTCTAGTCTAGAATTTATCAGTTTTATAATAATATGTATTTGAATGACGTAACATCTCAGTTCAACTTTTGAGAATAATAATTGACCGAGCGAAGTGAGGTCTAAGATTCAAGTCGACGGTTTGGCATTTCTCTTAATGTTTGAATGTTTGTTTATATGTTTGTTTATATGTTGCGCATTTACGGCAAAACGCGGTAATGGATTTTCATGAAATTTGACAGATATGTTCCTTTTTTAATTGCGCGTCGACGTATATACAAGGCTTTTGGAAATTTTGCATTTCAAGGATAATATAAAAGGAAAAAGGAGCCTTCTTCATACGCCAATATTAGAGTAAAAATCAGACTATAGAATTATTCATCATAAATCAGCTGACAAGTGATTACACAGATGTGTGGAGAAGCCAGTCTATTGCTGTATTTCCATAAGGTCTATAGTTTCAATCAGGTACTTGTGGATGAGAATACTGCGTGAGGTCTACTGTTCACAGAACTACTAGTTATTATTGTAAAGAGCAATTTATTAGTTGTATAATAGTACGTATTAAAATTATGTAGCAGCTCAGTTCAACTTTTTATAATTAATTTTTTTTTTAAATTTTTCATAACATTACATTTCATCAAGTACATATTATTATATAATTACCTCTCTATAGTAAGGTCCACGTTATAATGACAGTATTTGATCAACTTTGGTTTTGCTATCCTTGTCTATCATTCGACAAAGCCGGTGGTACTATCCTTTTCCAGGTCCACAACGATGCCAAGTATGTTTTTGACAGTGTAGAAATATAATTAATTAATGCAGAGAATCTGCATCGCTATTCTTTTATCTTTATCCACTGCCATTATAACGTGGACCGTACTATAGCTATTTAGCTATTCGAGAGTTATACAGTTAAAAAAAATTACAGACAATAATTATTTTATGACTCTTTGATAATTCCAATGAACAAAGAGTCAACAACAGAAGTTCGAAAACAGATCAGTACAGATTGTCGGTTAACTTTTGTAGCATCCAAAAGTACTGTGCAAAGATAGATCACCTTAATTCGAGATTGTTATGCGATAAAAATATGGATACCTACCAAACAGAACCAGCTTGAACTGCCTGGGAGAAGATGATGGCTTTATTCAAATAACCTACTATTGTGACCCATTATATGATAATCTGCTCTGTTTCGCGTATTATACTCATGAACATCTGAATTCTGGATCACACCACTCGTTTTCACATGCATTACAACTTCATATACATACAAAGATGGCACAGTTAATAGACCAAGCTTTTTAAATAAAGGCCTACAAGAGTCTAACCTATTCTCTTTCTCTATACATCTGAGTGCCTTCTTTTGAATCTTAAACACTCTGTCCATATTTTGTTGAGATGAACTATACACCATAATGATAATCGATAGTTCAATAATATCTATCAAAGGGAATATATTCTACTACCATTTAGTTTTTGTTTGTAATAATATCCATCAATTTATATTGAAACACATCATCAAGTACCCTACCCGTTATTATTCCTTTTTCTTTTAAAACAAGACTTGTTTCAACTCATCTTTTTTATTTAGGAAAAATGGCTTTAGATGAGTTGGAACTAGTCGTGTTTTGGAAGAAAAAAATACAAAGAGTACGGTATTGAAGATTTATATCACGTTTTAATAATTTCAAAGTAGCCTTAAAAAAGAGAAGTGATAATTCATATTAATAATGAGTAAATAAGTTATTGAAAGAATAAATTGCTGGAATAATGATAATTCATTCAACTTTGTTCATTAACTCAATTATATCCAGGCATAATAGTATACAACAAAATTCACAGAAGAATTGATATCCAATAGCAATAGTTTAATCTATCTTTACATATCTCTGTGGGTTTATAATCACATTATTGACATAAATCAAATACTTACTATCCCTACTAGCAAATACAAATGATTTCACAATATACAATAATACAAATGATTCTACAAAATACAATTTTTCTAATGGTGTAATGAATCTATGCATATCAAATAAAGCAAAGTCGGCCTGAACCACACGTTGCCATATTGAACGTGTTCCGGCCATCTATCTATAGTAGGCTATGGCTGTAATGTGGGCCACAACTCGTATAATACAGAGTGGAGCAGATAGTACGAGTAGTTCTTTTTCATGAAGCTATGTGACGCTGATAGTCTCTCATACTGTGCCGTTCTTTCACTCTCACCCGGCCAAACAGTAATAATAGACAGTATAGTCGACAGTATTTGCTTGAATTAACAAAAAGTCGGCTTGAAATTTGGAACGTAAACGACCTATAACATTGAAATCTCCCTATGCTATATCTCCTCTATGATATTGGAACTTTTTTCCCCACACACAGACTTTGGGGAAATTTCACAAGTGTTGTATTAGTATATTTCGCACCTAGGGCCGAAAATGAGACTTTTCCGGCTCGAAATCGGTTTTCAAGTCCGAGGCCGTAGGCCGAGGACTTGAAAAGATTGAGAGCCGGAAACACATTTTTGCCCGTGGTGCGAACGCTATTTTTCAACGAAAAACGCCACAAGAAAATAAAACAATATGTATGAGAATAATTGTTTATTAGGCACTTCCGAAAGCAAAACTGGAAGGTCATACCAAATCTGAGGTAATCTGAATATCAGGAAATTGTATTTTTTATTCTGATTTGTCTAAATAACCTAAAAGATTATGTTCAATTATGTTTTAATGTGGGAGGTTGAGTTTATACATTTTTATTCTTTAAAATGACAATAAGATGATATTATTATTATACATTTTTTGATTCTTGAATAGTAAACACAAATAATGAAAAGTTTTTTGATCAGCTGTTTTAGAACACTTGAAATTTGGCCAATCGAAAGGTCAACGTCAACAATGCTTGTTGTCGTCGACTGTGGAAGTTTAGGTTAGAAGTTCTATCCTACTCTGAAAATCGAATTTGAACAGTTTATAATATATCTTATCTGTATTTCATTCATCCAAATAAAATGATAGTATCTTATTGCAAAATACTTTATTCAATTCTAGAAGCATAAACTGATTCCGTTTCATAAACTATTTTGGAACGTTCACGTTCACATCAAATCAGAATCAGCTGACTTCAATGATATTTTACAGCCCTAGGACCGTACAAATTTTACCGCCCTGGTCAGAAAACAATCACTTTCGACCTCCATATGACGCACGAAAACCAGCTTATCACATCCAAGTGGGGCGAAAATTATTTATTCATGTACTGTGAACTGAATTTGTGAATAAAATTTTGTTTGATTTGATTGATATAACTTACTTCTTCTTTAGCGATGCGCATGTTGTCGGTTACATTGGAAAATACAGTTGGTTGGACAAAGTATCCGACCGATCCAATTCGACTGCCGCCAGTCACCAGTTTTGCTCCCTCTTTTTTACCCGATTCAATCAGATCCAACACTTTGTTCAACATTTCCTCGTCGACCTGAAATGGTTTGCAAGCGAATGTACTTATTGTAATAAATGAATACATAAATACATAATGACGAATGAATAAACGAATAAATGAATAAATGAATAAAAGAATAAATGAATAAATGAATAAACGAATAAACGAATAAATGAATAATGAATAAATGAATAAATGAATAAATGAATAAATGAATAAATGAATAAATGAATAATGAATAAATGAATAATGAATAAATGAATAAATGAATAAATGAATAAATGAATAAATGAATAAATGAATAAATGAATAAATGAATAAATGAATAAATGAATAAAAGAATAAATGAATAAACGAATAAATAAATAAATAAAGATATCTTGTCTGAGCTGACATTCAATCAAATTCCAGTATTATAGCAAGACTGCATCAGTGTGGCATATACAGAGTGAGTCATATGTATGGGAATCCTTCAATAAGTTGGAGACTGTCGTATATATATAATAATGTAACTTTCAGGATGTTTTCAATAATCTTGCTAAAATAATCTATATTCATTGTTGACTGCCAACACAAGATTCAAGTTGAAACTAAAACTTCAATCAGCCGCCATTTTGGATACAAGTATCCTAGAACATTTTCTTTTGATGTCATCTTCCTAGTTTTGAAAAGGCATTTAAAATGATTTACCACACAATGGGTGTTTACATTTGAAATATTAGAGTTACAACCCCGCATTTCTTTAAAAACTAAAACTTTAATCAGCCGCCATTTTGGATACAAGTATCACAGAACATTTTTATCGAAGCCATCTTTATTTGTTTCAAAATGTTTTAAAAATGATGTACCATACAATGAGTGTTTACATTTGAAATATTCGACTTACAACCCCTAAGTCACCCCCTTATGAGGGGTTGAAATTCAGTTGTACGTCAAAAGGTGAAGTATTCAACTAATAACTTATCCTGAAAGTTACAGTATTATATCTACAATAGTCTTCAACTTAGTAGAGGGTTCCCATACATATATGACTCTGTATATGCCACACTGATGCAGTCTTGCTATAATACTGGAATTTGATTGAATGCCAAGAGGTATTTACTTTGTAAATAAAGAAGATCGTATTGTTGAAGTGTGTTTATTAATTCAAACTTATTCCACATAACAAAGTAAAGAAGAATATTGTAAAGAAAGAATAAACAGTAGTTGTGTCTGACTTCATAACTTGGAATGCAAGAGTCAACAAAGCTCAGACAAGAGATATTTATTTATTTATTCATTAATTCGTCATTTATGTATTTATGTAACAAAGAACACTGATGAGAAGTCCCTTGCATAGTTCTTATAGGTTCATGAACAAACAAAAGAGCTCAATTAGGCTATAAGTAAAATTGTTCCTCTTGGGTAGGTGTATCACATCTCACTCAGTTCAAAAAAATATTATGGAAAAACTTATATGAATACTTATTATAACTATTCTATTCTATTCATTTATTGTACAAAACACTTTAATCATAGTATGTAAAACACATGTATGTAATTAAAGATCTTTTTTTAAAGTTGCGTTTGTATATTATAGACTTATTCTACATCTTTCTCCTCAAAATTAAATTTTCTACAAGTTCCGTTAAAAAATATTTTGTGTTTATTGTACATTTAACATAGTAAATCTGCTTCAAACCTTAAAGGGACTTGTTTTTCGGGACCAAGTTTCGCTTATTTCGTTATATATCTTAAAAATTACTATAGCTACAGGTCTGGAAACGGTTTTATTAAATTTCTCAGTTCATTTAACATAAAGTACGCTAAATAGTACATCTTAATTAACAGCCAACAAATACCAGTAAGGCTTCGTTTCAGCAGGGGAACTGAAATTCAGACTCGGTAACCAAGCATTTTCGGACATATGTTAATTAGTATTTTTTTTTCTTTTGACGTGAGGAATCACGCCCTGACTTATGGGCACATTTTTTCAGAACACTCTGTATATGAATATGGCAAACCTGTGGTCCTTGAGCTACACTACTGTCGAACGGATCGCCAACTTTTCTTTGTTTTGCCTTTTCTGCCGCTTTGGCCACAAATGCATCATAGATCTCAGCTTGCACGAATGTTCTCGAGCCAGCACAACAATTCTGGCCATGGTTGGCAAACACCGCATTGAATGCAACCTCAACAGCTTGATCAACTGGCAACAAACATTTGTCACATTTAAAAAAAACATGAATTTTCTGCATTTCAATTCAATAAAAAAGCTTGGTGAAATTTCATATTGTGGTTTGTAATGTCAAGTTGTGTAATGATGTCATCATCTAGTAACTCAACCTTCTATTAACCTTGGAATGTACCAACATGGTTTGTTGGGTTGCGAACCAAAGTAATATGCCCCTCATTTTTCAATTTAATAATAATAATTTCTCTGATTGCCAATGAATTGCCAAAACATATACATAGTTGTTATATTATACATACAAAATTGCTAATACTAAACTTAGTTCTAATTATGATACCCCACTATAATAATATGTGTCGAGGTGATCATAATATTCTTTTCTGAAACATGTATAAAAAATGTAATTAGTAATTTTAGTTATACAGGTTTGTTAGTTATTAAAGGTAGAATAAAAAGAAGACAGTAGTTCATACTATATCCTATTTACAATGAGCTCCTCGGTCTGGTAAATGCCAGTATCATATAACCAATTCCGTACTGCTCTTTTAAATCTATTTATATTTATTTCGTCCTTTGCGATATGCGGGATTTTATTGTAAATTCTAGGACCTAAATATTGTACAGATATCTGACAAAAGCTCATTCTGGGAACGAGAAGAAAATTCAGATTTCTAATTCTGGTGTTGTGGCTATGGAAAATTGAATCGGTAAAATTTGTATTCTTCTTAATATAAATTACTAAAACGAATACTATTACTAATTCTATACAGATGCTGATAGAATTTTGAAACTGACAGACTTCGGTTTTGCAGAGGAAACCGATTCCAAGGCGACTTTGCAGACCCCTTGCTTCACGCCGTTCTACGTTGGTATGTGTTCTTACCAGTATACAGGATGATTCACATAAGGTGTTACAATAGGTAACTTGTTAACCGTTCATTTTACAGAGAACTTTAGATGGGCAACTTCCCTTCTTTTTTGTGACATTTTACGACATGCCATTTTAAATTGAAAATTTGGCCGCCATCTTCCAAAATGGAGGACAACTTTATTTATTTGAATGGCAACCCCCATTTTTTATAATTTTTTTGGGTTCTACGTAAAATTCTGAGACATTTTTACTCTTGTAATTTTTTTGATAAACCTAACGTTTAGGATGTACAGCCATAATAAGTCAGTAATGCTATATCCATTATGATTATGTGTGGCTTATTATGGCTGTACATCCTGAACGGTTAGTTTTATCAAGAAAATAACAAGAGTAAAAATGTCTTAAAATTCCATGTAGAATCCAAAAATTCCATAAAAAATGGGGGTTGCCATTTAAAAGAATAAAGCTGTCCTCCATTTTGGAAGATGGCGGCCAAATTTTCAATTTAAAATGACATGTCCTAAAATGTCACAAAAAAGAAGGGAAGTTGCACATTTAAAGTTCTCTGTAAAATGAACGGTTAACAAGTTACCTATCGTTACACCTTATGTGAATCACCCTGTATATGTTTTAGTTTTAGTTTTATTCTAAGTCATTGACCAGCGCTGCTGGGATAATTGAGATAATTTGCTAGGAAAAAGAGTTTTTGAAAAATATCACAACATTTCAGTATTAGAGTAAAATTTAACTAATAGCAGAAAATGCTAAATAATCTCAACTCGATGTCCTTCTCTTATAGTTTTCCGGATGAAGGTGAAAAATGAGAGATAATGGTGCAAATTGTGTATCATTAATAATACTGGTCCCAGCATTTCTTTCGTGAGGAATAGGTGATGAATATATGCTCGGGTATGCTTCTGGCAAGCAGCACAGCTGCATCCTTTAAGCAACGGCCCAAAATCGTCAAAATATATCTTGTCTTTCATTGATATTTCAAGCTTATATGATGGAGCTTCATCCTTGACAGGACAGTCCACATCGTGATCACTGTTACCATTTACCATTGCATTACTCTTGTCTAACGATTTCCAGCCGAAAACAAAAGCACATCCACGATTCGTCACAATATCCACTAGAGAGGAGTCAAAAATGTCCACGCCCAATTCTATTAGTCTCACCACTACATCAGGCCGGAAACAGCCATGTACAACTTTCACTCTGTCTTCTGGTAAGAGTTTCAAAGTCTGATGAACCACGGATTCAATACTACTGAAACGCATTTTCTCGACTTCTGGCCCATTGGAATGCAGACCACCAATTACAAATCCGCATACATTGGGATTCAGGAGTAGATGAGATGCTATTTTCTCTTTGTAAATGGAGTTGTATCCGCCTCCAATTACTCCAAATACGGAGGCTTTTTTGAGAATCTCACTTTTTCCATGTATGCTCATACACTCATCGAAGTAATTGATTGAATTTGCAGTTGATTTACATAAACGTCGATTAGAACTATTGCTGTCGTTATAGCTATCAGAAAGCGCCTCATAGATGTCAGGTTGGAACACTTCCATCATCTCCATGTACCGTTGAGCAGAGAGATGTATCCTTCCATTGCAGGTGTTTAATGAAATTTGATCCTTCTCATTTTTACCCTTGATAGGAAATGACATTGGGTAATACGGCAAGGCAGAACATCCGAAAGGATCTCTCTGCCGATAAAAGCCATAAGAGTAAATAAATAAAATAGTGGTAGAGTGGACATTATTGTCCAAACTTCGCCACGTCAACAAATAAAAAAATCATTTTATTCTACATAGAGAGTGGAGTGTATGCTTGGGGTGACTATCAATGAGTGTAAGCCAAGTACCAGCAAGGTATTCTATAAGCTAGAACATAAAATAATTACGATGTATCAATCACCAAGAAAGTATCAATCACCCAAGTGGTAACTCACCATCCTCTGATAAAAAATATCATTATATTCTTTTAAAATAAGATAGTTACATTAATAAATATTTAAGACAATAGATATAAATTTTTCAACAACTTGAATAATTTTACATGATGACAAACATTGTTAACCAATTTTAGTCGAGTTGTTTTTGAGTGAAAATGGACTAAATTTTAGTAAAGTGAAATCATAACCCTATTTTGGACTTTTAAATGTTATCTATCTAAATTTGGGAGAGAAATAGTACAAGGAGTATCCTTAGTTTTTCTCTCCCAATCAGTGCTTCTTTGTAAAAAATATAAATAAACAAAATATATATATATATATATATAATATATATATATATAATATATATATATGTCTTCATCGCAACGTGGCCTCTCAGATTGTTGACAACTCATAATGAAAACTGAAGAACTATCCGATTTTAGCTTTTCTATTTCAGTACGATCCTTCCAATAAATTTGCAGAAGAGAAGAGAAGATGTGACAGTTGAATCACCATATAACTCATGTTTTTATCATTACAATTAGATGAGATTAGATTCTTTTAAGATAATATTTCTCCGCAGCATGGAATATTATGGAAGTTTGTCTAGATTCAGATATTTTCTATAAAATCAACAGTTTTGAACGAAATAAGCTTGATAATATTTCAATAATTTATTTATAATTATTTATTATTTTACAAAGGCGACTTCTAGAAGTATTTTAAGCCTAGGTGATGATAAAAATAATGAATAAAAATTATAGGTTATGCTATCCACTTGAATTGATTTGAGTCCACTTTCAATCCAGAAATAAATAAACTAGAAATTTTAGCTATGTGATACCTCCCTCGCGTTCGCTACCTTTCAGCCTGCCGCTCTGCTCTGCTCCCCACGCCACGCATCAACCAAATGAGTGGTTGACCCACCCGCCACCAGGGTGCGCCTCAGTCGCCGCCACCCGTTCCTGCGTTTCTATTGGCCGAGCACCGCCGGCCAATAGCAGCGCAGGTGAACTCGGGGACTGTGAATAAAAGGGGGCTACTCAGCTACCCTCGATAGCACTTGCTCACTAGCAGCCTTCCACTGAAGAGCCAGAAGAGACCACCAGCCGAGACCACTACCAGAGACCACTACCAGCCGAGACCACTACCGAGACCAGGAGCAGAGCAGCGAGCAGGCCAATGAGGGAACCACGGCAAGACTAACCGCAACCTGAGGTGTCTTCCTTGTCTACTACCCAGCCGATGCCTAGGAGGAACCGAGCCGGCCGCCGAATCCAGAAGAGGAGGGCCCTACGTCGGCTTCGCCAGGTGGAGGAGAGGCTGAGGCTGTACACCGCCGCGCCAGCTGCGCCCCAAGACTTAGCGCCCCAGCCTAACAACTGGCGCGCGGTTCTGGATGCGCGGGTTGGGTGCCGAACCGACATCGGAGTGTGTGCAGCGGAAGCCTACGACCCTGCCTGCCCGGGGTTTGACCGAAGGCCCCTTCTAAACGAGGAAGTGGTCGAGGAGGTCCTCCCGGCGGAGATTCGGCACGACCTCTGGCTAGTAGATCACCCGGTCAGCCCTCTCCGTAACCCGGGTAAACCAGAGTGGAGACTGCGAACCATTGACTTGAGCCCTGCCGGCCTGCTCTCGCACCAGACGGACCTGCCCGGGACCATCGCGCGGCGTGGTATCGCGCCAGTCGACGACTACTAAACATCTAGCCTGCCTTGGTCCCTTTTAGGGCCACCAGCAACAATCTTGGTCCCTTTTCAGGGCCACCAGCAACAAACTTGGCCCTTTTTCAGGGCCACCAAAAGCCATTTTTTTCAGACAGTGGTAACAAACCCCTCGCTCGACCCGACTGACTAGCCCAATTGATGAACGAGCCACACCTTCCGCCATATCATATGTAATCAACCGCTATGTGGGAAAATCATATTTACTCAGAGGAAACCTATTCATATAAAACATTCGTCATGACCTACGCCAGTTTTTCAAGTTTAACCTGCTCAACTTCAAGGGAAGGCCTCTGATGTAACTTGACTGTTTTCAGGCAGCCGAGACCAAGGTCATCTCGCAACATAAATGATAATATATCATAAATAATATCATATTAGTATATTCATAAGTTTCAAGAAAAATTCTGATCCATTTAAAGTGAATATCTTATCGAAACTTATCATTTGAATATCAATATTTTTGTATTCTGATGTACAGATTACAGTAATACAGTAATAAATGTTTTTTCACATGTTATGTGTCATTTTGAACATTGTCACAAATTATTTAGAGTCTAGATTGTTAATTGATTTTGATTAAAGAGGAAACAACACTTACGATCAGCATCAGCGCAGACAACTAAGGGACTTTTGCCTCCCAATTCTAGAGAAATTCTCTTCAAATTTGATTTTGCAGCATTTCCCATAATCTGATGGCCAACCTACAAGTCAAAAGTTATTAAATTAATTTTTAATAATGTCACATGTGATAATGCAGCACTACAAAAAATCAAGCCTATGGTGAGGTCCACGTTATAATGGCAGTGAAGAAAGATAGGAGAACAACGTTGCCGGTCCTCTGTCTTGTCAATGCCTTCTTTAGACGGTAGCTGATACAGGTTTATTGATGTAATATTAACGGTTCATTCTAGTATAAAATGATCAATTATATTTTATTTGGCAAGAAATTATATTTTTAATAATTTCATAATGAATTTTCATAATTAAGATGAAATATTATGTTAATTTATTATGACTTCTACATTGTTAAAAGACGATCTGACAACAGAGCAAAGCGAGAAAGAGATAGCGCTATCCGCTTTGTTGAATGATAGACAAGGATAGCAATTGCTAATCAAACACTGCCATTATAACGTGGACCTCACTATAGGTGAAAGATTGAAAACCAAGCATAGAATGTCATAGGCTAATCAGCAAGCTATGAAGTTATTCAGCAAGTTATAAGTTGGGGTTACGATCAAACGAATAGGCTCATCTCAAACAAAATCCCCAGTATAAACTCCTGTGGAAGGGAAATATATACCTACCAGACCTACCAGAAATAATTGTACACAACATATTAAAATTCTGATAGTTTATCAATACACCAGCAATTCATGAATCATTGTTGAGAATAACTTAATAAATAGAATAACTAAATTTTTTTTCAAGACAGAATTGGGATGAGCTCTGAAGGATTAGGCCAACCCTCCTACTACTCACACACACAAGCACAGTCTCCTTTTGTGTGCGTGAGTAAAGGGACGGTCTGTCTACCTGTATACTACGTAGTATACATAGTATATCAATGGCGCAGGTAGGCCGGGCGTGTGTGCCTGCACGTGGGGGAGCGAGGGTCGGCTTAATCTTTCAGAGCTCATCCCAATTTGGACAGAGTATAGTAGTCTAAACGTCTGTTGTTTTATTCATACTGAATAGAAAAAGGAACCAATACTTGAACACTTTTCTATCTATTTTGAAAGATATATTGTTATTTTTTGCTCTCTACAAGAACCTACGAATTATTTTGTTGAGTTACAAACACTACACATGCAAGAAAGTGCAGCCAGTAGACTACATGAAGCCCAGTTGAAAAAATCATGATTTAATCATTTCGTTCTTCAATAATTCTCCATAAAATCATCGTCCACATCATCCCTTATTGCATATCAATCAAAAATCAAGCAACTCCAATGAAAGCTTAAATAATTGAAAGCCATTCTCTCGTGAAAAATGGCACATAGACTGAGTGAAGTCTATAAAAGTGAAAGAGGTTTCTGTGAGTAATTGAATTACCTCGGTGGATCCTGTGAATGCAACTTTGTTGATTCCTGGGTGTAGAGCTATAGCTGCTCCAGCAGTGGGCCCATAACCGGGCAAAACATTTATCACTCCTGGTGGAAAGCCGGCCTGTAAAAGTGTTCATAAATATAAACAGGCAAATAAGAATATTATTCCAGAAACAATACAAGAATCAATAATGATGAGGAATTTAAGAGTTCCGGTACTTTTTCACATGGTAGCTGTGCCCTGTTTTTGGGATACCCAACTATTCTACTACTAAACAGGAATAATTGTATAAAAACACAATTGTAGTCGTCCTCAAGCAAATCTTTTTCATGATTTTCTTTGTAAATTAATGTTACATAATCGATTTCCATTAGCAGATTCAAAGATTTATGGTACTTATCATGGATTTATCACTATACTTCTAGATAAATTTTCATTCGAAGTCACAGACCTATAAAAAACTGGTCTGGTGGAAGTGGGACAGAGAGTGATGTAGGACAAGGAAATGACAGCGCATTCGATCAATAAGCTTCCTATTCTACAGAACATTAATCATCCTGAATCATCCCATGAAAAAAGTGGATTCGTATGGCTTTTGTTATGGTGGGGAGTCCCTTGCGGGAAGGACCCACCCCGCCTGAATATCCTATTATATTAAGCGAGCAATTTCTGTATACATGTTTATAATTTTATATCTGGTTATTTATGTTCAACGGATCTCGAAAACGGCTATAACGATTTTCACGAAATTTGGATTTGGATTGCACTAGGTCTCATCACTGGGAAAACCTGTTTAAGACAATTAAACGTGCCCATCCGATAGCATGGAGAGATCTGGTTACATCACAATTCAGCGAGTACACAAATAATGCATGTGAAAACGAGTGGTGTGATCCAGAATTCAGATGTTCATGAGTATAATACGCGAAACAGAGCAGATTATCATATAATGGGTCACAATAGTAGGTTATTTGAACAAAAACCAGAAACCTAAACTAGGTTGAACTACTTAGTGTTAGAATTATTATGTAATAACATGACTTGTCTTATACTCCATGACTGGAGTCTTTAGGACGTATCTAAAAAAAAAAAAAAAAAAAATCATATTGAACGTTCTAATTCTTGTTAACCCAGACATGAATTTGAATTTGTTCTTCTTGTCATATAGTACCTATACTATCTGTGTACTTGATAGATATTATAGGGTTTGAAATTGTATTTTATTTTGCAAGCTTTAAACTAAGGCCCGGCTTCTAGGACACTTATTACATCTAATGAACGATTAAATCTATAGATTTATATATTTTATGACAGTTCAATGGACTTTTTTTCAACCTCCGGTCACATACAGAGTGAGTCATATGTATGGGAACCCTTCAATAAGTTGGAGACTGTTGTAGATATAATACTGTAGCTTTCAGGATAAGTTACTGGTCAAATACTCTAACTTTTGACGTACAAATGAATTTCAACTCCTCATAAGGGGTGACTTAGGGGTGTAACTCGAATATTTCAAATGTAAACACCCATTGTGTGGTACATCATTTTAAACAAGAAAGATGGCATCGATAAAAATGTTCTATGATACTTGTATCCAAAATGGCGGCTGATAGAAGTTTTAGTTTTTAAAGAAATGAGGGGTTGTAACTCAAATATTTTGAATGTAAACACCCGTGTGATACATAATTTTAAAAGCCTTCTCAAAACGAGAAAGATGACATCAATAAAAATCTTCTATGATACTTTAATCCAAAATGGCGGCTGATTGAACATTTTTATCAATTATTTCTTTAAAAACTAAAACGTTAAGCCTCAAGTCACCCCTTATAAGGGATTGAAATTCATTTGTACATCAAAAGTAGAATATTTGACCAGTAACTTATCCTGAAAGCTACAGTATTATATCTACAACAGTCTCCAATTTATTGAAGGTTTCCCGTTCATATGACTCACTCTGTATATTAGGACAGAGAAGGTGGGGGACGATTTTCACAGAGCTGAACAGTTTATCATCCCCACCAAACACCCTTTAATCGGTGCGGCGAGAACGTCAATTGTTGTCGAGTTATAGACCCAGATATAAATGGCCACCTCACTTGAACCTACCGCCAAGTGTTCGTTTGCAAGCAGAAGGTAATAGTTAGCATAAATCTAAAGAAGAATGATTTAAATTCACGCAGGAAATATTATGAGTGATGATTTTGTGCGAGAATGGTGTCGAAAAATTAAAGATGTCTGTTGTAATGACTTCCGGAATCAAATAAATTGTTATGATCCATAATTAATACATGTTAATATAACTCAATAAGTAATATTAAATTTGGTTTGTGATTCGTTACTATGCAGTTCTGTATATTATAAACTTGTTTATTATTTTTGATGTACATGTATTTTATATTTTCCTGTATTAAGCTTAAGCTTATTGAGAATAAAACTTTATTCATTCATTCATAACAAATTGGCCTCAAAGTGCTAGTGCAAACAAACGGTTTCTCCAGCAAATCAAATGGGATAGATTCAATCATTTACTATACAAACTTGACTTGGCCACTAATAACTTACACCTTTCCCCTAATCTCAAGACATGACTTGATGACAAATTCAAGACAAACTAACTAGGAGCTCCAAAACAACGTCATAGAGCCCATTTGAACTCATTTGGCGCTAGCATTTATGAATAGGAGGATTTTGGTAGATGGTTCACTGGTATGACAAATGCCTCAACTTTCACGGCAATTATATTGAAGAATAATCATGAGTGTAAGAAACATTTAGTGGAAAGGTATTCTTTTATATACATTCGTATTTCATTTATGGCCAATCGGTCAATTAGTGAAAAAATATTCTTTTATATACATTCGTATTTTATTTAAGGCCAATCGGAGGTTGAAAAAAATGATCCTCGTATAATAAGTATCCTAAAAAACGGGCCTAAATATAGGTTTGATGGTGCATAGATTTGAAAAGTGACCCAGAAAACGGGCTAATAACAGTAAAACTATTGCAGCTTATGAAGTGGAGTTACAGTTCATGGAAAAAACCGTATGAAAATAATGTAGTTACAGTGAACAGAAACTGTGATTGCATAAGAGTAATTGTATACAAACTTCTTGAGCGAGGGCTGCCAAATACAAGGCAGTTAACGGAGTTTGTTCGGCGGGTTTGAGGATGACAGTGCAGCCAGCAGCCAGAGCAGGACCCCACTTCCATGAGACCATCAGTATTGGGTAATTCCACGGAATAATTTGGCCAACCACACCCACTGGCTCCCGTCTTGTGAAGGAGAAGAACGATCCATCTGGCGACACAAATGCAATCACATTTCACTAAATTGTTCACTAGTTTAATGAAATAGACTTTAGATATTTTGTGGAGAATTTGGGAACGAAATCTATGTTAAGAAAAAAGGAACCAATTTGTGTGAGTTGTGCTTTTTCTGGCTCTAAATTTTATAAAATTACTCAAAAATTTTTCAATTAATGGTGATTTGAGTGTGATATATTTGTTTTTTTTTATTTTGTTTTCAACCGTCAAAATTTAAAATCTTAGTTTTCGTTGTTTTTTGAGTGAAAATGGACTAAATTTTAGTAAAGAGAAATCATAACCCTATTTTGGACTTTTAAAGTGTTATCTAAATTTGGGAGAGAAATAGTACAAAAGGAGTATCCTTAGTTTTTCTCTCCCAATCAGTGCTTCTCTGTAAAAAATATAAATAAAATAATAAATAAAAAATTGATAATAATATAATTATCATAATTTTTGTGTAGTTGAGAAGTTGATATTGTGTTAATTATTCATATTGAATGAAAAAGACTAAGAAATTGTCAAAAAAACACAGATTTATTGATACTTAAGCGGTCGTCACACCAACGTCTGCTAGCGGTAGCGAGCTCGCTCCCGCGGAGGTAGTTTTTCTGGAAGCAGTTCAAACCAAAAAACGTCCGCCAGCGGTAGTTTGGTTTTGTTCTTGTTTTGATGAGGCTGGTTCTCTAGAAGTGGGGGAAGGCCGGCAACCAGAGCGCTACCGATGGCGAAGTTCTGGAGTTCGCTTTCCATGTTATTAGATTGGCCACGTCAGACCGAGCTCACTACCGCTAGCGGTACTCCCACTAGGAGACGTTTCAAAAGTTCGCCTGGTTCGCGAAGTGAAACTACCGCCGAGGTACTACCTCCGCGGGAGCGAGCTCGGTGTGACCTGCCCTTTAGAAAGACCGGTTTCGGTTATTACACCATTGTCAATCTCTGATAAACTGTTTATTTGTCTGATAAACCGGTCTTTCTAAGTATCAATAAATCTGTGGTTTTTTGACAATTTCTTAGTCTTTTTCATTCAATTATCATAATGTTCAAAGTTCAGTTAGGCGGAGTAAGAAAGTAAGAAAGGCGGAGAGGGAAACACCAAACAAAGCATCTTCTAGGAAATCTCTCGATAAATTATTTGAAAAGAGAGACAGATTGTTCCAAAATAAAAACTGTACAGATACCTCATCAGATAATAAAAGCATTGTAGAAAATGAAATAGATTCTAAAAAGCACAATCAATCAATCCACAATACTTCACAAAAATTCAAACAGACTGCTTCCGTTGAAAGTAGTAAAGACAAATTCAAATCTCTTAGTGATATTGTCGATGACTCAGACAGAGTACATTCATCTGACTTGAAAAAATCAAAAGATATATCTAAAGGTGCGTAAAGACTTTCGCGCTGCTCCGCAATCGAACGTCACTCGAGCAGATCGATTGATGATCGACCGGGGAGCAAGAGTGGAACGCGAGAAGAGCTAACATCTCCCGTAACGTTCATGATCGGAGCGATCGGGGAGCGAGTGCGGAGCGTGCGTGGAGTGATTGCGGAGCGTGCGTGGAGCGATTGCGGAGCGAGTGCGGTACGTGCGCGGAGCGTGTTGGAGGCGCGTATTTCTGTACGCAGCTTAACGTAATATCAACTGTTCATTCTGCTTGTTTAAAATAATCAATTATATTTCATTCGTCAATCAAAAATATATTTTTCAATGATAACATTTTTATGATTGAGGTTGAATAGTTTGTTTGTTGATTATTTTTCCACAATGTTGAAAACCGATCTGGCAAGTTTGCAAAGCTGGAAAAGGATAGTGCTATCTGCTTCGTTGAATGATTGACAAGGATAGCAACACCAATGTTAATCAAATACTGCCATTATAACGTGGACCTCACAATAGATCTATTCAAAGCCGTACAACTGAAAACTATACTTTCGCATTGCTAACAGGCTGTTCAGTATAATGCATCGGTATAACCGGCGATCTAGTGCTATTAAAAACTAGCAGGTGACCAGTGCTTCGCAAAGATCTAATTAAAAACTTGACAAACTGAAGACTTGACCTACTGAAATATTGGAGAACTTAAAATAAGTCTATAACCATCCTCGATAAATTTATAATCTTTTTTTCAAGTTAATCAGTCCAGTGATTTCAGACGTGATGATTCGTTATTCGTGAATTTCCTATCCCGTGCGTGTATAAGCCATTTTTTGTATTTTATTATATTACATACTAATTAAAAACTTGACAAACTGAAGACTTGACCTACCGAAATATTGAAGAATTTACATAGGCCTATAACAATCCTCGGTAAATTGAGAATGTGTATGTAAAATTTCAAGTTGATCGGTCCAGTAGTTCAGACGTGATGATGCGTTATATATAATTTTCCAATCCCGTACGTGTATGAGCCAAATATTTAATTCAATTATTTATATGCAAATACAATTCAGGTAAAAACAACAGGCATTTGCCCAAAACTGCTTCACGCCTTAATTTGAAATACACATTCTAAAGGTTATCCTACTTAAATGATATCTTATTTCGCACACAATTTTGAGTCCAAATAAGATAAGATAAGATAAGATATTTATTAACCCATAAACAATACAAGAAAGTACAGGCCAAGTCAATATTTACAATGATTTAAAAAGTCAAAAGACAATATTCAAATAAATTGTAAAACAAAAAAATATTAAAAATTTCACTCAAATCCACAATATTATACTCATGTAAACATCAAAACATATTTCTGTATTATATTATAGATAGATGAGAAGGGCACTTACCAACCGGAATGGTTGTCCCTTGAATCTTATCAGCCCACCCAGCGTAGTAGCGGAATACATCTATGGCGCAGTTTATGTCAAATGTGGAGTCACCAACTGGCTTTCCATTATCAAGAGTTTCTAGATTTGAGAGGTAAGTGATGTCTCTCTCAATAAGATCCGCTAGCTGCAAACCAATTGACATCATTTCATGAAGATTGGTAGCACTTTTATGAACATTGTATAGCAATCATTATTTCTGTTAACAAATGGCACATGGAGAATTGTGGGATAGTCAGGTACTATAGTACCTAACTTTTAGACATTGGCTTACTACTATCAAAAGGGAACAGTTTTGGGCTAGGCCTGTTGGTCCTTTTCTAATCGTGTATTTGATTTGTGCATTTGTTAATGTAAATGTTGGAATATAGTGAGCTATAAAGGCAATATTTGATAAAAATTGGTCTTGCTATGGCTAAATGGCACATGGAAAATTATGGGCTATAGTGAGGTCGACGTTGTAATGGCATTGGAGAAAGATAGGAGATCAACGTTGCCGATCCTCTGTCTTGTCAATGCCTTCTATAGACTGTAGGTGATACAGGTTAAGGCTGTGCAAAGGCTAAAAATAAACTTTCTACTGGTGATATTTTTCAAAGTTTTTCGATTTGTATATCATCAAGCTATCAAAATGAAAACGTTTTCTCAGGAAAACATTGTTATTACTTTTTTAGATATGAGCGACTGAAGTTTGAATTTTTGGGACAGATCATTTCAAATTCGGTACGATATAAATCCATGAGATTTAGAGGATGGATTCTTCATGGTATTGTTGATCTAGTAAAAAAACATTTTTCTGAAAATATCGATTTTTGGAAAAGTTATTCAATTTACCAAAAATAACTCAACTAAAAGTTATTTTTAGTAAATTGGATAACTTTCTCAAAAATTGATATTTTCGGAGAATTTTCATTTTATTAGATCAACAATACCATGAAGAATCTATCTTCTAAATCTCATGGATGTATCTCTTACCGAATATGAAATGTTCTGTCCCAAAAATTTAAACTTTTGGCGCTCATATCTCAAAAAGTAATAATCAGAAAAAAATGTTTTCCTGATAAAGTTTTTTCATTTTGATAGCTTCATGATATACAAATCAAAAATCTTCGAAAAATATCACGAGTAAAAAGTTTATTTTTAGACTTTGCACAGCCTTAATTGATGTAATATTAACTGTTCATTCTCATTCAAAATAATCAATTATATTTTATTAAGCAAGAAATTCTATTTTTAAAATTAATTTTCATAATAAAAGTTAAATATTTTGTTAATTAATTATTAATTCTACATTGTTGAAAGACGATCTGGCAAAACAGAGCAAAGCGAGAAAGAGATAGTGCTATCTGCTTTGTTGAATGATAGCAATACAATTGGTAATTAAATTGTGCCATTATAACGTGGACCTCAATAGAGTAAGGTACTACATGAGGCGGCAACGTTGTTCTCCTATCTTTCTTCACTGCCATTATAACGTGGACCTCACTATAGTAAGGTACTATAGTGAAGTCCACGTTATAATGGCAGTATTTGATAAAATTGGTCTTGCTATGGCTAGATGGCACATGGAAAATTGTGGGCTAGTAAGGTACCATAGTAACCTCCACTTTATAATGGCAGTATTTGATTAACATAACATGGTCTTGCTAACCTTGTCTATCATTTGCCAAAGCAGAAGCGCTACCCTTTTCTAGTTCCGCAACGTTGCCAGCTC
This sequence comes from Nilaparvata lugens, assembly GCF_014356525.2. Lineage (NCBI taxonomy): Eukaryota > Metazoa > Arthropoda > Insecta > Hemiptera > Delphacidae > Nilaparvata > Nilaparvata lugens. Next base: position 19,906,342 of record NC_052505.1, read on the forward strand.
GCTGTTCAACAATGTAGAAATATAATTATTAAGCAAAATATTTAATATCAATTATAAATAATTAGAATCATTAAAGTGTTCAAATTTTTGAGCTACCGATGAAAAGCTAGAAATTAATGTGAAGGAAAATTCGCTTTTCTAAGGGCTACTGACTGTTAATCTACTTGAGTATCATGCATCATGAGTCAGGGGTGTAAGATGAAAATTAAGGAATAGTTAAGCAGATTAGGAAATTACAGATATGGCGTTTAAATATGTGATTATTAGCCTACTTCATTAAAATAATTTGCAAGCTCTAACGAATCGACAGCTTATCAGTATTTTACCAGTATTCAGTTGAATGTACTAAATTCTAAACAACTTGGAATAGCAAACATAATAATCTACTTCAATTAGGGATAAATATCATGTGTATTATTTTTACTCAACATTTTTCTCACCTGTTTTTCAACCGAATAAATAATATTTTCATTTTTTTTAACTCTGTGCATTAAGTTTCATCACAAAATTCCATGGTTCTCCCCAAAACAATTCCTAAAATATTGGGAGAAGAGATGAGTCATGAGTTCAGGGAGTGGTCTATAAATCTAGCATATTTTGATGAAATCTTAAGGTGCGTACAGATTTACACGCCGCGAACATGAGCAATTCACTTTTAATCAGCTGATGCCAAGCTTCTTATATCTGTATCTTACCGTTTCTGTAAAAATAGAGATATAGTCAGCTGATTAAAAGTGAATTGCTCATGTTCGCGGCGCGTATATCTTTTATAGTGATATTGCAATTTGAAGAAAAATGAAATTTGTTTGGGAAGATTAGTGCTTTCCGTGAAAACTCATTCTATATATTAACTCTAAATTCGATGATGCCATAAGCATCTAAACTGTATTTTTGTAAGAATAAACTATTCAACTAATAAAAGTAGAAAAATAAAAAAATATTGTGTTAAAGGAAAATTAGTATTGTTTTCATATCAATTTGTTGAAGTGCACAGCAGACATGATAAAACTATTATAATGATTATTACATTTTGTAATCTGTATTTATTTGTGAACATTTTTTTGTAAAGCAATAAATTTGATTTGATTTTTATTTGAATTGCGAACTTCAAATTAGATGAGCTGTCATTGAAAACAAAATTCAAACACAATCCAATCATTTAATTTAGGTAAATTGTTTTGGCCTACATGCAGATAAACAGAAGGACCAAAGTACTTAGCAATTACGAAGAATTGAAATCGTAATTACGACTTTCTCATTGTATGGCTTTTTATTTACAGATTTTGCCTCTTGCGTGATAGCAGGCAATTTAAAAAAGGTAACTTATATTATGTTATTTTTATAAAAAATCAAACCAGTTTAAAATTGTTCTCACATTATTATGCCATCATTATTCCAATTGACTACAAAATGAATTCAACAGAATACGACGTTGATATGGTTTTAATATATTTCAAACAAGGTCATTTTTCAAAATTCTCTATAGGCCTAGGCTACTTGTCTCAAAATCAGATAAAGTGAGGCTTTCAATAATTATTACCATATTGGGAGGATATTTTTAAATCACTTTTTGCTATTAGAAAAAACGACTAGCAGTCATATATTATTTTACAATAAATGATTTAATTAAAAGATCTCGTTGTCACAGTGAGTGATTAATTCATTTATTGTAAAATATCTGACTGCTAGTCGTTTTTTCTAATAGCAAAAAGTGATTTAATAATAAGCAGTTCGTGATGGAAAACAACATTGAAGAAGGATATTTTTGTTTATATTCCAATAAAAATGCATTCAGAAAGAATAAGAGTAATGGAAAGTAGATTTCGTGAAGGAATATCAAATGAAAAATTCAAGAGAAAGATAGGAATAGGTCAACAGTAGAATCAATAATTATATCATTGAGAAGAAAACATGAGTGATAAATCTTGCTATAAAATTAATTTTAAATTCTTATCAATTTATTGATGCAATATAACGATAGAAGCATCATTATCAAACACTAGAAAAAAATCTCGCATTAAATTTGAAATATTTTGAAAATATACAATATTAAAAGTAGCTTATATTTAATATTGATATGAAAGACAAGTTATAAGGGAGAATCAATTATTATTTTACCAACAAAGCTGAAATTGGTTATAAAATGATCTATTTTAACTTGGATTATAGATCAACCGAGAAGTTTGTGTCACCTGGACAGTGAACCATAGAGAAAAGATAGCATCAGACAGAAAAGATAACAAGAGGTATATGCGCTTATGCTATATTTGCTCTATGCCTGGACTGAATCCAACTAATTTTAGATATGCCAAAAAATTGAAATACCTTGTACAGCAACTTTCCTCTGGCAGAAGCATCCATGGATCTCCATGATGAACCTCTCTTGAAAGCAGCATTGGCTGCTTCAACCGCTAAATCAACATCAGCCTAAAATGAATTAATTTATAATATAAATAATTTTCAATATGTTGCACTTATAAATGAAAGTGAATTAAATAGGTATATTACAGTAGATAATTTTAGAACGTATCAACAGTTAGGGTTTTATTTAAAGTTTATATTCACTTTTTGTTGTTTGATGGTATCTAATAAAACGTAGTCTATGGTCCGGTTGCACAAAAGCCGGTGAAATTTTAACCGTGATTAATTTTACGAGAGCCAATGAGAGAAGGCATTTTTGATAAGACGGCTTCTCTGATTGGTTCTAGTGGAATTAATCACGATTGAAATTTAATCAGCTTTTGTGCAGCCATCACTATGAAAACCACATTTATGAAACTTGACGGAATATGGGAGTTGTAGCTGCATAATAGACTACTGTGGGCTAGTCATTGAAAACACCTGTTACTATACTGTTCACATAAATGTCGGTTGCATGAATATTACAATTCATCAATTTCAAGATTATATTATTGCATAATGATGAGGCATTATTGCTGCATTCAATCAATCAAATCATTTTTATTCATAAAATTTACAAGTAGGCCTACAGTTTACAGAATGAATTTTCATTCAGTTTTTGAATTAAAAACTATTATTTTACTAGGCCTATTTGTTCACAGTGAGCTATTTATTGATGCAATATAACGATAGAAGCATCATTATCAAACACTAGAAAAAAATCTCGCATTAAATTTGAAATATTTTGAAAATATACAATATTAAAAGTAGCTTATATTTAATATTGATATGAAAGACAAGTTATAAGGGAGAATCAATTATTATTTTACCAACAAAGCTGAAATTGGTTATAAAATGATCTATTTTAACTTGGATTATAGATCAACCGAGAAGTTTGTGTCACCTGGACCATAGAGAAAAGATAGCATCAGACAGAAAAGATAACAAGAGGTATATGCGCTTATGCTATATTTGCTCTATGCCTGGACTGAATCCAACTAATTTTAGATATGCCAAAAAAATTGAAATACCTTGTACAGCAACTTTCCTCTGGCAGAAGCATCCATGGATCTCCATGATGAACCTCTCTTGAAAGCAGCATTGGCTGCTTCAACCGCTAAATCAACATCAGCCTAAAATGAATTAATTTATAATATAAATAATTTTCAATATGTTGCACTTATAAATGAAAGTGAATTAAATAGGTATATTACAGTAGATAATTTTAGAACGTATCAACAGTTAGGGTTTTATTTAAAGTTTATATTCACTTTTTGTTGTTTGATGGTATCTAATAAAACGTAGTCTATGGTCCGGTTGCACAAAAGCCGGTGAAATTTTAACCGTGATTAATTTTACGAGAGCCAATGAGAGAAGGCATTTTTGATAAGACGGCTTCTCTGATTGGTTCTAGTGGAATTAATCACGATTGAAATTTAATCAGCTTTTGTGCAGCCATCACTATGAAAACCACATTTATGAAACTTGACGGAATATGGGAGTTGTAGCTGCATAATAGACTACTGTGGGCTAGTCATTGAAAACACCTGTTACTATACTGTTCACATAAATGTCGGTTGCATGAATATTACAATTCATCAATTTCAAGATTATATTATTGCATAATGATGAGGCATTATTGCTGCATTCAATCAATCAAATCATTTTTATTCATAAAATTTACAAGTAGGCCTACAGTTTACAGAATGAATTTTCATTCAGTTTTTTGAATTAAAAACTATTATTTTACTAGGCCTATTTGTTCACAGTGAGCTATTTTTTCATTCCAATCTTGACATCCGTTTTAAATGTAAAGGTGTATGAAACGATAATTTAACTTTTTCAAAGATAAAGTGTCATTCTAACTTCATTTCTCACAATGCCATACAGTTATATTTTTCAACTCTTCATTGATATCTCAACAAACGGAAATTGTTCTCTATTGCTTTTAACAAGAGTTGTAAGGAATGATAATATAGAGCTCATAACGAGTGATTGTTTCCAGAATGGCAGTAAAATAACTTGTCACAAATGTACAAAGTTGGAGAACGTGAAGTATGTAGTATGCGATAAGAAGAAAAGTAGTCAACCAACGAGAATTGATAAAACTTTTTACGGACTAGAAAAAAAAACAGAGAGAATGTCACTCACCCACAACTCAAAAGTATATCAGCAGTGATGACCCTATACACATATATACGACATTTGCGAGGCAACCGAAGTGAAATATTGGAAACAATAACGTTATCTCCAGTAATATTTATATAGCATTGGTCTATCTAAACTGTTATAGCCGAAGTGAAATATTGGAAACAATAACGTTATCTCCAGTAATATTTTTATAGCATTGGTCTATCTAAACTGTTATAGCCTAATATACAGAGTGAGTATGGTATGGAGGCCTAATACTGTAAATTTCAGGATAAGTTATTGGTCAAATACTCTGATTGAAGTTTTAGTTTTCAAAGAAATAATTGATAAAGTTCAATCAGCCGCCGATTTGGATAAAAGTATCATAGAACATTTTTATTGATGTCATCTTTCTCGTTTTGAAAAGGCCTTTGAAATGATGTATCACACAATGAATGTTTACATTTAAAATATTTGTGTTACAACCCCTCATTACCTTAAAAGCTACAACTTCAGTCAGCCGCTTGGATACAAGAATCATAGAACATTTTTATCGATGCCATCCTTTTTGTTTTAAAAAAGCCTTTAAAATGATGTACCACACAATGGGTTCTTACATTTAAAATATTCCAGTTACAACCCCTAAGTAACCCCCTAATGAGGGTTGAAATTCAGTTGTACGTCAAAAGGTAGAGAATTTTACCAATAACTTATCCTGAAAGTTACAGTATTATATATCTACAACAGTCTCCAACTTATTGAAGGGATCCCATACATAATGAGTCATAATGACTCACTCTGTATTCAATTTATAGTTATTCACTTACCTTGTCGGCTTCTGAAATTTTACATATTTCTTTGCCAGTACTTGGATTTATAGTAGAGAATGTTTTCTTCGATTGGGAGTCGACAAACTTGTTGTTGATAAATAGCTGTGGAAGGAAAATAAAATTTATTTAGTCACAGATAAAAAATAATATGGAAAAGGGAAAATAGCGTAACAAAAATTTGCGTTTCTTAGTGGTTGAGACCAGGCACTCTTTACTATTGAACGGTACGTATTTGTAGGTTTCAGGGTTCAAAATAAAATAAACTGCTTAAAAATGGATAGTTATTAAAACTTCAAAAAAAAAAAAATGTTCAAAAAAATGTTTTAATACAGGGTTGAGCCCTAGTGCTTGGACCAGCTATTGAAGAAACTCTCAACAAAACCATAAAATGATTAAACCAAAATATTTTATAATTTTTTTAGTTGGGTCACTCTGACTTGAACTATGATTCTAAAAAGTGAACTCCCTACTCTAAGTTTGAGAGTAACATAATATAGCCTACAGATTATAATTTCTACAAGTGTAGGTAAGTTACTTGTTAACCACTTCACAAAATTTAGAGGCTACTCTTTTTGAGCAAATAAATTGCAGGGAAAACTAAGACAAAAAGGGTACCAGACAGCTTTTTCGTAGATAACTTTATTATTTGTGATTCAACATGTAGCAAAAAAGGTTGATATTAATTCATCTTCTAGGTCCTTACGTCCTCAGTCACATTTTTATTCAATTTAATTATTTTAATAAACTTCGATTTTTCATCATTATTGAGTTTTTTTTTAATTCAGAATTGACTTGCACAATTATGATAAAATAAATTCTCCAACCGAAAGAGATAGGCTAAATCATTTCTATAATACAAATAATTAGAAGTTACAATACACTCCACCGCAGTGCTATCCTTGTAAATTAATTATGCAAAATACTGAGACGTTTCATTAATCAACCGAAAGGAGCAGTAGTAAAACAAAATAGATCATACCGAAGGTTGAGATATGATTCCTGAACACATAGTAAGGGCAGAACAGAAAAAACATTTCATCTACACTTTTTACAGAAAAATAAAATTAAATAGACTACCTACTGTAATCTGTAATAGTCCTACAATGCCAATTGTATAGAGTGCAAAATTGCCTCTGGCCCATTGATGACTATTATGTTAGCAAATAGACGCACAACATTTTTTTTCGCTCGTTTACAGTCTCTCAAGGCCCAATTCCTAAGCGATTACTGTACCGCTGTACGACTCTAGCTGCGCGACGACTGTAGTCTATTATTCTTTGATTAATTTTGGCGCTGTGATGTCCGCTGCTGGTTTTTACCTTTTATGTTTTTCTTCTGACTTGTCTCTTGAGAGCATGCCCTGCATGGTCACTTTATGGACAGAAAGTTAATTATTATTATTACCTTACAATATTGTAGTCTGTCGACTATAGCATTGATACAGCATGGCTACAGTTTTTTTCTTACGGGATTGGACATTTATTGGTCTATTCCGCTCTTATAATGTACATTTTTTTCCCTCTTCCCCAAAATCCTACATCCTGAAACAAGCGGAAAAATACCGCGCGTGTAGGATTCCTATATATCAGTAGTACCTAACAGTGAAAGTAACTGGCACAGTATAAATATAATTCCTAAAATAAATTCTAATTATCTAATACTATTCCCACTCAGCCCGTCCGAAGCGATTAAGAATAGTCCCTTATTAGAACATGGGAGAATATTAATAGTACTATTAGAGCATGGGTAGATTAATTATTCATCTCTCATTAGCATCCGCCACATTTTCCACGCACAAGCCTAGAGCTCAAGTGGGCATCAAAATCAGAAAAAAATTTTACTGTACAGTACCAGGAACTGTATAACTTTATTATCCAAAATAGTAACCCGCCCTTTTATTATTCTGTATCCAATTTAAGATTTATTCTAATATGGTAGGTAAGTTGATAACTATAATAATTACAATAGGGAGAAGGTAGCATATCTTACCTATTCTATCCTACCTCAATTCTATTACTTCGTCATTGATTTGAGCTGTAGTAAGTTATTAAATTTATTTTAAACTTTCATGTTGGAAATGCAAATATTAAAAAATTTTGGCTATTATAAACGTATTTGACTATCTCAAAATTCTCAATTTATTTCGACTACCCACGCATATAAACAGCAAGCTTAACATGTTACAGGTGCAAAATAAATGAAAATAATTTGATCTGATTCAAAGAAATAGCCTACACCAATTAATATTAATTTGATGGGTGTAGAATCTCAAGTTCAACCGTAACAGGCAATGTAAAGTGAGATAATAGGTGTAATAAAATAATAATTATAGGTTACCTTATAGGGTGCCGCCGGTTATTATGATATAAGTAAAATATTCACTCACCTGTGTATATTTGATTTCCGGATGTCTGTTCGACATATTTTAATAGTTCTCAAAATTATAAATTACAATGAAAATCGCTTATATTTTTCAAGAATAAAATAATTATTGTAAATGTTAGAAACTTTACTACAAATAGGTTATGTTATGAAAGTTCAACGCTTTTGTGATAAGACAATCAGCTGAGTTATCAAAAATCAATACCAGCTGTTTCAGAGTACGCGTTGGGATATTTTAATACACAAAATTCAAAATCTCGCAAGAATTAAAATTCTACTGATTATTGTCAAAATAACCTGTTGTTGATTTGTGAAGCCGCTGTATTTGGCACTTTACCAACGAACTTCGAAAGAGCACTGAACTGAACTTGTGAAACAACCAAAGTACAAAGCAGTAAAGTTGTTTCCAACAAATGAAAATAGAAGTCCAGCTACTATTATTATGGTGGGAGTAGTAGAGGCGGTCCCTTTTCTATAAAAATAGATAATGGTTGCTGTTTTTTGTCCTTGCGCAGTTGTAGAAGATAGTAGGCATATCCACTGTGTCGACAAGTTTAATTACGGTATTACTAACAACATGTTACACGCACTATTGCATGCGCTACACAGGCACATTTTCAACATGAAGACACAATAATAGATTTCAACGGTTGGCTTTTTAGTTCTTTTTCGAATTCGCTATTCTATGCAGTCAAAAGTATTGGCAGTAAAAATTAATTTAAAAAATCAAACTTTACCATCTTTGCCGAAAGAAAAAAATTGAGATTGGGCAGTACCCTAGAGAAAGGATAAGCGAAAGGAATAAGGAAAAAGGATAAACGTACCTATAGTGAGGTCCACGTTATAATGACAGTATTTGATCAACTTTGGTTTTGCTATCCTTGTCTATCATTCGACAAAGCCGGTGGTACTATCCTTTTCTAGGTCCACAACGATGCCAATTATGTTTTTGACAGTGTAGAAATACGATTAATTAATGCAGAGAATCGGGATCGCTATTCTTCTATCTTTATCCACTGCCATTATAACGTGGACCTCACTATATTTGTTTGTCTCTGGTAGTACTGTACTCATATAACACACATTTTTTTTCTATCACATCACTCATTATTCAATAATAATTATCATTTGAGCCTACCAATAGAGTTGTTTTGTAAATCTTTTCCTTGTTTATGTTTCATGAACCATGATAATAGGTTGTTGTTAGGACATTCTATGATCGTTTCAAGTTGGCAATAACACAGGTACATAGGTTTTTTATTTATCAACAATGGCATAAATATAGCCTATGGAAAAATTGTTGTACTCTGTAAAAAAATTCAGGACTACCTACCTCCAGTAGATTTTTAGTTACCTTAATACCCCCCTCAAACAACTTTCAACAAACTCATGATTTTTGAAAAGTTTGAGATAATGAAATTTAGGTAGTAAAAATATCTCTTGAGATATGAACCAAACAATGAAAACAGCATTTAATCAAATAATATTTTAATATTCTACTTTGACCAAATTGACATTTTCTCTCAAAAGAAACCTGGCACATATCAGACAGCCAAAACTTTGTTTTGTTGCTTACTGAATATAAATTAAACCAATAAAACGGTCACATTGAATGTCTACTGAATATTTTCTCAAATTTTTTTTTCCAATATACAATGCCTATAGAAAAACATGTTTGAATTCAATATCTTATGTAAGATACCTTATACAATATACCTTACTATACCTTATAGTAACTTATTTAAAAATGTATTTGATAAAATTAGAGTTGCAATACATTACTCTACTAATAAATAAAAAATGTTAAGAGCTGATTAAAACTGTTTAAAAAATATTGCCAAGTACACAATAATAAATGGCTTCCACTACTCAATACTCGATATTTGATGTATCGATGAACGGTATCTCAGATGGAATATTTTCATTAACGGATATCTGGCTGAACAGGAAAGCTAATGTTTGCATTTTTCTGTTTTTTGCAGTAGTTTTTGTTGCATTTTCTTCAACACTCTCCAGTGAATCATCAGTTTCTTCTGCCAAATTTGTTGATTCAAAAGTTGCCTGAAAAAGAAAGTTGAGGATCAAGTTTACAACCGTTTAATTTAATTAGCAGTAAAAGATAATAGTAAGATAGAAAAGAACTAGGAATGTATATAATAATAGAGAAAATAGGAGAGAAAATAACAATTTAATAATAGGAAAAATATAAAATAATAATAATAGAAAATAACTATTTTCTCTATTATTATATACATTCCTAGTTACAAGAAGTATCTCAACCTTGTTACAAGAAGGAACTAGATATTAGAAAACAAGGTTAAATTTCTACTAGTGTAGGGGTACGCGACTAGGTGCCACCCCGACTACTTGTCCCCTTTTAAAACCGGTTTTTAGGGGAAAAGTAGACGTGAGCCATACCCGTCTAGTTGTATCCTTTCTGAGGAGGTGATAACTAGTCGAGGGGACAACCTGTCGTAAGGGTGCGAGGTGTCAAGTTGTCGTTTACGGTCATGACTAGTTGGCACCTTTGGTCCAGTAGTCCCAAGTAGTCGGGGGGACAACTTGACGGCAATGGTATATTTTTACGAGGATACAAGTAGTCTCCAAAATGACCAGGTGTCAAGTAGACGGGGTGATAACTAGACGGCTACCCAGTGTAGCAGAATGAAGTATAAAATCTGAATGAACAATATAGTATCATGATTAAAAAATAATAATACAGTAAGTAAACAATATAAGAAATAGATGGTGAATTATTGTCTTGCTTCATTTTAAGATTCTAAGTATTCCAATTCAAATTACTAGTACAAACTTGTTATGTATACAATATGTAATAAACAAACAATATTGCATGTAATAATATACAAACTTATAATATAATACAAACTTGCAAACTGGTTATATAAAACTCTCACGATGTTACTGGAGAATTATTACCGTGGAGAAAATATAGCATAAGATAGCTTAATGCATAATAGCACCAAAGCTGACTTATGCTATCTTTTCTTTAAGTTATTACATTATTCAGTAATATGTTTTGTATGCATTCTACATTGCTCATCTAAATGAAGTATGTGTGTCACAATAGCTACTTATTACTGATATACCAGTTAAGATTACTTCAGTGAACGGAATGCACATTGAAAGTATATTATAAATGGAAAAAAATAATTGAAATTGATCAATTGAAGGTGAAACCAATAATATTGATCGAAAGGAGATTCCACATAGGGAAAAATGACACGAATGAAAAGAGCATTGATAGTTTACTCTTTGGAGGGAAATTTTCTCTTTGAATTTAAATTAAAGTAAGTGAAATTGAAAATTTATAAATGAACTTACGCCACGGTTGACAAGTTTATTGACAATTTTCAACAATCTTGTATCAGCACGAAGAATTGCAAATTTAAGCGGAGTCTGACATCTATAATCCTCCTTGTTGATGTCTATATCAGCCTGAAAAATAGCATAACATCAGTAGATGAATGATTAATATTACGATATGATATCAGTTTTACTTCAAGGTGAATTATGATAATGGAGAATGAAAAAAATATTTATCTAACTTGATTTAAAATCTTGTTGAGGCAACAACACAAGAGGAACCAAAGTTATTTGGATAAAAATGCAAAGAACTTGCATTTTCTATTATTTTTATGAAATCTTCTCTCCTAACATAATAATAATTCATTTATTAATAATAATTCATTTATCTATCTATTTAATACACAAATATTGCTGATCAACTCGCCTCTAGGCTGTGCGCTACGCTTTATGGAACATTTTTACTGGTGACATTTTTCCCAAGTGTTTTGATTTAGAAAAATACGACTTGAAAAATACTTAGAATGAACAATTTTCTCTATCATTTTTACTTTTTGAGATAAGAGCGCCTGAAGTTAAAATCTTGGAGAAGAACCATTGCCGAATTGTTTTAGTGAGAGTTATGTTATAATGGCAGTATTTTTGATTAGCATTGGTGTTGCGGTCCTTGCCTATCATTCAGCAGAGCAGATAGTGCTATCCTTTTCTAGCTCTGCAAGTCGCTTCATCGCTTTTCAATAATTTAGGAAATTAACAACTTTTTTTAATCTCAATTATAAAAATATATTTAATCATTGAAAAACCTGATATTTCTTGATGAATGAATTATAATTCATGAATTTAAAACAATAATGAACAGTTAGGCTAGGCGCACACCAATTAGTCAAGACAAGACATAATCAGACACGTTCAGTCACAATACTTCACATAGTTGCTTATGACACAACTCACACTGATTAGTCATTGCAATAAGACTCATGTCTTCATAAGCAACTATGTGAAGTATTGTGACTGAACGTGTCTGATCATGTCTTGTCTTGACTAACTGGTGTGCGACTAGCCTTAATATTACCTCAGATATACCAGTATCAGCTATCCCCAATAGAAGGCAGTGACAAGGTGGAGAATCGGCGAAGCTGTTCTACTATCTTTCTCTGCTGCCATTATAACATGACATAGATAAAATCGTGAAATTTTGAGGATAAATTCTCCAAGATATTGTTTATCTGATGGTGCTTTCATTAGGTTGAGAATTTATTTATTCATTTCATTTATTTATATTTTTCACAAAGAAGCACTGGTTTGATTTTCGAATGATAAAATCACAAACTGTATAATGATAGTGGATCGAATTTAGATTTCAATGAAAACCGATTATGAAAATAACCCTGGATGTTAATTCAGAAATAGTGGTATCTTCTGTCTAAGAGAGTAATAATAAGAGAGAGTAGGATTGTGTTTGTTTGTTCGCATAAATACATGTCAACTTGTGGTTTGCATACCGAAAAAAAGGGAATGATTTAGATCTCCAAATTTTTCACATAGATTCTAAAATCAATAAATATAAAATAAAAATATCAATCTCGAAGCACCTTTATGCATCTTGAAGCCCAAATTTCAATTTTCCTTCTAGATTTTTCAGAATTAATGTTCAAATTTTATTCATGGGAGATGAATATATTATTATAATTGAAATGACCAGAGGCGAGGCGTCCGGTCATCTCTGGATTCGCCGATGACTGGACAGAAATTGATATGTAATGTGTATATTATTAAATTGAAAATATTTAAAATAAATACAAAAAAAAGGTGAAGAAATCAAAGGATAATCGTTTTTTCGAGTGCGCCAAGTTTGAATAAAGTAGACTACTGCATCATCAGTTCCATCCGTTCAATGTGATTCTCAAAAATATGAGATTCCAGTAATGCTATTCAGCATTCGTTACCACCACTCTTCTGCATCATTACTCTCCCTCTCCCCGAAAACGATGGTGGAGTAAACATCAAAAGACAAAGACATCGCTATTTTCTGCGAGTCCACTGTTCCGAGCCAGTGTTGCAAACCGTACGATAATTATTTTGTTTGCAATTTGTTAATATATTGATAATTTAATTTCAATTTTTTAAATTCATTTTCATTATTATTAAGGGCCAGTTTCCGAGCTTGAGATTTATCCAAGTTCTAGACTTTTCAAACTCTAGGATTTTGAATAGTAAACTTATCTTATACTAGATTTCATCTTGCTCGATAAATAATCGTTTAAAATGAAACATTATTATCTTTCATTCAAACTTTCAACAGAATTGTTCCTGGAGATAACAGAGCCAAATAGTGACGCCTCACCCCTTGAAATGACATGTACATACCATATATGCTAATATAAACTATAATCTAGAGAGACTACTTCTTCGAAACAGGTGGGTAACTAAATTAATAACCAGTCCAATTTTTTCAGGTTGGAATTAAGTTGTCGAGGAAGTTTTCTAAACAAAATTTGAGTTCTCTCACTTTATTATGTTAGTACCAAGTTGAAGAACTTACATATACTACAATAAAGGAAAGAACTGGCTTATACATGTACGGGATAGGTAAATTATGTTTGACGCATCATCAAGTCTAAACTACTGGACTGTAATTAACTTGACATTTTGCATATAGATACTTAATTAACCGAGGATGGTTCTAGGCCTACTTCGAACTCTTCAAGATTCCGCTCGGTCAAGTATTCAGTTTGTCAAGTTGTAAAATAGACCATTGCGGAGCACGGGTTACGTGCTGGTAGATGATAACTGATGATTGATGAGGGAGCTGTTATTTTTCACTGCTTGTGAAAAATAACGAAGAACCTACATGTTGTCTTTTTTTCTCTAGGGCTACTACTTTCGAATATAAATAAAAATAGAAATCTGAAACATGTTAGGTCATAAGAATAAAGTTGAGCATTTGCTTATACTTCTAAAATATGGAGCATTCGCTTCATTTTCTATGAATAAACGTGAGCAAAACCTTTTGTTCATGCTCACCAAAAAAATAGCTTGAGCATTTGCTCAAAAGTAAAAGCTTATACTCAAAATTGTATGAATAAACTAGAGCATTTGCTCAACTTTTGAAGCAAATGCTTCAAAAAAGGTGAGTCTAGTATAGAGCAGCTTATCACCTTTTGCTCATACTGAAATGGCTCAACTAATTTGTATGAGGAAGAGGGAACTATACCAGATACGATCACAACCAATAGTTGAGAACTATAAAACTCTTTTTAGATTCAACCGTGATATATATCACCATTATTCCTACAAAAGAATAAATACAAAAGATGGATACCTGATATAAAGATAGCCATCACAAAATAAGATATAGGCATTTAAGAAGATGAGAGTGTAGGCTATTATAAGAAGGCTATTGATATTATAAGAATATGCTGAAGATTATTATAGAGATTACATTTTTTCACGCTATTATTTCAAAATTCTAATCTCAACTAACCTAAAACTATTCATAAATAGAAAGCAGAGCAGACGACGCAAACACAAGCGGTGCCCCCTAATTGCATATTTAGCGCTTCCGTGAGCTATAAAAACAAAGTAAGGCTACAAAAACGAATCAGCTGATGAAAAATCTTTAAAATACGTGAGTGTTTGCTCCAGAGTTCAGGAGCATAAGGTAAGAGTATAAGGTAAAGCTTATTCATATCAAAATGAGGAAATGCTTTTGCTTCTACCTTTTGCTCATGAGCAAAACCTTATGCTCCATGCTCTTGCTCATGAGCATTTGGTCTGGTTTTATTCATATGGGCCATTGTGACTAAATATTTTAAAAAGGTTACTCAGATTTCTATTTTGATTTATGAGAGCCTACCTGTTTCAATAGCAGTTCAACTATTTGCACATGGCTCTTCTTGACGGCGACATGTAGAGGCGTTTGGCCTTTCTGGAGGTCGATACTGTTCACATCAGCTCCGTGCTTCAACAAAAGCCTCGCTATCTCAACTCTATTCTCCTCAGCAGCAATATGAAGCGGCGTTCCCACTGAAATCAATACAAATCATTACCATAGAGAAAAGATAGAATAAGAAGATGGTTAAAGTGGGAATGTGCAACTTGCGCCCAGCGGTCAGAATGTGTATGGGCACTCACAGATTGAACGTAACAAAGTGAACGTCCGTGACGTCACACGAGTGATGCCATTTCGCTCTCACTAGCAGCCGACATTACGTACCCTGACTGAAGGAGCGAAATTCAAATTCACTACAGTATTATTATTATTATTGTCATTTGTTACGTGAAGCCACAAATCTGAGCAGAGCTCAAGTGGCATGTAACATGTCATGAACATCTTTTCTATGCAAAGTGTATCCATCTGTATAAACTCAAAGTATGAAGGCACCACAACATTCCTCCATTGTATAGGGACACGCTTCCACAAGTACATTAGTAATTGAAGACAAGAAAAGCCTATGACTACCACATAACCGTATTCTTTCAGGTAGACAATTGAAGAGCTTCAGTCCCGAATAATATGGTCCTTTTTCCAAAAGTGTCAGTCTGTGAGCGGGGTACTGATATACAGCTGAACTCTTTGCTCTTGTGCTATAGCCATGGCAAGCTACATTTCCCTCAAATCTCTCTGAATTTCTGAAGACAAAATTTACAGTCTCAAGGAAGTGCAATGCTGGGACCGTGAGAAACCTGTGTTTTCTAAAAATGGGCCTACATGAATTGGATGGCCGCAAGCCCTCCAAAACACGAACAGCTTTCTTTTGCATCTTAAATATTTTATATAAATTATTTTTACTATTCCCCCAAAAGAAGATGCTGTAGCGTATTAGGGCTAAAAAATATCCATAATACACCTTCTGAGCTGTCTTTATAGTGGATGCAGTCCTCACAGTTCTCAGTGCAAAAAGTGCATGATAGAGCTGTTTTATAAGTTTTTCCAAGTGTTTATCCCATTTCATATTTTTTGCAATTCCACTCCAAGAAAACTAGTCACTTCAACAGACAAGCACTCCCTCCCATTTGAAGCATTCAGGTTTGAAGGTTCAGCATGATGTCCCGTCATGGCAAACCTGAGCAAACCTGAACGGCTTAGTATCCTAAGGAAGCTTCAAGCAAAACACTACTGTATTCTCTCTCTCTTGGGTTAACAGCCGTAGGGCTGGTTGGCAGCAGCTCTCCATGCTTTTCTGTCGTCCGCTTTCCGCTTCAGCTCGTAGTATGATCCACATCTCATATCCCGTAGCAATTGTTTCATATACTCCAGCCTAGGTCTTCCTCTCATATTCCTTCCCTCAACCATTCCCTCCATTATCCTTGTCAGTAGAGTGTCACGTCTGATGATGTGGCCAATCAGCTGTGCTCTTCTTTGCTTGATCCACTTCAAGAAGTTCCGGTTCTCTCCCACTCTTTCATACTACTGTATTATGACAACATAATTATATTAGCCAAGTTAATGAGATACATATTTCTATCCTATAATTTCGATTCTCAATCATTCATTCTGAATTCAACGTGACGTCAGCATCGGATAGAAAACTTTTCTGTAGAGTTTGTTTAGCCTACATTGTTTTCCATAGCAGATTGTGTCTCAGCGGGAGCGCATCGGGAGTTTACCATTTTCATAAACAATAATCTTTTTCCATCTGAAATAGACACAATCTGCTATGGAAAACAATGTATGCTAAACAAACTCTACAGAAATGTTTTCTATCCGATGCTGACGTCACGATGGGGCGATATGGTAGTAGATGTTGGCTTCAGAGGCTAGACTTCCCAGCGTGTCTATTCTATAACTGGTCTAAGATTTCATCATTTAATTTTTGTAATAAAATATGGCGAACAAGTGAATATATGAACTTACTATTAGCCGAAACTTGATTGATGTTGATACCCGGAAACTCCAGAAGACATTTGACTATGTTGACATTGTTCTCCTTGACAGCCAAATGCAATGCATTGAATTCAAATATGTCTGTTTTATTCGGATCTGCACCGACTTGCAACAACGCTTTAATAACGCTTATGTGTAGCATGTCGGTAACAACGTTCATTTGAATAAGGAGATGCAGTGGAGTTTGCTGCAACAATAACAACGTCATTTATTTATTGATAAACAAATCTCAATTCTTTAAAATGATTGGGGAAGGACTAACAGACACAGTTCAAAACTGTTTCTTCCCCGAATTTTGATTTATACACTAAAAATGTTCCAAAAAGTAGGTTATGTTCCATACACTTGAATTCAGATCAAATTTTCAGTCCAAATATTTGAAAACATAAAAGTTCTAATTTAGATTGTTTACATACCAAATTGAATAACAATATAACACTCACTAATCACTTGGAACTGTAAAATAATGATTAACTTTGAATGTTATGATATATACCATCTCATGTCAACAAATCAGATTATTTTGATAGTCAATTAAAATTTCTAGATTTCTCGCGAGATACGGTAAGCTTAATTGATTACACAGTTGATCTGCCACACAGGCACATGCATCATCTGTTACCGACAGACGATGAAATTATCATCTGTTTTTCCAAGGATGAATTATCCTTTTAATGTCCTTCAGCAAGTTTTCCCAGGGATGAGACTTAGTGCAATCGAATATTTATATCATAAACCTACTATGTTCCAAATTTCGTGAAAATCGTTAGAGCCATTTTCGAGATCCGTTGAACATGAATATAACCAGATACAGAAATACAGAAATCGCTCGCTTAATATAATAGGATTACTTCTATAGTGAAGTGTAGTCAACGTTATAAGGGCAGTGTTTGATTAGCAATGATATTGCTATCTCTTTATCGCTTTGATCTGTTGCCAGATCGTCTTTAACAATGTAGAATTAACAACTAAATAACAAAATATTTCATCTTAATTATGAAAATTCATTATGAAATTATTGAAAAAAATAATTTCTTGCTTAATAGGCTATAATTGATCATTTTAAACGAGAATGAACAGTTAATGTTACATCAATAAACCTGTATCAGCTACCGTCCATAGAAGGCATTGACAAGACAGAGCATCGGCAACGTTGTTCTCCTATCTTTCTCCACTGCCATTATAACGTGGACTTCACTATAAAGTATATTACTCTGTCAGATTGAAAACTTGTTATTTTTAGTTCAAGAATTTATGTGTTGATTGGAATCTCTGAGTGTATTTATACTAAAAACTATTCATAAATCATACATTGTATCATAAATATATTGTATTGTTACCAATTTGATAGAAATAAAATTGAATTTAAAAATATATATATATTAATTTTTTAAAAAAGGAACTGACCCGTTCAATATTTGAGTTTGCACTCAATTCAAAAGTTTGTTGTTGAGATAATTGATGTTTCTTAGCTAAATGAAATCCCTAAATTTTCCTTATTGTCACACAATATATGTATAAAAATCTAAATAATTACGAATGAAAACATAAAAGATCAAATCTACTGTACTACATATTTTAAAAATAAGCAGGTCACTTTGACTCTTTTCAAGTCAATTTGGAAGAGTATGCACATGATTTCCAAACATGGAACACTCATCTTTAGCTAAGTACAGACTTGAGCGCCACGAACACGAGCATTTCACTTTTCATCAGCTGATGCCGAATCAGCTGATACAGATATAATCATCTGATGGAAAGCAAAATGCGCGTGTTCGTGGCGCAGATGCCTGTACAGTTTAGATTTTTATGAGATAACCCATCAAAAGCTCAAAGCTGTGTCAAATGTCATAGTTCAATTTATCAGGGCCACGAATACATAAATATAAATATAAATGTTTACATAAATATAAATGTTTGATTGAATGTTTCTATCAAAATTTAGAATGTGTTATGCATACTTGCATAAAAGAGAATAGAAAATTGCATACTACTTACTCGATTAAGCATGTTTGGACAATTAACAATAGGAGATATATCATCAATATGATATTTTATACATTCCAATATTCTTTCCATATATACAAACTGGTGAAGACGGACAGCAGTATGTAGAACACTAGAACAGACACATAATTTGTTTAAATTATTTTCGGCTTTGATAAGCCTTCTTATCAGAAAGGCCATCACTGATTGGTTTTCGTAAAACTAATCACGGTTAAAATTTAACCGGCTTTTGTGCAACCGGGCCTAAGAAATGAATTCATTTCAATTCGTTTATTTCCACTTGGCATACAATACATGTACATATTTATATTTAATATTCAACAAAATAAGAATTGAATTTTTACAAAAACAGTACAAAGAACATATTGATTGAGTGGAATTCCCCCAGTAAGACTATGCGTCTGAGATTGGGGGACAGTTCCAGCAAGCAGTATTATTCAGTAGTTATATTTACTATAAATTGCAATATGTGTGATTCAAATTACAAAAATAAGATTCAGATAACAGTAAGTGAATTATAAATGATAACATAATTATAGTGTTGGGTGTATATCTAGAGTATATATCTCTATATCTAGAGTGAGAGAGCAAGAGGACCCAAAAACCGGAGGTAATTTATTGTTTTATAAGCGTCTATTATGTTTTGAAACTCTAAGTACTTGAACGTGAGGTATGAGTGTATAAATGAATTTAGCATTTCGAAATATTAAGGTATAAAGTTATTCCCCAATGCATTTACTCTCACTAGGTGTAAGGTGAGTGAATTAGCCTCTCAGCTCCAATCCAGCCTATGCTGAAGAGCCATTTCTTCAACGAGCTTTTAACCATCACATTGCTGCTGCTCTCGGCCTCCCTCATATTATCTGGAACATTCCTGTATAAAATCTGAGCTAAATAGTATGGTGATTTAAGTTCAGTTCCGTGTATCAATCTAGGTATATAATATCCATGGTTGTTCCTATGTCGTGTTTGATAATTATGTTCGATATTGATGAATAGATCTGCTTTATGTTTCCTAATATAACTGAGTAATGTACATAAATCTCTTGTAGGGATCGCCCAAACATTTCTACCTTTTCAAAATTGTAATACTCCACAAAGAAAATTTATACTATAGACTCCTTGCTCCTCCCTCACCCTACAATTTAAGATCTCCATCAATATATGTAGTACCCAGATTCAATAATATTTATGGTAGAAGATCCCTACATCATGTAATTCCCTACTTATTTAACAGACTACCTCCAAATATTCGTGATTACTCTAAGAAGGATGTAATGTTGTATCTCAATAATAACAGCACAATCAATTTATAAAACTAATAATATTACAAACGTACACATAATTTTAAGAAACGTCAATTTAAAAAAATGACAGCTATATGCTTACATTATTAGAATTTTTCAATTTTTGCTGGCAGAAGTTTTGAAATTTTCCTTTTATTGTCACTGCCGCCTGCCTCAACGATAAAAATGTACTATTACTTGTGTAAATTTTTTTTCCCTTTTCCTTATTATTTCATTCCTTTCTAATAAATTTTCATTTTTCCCTTTTTTTAATTAATCCTGTATCAAAATCTGATGTATATTTCTTATTTTATTTTTTCATTTTGCATTAGTTTTCTTTCATTTTTTACTTAAAATCTTTGAAGTGTAATATTTATTTTGTCTAAGTTTATTTATCTTTTGTAACTCATTTTTTTCCTGTAACTGGGCACCCGCCGAAAAACCTTTGGGTTTGGCAGGACCCTCAACTGTTTGTATTGTGAATAAAAATTTTGATTTGATTTGATTTGATTTTGTTTTGATGTATAGTTGTCTGATGTTGAGCACTGGGAAGTCCGAGAACAGCAGCGCTGTGGGGTATCTTGATTCTTTTTTCAAAATAGTTTTCATAATTGTTCTCTGGGTGACAGCAAGAGGTTCAAGACCTGCAGACGACACTCCCCCCAAAAAATAATGCCGTACTCCAATATTGACTGTGCATAGGCATGATAGATCCTCCTGCACAGTCTGATATTCAGCACATGGCTCAATTGGGAAAACCCATACAACAATCTTCTCAGTCTCTGTTTTAAACACTGAATATGAGGAACCCAACTCAGACGATAATCAAACATGACCCCAAGATACTTATACTGGTCCACGCTATTAATAGATCCACAAGCGCAGGTTGATGATCATATATTTCTACAGGAGTGCATCTTGAATAGAGAATAATTAGTAAACATGGAAGCCACAGTGGCTCAAGGGAAAATTATGTTTTTACTGGTTGCATTTTGAAGGGTTTCAAACAGAGTTATCATCACAAAACCTACTAAAGTTGATAACATCGATGTCACACACTAGTCGACTGCACGATAATAGTCCGATGGACATTCAAAATTTCCTTCTGCTATTTAGTTCTTCGGTCAGCATTTGCAGTAGCAGAGGTCCTTAGTTTTATTTTTATAGCTTTCATTGGATGAGAATAAGAATAATTTTATTCCTAACAATGAACATCAGAAACGTCAATTTGTTAATAATACCGTACATAACTTCAGGTTTCAATCTCACAATAGTAAAATGTATATAATATAATAATTTATCTATACAAAGTATCTTTCAATATAATAGATATTTTAAAGAAGTAATACATTTTATATATTAGATACAATTTTCTAAGGATTAAAGAGACTGACATTCCACGACTGACTAAAAATAATAGTGGCTGGCAAATTTCAAAAAAATATATTTGAATTTCCAACTAGTTAAAATTAAAATTTTGGATAATAGTACAAAAACTGTATTGGAGTTTTTATTTGAATTGACCGATTGATTAAGTCTAAATGCTAGTTCAAAAATCTCACTCACAAAGGAAGTGATATTAATAATACTATAAAAATGCTTTTTCAGTTCTACAGTGTTTATTCCATGGTTCGTTGATGTATCCTTAAGTAAAAAGTAAGAACTTGCTACGCTCTTACATGAAATATGCTTCTCGCTCATAATGGTTACAACACGCTCAATGGACCCGTTCTGTGTACATAGAATGTGGTAAATTGTCCGATTCACAATTTACCAGGTAAAAAGTTCCGCTTCCCATGGGAAGAATTTTGACAGATTCTGTACCAGAAACCAGTTCCAGTTCCAAGTTCCTGTCCCACAGTCGAACCGTGGTAAATTGTTACAGTTCCAACTATCCGAGTTCTCAATGGTCGATTGAATTGTAGTCTGCTTGCTTCTCTGCGCATGCGCTGATAGTTTGTTTACCATAGCATAACCATAGAATACATAACCAACAAAATGATGTTTGATAACCATTCGTTAAATGAATATTTCTCTATAGAAAATTTGGGGGTAATGGAATGAAAGAAATGCACACTTTTCTAGACAGCCTTTCTTCATTCACGCAGCTAGTAAACGACATATTTCGGTGTAAATCAACTCTATAAGTGCGCGCCAAAAGCTTGAACCAACGATTTTGAAATAACGTTCTATGGGAAAATTTTGCACTAGTCACGTGATGGAACAATTTTCGATTGGAACTGGAACAATTTACTGTACACAGAACGTACACAATATGAATGGAAATAATTTATTTGATATCATTGTATTATTTGTTAGAAATACTATTAGTAGGCTACTTTTTATTTTTATTTATCTTGTCTTCTTGTTCTTTTTTCATGTTTCAGTATTTTTTTTACTTTGTTCTCTTAACGAACTCACAGCCAGCGCACAAGTCTGACTTTGCTGGCTGAGCCAAAACATTAAGATTTATTATAATTTACATTTGTCTTATGTATTAAATGAAAAAGACTAAGAAATTGTCAAAAAACACAGATTTATTGATACTTTGAAAGATTTCTAATTATCAATAAATCTGTGTTTTTTGACAATTTCTTAGTCTTTTTCATTTAATATGAATAATTACCACAATATCAACTTCTCAACTACATAAAAAGTGTCATATGTATATTGTATTTTGGCGAAATGAAATTCTATTCTATTCGAAATGCAGTTATTTGATAATTATTGTTAATTGACCTTTCATAATGGTTACCAAACGCTCTTTATGCATGAAAAGCCTTTTATTCGATAATTATTGACTGATTTGTTATAATAGTTACAACACGCTCTTTATGAATGAAAATGCTTTTTCCTACAGTTACCTTGAAAAGTGACCATTCCTACACTGATTACAGAACGCAAAGAATCACTTTTCCGCTCTAGTGCGCAAAGTATTACTTTGCGTACTCTTAATACTTTGCGTATTATCTTGCTGTTACAATCAGCTGTTGACATTGTTGACGTGTATTTTGAATGCGAATTTGTTCTATCTATATTTTTCTGATTTTCAAATAAATAAAAATGAGAACTCATTAAATTATACATTTTGAATATTATTAAGTATTCGTTATTTCAAATAATTTTTTTTCATTCATAAATTGATTGGTTGAAAAATTATTTAGAAATAAAGATTTACTCAAAATTATTCTAATTCTCAAATTAATTGGATTAATTCAATTTTTAATTTGAATAAATTATCGATTTTAATTTTCAATTGGATTATCAAGTTTAAAATAAATTAAAGTTGTTATTAATAACAGAACTATACAGACACAAATTTGAGGGATTTCAGCCATCATTTTACCCATAATCAACCACTTCTCATATTCAATGGTAACTGTAGGAAAAATTTAATGTGAAATACGTGCGCAAAGTTCCTCTGCTGCACTCAAGAAACCATTCCGCCCTCGCCTACGGCTCGTGCGTAAACGTTTCTTTCGGTGCAGCAAACTGTCACTTTGCGCACTAGTTGCACAAATAACTATTATTTGATAATTATTGACTGACCTGTTTATATATTTTATTCATCGGCAGAGAGATCCTTTTGGATGTTCTGGCCGTATTACGCAATGTCATCTCCTATCAAAACTCAAGTTTATAGGTTATATATTGAGTTCTTCATGTTTTCTCACTAAAATTGACTGACCTGTTATAATAGTTACAACACACTCTTTATAGATCAAAAGGCTGTTATTTGATAATTATTGTTAACTGACCTGTCCCCTCTTGCAGTTCGAGTTTCCAATTCCATGAGTAGCTTATTCTCAATATCAGCTTTTGTGACATGAGGAAATACAGCGGTATCAATAATTTGATTAAGCCGTCTCCAAGTATGTATAATGAAACTCATTGCAGACACTGAAATGAAAACATGAATGTTCTGATTAATCACCTCAAGTTCATCACTCAATAAACTGCTGAATAAACTCAGCCGTTGAATTCAAGAAAGCCAATCCATATTATAAGTAACACAATCTTACCATAGAGAAAAGATAGCATAATAAGATATTCCATGGTATAGGTCGTTCATGTTCCAAATTTCAAGACGAGTTTTTGTTAACACAAGCCCCTCACTGTCAATATTGTCTATTATTATTCTTTTGTTGGGGTGAAAGTGTAAAAACGGCACAGTATGAGAGACTACCAGCGTCACATAGCTTTACGAAAAAGAACTACTAGGACTATCGGCTCAAGTTAACAGTGAAATTTAGAACATAAAAAAAATCTGGTGTGGCGCACTCAAGAACTACAAGGACTATCGGCTCAAGTTAACAGTGAAATTTAGAACATAAAAAAAATCTGGTGTGGCGCACTCACACAACTTTCCTTGCCGTTATGAAAGTTGATCACCTGACGCTAGTGTT
Source organism: Nilaparvata lugens (assembly GCF_014356525.2). Taxonomy (NCBI): domain Eukaryota; kingdom Metazoa; phylum Arthropoda; class Insecta; order Hemiptera; family Delphacidae; genus Nilaparvata; species Nilaparvata lugens. The sequence continues at coordinate 19,930,994 of NC_052505.1, forward strand.
CACGTGCATCTTAAGTCTAATAATAAACAAAGATCTGAGCCAGCTGGTGACAGGACAATAACGCTGGAGACACACGAGGTCTGCTATCTCTTCATAGTGGATGATTTGATAAAATCAACAGTTGCCAACAGTTTGCAATTGAAATAATAACATTTTCTCGAATTTCGAGCTTATTTTAAATTTTAGGTGAAGATGTTGCTGAACATTAATTGTAGAGATTCTCATTCTCAATCTTCTCCACTCGAAATTTTTTGTTTAAATTTTATCTGAAGCCTGATAATTGGGAATCTAAAATCGAACTTTGCATAGATGAGGCGGAGCTCCTGAAATTTTTACAGATATTGGACTTGTGGCAGTTGATAGAGCTTGTCGATGACTATTTCAGGTATAACTTTAATCAAAATCGTTGGAGCCGTTTTTGAGAAAATCGCAAAAAACCCTGTTTTTGATAACATTTTCGCCATCTTGAATCGCATTTGATCGAAATTGTTCGTGTCGGATCCTCATAGGGGAAGGAACTTACGTTCCAAATTTCAAGTCATTCCGTTAATTGGGAAATGAGATATCGTGTACACAGACGCACATACACTCATACACACACACACACACACACACACACACACACACACACACACACACACACACACACACACACACACACACACACAAACACACACAATACCCAAAAACCTCTTTTTTGGACTCAGGGGACCTTGAAACGTATAGAAATTTAGAAATTTGGGTAGCTTAATTTTTTTCGGAAAGCAATACTTTCCTTACCTATGGTAATAGGGCAAGGAAAGTAAAAATCGTATGGCTTTTGTTGGTGGGGAGTCCCTTGCGGGATGGTCCCACCGCCTGAATATATAATTTAAGCTGTCAATAGGCCTTACGACTGTCATACTTCAGCCGGGACCGACAGTTAACGTGCCCATCCGATAACACGGGAGTGATCTTGTTAAAAAGCTTTTGGTAATGAGAGGGTTTGAACCCGGGATCTCTATGCTGCTACGCAAGTACTCTATCCACTAGACCACGGATCACTAAAAAGCCCTATACCATGGTATATCTTCTTACGCTATAATATGTTTTCTCTATTGTGTCACGATAAATGTGACACATTTTATGGTGATACAGTATCACCATACATGATACAGTATCAACGCAATATGATATCGTATCAACTCAACTTGGTACACAACACCATTTGATATCTCCTTATGAGGAGAACCAAAGACCTTGGTAAGGCTCGACATTGAGTAGTGTTGGTTCACCAACACAATTTATTTTATTTTTTATTTGCAATGCAAATGACACTAATGTAATAACATTGGTAGATAAAATTATAAGGTGGTCAACTAGTGTAATATTGACTAGTGTGTAGTCCAGTAAAGTGAGTAGTTTAATAGTCACTAAAATACAACTTAAATCGCTAAATAATACTGGTCGTTATAGTTAAAAAACAATGTCAAGCAAATAATGAGAAACTATTTCCATGTTTATCTTGGACTAAAATTGTAGGCTATAGAAATTGTACACATGAAGTGTATCTTATTTTGGACTGTGTAATCACCCAAGTTTGGAAGAAAAATAGCACAATGACTACCCTAGTATTTTATCTACTTATGTTATTACATCAGTGTCATTCTGTCGTGAAATAAAATGAATTACGTGTAAATAAAAATAGAAATCTAAGTAGTCTTATTGAAATTAGTCACAATATGTTTCGGCTATATGATGAGATTCCATTATCAAGTGATTAAGTGAATTACATGTTATCTGAATTTTAAAAAAAAATTAGTAGCTCTATATTTTCAATGTTTAGGTTAAATTATGTTTGTATTATATGTTTTGATTTGTATTTGTTTTGATTTCTAATGTTTTCAATTTGTATTATGAAAGATAACTTCAATCAAGCTTGAAAAATATATTCCACGAATCACCGATGTATAACCGGTAAACATTAGGAGAACAATAAATCTTATGGAAATAAATTTATTTTATACAGCTGCGCAGCTTACAAATAGTAAGGATAAGAGGCTATAACAAGGATTGAATAGTATTGGAAAGAAAAAAGTACTAATAACAGGACTTTATTCAAAATATCTTCAAGTTATAAAGGCGGAATGGCTATAGGTGATGCCCGCGTTATAATGGCAGTGTTTGATTAGCAATGGTATTGTCATCCTTGTCTATCATTCAACAAAACGGATAGTGCTATCTCTTTCTCACTTTGCTCTGTTGCCAGATCGTCTTTTAACAATATGTAATTAATAATCAACTAACAAAATATTTCATCTTAATTATGAAATAATTGAAAAATATCATTTCTTGCTCAATAAGATATAATTGATTATTTCAAACGAGAATGAGCCGTTAATATTACATCAATAAACCTGCATCAGCTACCGTCTATAGAAGGCATTGACAAGACAGAGGATCGGCAACTTTGTTCTGCTAGATATCTTTCTCCACTGCCATTGTAACGTGGACCTCACTACAGGTTTATTTATTTATTTATTGGATAGAGCAAACAATACAAGTACAATAGTCGAAAAAGAAAAAACAGGCTATTGCCCAAAACTTCTTATATTTCCTAATTTTGTCTTGAATTGTCCAAATATTATGTAGGTTATGCCCATTTAAATTTATACACTACATCATCAATCCGAATATACAAATCAGAATGCAACAAACAATTTAAAATTTAGATAGATTGTTGATAAAACTTTTGTAAAAACATGAAACAAACTTCAAATTCACAAAATAATAGCAGGTTGTGTCATAGAGAATGTTGAATGGTATTTGAACTAGGTTAGTAAACTTAAAATCAAATGAAAAACTAATCTTTCAAGGATTGAACAGACAGAAATTATTGTTATTAAAAGAGGCTTGAAAAAAGGTTAAGGATATCACTTTCGAACAATATTAAATTACGACATAGCAGTCTGATTTTTATAAATAAAAGCTATTAGTTTCTATTCACATTCGTGGAGCACCGCTTTCGGACACTAGGCCCTTCCTCAACAAAAGATCAGACTGCTATTCGTAATTTAATTGTTCAAATTTTATTATTTACAAACAGCCCGTACAGCTGCTTTACACCAAAGTTATTAACAAAATGTTAATAGCTTAATCCTTAAAGATTCTATTGGATTGAATATAACTTATCATACAGTTTTTTAATTTCTTTATTTAGATTATGTGGTTTACCCTTTTATTCAGGGTTTTTTACAGATGATGAAAGTCAAGTTCTGTTAAATCTAATAGAATTTATAAGGATTAAGTTATTAACACTTTGTTAATAACTTTGGTGTAAACGCAGCTTAATGGAAACAATCATTGAAGAGTTAGGGATATCATCTTTATGGAAAGAGAGGAAAAGCAATCGAAGAATCTGATAAGTGGTTTAGTATAAAGCCAGATGAGTATTTCACAAACTTACATTTTGAACTCTGTTTGCGATTTTCTTCTCTGAATTCAATCTCACTGTCCCCTTCGTGTCGTTCACGAATCCGACGGTCTCTCGAAATAGGTTTCAATGAACTATCAACCTTAGTCCAAATATATGGTCCAACAACCGGTACTAAACAATCAAAACAGAATGAAAATTATAAATTATTTAAACTAATTATGAACTAAAAATAAAAAGTACCAAGCAGCCTTAAGGCTGCGCAAAGGCTAAAAATAAACTTCCAACTGGTGATATTTTTCAAAGTTTTTCGATTTGAATATAATCTAAAGTATCTAAAGTACAACTAAAAGTTATTTTTTGTAAATTGAATGGCTTTATTGAATGAAAAAGACTAAGAAATTGCCAAGAAACCACTGATTTATTGATAAATAGAAATACCGGTTTCGGTTATTACACCATTGTCAATCTCTGATAAACTCTGAAACCGGTATTTCTATTTATCAATAAATCAGTGTTTTTTGGCAATTTCTTAGTCTTTTTCATTCAATATGAATAATTACCACAATATCAACTTCTCAACTACACAAAAAATTGAATGGCTTTCTAAAAATTGATATTCTAAGAAAATATTTGTTTTACTAGATCAACAATACCATGAAGAATCTATCCTCTAAATCTCATGGATTTATCTCTCACCGAATTTGAAATGTTCTGTCCCAAAAATTAAAACTTTAGGCGCTCATATCTCAAAAAGTCGGGAAAAAATTTTTTTCTTGTGAAAACTTTTAATTTTGATAGCTTGATGATATAAAAATCGAAAAACTTTGAAAAATATCACCAGTAGAAAGTTTATTTTTAGCCTTTGCACAGTCTTAATAGGTTACCATCATGTCGCAGAAGAATTCTGTCTTGTAAAAGAAATATTCACTTGTTTTCATAATTTTCATCAAATCTGTACTATAGTTCAAAGTTGCGGGTTTCAAAGATACAAACAGTTCTTGAGCGAGCTCTCCAACCCAGGGGGTTACTAGTATAAGACACGAAAAGCTTTAGCGATATAGCCATTATCAAGGGGCCTTTAAAAATGAATCATTATTTTTTTTTTGTAAACAAATATTTAATTTTTAGCAGCTGGATAGTTTAGATTTTTTTCTAGTGATGTTTTATATAAATCTATATATAATAAAAGGATACTAGTGATTCTCTGTAATTATTATACATTCAGGTGCCCTATTAAAATAACTAACTGGACAAACAATACCTATATAGAAAGCACATGATGGGAGATAACAAATTGACAAATGCATACTATGCTGAGATGAAGATGAACATTGAAAACTCCAAATTGAACTGTGTATATTTTACCTGATGGACGCTGATTGGAGGGATGCGAGAGATGGTCTTCAGGATAAGCAATAGTAATGCCATCTTCAGTCTTTACCTCGTAGTAGGCTGGAAAAATTGAAAACACAATTGAACAAACACTCAATTCAACAAATAGTGGGCAAATTTTATAGAATTGTTCCAGGATAAGAGGAAAAACGAATCAGTATGAATTAAGTTGAGGATAGAAAAATATAAGCTATATTTATTCAGTTTCAATGCATATGACATAACTCTGTTAGTTATTTCAGATTGATTTCCATAAATCGAACTTTATACAACAAGAATTACTTGAAAATCGATAATTTTCGAGTTTTAAGCGGAAAAAACATTTTTGCTATTTTTGGAAACGATTCCTTGGAGTTGGAACTATCATGAAGCGTCCTATAGTGAGGTCTACGTTATAATGGCAGTGTACCATTGACAATACTGTTGCTGTCATTTTCTATCATACGACAAACAGATAGCACTATCTCTCTCTCTCTCGCTTTGCAATGTTGTCAGTTTGCCAGAATATTTTATTTTTACTTTTGACAGTGACTGTACAAAAGTAGACAAACAATTCTCAGCCGACATTTTTTTCTTCATTCTATCAAAATACTCGAGTACGCAAGTCGCATACCGTAATTGATTTAAAATGTATTTTTGAAACAATAAAATAATTTTTAGACATTACTGTATGAGAAACACAAATTAAAATACATGAAATGACATTTTAAAAGTTGATAACTAACCATCCTAGACTCCATCCATGCTTCAGTTGGGCTACACGTATAGGTTAGACCTACTCGTACTGGTATAAATAATATTGAAAGGTTATTTCAGAATTATTTACATTAAAATTACTTTTTTGGATAGGATTTCTTTTTTCCTATCATTTTTAAAAGAAATTGGAGTAGAATACCTACCAAATAACTTAATTTCTGTTGTTTTGAAATTCAGATTGTTGTATCACAGCTTTTTAAATTAGCCGCCATTTCAGATTTGTATAAAACTAAAAATCTGATCTCAGTTATGAAAGCAAATTTTTGAATCAAATTATGAAAATATATTTTCTTAATTAATTTGACATAAAATTGATTATTTAATTAAGGAAATGATAACTATTATTAGATCAAATTTAATGGGGTGAATTGAGTAATGGCAGTGTACCATTGACAATACTGTTGCTGTCATTTTCTATCATACGACAAACAGATAGCACTATCTCTCTCTCTCTCGCTTTGCAATGTTGTCAGTTTGCCAGAATATTTTATTTTTACTTTTGACAGTGACTGTACAAAAGTAGACAAACAATTCTCAGCCGACATTTTTTTCTTCATTCTATCAAAATACTCGAGTACGCAAGTCGCATACCGTAATTGATTTAAAATGTATTTTTGAAACAATAAAATAATTTTTAGACATTACTGTATGAGAAACACAAATTAAAATACATGAAATGACATTTTAAAAGTTGATAACTAACCATCCTAGACTCCATCCATGCTTCAGTTGGGCTACACGTATAGGTTAGACCTACTCGTACTGGTATAAATAATATTGAAAGGTTATTTCAGAATTATTTACATTAAAATTACTTTTTTGGATAGGATTTCTTTTTCCTATCATTTTTAAAAGAAATTGGAGTAGAATACCTACCAAATAACTTAATTTCTGTTGTTTTGAAATTCAGATTGTTGTATCACAGCTTTTTAAATTAGCCGCCATTTCAGATTTGTATAAAACTAAAAATCTGATCTCAGTTATGAAAGCAAATTTTTGAATCAAATTATGAAAATATATTTTCTTAATTAATTTGACATAAAATTGATTATTTAATTAAGGAAATGATAACTATTATTAGATCAAATTTAATGGGGTGAATTGAGTAATAGCTGTGTACACTCAGTGGCAAAATGGAGAGACTTGGCAACATTTTTCTCCTATCTTTCTTCACTGCCATTATAACGTGGACCTCACTATACTAGACCTAAGGTAAGTAAAACAGCAAGAAATTTTTTCAAACTGAACGTTGAAATACTTAGAATGATTAGAAAAAATTGACAAGTAACAGAATTCAAATGTTTCCCGATAAATAGAGGAGCTTCATTATGAATTATAGTAAAGGGTCTTACTAACTAAGGGATCCTATGGAACGTTTCTTTTTCAAATTGAGAATTGAAACAGATAGGATTTAGATGAATAGATAAATTGACAAGTAAAAAAATGCACATTTTTGCTGATTGATGACGTAGCTTCATTTTTGGGCTTTTTAACTCTGTAGTTTTCTATAAAAATGATCCTAAACAAGTTGAAAAAACATCCTAAAAAACATGTTGAACAGTTTAAATTAACCTGGAAGGGCAGCTTGACTTCTGGTAACCAATTCATCTGAGATTTAGTTACTAGTATTGAGATATTGTATTATTACTTTCCTTGCCCTATTACCATAGGTAAGGAAGGTATTGCTTTCCGAAAAACATTGAGGTACCCCAATTTCTGAATTTTTATACGTTTCACGGTCCCCTGAGTCCAAAAAAGTGGTTTTTGGGTATTGGTCTGTATGTGTGTGTGTGTGTGTGTCTATGAGTGTATGTGTGTCTGTGTAAGTTTGATTACAGATTCCCAATTATCAGGCTTCAGATACAATTTAAACAAAACAAATTCAAGTGGAAAAGATTGAGCATAAAAATCTCTACAATAATTGTAACTTAGACTAGGTCTGCTATCTCTGCATAGTGAATGATTTAATAGAATCAACAGTTTGCAACTGCATTAATAATTAATGTTCAGTAACATTTTCACCTAAAATTGAAAATAAGCGCGAAGTTCGAGAAAATTAGATTATTCAATTGCAAACTGTTGATTCTATTAAATCATTCACTATGCAGAGATAGCAGACCTCGTGTGTCTGCAGCGTTATTGGCCTGTCACCAGCTGACTCAGATCTTTGAATAGTGGACTTGAGATGCGCTTGAACACTAGCGTCAGTTTATCAATTAACGGCAAGGAAAGTTGTGTGAGAGCCACACCAGATTTTTTAGTATAAAGACTAATGAGCCAATTTTTACTTTCCTTGCCCTATTACCATAGGTAGAGAAAGTATTGCTTTCCGAAAAAAATTAAGGTAACCCAATTTCCAAATTTCTATACGTTTCAAGGTCCCTGAGTCCAAAAAAGTGATTTTTGGGTATTGGTCTGTATATGTGTGTGTATTTGTATGTATGTATGTATGTGTGTGTGTGTGTGTGTGTGTGTGTGTGTGTGTGTGTGTGTGTATGAGTGTATGTGCATCTGTGTATACGATATCTCATCTCCCAATTAACGGAATGACTTGAAATTTGGAACTTAAGGTCCTTACAGTGTTTGTTTAGCAATGGTATTGCTATAGAGCGGTCCACGTTATTATGACAGTATTTGATCAACTTTGATGTTGCTATCCTTGTCTATCATTCAACAAATCAGGTAGTACTATCATTTTCTATCTCCGCAACGATGCCAACTATGTTTTTGACAGTGTAGAAATATAATTAATTAAGGCGGAGAATAGGCAACGCTGTTCTTCTATCTTCATCCACTGCCATTATAACGTGGACCTCACTATATCCTTGTCTATCATTAAACAAAGCAGATAGCGCTACGGTATCTCTTTCTCGATTTGCTCTGTTGCCAGATCGTCTTTAATAATGTAGAAAATTAATCATTAATTAACAAAATATTTCATATCAATTATGAAAATGTATTATGCTATTATTGAACAATATAATTTATTACTTAATAAAATATAATTGATTATTTTAAACGAGAATGGACAGTTGATAGAAGACGAGTCGAGAAGAGTCTTTAGAAGACGTACTTCTATTTCACACGTTTTGCTATCATCACACATGACAAGACAGAGATTCGGCAACGTTCTTCTCCTATCTTTCTCCACTGCCATTATAACGTGAACCTCACTATAGATGAATTGACTAGTAACTCATTCCAAGTAACAAAATGCACATTTTTGCTGATTGATGATAGAGTTCATTTTTTTGGCTTTTCAACTGCGTATTAGTAGGTAGTTATTCCTTTTAAAATGACCCATTCCTTTTCAAATTTAATATTTCTTAATTAAAAAGAAACATGTTGAACTAGATAAATTTACCTGGATGTAGGAAGTCAGATTCAAAATCGAAAACACCAGCTTGAACTCTGGTAACCAATTCATCTGAAATCATAACAGAACAGTTGAAGTCCAGAATTGATGAAGGCTTATTACCTGATAAGAATGAGAATCATCGTGATGTGTCGAAGATAATGAGCTATCATTTGATAGGATAATGAGCTTCATTATCATCTTCATGATAATGAAGATAGTGAGCTATCCTATCACTTGATAGGATAGGTTACGATCACATGAGATGTGTATATGTGCAAGTGCACGTCAGATCATGCTTGAGCCGAGAAACAAAATCTAGTAAGTGCCATTGACGCAACCAATTATTACTCAAAACTATGAAATATATAGAGTTACTAGCCGTCAGGCTCGCTTCGCTCGCCATATCCGTCTTTCCAGGGGGCTCCGCCCCCTGAACCCTTGACTGGATCGTCCAAAAATGAGATCAGAGGGCTCGCTTCGCTCGCCTGCATTTTTCATTTGAGCATGCTTCATTCCATCAGAAAATCAAAGTAGTGAGAAAACGCAGAAAAGCTGAGAAAGACGTTGGAAAAACGCTGATTTTGGGCGTATCTTTTATGAAATATTAAAGTCACCTCATCACAAAATTTTTAGACCCTAGCTAAACATCTGTACCAAATTTGAACATTTTCTGTCTATTACTTGATGAAAGAACTGAGAAAACGCAAAAAACTTCTGATTCTGGTCATATCTTTGCCTTATTTCAAATTCCTTCTAACACAACATTATTACACCCTAGCTTAGCTTCTGTACTGAATTTGAACAATTTCTGTTCATTTGTTCTCGATAAATCTGAGAGAAAGCAAAAAACGCTGGAAAAACGGTAATTTTGGGCGTATCTTTGACGTTATTGCAAATTCCTTCTAACACAACATTATTACTTCACCCTTGCTGAGCTTCTGTACTAAATTTGAACAAATTTGTAAATCATTTGTTTAAATCTGAGAAAAAGCAAAAAATTTTGAACTGCTCGCTTGTGTTTCAATTGCTCGCTTAATATAATAGGATACATCTAAATTCATTTTTTCCCGTTAGGGCTTCTCTTGAATATAAATAAAAATAGAAATCTAAAAACTCTTTTAAAAATTGTTTGGCTTTTAAACAATTTTAAAAAGAGTACTTGGATTTCTATTTTTAATTATGCCGTACCTAAATTCATGTCTGGTTTGTAAATTTTTCTACTGAAAAATTAATTCAAATAATAATAGTGAAAAACAAAAACTACTATGTTAACTATTTCTATTGAATTTTGGCAAAGGAACAGTTATTGGATGAGCCTGATGGCCCTTACCCAGTCATCACAATGATTTGAGTATCATTAAATGAATGAATAAATAAAATTAAACCTATTTCCTGATTGTCTAATTTGAATATGTGATAAATGGGTTTGGATTCCTGTAAAAATTTGGAAGGTAGGTATTATAGAAAAGGTATATTAAGAAGTTGGTATTGGTATTATAGGGTGAAAATAAGGGCCAAGCCACAGGAAGCGTTTTCAAGGCGTTTTCAGACGAGTCGGCAGGGCAGGAAGCTCTCCGATTGGCTAATTGGGTTGGCGGTCGGGAATCAGCTGATAATCGGCAAATCGGAGAGCTACATGCCAACTAGTCTGAAAACGCCAGAAAAAACAGCTTCAAGTGGCTTGGCACTTATTGTGAGAAGGAAGGTGCAGCTAAGCATTTTTCTAGTTTGGAAAATTGATAGTGTGAAATTCAGCTTCAATTTTTTTAGAGGAAACATATATTGACTGGAGTTACTTGCAGATTGAACAAAATACATGGACATGTTTAACATTTTGTAAATTTTTTTCATTTTCAATAGTGAATTGAGCAGGGAGCCTTTGTTTGCCTGCTTATTGTTTCCCTATAAATATTGTCAAATAATATAAATAATATTGTCAATTTCTTATTGAAAATAAATTGTCCATCCAAAGATGATCTTGAAAGAGAACGGAATCACAGTTATTGTATTCTAAAGGACTGGTGTGCAGCTAATAATCTGTCTCTTAATAATAATAAAACCTCTGATATAATTTTCAATTTTAGAAAGGAGAAGGACACGACGCCTATCAAGTTTCTTGGTGTTATGGTTGATTCTTGTCTATCATGGGAGGCACACATTGATTTCTTGTCTAGTAAACTTGCTAAAGGCCTTTATATGCTTCGTAGACTATCTGTAACGGTTGATAGGCCTGTGCTGATTAATATATATTACGCACACATACAAAGTCTCCTATCTTACGGAATAATGCTTTGGGCTAATAGTGTAAGAGCTAATTCAATCTTTGTCCTTCAAAAAAAAGCTATTAGGATCATTTGTAATTTGCCTCTCAATGCTCATTGTAAACCGCATTTTATTGAACTAGGCTTACTGACATTGCCATCACTGTATGTTTTTAATATTCTTTGTTATGTACAAAAAAATTTGGAAAAATATGACTCAAATAATAATCACCATAACTTAAATACACGAAATAGACATAGACTTAGAATTCCTCAATACAGTCATACCAAATCGCAGAGAAACTGGCATTTCATGTCAATAAAGCTATACAACTCCACACCTGACAAGTTTAAGTTACTCACATATGCACAATTTAAAAATAAAATAAAATATGTGTTGATTAATGAATGTTTGTATACTGTGAATGATTTCTTTTTGATTAAATGGGTGCAGTTTCTGTAGTAATAGTGGTATATGAATTTATGTATTAAATTTTTATGTATGAATTTTGATTTCAAAATGTAATCTGACAAAGTCAATGTATTTCTTGTGAATATTGAATGACCAATAAATTCTATTCTATTCTATTCTATATGAGAAAACTTTAATCATCAATTTCAAGATTCTTTTTTGAAATACTCGACCCACTGAGTCCATAGAAGTTTGGGTTTTGTCTCTACTTCCAAGAATAATACAATTTTTCTGTAAAAAAACTAAAAGTTAATCTGTCCAAGAATTACTAATGTGAAGACCCAAAGCGATTTCTCCTATTCTACGATTTTTAGCAAACCATTCTGGTTCATTGCGGACGACTACTCTACCTAATCTTCGCTACCTAACCTACCTTACCAAACCTACCTACCTAACCTACTTCTAACACCCCTAACCTTATTAACCTGCCCTCCCTAATACAGTCATAAAAGGCAATTGGGCAGGGAAGCCCGCCTCCCAGCCGGAACGCGAAGCGCGGAGGCTGCTACCTAACACTATACAGTCGTAAAAGACAATTGTGCGGGGGAAGCCCGCATCCCAGCCGGAGCGCGAAGCGCGGAGGCTGCTACCTAACACTATACAGTCGTAAAAGACAATTGTGCGGGGGAAGCCCGCCTCCCAGCCGGAACGCGAAGCGCGGAGGCTGCTACCTAACACTATACAGTCGTAAAAGACAATTGTGCGGGGGAAGCCCGCATCCCAGCCGGAGCGCGAAGCGCGGAGGCTGCTACCTAACACTATACAGTCGTAAAAGACAATTGTGCGGGGGAAGCCCGCATCCCAGCCGGAGCGCGAAGCGCGGAGGCTGCTACCTAACACTATACAGTCGTAAAAGACAATTGTGCGTGGGAAGCCCGCATCCCAGCCGGAGCGCGAAGCGCGGAGGCCGCTATCCAACCCTATGTAGTCATAAAAGGCAATTGGGCGGGCGAAGCCCGCCTCCCAGCCGGAGCGCGAATAATTACTTAAAAATTCAAACTGTAGGCTACTCTCAAGTAGTAATTATTGGGGTAAAGATGAGCTTGAAGAGATTCAAGCTTGTTTTACCTGGTTTCGAAATTTTCCTCTGTGCTCTTGAACTTGAAACTTCACAGAAGAATTCAATACCTAGAAAAAATTATATAAATAATTTATTTGAGGTTTATGATACAACATTAAGATTCCAAATCCTTTTCTCAGAGAATTCACCCATACTGGTTTTCCTCAGGAATCTTTAAATTTTATTTGATTAAAAGTTGAAGCAGTTGAACTATCTAAATTTTTCACTTGTAAGCTTGATTGCAATGCAATTATTATTATTATCTTAAATTAACAAAAAGCATTCAATGCTTATTTACCGTATGCATTATCAAAGAGAAAATATAGGATAATCGGCTTGATATTTGGAAAAACATATACAGAGTGAGTCATATGTATGGGAACTCTTCAATAAATTGGAGACTGTTGTAGATATAATACTGTAACTTTCAGGATAAGTTATTGGTCCAAAACTCTACCTTTTGACGTACAACTGAATTTCAACCGCTCATAAGGGGGTTACTTAGGGGTTGTAACTGGAATATTTTAAATGTAAACAACCATTGTGTTATACATCATTTCAAAGGCCTTTTCAAAACGAGAAAGATGACATAAATAAAAATGTTCTATGATACTTGTATCCAAAATGGCGGCTGATTGAAGTTGTAGTTTTTAAGGTAATGAGGGGTTGTAATTCGAATATTTTGAAAGTAAACACCCATTGTGTGGTACATAATTTTAAAGGCCTTTTTGAAACAAGAAAGATGGCATCGACAAAAATTTTCAATGATACTTGTATCCAAAATGGTGGTGATTGAAGTTCTAGTTTTTAAATAAATGAGGGTTTGTAACTCAATTTGAGTTACAAAAATGTTCTATGATACTTGTATTCCAAATTGCGGATGATTGAACTTTATCAGTCAGTTCTTTAAAAACTAAAACTTCAATCAGCCGCCATTTTGGATACAAGTATCATAGAACATTATAATTATGTCATCTTACTTGTTTCAAAAAGGCCTTTGAAATGATGTACCACACCATGGGTGTTTTTACATTTGAAATATTCGAGGTAGGCTACAACGCCTAAGTCACCCCCTTATGAAGGGTTAAAATTCAGTTGTACGTCAAGAGGTAGAGTATTTGACCAATAACTTATCCTGAAAGTTACAGTACTATATCTACAACAGTCTCCAATTTATTGAAGGGTTCCCATACATATGACTCACTCTGTACATTGGGATATCTTCTTACCCTATATTTTTTTCTATGGTATTATCTGTATGTAGTGTTTGTTTTGTTCTACTGGAATAAATCGATATAATAAAAGTGTACTAGTGATTCTCTGTAATAATTATACATTCAAGTAGCCCTTATAAAATACTCGACTGGACAACCAATACATAAATTATTATAGAAAGCACATGATGGGAGATAACAAATTGACAAATGCATACTATGCTGAGATGAAGATGAACATTGAAACTTCAATTTGAACTGTGCGTATTTTACCTGATGGACGCTGATTGGAGGGATGAGAGAGAGCGCCTTCTGGATAAGCAATAGTAATGCCATCTTTAGTCTTTCTCTCACGCGGAAAGGGAACTGGAAACAATTGAAACACTTAGATCAAAAAAGATTGGGCAAAATTTATAGAATTTTTTCAAATTCAAATTTATTTTGTCAATCAAAACAATTACAATTTCAAAGAAAATAGTATAGAACTGTATAGGGCCGGTTTCCGAGCTCGGGAATTAGCTAAGTTCTAGACTTTAAACAGCTGGAGTTAGAAAATTGGCTTTCCAAAATGGGGCGTAGTCGCAGCTTTTATAACAGTAGTCGCAGTTTTTATTTTCTCATTTCTATAATTGGAAACGGTTTTCCTTGACGAAATTATACATTCCTAAATAATTCAAAATAGCTCAAACTTTACACTATTTTCTCTTTATTTTATTTTGTGTTCAAATGTCTAGTTTTTCGAAATTTAATTCAAACGTGACTATGACAATGACTGCGACTACGCCCCATTTCGGAAAGCCAATTTTCTGACTCCAGCTGTTTAAAGTCTAGAACTTAGCCAAATCCCGAGCTCGGCAACTTTCCCATAGTATAGAAATAAGAACTGTTCCAGAATAAGAAGTGAAACGAATCAGTATGAATTAAGAATAGAAAAATGTATCCATTCAGTTCATGTAATGTTTATTTACCGTATGTATTAAAGAGAAATTGTGTATTTTTAACTTTTTTATTAGATTATGTATTATTTCAAAGAGAAACTATAGCTTAATCGGCTTGAAATTTCGAACAACATATATATTCTTATGCTATATTTTTTCTACGTACTATGTACTGTTTGTTTTGTTCTACTGGAATAAATCAAATTTGAAATTGTTTTTTTTTTTTAAATTATAGGTACCAAGAATATTTAACACTAACAGAAAGTTTCCAGAATAAATGGAAGAGATAGATGATTTGGGTCTTTTCAACTCTGTCTTATAGCGGGCGATTCAAAAAGGTATTTACAACTTTGAAAATTCATATAAATCTTATTAAACAAGGTGCAGATCTGGTTTTTGTGTTGTTTTTAAGGAAAACACTTCAAGTTTTTTTACCTTAAAATAAAGATTTTCTATGTGACTTCCGTTGGTTATCCTGCAGACATCCCATCGATAGTCGATTTCTTCCCAGACTCGCACTAGCATTTCAGGAGTAACTTGCTCAACAGCAGCGCAAATCCTTGCTCTAAGTTCAGGTAGTGACTGGTAAAGGAGCTACATACACTATATCTTTTATTAAACCCCACAAGAAAAAATCCAGCGGTGTCAGTCTGGGGAACGAGGGGGCCATGCAATTGGCGCATTACGGCCAATCAACTAATTTGGAAAGCGTTCATTAAGAAAATTCCGGACGCCAGTCAGATAGTGTGGTGGTGCGTCATCTTTCATAAAGATAACATTTTGTTCTCGGTCATATCCATCGATCTGTGGTATCAACATTTTTTGCAACATATCAAGGTACACTATGCCGTTTTTCATACCAAAACACACAGCTAGCACGCTCGGGTCCAGTGAAGGCAGCCATCTTTGACGTAACTGCCGCTAGCGCTTGTGCGGCGCGACCAGGCACTAGCGGACTACGTGAGTCAAAACTTGGAGGGGTTTCCTTTAAAACAACACCAAAACCAGCTCTGTACCTTGTTTAATAATATTTATATGAATTTTCAAAGTTGTAAAGTCCTTTTCGAATCACCCGGTACAATTATTCATTTATAAATGATCAATTTCTTTTATTAGTAAAATACATAATAGAACAGATTGAAAAATTTATCTGATTGTGCTTCGAATTGGACATCATCAACTGGAATCATAACAGAATGAAAATAATGGTTATTAAAATGAATGTTTAATAGTTATTATCAAGGTATATGTCATGTACACAATGTATGTATTCTAGGTACATTGGTTATTATCATTACAGTATGTTCTATTATTTAAATTTCCGTTGAAAGGTTGGCAACAGCCAATATATATCCCACTATGTGCCGGTTGCACAAAAGCCGGTTAAATTTTAACCGTGATTAATTCCACGAGAACCAATCAGAGAAGCCGTCTTTTCAAAAACATCTTCTCTGATTGGTTCTTGTAAGGTTAATCACGGTTAAAATTTAACCGGCTTTTGTGCAACCGGGCCTTTTTGTTTTAAAATATCTATTAAAATCTACCACAGGTTCACACAAAACTCAAATATGATTACAACACATCTTTAGTGAAAAACCAAAACCTCTGGAAAATTTATTTTCTTCCTAGTTTTAAGTAGAAAAAATGAGGTCAGTTAAGTTTTTTTCTGAGAGTGTTTCCTTGAAAACTCGAATTATAATGAAGGGTCCTACTGTGGGATCCTATGGAAAGTTTCTTTTTCAAATTGAGAATTGAAACAGATAGGATTTAGATGAATAGATAAATTGACAAGTAACAAAATGCACATTTTTGCTGATTGATGACGTAGCTTCATTTTTTGGCTTTTCAACTCCGTAGCTTTCTATAAAAATGATCCTAAACATGTTGAAAAAACATCCTAAAAACATGTTGAACAGTTTAAATTTACCTGGAAGGGCAGCTTGACTTATGGCAACCAATGCATCTGAAATCACAACAGAATCAATGAGGTTGTTTCTAATAGTTACTACAGTGAGGTCCACGTTATAATGACAGTATTTGATCAACTTTGGTTTTGCTTTCCTTGTCTATCTTCCGACAAAGCCGGTGGTACTATCCTTTTCTAGGTCTCCAACGATGCCAATTATGTTTTTGACGGTATAGAAATATAATTATTGAATGTATAGAATCGTTATCGCTATTCTTCTATCTTCATCCACTGTCATTATAACGTGGACCTCACTATAGTGTATTCAAATTTATTGATTCTCAAAAAAATATACAACACTTTCAAGACAAAAAAAATATATATAAGAATCCACACCTGAAAAGAAACCCTGTGCGCAGGTGTGAGTTGCAATATAAATGTTTTTCAAAAATATTTAACAAAAATGATCCAAAACAAATTTCTTGAAAAAAATACAGAATAAAAACTAGTACTTAATAATAAAGAGGATACTAAAAATAAAGGAACAAAAGGAGAAAAGACGAAAAAGGCCAAGAAGAAAAAAGAAGACGAAGAAGAAGCAGAATGAAGAAGAAGAGAAATTATTATTGTATTATTTTGTAGAGTATTATATTTTTACTTTACTTAGTCAATCCTCTTTTACCGTTAGGTGTTGAGGTTTACGAGAGCCCTCCATCTTTCTCTTTCCTGCGCCTTCCTTCTCACTTCTCTCCACTCCACGCCTCTCTCTTCCGCCATCTTTCGAACACCATCCTCCCATCTCTTCCTCGGTCTTCCTCTCCCCCTCCCCCTAGCACCCACAACCTTGCACTCCCAGACCCTCCTTGGCAGTCTGCCAGTCGTCAACCTCATGTCCCAGCCACCTCAACTGTGCGGCTTCAATCGTTTGCTTCAGAGGTTTGCAATTCAGCCTGTCTCTGATGTTTTGGTTCTTTATCCCATCCCTTGTTTTCCCCGCTACCCTCCTCAAGTACCTCATCTCTTGGGCCTGCAGCTGACTCAAGCTTCTTTCAGAGAGCGTCCATGTTTCGCAAGAGTAGGTTAGGATTGGAACATACGTAGATCGGAAAACCCCTAATTTGGTAGCCAGGCTCACCTCCCTTTTGCTGAGGAACTTTCTAGATAATGCCCAGTACAACCTTCCTGCCACTGCTGCTCTATTGAAAATTTCTTTATTCATCAAAATGCACAAATGCACAATGCACTATTGCTTATTTCGTTTTTCATTCTTCCATCACAAGCAATAGGAGCTCCCAAGTACTTGAAGGACTCTACTTGCTCCAACTGTCTTTCCTCGATGAATATCTCTTGTAATATATATTATTGTATTATTTTTTATTGCTATTGGAAGGTTGGCAGCAGTCAAAACTCATCCAACACTTTCTTTTAACATAATCAATAAATTTAATCTTCCATACGTTCACACAAAACTTTTAAAAGAGCCGTATTCAGAGATGATTTCAACACGTATTGAGTATTCGACAAGAACCTCTCGGAAATTGATTATCTTCTAGTTTTAAATAGAAAAAATGAGGTCAGTTTTTTGAGAGTGTTTCCTTGAAAATTCGAATTATATAAAAGTTATATAAAAATGTATATAAAACTCAGAAATAATTCCTGTAGTTGTGTAAGTTGAAGCACTGGTAACAAAAGAATTGGAACATGCAATGGAACAACTAAAATTAAACTTTACACTTTTTTTGTATTTAAACACGACATGCAGTCAATTATTAAGTAAATAATTAAAAACTATTACTTACTGACAGTAGTTATTTACTTAATAATTGACTGCATGTCGTGTTTAAATACATAAAAAAGTGTGTTAATACATAGCAGCTCGGAATGGATCAAGAAACCATCATTATTAAAAGTAAATATAAATATGGAAATAAAATAGTTTCTTAGCTTCTTATTTGAAGAAGAGTGAATGCGTCTTTGTAACCTTTTAGTTTTGTTATGTTCTACTATTGATTCTTCATATTTGAGTGTCAAGTGTTTGTAGTTTTAACAAATTTATAAATACTAGTAACGTTTTTCCAGCATTATTTAGATTTGAAGGAGATGCATTTTCAAGACTTTTCATCTTTGCATTGGATGTTTCATTGAAAACTGTTATTTTCTGACTTAGGAAAAGCATAATTATACAAAAATGTTGAACAAATTTACCTGGATCTGCCATTTGGAAATGGATGCCAGTATTTTCTGAAATAACAAATGGAAAACTATGAGTTGCATGTTTGAAATATGAAAAACATCACATTATTGTAAAATCATAAATGGATGGACAAAGTCAACTTTGGGGTTGAGCCAGCAAGACTAGTTTGTATTGCTATTGATTCACTATCAAACACTTCAATCCATTTAAATTTGTAAAACGTTAGCAATTGACTATCACAATAATTACATGAATTACAAAAGTCTAATTACGAATAAATTAGAACCGGCCAGAGCAGTAATTTGTGTATTCAAAAGTTTATGGTGTAAGTCCTGAAGAGGTGCATATTGCTGTAAGGCGATCATCCTTTTATAAATCATGGAAAATAACTAATTGACCGAGCGAAGTGAGGTCTAAGATTCAAGTCGACGGTTTGGCATTTCTCTTAATGTTTAAATGTTCATCTGTTTTTATGTTGCGCATTTACGGCGAAACGCGGTAATAGATTTTCATGAAATTTGACAGGTATGTTCCTTTTTTAATTGCGCGTCGACGTATATACAAGGTTTTTGGAAATTTTACATTTCAAGGATAAGATAATATAAAAGGAAAAAGGAGCCTCCTTCATACGCCAATATTGGAGTAAAAATCAGACTATAGAATTATTCATCATAAATCAGCTGTCTAGTGGACTATAATACTACCCGTTCAAAAACATCGAACATCTTGAAAATGTATCTTTCCATCAACGTTAGTAGACAGTTGCAGCCAGACCTGATAACAGCGCTCACACTCACATTCCGGGACGACACGTCACGGTACGATAGGACAGAAAGCTCTAAATTTATTTAGGATTTTTTCTAGACAGTTTAAATTGATAAATTATTCATTAATTTTCGAGAAAACATAACAACAGGTCAATGTAACTTACTGAGCGCGAGGTCTACTGTTCACAGAACTACTAGTTTCTTGATAGGACAACATTATTGTTCAATAATATTGTAGAAAATAAATAGCTAGCACCCTTGAAATATTTCTTTCAAATTAATCACAACTAGTTTTGACATTTATATCATTCTCAAGTAGTGTTATTTGATTTGAAAAAAAACCCACTTGAGAATAATTACATAAAAATGGAAACTAGTCGTGTATGATTCAAAATGAATATTTCAAAGGAGTTAACTATTTTCTACAATTGAACAATAAAGTAGCCTAATTAAAATATTTATATTTTCATTAGTTTTTTGTGTGTGGCATCACGCATTCACTGGTTGCTCATTAAGAAGCACAATTATCAAATTCTTATACAATTTCAATACAATAATTTAATTCTATAGAAATTGAAATTTGCCTTTTTTTGTAAGCGTGAAACACTGACATTTTATTATCTTTTATAATTCCTATCTCAAACAGTTAAAATTAAACTACTGACATTTTATTATCCTTTATCTAAACAGTTATAATTAATTAATAATACTTTAGTTACAATTAAGATTAAGATTGAGATTAAACGATACAATAATATAAATTGTAATATTTTGTTGAAGTCACTGTGATATTTTACTGTTATATTTAAATAAATAGGCAAAGATTATCCTAGCCAAATATTTAAGCAACAGAAAATTAATGTCAACTTACTAGGTTTAAGATTCCTTGTGTAAACTCTGTCAGGTACCAATTCGCCATATTCTGAAAGGAAACAATCAAATTGATCATACATTTTAAAAGATAAATGTTTATATCAAATATCAAAAAAGCCAACTTTCTGACACCATTCAACTTCTTGAGACGACTGAAATCTAATAACATCCAATGTCTTGATGATTTAATACAGTACCGTAACATAATTTCATTTTTTAAAGCAATTTAGGATTATTACTGTTATATTCAATAAAATAGGCAAAGATTATTCTAGCCAAAAATTCAAACAATAGAAAAAGAATTGAGAAAAAAGAATGTCAACTTACTAGGAGTTAGAAAATGACATTGAGTGATTTCTTAGGTGTAACTTAGGTGTAATTACTTTGAAGACATTGAAAAAATGTATATCTGTTCAATACCAGATAACACTGGTATTATTGTTACTTCGTAACACTGCTATTATTTATTGAAATCTATCTAAATTTGACAAATCGTTCTTTGGAAACTTCATCGTTGAAAACAATACTTTCTGTAAGGAAGGATTAAAATAAGTGGAAATCGACTGTATTAAGTCAGTAAATGAGTATAGAGTTGATTTCATATCACAGGATACTCCTAGTGAAATAACGTATACAAATTCCTTGTTTCAAAAGCCTACTACAGAGTGTACGTTCTGTGTACAGTAAATTGTTCCAGTTCCAATCGTAAATTGTTCCATCACGTGACTAGAGCAAAATGTTCCCATGGAACACCATTTAAAAATCGTTGGTTCAAGCTTTTGGCGCGCACATAAAAAGTTGATTTACACTAAAATGTTCGTTTACTAGCTGCGTGAATGAAGAAAGGCTGTTTTACAAACTTACCGTCTAGAAAAGTGTGCATTTCTTTTATTCCATTACTTTCAAATTTTCTATAGAGAAAAATTCATTTAATGAATGGTTATCAAACATCATATTGTTGGTTATGTATTCTATAGCTATGCTATGGTAAACAAACTATCAGCGCATGCGCAGAGAAGCAAGCAGACTACAATAATCGACCAATGAGAGCTCAGATAGTTGGAACTATACCAGGTCGGACAATTTACCACGCTTCGACTGTGGGGCAGGATTTTGGAACTGGAACTGGTTTCTGGTACAGAATCTGTCAAAACTCTTCCCATGGAAGGCGGAACTTTTTACCTGGTGAATTTTGAATCGGACAATTTACCACATTCCATGTACACAGAACGGGCCCATTGTGAAGGATTTTGGTGGTAGAAATCAAATCAAATTTATTTGTTTCCAACATTTACAGTATAAACAATATATAAAAAGATATAATTGAAACAACACTCACATGGACACGCAGGTCTGTTTGTGAGTTGTTTGAGTTCGTGATTACATTATTTTAATTATTATAACTTGAGAGAAATTCCTGGAAATTAGATTTGGCTAGGTACATTGTATTGAAATGAAAAGAATAACTTAAATAAAGAAGTAAATTGAATTATGATATGTTAAATAATAGAAATTATTATTCAATCATAGAAATATTATAATATTACTAATATTGTAGCACAACTACACACATACAAATCACACATACAGGGAGGGGTAAGACTGCCACACACACAACACACACATACACACACACCAACATTCTAAAATGGCTGTTAGATGCATTTAAATTCATTGGTTGATTACTGATAGAGGTAGAGAAGATGAAAATTCGAAGCTCAAAATAATAAATATATAGAGGAATAAAATTTGTATAGAATATAGGTCTACAGTAGAATAATTTGAATCGAAAGCCTGGAGTTTAACCAACCGCGTTTGCGCGCAGCGGGGCTAGACGTACGCAGATCTCAAAATCAGATCACATTCGTCGTTATTTAAGGCAGATAACCACCCCCGCAATACTCTTTTGTATTGGTATATTGAGCATTCCCCCGGCTGACTAACAAACAAAGGTGCATTCCGCAGAATTACGTGAACCAGATATGTCACATTTCTGTCGCAGACAGATCTCATATTACGTGAAACACCAGAATGATGGAGATATGAGCCGCGGGTCAGGTAATTGTGTTGAGAGGAATTATTGAAAACAATCTTATTTTTAAATGCATAGGTCATAACAGATTTGATGAAAAGTTTTTTTATAGTGAGAACATTGAAAAAATTGAACAAGAGATCTGATGAATAAGTCCTTTCCAGACCTAGTCCAGCCTTGATAATTGCTTTCTGAGTTATAGATAATTCTTTAATGTATACATCACATGCACCGCCCCATGCAATAATACCGTATGTCATGATGGATTGAGCAAATGAAAAATATACCATTCTTAATTCTTTAACATTGAGGATACCATGTAATTTAGAGAAAACGAAGATCAACTTTCTCAACTTATTTTTCAAGTAGGCTATGTGCTGCATCCAACTCAGTCTATTATCAAAAATGATACCCAGATATTTTATTTCATTTACAGACTCAATTGACCTGCAGTCACATTCAACATCCCACTCACGACCACACATGTGAAGTTTAAGATCCAACTGGGGAGGTGGGGCACGTTTTTTGTGAAGAAAAATAGGCATGACTTTGGTTTTACTAATATTCATACTAAGGATATTGCTATCAAACCACTTTTTCAGTCTCACTACACCACTATTTGCGGTCCTGTACACATCTCTCCAGCTATCCCCCTCAAAATACACAGCAGTGTCGTCAGCAAATAACAAAATTTTCCCCATAATATTGCTTTCGATTATGTCATTAATGTACAGGAGAAATAGAACCGGACCAAGAGTACTACCCTGGACTACTCCATAGTTTATTCCCTGAACATTACTGTATGTATTGTTGATACTCACAATCTGTTTACGCTCAGACAAGTAGCTATTGATCCATGAATGAGCTATCCCAGCAATACCAAATTTATACAGTTTTCTCATCAAGATGGAGCGGTCTATAGAATCAAAAGCCTTGGTGAGGTCAACAAATAGAAGAAGAATGTATTTATTATTATTAATACCCACCCTTAAAAAGTCGCTTAAGCGATAAAAGCAGTTTTCTGAGTTGCAATCGTCCCTGAAGCCGAATTGAAACTCAGTGAGTAGGTTGTTAGTTTTTATGTAATTAGTTAATTGTTTTTTAAAACATTTTTCAATAACTTTTGAGAAAATACTAAGTAATGATATAGGACGGTAATTATTAAGGTCAACTTTACTACCTGACTTGTGGAGAGGGATTACTTTGGCAAGCTTAAACAAATCAGGGAAAATTCCGGTTCTGAAACTACAATTTATGATGTGGCAGAGCGGGGTGAGAAGAATATCAATATTATTTTTTATCAAGTTAGCGGGAATATCATCACAGCCAGGGGCAGAGCCCCCCCGAATTCCCATCACACATTGGCGAACGTCCTGTTCTGAAACCTCTCTAAGAATAAATCTGGATTCAGAGTCAGGTGGTGTAAATGGAATTGTTCTGATATTGGCATTATTTTGTCTTATTTTTTGAGCTAGATCAGCTCCTATGTTAGCAAAAAAATTATTGAAGCCATTGGCAATATCTAGTGAGGAATTCAATGTATGGTTATCACTGGAGCATGAGCTTAAGAATTTTGTACTGGAAAAGGAGTTTTATTGTTATTTGAACCAGATATTTCATTAATTGTTTTCCAAAATTGTTTAGGGTTGTTAGTTGATTCAAATATTTTCTGTTTATAGTAAGCTTTTTTAGTTGTTTTAAGAAGTCGGCTTAATACACGGCGATACTCGGTGTAATAATTTATCAGTTGCACATTAAACGGCTGTCTTCTAATTACTCTGTGTAAATTATTTCTTTTTCTAATTGCCCTGACAAGGCTTAAAGTGATCCAGGGCTTCAGTCTTTTATCAGCACTCCTCCTCGGATGGGACGAGGTTGAACGCTGATACACACTTTGAATTAATTCAATAAATTTAGTTGAACTTGTGTTCGGGTCATCCGAGGAAATGACCTCGCCCCATGGCTGTACAGATAGAAGATTTGAAAATATTGCAAGGTTTGTTCTCTGATAGTCATAATTTGAACGAATTTCCGGCCTATTTATTATATTTTGTTTTATAATTATACCTATTGGATAATGGTCTGTGATATCATACTTCAATACTGACGGGAAAAGGGAATTAGTATCATGATGTTTAACGAATAAATGGTCAATGCAAGATGATGAATTGGCTGTTACTCTAGTTGGTACGTCAATACAGCAAACGAAACCAGCTTCATATAATGTATCAAGGTACCTACTGCTAATGTTATTAATTTGGTCGCCGAGAATATTGCAGTTGATGTCGCCAACAATCAACTGGATAACTCTATTATTATTAAGTTGATGATGATGATTATCAATATTGTTATTATTATGATTGATATTATTTTCTTGATATCTATCCCCCAACCCATCGATAAAGCTAGCCAGGTCAACTCCGTGACAACGATAAACACAAAGTAAATTGTAGCGTTGATTATCCTTATCACAAACCAGATTAAGACACCGCAATCCTCCGACATTCACTTCACAGCAAGAATACAGCAAACTCGAACTCACATAAACTACTATTCCATCATTCTGATTGTATTGGGTAGACGTTTGAAATATTGCATACCCATCAAGCTGGTCCGCGCATTCAACTCCATCCATCCAAGTTTCAGTAAGAACTATGACATCGAATTTAAAATTGATGCTTTGAAGTAAAAGTAATAATTCATCAAAGTTCCTTCTATAACTTCTTATATTTAAATGAAACACACTCAATCCAGACTGACCATTCATACTTAGGAAATCACCATACACACTGCAATCATCAAACACACTACAACTTACATGCCTAAAATCAGTTAAATCATCCAATACATTCATAGCTCATTCTTCGCTCGAGCCGTTAATGATAAAATATTAATAAAGTAACCAACAAAATAAGTTTTAATCAAAATTCATTTAAAAATTAAAAGTAGCTTCCAATCTATTGGGAGAGAGAAAAAATTTAGTGATAATATAGATAAATGATTAAAATAAAAAAAAAACAAAAAAAAACAAATATTCCGAGCTTATAGATCAAGATAAAAATATATACTACATATCAAAATAAATAATTCTGCTATAATACACTTTTGAGATTCATTATTCAGAGAAGCAGGATAGCTTTAATGAATTTATGTTTTTAACTATTAATAATTTTGTTTATGATAAAGATTTTATAAATGATACAAAAGGGATTACTCCCATAAGAAAAGGAAACTCCAGACTGAAATTTTAAAAATTGGATACTTGAAAATGGAATAATAAATATAAATTAAGTGAATAAAAAGTACGTAGGCTATCATTAATATAAGTAGATATGAAAATAGAACTTATTGCTCAGAAAATGAAGAGGACTTTTTTATGATAAATGAATAATTGATTGATTGAAATAGTTAACGAATTAACTTACTAATAATAATAAGAAATTAATTGAATTTCTGCTTGAAATAATGATAGATATCATGAGGAAAACATAATTCGGCTATTCATGGCCCGCTATTTAATCGATATGAAAGAAATCGCCATTTAAAAAAAAAAAATAATAATAATAATGAAGAGTAAATTTTAAATAATAGCACACAATTTATGAAAAACATATTAAGAGATTCGAAACAACATGAAACAGAATTGTAATAGTCCATATTGATAAACTTATATGATCAGAATAAAGTTATTTCGATTTCACTAGCTATAAATAATAAAATCAAAGTATCCCTTATATGTGACTTACAGTCTGTTTAATCGCACATATGAGCCTATCTCACCACGCTTTGTCGAGATCCTTAGCGTCCATAATTTTCCTTATGGGACCATCAACGGTTTTCCGCACGTACAGCTTCCCTTCTCGTGCCCACGCATACGCCAGCATATTCTGCTTTACATAACTTTTAGCTATGCCAAGTAAAATCTTGTTTTCCACGGTGAGGTGTTCATTCACAAAGATTTTTCCCTCTTTGAAGTACTCACTTAGAAGATTAGTCTGAATTACTTTCATTTTACGAGCAGAAACTAACCAGGCAGCACGACATCTTCTAGAAGTAAATTTCACAATAATAGAGGGATGAAGAGAGTCTTTACACTCACCGCATTTCCAGGTCTGTTTCCTGGCACCCATCTTTCGAAGATTATCCGAATTTCCGACTTGGCAGCACTCCGAATGAAATGATTTTTCACACGCGGAACATAATATAATGTTTTTGGAATCCGAAAATTCAATATTGCACGTATAACAAAGCTTACTCATTTTGCAGGTTAGAATATTACAAGTGTAGAACGGCACGAACGAATTTATCTACAGCGCCAGAGCTGATAACCTTTCGCTCAGACAGTCAGAACCGAACTGATAGAAGGTAGCGTAGTTTGTAAGTACTCTAGTTTTCATAACGGTCTTCCATGAGTGCTTGTTTATTACAATTATTATTGTAAACATTAAACACTGACATTGAGACTTGGACCGTTGGTCCCGGCTGCCTAAAAAGCCGCTGTTAGGTCATTTCAGAGACCCTGAAATCGATCAGTTGCGACCTGAAAACCCAGACACCAGTCCTAAGCCGTCATGCCACTCTATATTATTATTATATAACCTGACATTGTTTTGACGTTATTTAACTGTAGATTGTGAAATGTACTGTGATGAGATATTAGCTTATCTTACCTAGATGATAAGATATAAATTCATTACTTGCCTGGAGCAATAGCATCCTCTTGAATGGCTTTTTGCAGTTCCTCTGTAAAATAAGATCGAATTTAGTCAATTGAGCAAGACTGAAATCACAATTTGAACAAAAATTTTCTGAAAATATCAATTTTTTAGAAAGTTATTTAATTTACTAAAAATGACCAAAAATAACTTAGAGTTGAGTTATTTTTGGTAAATCGAATAACTTTCTCAAAAATTGATATTTTCGGAGAATTTTCATTTTATTAGATCAACAATACCATGAAGAATCTATCTTCTAAATATCATGAATATATTACTTACCGAACTTGAAATGTTCTGTCCCAAAAATTTAAACTTCAGGCGCTCATATCTCAAAAAGTAATGATCGAAAAAAAAATGTTTTCCTGAGAAAACTTTTTAATTTGGCAGCTTGATGATATACAAATCGAAAACTTTGAAAAATATCACCAGTAGAAAGTTCATTTTTAGCCTTTGCACAGCCTTAAACATATTAATATCATCATCTGACCGCCAAGCTGAACTAAATCATAATGAATTGAAGATGAGGTGATATTATATTAAGTGTTTATATAAAAATAAATATTTGGTTGAAAAATAAACTTGATACGAAAACATCTCAAAAGAGTATGAAAAAAATTTATTCTGCAAAAATACGTAATTTTTCATTATAAGTAAAATAATTTTTATACTAGAAAATGGTAGGAAACATTTTGAAAACGATAGAAAAATGTCCTTCATATAACATAGATTTACAAATGGAATATTTACCGGAACTGTATACATCAGGTATCATTGTTTCTGGTGGTGTGGGATAGTTTCTGATCTCGGCTGAGAATGATATACTTGAAGAAGCGTTCTCTTCATTTGTGCTTTCAGCCATCGCCTCATTTGGTATTAGGGAACTGAACAACAAGGCATCCTGAAACGGCAAAAAAAACCAGTTAGAAAAACCGGATCATTCAAACTGAGGGCTATTGGAATCAATGGAAATAAAACAATAGAACATGAACTGAAACTTTTCAGAATTTGAATAATATCTTTCGAGAATCAAGAATTTTATCTGCCGTGAAACTTTACAAAAAAGCAATGATCATCGTCAAACAATGGAATAATTTATAATACAATAATTTTTTCCTCCACCTACTGTCTAAAGTACTTACTTTACTCCCTGAAACCTAATACTAAAGTGTCACTTTTTCGCTCTCGGTAGTAAAAAACAGAAAAACTCCCTAGGGAGGAAAAGTGACTCCATTTATATAACATGGGAAGCATCTCTATTTCAAAAACTCACATTGTAATAGGTTAGAAGGTCTAAGCTCAGATGAGAAAGCGTAATAGAGGTGTATGTCATTGAGTCAACTGAATTCAATACCACAACAAGAAATTTGATCAACTCATGAAATATATGTCTGTATGATATAATATTCTTAATATTAGTAGACGATAAAAATTTATACAATTTTGAAAATATTTTATTCTATTCAAAATACCAGCCAACAAATATTTTTGATCTGCAATTCAAATCTGAACCGCGTGATCTGGAGTCAGCCATTTTTGGTAGCTGCTCAGCTGATATAATTGTTACAACTTTTGCCGATAGATAGCGCAATCGGCAGTGCCAATCAGACGACCGGTTTTTAGGTTTTAGATTTAGGTTATGTTGTTAGGAATCATTGTCAACAATATGTAAGTTATTAGAATGATTTTATTTGCAGTTTCTATAAAAAAATGTAGATGGAGGAAAAATGTTGTATACATCACGAGCGAAAAATACTTTTTCCTACAGATACCCTGAAAAGTGACCATTTGTGCACTGATTGCAGGCTGCAAAGAATCACTTTTCCGCACTAGTGAGCAAAGTGAGTACTTTGCATACTCCAGATTTGCAGCATGACAACGCAAAATAGTTAGTAGGTTATATGGAGCACCAGTGCAGCAAAATCAAAATTAAGTTGGTAACAGTGACTGCTGTGGCTGCTATAGTGAGCAGAGGTGCAACGAAGCACAACGCGCTAATTATTAAGTAGATATTATAACCAAGGACAACGACAGCACAGTGCCACCACAGCACACACCACACAGCTGCCCCCCGCCATTCAAACACTACTACATTATTCAGGCAATTTTACCCATAATTACCCACTTTTCATATTCAATGGTAACTGTAGGAAAAAATTAATGTGAAATACGTGCGCAAAGTTCGTTTGCTGCACTCAAGAAACCATTCCGCCCTCGCCTACGGCTCGGGCGTAAACGTTTCTTTCGATGCAGCAAACTGTCACTTTGCGCACTAGTTGCACAAATAACTATTTCTCCCTCAGGAAAATTGCTGCCCTCGGCTTCGCCTCGGGCTTCAAACTTTTTCCCACAGGGAGAAAAAGTCGTACTTTTCACTCTAGATACACAAATAACTATAAAACAACCACTGTCGTAAGTAAAATAGTTGAAACAGTTTAGGCATAACTCACACTAAGAGCTTGTTCACATGACAGCGATTTACGCTCGGTTGTCGCGCGGTTGGCAAATCGCTCGGTTTGCCAGCCTCGTACACATGACAGCGATTCAGGAGCGGTTTGCGCTCGGCTATGATAAATAATTACTACAATATCTATGTACTCAATCTTTATCACTATATTACTGCTTCTTACATTATTCATATTACTGTGTGTAAAATATTATCATGCTGGTGTTATTTAAAAAATAAAATGAAATACATAATGAAATTTTGTACTAGCCCTAGTATACCTAAGGCTGTTTTTGCTCCTGTGAACTGCTGCTCTTTGAAAAAATGTCGGTTATCTCCTGTCAAGCAGACCTTCACAGAGCTCTATTCCGGTTATCCGAGCACTCCATGTCCCAAATGCACTTTCTTTTCGCCACAATCTTTTTCTTCATCAATAAACAATCCAGTGTCAAAGGATTCTAGGCCTACTTCCATATTTCTACTATAAACTACTTGAAACTAAACTGAATTAGATACTACTATCAACTATGATCCTCTACGAACTAACTTAAACTGAACTTTATTATTATTATGATATTTTTGTTGTGTGAAGCCACAAATTCTGAGCGGTGCTCAAGTGGCATACAACATGTCATTTTTAGAATGGAGTCACATGAATGCTCTAAAACACTCCTCAATGGTATAAGGACAAGCCTCTACCAGTGTCCTAATTATCTTTGAAACAAATAACTTATAGCTGCTACACAGCCTTATATCCTCAGGAATGCAATTAAAACACTTGAGTCTTGAATAATACGGTCCCTTTTCGAGAAGAGTCAGTCTATGGATAGGGAACTAGAATAATCCTGTATTTTTACCTCGTGTTTCATAAGTATGACAAATTCGGTTAGCATTAAAAATATTTTTGTTTTTGAACACAAACGAAACAACTTCAAGGAAGTATATCGCTGGAACTGTAAGTAGTCGGAGTGCCTTGAATATGATCATACAGGAGAAAGATGGACCCACTCCCCCCAAAATCCGAAGTGCTTTTTTCTGCATTTTCAAGTTTGTGTTCAAATGAATTCTTTCAGCCCCCCAAAACAAAATACTAAATCTAATGAGTGAAAGAAATTACCCATGGTAAACCTTTAAAGCTATCTTGAGATTTGAATTCGACTTAACAGTCCTCAGAGCAAAGAGAGCATGGTAAAGCCTTTTCTGGAGTTTCTCTATGTGACCATCCCACTTCAAGTTTGTCTGCAATTCAATCCCCAGAAACTTTGTCTTATCAGTAGCAGGACACTCCCATCCCACAATAGCTGGATCATTCTCATTACCTCTCATAGAGAACTTAATAAAATTTGTCTTGCTTAGATTAAGCTTCAAGGAATTATCATAAAACCATCCATTGAGCTGCTGTATGGCAATCTTAGCCTTCTCCATGACTTACTAACTGAACTGAGAATTGTAATAGAATACATTTTAATTGAACTGAAATTGTAATAGAATGTGCACTATGTTAACAGCTCTGCTCGAAACCGCTCGGTTGACTGAAGACATGTGTACGCTCTCATCCCTGCTCTAGTATATCGAGCCGCCCGGCAACCGAGCGACAGCCGAGCGGTTGTAGTCTGAGACTACAACCCCGCGATTCGCCGGCGACTACTAAAACCGAGCGATGCATGTGTACGGCACCATGTGTTTCCCTATACCTGGCAATCTCTCGGTTGCTCAACCGCACGACAACCGAGCGTAAATCGCTGTCATGTGAAAAGGCTTTAAGGCCGGTTGCAGACGAACCACTATCTGGGATGTGTTACCGACATACTTCTGAACAATACGACAAACGCAGAGAGACTTTCACACTACATTCGAGAAAACGCGCATTAGTGCAACAGTTT
Organism: Nilaparvata lugens; assembly: GCF_014356525.2. NCBI lineage: Eukaryota > Metazoa > Arthropoda > Insecta > Hemiptera > Delphacidae > Nilaparvata > Nilaparvata lugens. The sequence goes on from NC_052505.1 coordinate 19,962,676, forward strand.
TCAGATGTTTGTATCATACTCTGGTGTATCTATTAGATTTTTTTATCATACAGCTGATTCCAAAGTTACAGCGACTGTGATTGTGGTACAGAAGCTAGGGGAAGCGTAGTGCTCAAACTAGTAGTACCACAATTGCAAGGAAAATAATCGCATACTACAGCGCGCAACGCCATGTGGAAGTAGCAGTGCCAATGCCATGCCTGCCAATGCATTCTATATGCGCTGAGTTTGTGGTACCACAGATGGAAAATAATCGCTCCCACATCCCACATGCGATCTGCAACCGGCATTACGCGACTAGTCGAGAAGAGACTGCGACTGTAGTCTCTTCTCGACGCAGCATACGTTTTCAAATAGTGACACTCAGACCAGTCGACTCTAGTCTCCGCGACCTCGCAACTGTGAGACTGAGTCGAGCCTCGACTTGAGTTGCGTAGTACCGTGCAACGACCTTATAGAGGTAACGTGCATTTTTAATGAAAGTGAGGTTATGTTTTATGAAAGTGATGTTTTATATTTTTAGATAAGACAATAATACGAATTAGATAAGATAATATATTCATAATAATCATAAAATTTGTTACATGCGCAGAAGTGAAGAATTGGATCTCACATTTTTAATAATGTGAAAATTAGATAATGGAGTAGCATGGAACTGAAGTATTGACAATGAGCAAAAAGGTTGAGAGACTGGAGTATCGTCGACTGGAGTCATACGATTTGAGTCGAGGTAATGTGAGTTGAGCCTTAAGGTGCGTACAGACTCTCGCTCTGCTCCGCAACCGAACGTCACTCCAGCAGAGCGATTGATGATCGACCGGGGAGCAACAGTGGTTCGACCGGGGAACGCGCGAAGAGCTAACATCTTCCGTAACGTTCATGATGGGTGCGTGGGCGGAGCGACTGTGGTTCGATGGTGGTACGAGGGCGGTACAAGGGAGGAGCGTGCTCGGTGCGGGTTGGAAGCGCGAATATGTGTACGCAGCTATACATTTGGATATTATATCTTCACACAAAGGACGACAGAATGTTCTTAAGGCTGTGCAAAGGCTAAAAATAAACTTTTTACTTGTGATATTTTTCAAAGTTTTTATTTGTATATCATCAAGCTATCAAAATGAAAAGGTTTTTTCAGGAAAACATTTTTTTCGTTCATTACTTTTTGAGATATGAGCGCCTAAAGTTTAAATTTTTGGGACAGAACATTTCAAATTCGGTAAGAGATAAATAAATCCATGAGATTCAGAGGATAGATTCTTCATGGTATTGTTGATCTAGTAAAACAAAAATTTTCTGAAAATACCAATTTTTAAGATAGTTATTCAATTTACTAAAAATAACTTTTAGTTGAGTTATTTTTGGTAAATTGAATAACTTTTCCAAAAATTGATATTTTCAGAAACATTTTTTTACTAGATCAACAATACCATTCTTTAAATCTAATGGATTTATATCGTACCGAATTTGAAATTTTCTGTCCCAAAAATTCAAACTTCAGTCGCTCATATCTCAAAAAGTAATGATCGGAAAAATGTTTCAAACTTTTTCATTTTGATATCTTGATGATATACAAATCAAAAAACTTTAAAAAATATCACGAGTAGAAAGTTTATTTTTAGCCTTTGCACAGCCTTAAGCACAGATATGAGCCAAGCAAGCTGAGCCTTCCTTGTATGGCACACTCTATTCCTGAGTTTAGATCCCAGCTATGTAGGTCTTCACACTACAGCTTCTTGAAGGAACTTTGATTTAAGAGAATCATAATTTTCATTCCGTAGATTGTATGAGAAAGTACGAGGATTGTTCCAGAACTAAGCTATACTATTTTTTATAGCCCTATAAAACTGAAGGTGATGCCCACATAAGCTCTTAGGCTTGTACGTGGGTAATGAGTGAGAGGGATGATGATGAGAGATGACGACTACTTTTTAGGTAGTCGGGATCGACAAATTATCGTCTCCTCCGAAAGACGGGGTGACCGTATCTTTGTGAGCGGGGTGACCGTGATTGTGCTGTGGTCAAAAAACTTTTGCCACGGTCGAGATTCGAACTCGGGTTCTCTTGGTTATTAGACCGGCGCGTTATCACTTACTCCAACGAGCCATCCAGTGGCTCTAGTCCCTTGACATCACAGGAAAATGCTGAAATTTTTAAACTTTCTTCCAGGTTTAGTGAAAGTGATGTAAAATTTTCATGCGGCTTTTATGATTCATTCGTCAGTTGGGAGCAATCCAGTATGGAGATATCACTCACTTCTAATGCCGAATGGAAAATACGTAGTGACATCAGTTTTTTAACGGAAAACAATAAAAATACAACTGAAATTCACCGCAAGTTATGTAGTGTGTATGACTAATTTCAAGATTTGGAGAGAGTTGCTAATGATTTTGTCAAGCGTAAGACTACAGTCGGTGTCTTCAGACATCTTTGAGAATATTTATTTTATTAATTTTATTTATTTTAGAATATCAGTATTTATTTTATTAATCTTCCATTAATTATTTTTTATCTTACTGAGCTGAGTGTTTTGTTTTTCTTATTGATTCTGAATGTGAATATTGTGAGTTTGAATAAATAAAATTTGAATTTGAATTTGAATTTGAAATACAGATGGAAATAAATTGGAAGTTGCATTTGTTCAAATTCTAATTAATGATTGATTATTATTAAACGAACATCCCAATTAAATGCTGTAAATCACCCCGAAAACTTCTGCTACTGCAAATACTGACAACAGGGTAAACAGCTAGATGGAAATTCGATGAGTGCTACTATACAAAAATTATTTGTCAGCCCGGGAATCGAACCCAGTACGGGGTTCGTACACAAAATAATACCTTGGATTGCTCGTAAGTGACGAATGAAACATGGCAGCCGCATGAAAATTTTACAGCACAGTCACTAAGCCTGTGAGAAAGCTCCCAAAAATTGTCAGCCTTTTCCTGCCATTCACAGGATAGTAAAAATAGTTTCAGCCTTTCCCTGCCATATTCAGGGAAGTTTACAAAATTAGTGTAACTAGTTGAATAAAATTAACAAAGTATTATTATTATAAATATAATAATAATATATATAATTCAATAAACCAACAAAATATCATGTACAGAATACGTGTAACTTAATTCTGGCACGATCCTCGTATTTACCTTGATCATGACGAAATCATCCTCATCTCGATGTGGTTCTATGAATCTGAGAAGCGGGTCTGTGTTGCTGGACTGCAGAACGACCGATGCAGCTGCACCAGTTGGCAACACTGTTTGCCAGTCATCTCCAAACCTATCCATTTGTGGATTGCATGTCGAGTCGGGTGTTGGATTTGTGAATACAACCGAGTCCAACCTTCTCCTCTTTGTAGACGCTTGAATAGAGAATAATAGCATAGGTAAATTTATTTATTTATTTATTTACTTATTTATTCATCGTCACATTACATCAAGTTTTTGAGTTTTTGAGTTTTTGAGTTTACCATTCATATGACTGAGTTTACCATTCATGACCACTCATATGACTGGTGACATGCCAGTATTACCATAGAGAAACAATAGCGTAAGTAGATATCCCATGGTATAGGGCGTTTATGTTGCAACTTTTACTGTTATCTTAAGCCGATTACTGTCGATTTTACTGTTTTGACCGAGTGTATGAACGGCACAATATGAGAGACTACCAGCGTCATAAAGCTTCACGGGAAAGAATCAAGTGGACTATCAGCTTGAGATAACCGTAAAAGTTGCGACATAAACGCCATATACCATGGGATATCTACTTATGCTATTGTTTCTCTATGGTAATACTAAATCCAAATTATTATATAATTACTGTACTATATATTTAGTATTATTGTCAAATGAAAATAATAATGAAAAATGCATGATTATACATAGAATGTCTTGATGTATACTAAATAATTGTTTATAACGTCTATATTGAGGGTTAAGTGTAAGAGAGGGCCGACTGCGCCCTAACTTCGCCCTCCCAGGTATAAAATAAAGGCAGTCATTCTATTCTATTCTATTCTATATCTATTCAACTATTAAAATTGTGAAATGGAGAACACGGTTTTTCAATTAGAAATTTTCTGACTCCTTTTTTGAAATTGTTTACCGAATTAATGTCTCTAATGGCTGCTGGTAGTTGACATAAAGATTAGTACATAATAAAAACATTGAAATAAGTTGCTCTTGGCACAACACAACACAAAATATTGAATAATCTGATTAGATACGATGTAATGGTGAAACATACTTTTTAAAATTCATGATTATACAGTATAGACTATTTTCCATAGATATGACACACCATGTAAGTTTTATAAATTGTACTTATACTCCGGTATTTTTTATATTTATAAGTTTTAATCATGGGCCTACTAATAAAGGGTGATTATAAAAGGACTTTACAACTTTGAAAGCACATAAATATTTATCGGAATTACTTACAGAATTGAGAAAGGTGTCATTTTATTACATTCCACAATCACAATATCAAATTTTGTTGCAAAACACTTCAAGTTTAAGGTGTGCGTATTATATGGTTCGATATGACAGAAGACAGCCGTTGGTAATGCGACATACATCCCACCGACAAAAGATTTCTTGCCACACTCGTACTCAGCTAATTTTCTAATTTCTAGAAAAACTCAAACTTCTCCGTGGAAATGAGGTGGTGTACCGTCATGCTGAACAATATGAACAAGTGCACTTTTACTTACAGCATGACGGTGCACCAGCTTATTTCCACGGAGAAGTTCGGGATTTTCTAGACAATCACTTTCAACTTCGCTGGATTTACCATGCAGGATCAATTGCATGGCCACATCGCTCACCGGATTTAACATCGATGGAGTTTCATTAAGGATAAGGTTGATGTTACGCCTCTACCAGACAATCTTAATGACCTCCGAAATCGGATCACATTTGGATCGCTACGGTTGCACAAGTTACGCCTGATATGCTAGTACGAGAATATCATGACAATATATATCTATATATAATCTATGCTTCAAACTGAAATATTTAATAACAATTTTTTACAGAATTAACCAATTAAAAGACTTGAATATTTTGAGAACGATTTACTACGCTTATGCTCATTCACTTTTCCATTATAATATAGAAGTATGGGGAGCAGCGTATGACACTCATTTTAAAAAACTTTTTATAATACAAAAGCATATTATTAGAGCTGCGCTTGGAAGACCCAGACTCTATCCCAGCAGATTAATATTTGAAGAGATAGATCTACCAACGTTACGTCAAACTTATGTGACAAATTTAATTATTTTTATTAATAAAAATACACATCAATTTACCCGTCGCACAATCCCTTATAATATACGGCCAACTGTAGTAAATGCTTTCAATATTAACTTTACTTCATTAACATCTAGTAAACACCAATTTGAATATCAGAGTAATAAACTAATAAATAAAATTCCGGAAGACTTTATTAAGGATAAAATATCAAAAGCCAAATTGAGATTAATAAGATCTTGGGTAAAACAGAACTATTATTTTAAAATTGAGAATTGAGTTGGCTAAATCAACAATTTTTGGCAATATTAATTGTGTAAAAATTATTAGAACTTGACAATTTTTATATTATTTTTCTGTGTATCTATATTTTGTTTATCAAGTACTTGACTATTGATAAAATTCAACATCCATAAATTATTTATCATATATCAACAGAATTGTATCATTTGTACTGCTGTTATTAGTTAAAAAATGTATTTCTAATTTTTAGAACTCGTGGCTGGAGCTCAAGGCTTCTTCTTCCAGTCACGCCAAAAACTATTGTAATTTAATGAATATTATGTTTGTAAAAATATTTTTTGTATTTGGTAATAAATTCATTTATTATTATTATTATTATTATTATTATTATTATTATTATTATATCGTGGCAATACATATCATGGCAATATATATCGTGGCAATATTTCTTGCCACGAGTGTGACAAGAAATATATTATCGGTGGGATGTATGTCGCACTACTAATGGCTGTCACATCGTGGCTGTCACCCACACCTCAAACTTGAAGTGTTTTGTAACAAAATGACACCTTTCTCAGTTCTGTGAGTAATTTCGATAAATATTTATGTGCTTTCAAAGTTGTAAGGTCCTTTTATAATCACTCTGTATTATGTATTTTATCCAAAGTTTTCTTTTTAAATAACTAATGACTGAATTCAACTAACAAATAAATTCCACTAGTAAATTGAAATGGGTTACAGATCGAAACCAATGAAGAATATATTATATAAACTTTGATCAATGTTATTACCGTATTGAATCAAGTTTGGGATCCATGAACCAATCACCTTGTAATAGATTGATTTCAAACAATTACGATCCAGTCATTATTTTATTAAATAATATACTATTAGGTAACCCGAGCTTCTCAAGGGTCTATTTGAAAACTTGACAAACTGAAACTTGACAATATGCCTATAACCATCCTCGGTTAATTAAGAATATATAAATTCAAAATTTCAAGTTAATCAGTCCAGTAGTTCAGACGTGATGATGCGTCAAACATAATTTTCCTATCCCTACGGCTGTATGCCGTATTTATTATAATATAGATAATACGCACTGTTACTATATTCGGCTGGTTTGTATACAAAGTCACGGGTCTCGCTTGTGGCTCCATCAGAAGGCCTCTCAAGCTGCATCTTAACCAAAACTTCCCTACATATATCTTGTGATTTGTATTTTGGACATCTGAAAATGAGAATATAAATAATAAAAAATAGAATATGAATAATAGAAAATATAAAATGAATAATAAAAAATAGAATATGGATACTAAAAATAGAATATGAATAATATAAAAAAGAATATGAATAATAAAAGATAGAATATAAATAATAAAAAAATAATATGAATAAAAAAGAAACGAGAGATTTGTGGCTGACTGAGGCTAGAGACGGGGGAAGATGTGCAAAAATTGGCAGACTGAAACTAAAATTGAAAAATGTTATGATGTACGGTAAATTAATGTGAAATATTGTATTCGTTGCCAACCACATTATACCTCATAAGAGAGGCTTTAGTTCTTTTGAGTATGTAAATAAAGCTATATTATTATTATGAATAATAGAGAAACGAACTAAATAATAAAGTGTATGTGGATGTGAAGTATAAGAAAATGATCGGTCTTAAGTTTGAAATTCAAGACTTAGCCCATCTTGGAATCTGAAGATAATTTCAACTTGGAAGAAACAAATAAAACTATTTTGGAAAAACTGAACAGAAGAACCTAAAATCAATGAGAATATTTTTTTCTGGGGTGGAAATACCTTCAAAAAACACCTGGAGGCAGCGAAGCAACTTGGGTGGTGTGAGATTTTTACCTCACAAAAAAATCATCCTCAAATGAATAGGAAACTTATTACCTCAAATTGGAAACCACTTGTTGAATGTTACTTCAATCTGAGATGTGCTATAGTGAGGTTCACGTTATAATGGTAGTGGAGAAAGATAGGAGAACAGCGTTGCCGATTCTCTGTTTGCCACTGCCTTCTACAGAGAATAGGTGATACCGGTATATCTGATCAACTGTTCATAACGTATATGATTAACTGTTTGAATTATTGAAACAAATTTCAACTTATTCCTATTATTTGAAACAGAAATCGTATTTTCAACAGAGTTGAATCTATTTAGTTTTACCTGCAACTGATTCCAAACTGGTGATGAACTTCCACATGAGTTGCATAATCACGCCACACTTCATTGCCATAATCATCACGTTCAGTGAATAGAACTTTTATATTATCTGTAGAAAGTGATTTGAGAAATTAGAATAAAAACAATGAGAAATACCTTTTCAGTACTTTGGAAAACTATAGATATTCTTGTATTACAATTGAAGATATACACTGTTCAATGCACTCATTGTATCAAAGTATCCAGTCCCAGTAAAATGCGATTTGAGAAATTATAACAAAAACAATGAGAGAAATATTTTCAGTACTTTGAAAGACTATATACATGATCTTGTATTACAATTGAAAATATACAATACACCCATTGTCTCAAAATACCCAGTCTCAGACATTCCCTGTCATTTAATATAATAAAATAACTTTCTAAAAAATTGAAAGAGGATGTTTTCTCTCGCAGGATTCCTCATCTGGACAAATTCGACCAAAACTTTTATTTATTCATTTATTGGATAGAGTAAACAATACAGTAGTCGGTAAAGAAAAAACAGGCTATTGCCCAAAACTTCTTCAATTTCCTAATTTTGTCTTAAATTGTCCAAATACTATGTAGGTTATGTCCATTTCAATTTATAAACTATAAATTCATTTTTCTCGATAGATCCCCCAAAACTGAAAATGTTGACAAAATATTCTGTCTTTTCCCAGGTGATTGCATATAATTATTGTTATATTGCATGTAATTATTGTGGTATAAAAGTATTAAAGTAAAAGTTAAAACAAACATAATTTTGTTTAAATTTATGTTGAACAAATATATTGACATCATCATAATTTGTTACTTTCCTTGCCCTATTACCATAGGTAAGGAAAGTATTGCTTTCCGAAAAAAATTAAGGTACCCCAATTTCTAAATTTCTATACGTTTCAAGGTCCCCTGAGTCCAAAAAAGTGGTTTTTGGGAATTGGTCTGTATGTGTGTGTGTATGAGTGTATGTGCGTCTGTGTACACGATACCTCATCTCCCAATTAACGTAATGACTTGAAATTTGGAACGTAAGGTCCTTACAATATAAGGATCCGACACGAACAATTTCGATCAAATGCGATTCAAGATGGCGGCTAAAATGTTGTCAAAAACAGGGTTTTTTGCGATTTTCTCGAAAACGGCTCCAACGATTTTGATTAAATTTATACCTAAAATAGTGATTGGAAAGCTCTATCAACTGCCAAAGTCCCATATCTGTAAAAATTTCAGGAGCTCCACCACCCCATATATGTAAAGTTTGATTTTAGATTCACAATTATCAAGCTTCAGATAAAATTTAAACAAAAAATTTCGAGTGGAATAGATTGAGCTTGAGAATCTCTACAATTAATGTTCAATAACATTTTCACCTAAAATTAAAAATAAACTCGAAAATCGAGAAAATGTGATGATCCAATTGCAAACTATTGGCAACTGTTGATTCTATTAAATGATTCACTATGATGAGATAGCAGACCTCGCGTGTCTCCAGCGTTATTACCCTGTCACCAGCTGGCTCTAATCTTTGAATAGTAGACTTGAGATGCGCGGGAACACTACCGTAGCGTCAGGTGATCAATTTTCATAACGGCAAGGAAAGTTGTGTGAGTGCGCCACACCAGATTTTTTTAAATTGATTTTGAACAAATATAGTAGTATTGACATCAACATCTTATTCTTTCAATTATGAAGGCTTTCTTTTGGTGCGGCCAATTGCCTTGGACATAGATGACCACCGAAGTAATTAAGTGAGTATCAAGCGTATAGAATAAACTAGCCTAATAGACAACAAAATAATTGTTTTTTCATAATTTTGTCTGTTAGCTCAACTTAATTCAATAGTGATGAAAATTATCTTACTTTTTCCAACCTTCTCCACAAATAGAAGGATTTCTTCTCCACCTTCGCACGAGCTGTAGAATTTGCTGAGTCGGCATATCCTTAACTGACCAGTCACATGACTCTCTGTAAAAATCAGCCCCAAGTCAAAAATCTGCATCACAATTAATTGAAAAAGAATTACTACTCAATTACTGGATACTACTCAATTCTATCTCAATACTTCTATTTAAATATTATATGAGTTAAAAATTTTCCCAACTTTTGAAACAATTATTGTCAGGATTAGTTCACAATTGATGGCATTTTATGATAAATACACTTTCTATTGTTTATATAATAAGATTAAATTTTGAATCTAATTCGTTTAAGAATTAGAAACAGTTATAGTAGGCGTCCCGTAGCTCTGCCTCCGTGGCTTTGAAACGACATATAGGCAAGGTATGGTTCGCGGGGTAATATTCACGGCTTTGCAAAAACATCAGGCTTCAGAGACCCTAGATTGAGGAAGCTTCCTACACACAGAGATCCTTCATGAATGAGAGAGTTGCAACGTATCACTAATTTTTTGGTGAAATAAACTAAATTGAATTAAAAATTAATATATAATGCAATACTTTATAATGAGTGTTTTTTGGGGCTGCTAAGCACGAAGGCGCTCCTAAAAATATAAATAAATAAAATAGCATATTACTTATAATTATAATGAATTGAAATATATGAAAAATTACAACTATCAGAGACAGAGTTAGCATTAATTTGAATATAAACTCTAATCCCAAGAGTTGCTTACATTTCACACTACCAGGTATTTCAATATTTTCCATAAAATGAATTTTCTCTTCTAGTTCCACTTTACAAAAAACACCGGTCTGGTCTATGGGTCATACTCAGGCACTTCAAAATTCTACATTTTTCCCATGATTTCAGATCTTCTTTCAAGAAAATTTACTGATTCTTAACACTAACAATCTTGAATCACTCAATTGCAATTGATTTTCTTCAACTTTCCTAACTCGATAAACAACCATAGTTTTAAAAATATTTTGGGTTTTTATTTTGATAAAAACATTCATTTTGTAATCTGAATGTACACACTTTAAATTCGTATCTAGTGATAGCATAGCTGACTCACTCATATTGTTGATAGGTTGAGAGTAGACAGGTTCGCAAATTTGAATATACTGCTGATTAACCAACGAAAATGCTTCAAATTTGAGCGAAACCGAATTCATATTCATTCCTTTGGCATCCTGTTCAGCTTCAAGTCTCATCTGAGAAAATAAAAAGTAGGTACTGTAGGTCAAATTCATGAGTTACGTTCTACAATAGAATGAGTTACGTTCTACAATAGAATGAGATTCAAAGTAATAATGACGATCCATTCAATAGTTTATTGAATACAGTAGGTGGAAATCAATAGCCTTGATTTGTATAGAGGAGAGTTATCATGAGAAGATACCCCATATTATGGGCGATTATGTTCTAAATTTCAATGCTATGCTATTTTTCTTCCAAATTTAGGTGATGAAACAGTCCAAGATAAGATTAGTCCTCATGTGAACAATTTTTATACAATTTTAGTCCAAAATAAACATGGAAACTATTTCTCATTAATCATTTGACTTTGTAACTAGTATTTCTGTGAACAGTTGACCTCCCGCAGTATTCTCATCTACAAGTACCTGATTGAAACTATAGACCTTATGGGAATACAGCAATAGACTGGCTTCTCCACACATCTGTGTAATCACTTCTCAGCTGATTTATCTATATATATATATAAAAGCGAAATGGCACTCACTCACTGACTGACTGACTCACTCACTCGCAGAACTAAAAATCTACCGGACCAAAAACTTTCAAATTTGTTAGGTATGTGTAGTTGGCCCTTTAGAGGCGCACTAAGAAATCTTTTGGCAATATTTTAACTCTAAGGGTGGTTTTTAAGGGTTTAAAGTTCGTCTTTTAGCATGTATGTTCTTCTTATTCTCTTAATTATAATTGAAAAAAGGCCATACCATATGTTGATATAAAACTAAAATCTAGAGAGTAGCTCTTCGAAACAGTTGTTAACTGGTAGGTAACTAAATTAATAATTTTGTCAGGTTGGCATTAAGTTGAGTTGACTTTGTTAGGTTGGCACCAAGATGAAGATTGAAATGCATTTATCGCGGAAGAATTGAATTGGCACAGCTACTTCAATCAGATTTATTCCTGGGAATATTATATTACTAGCCGTCAGGCTCGTTTCGCTCGCCATATCCGTTTAGCCAGACGTTTAGTCTGGACCCCCGACTGGATCGTCCTAACAAATGATAAAAATGCTCAAATGAAAAATGCAGGCGAGCGAAGTGAGCCTGCTGATCTCATTCTTGGACGATCCAGTCGGGGTCCAGGGGGCGGAGCCCTGTGGCTAGACGGATATGGCGAGCGAAGCGAGCCTGACGGCTAGTGATTAATAATTCTATAGTCTGATTTTTACTCTAATATTGGCGTATGAAGAAGGCTCCTTTTTCCTTTTATATTATCCATGAAATGCAAAATTTCCAAAAACCTAGTATATATTCGTTGACGCGCAATTTAAAAAGGAACATACCTGTTAAATTTCATGGAAATCTATTACTGCGTTTCGCCGTAAATGCGCAACATATAAACATTTAAATATTAAGAGAAATGTCAAACTGTCGACTTGAATCTTAGACCTCACTTCGCTCGGTCAATTACAGTAAGACTGCAATTTAATTTTAATTTTATTAATTTAGTTAATTTCATTTTTACAAGGAATCATCATAATACAATTACAGAGTGCATAATGAAATAATAGGAGATAGTATAGATGTACTACCTTGCCAAGCAGTTTTTCCTCGATGTTGAGTTTTTGAGTGAATCTAGCTTCTGCTATTCGTTTTTTCTTACCCAACAGTTCATCAACCAACACTTTCTTGGCAGTGTGAATTATAACAAGGTTCTGGAAACTGAAATGAAAAAACACCAGTTGTAATATATTATAGATTGATTGATTCTTTATTGATTCATACATTTATTTATTCATTTATTGTACACAATACTACAACCATAATATAATGACATTGAAGGAAAAACTAGGCTGAGCCAGTACAATTTCTCTCCAAAAATTTTGATAAAAAGTTAATGTTGTCCAAAGGTTGAGGTTATGATATCACACACTGCTTCAGTAAGTACATCATCAAAATGATAGGGAGAGAAAAAAATAAGGTAACCTTGTGCTATTCCTCTCCCAAATTTATATAAGGTTACACATAGTCCAAAATGGTTTAAGTCTTGTTGGTCACTTCACAGAATTTTCAGTCCTTAATTATTTTCACGATGTAGGTTTTTTAAATTTAGATGTTTCAAAGCCAAACATAGAGAAAATATTTCACATTATTATCACTAAAATGGGAAATATTCACATTACCATATTCATATTAGCATTTTATTCCTCTGAAAATGAGTCAATTATTAATATTGATGGAAATAAATGATCCATATAGTTAGATCCATGTTATGATGGCAGTATTTGATTAACATTGGTGTAGCTATCCCTGTCTATTATCAGACAAAGCAGATAGCATGATCCTTTTATAATTCCGCAATGTTGCCAGATAGTTTTTCAACAATATAGCGATATAATCAATTACCACTATATTCAATCTCAAGTACGGAAATTCATCATTTAATAATTGAAATAGTTATTTCTGCAACTAGTGCGCAAGGTGACAGTTTGCTGCACCGAAAGAAACGTTTACGCCCGAGCCGTAGGCGAGGGCGGAATGGTTTGTTGAGTGCAGCTTTGCGCACGTATTTCACATTAAGTTTTTCCTACAGTTTTTCCTGAAGTTTTTCCTACCATTGAATATGAAAAGTGGGTGATTATGGGTAAAATTGCCTGAAATCCATCAAATGTATATCTGTGTAATTTTATTATTAATAAATAAAATAGAATGTAGAATGTGTGTTTGAATAGCGGGTGGGGGGGGGGGCTGTGTGCTGTCCACTGCTGTCATCCACCGTTGTCCACCACCTCAAGACTCTTATAACGTGCTAGACCCACAGTCACAGTTACTAACTTAATTTTGATTTTGCTGCACTGGTGCTACCTACTATACCTACTATTACTACAGGCCTCACAACTAATTAATGACGTCATAACATGTAGATTGATTCTTCCTAGATCGTAGTAGTTTATACTAGCTTATCAATGTAACTTTTGTTACTGTATCAATTTTTTATTGGATGGAATACTACATAAATTTCAGATCAAAGAAATCTGTATTTTATTAAATATATATTTTATTGAAATAAAAACACTTTATTCTACAAATGCAATAATTTATCCATACTTTCAGCTTGATAGACATAGGCTTACTCGATTTAGTGATAGAGCTATGATAAATTCATCTCAACCAAAAATACTCAATGATAACCTGTATCAGAATCAAAGGAGAGGTAAATCAAAGATAAACCAAATTAGATATAACTCTTTTTTTAGGAAATAGGCTCCCCCAAACTTGAACACAATAAATCTGTGGTACAAAGAAATCCATCAGGAGAATGTTTTCCAGTTAGGTGAAACCTTTAATATAAGGATGTTATGGACAGTTCCAACACTTGGCTTTTACTTTTTAATTTATTAGTTAAAAAGTTCTTTCACACACTTTATTTACACTGTTCTTCCACACTCTCATTACACTGTTATTTCACATTTTATTTACACTGTTCTTTCACACTTCAATTAAATTTTCCACTCACACTTTATTTACACTGCTCTTCCACACTTCATGTAAACCGTTGTTTTGTAGAATTAAAGTTCTTTCTTCTCATCGCTCGTATCCATTTTCGTTCAAAGTTTCATCTTTCGAAAAAGAAAATAGGTACCGTACGGAAACTTTTGGAGTCTTGTTATAATTCCCGCGACAATTATATGTACACAACAGTATCCCATGATTTAAAACCCCAAATTCATTATTACTTTTTACAAACGAATATTAGAAGAATGATAAACAAACCATATTCATTGAAATGGAAGACCGTGAAAATTGAATTTGTAATTCCAATTTTGTTGATTACCATATGAGATGTGATAACAAGCATCAGCGCTCTTATTTCGCTTGCTTACCGCCAGTAGATCATCGATGATCTACATGTGATGACGTCATAGTTTATTAGAGATCAGTTGTGGGGCCTGAAGTAATAGTAGGTATTGGCTAGACCCACAGTCACAGTTACTAACTTAATTTTGATTTTGCTGCACTGGTGCTCCATAATAACCTACTAACTATTTTGCGTTGCCATGTTGCAAATCTGGAGTGCAGGAAAAATTTTTCCCGCACTAGAGCGGAAAAGTGATTCTTTGCGTTCTGTGATCAGTGCAGCAATGGCCACTTTTCAAGGTAACTGTGGGAAATAGTTATTTGTGCAACTAGTGCGCAAAGTGACAGTTTGCTGCACCGAAAGAAACGTTTACGCCCGAGCCGTAGGCGAGGGCGGAATGGTTTCTTGAGTGCAGCAGAGGAACTTTGCGCACGTATTTCACATTAAGTTTTTCCTACAGTTACCATTGAATATGAAAAGTGGGTAATTATGGGTAAAATTGCCTGAAATCCATCAAATGTTTTTCTGTGTAATTTTATTATTGATAGAACCCTTAATTTATTGTCAAATTGAATAAAAATGTTGTCCTTGGTTATAATATCTAATTAATAATTTGCGCGTTGTGCTTCGTTGCACCTCTGCTCACTATAGCAGCCCAGTCACTGTTACCAACTTCATTTTGATTTTGCTGCACTGTTGCTCCATATAACCTACTAAGTATTTTGCGTTGCCATGTTGCAAATCTGGAGTGCAGGAAAAATTTTTCCCGCACTAGAGCGGAAAAGTGATTCTTTGCGTTCTGTGATCAGTGCAGCAATGGCCACTTTTCAAGGTAACTGTGGGAAATAGTTATTTTCCTACAGATACCCTGAAAAGTGACCATTTGTGCACTGATTGCAGGCTGCAAAGAATCACTTTTCCGCACTAGTGCGCAAAGTGAGTACTTTGCGTACTCCAGATTTGCAGCATGACAACGCAAAATAGTTAGTAGGTTATATGGAGCACCAGTGCAGCAAAATCAAAATGAAGTTGGTAACAGTGACTGCTGTGGCTGCTATAGTGAGCAGAGGTGCAACCAAGCACAACGCGCTAATTATTACTATTATATATTATAACGAGGACAGCAACAGCACAGTGCCACCACAGCACACACCACACAGCCGCCTCGCCATTCAAACACTACTAAGTTATTTGATGGATTTCAGGCAATTTTACCCATAATTACCCACTTTTCATATTCAATGGTAACTGTAGGAAAAATTTAATGTGAAATACGTGCGCAAAGTTCGTTTGCTGCACTCAAGAAACCATTCCGCCCTCGCCTACGGCTCGGGCGTAAACGTTTCTTTCGATGCAGCAAACTGTCACTTTGCGCACTAGTTGCACAAATAACTATTGTGCAACTAGTGCGCAAAGTGACAGTTTGCTGCACCGAAAGAAACGTTTACGCCCGAGCCGTAGGCGAGGGCGGAATGGTTTCTTGAGTGCAGCAGAGGAACTTTGCGCACGTATTTCACATTAAGTTTTTCCTACAGTTACCATTGAATATGAAAAGTGGGTAATTATGGGTAAAATTGCCTGAAATCCATCAAATGTTTTTCTGTGTAATTTTATTATTGATAGAACCCTTAATTTATTGTCAAATTGAATAAAAATGTTGTCCTTGGTTATAATATCTAATTAATAATTTGCGCGTTGTGCTTCGTTGCACCTCTGCTCACTATAGCAGCCCAGTCACTGTTACCAACTTCATTTTGATTTTGCTGCACTGTTGCTCCATATAACCTACTAAGTATTTTGCGTTGCCATGTTGCAAATCTGGAGTGCAGGAAAAATTTTTCCCGCACTAGAGCGGAAAAGTGATTCTTTGCGTTCTGTGATCAGTGCAGCAATGGCCACTTTTCAAGGTAACTGTGGAAATAGTTATTTGTGCAACTAGTGCGCAAAGTGACAGTTTGCTGCATCGAAAGAAACGTTTACGCCCGAGCCGTAGGCGAGGGCGGAATGGTTTCTTGAGTGCAGCAAACGAACTTTGCGCACGTATTTCACATTAAATTTTTCCTACAGTTACCATTGAATATGAAAAGTGGGTAATTATGGGTAAAATTGCCTGAATAATGTAGTAGTGTTTGAATGGCGGGGGGGGCAGCTGTGTGGTGTGTGCTGTGGTGGCACTGTGCTGTCGTTGTCCTTGGTTATAATATATAATACTAATAATTAGCGCGTTGTGCTTCGTTGCACCTCTGCTCACTATAGCAGCCACAGCAGTCACTGTTACCAACTTCATTTTGATTTTGCTGCACTAGTGCTCCATATAACCTACTAACTATTTTGCGTTGTCATGCTGCAAATCTGGAGTACGCAAAGTACTCACTTTGCGCACTAGTGCGGAAAAGTGATTCTTTGCAGCCTGCAATCAGTGCACAAATGGTCACTTTTCAGGGTATCTGTAGGAAATAGTTATTTGTGCAACTAGTGCGCAAAGTGACAGTTTGCTGCATCGAAAGAAACGTTTACGCCCGAGCCGTAGGCGAGGGCGGAATGGTTTCTTGAGTGCAGCAAACGAACTTTGCGCACGTATTTCACATTAAGTTTTTCCTACAGTTACCATTGAATATGAAAAGTGGGTAATTATGGGTAAAATTGCCTGAAATCCATCAAATGTTTTTCTGTGTAATTTTATTATTGATAGAACCCTTAATTTATTGTCAAATTGAATAAAAATGTTGTCCTTGGTTATAATATCTAATTAATAATTTGCGCGTTGTGCTTCGTTGCACCTCTGCTCACTATAGCAGCCCAGTCACTGTTACCAACTTCATTTTGATTTTGCTGCACTGTTGCTCCATATAACCTACTAAGTATTTTGCGTTGCCATGTTGCAAATCTGGAGTGCAGGAAAAATTTTTCCCGCACTAGAGCGGAAAAGTGATTCTTTGCGTTCTGTGATCAGTGCAGCAATGGCCACTTTTCAAGGTAACTGTGGGAAATAGTTATTTGTGCAACTAGTGCGCAAAGTGACAGTTTGCTGCACCGAAAGAAACGTTTACGCCCGAGCCGTAGGCGAGGGCGGAATGGTTTCTTGAGTGCAGCAGAGGAACTTTGCGCACGTATTTCACATTAAGTTTTTCCTACAGTTACCATTGAATATGAAAAGTGGGTAATTATGGGTAAAATTGCCTGAAATCCATCAAATGTTTTTCTGTGTAATTTTATTATTGATAGAACCCTTAATTTATTGTCAAATTGAATAAAAATGTTGTCCTTGGTTATAATATCTAATTAATAATTTGCGCGTTGTGCTTCGTTGCACCTCTGCTCACTATAGCAGCCCAGTCACTGTTACCAACTTCATTTTGATTTTGCTGCACTGTTGCTCCATATAACCTACTAAGTATTTTGCGTTGCCATGTTGCAAATCTGGAGTGCAGAAAAATTTTTCCCGCACTAGAGCGGAAAAGTGATTCTTTGCGTTCTGTAATCAGTGCAGCAATGGCCACTTTTCAACGTAACTGTAGGAAAAATATATTTTTTGGGGGAATAAAATATAATAGATTATTTCTAACCAGAATTAACAGTTACTACATCAGATATACCGATATCAGCTAGTCTCTATAGAAGGCAGTGGCAAGGCAGAGAATCGGCAACACTATACTCCTATCTTTCTTCAATGCCATTATAACGTGGACCTCACTATAGTACCCTTTAATTTGTCTTTAACAAATGAGACATATAAACTAAAAAGATAATAAACAAACTTTGATTCGTTTCAAAACACTTATTTAAATGAATATTATGCGGAATTTGTCAGAGTTTCAAATAAGGTGCCTACGTGAAGTTGACAAATTTCTACTAATAGTATAACTTTTTATGGATGTCGTAAAATTGTTTTGTTTATTTATTTGTTTATTTAATCATTCAGAATTACACATTTTAAACATTTTATTATGTGTTTTTTATCTATACTAGCCGTCAGGCTCGCTTCGATCGCCATATCCGTCTAACCAGGGGGCTTCGCCCCTGGACCCCCGACTGGATCGTCCAAGAATGAGACCAGCAGGCTCGCTTCGCTCGCCTGCATTTTTCATTTGAGCATTTTTATCATATGTTAGGACGATCCAGTCGGGGGTCCAGACTAAACGTCTGACTAAACGGATATGGCGAGCGAAGCGAGCCTGACGGCTAGTAATATAATATTCCCAGGAATAGCTCTGATTGAAGTAGCAGTGCCCAATCAATTTTTCCCTGATAAATGCATTTCAATCTTCAACTTGGTGCCAACCTAACAAAGTCAACTCAACTTAATGCCAACCTGACAAAATTATTAATCTAGTTACCAGTTAACAACTGTTTCGAAGAGGTACTCTCTCTAGATTATAGTTCTATATTAACATATGGTATGGATATTTTTCAATTATTATAATAAATTAAGAAAATAAGAAAAATATACATGCTAAAAGACGAACTTTTAACCCTTAAAAACCACCCTTAGAGTTAAAATAATGCCAAAATATTTCTTAGTGCGCCTCTAAAGGGCCAACTGAACATACCTACCAAATTTGAACGTTTTTGGTCTGGTAGATTTTTAGTTCTGCGAGTGAGTGAGTGAGTGAGTGCCATTTCGCTTTTATATTCGCTTTTAAGTTGAATGTTGACCCATCCTCTGTCCACTATTGTGGATGTTCAGGACATGATAAAAATCTAATCTAATCTACACAACTTACAGAAATGTACCACAGGCTTATGCCCAAAACGGTTCCAATTCTAATTTTTACAACAGTCCAAATATAGCTAGTTATGTGTCACTTCAACACTCTTCAATTACACTCTCAATTTACAATTCAAAACATACAAAAATCATTTTAAATTTGAATTGTTATGTGATTTGTCGGAAATTTAAATAAGGTACGGTAATTTGTGAAATTTCTCATGGATATTAGTAAAAATGATAGTATAATTTTATATAAGTTTACCATGCCGTATGGTTGTCCGACTGGCTGATACGCATATCATGCGGGTCATCTTTTTCTGTCCGTCCTGACATTTTGCCCACAAGCCTATGTACGTGAGGCCTCCTCCTCTTATTTTCAGCTGTGTACAGAGTGCATCTGATTACTGCATCACCATCATAGTTGAAAAGCTGAAACAATCACTTCAAATTTATTATAGGACTATTAAGGTTTAGAGCAGTTTGGGGTGAATGCTTGGTGTTTAACTGAATTGTATATTATGAATTTATACTGATAAATAAATTGGAATTTTGTGGACACTGACGAAATGAAGACATATTGATCTGAAATGTTAAAGATATGGCTCAAGAGTTATTTCTTTTCATTATATTTCAATTCTGTATGGGGAGGGATATTGAGATATTTCTCCAAATGTTAAACAAATTTCAACTTTCTAACTATCAATAAAATCTGTGGTTTTTGACAATTTCTCAGTCTTTTTATTTAATATGAATATTTACCACAGTATCAACTTCTCAACTTCACACAAACTTCTCCAAATTTCTTGTTGTTCTATTTTTTAACAAATAGAACAGGTATTGATAACAAATAGTTGGTATTGATAACATCAACGTCTTATTCTTTCAAATATTTCAATTCCTTACATACTGATACCAAATCGACTAATCAGCAATAGTTTTCGTTTTCAAATTACTAGAATTGAATACAGTACTCACTTTTTTAGGGCTACTGAAATTATTGAAACATAATTGCTGAATTGTATTCTTTTTATAAGCTACTATCCTCAATCTGTATTTATTACTTGAATTACTTTCAATTACTTATGCTTTCCTCATATTTTTCTTATGTATTTGTGAATTTCATTTACTGTATCTCTTATTTTTTCTTAGTAACTTGCTTAACACGATTGTAAATTGTAGTGAAGACTGTTTTGGGCTTAATGCCTGTAGTCTTATTTGTTCTGTAATAAATAAATAAATAGTAAAAATTATCAAGTATCATTTTCAATTTATCGGAACAATACAAAATAAAAAGGGTACTTGATAGTATTAGAATACCTAGTGTTTAAACTACTAGAATTGCATTTAGGATCAAGAGTTTTATTATAATTATTGATTTTCCATTTCCATTGAGGGGGAAAGTTTCCTGAAACTAAACCAATTCGAATGTTTTCTCGTGTTGAGCCTCCTTTTTATAGCTAAGTTACTTAGTAACGGTAGCTGATATCTCCTCTTCATCAGATTCTTCTATGACTGAATTATTTCATCAGACTTTTCTCTTAGTTGTTTATTATACATTCTACATTGACTGACAAAACTGTTTCTATCTCATTTTCCCATTTATAGGTTGGATTGTATCTACAGCAAGATTCAAGTTGAATCCAAAAGTCAAACATGTACAACATCTGCAAAACTTGAAGAAGGGTCTACATTGGTATAGTGGATTAAGTTTCTGTTCTTGTAAACTTGACTTAAAGTTTACAAATAATTATTATTAAACGAAAATTCTGCTACTGCCGACCATACTATCCCGAAGACTTCTGCTACTGCAAATATTGACAACAGGGTAAACACCTAGATGGAAATTCGATGAACGCTACTATACAAAAACTATTTGTCAGCCCGGGAATCGAACACAGTACCTCCTGATTGCCGGTCTGGAATGCTTACCCTTACACCAAACTGGCAATCTCTGGATAGCAGCGCGCATTTTATAATTTTTGTATAGTAACGCTCATCGAATTTCCATCTAGCTGTTTACCCTGTTGTCAATATTTGCAGTAGCAGAAGTCTTCGGGGTGATTTACAGCATTTAATTGGGATTTTCGTTCAATAATAATTATTCATTAATTAGCATTTGAACAAATGCAATTACTTATATATTTCAATCTCTAGACTGACTGGCCGCTATGACTTTGTATAAAATGAGCGCTGCTATCCAGAGATTGTCAGTTTGGTGTGAGGGTAAGCATTCCTGACTACCAATTAGGAGGTACAAGGTTCGATTCCCGAGCTGGCAAATAATTTTTGGATAGTAGCTCTCATCGAATTTTCATCTAGCTGTTAATCCTGTTGTCAATATTTGCAGTAGCAGAAGTCTTGGGGTTGATTCACAGCATTCAATTGACCGAATGAAGTGAGGTCTAAGAATCAAGTCGACGGTTTGGCATTTCTATTAATGTTCAAATGTTTGAATGTTAAAATGTTTATATGTTGCGCATTTACGGCGAAACGCGGTAATAGATTTTCATGAAATTTGACAGGTATGTTCCTTTTTTTATTGCGCGTCGACGTATATACAAGATTTTTGGAAATTTTGCATTTCAAGGATAATGTAAAAGGAAAAAGGAGCCTCCTTCATACGTCAATATTATAGTAAAAATCAGACTATAGAATTCTAGGATTTTTGTTTAATAACTAGTAGTTCTGTGAACAGTAGACCTCACGCAGTATTCTCATCTACAAGTACCTGATTGAAGCTATAGAACTTATGGAAATACAGCAATAGACTGGCTTCTCCACACATCTGTGTAATCACTTGTCAGCTGATTTATGATGAATAATTCTATAGTCTGATTTTTACTCTAATATTGGCTTATGAAGGAGGCTCCTTTTTCTTTTTATATTATCCTTGAAATGCAAAATTTCCAAAAAAAAACCTTGTATATTCGTCGACGCGCAATTAAAAAAGGAACATACCTGTCAAATTTCATGAAAATCTATTACCGCGTTTCGCCGTAAATGCGCAACATATAAACATTTAAACATTAAGAGAAATGCCAAACCGTCGACTTGAATCTTAGACCTCACTTCGCTCGGTCAATTACTTTTTCTCAAATTGAGATCCGCTGTTTTTATCTCCACTGTTCGTAAATTGTATCTTTCCAAACTATAAAATGTCCGGGAATTGTATGCTTTCTGTGCAGTGTAGCAAGAATATATTGCTTTAGTAGTGTCATTGGGTCGGTTAAATAAAAGCTAGTACCTAGTTAATTACCTAATTCTAAGTGGTTTTCTAGACTTGGTTGAATAAATTTTGAAATTCAAAAGTTGGCTAGTACTAAACTTCCTAGATGAAACTAGAAATATTCCGGTCGCTAGCAAACGCTTAAATAATGGTTGCGTTCAAAGCCAGTGATCGGTGAATGAGCGATGAGACCGGTCAGTGAACGTGGCTCTGAACGATCAATTAGCATTTGAGCAAATGCAACTTCCAATTTATTTCCATCTGTTTGCAAAATACATTCATTTTATAGGAAAGTTGAATTCCAATAAACTTGACTAATGTAAACGCCCCTTCAGAACTATTTTCGGCTTACCTTCACAGTGGGATATGTTTTCTCATTTTTTGTGGCCCTAGCACCCAATATCGCTCCATGTGTTCCCTGCATCTCGGATTTATATCGAAACCTGAACTGGTTAGCAGGCTCCTCCATGATTTTCAAGTATGGTTTACCTGCGAATAAAAATGTTCCACTTTAATACACAGTATACTGTAATTCCTATAGTGATGTCCACGTTATAATGGAAGTGGAAAACGACAGAACAGCGTTTCCGATAATCTGTCTTCTATAGAGAATAGCTGATACACCAGTATATCTGTTCTTGTTAAGAATGATCAATTATATTTGAATTGCCAAGGAAATATCATTTGCAATGAATAAAAAATAATAAGTTGTCTAAATTGTCAATTAAATAAAAAAATGGAAACCTAAATTGATTTTGATTTGATTTGGTTGTCGTGGTTGAGATTGAATATTTTGTTGATTAATTAAACTTTTACATTGTTAAAAAACGATCTGGCAACGTTGCGGAGCTAGAAAAGGTCAGCGCTACCTGCTTTGTTAAATGATAGACGAGAATAGCATGACCAATGTTAATCAAATACTGCTATTATATCGTGGACCTCAATCATTTCATCTCACTAAATTTAAAAAAATAAAATTGCAGGTTATTAATTAAATGTACAACATTAATAAATATAAGGCCCGGTTGCACAACAGCCGGTTAAATTTTAACAAGAACCAGAGGAGGCGTTTTTGAAAAGACGACTTCCCTGATTGGTTATCATGGAATTAATCACGGTTAAAATTTAACCAACTGTTGTGCAACCGGCACTAAATCTCTTAGAAGCATCAGCATATATTCTAATCGCGGATTTTCTATTCGATATTTTTCTGGTAGCCTAATCTTATTTTCAGTTTTATCAAGAAATTAATCTACATTTTTTGTTCGATAAGAATGTATAGAAATTTTTGTAAGTGTTCATTATTGCAATTTTGAATAGTTTTTAAATTTTTCTTGTCACTTGAAATGTTACCATAATTATTATGACAATATATTCGAAGGCTTTTCTTCAAACCACATTGGTTGACTGCAGATTTATCTATCAGTAAACGTTGAGAGATCCAAAGTAATATTCAATTCACTTCACCAGCATAATGAACAAAGAATATACGAGACAAATATTTGATCGCAATATTTGATAGGAGAAACATTAGTAATATCAGTTGAGAAATAAAAAATCAACTAACCATATCATTCACTCACTTATTATGTGTGTAGGTGTTTCAAATTTTTGATGTGATCTTATGCTCATGAATCAAGAACGATAATCTATCTAATGTTTTCAACATTATTGTGAAATAGGCCTACTGTACCAATATCAACCTAGAGCTTGACATAGAGTAGATAAATTATATTAATAGAAAATATTTACTGTTGAAATAGGAATTACCTGGAGTATTGGTGGAATCTGGAGAAGGTACTTTTTCAGATATATTACTAGAGAAACTGTCCTGGCTTGAACTTGTCATAGAATAGGCATTATCAACAGAGCTGATGGGACTCGTATAAATATTTTGCGTAGCCCAGACCATATCATCTGAAAAAAAGAAATTTTACAGATTAAAGAATTGACAACTAATAATAATAACAAAGAAAAAATTATCACCTATTCGTCAAAATAACCTAATTATATGGAAACTACATATTTATTGGAGTCACATTCACTAACAGTGTTTCTATAAGTAGTTTTCTTCTATGTAAATGAAAAAGTGACAATTTTTTCATAAGAATGGCCAAAGCCAATCCAATATTAAGAGAACGTGATTGATGGAGGATGACAATTTATATTTTGGAACATGAGTCTCATTTTTTTATCTTTGTAATTCTAGATAGGCCTACCAGAAATCACGTGAGTAAATAAAATTAGTCTAAATTCAACTATTATGTATGATAATATCACCTCCATAGATGTCCATCATCACCAGTAATGAGTACATTATTGCCTGAATTTCAATATATACCTCTGTCACAAAGTGAATTTTGTGACTAATGGAGAATCGTCATATAGCATATAATTTAACGAAGTTTCTTTATTTTAGAGTGGGAATAGGGTCGACAGTCGAATTTATTTTGCTAAGCTTAGAGTCGAGCATATAAATCATCATCATTGGCGACAACCCTGCAACTTATCATCAGCGGATTCATCTTAACTAGAAATATCTAGTTCTTGTTTACTAGTTTGAGAATCCTTTATCTAACATGCAGTCAGCAGCAGTCGCGCCAGAGTAGCCGCTTCTTGTAATTTCTGGAAAGAAATATTGTTTTCGCCGGAAAAGTCTCATTTTCGGCCCTAGGTGCGAAATATACTATGTCGCCCCACTTGGATGTAATGAGCTGGTTTTCGTGCGTCATATGGAGGCCGAAAATGATTGTTTTCTGACCAGGCCAGTAAAAGTTTTTCGCCACACTTGGATGTAATGAGCTGGTTTACGTGCGTCATATGGAGGCCGAAAGTGATTGTTTTCCGACCAGGCCGGTAAAACTTTACGGCCCTAGGGCTGTAAAATGACCTTGAATAACAGCTGATCGTGTCCGATCTCACAAAAATCATAGAGAGATAATCTCATAATGACTGTAATAATCTATATAATTATGTATCGTGAATCGCGGTATTATGTCTATAATAATATATTTTATAAATTACTGTTTCATAATTTAATATTTATTATTGTGTTTTTGATATCAAACAATAGAATACGATGATATATCTCCATAGCCTCAACAATATAATGTTGGCTACATTGTCCATTGTCAGAAAGGTACGTATCGCAAGTATTTAAAAGTGAAGAATCGAATTTGAATTCAAAGTACAATAATTGTATCAATATTTAAAAGTGAGGTAGAGTAATAATTATTGTTTCTTTTTTATTATCGAATTCCACTTCTTAATGCAATACAATCAACAATAATAATAAGCAAATACAGCACAGATCTGAAGTTTAAGGTAAGCCTACTGGTGAAACTCAGCCTTGACTGAAAAATTCCTAGTAATTTTTCCGTAATTCATTATTAAAACTTTTAGATAATTTTTCTTCAATATTAAACCATATAGAGAAAACATTAGGCCCACTCAAGATTGAATCTTCGAATGTTTTCTCTATGATTTAACTATTTTCAGAACAATATTTTGTTGTGAAAATGCCAGCAAACGGCTTCAAATTTGCGCTATACTCTATTATTATAGTAGCCTACATAGCCTACGTTATCTGACTTAATTCAGAGTGAAAATTTTATTGTGAGACAGATAATAATATTAATTTTAATAATATAAGTCATGAGCCAAAGTCTGTTGTACGGTACGCTTTTTAGGAGTGAAGTAAACTTTTTTAGAAGTCTAGTATTACAGTATTACGTGTATGCTAAGGGTTATCAGTCAGGCCCCAACGTTCAACAGTACGGAATGGCCGAGAGCGTAAAGGCGTAATACATCAGTCAGAACTCAAAGCTCAGTGAATAACAAACATGATCTAGGTTCGAATCTCGGTCTGACTTTTTTTTGTCGATGAATTTCGACTTTTATTACCTATTTTTTATATTAGTTACCGTAATTTAAATTTCAATCAATTTTTTAGATATATTTTGAGACAAAACTGTGAAATATGCAATTATATTAATTTTTTCATCACATTATTTCAAAATAGTAATGAAAATTCTATTCATCCATCTATCCATGATATTGCACCGGGCGCAAAGCTCGCGCCTAATATTAATAGTATAAAAATATGGTCATTATTGTAAATTATTAATTAGTAATATTGAAATTAATTGACAGTAAAAGTTGTCATAACCAAGATTCAAACTATCAAAATAGGCTGTTTGAATTTTATTTATTTTTAAATTTCTTATATATTGGGAAGTTTTTTTTGGGTGTGGCGAAAAATAGCGTTCGCACCATGGGCAAAAATGTATTTCCGGCTCTCAATCTTTCCTAGTCCTCGGCCTACGGCCTCGGACTTAAAAACCGATTTCGAGCCGGAAATATCTCATTTTCGGCCCTAGGTGCGAAATATACTATTACGGCCCTAGGGCTGTAAAATAACCTTGAAGTCAGCTGATTCTGATTTGATGTGAACGTGTTTACAAAATGGTTTATGAAACAGAATCAGTTTATGCTTCTAGAATTGAATGAGTATTCTGCAATAAGACACTATCATTTTATTTGGATGAATGAAATACGGATAAGATATATATTATAAACTATTCAAATTCGATTTTCAGAGTAGGATAGAACTTCTAACTTGAACTTCCGAAGTCAACGACAACAAGCATTGTTGACGTTGACATTCAGATTTGCCAAATTTCAAGTGTGCTAAAACAGCTGATCAAAAAACTTTTCATTATTTGTGTTTATTATTCAAGAATCAAAACATTCATAATAATATCATCTTATTGTCATTTGGAAGAATAAAAAGTATAAACTCAACCTTTTACATAATTGAACATAATCTTTTAGGTTATTTAGACAAATCAGAGTAAAAAATAAACATAATTGGACAATTTCCTGATATTCAGATTACCTCAGATTTGCTAGAGCTATGACCTTCCTGTTTTGCTTTCGGAAGTGCCTAATAAACAATTATTCTCATATTTATATTGTTTATTTTTCTGTGTGGCGAAAAATAACGTTCTCTCCATGGGCAAAAATGTTTTTCCGGCTCTTAATCTTTTCTAGTCCTCGGCCTACGGCCTCGGACTTGAAACCCGGTTTCAAGCCGGAAAAGTCTCATTTTCGGCCCTAGGTGCGAAATATACTATTACCGGCCTAATCTAGGAATTAGCAATACCGTCATCATTAATCCACCCTTAGCATTAGTGGAGTCATTCCTTGTCACATGATCGGTGGCGTGATCATCTTCTGAGGTTCCTATTGGACGGTAATCTCGTTTCCCCTTGCCTCCTGTTTTCCACGGACCCTGCTCTGGGAGGAGTAGACCCGGGGTCGAGTTAGTAGTTGAGTGATCGGGTTTGTGTATGGCCGCGTTCCGTGCGGCGTTACCAATAGTCATTTTCTAGAGGGATAATATTCTATTCTCTATTTTATTGAATGGAATATTGTAGGGCAAGTTCCGGACAACTCGAAGTTAGATCTTCCTTAGGCATTTTCTTTCTTGATGGTTATTTCTCCCAACTCGTATCACTGGGGGTGAGCGGGTTATCCGCTTTAAGTTTGTGCTACAAACAGTAAAGTGGGAAATTTAACTAGGCTCTGTTCGGTTCGATAACGGTAGGTTCCGCATAGTTTTCGGATTGTAGCGGAATATTTTAGAGTTCTTAATTTATAAGTCTCTACTCTGTCGCTTCACGACGGTTT
Organism: Nilaparvata lugens; assembly: GCF_014356525.2. NCBI lineage: Eukaryota > Metazoa > Arthropoda > Insecta > Hemiptera > Delphacidae > Nilaparvata > Nilaparvata lugens. The sequence continues at coordinate 19,990,959 of NC_052505.1, forward strand.
TAAGTATAATACGGAAATTGATAATCGGTTTGTAAGTCTCCGTATTTGGTTCCACGGCGATTCAGGTAGCTGTATGTTAGGACTGGTCGCTTATATGCGTTTCCTTCCCTGTAGTAAGATGGCCTCAAATTTAAAGAGTAATTTTTCTCAATTGGTTTTTTATTCATGTGGGGAAAACCCTATTCTTTCAGAAGTAATTTTTCCGATTAGAATTCATTCTTGTGGGGAGGTACCTGTCTTCGTTAAAGATAAGTTTTCCCAGTTAACTTTCATTCTTGTAGGAAAATTCCTATCCTGTGAGAGTAAATTTTCCTTGCTTAGTTTTCATATTGTAGAGTGGCCCCTGTATTTATTTTTGTATAGCAGTTCCGTCTAGCTATAATTCCTAGTAGGAAAATCCAAATCCTCCCAGCTCTCAGGTACAGCTTGAGAACTTCCAGGTTGATGTTAACAGACTGTGACATCCTTCCTCTTACTTTCTCCTAACTTTTCCTGTACTAAAATCCTTCCTGATCTCAGTTCCAGATTCGAGATCGTCCTAGTCGCGGTTTTTCAGACCCGAAAATACTTTCTAAAATTCCTAGAAACCTGTCTCCTTTAATAGCAAATATTATTTGCTGGTTTTCCCTGTGGAAAATTCACGAATTTTCATGTGATCTCAGTTGCAAATTAGAGTTCGATTTTGTTGTAGTCCTCAGACTGGCAATTGCTTGGAAAAGCCCATTAAAATCTTTTCCTGAATTAGGAGTCTCTGACTCGATAATTTCCTTGTGGAAAATCCTGGAAAAATCATTTCCAACCCTGACAACGACATACTGTTGTCTTCCCGATATTATTCTACAGACTGTGTCTGTGAAAATCTTTTCTATCCTCTCATAATAGTCAACATACTGACTATTAATTTGAAAGAGTTTCGGACGATTGAGAGTGATTTCCATTCCCCTTAAGGGCTGTTACAGAGTAGCCCTTAATAACCGTCGCGCAGTTGTTAGACTGGCGCGGAAATCCTGGTTAGCAGTCACAGAATTGCTAAAGATCCTTTCGCAGCTATAGGCTCGCGATTCAGAAATCCTACACCTAAAACCCTATATACTAGTAAATTCGTATGGCTTTTGTTGGTGGGGAGTCCCCTTGCGGGAAGGTCCCACCGCCTGAATATATAATTTGAGCCGTCAATGGGCCTTACGACTGTCATACTTCAGCCGGGACCGACAGTTTAACGTGCCCATCCGATAACACGGGAGTGATCTGGTTAAAAAACGTTGGGTTGTGAGAGGGTTCGAACCCAGGATCTCTATGCTGCTACGCAAGCTCTCTATCTATCCACTAGACCACGGATCACTCCATATATACCATATCACCCTATATAGCCTACCTATATCACCCTATATTATTGAAAACTAATTTGATGATTGATAGAGCACAATTGTCAGATTGCGGATTATTGAACAAACATCTGTTTGTTGTAGAGAATAATAATCTTATTATTGATTCTCTGTACCCTATAGCTATATCCCATACCGTATACCGTATATCCTATACCTCATACCCTGTACCCTATTCTCTATACCTTACACCCCATACCGTACCCTATTTAACTATATCTTAGATACCACTAACAACTCTATAGATCCACCATACCTTTACCCTATAGCTCTTACCTTAAACCCCATAGAAAAACCTCTTTCCGGGCTTGCAGATCCTGTCTGCCCGCTGTCAGCTCGCAGTTGGTTCAGACTGCGTACTATTTTTATAATAGAATTATTTGTAGGGATCTGATTCCTTGTATAGGGTTATCTTAATCCCATTTACACACCCACCCTGTATTTCAAAGGCCGAGGGCCGAATCGGCCAGCAACGGCACGGGCAAACACTCTTCCCTTGAACTTGAAAATCTCGCGAAAGAAGCAGAGGAAATCCCGGAGCCGAGCCGCCTCTCATACTGACCACTACCACGATAAGCTCGTTGTGGGTGACAGGACAAAGGATTTTTCTGCAATCTCATTGAAACTGTCAGCCGCCTCGACCACCCGTCTCCAACTCACCACTTTCAAGGCTTCATCAATTCGAGACCATTTAATATTCTTGGAATATTGGATGTCACTATTTCTACTCGATTCTATTAACAAATTATTCTCTACTTCTATTCCAATTACAAAATGATAATTTATGCTCGGTTGAAGAATGAAGGAAATATGAGGCCATGGAATGGTATGACACTTACTATATACCGGCAAAGTTGCCTCATCCTCACCGAGAGAATGCACCCTCAGCCTGCATCCTCACCCTATCTTACGACAAATTAATTAACGTGTCGGTGTCAAGATGACAGATCGACAGCAAATGCTAAGCTAGGTTAGCTTAGCATTTCAACTATAACTTGAACCGTAGTGTAGAGCCTACTCAAAACATGCTAGGAGTGAATTGTTACAATTCAATGGTCAAACTCCTAAAAAATCACATGAATGTGAATTCTGTTGTAATAGCAATGATACTGTATACTATTAAAATGTTATGTAAAATGAGACACAGAAACCTCTCACAACAAAGTTCAAGGAAAGATCATGCAACTTATATAGCAACACTATTCTTCAATAACTTACATCTACGTAAATAATTAAGAATTATAAGATTTAAAAATTATTCATTGTTACATTCAATTTCAAAATAGAAACTTACCAGAGTTTTGATGCATGATTACAAGGAAAATACAGATCCACTAATCACGAAAGAGGAAAATCAGTAAACTTATTCGTTCATGGAATGGTGCCGACTTTAAAGAGCAATAATAAGTTGATTTATTTCTTCAAACAACTAAAAAAACTCAATTGAAATACCGAAAATTATACATTATTTTAGTTTTAGAGGTTATCTTGACTGACGTGTTCCTTTCCTTGAACATTTAGTGTGATCACGAAATTCTGTTCGGTGCTTCTCTCTACTTCACGTTTGCACTCTTTTAATACTGAACTGAACTGAAAAGTCAATATCAAAACTACAAATAATTGAGAAAATATTAAATAGGAGAAATACAGTGCCTATCAGGTGATTTCTGAAACCTACCTACAAGATTAAAAGGTGTTCATTCATAATCCCTTCCATTATCAATCATATATTATACCCACGCACAAGCCTGGAACTCAGGTGAGCGTCATCCTCAGGAAAAACTTATTCTCATCTAAAATGAATTTTTTATCTGGTAATTGAAATATTTCTTATATTTGTACTGACTATACACAACCAATAATAAATACATAGTGCGGTTTTGTTTGAAACCATCCATCTATCAATCTGAGACAGAGAACAAGATTTTTAGCAGGAATATTTTTATATAAATAAAAATCTGGTGTGGTACACTCACACAACTTTCCTTGCTCATATTTGAAACTACGATCAGACTTCTGTATATGCGTATATATAATTGTTTTCAAAGTACTTTTTCTTTGTGTGAATAATTGTGAAATTCGATGATTTTTTCAGTCGTAATTTTTTTTAAAGTCGTCAAAACAGCTGTTCTACAGATGAAATATCTCGACTATGTGTTCTTTTTTTGAACTGCGCTACCTACCTACCTCATGCACGAGAAGGAGGTTACTAAGTCCATTTCCCAAGGATGGGGTGGACCCCCCATTGTTTTCCCAGAAAGGAGACTCATGCCAGTTGATAGAGCTGATAAATAACTATACAGGGTATGAATTTGAAAAAAATCGGTCAAGTTATTTTTGAGAAAATCGTGAAAAACATGGTTTTTTTGTAATTATCCGCCATTTTTCTCGAGAATATTACGGAGCTCCTGCAATTTTCCCAGGAAAAAACTCATGTCATTTGATAGGGCTTATGAATAGCTATCCATGGTATGAATTTGAAGAAAATCGTTTGAGCCGTTTTCGAGAAAACGTTGAAAAACATGGATTTTTAGTCATTATCCGCCATTTTTCTCAAGAATATTACGGAGCTCCTGAAATTTTCCCAGAAATGAGACTCATGCCAGTTGATAGGGCTTATAAATAGCTATCCATGATATAAATTTGAAGGAAATCGTTAGAGCCGTTTTCGAGAAAACCGTGAAAAACATGGATTTTTTGTCATTATCCACCATTTTTCTCAAGAATATTACGAAGCTCCTGAAATTTTCTCAGAAATGAGACTCATGTCAGTTGATAGGGCTTAAAAATAGCTATCCATGGTATAAATTTGAAGAAAATCGTTAGAGCCGTTTTCGAGAAAACCGTGAAAAACATGGTTTTTTAGTAATTATCCGCCATTTTTTCCGCCATCTTGAATTGGATTTTATTGAATTTCTTATTGTCGGATCCTCATGATATAAGGACCTTAAGTTTAAAATTTCAAGTCAATCGGTTAATTATGAATGGAGTTATCGTGTTCACAGACATACACACACACACACATACACACATACACACACACAGACCAACACCCAAAAATCATTTTTTTGGACTCAGGGGACCTTGAAACGTATAGAAAACATGAAATTAGGGTACCTTAATTTTTTTTGGAAAGCAATACTTTCCTTACCTATGGTAATAGGGCAAGGAAAGTAAAAATTGAGCCTCAAATTTTGACGTTCAATAACTTTTTTATATGTGCACAGAATTTGATGATTTTTTTTTAGTTGTGTTCGTTATGTTCATGACCAAGTTTATGGCTTATCAAATCTATAATCTGACTTCAGGACTCTTTCCTACGGTCCTTCAAAGTTTACATGATGTAATCCTTATGGGAGAAGATTTGTGAGCTGGCCACACACAGAAATAAAAATCAGCTGTTATAATCATTGCGTCAACCAACAGCCGTCGGTAGATAGTAGGCAATACAGTAACAACTATAATAATTATCCACAGTATGGCCATTGACTGTCACGCATTTGATTGGCTAGCTCGATCACGTGGTAGAAATCCGCCATCAAGATTCCAAACAAACTTTATAGTCCCATCTTATTGCATTGGAATTGGAAATTTGGAACTTATCACATCTTTTACCTATTGGAAACATATCTTGAACTTCCGATGAGTTTGGTATAACATTTTCAAAGAAAAATTGATTTTACTTTAATATAGACCAATAAAGTTTATTCAAACTGTAACATTAATAACACTTAAAACATAAATCAGCTCCTTGCTGACCACTTCAAGAGCTTTCGCGGACCCCTTTTTGGGAACCACTGATCTAGATAAATATGCAGAAAGATAGATTTCAATTTATTGGTTTGACCTTCTAATAATAATAATAATAATTTCAAAATATTTTGGGCTCAACTGGATATAAAATTCTATGAAATTAATATATAAATCACAGTTGAATATTTTTTTAGTTTTTTCCCGCTGTCGCCATGAAGATTCTAAATATTTGTATTTTATAATGCAGCTTATAATGGAATGTAAGTAAAATCGTTCGCCTTTACTTATCAAATCATATTTCCGTGATTACTTCGATATAATCACTTTCAAGTTTTTTTTATATATATTCGCAATATAGTTTTAGAACTTGAAATAGTAAATAGTAGATAATAGGGAGTGAAAATGAAAGATACCTTGGTATCGTAGGTAAACTGAAAGCTGAATCCCCCCCCCCCCAAAAAAATATAATAAAGTGGTCCGCGAGGAGCCCGAGGGAAGAAAGATAGAGTTATTAGTGTTATTTGAATAAGCTTTATTGGTCTATATATTGAAGTATAATCAATTTCCCTTCGAAAATGTTATACCAAACTCATCGGAAGTTTGAAATATGTTTCCAATCGGTAAATGAAGTGATAGGACTATAAAGTTTGTTTGGAATCTTAATGGCAAATTTGTACCACGTGACAGTCAATGGCCATACTGTGGGTGATATTAGTTACTGTAGTAGACAAGAGTGTGTGCTGCTCCAGAACCACCCATGTATTTTATTGTAAACGCCCCGACTAAAAACAAAATGACTTCTGTGTGTAACCATCCAGCAGTGCGGCCTCAGGTTAAAGACTTACATGCTCTAAAGATTGCTTTGTTTCGAATAATTGTGCTGTCTTCGGTGTTTAGAATTAACTGATTTTTAGTACATTATTTATTTTGCAGTTGGAAAATTTATAGGCCTATACCAAAATTTTAATAGGTCTACTAAATGTTCGAGGAGAATAGAATCACTTTCAAAACAATAAGTAATGAAAAAATACAAACTGCTGCACAACTAACTAAGCATATAAGAAGTCCATATTGAGGTATAAATATAAATACTGATTGTTGGATAATTTTCATAAAAATATAGTGATGCATCAGATTAAGCTAAAGCTAAGCACAGCTGAGGAGACAAAGGTGGTACAGTGTTGATCTTATGGAGATTGCCTTATCACACCATTCCACGCCATGCCCGATTCAGTGTGTGTGAGTGCTTCCATTCAAACCAGTAAGCAAAAGGCACCTGAATGCAAAATGCCGCATCGCGCCTCCTCATCAGGTGTGCATTCAGCTAAAGTTTGTCTTGAGATGCATTAACTATTAGGCGGTACGAAGTTTGCCGGGCCAGCTAGTAATGAATAATGCGGTACCAGAATTTAAATTGACTATTATAATTACAAATTGACTATCCAATTTTAAAACACATTATTTCAGAAACGACTTTGAAAATTATTTTTTGAATATTAATTGAAATCCAAAATGGCTTCATCACATAATTTGAAGTACCTTTCTGATAATATGTACCCTCAACAATAATATAGGTATTTGTAAGTACCGTAACGTCTTTTAAACAGCTATACTGCTGAATCTATGAAAGTTAAAACTCAATTAAGTTTCATTCTCTGTTGTAAAATGAGTCCATATAAGTGTAGTTGTTCAATAGCCCACATGCACCTAGACTATATTCTGTTTTCTTTATTGTAGCATTTTGTTTCTGATAGAACATTATATTCTTTGAAAAATATTATCCTTTTGTATGCAGTCTTGTGTCTTTTATCCAAGTATTTCTCTCGTGAATCATTCCAAGTTATTTCCATACTAATATATGCACAAGGATGTGATGGTACGTATATACCTACCATCCAATATTCTCAGTAGGTATTCTTTCAGTATGGTGCATATAATACTTTTATTTATTTATATAGAGTTGTGCAGAGGAAACGCATGTTTTTCGAACAGCCAGTACTTCGTCAACGGGAGAGGGTTATTGCCCTGGAACGAATGTAGGCAGACGACCCATACTATGCCATTTCAGTTGCTATGAGCGTTGGAACGTACATCATCGTGTATTCGCTGTTAAGCAGTTTTTTTTAGAAACAATGAATCTGTAGTCACAGTGCAACGCTTTTCCGTCAATATTTTAGAGTTGGGCGTCGAGGTGCAATGCCCGATCAAAATACATTGATAGATACAAAATAATTCTCAACTATAATAATAATGTTTATAAATGATAATCAATTTATAATAATTAATTCTCAAACTATGGTAATATCTTAGGTATCACATTTTTTTATTACCCTATTTATTTTCACTTTACTATTAGTTAGTCACCTCAGTTAGGTAATAATGTAGAGATACCAATGTAAATGACTTCTCAATAAAAAATAGAAGAAACTGGAAACTAGTTGATCATTCTAATATTCTATATTCTCACCTAAATGACTTCTCAATAAAAAAATAGAAGAAACTGGAAACTAGTTAATCATTCTAATATTCTATATTCTCACCTATAACAATTAGCAGAGCTGTTATGCCAAAAACTAGTCTGCTTGAAGTATGGGTAGCTTCAATTGCACTATTGTCAATAGTTTTCTTCTGTTCAGAACCAAGTCCTGACCATGATGAACTTCCTTTTTTCACTTCCTGTTTCTTGTTATCAATAACTGTCAATCAGAATAATTATAAATCAGTATCAGTAAGTTTATTGTAGAAGGCATACAGTGAGGTTCACGTTATAATGCCAGTATTTGATTAACATTGGTGTTGCTATATCCTTGTTTATCATTCGACAAAGCAGATAGCGCTATCCTTTTCTAGCACTTGCCAGATCGGTTTTTAACAATGTAGAAATATAATTAATTTACTGAATATTTAATCTTAATCATAAGAATTCATAATTAGATAATTTTTGAAAATTAGGAAAATAGTTTAATTAGAAAAATATATTATACTGACGAATTAAATATAATATTTTTGATTATTCTAACCAAGAATGAACAGTTAATATTACATGAGATCATACTGGTTTCATCTATCCTCTCATAGAAGGCAGAGAATCGGCAACCCTGTTCTATCATTTTCCCCTGCCATTATAACGTGGACCTCACTACAGTGTAGCCTACTATAGTGCGGTCCACGTTATAATGACAGTATTTGATCAACTTTGGTTTTGCTATCCTAGTTTATCATTCGACAAAGCCGGTGGTACTATCCTTTTCTATGTCCACAACGATGCCATTTATGTATTTGACAGTGTAGAAATATGATTAATTAAAGCAGAGAATCGGCATCGCTATTCTTCTAACTTTCTTCACTACCATTATAACGTGGACCTCACTATAGTATGTTATCTGAACATTTATTGGATTCGTCATCTTTTAAGCAATATAAGTTATGTTAAATAACTGATTTCTCTAGGCCTACACATTATACAATACTACTACATTTCATAAACTCGAGACAAAAATTTGGAGATATAATCTGCAACATTCCCTCTACAGTTGCTACTTTTAAACGTTGAGATTATTGCTTCAATTTCAAAAAGTGGATCAAAAGTGTATTGAATTGTAATATTTGATAGCATATTATTAGAGCCTATATGACTGCTTTTCAGATATGATACAGGCTAAAAAAGTATATAATATAAAAGTAAATAATATGTTGAATGTTCTATATATGTTGAGCTTAAAGCAAAATTGAAATGCTGAAAATAATATATTTTTTCAAATAAAAAAAATCCTATGACTATTTCGATTAAATGATTTATATGTGTTCCAATACATATAAGGTTCTCAGTAAGGTAGGCTACTACATAATTTGGAGAAACGTTTATGGACTGAGTTATTTACCTTTCAAATCCTCCTTCAAACTCAAGTTTTCATTGTTGAAGTCTACTGTTTCATTTACATCGTTTGCCCCTTCAATGATAATTTGTGAATTATCATCTTTGTGAGGATTTTCAATTATAATTTGTGAATTATCATCTTTGTGAGAAGTTTGATCATTTTCAATCATAAACTCTGTCAGGCTACTCTCATTTCCATTATCGATTACTGATTCTTCTAAAGGCTCCAGACTGCTTGTCAGTCCAACTTCATTTTCTTCTGTACCAGAAATTTCAGTTTCATTCTCCAAAACATTTGGCAATTCCATTTGAGCATTTGACTCATGGTTATTCTCTGGTAAAAATATTACATCCCTTTCTTTTTCCTGAATGCTAGATTCAGTAGGATTAATACTTATTACGTATTCAGAAGAAATTGAATATTTTTCAGTGGGGTCTGGAATTGCCACTTCCTTTTCAATATTGGCATTTGATAAAAGATCCAAAGAATCGTCTACCCGTTCATTCATTGTTGATAGACTTGGTTGAGGGGTTTTATTGTTTGATCCTCTGATCACTCTAATCCTTTTTCCCAAAATAATATCAGCTTTTGAAGAACTTTCTGATACTAGATATTGAGGATCTGATCCGTCGTCACTCACTAGTGCACTTCTGTATGTTCCGATTGTGATCTGTGGTTTCAAATTCCCTTCAAAATCTCTGTCAGTTGAAGCTTCATTTGATGAAGTACCACTTCTTTCAAGAAAATTTCTTACTTGGATGGGACCGTACTTCAGTTTCAAAAGTTGCTTAAGGTTTTCAGTTACACGATAAGTCTGTTTTGCTTGATGCTGTGTTTCTGTTATCAAGTCAATTATACGTTTCAAGTCATATGGATTTTTATTAAGGGCGTGGAAAATTGTGGATAAAAATATGTTAGTTTTCATACACTCTATATACTTATCATTCTTGATACAAGCTGATTGCAAACAAACAGGCTCAGCCACTTTTGAAAGATTATAAGTGTATTCCAAACGTTCCTCAAATGTCGTTTCATTCTTAATGTGCATCTCAATATTGTCATACTTCAATGAATCTTCGCCATATTTAGCGACTTGAAAAATCTTGTCGTACAAATCCTCATCAAAGAATGTTCCAATAAAATGGTCGTCACATAAATTCTGCAATAGACTTTGGATGGAGTATTGGCTTTGAGCTTCATCACTGGACAAATCCGTAGCAATCACACCTGTAATAAATAATGCTATTTTATGCATCAAGAATTCTGTTAAAAATGCATTTTTAATCAATAAATTAGTTTTTGGACAACTGGGCAAATAGAGTGAGGTTAAATTGATCTCAAAAAATGGAGACATGAAAGAGTTCTCAAGGGTGAATTGTAGCCCTTCTTCAACTCCGATAGAATTGAAAACGATAACTGTCAAACCATATGTTAATAGACAATACCGGTAGGTCAGCGTCTCCATTCAGGTAGTTCTATAGTGGCATAAGAAATATTCTCAATAGGCTACCTACTCAAAAATTCAACGCTCTAGCCCGCAAAATGAAACATTCATTATTTCAACTCTGATTACACGTTAGTTAATTGATGATGATAGATATCTCACCATTTGATAACAAGGTTTGTTTTTCACCAAACGAAGAACCAAATCCTTCGCTCCGCAATTAGATTGTACCTTCATAAATAAAAACTGATATATGCCTTCACATCCCTCACTGAATTAACTACCCGCCAATAAGGTGTATTTAACTTATTTTATAAATTTTATTCCTTCCTATAGCTATCTTCTATATAATACTCGAATTATTAATGCTTTTAAGTTTATCAAGTTTGTCAACTTCCTCATTAAACAAAAAAACAATGGAACTGGGTAAATTTATAAAACTATTAGTATCCACTTGGAAATTTACAGTAATATGTTATTCAGGGTTCTCACCCCTCTAAGCCCCTGCGCACCTATACCGCTGAATTTATTTTTGGGACCCCCCAAGATTTGATTTTTGACACGGTAAGTGGTATATTGTTCCATGTCACGTGACTAGTAAAAAACTACTTGCTCTCATTGAATGCCACTTTAAAATCTTTAAATCAAACGCATTTGATGTTGATTTTCAAAAAAAAGTATTTTACTAGCTGCTTACATAAATAAAGATTTTACTTTGAGAGAAGTGTGCACTTCATTACCTATACTTTTTGAATTTTAGATCTTTTACTATCAAAATAGTTTTTATTAAACAAATATCTTTTTCCTACAGTTACCTTGAAAAATGGCCATTGCTGTACTGATTACAGAACGCAAAGAATCACTTTTCCACTCTAGTGCGGGAAACATTTTTTCTGCACTCCAGATTTGCAACATGGCAACACAAAATAGTTGGTGGGTTGTATGGAGGATTAGAGCACGAAAACAAAAATTAAGTTGGTAGGCCTAACACTGACTGCACTGGGCTGCTATAGTGTTGTGGTGCACGTTATAATATAATATTATATGTCAAGGACACCGAGTTCGAGGACAGCCACCACATGAGTGCCGCCTTCATTCATTTACTACTACATTATTCAATTTTATTTATTAATAATAAAATTACACAGGAAAACATTTGATGCATTTCAGGGAATTTTATCCATAATTACTCACTTTTCATATTCAATGGTAACTGTAGGAAAAATTAAATGTGAAATACGTGCGCAAAGTTCCTCTGCTGCACTCAAGAAACCATTCCGCCCTCGCCTACGGCTCGGGCGTAAACGTTTCTTTCGGTGCAGCAAACTGTCACTTTGCGCACTAGTTGCACAAATAACTATTTACCGCTAGTCACAATTTACCGTTATTTCAGAACGTACACATTGATATCATAAAGCTTGAAATGAGAAGTTCCAAGGGCTTTGAAGTCTAATAAGGAATTATTAAAAACAATTTTATTTGGTCAATAATATTCTAAAAATGTAAACTACCCATTTTATAAGCGTTCTACTTAGTCATTGTAACCAGATGATTCTATGCATCAAACATTATTATATTATATTTTTTTATAAAATAATTGTAGGCTATACAGGTTAAGTTTGTAAAAAATATATTATAGGCCTACTCTCATAGATTGGATACATTGTGGTAAATTTTTAAATAGGTATTGTGTGAATTTGGTTTATAAGAAACTTACCTGAAAAAACATATAAAACACAAATAAAAATGGAAAAGCTTTTCATTTTACTGTGAAATGAAATGTAATTCATAAGACGGTGAACTGATTCAATATTTTCGTAAGTTCAAGTTTGTATAAGTTGTTTTAAATATAATTCTGTCAAACTCTCAGCGTTTTGTTAATGCTCAACACCAAATCAGTTGAAAGTGAATTCTTTACAAAATATTGTTGGTCAATGGTCGCATATATTATGATTGGTAGAACACATGACCATGTAAAAGCACGACCAGCTGATAGTATGTTCTTAAAGTTACATGATCTTGTGATTTAAAATGCTTTTCATTGCAATTCATTTTATTTTCAATTCAATCCATTTATACAAAAATAATATCTACAAAACTATTTCTATTTTCTATCAAAATCAATAAGAAAATACTGGTGTGGCGCACTCACACAACTTTCCTTGCCGTTATGAAAATTATCACCTGACGCTAGTGTTAACGCGCATTTCAAGTCTACTATAGATATATGAGCCAGCTGGTGACAGGACAATAACGCTGGAGACACACGAGGTCTGTTATCTCTTCATAGTAAATAGAATCAACAGTTTGCAATTGAATAACACATTTTCTCGAATTTTGAGCTTATTTTCAATTTTAGGTGTAAATGTTACTGTACACATTAATCGTAGAGATTTTCATGCTTAATCTTTTCCACTTGATTTTTTTTTTGTTTAAATAGTATCTGAAGCCTGATAATTGGGAATCTTAAATCAAACTTTGCATAAATGGGGCGGAGCTCCTGAAATTTTTACAGATATGGGACTTGTGGCAGTTTGATCAAAATCGTTTTAGCGAAAATCGCGAAAAACCCTGTTTTTGACAACATTTTCGCCATCTTGAATTGCATTTGATTGAAATTGTTCGTGTCGGATCACTCGGATCCTTATATTGTAAGGACCTCAATTAAGTTCCAAATTTCAAGTCATTTCCGTTAATTGGGAGATGAGATATCGTGTACACTCAAACTCACACTTACAGACCAATATCCAAAAACCACTTTTTTGGACGCAGGGGACCTTGAAACGTATTGAAACTTGGGTACCTTAATTTTTTTTCGGAAAACAATACTTTCCTTACCAGAGGCGAGGCATCCGGTCATCTCTGGATTCGCCGATGACTGAACAGAAATTGATATGTAATAAGTAGCCTATATTATTAAATTGAAAATTTTAAAAATAAATACAAAAAAGGGTGAAGAAACCAAAAGAGAAACGCTTTTATTGCGAGCGCGCCAAATTTGAATAAGGTAGGCCTAGACTACTATTTCATCAGTTCCATCCGTTCAATGTGATTCTCAAAAATATGCGATTTCAGTAATGCTATTAGCATTGGTTACCACCACTCTTCTGCATCCTAACTCTCCCTCACCCGTAAACGATGGTGGAGTAGTAGTCTTATAATCAGACTATAGAATTTTCTTCATAAATCAGCTGTCGAGTAGATTATTAATTGCATGCAGTTAATATCTCAATGTAACTTGGTAAAAAATCAGCTGTCATGTGGACTATCAATTGCATGCAATTTTTATGCACTATTAAATGCACCATTAACTGCATGCAATGAAGCATGCAATTAATAACTAAAATAACATGACCTCTCAACTCAAAAGAGTCTAACATACACCAAATAACATATTTCTCTGCTTTCAACTCGAGCTGACCTGTTGCCATTATGTCTGGAAGGAGATGAAGGAGTAGTTCTTGATGTAAGCATTTTTAATACACCAACCCCAACATCCATTAGCCGTTTTCACACCGATATATCGCAGACAGGATTTTTACAGACAGGATTTACTCTGATAGACAGTACATGAGGAGGCTGTGGTTTATAACTGCGCGAGTTATACTGTTCACAAAACTACTAGCTATTATGTTGCATCTACATATTGACCCAATGGAGGCCAATGTGTGGATGGGTGGTTTGCCAGCTTACTAGGCCAGCGACTGGGGCTGACCTTATTCTGTTAGTAATTCACAAAAGTTTTATTCAATTCAGTTTATTTCCAAAAAAACATAATACAAGTACTGATAATACAAAGTATTGATCAAATTCAAATTTAACTTTTCGGATAATCATAAAACGCTCACTATCTGTGCGAGCAATTTTAAATTTTTGAAAATAGTTTTTTTCAGACAGGGTGCTTTCAGAAAGGCTTAACTTTAAATTTCGAATTTGAAAGGAAGAAAATCATATTATGTTTTATGAATAGTTTTTCAAGTTATTAAGAGTATTTTATTCAACAAGTGATATTTTTTATCGTGTGAATATTTTCATGATAACAATATTTTACATCACTAATGAAACAGCTGAGCAGGTACCAGGCAGTGAAAGTCACGATCAGCTGGATAAAGCAGACAACAAATTCAGTTCCCAGTAGTCTCTGTACCAAGTCACACCAAGTTGAGTCTGAGTTGTGAAAGTTGTTTCGTGTTATTCTTTGCAAGTGTTTATATTATTACAAGCTGTATTTAATTAGTACAGTCTACAATCAAATAAAGTGATAATTTAGTGGTTATTGAAGTAAATATGAAACAGTGTAATTTTTTCCTACGCTACTTCTTGCTTTAAAGGTTAGTTGAAATATCTTTTTTCAAGTGTAAATTCTAATTTTGAAATGAACTTTCTTTGAAGCTTTCATTTTAGCCGGTTTATTATTATTAATTTGTTTATTATTAAACTTCAACTTTGTTGAAATTTTGAAATTACCACATACATTATAAAGTAAATTTATTTCCAATTTTCTATTTCAATACTGTACTTCTGTTTTTAAAATATTTTTGAACATAGATATTAGCCTTCTCAAATATTTCAAAATATATTTTAAAACAACAAATTGTGTTATCATTTTAATTTAAATCATGCTAGTCTATATTAATGCATAATTTGATTATTTCAATGAAAGTCAGCCCTATATTTTTACTTAGTTATGCTATTTGCAATGTTTTATTTTTTATAGTTATATAAATTCAATATTATTTGATCAAGTTATCTTTTTTTAGACATACTTTTTTGAGGTTTGGCAAATAGTTTAAAATTCGATACCTATTTTTCTAATTAGTCTGGTCTTTTAAATTTGAGAAACAAACTTTAATAAGAAAATACATTTCTATTCCATAAGATATAATCATATATTATCTATTTATTTATAAAGTTGACAAAACACACTATTTATTTATTTATTATGATTATTAATTTAGTTTTCCTTATTCCTCCAGGATTGATATACAACTGAAGTAAAGATTATCAGAAGACATCAGTTATTCATGAAGAACAGCTCTACTACAATAAGATATGGATCAGTGAATTTGGTATGAGTTATCTGGTATTTATATTATGACAGGCTAGAATTTTCTAACACTCTCCCATAATACATATGTTAGGGATGTTTGTGGTGGTTACTATTATAAAACAGTTCAGCCCTACCCTCTCGGCAGTGTCAAGCTCCGTCTGATTGGTTCTGAGTCCAATGGGTGCTTTCAAGTTAGAGTCAACTGACCTGCAGATCGCATTTCCGTGCCAACAACTATACGGACTTGTGCACTAATTGTTTGTGGTTTGTGGTTGACTGTGAAGTAAGACAATCACTATGAATTGGGGTTGAGTGGTCAGGGTCCCGATAGGATATTTGCAGTTGTCAGTCGAGTATTTCATTTCTGATCAGTGCCCTTTGTGGTGGTTCCACAGATTTTTCATGATGGTTGCGGGCTCAGTACAGCACTAATTTGATGGGCAGGTGGAGTACTATTACACTGTGGCCTGGTCTGATCTGTTCTATGAGACTGGCTGTGCAAATATTAGATGACAGTGCCTTCAGCAAACTTAGAAAAGGGAATAATAGAATTTGAGTTGAGAATTAGAATTAAGACATCATAAGTTATAGTTCTGGGGTAGCCAAACACCTTTTTAAAAAGAAAACTTTATTTTCAAACACATAATTTTAAAATATACATCGAAAAAGAGAGAAGTGCTCTCGGTGAAGTTTGGCAGTAGACTAACTGAAAATAATTTATTGAGCCATAAAGAAGACAATGCATAGTCAGCTATATTCTGTAACAATAGGGTTGTAATACTATTACTATAGATATTTAACTCCTCCACCCCTAGACTGAAGCTGTCCTCAGCGATCAGAATTTTGGGTTTGGAGGCAAGGCCCAAGAACAAATGTTGGGGCTTGCGAATTTGCTGCTACATTAACATTTCTACAATTATTTCGTAAAGAAGTTAAATATTTGATAAAGTTATATAATTTAAATACAATAAATATACTAAGAATAACAATAAAACATATAATAAAAATCCAAATATAATAAGTATCGTCTTTTGCAATGCTAAGTTCTTCTATTGCTAGTAGTGGTTCAATCTTAATATTTGCTTCATGTATAATATCAAAAGAAAAGTTTGTTTTCAATTTACGAAATGGAACTTCAGATGGGATTGTTATATCACTTTCCCAATATTCATGTATTTTAGGATGTTCGAATAACTGTTCTGACTTATTAAGATACAATAATTGAGTTGATTTTGGATATAATGTAGTGTTCTTTTTGTCTGATAGAATAATAGCTTTGTCAATTTTGTACAATAGATATTGATTGATAATTGGTATGAATTTTACAAAAGAAGCAGAATCATTAATTACTAATTGTTTACAGTGTTCTAATTTCTTATCTTCTAACATTTCACTTATACACTTATTTTTTATCACTGTCACATTTCTGCAGTAGTAGTTGTCACACAAATATTCACATTTACCAGATAAAATTTCGTCATATCTCAGGATAAGGGAAGGATATTCATGAATGGTGGTAACTTCAGTATTACGATAAACAGGATAGGATAATAAGAAGAAGGTTTGTGATCGGTTTCGATTATGAATTTTCTACCATAGAGGTATGGTCGAAAATGTTTGCATGACCAGACTATAGCTAATAATTCTTTCTCAATCGTAGAAAGATTTTCTTCATGACGATTAAGTGTACGAGAAGCATATGCAATGGGTAAGGTTTTACCATTGAATTTTTGTGATAACACTGAACCTATAGCATAATTGCTAGCATCACAAGTCAGAATAAATGTTTTTGTGAAGTCAGGTAGCTGTAAAATTGGATCGTTTTGTAATAGAAGTTTTAATGTTTCAAATGACTTTTGATAGTCTGGATTGTTTGGATTGATTTTAACATCTTTTTTCAAGGTGTGTGTGAGAGGTTTTGCAATCTTAGCGTAATCTTTTATCATTTTTCGATAATAGCCTGTCAATCCTAGAAATTGTTTAATTTCTTTTTCAGTTTTTGGGATTGGAAAGTTCTTAATAGCTTCTAGCTTTGAAGGATTGGGTTGAATTCTGCGTTCAGATATGATATGTCCTAAGTACAGTAATTCTCGTTTAAAAAACTCTGTTTTGTCCAGTTGGATTTTTAGATTATGATCTCTAAGTTGTTTGAAAACTGATTTTAGATGTTTCAAGTGTTCATCGAGATTATCGGAAAACACAATTATGTCGTCCATGTAGACTAACACATTGGGCATTCTGGAAAACAAAATGTTCATTGCACGTTGGAAAGTAGCTGGAGCGTTCTTTAATCCAAACGGCATTCTCAAAAATTCATAATGGCCGTTCTCAGTCAAAAAGGCAGTTTTTGGAATTGATTCCTTTTCCATTTGAATTTGATGGAATCCAGAAGCGAGATCTATCGCTGAAAAATAGGTAGCCCTTCCAATTTTTCCAAATAAGTCCTCAATATTTGGGAGGGGATATTTGTCTTCAATCGTTTTATCATTAATCTTCCTGTAATCTAAAACGACATGTATTTTACGTTTACCGGAGGCGTCTGGTTTTTTGGGCACTACCCAAATTGGACTGTTATATGGGGAGTTGGAATGTTGAATTATTTTATTCTGAAGAAGTTTGTCAATTTCTAATTCAACGTCCTTCCTGAACACTTGAGGGTATCTATAATTTTTAGAATATACAGGGATTTCGTCAGTAGTGTTGATTTTAAATTTCAACAGATTAGTACTACTTGTCAATTCATCATGTTCACGTTTGATGATTTCAGGAAAATTCCGTATTAAATTTATGATATGTTTCCGCTCTTCGACGTTCATGTGGTCCGTCCGAAGAAGTTTGGGAATTTCTCTTATAATATCCGATTTGTTTGATACATCTGAGTTATCAATTTCATCATTGTCAAAAATAGTTTCTAATTCTTCTATCTCCATTGGCTCGGGGCTTATGGTCATGAGCTCATTGGAATACACTACGCACTTACATCTATTTTCTTCTATACTAACAATACTTTCTTCAACGTAATAGCTTTCATGAGAAACAGCTTTAAGTAGTCCTGTCTTGAGATTAGGAATCGACCTAACTGGTACAGTAACAACATTAAATCCTGGTTTCAATTGAATTTGTTCATGAGAGTTAATCACTGATAACAACGGTTTCGAAATAGTACGATAATCTAACGTGTTGTTTGTATAATTTACATTGGCTTTGAGTTCTTTCAAAGTTTCGTGACCTAATAAGATATCGTATTTTGTTGAAAAGTCATACACGTACATTTTGATTTGTGAACTTCCTGGAAACACAGTATTTGAGTTCATATAGATGTATTCATTTCCACCACTTTCACCGGCTGGTGTTTTTACTACGAACTTTTCTTTATATCTGGTCACATTGGGTGGTATGATAGAGGGGTTCACATAGTTCTTTGACGACCCAGTGTCAACCATCCATTTACGGTTAGCGTGGTCGACAAAATATGGGAGCGACTTATTTATGATATTCAATTCAAATTTTTTGGGGGTGTTTCCGCTGAGTGTGTTGGGCCTACCCCTAAAAAATGAGCCTGCATGTTGTTGAATGCTTCAGTAAGTGAAGTTAGCTGGTTTTGCATGCTTTGGATTTCGTTTTCGAAAGGATGAGATGAGTTGTCTGTCAAGTCATCTTGCAAATGATGCACTTCAAACGGAGATTTTGAGTTCAGTTTGAAACGATTAGAAGGATTAGTTTGAACTGTGCGCATGCTGACAGTGTTTTGTGAATCCCACTTACTATTATGTGGTTGTCTGAATTGAGGATTGATTTGCACAGGCCTCGGTTGGTGAGGAAATTGAGCAAATTGATTTTGAGGAAAATTTTGTTGAAAGTTTCTGTTCTGGGGGAATGTTTGCTGTGATCCATTATTCTGTTGGAAGAAATTCGGTACTCGAGGTTGCGAGAAGTTGTTAGAAAAAGCTCTGTTGCTTGCTTGATAAGCATGAGTGAATGTGTTTGATCGCATTGGCGTTTGATTAAAAGCTCTTGAATCAATTTTATTGATAGTACTGATAGTTGATTTGAAGTTCAAGCTCCTTAGAACAATACTACAATCATTAATAATCTTATGTCTAGCATTGTCAAGATCGTGAATTTGCAGGATTTGCAAATGAGAGCCCAAAGTTGGATGAACTCCGTGAATCAATGTACGAGTGAGAGTTGCGTTCAACTGCTGCATTAGATTTGTCAAAAGTTCACCTTGGATACCATCTAGTTTATATTTAGTCAACACAGTTGTGCGTTTTTCATCCAGGCGATTAATGAATTCGATCGGGTGTTCATTTGAATAGGATTTCATGAAAGTGATTTCCGCAATTAGGTCTGGAATGGACCTGTTGTCAGCGAAGTTTGTTTTTAGAGCGGCTATCAGCTCGGTTACAGTTGTACAATTGTTATTAAAAACAACTGATTCTGCGGGTCCTGAAAGACGGCTTACGGCTGCCCTGAAAAGGAGCCAGTGATTTTCTGTTTTTTCGTCAATGTTTGCACTACAATAGGACACTAGTAGTTCATTACAAGTACTAATAAAATGTGGTAGCTTATAGCAAGTACCATCATAGTGGGGTATGAATTTAAGAATGTCATGAGGAATTTGTTTTGAGATGTTAGGCATTGTAGGGTTTGGTTGAGGAAGAGATATAACGAAATTACTCACAGTCGATTGAGGTTGGTGGGCGATGTTCCGGTTGTCGTCAGCGTCGGCGTCGGCGTCGGTGTCATCTTCTCCTTCGGATGATATAAGGACAGCAGGAATCCTCCTGAAGGTGGCGAGATCTCGGTCCCTCTGTAGAGTCCTCTCGTCTCCTGCGGTGGCCAGCGTGGGGTTGAACTAACTGCTAGGCTGGATACGGTTACAGCGTGATGGTGATAACAGCTTGATGGTAGTTTTACTTCCGTCTCAAATTTGTGGAAGGAGTCTTCGTTGTCTGCCAGGTTGAACTTCGAAGGTCGCAGGTGTGGTACGCAGAGAACTTGTCTTGAAGGGTTCACCTCACTCACTGGTTTTCCAGATTTTTCACGAAGTCGAAATTAAAGATCGCGAATCGAAAAAAACTTGTTGTTAAATGAACAACCTCGAAAAAACGTAAGGAAGGTAGTTCGGGCGCCAGTTATAGTTCTGGGGTAGCCAAACACCTTTTTAAAAAGAAAACTTTATTTTCAAACACATAATTTTAAAATATACATCGAAAAAGAGAGAAGTGCTCTCGGTGAAGTTTGGCAGTAGACTAACTGAAAATAATTTATTGAGCCATAAAGAAGACAATGCATAGTCAGCTATATTCTGTAACAATAGGGTTGTAATACTATTACTATAGATATTTAACTATAGATCTAAGTTTAGTTTTAAGACTGAATGAATATTAGCAAAGTGTAGCCTCTAGCCTTTGCTAGTTGGCGGGGGATTAGAAAGTATAGCCTCTAGCCTTTGCTAGTTGGCGGGGGAATAGAAAGTATAGCCTCTAGCCTTTGCTAGTTGGCGGGGGATTAGAAAGTATAGCCTCTAGCCTTTGCTAGTTGGCGGGGGAATAGAAAGTATAGCCTCTAGCCTTTGCTAGTTGGCGGGGGATTAGAAAGTATAGCCTCTAGCCTTTGCTAGTTGGCGGGGAAACTGAAAGTAAAGCCTCTAGCCTTTGCTAGTTGGCGGGGAAACTGAAAGTAAAGCCTCTAGCCTTTGCTAGTTGGTGGTGGAAGGGATAATATAGCCTCTAGCCTTTGCTAGTTGGCGGGGAAACTGAAATTAAAGCCTCTAGCCTTTGCTAGTTGGTGGTGGAAGGGATAATATAGCCTCTAGCCTTTGCTAGTTGGCGGGGAAACTGAAAGTAAAGCCTCTAGCCTTTGCTAGTTGGCGGGGAAACTGAAAGTAAAGCCTCTAGCCTTTGCTAGTTGGCGGGGAAACTGAAAGTAAAGCCTCTAGCCTTTGCTAGTTGGCGGGGAAACTAAAAGTAAAGCCTCTAGTCTTTGCTAGTTGGCGGGGAAAGGGAAAGTATAGCCTCTAGCCTTTGCTAGTTGGTGGGAAAACTGAAAGTAAAGCCTCTAGCCTTTGCTAGTTGGTGGGGGAAGGGATAATATAGCCTCTAGCCTTTGCTAGTTGGTGGGGAAAGGGATAATATAGCCTCTAGCCTTTGCTAGTTGGTGGGGGAAGGGATAATATTGCCTCTAGCCTTTGCTAGTTGGCGGGAAAACTGAAAGTAAAGCCTCTAGCCTTTGCTAGTTGGCGGGGAACATGAGTTCAATACTATCTTTGATAGCTTGGGGTTGAACTGATTTCTAACCTATTTTAGGAGTTAACTTGCATGCAATTCAGTCTATAAGTAATACTATATCGATAAAGGAAATACACAAATCTTCACATCAAAGAGGGTAGATGACCCTTAGAGATGCTGGAAAGTGTAGATATTCTTGAGAAATTCAAGGATCTCTTCCACTCTACTAAGTATTATTGAGAGTAATATACTCTCATAGATACTGTAGGGTATAAACATTCATTCCTGGCGGTTCTGGTAGTGCCACCACATAGTTTAGATTAGTGTTAAGTCAAGACTCTTGTAAATAATTGGATATATTCTTGAGATTTTCAAAGGGTTCTCTAATAAGTGTCTTTGAGAAAAAGGAACTCTCATTGATGCTGTAGGGCACATCACCCCTGGTAGTTCAGGTAGTGATGGATATACCTAGTTTAGATTAGTTTAGTTTTAAGTAAAGACCCTTGAAAAAAATTGGAGATTCTTGAATTTCATGAGAAATTCAAGGTTCTCTGATAAATGTCTATGAGAAAACTGAACTCTCATTGATGCTGTAGGGCACATCACCCCTGGTAGTTCAGGTAGTGATGGATATACCTAGTTTAGATTAGTTTAGTTTCAAGTAAAGACCCTTGAAAAAAGTTGGAGATTCTTGAATTTCATGAGAAATTCAAGGTTCTCTGATAAGTGTCTTTGAGAGAAAGGAACTCTCATTGATGCTGTAGGGCACATCATCCTGGTAGTTCAGGTAGTGATGGATATACCTAGTTTAGATTAGTATAGTTTTAAGTAAAGACCCTTGAAAAAAATTAGAGATATTCTTTAGAAATCCAAGAATTCTCCAATAAGTATATTTGAGAGAAAGAACTCTCATAGATGTTGTAGGGCAAATAATCGGTCTGTTTCTTGATATGTTTCAGGTACATCGTGGCTTCTCTTCTCCAGTGTACACATGTTCAAAACTATTTAGTGTGCACTAATATCAAAATTATTCTATTTTACAATAATTTATATTATACAATTTATTTGTTTTCAAGTACCATATGTTTCAGGTTCATCGCAGCATCTCTTCTCAAATATACATTAGATCTCAGTTATTTTTTTCATTTTCACTCTGTGCATGCGTTTAGTGATCATTTTACATTTCTAATTTGTGTTTTTTATCTACATTTTATTTGATTCTTGTGTTTCTGTTACAAGTCCTGTGCATCAGATTCATCTCAGCCCATCTTCTCAGAAGCTGACTTCTTTTTCTCCATGTTAACTGTGTGCATGCTTTGAATGATCTTTGTTGCTTCTAGAACAAGTTGAGAATTTTATCAACATTTGTTTTTGCATTCTTTCTTACGTACGTTTCCGGTTCATTGCATGCTTAGAAAGATCTATGTTGCATATTGAACAGGTTGTGTGGTTACTTGATGCATTTTCACTATATGTCTTGAACATTATGTCAGGAATGTGTTGGAACTATGTTATTTATTGCATTCTAGTCACTTATATGTTGTCTTGAATGTTATGTTTAAAAACCACTAAAATCAGTGGTTTTTTGACAATTTCTTAGTCTTTTTCATTCAATATGAATGTTATGTCAGGATTTTTTTTGTGATTATAATAGTCATATATTGTACCATTACCATTGCATCATATTGATCATCATCTTCTTATAATTTTACTATAAGATGATTTTTTTTTTCAATGTTGTGTTTCACAGTTGAACTAAAAAATTCAGATTATGAAGTTGCAGCTACATTTTCAACGTTTGATATTGCATTAGTGCTATCAATGCAATTTTAAGATGCTAAATTGTAATGCAATTTTATGTACTTTTGTGATTTATGTATTTCCTTTATTTTGCTTCTGTGAGTGTATTTATTAGGCCTTTGTGTAATGTCTAGTATAAGAACTCAAGTGATTTTAAAAATTCATGTTCAGGAAATTGATACATGAGTTCAATAAATCAATAATAATAATAATAATATAATAATAATAATAATAATAATATAATAATAATAAATTTACTTGAAATTTATTATTATTAATGTACCATATGTATTATTAAATATAATATCAATTATATTAATATTTAATAAATTATATTATAAACATACTATAATACTAAATTCACTGATTCTACATATAATCATACTAACATCAGTTATTACTCTAATATCAATTACTTTATAATTATTCATTTGAAAAAATATTAATATCAATATTAAAATGTTGATAAAATAGGTATTAATACTAATTCATTCAAATTGACAATACAAAGCCTCACTGATTATACAATCATAATAATATCAATTCCTTCAACATTGATCACTTCAAAATTAAAGCCTTACTATTTCTATAATAAATTATACACACATCAGTTCCTCTAATATTAATCACTTCATATTTCTTTAAAAAAATATTACTACCAATCTCTTCAATTTGTTAAGTCATAGCTCAGCTCATATTGTAAAAATTACTTGTACTTATTTTTTCAAATTGACAAACCGAATTGAGTCTATAATAGTAGTAGCATCTATCCTCTAATAATAGGTAGTTACTTCATAATTCATTTGAAAAATATTAAAACCAATTTCTTAAAAATTGACAAGCCTAATCATACTGAAATACTATTCCTCTAATTTTTATTGTTTCTTAATTAAAAAATATTTATACTGATTTAAATAATATGAGGGTAGATGTGGAGGCCAAATATTATTCCTAGTTCTGTATGATTTCATTTCTTCAAGCAATACATTTTTCAATTGTTATTCAAGTACAGAAATCGTTGTTTTGTGAAAGTAACTGTACAGATACGGTTTTATATGCCATCACTATGGAAGAATGGTTGGCTATGAGTGGTTGGCTATCTGGAATAACTTCAGCAACCAGGGGGACAAAGAAAACAAGGCCGACCACGCAAGAGATGATTGGACGACGTGTAGACAGACCTTCAATCCTTGGGCGGAAGAAGGTGTAGACAGCGAACACAGGACAGAGATTCATGGAAAAGGCTTGTGGAGGAGGCCAAGGCTCTTCAAGGCCCGTAGAGCCAATGAGCAGTAGTTATAAGTTTTTTGTATGATTTTTTGTCCTTTCAATTTAATTTAAAGACTATTCTATTTGTCTATTCCTTATTTGTTTATCTATTGTTAATTTATTGCTTACTTATTGTTTATTTATTGTTCAGCTATTGATTTTCTGTTTATTGATTATCTGTTTATTGAATTTTTTTTGTCAAATGTTGATTCATCTTTTAAGAAAGTACATATATATATATATATATATATTATATATATATATATATATATATATATATTGTAATATTACATTTTTTCTCACATTTGAATCGAATCTTCAATTCGAGATCTATGAAACTTTATAGTAAATATCAGAGTTATCTATAGACGGACAAACTTTTTGACGGAGAATTTATTATCGTAAATGTTTGTTGCATTGTTCCATGGTGTCACCGAGGCAGGGTTAACAAAAATTACTAGATAAATAGTTTATTTAAATAGAGAATATATATGAAAGTTTAAAATAACAGTCAAAATAAAGTTTTATTGAGAACAGATGTAGAATGTGAATTCTAAACTTGTAAGTTATAATTTTTTGGTGACATGTCTGTAAAATCTATACCTAACAAGGCGTTGGCTCTGTGATTTGTAACTTAGGTTTTTCCTGTTCTTCCTTCTCTAGAAAAATGGCTGGCTTTGTGTTGTTGTAAAATTTTGCTCTGAATCATTTTTGTTTATTAATGTTTTAAATTGCGTTTTAAACAGTTTATTATGTTCTATTTTGTTAATATATATAGCTATGTGTGTATTCAAGCCAATAGCCACTGTTTTTCAACTGTAAACTAGATAAGTATCTTAGTTCGTAGTTACTCTAAAAAATTAGGCTTATAAGATATAGTTCTTTGTGTATTTGTATAAATTCATCTGAAGATTATAAGTTCATTTGCTCTGAAAACTGGATTTCTCATTCATAGGCGATAGATCCATTCACAATTTATCAAGAATCTATTTCATTGGAGCCGACAACTATCCTTAGGTTAATAGGTATTAAATGCTATTCCAACCGATTAAGGAAAAATTGGTAGCACGGCAAATGTTACCCCTGTGGTGGGACAGAATTACAAAATAAATATGTCCCAAATGGTACACCATGAAATCCCTGGTTGTAAAAAATTATTAGTAGGATAGATATCTTGATAGGTTATGAATGGTTTGTTGCTGAGTGTGAAATCGGTTCAAGAGAGATCAAGTTTTAATGAATAGATATCAGTGCATATTACAAAATGGCAAACATTAAAAATGATCTGAATCTTATAGCATTCTTAACACAAAAGTTTGATGAGCAAAATGCTAGATTTGATGAGCAAAATGCTAATTTTGATGCTAGGTTTGATGAGATGAAGCAAGAATTTGCTAGCATTAGACTAGAGCAGGCTAGTATAAACCTTCTATTGAAAAATGCACATGAAACATTGAAAGATAATCATGAAGATGAAAACAAATTGAAGCAGGATAATAGTAGTGTTAAGTTACAGGATCAACTCATTCAAGTTTCTGACAATGTAGGCCTAGTTACTGTTGTTGAAAAAGTCAACCTTAATGAGATAGTAGAATTGAGTGAAGAAGTAGGTAGGGAGTTGTCTTCACTGAAAGTCAACTATCATGAAAGTAATGTTGCTACATTGAAGGTTAGGAAAACTATAAATAAAGTGAATGATTACATGAGACAGGGTTCTGTGGAGGTTAGGAACAATGTAAATAAAATGAATGTTGCTTTGAGTCAAGTTGATGAGTTCAACTTTCAACTGAGAATTGAAAAGGTGTATGCAATGTATTCTCAAGTGAACATGACTAACTTTTGCAAGCAAAATGGTTTTGTTGAAACAAATGAACCCATGAATAAAATTATGTTCTTGAAGAAAACAAAACACAAAGTCACCATTGATGTGTTAGTATTCAAAGGTTGTTTCAAGTTGCTTATTTACAAGATAATGACAGTGAATCACATGATGAAAGGGTATTCCCCAGTACACAATGATTAGGAATCCTGTGTTATGCCGGGATTCAGAATAGCAATGACCGTAAATACTACGTATGGTAAGAGTCCATAATTGTATCTTTTTTCTTTCCTGTAGCCTATTTTTCTTGGCCCTTAATCTTTTCAAATTTCAATTCTTTCCTGTCTTTGTGTAATATTCAGTAAATTTCTTCTATGATGCATATCTTAACCAATCTTGTCCATAGTCATTTAAATTTGTATTTTTTTTCTGAAATAATTTTGGAAGTTGAAATAGTAGCTTATTTTCCTAATCTTTAAATTGTTGATAAAACTTAACTTTTCTAAAATCTATCCATTGTTGTGTAAATAATTGTTTGCTTGTGATATATTTTTTCACCATGTATCACTTATTTTGAAATGTGTGTTGTTTTAGGGAATTTATTTACCCAGTTTTCTTTCTCTCTTGTTTGTATTTTTTAGGGAACTTATTTACCCATTATTCATCTTGATCATCTTTGTATTATAATCTTGAAATGTTTGTACTTATTATACAGTCTTTAAATTATAAATTATGTTATTATAATAAATAAACTTCAAAATTTGAAAGTATTAATGAATTCTGTAGCCATATATATGTGATGTATTAATGAAAGTTAGCTTGAATAATAATGTTTTTATTGAATAAAAACGTTGTGTTATATTATAAATTGAAATGAGTTAAAGGCTAAAATTTTTCTAAAGTGTTTTGTAATTGATATCTTTTTCAAAATTTTAAAACTGGTTGTTCTATAAATTTTGATATGATTGATTATCGTTTGAAATGGATGCTGGAGTGTATGTAGAATTTTTAGTGGGGTTTGTTGATTAGAATTTTGCTGGTATGTGATTGTTTTTTGAGATGGAAACCCATTATTGCCTAAAGAAGGAATAACAGAGGTTATGACTTAGAGAGGCAGTAATGAGATAATATTTTTTGTGTTGATTACTTATGTTGATTGCCATAGATGCAAAAATAATGATTAATAATGTTGATTGCCATAGATGCAAAATGATGATTAATTATGAATATTGTTTGCCTTTGAAGCAAAATATTATTGATGTTTTGAATGATTTCTTGTTTAATGTTTGATAGTAAAGTTTTGTCATGAAATGTAGTTTGTGTTTAGAACATTGAAAAGTCGAAATAAACTATAGTATCCAACAAACGATGATTAATAATATTGAATAATTTGCTTTTTATACAATTTTTGAACACAAAATTAAAACTAAATAATTTTGAAACCCTGAATGATAAATCATAAATGTGAAATGAACATGCTATAAATGAAATGTTATATTAAATGATAATGAAATGCAGATATATTATGAAATGATTGTGAATAGAAGATCAATTGTCTGAAATTATTGAAATATATATTGAAATTAATTTTTGTTGTGATGATCTGATGTTTTTTACAATTTTGATAATGATACAGGGTGTTATGAAATTCTATTTCTATTTTGAAGAATGGATTAAATTTTGATATTTGAACAATGAATAGATGGAAATGAAATTTTTTTTATAGTGAAAATTTGTAATTGATATGTTCATATTTCACAATTTATGTATTGCTGACTGTATAATAGGATGTTAACAAATTTCAATTTCATATATATTTAAAAATAATTTTCATGTGTATTAGATTGTATTGATAGCCTAATCAAGTTTTTCTTTTTAGTTTATAAGCATTTTAAGATAACAGGTACAGCACAGACATTAACATTGAAATAGTTATCATGTGAATCTCGAAATCAGCAACAAGTGAACGCCATGAAGAGTGTTAAGAACATTTGGGTGATTTTCGAACTAGTGTGACATAACTACGCCAATATCTACGCCAATATCTACACCAATAACTATGCCAAAATCTACGCTGATGCCTACACTAATAACTACGCCAATGTCAACGCCAATAACTACACCAAAATGCCAAAATCTACGCCGATGCCTGTGCTGATGCCAATGCCTGCGCCAATGCCAATAGCTACGCCAAAATCTGCGCCAATGCTGATGCCAAAGCCAATAACTATGCCAATGTCAACACCAATATCAACACCAATAACTACGCCAAAATCAATGCTGATGCCTACACTAATAACTACGCCAATATCAACACTAATAACTACGCCAAAATGCCAAAATCTACGCCGATGCCTGTGCTGATGTCAATGCCTGCGCCAATGCCAAAATCTGCGCCAATGCTGATGCCAATAGCTACGCCAATGCCTGCGCCAATGCTGATGCCAACAACAAAAATCAACGCCGATGCCTGCGCCAATGCCAATATCTGCGCCAATGCTGATACCAATGCCTATGCCTGCGCCAATGCTGATGCCAATGCCAAAATCAATGCCGACACCAAAGCATACGCCAATAACGATGTCAACGCTTATTGCTGACTTTGTATCTCAAACTTCAACACTACTACATTACCTGGAGGTAATTGCCATCCATGTTCACATTCACAACTTTGAATTCAGAATAACAGTCACAGTATCATGAAAGAATTGATTCAAAAATCCTCTCCTAAATTATTCCTGTATGCAGAACTCTAAACCTTGAAAGCTGAAAATATCAAAAAACCAAACCTTACCTAAATTAATCCTCACCTAAATTAATCCTGTATGCAGCGTCTATCTCTTTTCCAAAAAACGAATTACATTGTCATTTCAAGCCTGAAATGTACATTGTATAATTACAAATATGATACAAAAATTTACGTGACTCTGTATTGAATTTGGAATGCAGCCGTCTACTACAAGCATGAAGCAATGCTAACTGAGATGTCATCTGTATTGAATTTGGAATGCAGCCATCTACTACAAGCATGAAGCAATGCTAACTGAGATGTCACCTGTATCGAGTTTGATATGCATCAGTCGACTACAAGTATCAGCCCAACACTACGTGCATCCAGATCAGCCCAACACTAACGTCATCACATTGGAGTCACACTTAACTGAAAATCATACTGAGTGCCTTAACGGACTGTTTTCCAAAATGTGCATCAATAAAATCAACTGCGTCAATAGTGAAAGAAATGAACATTTTTTGATTTATTGAAATTTTAGGTGAAAATTAAATGTAACAATTCATCAATTCATTTAAAAAAAATATATATATATATATATAAATAATAATAAATTTTTTCATTCAACATACTAATTTTTTTTTATGCAATAAAAATTAAATTTTTCTATCTATTAAATTTATGTGCAATTTCAAAAAACTATTCTTTACATATTAAACTTTCTGTTGAGATATTTTCCTTTAAATTATAAAGCTAAATCAAAAGTAATATTGATATTCTATATTTTGAAATATTGTTTGGAAACATATAACAAATGCTATTGATGAATTTTTATAATAATTTTCAATATTATTGGATGACATGTAATGTTTTTCTAGAAAAAATTGTTACTGTTCTCGAATTTAATTTCAACAATTTTCATTAGGGTCAATGTAAATTTTTTTTTCTTTAAAATTTTCAAACAGTAAAATTTTTTATGTCAAGAGGGGGGTATTTGTAATATTACATTTTTTCTCACATTTGAATCGAACCTTCAATTCGAGATCTATGAAACTTTATAGTAAATATCAGAGTTATCTATAGACGGACAAACTTTTTGACGGAGAATTTATTATCGTAAATGTTTGTTGCATTGTTCCATGGTGTCACCGAGGCAGGGTTAACAAAAATTACTAGATAAATAGTTTATTTAAATAGAGAATATATATGAAAGTTTAAAATAACAGTCAAAATAAAGTTTTATTGAGAACAGATGTAGAATGTGAATTCTACACTTGTAAGTTATAATTTTTTGGTGACGTGTCTGTAAAATCTATACCGAACAAGGCGTTGGCTCTGTGATTTGTAACTTAGGTTTTTCCTGTTCTTCCTTCTCTAGAAAAATGGCTGGCTTTGTGTTGTTGTAAAATTCTGCTCCGAATCATTTTCGTTTATTAATGTTTTAAATTGCGTTTTAAACAGTTTATTATGTTCTATTTTGTTAATATATATAGCTATGTGTGTATTCAAGCCAATAGCCACTGTTTTTCAACTGTAAACTAGATAAGTATCTTAGTTCGTAGTTACTCTAAAAAATTAGGCTTATAAGATATAGTTCATTGTGTATTTGTATAAATTCATCTGAAGATTATAAGTTCATTTGCTCTGAAAACTGGATTTCTCATTCATAGGCGATAGATCCATTCACAATTTATCAAGAATCTATTTCATTGGAGCCGACAACTATCCTTAGGTTAATAGGTATTAAATGCTATTCCAACCAATTAAGGAAAAATTGGTAGCACGGCAATATATATATATTCAATGTGCATTGCGAGTACAAATCATATACCATATCATCTTGGAATGTAAACTCTAAGGTTCAACTTTACGAAATTTATATTGATTTTAAATTGGTAATCAATAATTTTGATGTAAAGTGGACTGTATTGAATAGAAAAGAAACAAGTTATATCTCTACAGAAACAAGTACATGCAATGAATATATAAAAGAACAACTCACCGAAAATCTGCAGAGTACCTAATGTAATATTTATATTATTGAGCTTACAACTCCCAGGTAAGGTATTCAGGTGTCCCCGAGGTAGGAGATGAATCAAGGATGGTGAAAAGGCAAGCTTAATTGTCATCTACTGTTGGTAAATTCGGCTTCCATCATATAACGTTGCACATATATTTCTGACGAGATATGAATGAATGAATGAATGAAGTTTTCTCTCCTATATAAAATTGATTTCTCTAGTTGGTCAAACGTTTTATATTACTTATATTATTTGATAATAGTATATCGTAGAGGTTATGAATCCAATTGTGCACATTGGATCAAGCGATGTGCTCTAGTTGGTTTATCTCAATTTTTGTGTAATGATAACATTTTCAGCATTGGAAAGCATAGTACTGGTGACACAAATTTTATCACTCAGTTCAGAGCTTTATCAAGCTCCATTATGATTGTGATGGCTATCCCAGTCGAATTGATAACAGATTTTTGTAGCAGTCTATCGTTGTTTATTATCAATCATGTTAGTTTAAACTGTTTTTATCTATTCATATTATGTTCTGGTGGAGCTGCTTTTGCCAAATTGATTTTCATTTGTTCAAAAGATTCATTTATTTTTCCCCCATTTATATCAAATTTATGGAAAAGAGTGCAATTGTTGATTGATGCTAGTTAATTTAAACTTCAAAGTTAGCAAATGAATAATTCTGAAACGACTCTTTTAAGCTCAATTGATGAAGTGAATGAGTTTTTTGATTCGGATTCTGGTATTTTGTTCTTCCATCAAAACATCCGAAGCCTAAATACTAATTTTGATAACTTCCTTTCATACATTAATAATTTAATAACCAAGCCACATATAATAATTTTAAGTGAAGCCTGGTTGCAGGATATGAATGAATTAAATTTATATAATATTGTCGGATATGAAAGCTTTGCTGCTGCTGGTTCTGTGACGAGGGCGGGCGGTATTGTGATCTTTGTTCATTCTTCTATTACTGCCACTAAAAAGGATTGTTGCATTGCTGACTGTGACTCACTGTTACTTTTTTGTAAATACAAGAATTATTTATTTAATGTGTTAGGTTTGTACAGATTTCACCTAGGTGATCGGCATACATTTATTGCCAGTTTTGATAGATTCTTGGCTACCACCAGGAGCTCAGATTTATATTGTCTAGGGGATGTTAACCTAAATGTTAGTGTTTCGGATGTTTATAGTGATTCGTATCTAAATTGTCTCAATGGAAATGGTATGCAGCAGTTAATAGATATAGGGACGAGGGTAGTGGGGTCATCTTCAACCTGTATTGACCACTTATCATATCGTTCAAATCTTTTTGTCATTGACAAAGTTGCTGTCATTGAAACCCTAATCACGGATCACCGGGCGGTGGCTTGTATTTTGCCTATAGTTATTGAAAAGAGAAGGATTCAGCAGTCTGAATTTAAAAAATTGGACCACAAGCGTTTGAGTACCTTATTAAAATATGAAAATTGGGAACCTGTCTTTGAAGAACCCGAAACCAACAAAGCATTTGATATTTTTTATCAAATCCTAAATAACTGCATTGTAGAATCACAAAAAAATATTAAATACAAACAGAACATAAAAATGTTAAAGCCCTGGATGACTCCTGGTTTGTCCAATGCCATTTATGTAAGAGACAAATTGCATAAGATGCATAAAAATGATCCAAACAATTTGATCCTCAAAAGAAAATTCGTAAATATGAAAGATAAAATAAAAGTATGGGTGAAAGAGGCCAAACTTCTATTTTACTCTTCACAGTTATTCATTCAAAAACATAACCCCCGAGAAAAATGGAAAACAATAAAAACACTTTTGCCAGTAAAAGACAATAATAAAGATACGGATATTGTGTTGCAGGAGAATGGTATTTTAATTGATGACAACCGCCTAGTTTCTGACGTAATGAATAAATACTTTATTGAAATGCCTAAGAATCTTTCTGATTCTTTTCCTGCTTTACCCACCCATATTCAGGCACAATCTTCAGAGTCCTCCAGAATTAAAACTAGCCATAAATCTATTTTTTCAGCCCTGTTACACTTGTTGAACTCAAAACATTTGTTGACTCTCTTTCTACTCGTAAAAGTTCGGGTGACGATGTTGTGACTGCTAGAATCCTTAAAGATAACTTTTCTTCTATTTCTTCAGTTCTTTTATATTTGTTTAACTTGTCGTTGGTATCTGGTTGTTTTCCTGAAATACTGAAGTCGGCTACTGTTGTTCCCATCTTCAAAGAAGGAAATAAACTCAGTAAAGAAAACTACAGACCCATCTCATTATTACCAGTCATGTCAAAACTATTTGAAAAAATTATAAAAACTAGATTACTTTCATTCCTCAATAGCTGCAACTTTTTTTCGGCCTGCCAGTTCGGTTTCAGGGAAAATCTTTGTACAGAAATTGCCTTACAGCATCTTTTGGAATATGTCTATTCAGGATTAAACAGTGGCTGTAGTGGCAAAACAGCGGGAATCTTCCTGGATATTAGTAAAGCATTCGATACAGTTAATCATAGTCTGCTGTTCCGCAAGCTGGAGAGTGCTGGTGTAAGGGGAATTCCACTAGATTGGTTTAAGTCCTTCCTACAGGGTAGGAAACAGTATGTAAGGATCAGAAACGTTGCAAGTGAAGTATTACCCATAACTTGTGGTGTGCCGCAAGGTTCGGTTCTTGGCCCTATTCTCTTCTTAATTTTTGTAAATGATTTGTATAATGGTGAATTGAATGTACGGATAACTGCTTTTGCGGACGACACTGCTCTTTCATATAAAAGTAATAACCTTCAAGATTTACATCAGAAAATGCAGTCTGACTTGAACAAAATATCTCTATGGTTTACATGTAACAAACTTAAAATTAATGTAGCCAAAACTAATTATATGATGTTCAGTCTCTCTGGAAGTGCTGACTTGCCTGCTCCACTGCGCTTTCACTCTCCGGTTTGTTCCTATTCTAGCTGTGACTGTCCCAGTATCAGTCCAGTAAAGACTATCAAATATTTGGGTCTTTCACTGGATGAAAATCTGAATTGGAGGCAACAAATTGAAACTCTAAAGAAGTCTTTAAGGTTCTATTTGATGATTTTCCATCGCATTAAATATTTGTGCGATTTTAATGTAATGAAGGAACTTTATTTTTCATTTGTACATTCCAAAATTGAATATGGAATCACATGTTGGGGAAGCTCCTATTACGCTAACCAGGATCCAATTATTAAACTTCAAAAAGCTTTTATAAGATTGATAACGGGCAGTAGGTTTGATGATCATACATTTCCACTGTTCTGTCATCTTAGAATTTTGCCTGTTAGGTTCCTATATGTATTCAAGGTTTTGTCATTGTTCTTTAATATAAGTGGAAATAGAGGTGTGACAATTGATTACTGTCAGCCTGTTACCGCACTTCGACAGACCAGGCGGACTGCGGCTTCCCAAGTCAGATGTCCTAAACCCAATTGTACTCTTTTTCGTAAAACGTTCATTTTCCTGGCACCTAGATTTTATAATACTTTGCCGCTTGAGGTCAAGAATGCCATTGCTGCATGTAATTGTGGAAATAAGATTAAGAGATTAATTAAAATTTGGCTTTTGTCACTCACTCCCGAAGCTCTAGAGTTTTTGTTCATAATTATTGTTTAATCCGTCTATTTTTCTTTCCATTCTGTTAACTTTGCATTCTGTTATCTTGCTTTTCTTTTTATTTTTTCTCCTCTTTATTTTTTTTTTTGTATTTTCCCTGCTCTTCTTACCGTTTTTTTTTTGCAACATAAATCAATAAATTAATCTTTTCACACAATTTGAATCTCTATTTTTAATGATTTTCTATTGCTTTCTCTAATTAGCATCATCTCTTTAATAATTAAATACTAATATCCTATTTTGATTACAGCCCATAAATGTTTTTTTTATCTCTCTTTTTTCTTTTTTTTCAGTCCATTCTATTGCTTTAGTAAAATAGTGTGTTAGACTCCCTCCAGTGGTCCGTAAGTTGCATCTTACGTGCTGGATTGTATTTTTCTCAATAAGTAATAAGTTGCATTATAATATTAAAATATCTCATATTATAAGATTTTGTATATAATAATCTTGTTTGTTTGTTTTTGATATGCATGTATTTTACATTTCCTTGTATTGTGCTTATTGAGAATAAAACTTCATTCATTCATTCATTCATCTTAAATTACATCATGCTGATCATTATAATTGACTAATAATAATTTATCTTCTTATTCAAAAATTATTTCTTTTTCTCAATCATTCCTTTATACTGGATCGTTGCAGTATTGTGTTTTTCAGTTAAATTTATATGAAGTTTTCTGTTTCAGATTATAAAATTTCAGCTTCATTCTCATAGACGAACATTGGAATACCTTCTATAGAGTGAAGCCTTCAACGGTTCTTATAGTGAAGCCTATGTTCTTATGTCCGGAATTTTATTAGTGAAGTTTTGACTTGACTTAGTTCCTGTCGCTCCTTGAGGAGCATAGGGCTTCCGAGAATGTCCTCCATCCAACTCTGTCGCGTGCTAACGCCTTCACCTCCAACCACGTTTTGCCGGCTTTCCCAATTTCTGTCTGGATGGTACGCTTCCACGTGATTTTTGGGCGTCCTCTTGCACGGTGTCCTTGAGGATTCCAGTCCAATGCGTCTTTTTCAATGGCACCTTCTTCCTTGCGCAACGTGTGCCCAATCCGTCTCCATTTCCTTCTTTTTATCTGCATTTGGATTGGATCCTGACAGGTAGACTCCCATAGTGCTTCGTTGCTGATAACCTCTGGCCATCTGATGCCCATTATGTGACGCAAACATCTATTTACAAATACTTGTAACATTTTAGAGGTCACTGTAGTCACCTTCCAGGTTTCACATCCATATAAGAGGACTGATTTTACATTGCTATTAAAGAGTCGAATCTTTGTGGCTTTGGATATATTTTTATTTGCCCAAATTGGCCTCAATTGTATAAAAGCTCCGTTTGCTTTCTTGATTATACTCTTTACATCTTGATCAGCTCCTCCTTCTACAGTGACCATACTACCCAAGTATAAAAAGGACTCTACCAGCTTGATATTGGAGTCGCCCATTTTCAAAGGCATGTCTGTTCTTGCATTTACTCTCATTTCCTTTGTCTTTCTAGCATTTATCTGCAAGCCGGCCTTTATTGCCTCATTTGGAATATTTCTCAGCTTTTCTTGCATGTCAGTAAAGCGCTGTGCCAGTAGACATATATCATCAGCAAAGTCCAGATCCTCTAGCCGCCCTCTTAGGCCCCAAGGTATCCCTCTTCTCCTACCTCCACCAGCTCTTCTCATCACACTGTCCAAAACCAGCAAGAATAACGTGGGAGACAACACACAGCCTTGACGGACTCCAGAAGTGACAGGTAGGGGTTCACTCAAACTTCCTGCATGGAGGACATGGCACTCACAATCCTCATACATATTTCTCAGAATGCTCACCATCTTCTGTGGGATGCCATAATTAATCAGTGTACTCCACATCACTCTTCTGTTAACTGAGTCAAAAGCTCTTTCGAAATCGATGAAAGCCAGGTAAACAGTGCTCTGCCATTCAACACTTTGCTCTAAAATTATCCTCAGTGTGTTTATTAAATCTACACAGCTACGGTGCTTCCTGAAACCAGCTTGTTCTCTCCGTATTTTCCTTTCAACAGAATCCTTTATCCTGTTTAGGATTACTCTTGCTAGCACTTTACTAGGAACTGAGAGCAGTGTTACCCCTCTCCAGTTTACACAATCTGTAGAGCAACCTTTCTTGGGTATCTTCATTATAGTACCTGTCTTCCATTCTGCAGGAACTCTTTCTTCTTCCCAAATTTTGGTGATTAGGGGATACAAGATATCAGCACTCGTCTCTACATCAACTTTTAAAACATCTGGTGAGATATTGTCTGAGCCTGGAGCTTTTCCATTTTTCATCTCACTTATAGCCTTCTTCACCTCATCTTTTATTGGCACTTCCCATTCTATGTCTGTGACCACTGGCCCATCTCTGTGCTCTATTTCTTCATGATCCTCTATCTCATTTTGCCTATTGAAGATTTCCATGAAGTGTTCTCTCCATCTTTCAAGTTGCTCATCCTTACTAGTCAGCAATTGCCCTTCCTTACTCTTTACTGGGCCATCATTTCGATAGGATCTCTTGGATAAAGCTCTTGTGATTCTGTACAACTCTTTGCTGTCACCTATCCTTGCTGCTTGCTCTGCCCTAGCTGCCATATCATCTACATACTTTCGGTGATCCCTTCTGACACACTTTTTCACCTCCTTCTCTGTTCTTGAGTACTCATCCTGGGCCTGTTTTTTCTGCAACCTAGTTTTGCTCGTATTGATGTTGGCTTTCTTAACTTTTCTGAGCTGTATAAGATCCCATGTTTGTTCAGACATCCAGTCCTTCTTCTGGTGATCTATCTTACCTAGAACAGATTTGCTTGTTCCTAGGTAAGCTTCTCTAACATTCATCCATAGACTGTCAACACTTCTCTCATCATTCTCCTGCATCAAAACATCAAAGCGGTTTTTGACTTCAAGAGCAAACTGGGTTTTCACATGCTCATTCCTCAGCTTTGCTTCATCAAATCGCATTCTGGGACTCACAAATTTCCTCCCTGCAGCCATTATCTTCATAGCAAACGTAGCTACCATTAAATGATGATCACTATTTGCATCTGCCCCTCTCTTATTTCGTACATCAGTGAGACACCTCCTGAATTTTCTACTAACAGCAAAGTGGTCAATCTGATTTTCAGTGAGATGGTCTGGAGATACCCAGGATACTTTGTGGCATTTCTTATGAGGAAATAGAGTTCCGCCAATTACAAGATCACGGTCTGCACAAAAGTCAATAAACATTTCTCCATTTATGTTATGCTCACCTAGACCATGCTTTCCCATTATGTGCTCTAATCCTTCATTATCCGCACCCAACTTAGCATTTAGATCCCCCATCACTATTACTATATCTCTCTGGTTGACAGTTCTTATAGTTTCATTCAACTCTTCATAGAAAGCCTCCTTCATTTGATCCTCACTAGTCTCTGTTGGGGAATAGCACTGTATAATGGTAACGTGTCTAATCTTTGTTTTGAATCTAGCAGTCAAAATTCTATCTGAGACGGGGTTCCAACTCATTAAGCTCCTCCTAGCTATCTTGCTCATGAGTATGCCAACTCCATTTCTACGTTCTGCATTTTCTCCAGTTTTACCTGAGTAGATGAAGGTTGTGTCATCACTTGTTTTCATTTCACCAAAGTCAGGCCATCTAACCTCACACAAGCCAAGAATATCCAATTTGTAAGCAATCATCTCCCTAACCACCTGTCTTAGTTTTCCTCTCTCTCCTAAAGTCCGTATATTCCAAAATCCAATTCGAGTTTTTTGTTTCATTCCAAATGTTCCTAAATTTCCGGTCCGGTTTTCATTCTCTTCAGTTTCAGTAATAAGGTTGATTTAAGGTATGCGGGTTATTAGCCCACAATACCCGAGTGCCTTAGCGGGGCCGCCGCTTTATGGCCTAGGACACCTGCCAGATTTTCCTTCAGGGTTAACTCCCCTAGGCTCTTCCGCCCACTCTGCCGTTGGGATTTGACTCCTCTTCCACCATCGTGACCGTTGACCGGTTTTCACCTAGTATCCCTAGGCAGGGGCCCTTACAGGGTGCTACCATCCGGAGCCAGATGGACCCTGGTTTTTTCACGAGGTTGTTACTCCTCCCGCTCCTCCTTCCTCATCATTTGCAAGATGAGTCCTGGGCTTGCGACCGGCACTGGCGGAGTTAGTGAAGTTTAGTACCGAAATTAATTAGTGCAATTACAACAAGTGATAATTCAGTGGTTAGTGAAGTGAATGTATAACTGTTTGAACTTCAAGACGTAGGTTTGGCTAGACCCTACTTCATGACTCAAAGGTTAGTGGAGAAGTCTCTTTTCCTTTCAAGTGTGAATTCTTATTTCAAAATCAACTTTGATTCTTCCAAATCTCTATCTCAACACTTCATTCTGATAGGATTCAAGCAAATAGTGATGTCTTCGTTATAATGGCAGTATCTGATCAACATTGGCGTTGCTATCCTTGTCTATCATCCAACAAAGCAGATGGAGCTATCCTTTTCTAGCTCCGCAACGTTCCCAGATCGTTCTTTACCAAGGCAGAAATATAATCAATTAAAAACATACTTAATCTTAATCCTGAAAATATTTCATTAGATCATTTAAGAATATTTTTCCTTGACGAATAAAATATAATTGATTATTTTTAACAATAATGAACAGTTAATATCACATTAGATATACCGGTGTCAGATATTGAAAAAGGCAGTGTAAGGATGAGAATCGGCAACACTGTTTTTCATCTTTCCCTACTGCCATTATAACTTGGATCTCACTATAGTTATTCACATTTTTTCAGAAAATTTACATTCCGTTTTAACTTTTTGTGTAGTTGAGAAGGATTGATACTTTTTGTGTATTGATACTCACAAAGACCGGTTTCGGTTATCAAATTGTGGTAATTTTCCATATTAAATGAAAAAGACTAAGAAATTGTCAAAAAAACACAGATTTATTGATACTTACAAAGACCGGTTTCAGTTATTTACACCATTGTCAATCTCTGATAAACTCTATCAGAGAGAGTTAGATTTATTGATACTCACAAAGACCGGTTTCAGTTATTTACACCATTGTCAATCTCTGATAAACTCTCAGTTTATCAGAGATTGACAATGGTGTAGATAACCGAAACCGGTCTTTCTAAGTATCAATAAATCTGTGGTTTTTTGACGATTACTTAGGTCTGTTTGCACAGTGTCAGTTTAAACTAAATTTTATCTTAAACTGGATTAAATCCATATATCAAGTCTCGTTCATTATAATGTGGCTCATTTTTAGTTTAAGCCATCAGCTGATTGAATTCAGTTTAAGCTTTTACTGTGCAAATGGCCCTTAGTCTTTTTCATTAAATTAACTGTAAAATCTGACAAAGCATTTATTGGAACGGTTCCACTTGTTACTCGTTCCGCTACTACGTAGACTTCATGTCGTCATTTTGCGTCTGCGCTGACCAGTGACGTCACAGTCGGTTCTTCGACACTGCTTTAGTCAAGCTGGTTTTCTATACTTTTATTCATACTTTTTCGTCGGATTATTTGCCTTTGCAATTTTAATATTTATACTATTCGATTTTTTGGAATTTAATCTTGTCTTTAGGCATCTTACTTTCTAGATATTTGTTACTTTTTCGCCAGGCGGTTGCATATGCTTTGCCTACGTTTCTAACACATCCGGCATCCTCCTTTTTCTGAGCAGCATTACCGTTTTCCGTGTCTTTTGCAATGGTTCCTAGTCGGTGTGTGCATATCGCGCCCGGTCTAAACTTTTCATCCATTTTCATCGGACCTACGAAACGTTTTTTAAAAGTGAATTATTCTTCAAATTAATTCGTTTGTTCTATTCTTCAAGTGTGATTCAATTATTCATCGATTTCTTCACTCATTTACTCTGTTAAACTTTGATAAACTTTGTCAAAAAATTGCAACCTCGTGTGAGCGTTCATCGCTACTTATTTGATCTACAGAACGTTTTTAAAGTGTGAATTACTTCTGCAAATTAATTCATTTATTCTATTCTTCAATTGTGATTAAATTATTCATCGATTGCTTCGCATTTTTGCTCTGATAAACTTTGCTAAGTTCACGACCTCGTTTGGGCGTTCATCGCTATTCATTTGATCTACAGAACGTTTTTAAAGTGTGAATTATTCTACAAATTAATTCATTTATTCTATTCTTCAATTGTGATTAAATTATTCATCGGTTGCTTCGCATATTGCTTTGATAAACTTTGTCAAAAATTACAACCTCGTGTAGGCTTCAATTGCCATTCTTCTACAATTGGCTTCACCTCGTGAAACTCAAACTTTCAAGTTCATCATCTCTACCGTTTGGAAATCAATCCAAAAATTCCACAACTTGAAGATCGGATTATTCGTTTGGAATTCTACTTACTCCTGCCTACATTTCCACTGGGGGATTCACCTGCTGTGGTAGACGGTTCCATGCTTGTCATCGCATGGCCAGATCACTTCATCGCTTGCTGATGTCCTGTTCCTGTGGGTATTGCGGAGTCATTGCCTGTCTGCCTGGCCGCATCTCCTCTTCAAAATTTTATTCAGGTTATGTAAATCGTTCTATTCAATTTTCATTTACGTATATACTTATTGATTTATTAATGTCTATCTTGACATTCAATTCTGAGGCCACTGACGCCTACTTATTATTTGGTTAATGTCTATCTTGACATTCAATTCTGAGGCCACTGACGCCTACTTATTATTTGATTAATGTCTATCTTGACATTCAATTCACTGAGGCCACCGACGCCTACTTATTATTTGGTTAATGTCTATCTTGACATTCAATTCACCAAGGCCACTGACGCCTATTAATTCATTGTATTTAACAGCTACCCTTGGCTTTACAAGTGATTTTCTGAGGCCACTGACGCCTATATAATTGTATTCGATAGTAGCAACTATTAATTTATTGGATTTGACAGCTACCCTTGGCTTTACAAGTGATTTTTCTGAGGCCACTGTCGCCTATTAATCGTTCTAATTGATGTCTATCTTGACACTCAATTCATTGAAGGCCCATGTCGCCTATATTCAACCTGGACTATCTTCACATTGTATTTATTAGCTACCCTTAGCTCTTAAGTGATATTTTAAGGCCAGTGACGCCTATTAATTGTTTGGTCGAAGTCTATCTTGACATTCAAATCACTGAAGGCCTATGCCGCATATATTTTTATATATGTTACTTGCTGAGCATTTTTTACAGCTTATTGTCATTTTTTAATCATTAATATTGTACCTTACAGCAATAACCTTCATTATAGCACTCAATTTATATTCATTTCAGGTATCATTAATACTACCTTTTCAATTATTGTCAGGCTTCAATGGTCATTAATGTCATTGACCTAATTTCATTTAAATTTTGTATTTCTCTACATTATTTCACATGTTGTAATTTTCCCAAGATATTTAACTTAATCTACTTACAATTGTTTTTGTA
This sequence comes from Nilaparvata lugens, assembly GCF_014356525.2. Classification (NCBI taxonomy): domain Eukaryota; kingdom Metazoa; phylum Arthropoda; class Insecta; order Hemiptera; family Delphacidae; genus Nilaparvata; species Nilaparvata lugens. The sequence goes on from NC_052505.1 coordinate 20,033,447, forward strand.
TGTGTCCATCTGCCTATTATTATTTTATTGATCCCAAGAAATTTGACACAATTGTTTTTGTATGTGTCCATCTGCCTATTATTATTTTATTGATCCCAAGAAATTTGACACAATTGTTTTTGTATGTGGCCATCTGCCTATTATTATTTTATTGATCCCAAGAAATTTGACACAATTGTTTTTGTATGTGGCCATCTGCCTATTATTATTTTATTGATCCCAAGATATTTGACACAATTGTTTTTGTATGTGGCCATCTGCCTATTATTATCTTATTGTTATTATTAAATCTTATCTTGTTGATTCATTTAGTCTTTTATTGGCGTACTTACCACACTTCAAGCTATCAGTATTTTTATGCACAGAATTCAAAGATTTATTTGTAGGTATTTATACCAACTATCATTCAAAGTCCACTGCCCTGACCTTGGATTCTGTCATAACATTTGAATATCGGATATCAGGTGATCATTATCATTTAATATGACTATCATTCAACTTCAACTTTGTTAAGTTTTTAAAGTTGCCACATTTAAATAAATTTCAATTTTTTAAACAATGGTCTTCAATATACTGAAATATCGTTATAAAGAAGAATGCATAGATTAGTTTATTACGTCGAAGCACTATGTGTGTTTTTCTCATGCATTATTTTGTTCAGTATATAATTGAAATACATAAATCTTGTCATATTATAGAATAGAATAGTGCCTTCATTGAAAGCAACAAAAAATGGATCAATCTATAGTGAGGTCCACGTTATAATGGCAGTGGATAAAGATAGAAGAATAGCAATGCCGATTCTCTGCATTAATTAACTATATTTCTACACTGTCAAAAACATAATTGGCATCGTTGTGGACCTAGAAAAGGATAGTACCACCGGCTTTGTCGACAAGGATAGCAAAACCAAAGTTGATCAAATACTGTCATTATAACGTGTACCTCACTATAGAATGTTATTAATATACACTTGTGATATCTTGAGAATTTCTATTCAAAAATTCAAATTCAAATTCTTTATCTTCTGCATAAATCCAATAACAAGAAATGTCTGTAGCCTATATCACAGACGTCATATGTTTTGAAGGCTCATTTTTTAAGGTTTTTTCGCAGACAATTAATCAGGTATGTCGACCAATTAATCAGGTATGTCGACCGTCTGAGGTGAATAATTGAGGTTGGTAGCCTTTCTGAAAGGTCTCCTCCTAGTATTGTGCATAGTAATGGTGGTGACAGCTCTCTCTCATGGTAGTCGAACATCGGTGGCAGTCTTCTCATCCTAGTACTTGACCTCCATGACAAGCTCGTACCTCCACATCACTGCGCCACTGACAGCCAATCCTCACCATTGATCAATCGTATCAGCTGGGCTCTGGGACCAGTAACACAGAACAAACCTCTCTGGAAGTTTGAGAAACTTTCTGATCTCCTCCAAGGGAGGACAAATAGCCATAAAGTTTTTAATATCATCTTCCTGTCTTAGATTGCACATGGAACACAACTTTTGTGTGGCGGTGATGGAATACTTGTTGAGGTACATCAGCTCTGTCCCTGCTTTGAACATCCAGTGCTCCTCTAATACTCTGTCTCCAAACTCAGCTCCCAATACAAGGAATGTGTCCAGTTGCATGTCCATTAAATATCATAGCGAATAAATAAAAAAATTGTATTGCCTTTGAATTAAATGAACGTAGACAACGTCAATATTATCATTAATGTCCTCATCTATCGTATATTATTTTATTTAGTATTATTATTAGTATATTATTCTATTTAATCTATTTCATATTATTCTATCACGCCTTTAGTATTCTGTTTTCAAAGTTTAACTAATTTTTATTTTCGTTTCATATTTTAAAGTTACAGATCTCTTTTTTACAGAGGAGCTTTCAAAAGTATCAATCAATCAGATTTTTGAGGTAACAAGTCTATAGTGAGGTCCACGTTATAATGGCAGTGGATAAAGATAGAAGAATAGCAATGCCGATTCTCTGCATTAATTAATTATATTTCTACACTGTCAAAAACATAATTGGCATCGTTGTGGACCTAGAAAAGGATAGTACCACCGGCTTTGTCGAATGATAGATAAGGATAGCAAAACCAAAGTCGATCAAATACTGTCATTATAACGTGGACCTCACTATAGCTCATATGACTGCTTCAGCTCACTACCTTGAACGGTATATTCTGTTACAAGGTGTTACCCCAAATGTCAAATATCCCAAATATGCATTCATCTTGTGTTCGCTGTAATAGGATTGGTTCTACCAACTGCTTTCGTTTCCTAATTTGTCAATATTTTTCACTGCCGGAAGTTCTGATCAATGATGTTCATATTTCATCGTCTTTCCTATTTTCTCCCTGTTGATATTTTCTTGTGGTCTTCTTCATAAGTTGAGCAAATGCTCTAGTTTATTCATACAATTTTGAGCAAAAGCTTTTACTTTTGAGCAAATGCTCAAACTATTTTCTTGATGGGCATGAGTAAAAAGTTTTGCTCACGTTTATTCATAGAAAATGAAGCAAATGCTCCATATTTTAGAAGTAAAAGCAAATGCTCAACTTTATTCATATGGCCCATTGTGCTTCAATCCTTGCTAATTCAAGTCAGTTCTCATAAGATCTTTAAATAATCAAATCAAATATCAACTTCCAAAAGTTTATTAAACAACTTAGGTGACAGTCATTATTCCAAGAATGACAGTACATATCTTTAAACAGTGTTATTAGTGTTTAAATGAACTGGGTTATTCAGTGTTTTTTGGGTTGACATATTGACGGTTTCAACTGAATAGACGTGTTAGAGGATGTGCAAGTATCCCGACCGTCGGTCCCGGCTGAAGTAAAACAGCTCTAACGCCCATTGTCTGCTCAAATATCACTTCATATTCAGGCTAAGTGGGACCTTCCTGTAGAGAGCTCCCACCACCAAAACTACATTCAAATTTAATTTACTAGTGACATATTAGTGAAGTGTGCGTTTTCAATCTGTCATGTACTATAATTGATTAGTCTTCATCCTCATATTGAGTGCTTCTTAGATTCGGAGTGAATCTTATAGCTTTTAGAGTGAAGTTATAGCTTTCAAGTGTTGCCAGACCTATTTTGAATTCAAAAGCGTGGAACAATAGAATCTTTTGAATTAGAATCCCAGTTTGTGAATAGTGATTCAATGGCCGTGGCGGGGATTGGGGAGATGTCACAATAATAATAATAAGTGAGATAGTGAGGGTTCATCACACAATTTAACATACATCAACTATAGATATTAACTGTTGCTCACAAGATAATGAAGAGAAAAATGGTGCTAACTTAGGAAGATGTAGATGTTCTTCACATTTACCCACTACATTTGTTAGTAGGCCTAACAAACTACTAATTTTGGGTATGTTATAATTTTCATAGGAGGGTTTATAATACAATTTAACATACATTAACTATTGATATTAACTGTGGCAAACAAGGTGATGGAGGAAAAGTGAACTTCACATTTACCCACTACAGCTGTTAATACTAAATTACACATTTTGAGTCTCTTATATTTTTCATAGAAGATGGTTTGTCATGCAATTCAACATACATCAAATACTGATATTAACTGTGGCTAACAAGGTAATAGAGAAAAAAGGTGCTAACCTGGGAAGATGTAGATGTCCACATTAACCCACTACAAATGTTAGTACTGAGCTACTAATTTCGGGTCTCTTTTAATTTTCATTAAACAGAAATTTTAAAGTATCATATATTTTTCCACCTCAACTAATCTACTTCCTGGATAAGTCATGATTAGATAAAGCATGAATACTTCATAACAAGATTATAAGAATCTAGATACAATTTCAATGTAGCGCCAATTATTACCATATCTGTTAATTTTTCTAGACAACAGCATGTTCTATCTCTCTTATAATTTTTTTTGAAGTTACATCATTCCACGATTTGAACCCCGATTTTCCCCTAATGACATTTCTCCAATTTACAGCATGTCACTCTTGCATGAAACTTTTTCCTCTTAGTTCTGACAGATAACCTTCTTTAAGTAGAACTATAGGTTTATTTCCAGTAAAAAGGGTTGACAACCCAATTCTATAGACCTGTAATCTTGTAATCAATAGCTGGATAAAAGTCTTTAGCCTTTGAATGTTCTATATAAAACTGCTATTTTAGTTTTTGATCTTAAGTAATTTTTCATATATATTAAAATTTATCATATTTATCAAAACTTGTATAAAAATATTAAGAACTACAAGTTTTATTGTTCCATTCAATTCTCATTTTAATTATTATTCAAGTTTTATTTCTTCCATTTATATTCCATTGTCCCAACATTTGTAAAGGCTTGGGACCCCCAAGTCTAGTTGGTACACTTCAACTTCCATAATTATATCATTATATTCTCTTTTCAAATTAATTATAATTTGTTTTTGAATGATTATAAGCACCATATATAATACTATTTGTAATTGAGTTCACAAAACTCAAAACCCAAATTTAATACCTATTATTGTAATTCCAAATTCCATGTTTTCAACTCTTTCAACATATTAATGAAATGGTCCAGGACTTTCAAGTTTAGTAAACTTATTTTTTTCCAATTTATAGTTCAATCAATTTTTCAATTTTCGAATATTTTCTATAGGCCCAACTCCGAAGTCCAGTAACTTTTACCAAGAAAATTATTTTTACAGAAAACTCAGTTGAAAATTTATCTAAATTGTTGCCTGTTATCAGTTTTATTCCAATTCAACTATTTTAAATTTTCTTCCCATTAGTTTGGAAGTAATTTTTTTTCAACTAAGACTTTTGCCTATTGTAAGTAATTTCATGTAGTTATGGTTGTCTATAATGGGAGTTGAACAGGCCAACTATTGTAAACTTAGTTTAGAGTTTGTAAGAGAATTTATTGTAATTTTTCATTTGCTACAAGCTGAGCTCTGGCTGTTCTATTGAGAATACTTAAATAAGCAGTCTATATCAATTAATTCCTCTGATTTTGTTTATTTTATAATTCATTTTAAAAATATGGATACAATTTTTGTTTTAAATCGACAATCTAAAGCTTTACTATTTCTATAATAATACTTATATCCAATTAGTTGATACTTCAATGAAGTAAATATTAATACCAAATTCTCAATTTTTCTAAGCCATAGCCCACCCAGCTATGTTGTCAAAACTATAAACCATTATATTTATTCTAATTCTCAAGCCAAGAGCCTTAAACCCCGCAGTCACACATTGCTTTTTGTTCGTACAGTATTTTGCCGTACTTATAAATTCTATTAGATTAAACAGATGATTTTAAACAGATGATGTTTGTCAAGTTCCGTTTAATCTGATAGAATTCATATGGACGGCAAAATATCGTACGAACAAAAATCAATGTGTGTGTGTAGGGCTTTACTGATTACATAAATTCTTTTTATATTAATCACTCCCTCATGAATTAAAAAACATATTACTTATTCCATACATTATTCTAGTCATAGCTCAGTTTATGCTGGGTGAACTTTACCACAATATTATTGCTTTTCTCTCATTTGTCTACTGTTGAATAATAATTTCAAAAATTAAATTGATCTGCTATCATGATAATCCTATTCAATCTTAATAAATATATATTTCAAAAATTGTATTTAAATATATATTTTAGCAGAAGTCACAGTTGAAAATTCAGATAAATTCTTGTCTGTTATTAAATTTCTCCAATCCAGCTATTGTGAATTTAGTTCTTGTTTAGTTTGTAAGTGAATAAATTAAACAAATACAATTGTCTATTGTAAGTACTGTATTTGCTCGCGTATGATGCGCATCCCAAAAACCAGAGTACATTTTTATGAAAAAAAAATACAGTAAAGACATTATCAAAGCGTTTATTTGAAACAACGTATATAATGATTATTGATCCACAAAATATTAATTCAATCAAGTTGAAATAAAAACGATACTGTCAGTTCCACATAATTTATTCGAGCCAAACTTAAGTTTCAATGCACTAAGGCATCATCTTCAGTGGTCTTTTTTCATCTAAAGAGGATGCCTTAGTGCATTGAAACTAAAGTTTGGCTCAAATAAATTATGTGGAACTGACAATATCGTTTTTATTCCACTTTAATATGGAGAATTTCCACAATATCTCTGTTCATAGTGTAAATTTTATTCAATTAATGTTTGAAAAACGTAAAATACTGTATTAAGAACTTGGTATACATTTAACAAACACGTTAGGAAAAGCTGACTTGTTGATTATTATCGTTAACTGATCGTCGTGAACATTTTTTTCAAACTGTACATACCGGCATTCTGTCTCAATTTGGAAAATTACGCGTATGACGCGAACCAACGAATTTTGCTTTAGTTTTTTTTGAAAAGTAGAAAGTAAATTTTTTTTTAAGGTGCGTGTCATACACGAGCAACGACGGTAATTTGAGGTGGTTAGGGTTAGCTATAGGGGTGTTGGGAGGCCAATTGTTGTAAACGTATAGTTTAGTTTTTCGTTTGTCATTTTGCGAATTTATTGTAAATTTATCACCCGCTAAAAGCTGAGCCCTTGCTGGTCTATTGAGCATAAATAAATGAGTATTCATACTAATTATTATATATTCATGGTAACAAAAATTCCTCTAATATTAATTATTTTGTGATCTAGTTTGAAAATATTACTACTTTTTTCTTCAAATTGTATTTGCTATTTCGATTATCCTATTCAATCCAATAAATATATATTTCAAAAATTGTATTCAAATATATATTTTAGCAGAAAATATATACAGTTGAAAATTCATGTAAATTCTTGTCTGTTATTAAATTTTTCCAATTCAAATGACTTGGATCTATCTTTTTGATTCTTGCTTCTATCTTTTTGTTCAATTCAATTCATATTTACATCCTAAACATCTGGTGATCATGGCATGGAATGTTCCATTAAAGATATAGTGAGGTCCATGTTATAATGGCAGTGAAGAAAGATAGGAGAAAAACGTTGCCAAGTCTCTCCATTTTGCCACTGACTGTACACAGCTGTTACTCAATTCATTCAATTAAATTTAATCTAATAATAATTATCATTTCCTTGATAAAATAATCAATTTAATATCAAATTAATCAAGAAAATATATTTTTTCATAATTTGATTCAAAAATTTGCTTTTATATCAGAGAGATCAGATTTTCATTTTTATACAAACCTGAAATGGCGGCTAGTTTAAAAAGCTGTGATACAACAATCTGAATTTCAAAACAACAGAAATTAAGTTATTTGGTAGGTATTCTATTCCAATTTCTTTTAAAAATAATAGAAAAATAGAAATCCTATTTAGAAATAAGTAATTTCAATGGATTAATTCTGAAATAACTTTTCAATATTATTAAATACCGATACGTAGTTCTAACCTATGTGGGTAGGCTAACTGAAGCATGGATGAAGTCCAGGATGGTTATAGTCAAAGACCTTAAAGATGCATATCTCTGCATAAAGAGATATGCTTAAAGATGCATATCCTTATCTCTTTAAGGTCTTTGGTTATAGTTATCAACTTTTAAAATGTCATTTCAGGTATTTTAATTTGTGTTTCTCATACGGTAATGTTTAAAAATTATTTCATTGTTTCGAAAATACATTTTTAATCAATTATACGACTTGTTTACTCAAGTATTTTGATAGAATGAAGAAAAAAAATGGCAGCTGAGAATTGTTTGGTCAGTTTTGTACTGTCACTGACAAAAGTTGATATAAAATATTCTAGCAAATAGACAACATTGCAAAGCGAGAGAGAGATAGCGCTATCTGTTCTGTTGTATGATAGAAAAGGACAGCAACAGTATAGTCAATCGTACACTGCCATTATAATGTGGACCTCACTATAGGCAGGAAATAATGATACAGAGGGTGATGCCCACATAAGCTCTTAGGCTTGTGCGTGGATAATGTAATGAGTGAGAGGGATGATGATGAGAGATAGATGACGACTACTTTATAGGTAGACGGGACCGACGGGGGGCTTATCTATATGATTGTTCTGTGGTCGAAAACTTTTGCCCAGGTCGAGATTCGAACTCGGGCTCTCTTGATTATTATTACGGGCGCGTTATCACTTAATCCAACGAGCCACCCAAATATCCTTCATAAGCAATAGAAGTTCTTATCGACTGTGTATAAGACTCATCAATATACCATGTTTTGTATAAATTTATGTGATAGGCCTACCGTACTGATATTAATGTTGATGTACCGTAATGTGTTTTGATCATGTATAATAATTGATAATAATAAAAAATTGAAAATAAATAATATGTTAAATTATTATTGTTGGTTTTTATTGAACGAGCGTTAGCGAGTTCTCACTTTTGACTTACTGAAGGCCAAAGTCGTTGTCCGTCTGTTTGTATGCTCTGCAATACCTTAAGAAAGAATTGATCAATCAGTTTCAAATTTTGAACATGTATTCTTCAAACATTTTTACAGGTCGAGTTTGTGGAACAACAAAATTGACTCACTCCATCGTCCTTTTTCAGGATATAACAAATTACATTAAAAGTGCATAAGAAAAAATTTAGTTTTGATTTATCATTTAGTGAGCTGAAGAATTAATTGCATGCAATTACAACAGTTTCTCCATTCATCCATTCATAACATCAGCTGATACTATTTGGAAGCTATCACACAGACATGCGTCTGCATGCGTTGACACCAAATGTGTGATGATTAAGCGCCGGTTTCCGAACTCGGCATTTAGGTAAGTTATAGACTTTGAACAGCTGGAGTTAGAAAATTGGCTTTCCGAAACGGGGCGTGGTCGCAGTCTATGTTTAAACTAGTAGTTCTGTGAACAGTAGACCTCACGCAGTATTCTCAACCACAAGTACCTGATGTCAACTGTTTTAATGTTAACAAAATCAGTTGACGTTTGAATTTGTATTCCATAATTTATTAATATTTATGTTAATTTAAACAATGAATAGAATATATTTCTATTCCAGAATTTATATAATATTCATCCAGTTCCTTGATAATCTTTCCATCTAATAAAAATTAATTTTTTTTCAATTAAAAATATTATATTTCTTCACCATTATTTAGTTCATTTGATTATTTTTAATCACCTATTAAATTAGTTTTTTCAAATGTGAGAATATTGATACTGATGGACACGCATAATAATACCATGACTGCTAAACAACATATTAAAACCAAAGACCTTAAAGCTGTGATTAGACCAAATTTATTAACAAAATGTTAATAACTCAATCCTTGTAGGTTATATGAGATTGAACATAACTTATCATACACATGATGAACATTTGTGTTTGTCAACTTGCGTTCAATCTAATAGAATCTATAAGGATTAAGCTATTAACATTTTGTTAATAACTTTGGTGTAAACCCAGCTTAAAGATTCATACCTCTGTCAAATTTCATGAAAATCTATTACCGCATTTCGCCGGAAATGCGCAACATATAAACATTCAAACATTAAGAGAAATGCCAAACCGTCGACTTGAATCTTAGACCTCACTTCGTTCGGTCAATTAAATTTCAAAAAAACTAGAAAATAGACACCCCCCCAAAAAAATAGTGTTAAGTTTCAGCTATTTTAAATCATTTAGGAACGTTTCACTTCGTCAAGAAAAACCTTTCCAATTATAGAAATGAGAAAATAAAGATAATCATAAAAACTATGTCTATGTCCCTTTTCGGAAAGCCAATTCTCTGACTACAGCTGTTCAAAGGCTAGAACTTATAGCTAAATCCCGAGCTTGGAAACCGGCCCTAAATGATCTGTTGGAGCCAGCTCTAGTTTTCATTTTTCGTTTTTGAATTGGACGCGCGCTCCTCGTTCAGTTCGTATTTCTTTCACTTGAGTGCGTCGCGCTTACTAGCCGGTAGGCTGTTTCTTTCAGTTCAGTCTCGCTTTGTAATAGCTTGCCTCGAGTCGGGAATTGATATTATTCGTCGATCATTCCCAGAAGAAAATCGTTCTTCAAATTATTATTTTTTCGTTAATGTTAAATCGTACACCATAAACCTATGTTTGGAAGAGTGTTTGCCAAACTCCCTTTAGTTGAAAGTTTTAAACTATTATTTTTCGATTGGAAAGTTCACCGATCTATAGTCTTTAAAGACATTGTAAATATCTCGTCAGAAATATATGTGCAACGTTACATGATGGAAGCCGAATTTACCAACAGTAGATGACAATTAAGCTTGCCTTTTCACCATCCTTGATTCATCTCCTACCTCGGGGACACCTGAATACCTTACCTGGGAGTTGTAAGCTCAATAATATAAATATTACATTAGGTACTCTGCAGATTTTCGGTGAGTTGTTCTTTTATATATTCATTGCATGTACTTGTTTCTGTAGAGATATCACTTGTTTCTTTTCTATTCAATACAGTCCACTTTACATCAAAATTATTGATTACCAATTTAAAATCAATATAAATTTCGTAAAGTTGAACCTTAGAGTTTACATGATCATTACATGATTTCAACTGATTAATGTAGGTACAACATAATATTTACTAATTCTATTACAACAACTGATACGAGTTAAGATATCAATGTACCTACGGTTTTCACCATTCATTTTTTCTTGGAACTCTGTATCGAAATCATGTATCACATGAACACCTTCTCATTAAAACAACTACATTTGGATTCATATGAGGGACAAAGATGTTGAAGCGACAGAGTTATTTTTGGAGAGTATTTTTCATTTCAAATAGGATCCCCAATGAAACCTACTGTCAAATTATTCTTATGAAATAAATATTCAGCTGTTTCCATAATTTTCAACAACTCTGTATAATTTAAAGTTGTGGGCTTTTAAGATTACAATACAGTTCTTGAGCGAGTTCTCCAACCCAGGGGGGCAACTAGTTATTTATCAATAAAACAGAAGTTTACAAGGGAACTTCGACCAGAGATCACAAAAACGGCAGACATCATGAAGAATTTAAAGAAGAAGATGAAAACCAATGACCTGATGATTTTGAAAGCTGACAAAGGATGCACTACAGTAATAATGGATAAGGACGAATATCTAAGTAAGGTAAACCATTTCATTGCAGATAACAATTTTATTGAGATTAACTCCAATCCCACCACCAAAATCAATAGTAGCTTGATTAGAAATAAGTTGAACACCACCACCAAATTATTCAACAAGAAAGAAACTAAGTATCTAACAGTTATGAATCCATATCCACCTAGACTTTTCGGTCAACCTAAATTACACAAAACTAATGTTCCTATAAGACCAGTGGTATCTTTTGTTAATTCCCCCTGCTCCAAATTAGCTCACAAACTGAATAGCACCTTTCGGTCATTAACAGGTTTTCAACCAAAGTTTAGTATTAAAAATTCATTGGAGTTAGTCAACAATATAAAGCATATTCCTGTTCTATCATCTTATAAACTTGTGTCATTTGATGTTACTAATTTATTCACTAACATTCCGGTGGGAGAAAGTCTTGAAAGAGCTGAGGAAATAATGAAAGCCTCTATAAATGATCATACACTCAGAGAAGAACTGATAGGATTGATGAAGTTATACACTCAGCATAATTATTTCAAATTTAACAATAGATTTTTTGAACAAAGAGAGGGGTTGGCAATGGGGTCACCCCTCTCACCACTCCTAGCTGAATTATTTATGGATAAGTTAGAAAGTAGAATCATTGAAAATAGTCATTTCAATGATAAAACTGTTTACTGGTTTCGATATGTTGATGATATTATTTGCTTATGGAAAGGAAGTAACAGACAACTAGACAATTTTCTTTCCTATCTGAATGGATTACATCAGAGTATAAAATTCACTGTAGAGGTAGAACAGGATTGTGTATTGAATTTTCTAGATTTAAGAATAGATCATAGCACTGGTTTTCAGAAGTTTTCTATTTTCAGAAAACCAACCCATACTGATGTTATCATTCCTCTTCATTCTTGTCATCCTATTTCTCACAAACTTGCTGCTTTCAATAGCATGGTCTATAGAGCACTAACAATACCTATGAGCAATCATGATTTTGATATTGAGATCACTAAAATTAAACAGATAGCTGTCACAAATGGGTATGAAGGAAGTATGGTGGACAGATTATTGAGTAAAATTAATAGACAAATTTCAATCAATTCTAGCTTTGTAGGCTCAAACTGTGAGAAGACTTGGATAACAATCCCATATTCAGGCCTTGTATCTGATAAGATAGGTAGGGAATTGAAGAGGAATGGATTTCATGTTGCTTTCAAGACCAAACCGATTTTAAATAGTCTATTTAGCTGGAGTGAAGACAAAATTGATATTTGGGATAAAAGCGGGGTGTACAAACTTAAATGTGATGATTGTAATGCTTGTTACGTGGGTCAGACTGGTAGAAGTTTAAAAAGTAGAATTAAAGAACTCATCAGAGATTGGAATAAACAAAATGGGGAATCTAACTTTGCAGAACATTTAAATTAGGAATGTTCTAAGGCAGTGGTTGCCAAACAGTCAGTCGATCGCGAGCTACCGGTAGCTCGTGTGGTAGTTTTTGGTAGCTCACAGAAATGCTCGTGCAAAAGAATGTAGTCCAGTTTGAATTGTAATATTACATTTTTTCTCGATTAAAATCGAATCTTCAATTCGAGATCTATAAAACTTGATAGTAAATATCAGAGTAATCGATATGCGGACAACTTTTCAACTGAGAATTTATCGTAAATAATTGTGTTGCATTCCATGATATCACCGAAACAGAAAAACAGAATTAATAGATTATTATAAATATAGAGGATATATAAATTTGAAATAACAGTTTCGAAATAAAGTTTTATTGAGAACAAATGTAAAATGTAAATTCTAAACATGTAATTTATAATTTTTTGGAATTTAATATCGGTGACGTGTTCATGAAGTCATCACTGATTTTGAGGTGTGGTTTTTGCTCTGACTTGTTGGGTCTTCTCTAAAAATGATGGCTGGCTATGTGTTCTAATTTTGTGCTCTCTGAAAATTTCCTGTTTAATTGAAATGTTAATGTTTTAAATTGAGTTTTGAACTGTTGTATGGTGTTCTAAGTTTGTGTATATTTATGCTAGGATGTTTAAGTGTGTAATGTATTGTTTTGTGGATTTGTGTTGTATATTGCCAAAATTCTTCTGAAGATTATAAGTTGGTTTGCTTTGAAAACTGGATTTCTCATTCATAGGCGATAGATCCATTCATAGTTTATCAAGAATCTACCACTTTGGAGCCGATAACTTCCTGTAGGTTAATAGGTGTGAAATGCTATCCAACCTATTTAGGAGAAATTGGTAGCACAGCAATTGGTACCCCTGGTGTGGGACTGAATCTCCAAATTGTCCCAAATGTTACCCCTGGTGTGGGACTGAGTCTCCAAATTGTCCCAAATGGTATGCCCTGGTGTGGGACTCAAACTACAAAATATATCCCTGGTTATAAAAAATTATTGGTAGGATAGATATCTTGATGAATTATAAATGGTATGCTGCTGAATGGGAGGTCAGCTCTGGAGTGGTCAAGTTTTAATGAATAGATATCAGTGCATATTACAAAATGGCAAACATTAAAAATGATCTGAATCTTATAGCATTCTTAACACAAAAGTTTGATGAGCAAAATGCTAGGTTTGATGAGCTAAATGCTAGGTTTGATAATCAGAATGATAAGATTGATAATTTGAAACAAGATCAAAGTGCTAGGTTTGATGATATGAAGCAAGAATTTGCTAGCATAAGACTAGAGCAGGTTAGTATAAACCTTCTATTAAAAGATACACATGAAACATTGATTGATAATCATGAAGATGAAAGCAAATTGAAGCAGGATAATAGTAGTGTTGAGATACAAGATCAATTATTTCAAGTTTCAGATAATGTAGGCCTAGTTACTGTTATTGAAAAAGTAAATCCTAGTGAGGTAGTAGAATTGAGTAATGTAGTAGGTAGGGAGTTGTCTTTATTGAAAGTCAACAGTAAAGAAAGTAGTATTGCCAAATTGAAAGTTAGGAAAACAGTTAATAAAGTGAATGTTTACATGAGACAGGTTTCTGTAGAGGTTAGGAACAATGTCAACAAAATGAATCTTGCTTTGTATCAAGTTGATGAATTCAACTTTTAACTAAAAATTGAAAAAGTGTATGCAAAGCATTCTCAAGTGAACATGACTAACTTTTGCAAGCAAAATGGCTTTGTTGAAACAAATGAACCCATGAATAAAATCATGTTCTTGAAGAAAACAAAGCACAAAGTCACCATTGATGTGTTAGTATTCAAAGGTTGTTTCAAGTTGCTTACTTACAAGATGATGACTGTGAATCACATGATGAAAGGGTATTCCCCAGTACACAATGATTAGGAATCCTGTGTTATGCCGGGATTCAGAATAGCATAATTGCTATGCAGTGTTTGGTAAGAGTCCATAATTGTGTCTTTTTTCTTCCCTGTAGCCTATTTTCTTGGCCCTTAATCTTCTCAAGTTTCGATTCTTTCCTGTCTTTGTGTAATGTTCAGTAAAATTCTTCTATGATGCATATCTTAACCAATCTTGTCCATAGTCATTTAAATTTGTATTTTTCTGAAATAATTTTGGAAGTTAAAATAGTAGCTTATTTTCCTTATCTTCAAATTGTTGATAAAACTTAACTTTTTTAAAAATCTATCCATTGTAGTGTAAATAATTGTTTGCTTGCAGTATATTTTTTCATCATGTATTACATATTTTATACATGTCTATTTTTTGTCAGGTATTATATTAGGTAACTAGGTTTTTCAGAGCAAATTATGTCCCATTTTCTCATCTTTCATTGCATATCGTGCCATAAGCCATATGTAATTAGGTTATAGTTTTCTTCTGGGCTTTTAACCCATTTTACATTTTATATATTTTTTTGCTGTCCAATACTTTGGATTTTTGGTAGACAAGTAGGTGTGATTCTTTTAGAGGTGTGGGCATGAACTACATATGGCTGGACTCAATTATCTGACCTACTTGTTTACCATATAAAAACCTTAAGACTGCAACATCAAATGTTTGTAAAAACTTTTGCATACTTTTGTTTTTGTGGTCCGATACTAGAGTCTGCTATCACATTGCCTTACAGACATCTGGGAACTCTCCACCCAGTCACAATAGGCAAAATATTTTTTCCTTCACCAGTTGTTTTTGTGGGAGTGATAGCTCACAGTTATAACAAATTAGAGTCATCTTGGAATCTACAAAATTCCATAGTAGTATATTTTATTAAATATACTTTCTTATGAAAGTTTAGAACTGACATGTAGGATAGGCTCTAATTAATCTTTCTCTTCCTTGTATTATTTAGGAAATTTATTTACTCAATTTTTCTTTTTCTCTTATTTGTATTTTTTAGGGAACTTATTTACCCATATTCATCTTGATCGTCTTTGTATTGTAATCTTGAAATGTTTGTACTTATTATACAGTCTTCAAATTCTGAAATTATTTAAAAAATAAATGGTTCAATTTAGAACATGCTGAAATTTAATCTTTTGTATAAATTCTTTTGTTATAATAATAAAACTTCAAAATTTTAAAGTATTAATGAATTGTGTTGCCATATATATGAGATGTTCAATATAAATTGAAGTTAACTTGAATAATGTTTTCATTAAATAAAAACGTTTTGTCATATTATTGATTGAAATGAGTTAAAGATTAAAATTTCTCTAAAGTTTTTGTAATTGATGTCTTTTTCTAAATTTTAAAAAAACTGCTCTATAAATTTTGATATGATTGATTATCGTTTGAAATGGATGCTGGAGTGTATGTAGAATTTTTAGTGGGGTTTGTTGATTAGAA